>NC_143398.1:176817571-178236946 GCF_052110815.1 Crocodylus siamensis | reverse complement strand
TTCCAGGACATAGGGAATACACATTGGTGTGTGCTGGCAGATGATCACGACTTGCAGCTGATGAGCAGTGCTTTGCAGCATTTTAGGAAACTGATAAAATATCCTTTAAAGACAGAGGCTGCCAGGTTTCAAAACAGAACTACTTAACTGGTGGCAGCAACAGCCACCATTTTTCAGTTCTTCTTCTCAACAGGCACAAGCTACTTTTGAAAATATAATTTCTGGACTGTGCTTAAATTCAAAATTACAGCCTGAAAATAAAGGGCTACTCTGGGCTCAGACTAGAATAAAAAGGAAAAACCACGATACTCAACAATAGTATGTTATCACTTGGACAGGGATGTGATGCCCTGCTTTTGCCATCACTTACCAGAAATACACTGCTGATTAGTATCTGTTGGATCTTGACACAAAGAAAGGATTGAACAAACCTTTTGTTTTGGATTTGCTCATTCGCTATAAAAAAAAATCTGTTCAATGGTCACTGGAAACAGTTACAGCAGAATGAGATTTTTGGAGCTTCAGGTATACTGATGGCTTGTAAAATGAGATGTTTTTTAGGCATCTGAATCAACAAAAATGTTATGCGACTTTGGGAACTTAAGTGGTTTCTCTACCACTTGAGAAGTACGATTGCCCAAACTATCAGATATTTCTGGGCAGAAGATTGTGGCTATTTCTCTCTATTCCAGGCCTTACAAGTGTCAACACACACTTCTAGTAAGGCTTCTTTGTAGCCATGATGGTCCAGGAAATGTGTAAGAAGCAGGGTTTTTTATTGTGAATCTTTTATTGAGCCAACTATAGCTGGGAGACATGATAGATAAACTTTTGGGCGCAAAGTACCCATCTTAGGGTCTATCTAGCACCTCTCCCAACTGTACAGTTTGCCCAAAAAAAGATATCACTAAAGAAATTTTGCTTTAACATATCCCTTCTCATTCTGTCATGTGTTTGGAGACTGCATCAAATTAAGGGGCTCACTACCTTTGCAGTTTCTTCTTGAACCCCACTGGCAATTCATCAGTGACTAATCTAGGAAGTCTAAGGACACAATGTAAGGCCAACTCTTGAGCACAGATTTATTATATTTTGTTCTTAATTTTCTACAGCAAATGGAATAGTAAATTAGTAAATTTTCTTATCTGTAAATGAAACACCGAGATGAAAAAATGTGATAGATATTATAGAAGTTAATATGCTAAACTAAAAAGCAGTCAGCATTCACTTTTGGAGGGAACGGTTCCAATAAATGATAAATCCAAGCTTTGAAATTAAATACAGATTTTTAATTAGAATTCATTTAAAACAGCCTGCACCCAACTGAAGACACGTTTGGTCAGAGGCTTTTACTAAGACCTAGAGTGTGCAGATTTTGACATTCTCTGGACCTACTCTACTTAAAGCACCTAAACCATGTATACACTCACGAATACTGTCCGTTTAACAGTTCAGCATTAATCAGTGCAATTTCACAATAAAGGACACTGCATACTGTGTCAGCAAGTTAAAAATTGTACTATTGTTTTAACATTAAAATCACTCCAGATACAATACTTTCTATGTAGTATATTTCATGCCTCATTTGCTTCAGCAGATATTAAGCCTCAATCAACAATTAACAACTGACACTATCTTTTAAGCATAAAGGTTTTTTTGGTAACGGCTGGGGCAGAACTTGAATTTACTGAACTGGTGCTAATTCACTGTCACCAGTTTATTTTCTTTATATAAATATCCATTCTCAAGAATGATACACTCACTTAATCTACATTTCAGCTGATTTGAAATTCAGAGTTGAGAAACACAGAGCACATATTTTTTAGTCAAAAGAATTACTGTAAGTGCAACCATTTAAACTACCATTTAAACTGTTAATTGTTTTTCACTTACCATGCAAGATAACTTATGAACGCAGACATTTAAGTGAATGTTTAAATGGTATTTTCTATGCAGCACTTGCACTATTTATATTGATATAAAAATGGTATGCCAGAAGACATTAGTAACTGAACACTCTTTGCCAGTTTTCTTAAAGGGACTCACTAGCTCTTATACATGCTAACAGCAACAACAGGGTCATGTAGCAATTAACTGATGGTATGCACTATGAATCACAGGCATGATGTAAGATACTATGTTTGAAATACAGATGCAAGCATACAGAGGAATTGCTTTAACTGTCATATTAGTAAGGGCAAATGGGCCATAGAACACTTTATGATTTACTACTTTATCCAAGCCAACAAACAAAAGTGACCTTGATCCTTCTAACACATAGGGGGTTTTTTCTGCCCAGTGTGACACTAGATGCCTGAAGAAGCAGCTAAGTGGACAAAAGTTTTTTCATACCTTGGATTTACTAGTTCAAACCTCAACCACATCAGAAAAACATACACATTCATGTGACCTCTTTAGTACCTTGCTGGGTCTTCATTCTGGTGAAGAGTAATCCATTGCACAAAGCACCACACTTCCCACTTTTGATACTGTCGATTGCAACTTTATCGGAGGTGCTAATGACTAAACTGTGTTTTACCCCTAGAAGCTAGCTATACATGGACTAAGCCGTTGTTGAGACAGAGAGACGATACCTGAACAGAAGAGTCACACAGTGAAGGTAGAGTTATCATATGCCTGGATTTTCCTGGACATGTTCTCTTTTTGGACCCTCCAAATCTCCATCCAGGGGGCTTTTTGAAATAAGAACCAATGTCTGTGATTTGGGGATGGTTTGGGTGTGGAGGGTGGAGAGGGGCAGGGATGGGTGTGCAAGAGGGGCGGGTGCCTGCCAGTGCTGGGCCCTTTGAGGGCAGCAGGAAGCTCTGGGGCCTGGCCAGCTGAGAGACACCTTAGGGCCTGGCCAGGCCACCCCAGCCCAGGGCAGGGGGTGCCACAAGCAGCCCCTCTTCCCTCCTACCCGCACTAGGGCTGGACTCATTCTGCCGTCAGCCATGCAAATTGGAGCCACTGTACTCCCGCCTGGTCAGAACGGGGCCAGCTGGGGGCCCCCTACAGCAGATGTGGGGGGAACAGGGAGCATCAGGTGAGGAGTGAGGGGCATAGGCAGGGCCAGGGAGCTGCAGATCAAGAGTGAAGGGTACCATCAGGGACTGAGGGGCTCCAGCATAGTCTAGGGGGTGAGGGAGTATGGGTCAGGAGTGAGGGGCACTGGTAGGGCTAGGGGGCTGTGGGTGGGGAGTGACATATCCCCCCTCACAGGTGTCCTCTTTTTTGGAACTGGATATATGGCAACCCTAGTTAAGGGCCAAAAATGGAGAATAAGTAATCTAGGCCTTATTCCTGTCTCTTTCTCAGACTGACTCTCTTAGTTACACATGTAGTGTCTGTCTTTCAATTTTTCCATCTGTAACCTAAAATGAGAATGCTAACCCTTTCCTATCTCATAAAGGTATTAAAGTATAGTTCATCAGTATTCGTGAGGCATTCTAGTGCTATTATAATAGCTGCCTTCACAACACTGTATGTGATATTTATTCTCAAAGCCTAATTTGTAAGCGAAGAGAGGAGAGAGTTCATGTCCACTAAAATGTTGATTTGGGCCTTTAATTAAATGAAACGAAGAAAATATTTTTCCAGAAATAAAAACATAATTCAGTTGCTGATAATACATTTAGATGCTTTTGACATCCAAAGAATCAGCCAACTTTTTGCCAATCATATAACATGCAGCCAAGTCCTGACCTCCAATTGGGCAGAACCTAGACGTGGTTAACCAACTAGCTCATTTATGAGTGCAAGTAACTGTATAAACATGGAATACTATTATTTATGCCTTAAACATTTAAAGCCTTTCTTTTTCAAGGAATTAAAAGAAGTTTCATTCACACAAACAAGAGTCTTTTAGAAACTTAAGGCAGCAGCTCTTATTCTATAAAAACAGATAACTTCTGCTAATTAGCTGTTCCTTCCTATATAGGTACCACAGTTAACAGTACTTCTAGTTAGACCAGGGGTGGGCAAAACGTGGCCCAGGGGCTGGATGCTGCCCGCCAGGCCATTCTATCTGGCCCGCGGGGCCCCTAAAATATTTAGAAAATTAATATTAATCTACCCTGGACTGCCTGTCATGCAGCCCCCGATGGCTTGCTGAAACTCAGTAAGCAGACCTCTGCCCAAAATAATTGCCCACCTCCAAGTTAGACTGACACCCGAAGTGACAAAAGAGGAGAGTATGGTTTAAACTAATGTTCTTCATAGGATGTTACTCTTTCATAAAGGCACATCTGGAAAAACCAAGCAGTTGGCAGATTGAACAGAATACTGTAGGTTCACAAGATTTAGTTTTAAAGAAACTTCAATGGATTTTTGTATAAGGTCATTTAGTTATAGAGTGGATGCAATGTAACATAAAAGAAAAAACTTGCCCCTTTAAAAATTAATATATTTTTAAAAGTAGCCAACAATGAACCAGTTGAAAGACCATTCTTTAACTAGCTCCTGCAACTTCCTATGGATGAAGAACATGTTAATAAAGAAAAAGAATTATATAAATAAAAATGCAAGGTACCCAGAGTGCGGCTAATGGGATTTGACGCTGGCTTTAATTTTAATGAAGAAAGTTGCCAGTAGCAACAAAACTGTCAGTAGCAGCCAAGCACCATTAATAAAGACCCAGACAACATTAGTGGCAAGGCAGCAGTACAAAAGGTTCCCCCCCGGTTCATGCTGTGCTAAATTGGCTGCCCAATTTTTCTTAAGTGTCCATACTATTTAGAAGACAATTTATTAATTTTTGTCATCCATTGTCAGTTGACAGGCCATCATTTTGCATCCCGAATTTTAGAAGAAAACTAATTGAAAAGACTGGCAGTATTTATGAGGGGTATTATTTGTCAATTATGGCTGCTGATGATACTTGGTACCACCAACTTTAAAACCCCCATGGTTGGGTGTGTCAGACATTTTTCGTCATTTAAATGCTAGTTCTTGGCATGACTAAAACAATTACCTAATCAAATCACCAGGCTCATCAAGGAAGAGGGACAGTGCAGTCTTCTCAGCACATCCTCTTTCCCAGATTCAGTATAACACGTAAGGAAGAATGAGCTCATGTAATCAATAAGCCCCAAGACATTTTTTCAGAACACTTAACTCCCTTTTAGGAAAAAAAGGAAAAGCTTTCCTCTTTTATTACTTTTCACAAAAAATATTTAGGAAAAAAATCATCAGGTATTTTTCCCAATAATTTATTATAGTTTGTAAAATATAAATATATTTGATCAATACAACTTTCTGCAGAGAAGGAACCTCTCTGACCACTAGTTTTATGCCAATTCTTGGAAAGACTTATTCATCTCAAAAGCATTTTCATAGATCAACAAAGAGATTCTAACTATGGAAGGTTACAAGATATGAAAATGTAATTACATTCCAATTTCCTAACTATTTTCTAGTTTGCAATTGTGTGATGTTTCAAAATCCAAAGCATTACTCAGACTAGTGCTTTATGTCCCTGATGTAATCCCAATGGCTCCTAGATCTGAAGTTCCTTAAGAGTGCACTCGGTAAAGTTATGCTATGATTCAAGTGGAAAAGAAAGCAAAATAGCTTATGAAAAGGAAATTTACATCATTAAACAGGATTCCAACTTACAAAGGCAGATACATCATTCCTCTCCAGTACATTACATAAGCAACCACACAGTCTATTACTAGTAACTTGGTCTGCAGCTGGCATTTTATTATCTTGGGTAGATATCTTTTACAATATTGGATCTGATTTTGGCTACTGTCAAAGAAGGGCAGAAGTTAGAAAGGTCTATTGTTCATTTAGTTTATTCCCTTAACAGGATTGCTATTTCATATGGGGGGAAAAAAAAACAGCAGAAAGACCAAAAAAAAAAATGTTAGCGGTTAGAAATGAAGAATGAAGAACAGTTACAAAGCTTACCTAGAGGCTTATCACACTCATCACCATACCATATTGGCCCCTACCATAATTTAATTATAATAACCTCAGCACTTTTGTGAGATAGTGATTTTATAAATGGAAAGTGGATTGAGATTTAGTGATTTGGCCACAGTCACACAGACAGTCTGGCACAGCCAGGAGTAGGAAGTCCTGAAATTCCAATGCATTACCTTTAATTATATCATTAAACCTTTCTCTGAGCCATCCTGCAAATATCATGTTTTTCTAATTTCGGAAAAGCTGCAGCTTTTGGCATATTTGTAAGCTATGTTTAGCAAGAGAGAAACTGCACGTGTGTATGCACACCTCCCCCTTGTTTCTTGAGACAGCTCTAAACAGCAGGAATAGCTAAAAGTACTCTACTTTTTTCTTAGAGAAAACTGACCTCCCCTCTTAAAGAGATTAAACTGGTCATAATTCTATATAGTTAAGGTTGTATGTTTCTTCCTTGCCACTAAAGTAAAGAGAACATTTCTACTGGATTGTTTTATGAGTGAAACTATGCATAAATTCAATCAAATGAAGCTAAAATAACACTAAGACCCATTACTAAGACCACAAATGCTAAAAAGGAATATTGTACAGTCTGCTGCAATCTCACCTTCATATCAGCATGATGAAAAAAAAACCTGTCCCCATCAATATTCTCCCCCCGAGATTTTGCAGAAAGACATTTTAACAGAATCAACTTCTTTCAACATCACTGAAACAGTGCATCTTTGAATTAGTCAAGTTAAGCGTGAATCAATATTTCTACTCTATGCCCATTTTTCAGATGGTATTATTAAAACACCCTTAGAAATGTAATCTCAGCTAAAACTTGGAATGGCTTAGATTCCTATCTTATCATTTTAACATGAAGACCTATGCTTATCTCTTTCCTACTTGGAGATATATCGCACTGGTACAAAATGTTTCATGTTCTAAGCTAGCTACAGCTTTGTTTTGTAAAGTGGATCAAAGTATTCTAGTGTGCAGAGTATAGTCTGTAAAAATATCTGTGATTACTCTAAGGGAGAGGTACTATATGAATGTAATGCAAGGTTGGTTTTACTTAAAATACACAGTCTCATCCTGGAAATGTATTTTGGCAGAGTTTTTTGATTCTGTCAGTACTAAAAAGTTTACCCATTCAAAATGAATTTTATTTTTATGCTGTTCCAAAGAGCCTATAAATACACACACAAACGTAATAGACCTATATACACATATCTGCACACACCAGCTATAGGTGAAAAATCCAGAGCAGTTTCTAGTCACTCACTTTGCATTAACATTGCACTACATCCAGTCATATTATAAGGAAATAAGCATGGAAAATGTACTTTTGCAAAGTCTTGAAAACAGCTGAAGAGTTTGGAGTAGAAAGTAAATGCAAGACAACTACCTTATTACTGGAGTTGTATTATTTAGGCACTGTTGTCTTGATTTTAAATAAACATAAGATAAGCATTATTTACAATTTAAATATGATGCTAACTGAAAGTTATTTCTATTCAACAGAACAAAATACAAATCTATACAATGCTAGTGTTCTCACCAGTAGAACACATGCAAAGCTTGCAACACACACAGCAAAACAGCCATTTTGGGCAAGTAGTATTATATTTACTTCCATTAAATATATGAGTATCTTGACAAGTCCTCCATGAAGTTAGTGAGCAGAAAATGAATTTGCCCTATCCTAGTCAGTAAAGTTAACAAATCAGAAACGTTCATAGCCACATGCAAGTCTTTGAGCCCCATTACAATAAACGTAACCAATACACTTTCTTTCATTCACCTCACCCTCTCCAGGAAAATTATTTCAATACTTTATTCAATTGCTTATCATTCCACCAATGTCACATGTTTATAAGGAATCAAAAAGTGTTTTAGGCCGCCTCTACATGTTATATTTATACTGTAATAACACATTAATTGCAGCATAAATGGCATGGGTGCTATACATGCACCCAATTTAAGGTGCCGTAAATATGTTCTACATATGATGTAACAGCTACATAGCTAGATACGTTCTACATATAACAACAGCTGTATCATAGGTACACTTCAGGATTGCCTATTGTAAGTTGCATCAGCCAAGCACAGAACATGTACAAGCATGCAGAAGTTTTTATGGCTGGTTTATATAGTGGCTTAAGTTGAATGTGTGGCACATCAGGGGCTGAGGCTGACAGTCAACTGATTGCTGGCCCCAGGAACACAATGAGGTTGGTTCAGGCCCCCAATGCAGTCCCAGGCCAGGACCAAAAATCAGCCCCTGCCTGGATCTATGGGTACCTGGCTCTCAACTTGCCAGTGCAGTAGAAGGTTGGGATCATGATCCTGGGCTGCCCCTGTACCTGCAAGCAGAAAGGGTGCAATTTAGATCTCTGGTCCCAGAATTGAGCTTCCTGCCATGCAAACGTGGCATGGCAGGATGTGTAATTGTTGGGATTGAGGATCAGATCCCATGGCACTGTTAAATAAATGCATGACAGGGACCTTAGGGCTTAACAGAAACAAAACACAAGCTAGGCAAATTCTTATCTCTTTAATGATGAAAATTAAGGTTCAAACGTCCCAGCAAGTTGTTTCTACTGAAAACCATTTAAAATTATAATTAGGTAGTTCTACTAGCAGAAGATGACGGAACGTTTGCAGCTGTGAAAGTAAATGCTGTGATTACCAGTATAAACTACTCATTTTGATTTCTCTCTAAAATTATGCTGTATTAATATTGGATTAGTTCAAATGAAAAAAGCCAAGAAAATAAAACAAATATCTTGAAACTGAAAGAGATAAATCCCTAGATAAAACTCAGAAAACTGAGTTTAGTGCAGCTGAAAGTAACTCATTTTCTGATGTTTTATTGTGAACTCTGACAACATAAAAATTCAAAAAATAATTTACAAAAATGAGATTTATAGTTGCTTGTCATATCATCTGTGTGTGAACTGGTTTTAAAGCAAACCTATAGGATTGTCCTTTCTTGGATTTAACTCCATTACCAGTGGGTATATGAAATTTCCTTTCTTTTGGATTGAACTACATGCTTTTCTTGCACAATTGAAGAGGTTCAGTGACAAAAGCACTGCAGTTGAGATTCAGAGCTGCTAATTTTGTTCATTATGTCTTTTGATAATCAGGAGTGCAGATCTCAGAAAATAAGTAGCACAGGAATGATTACTATGGTAAAATAGCCATAGTGTTGTAAGACTCACTTGGCCAACTGCTATCCTATTGTTAAGGAACGGATTTGTCCTGTCATCAATAATATCTTTTACTGCACTTATACAGCAATCTTAAACAGGTTATCTAATATATTACTGCTTGATGAAGTTTTTTGGTGCATGATTCCCCAAAGAACCATCATGTCAAACTAGAAACACACCTTACAGCTATAACAAGGGATAAAAGAAAATCTTTATCAATCTACCTAAAACTAATGGTGGCCACAGGTGAAAGACACTTTATAAACTTTTAAGAACGCTCAATCCTATCCCCCATTACAGATTCAGCTACAAATGTCCTCATTCTCTCAACCAGATTAAGAAAAAACTGTGCAGATCCATCTGCCTGAAAAGTCAATATTACAAGACACAGGAGTCCATGTATCTTCTTCTTTCATCTCTATTTCAGAAACTCAAAACTAACTCAAAAGTAACTGAAACCTCAGCCTTTTTTTTTTTTTTTTGGAAGTTACTCTTCTCCAGCACTTAAATTTGTCTGCAGCCCACTCAATGTCCCAAGCCTACTGTAAACACAACAAGATAGGGCCCCTTCTCCAAAATATCTATAAAAGGATGATGATTTCAAAAAGCAAGAATGTTACATGCAAGTCCTCTTTATAAGGCTCAGTAATGCAATCTTTATACTTTTAAAATAAGTCTCAGGTGTATACCTCCACTACAGGCTAACCAGTTTAACCCTCAAGGTGAAAGGAGATAAGGCAACCAAAAGAAATGGCGTAAAATCTCATTTATTTTCTTTGTATTGTTATAAGGAATTGTACTGCAGAAGAAATTAAGGTTTCTTTGTAAACAGCTGAACTTTCTGGTGAAATGCACCATTTTTACATCTACCTTTTAACCTCTTTGTTGCAAAGTGTCACCAGTATATCAGAACTGCAGAGAGTGACTAACAAAAAGAAGCCTCTCTGCAAGCTATCAGTAGTCCAATCTAGAGTTCACCTATATGTTAACTCCTACTGCTAATTCATCATCCAAACACCCGACAGCTAAGCTGATTGTGAGCCTTATAGTACAATACGGGTCTCGGCTGACCACCAAAATCAGCAAAAGGGGGGAGGGGTTGATGGGCACAGGTCTGGAGAAGGCCTGAGATAAGTGTTGGCTGTCAGTGCAAGGACAAAGAAGGGCAGGCCCTGGGGAGAGAAAGGAGATAAAAAAAATCTCGACAACTGCTTTATCTGATGAGGGTTATGGCTAATTAATTATAAACTCAATTACCTAACCCTTACTTCAGCAGTCTCTATTCATTAAGAGATAAAACTTGACTGACTGCTAACTTTCTTTTGCACACATGCACACACAGCATGCTTACTACAAATTTGCACACTTTAAAACACACAATTCCTTAAAAAAGATCTCCAAAAGCATTCATACCTGTCAACTTTTTCCTCACAGGATGGAACATTTCTCTTTTTTTCCTTACCACCCAAAGCACCCTCTGTTGCACAATAGGAGGGCATTGCTTCCATGCTGTGCATTGGCATTTAAAAGAAAAAACCAGACATTAAACAATAGACATTATGGACATCAAAGCTCCTTTTCATTGCTGACTTTCTGCCTCCATGGCCTTCTGATCTATTCCACATTTTAAATTAAGCTTTTAATTTTGGGTGCTAAAAGTTCAGCAATGTAGTTCATTGGTACTCAGCTAACTCTTATTTCTCCAAAGTTTAAAGTTAACTGGCCAAATTAACCATAGCTAAAAATGCACATTTATAAACTGAAACATATTAACAATTACTAACAATTCAAACAAGATTATGCATGCAATATGTTGACAATTTTTTATTTTATCACAAGTTAGATGCCATCTACATTCCAATAGTGTCTGGCCCTCCTTAGCTTAAGTTTTTGCCCCCTTGTCTTACATTTGATATCAGCTCAAACAGCCTCGTAGCATCAATTCACTCCATTCAATGAATGCCCCTCTTTTCCAAAGACTGCAGACCAAATTCTCTAACCCTTTTGAACAACAAAGATCCTTAAGTCCTTGTATCATTCTAGTTGCCCTCCACTCTAGCTTTTTCCATTTCTTTACACTCTTTATTTTACTTTTTTTATAATACAGTGACCAGAGCTACATAGTATTTCTCATCATAAGTCCTCTTTTACTGAGCAAGAATAGTTATTTCCAAGTTGTAGGAAGTAGGGTAAGTCTTTTACAATCAAACGGGTTTACTCTATCCTTTTTTTATTTCCATAACCAATATTTTGAAGATGGTCACTATCTTGATGGTGACAGAAAACCATGATGGTTTGTTATTTAAAACAAGACTAATAGTGAATATATTTCACAATCAATCTTTTAGTTCATAGACCCATTTTAGGACTGCCTATTGTAATTAACATCAGCCAAGCATATACCATTATTTTTTCATAACTGATATGCATCATACATAATAATATTTTTAAATAATCTGGAGTGTAGATAGATAATGATATGGAGACCCCTGTTCCACTCCTCAATTGTGTATCATTAATATGTTTCTTCTTAAAAGTTCAGTAATTAAACACATGAACTTTAGGTTGTGAACCTTTCATCAAAAAGAGCATTATTAGGTTAAAAAAATGTTTAAAATTAACATTTTTCCTGCATTATCAAGAGCCTAAAACTGAAATAAACTGGAAAAATAAATTTTATTTTCCACCATTAATAAAGATTTGCCTTGGATAATGAAATCCAGTATAGCTGTTTTTAACTTTTTCATTTTCAAGACCAAGTGCAAGTGCTACACTGGTTCAATGGCCATATCAACCTTAATGAGAAAAACTGAAATCCCGGACTGTTCTTCACTAGAATTTTAAAATCTAGATAGTTTTATTTAACTTAACCTGTGTAAAATTCTTTTCATCAGACAGAAGTTAGTTGTTCACTAAGATACTGCTCCTTTAGTATTCCCCTCTGCAAAATCTGCTCTGGATTGGTTGCTTCACATACTCACAAATGTGTACCTTACTCAGTTTCCTGGAAGTCTGCCCCTTTCCCATCTCAGTTTGCTAGAGGCTTGATTTCAACCTGCTAACAAGATTGTATTATTTTTAGAGGTTTTTTCTAAGCAGGGGAATGTAATCTACATTTGCTATAGTGGTAAAAAGGGCGTTTTCAAAGAATGGCTTGAAACATTTGGGCCAATTTTTAATGCATTGTGTGTGTTTAGAGCAGGATGCAGACAAATGAAAAAAGAAAAATGAGGTTTGCCTTGTTGATAGCCCATTTTAAATCAGAGGCGAACATCTTGGCCCAAGGTCTGATCAGTGTTTACACACAACTTATTTTGAGTACCTTTAGAAACATATTTGAATGCCTTTACAACATAACCTGTTTCTATCTTTGGGAAACTTAACTGTTACCCAGCATTGTTCTACATCCTCTACTATCCACACAAAAGCAATTTTCTTAATCTAATACCTCTTATTTTAGGGCATTGTCATGGCGAAGTGTAAGTTTTGCTGTATTTTTAGGTAATCTCATGTATAAACAAAAAACCAAAAACTTTGTGTGCTTTAGACATTTGATTTTCTTGTTAAACACAATTTTTCTGTTCTCTTAATTTCTGTATCTTACTCACTCTATAAAATATTTTTTGTGTTGTTCTCTTACATTCCTAGTTTCCCTCTCTCTCAAAGGCATGCATAACATTTAAACTATGATTCATCTTTAGCTACTTTCTTTTCATTTTACTTTATTGTCTGATGCAAATTTCTTGTATTCATCTACAATATATTGTGTTGAGTTTCATTATACATTTATTTTAGCCTCCCCATTATTTCACATCTCACTTAAGTTGTAGGTACACTGACAAATTAGAAATGGTGATTACTATACGTCAGATACTTTTCTACCTTTCATTCTCCAATCACACTCTTTTTACTTCAAAAAGAAAGTTGGAAGAAGTACACAGACCTATACTATGCTCATTCCCACCAATTACTATAACCTAAATTATCTAGGTACCTGTATACCCTTTAATAACTTCTTGGTTTTCAATTTTTTTTGCTTGATTATCAATCTTAGTATCATGTTCAATCTCTTCACATGATTTGTAACCACTTAAGTCCTTCCTTATACAGGTTTTGAGGGGACAGCACATGCTGATTGAAATATACTACATATTTACTGAAACGATTCTGTTCCTTTTCCTTTAACAATTCAACAAAAATACAATAGTAAAATAAAATAAAACATTTATTTTTAAATCTGGCAGAAAAGACTTAAAAGACTAATTCTCTTTTCCAATATACCCACCTCTATCCCTTCTAGCACACATGTTCATATCCAGACAGCTTTGCAAGATGTCTGATAGCACTGATTATATGAGCTTCAAATATATTTGCTCCTTACCTCAGCTGAAAACATTAAGTATGACAGCCGTAATGTCAAACTATGGCAAACTAAGGCTGGGCTGGAAGAAAGGGACAGTGAACTGGTCAAAACCCAATCAATTTTCTATTGACACTAACCTGTAAACACTGCAATAGAAAACAGAAAAAGAATTATGGAGGTAATTGCAAGCCCAGTAGTGCCAGTGCTCTCCCTGTTCCACACCCCACCCCACTGACAAGGAAATAAAAATGAAGATTTTTCCCATTCATCAATACAGAAGTTATTCATCCCAAGTTTATTAACTCAGTAATTTGATCAATACACTTCACCTTTATAGTGCAGTTGTCCTTGTGAGCAAAGCATTTTGCGTTTTATAGTGAGATGGTTATTATGAAGGCTATTCATAGGGAAATTCTCTGCAGTTAAAAGTTTTTCCAATTAACTACATTTAACATAATTTAAACCATAAAATGGTAGTTAAATTCCACATCGTGTTGTCCAAGAGTGACAGTGGGTAACTACATAAAGTTATTCAATATAGATGGGATTTAAGAAATCAATATACTTTTTAAAATATTAAACTAAAAACAGATCTTCTGAATTGAAGTTACAAATATACGCAGGAATCAGAGGAGACTTTACAAAAACTTCAACGAGAAATCTTAAGGATTCCATAGCCCCAGGCTGGCTTATCTGTAGAAATGAATCTCTCAATCATGCAATTTTAGCACTCTTCAATCATGCTTCCTTTTGTGAGTTTTCACATTTTTTTCAAGTGTCGTATATGGGTAATCTAGCTCAGCTATGAATCTCTATCCTTCATACTTTTATTTTTCATTTCTACATATGTAATATGTTTATGCAATGGGAACAATAGAAAAGCCATTCAATGCCCTAGGTTTTTCAGGACAATGCAAAGATGCACACACGTTATCTTCTTAGGCCTAGGGATCAGAAAGCTTCAGGCTACTTTCACTAAATGGTTAATTTGAAATAAAACAAACGGGTCCCCTCTCCATGAATCTAAGCTAATACTTCCCATTGCCCAAAAGTAATATTTTTCGTATTTGAAAAAAAAGGTACACCATAACCCTAAAGCTAAGGAATAGTGATAATAAGGTCTGTTCAAGCTTTTCCATGTAAATATAGAACATCTGAACCCAGAACTTCATTCAAAATATTAGCAACAAGTCAGCACCAAGACAAAACTGATTCTTGGAAATTTAAGCAATTGAAGGAGCCTCTTTAAAAGACTGCATTGAAGAGATTAAAACAATGCCTTCTTGTGAGAAATATTCAGAACAAACTAGTTTATTAAAGTCATATCAGCACTTATATCGGCCTTTGTTGGCCAACAGTAGGAGAAGTTTGCAACTTTCCCAGAAAATTACATTCTAAATCCTTCATGAGGTGGACCTTGTCCTTTTCTGAGGAAACTTGATAGCGGTCTTTAGTATTCACTGGCATAATTAGGACTGCAGTTAATTTCATTAAATTCTCTTGCTGCTAAATGAAGCAGATTATGAGACATCTTTTATTGCGAGGCGTGAAATTACAGCCTGTCAGCTGCCAATGGTAGAGTAAAACTAATGAATTACAGGGTAAATAACACCAGAATTAACCAGCCAATTTAACATAGCACAGAACAAAGTCATTTTTACTGAGAGCTCCAGCGAACAACACCGCCAGGATACCCGTTTAGCTCAGATGAAGGAAGAAAGTGCTTCAAGAAACTAAAGGAAAACTACAGTTACCACTAGTGAAATGATTTTAAAAATTACACTACCATCCATATATTTTTTAAATCTAAAGGTCATGGAAAGCAGAACACATAGCAGCTAAGTATTACATTTCTTTAAGCGTTGCCTTTGCTGGTAGCTAGTGTTACTGTATATGTTCCTCCACCTGCCATAGATGTAGAGAAATAATTTAAGTTAACTGTAAATATTTTCATAACTGTAAAGGCTGCAACTGTATGTAAATAATGCCAAACCAAAATGTAAGATAGTAGTTTATGATTAAATGTATTTGCAAGATGAGACCTTTAAATTTCAATGTGAATTATTTTTGGATGAAGGACTTTTCGTAATAGGTTTATGAAACTTGTAGAAAATTAGACATGCACAATTTTAAAATGCCAATATACAAAGACAGAAAATCTGCATGCAGCTCTCATATCTTTCTTTGACCATACTGTAAGGGTCAAAAGCACTGCACATAAGTTTAAAATCTTAAATTTGTTAAATGATACAGGCTTAAAATACTTAGAGAGGTGGCTATAATAAATTCTGATTCATTCACCTACTGGTTAATTCACCACTGTGGTTTTTCCAGTTCTCTGCCAGCATCTTCCCTCCTGTCCCAATTACCAACTCCTTATAATTGGTCAGTACAAGATAATATAAGTTAGCTGATTGTGACTGCATTCAAAAGCTTGTCTAAGGGCACAAACAGGCATTACATTTTTGTGTGGAAAAAAGCCTTTCTCCCAGCACAAAAAAGAGAGTATAAAGCCATTCAAGGGATTTCTTGCAGAAGGGAACTAGCGTGGGGAGGCTGAGGAGAGGACGGGCTGTCAATTAGTGGACTTCCGTAACAGCAGGGTTAGCCCAGAGAGCAGCCCTTTGGTGCTCCCTGGCTGGAGAGTTTGCTTATGTAGCTCTCCAGTTAGGGGGCTGGACCACATGTACACTCCAGCTTCTGGGCTATTTTTCTAGTGTGGAGAAATAATTCTCTGAAATTCTTACTGCTAGAAATGAGTGCCTGCATTGTTGGGATAGCTTAAGTTTATCCCAACAATGGGGCTGGGTCCAATAAAAGATATCACCCATACAAATCCTTGCCTTTCAGGGGTTTGCCATTCACTTTATTAAACTCTAATATTAGTCACTACCAGGTGCTTTCAGGCAAATAAATTAAATATATCTGACTGTGGTATCACTTACTCCCCCATAAAGGAAACTGACCAGTCATAGGACCCTGAACACAACCACCCTTTGGCCAAAGGACAACAGTATACCTGACTTTGCACTACAATTTACTTTTTCTTATAATATAATTAAACATATAAATTATTTTATCATGGGTAGCAGTTTTCAAATAGAGGGGTTAACTTAGTTTGGGGGTTTCTATGTATTATAATATATATCTATACATGTTTGTATAGTGTAGAAGAATACTATAAATATACTGCAGAAGTGTAAAATACAGAGTAAAAGAGACTTGGGGGGAAGGAACTGAGGGACATAGCCCTGTCTCTTCTTAAAGGGTTAAGCCAAATAAGTCTCTGAAATTCAATGTCACAAATTTTCTCGGGGATCAAGAGCTAAGTAGGAATCCAAAGATTTAGCCAACCATTTACATGGACAAGAAAACAGAGTTACAAAAATCTATGCTTAATATAATTAAACAGATTCTTTTTAAAGGCATGTAAACCTTTATGTCTCAAAATTAAACCTAACTTTAGCTGTTTGGGGATAGGAGGAATCTTTCCCTGGGGACAGGTTAATCCCACAACCACTTTTCTCCAAAGCTTCAAATAATGAACTCCATCTATTACACAACACTGAACTAGACAGCATTACTTTGATTTGATATATTAAATCATATGTTCCCACACTGCAGTAGAAAGCAACTGGACACAGGTCCCGTCTAGCATATTTGCTCTCTATGTATTCTCGACTGTGTCCTACGCTGCCCACCCCTCTGCCCCGGTAACAAATGTCTAGCTTTTATGTGCTCTTCTTTCAGGCTCATTCTTTCTCCTCTCCTAACTCATGCCCTTCTACTTAGTCTCTCCCCCGACCCCATTCCTCATTGCTCCACTGGAGCTTTAGCTATTCAAACAAGAAATACTGATTTTTAAAACTTAATATGTGTTCAAGGCAGTGGACAAGAAGGATGAAGGAAGAGAACAGAAGTATAGCTTATTATGAAGGGGATATGCTGTTGCTCTTCAAGCCTCTCATGCCACCTCTTTCACAAGTCAATAAATTCCCTGCCCCACAGTCATATATATTTAACAAAGCTGGAAAAGAAGCTGTAGTATGATCTTTGCACCACATCCCTATAGATTTCCACAATGACACATGTAGTCTTTTTGAATACAACAGTCCAAAAGCACAAATGCATTTGTCACTAAAACCTGTTGATATTCTGAAACACAAAACGCAAATGAAATACATTTATTTTCAGTTCCCTTCCACTTTTTTGTTTAACTCTACAAATTTTGACCCTCTCCCACCCTATGACTTCTCATGGTTACTGCTTGAAAAGTTTACCATATTTATCCAAAACCAAGCTCATTTTTTTCTCCTCAGTCAGCATGGGGGAAAAAAGCCTATGCAAGGCAGATAGCCCCAGTACTGTGCAGAAGGGCTTGGTTTTCCTGGCTCCAAAGCTATCAGGTTGAGTAGTTTGGTGCATGCCGGCCTGCGGCAGTAAAGCACAGCCTGAGTCACAAACTGTCTTGGGAGGGGTGGAAGAGTGAACAATGCACACCAGGATGATGCTCGACAATCCTGGAGCTTCTGCTGGGAGGGTAAGTGTACATGCATTCATTCCCCTGGTAGAAACTCTATTGGGGACAACACTATATTTTTCTAGCAGACCTGCCATTTTTGGTCTGATAGAAACTGTGTGCACATTTCTACACCTAGGATTTGTACTTTGGGAACTGTGACTGCACCAGTACAAACATAACACACTTGAGTGTAAGCACCAGCAGCCGCAAAAGGGCTACTCAAGAGAGATTCACGCTGATGCTTACCTGACCCTTGACTTCTGTTGCTAGACCGCTTGGTCTGAGAAGCAGCTAAGCTTGCATAGGTCACAATGCTTGCTCCTACTTATGTCTATCAAGTACAGCTAAGTTTTTAAAGGGTATAAAAGCTTAGGTAATGTACCCTGCCATTAACTAGTGCTGTATATTTTTGAATTTTACTGGCAACAGGCCCTATATCGGGGTGGGCAAAATGCAGCCCGCCAGGCCATTCCATCCAGCCCACGGGACCCTTAAAAAATTTAGAAAATTAATATTTCTCTGCCCCTGGCTGCCTGTCATGCAGCCCTCAAAGGCTTGCCAAAACTCAGTAAGTGGCCCTCCACCCAAAATAATTGTCCGCTGCTATCCTAGACCCAGTTTCCAATTATGGAAACTGTGATGTCACCTGTAGAAATCACTTTTCACAAAGTGAATTTTTTCCATGGTGACTTGGTAAATATAATCATGTACATATAATGTTGGAGTATTGTTTTAGCTGTTATGGTCCAGCAATTATGCTAGACAAACACTGTTTTGGGTAATATCTTTCATCACAATCACACAGGTGGTCCAATAAAAGATATCACCTACAACAATCCTTGCACCTCTCATGTGTGCGCAGGCTCTTTGAGAAGGATGTTCAAGGGTAGTCTGTGCTTTGTGTGTGCATTTGGAGGTAGGGAGGAGGGTTGCATTTAAGGGTAAGAATGGGCAAAGTAGTCAGGGCAGGAAAAACACCTATCACTAAGTGTTGAGATCTAGAGAAAAAGTCAATTCTTGAAATTAATCTGAGGTTTAAAATCACTCATACTTTCTCAGACTTCTTTTTCTAAATGAAACAGATTTTTCCAGAAACTTACAGCAGTACAGAATCCAACAGTTTAACAACCTTAATAGGAACTGCATACCACTTTAACCGGCTAATTCCCCACTCTCCCCAACAGACCTACAAAAGCCAGGTCTCATGAAAAAGAGCAGGAGTTCAGATAAACCTAACATATAACATGGTATAATGTACTCTGTTCTTCACAGAAGTAATTGGGTTTTTTTCCCATTCAAGAAATTAGAAACAAATTCTGCAGGGCATAACTATAAACTTAGAAAATGCCTAGAAATAACAATGATTTCAGATTCCACTTTTGGTAATAGAGTGATCATGTACTTTGGAGTTCATTTATTGTACATCTAGTATCACCATGAGCAGGCAGCAAAGATGTACCACACTGAATACAAGACCCAATCTTGAGCTGCACAAGAGCAGTTCTTTGCTATACCACTGACATATCAGTTGTGTTGCTAAGTCAAGAAGCAAATTTTGAATACATTTTTAGCA
Organism: Crocodylus siamensis; assembly: GCF_052110815.1. NCBI lineage: Eukaryota > Metazoa > Chordata > Crocodylia > Crocodylidae > Crocodylus > Crocodylus siamensis. The sequence goes on along the minus strand of NC_143398.1, from coordinate 178,217,357 downwards.
GTTATTCATAGATGCATCGGCCTGTTTACAATAATGGAAGAGCTGTTATAGAATAATTAAAAAATAGAGCTGGAAGGGAGGTATTTTAGTTTAACTCTGATCAAGGCAGGATTCTGCTCATTTATCTCAAGCATCCCAGACAAAATGTTGTTTAAACCTGCACTTGAAGTTTCCATGACAATTTCCACAGCCTCTTTAAGAAATGTATTCCAGGTTTCATCATGCCTGTATTTTGAAAAGCCAAAGAAATACCTTTATTATTGAGTTCCCTTTTCTTCTACTTAAAGACAAGTTTTAAAAAGCATAAACAGACAATCTTTCTCTATTACTAAATGTTTGTTTATACATTTTTCATTTTCAAATTTATATGTAAATTAATTTATAATTTTATGCTCTAATAATTACCTTGCTCTCTTGAATGTAAAGACTACTCAAAATTATACTTTTTTATGAAACAATGATTCAATGAAGTAGCATAATCGGTATTAATCTAGCTACTTGATTTGTAGCTGTTCTCCAGTCCTCTACCCAATCATTTAAATACTGTCATTCATAATAGGTGATATACTGTAATATAAACCAACTCTAAAATGGTCTGTCTTCAGTCCATTGTATTTTTACTGTTGTGAAATAAAAACCCCACAACATTTTTGAAAGAAAAGAACAATTAGATAGTCTATTTTTTCTACCTGCAAATACAGGCTCCTTCTTTACAGTTAATTTAATTACTTTTTCTGTTTATTTTTAAAATCCCCAACTATCTTGATATCTACTGTTTCCCTAAGTATTTCCCCAATATTAGGTCATATTTTCCCCCTTTTTTTACTAAAAAGATGTGCTTCAATGTAATGCAAATAATTCTCTCTTTTTTACGTTCTCTGTTGGATTCCAGCACACTTACAACTACCCCTAGTCATGGCCTAGCTAAATTATATATTTTGATCTTATAATACGCAACACAAATAGAAGTGATTGTGTTGGCCTTCTTGCCCCACGTGAAAAGCTGTACGGATTAGCACAAGAACCAGATAAAGAAAATATCCTTCAACTCAACATGCCAGAAGCCAGTTTTTAGAACAGGAACCTATGACTTTCTAGTACTGTACATGGCCAGCCACACTGACAACCAGTGAGTCTCTTTATTTAGTTCATGGATTCCTCATAGCATGCTGATGGCTTAACTTGTTAGTCTGTCAACGTTTTCCTGAATGACATACTTTTTAACTGCAGTTCTAAATTACATCCATTTTTTTGCACCCAGCTCCAACAGCAAACTCAAGTCTAACTTGTTGATCCCATCACCTCTGGCTCTCTATCAGCAATTGTTTCCAAGTTCTCTCCCTCACTAAAACATCTGAAGTAGCCTATTTGCCCTAAAATATTCCACACTTTGGCTGTCACTTGTTTGGCTCCAATGGTGAGTGTGCTCTATATAGATGTCCTGCTTTCCTGCACTACACTGTCTAAACTTTCTCAGAGAGCATCTCGATGACATGGGCCATGAGAACACTTAAAAAAGATAAAAGGTATGTTGTTAACTTGGGTACCAGTAACGGTGATGATAAGGCAACTTGGATAAGCAATTCGAGTTGAAGTCTAGTGGCAAGCCAGGGGTTGGATTATCATTACCTTTTGCTTCCCATTTTTATAGTTTTCAATCTACCTGAACGGTTTTAGCAAAGCTAACTTGAATTAATTTTTCAAACAAGATTTAGTGAGGCAGTATCAAATGCTTTAGCAAAATCCAAATATTTTACATCTGCTGTGTTCTCTTCATGCAAAAAAAATGTGTGATATGATCAAAAAAGCAATCAACTTGTTCTGGTAAGGTTTATCCTTTTAAAAGTTTCAGCCTATTGCTCATAGTTCTACTATGCTGCAGCTCAGGAAAACTGTGCACTCTTATTATGTCTTTGTGTTGCTTTATTCCTCGTCCTAAATTTGGGCAGAAGGCTGATAAAATCCAGTGTGTTCTTGGTCACCTGCCAGGGCAATGTGTTAGTGCCATTACAGTTTTGTTATTTACAGCATATTTATTTCTATAAATAAACATTAATGTCCTTATTTCCAGCTATCCTTATTGTTCAGAGCTTCAGTTCTGGTCTTCTTTTGCACTTACTTGTACAAAATAAACTTTAACAATTTTTTTTAAAAACTGGATTGCTAGATTCTTCCATTTACATTTTGAAGATTTATGTTAAGTGTCAACATCTGGCACATCTGCCAAGGCTGCTTTATAGATACCAGGCTAATTACTGTAGCTTTGAGAGTACAGGAGCAAAGGGTTGCAAATGGATATCAGTTCTTTAGATGTTGAGTAGGAATGAGCCAAAATCTATAGTGCTGTACTGAAAACATACATCCATAGAAGAGCTTTAAAATGTGTACAACTACTCTTTCAGAAGACCTACAATAATACAGTGACTCAATACACTCACATAACCCTAGGCAAGTATTTTTTTCCAGAATACGCAGTCTTCCCATCCCACCTTTTCCTTCGTCTAATCTTTCACTGTTATTTTCACTTCAAACATTTAAACTGGTCAAATGCATCTTCTACTGCAGGGGTTAGTAACATTTTTGGGCAGCATGCCAAAAAACACTGGCAACATCGATTTGTTTGATGTTGCTGTGCTGGGGCATACAGTGGAGCAAGGAACCCAACTGCAAGTAGTGAAGCCCCAGCCCCTCCTCTGCTGTCTGCCGAGGCACGCTTGCCAAGGAAAATGCCTTCACATGCCACGCTCTGATACCTGTGCTGGGGGTTGCCTACCCCTGCTCTACCAGGTCAAACAACACTTATTTTGATCCATGTGTCATTTCCACAGAATTAAAGGTAGCAGAAAATTTATGGAAATATTTATAATGCCAAAAGTTTGCTTCATTCAAAATTAGGCTAACGGCCTTTAAATGCTTGCTGTTCAGTTTACTCTTTTGATTGCTTTACCACTATGTAAATCAATTTGTTAATGTTCCTTACAAAATGCATGAGCCAGTTATACTGACAAACACACAAAGCTCATTCGTAATTAGCAGTTAATTAGTAAGAAGGAACAGATGCTGTTAGAGTTTCAGCAGGCGAACAGGTTCTGTAAACAATGCTTATAAATCTAAATGAATTTATTAACCACAATGCAACTGTCAACATTTTGTTGGCAACCATACAAATATGGCAGAAACCCCCAAACATCTTTACAACATATTAATAATCATTGTGTCAACCAAAGTCTATCAAGCAATCTGACTTGCTAACTGTCATCACCATTCTACTTAATCTTATTTTGTGTCGTGGATTTCCATCCTAATTCTCCCATACGAGTCACATGATGAAAGAACCCTTGTGCCCATAGTTTTAATGCATTCTAACTTGTGTTCTCCTTTCTCAAAATATGTCATCTGAAGCAAAGACATTTTTGCAGGACACTTCAAGCACATTTTATGCTGATAGGTTGAATGAGCTTTCATGAAGTGAGTGCCGACATCACCTAACAAAAAAAATCTCAATCTCAGGTGCTTGGTATTATTTTCTTTCTGTCTCCTAAAAGGGGCTCACCACTATGGAAGGAGATACAATTGCATCAACTAAAAATAACTGAAAGTCAGTTATTTTTTATCATCATTTATAAAATCACACAGTAAGTCAGCTATATTTAATAGTCTGGGTTAGAATGGTCCAACTGGAGGCATGTGGGCTGCATCTGAATCCCAAGCTCCTGATTTAAGCACTGCTCCATACACCATTACGGCAGCTACTGCGGCCTTCTGGAGTTTTCAGGCTCCTCCTCCCTCCTCTGACTTCCATTGCCTGCCTCTACCAGATGGCTCAGGACTCCATGTAGTGCAATAAGGGGTTCAGGCACAGTACAGTAGGGTGCTCACTGCATGGTGCAGTGATGAGGACCCATGTGATGTAGCATGGATGCGAGGGCACTGGGATCGTACAGTAGGGGGGCATCTGCAGTGTGTGTGTTGGGAAGGTTGGGGGGAGAGGGCGTGTGCAGTCCTGTGGCCCCCAGAACTTGGACATCCCTGGTTTGAGTAGATATGGCTAGCTGAAAAACAGAATGCCCCTTGTAAATATTTTTCAGATGCACCATGGAGAAAACGACTTAACAAATATCCTCTTACTATATTAGACTTTTGGCTAAGTGCCAAATCTCAGCCCTAGCATGCCACTGAAAACACCTTAATGACTTTGTGCCTGTCCATCTCTGCAAGTCACACTGAGATGCCATCATGACTTATTACACATTTTAGTACTGAAAACTCCTAATAAATATTTTGAAGTTACATTATGGCTTCCTTTATTGTAGCTTTTTTCTATAACTTCTTCATTGCATTCAATCATTCCATCCATCTCTTCCTTAAATTTCTGACATCCATCTCCACCACAATCTTTGTTCCCTTGGAGGTTTATGGAAGTTGCTATGTTCTGACACACTAAAGACCTATGTCACCCCTAAGGTTCTTTGGTAGAAGCCAAGTGAGGGGAGGAGAGATTAAGCTACCTAGACTGAGATACCCAAAGCACTAGAGAGAAACCCAGACTGTAGAGCCTCAAAAACCTAAATTCTCACCTCTTCAGAGGTCAACAGTTTTGGTTCTTTCCCCCTTATTGCAAAATTCCTTTTTTAATAGTCTTGGAAAAAAAGGAAAATTGTTTCATTCATCTGCTTTACACAACAAAAAATGCTCCTTTAAGAGTCCGTGATCCATTGCTTCTAGTTCTCAAACTTGTTATACTTGAGGCACCCCTCCATAATTTTATGAATTAATTTGCACCCCACTGCTTACCTGCTTGTAAAGAGGCTAGGAAGGAGCAGGAGCAGGTGCTGGGACGAGCCTGCACTGCAGCGAGTCGGGGGGTGGGGAGGAATGCCTGGACGGCAGAGCCTGAACTTATCTTCCCACTGAAAACAGTGCTTACCTTCTCTTTCCCAATAGCACCTTAAAGGCTATTGTGAAATCCCAGGGTGCCATGGTATCCCAGTTGAGTATCACTGTTTTAGTTATACAGACCTAGGAACAGGTCCTGAAAACATAAGCCGTATTATGTTCTCCTTTGGCTATGTACTGATGTTCAGTTTCTACTGGGAGGGTCACTGTTCTTCCAGCAGAAAGCATGCAGGCACAGACGTTAAGATTATTCTCCTCAGAGAAAAAATGGACACTTTGGGAGAAAAATAACCTGGGAACTACCAGGGTTAAACTGCTCCCAGGAGCATTTCTCCCAGGAGACTGAACATATATATACTTACACTTCTGATAGAAGCCGTGTATCCCCATGTGCTTTATTCCTATTTGCCCCCCATACCCACAAGTTAAAGGACAGCATGTGTCATTTGGGCTGGACTCTACTGCTCTAGCTTAGCAGGGAGCACAACATACCTCCTCAGTGCTCTGGGGTTGGGGAAGCCCAGCCCCTTCACCATCCCCACCTAGGGTTGCAAAGAGATGCAAGGCTGTCCCCTGGACATGATGTTGAATAGTTTGGGCCAGCCAATCAGGGCTGCTCTGTGCATTCTACTATCCGTCTCTGGGCAGACAAGGAAGCCTACAGAGCAGGCTACGATGCATGCACAAGAGCCCCCTATCCCAGCAGTGTCAATACCCGAGGCTCTCCGGTCCTTTATCAACTTCTGTACAGGTCTCCCTGGGCAATTTTTTCTACCAGAAAAACAAAACCAGGAGAATTATTTTGGATCATTTGAAGGCCTGTACAGAGTCTTTGTCTCCTCATACTCACTCTCCCATATTCCCCCATGTCTCTGCTCTTAACTTTGCAAGAAATGCTTGAACTTATTAATGCTCCACTGCCCCAGAAATCTAATAGAGTCAAGATTAAGTCCCTTTGTGTCCTGGTGAAGGAAAAATGCATAACTCCATTAGCATTCTCAGGCTTCTTGCAGACATTAAAAACAAAAACCAGTGCTTTACTTTAAACTCTGTGTTCCTGCACTGAACCCTGTGCACGCCCAGAACATGCAGAGCCTTAATTGGACCCAGCTCACCTGACATCTGTGCCAAAAAGCTCCACTAAATGTACCTCTTCTGGGCATGCACGGGGCTGAGTGTGGGAACAATTTAGTGGAGCTTTTTTGGCACTTATCTAATAGCTGACTGAATCGCTTTAGCTACAAGCACCAAAAAAAACCCACTGAGGCACCCAATCTATACAGACGCTGCAGAGCCGGGTCAAAGTAATGTGCTGTTGCTTATGGTAAAACGTGTTTTTTTTTAAATGTCTGCAAGTAGCCTCAGAAGTATATTTACCTAAGTGTATGTTAAGATTTTGGATTGTATGAAAGTCCTAGTATATTCTTGAGGCCAAGCATATCCCTGGTCTTGCTGTCTTACCCATGCAACCGGTTTCTCTAATTTAATCTAAACCTAAGGTTCCCAAACTTTTTCTTATTGTGTAGCCCCTTCCAGATTTACCTGCTGCCTGCATAGCCCTACCAGTATACATTTTATATTCTAAACCCTCACATGCCAATTATTATTATTATAATGAAAATTAAATCTGCCATTACACTATTTCTCCCATGCACCCTCCCAGAGATGTCTTGTATATCCCAAGTGGTGTGTGTACCACAGTTTGGGAACCCCTGATCTAAACTATTCTTTTTTCCCCCTAGATTTGAATGAGAATATATCCATGGAAGAAGCTCTTCAGAGACTATGGCATAGATGCCTAGGACCCTGGTAGATGTTACATTTGTTGCATGTTGTTTAAGAGTATCATGAAACAAATCATAACATGCCAAATGCTAAATTAATTTAATTCCTAGCTAAGAATGGCAAATCAGCCACCAAAAAATGCTCACTGAATAGCAGCTTCTTTGTGGCATGGAAGTACCCTCCAGTAATTTTAACATGTGCAATTCACCTGGATCAAAAGAACACGTTAGAGAGGTATGTGATAACTCCATTCTCTTGTAACTGCTGAGCTGGATTTCTTCAAGAAAGGCCACCTTTTTCATAGAGATGAATGGTTGAAGACCACATGTTAAGACTGTAGCTGTTTGTTTGTTGCTTTTTGACAGAAAAAAACAACATCCAACGAAAGGAAGTGGCTGAATTTGGAAGTGACTCTGAGTGCGCACATTCTGCTGGAAAGGACTCTGCCCAGTCAAAGTTTCAGTTCAGTACATTTTTTGCTGAATATTCAATGACTTGAAAATAGGAGTGAATTGCAAATAAAAAGTCAAAACCCTAATGGCTAACTGCATTCCTTTTCACATGATCAATTTATGATAACTAGAATGCACAGTCCGAATCTCATTTCCAGGGGGAAAAAACAAAACAAAAACTTTTTCTTTCTACTTTCTATTTCTTCTAAACTGGAAAAGAAAAAACAGAGCTATCAATAAACCAAAGTACACTGCACTTGTCTCCCTGCTTAGAATCACAGAGGACTAAACTTAGAAGAAGGTTCCTTTCCAACAATCAGGAACATTTCTATTAAATAGAGAATCTGGAATATAGATTTGCATTTGGCTTGATTTTAAATACTAAGAGATAAGAGATACTGCCTACCTTGAAATGCTTTGTGAAAAACAAAACATTAAGAACACAGACAGTAGCCTTCACAATCAACTAAACTATTATTCTAAGCAGGTACACACAGCAATAGACACTCCTCTGATGTAAGGGCACATTTGATCTAATTGGAAAAAATATTTTGAGTGCTCTGGGAATAGTCACTGTTAACTGAATGCAACAACAAAAAAAGGAAAAAAGAGCATGCAGACCCGAGGGAATTACCAAATCAATTAACAACTAATTCAGGAACTAATTTCTGTATTGCCTCTTAGCACAAAACTGTATCTTTAATTTCTCCTGCAATAAGCATCACCATGATAGTTCTAACACACTCTGACGCTTTAAATGAGTTTACAAGTATCTCTTTTTGATTGGCTATATAACATTATTTCTTCACAGTTCAATGGAACTGTAGCCAAGCGCTCTGAAATATTTAATTATACTGGTAGCTACCAGTTAACAATTTACAGAACCACAGTGAGTACAAAACATTTTATAACTAGCAATCAACTAATTAAAACCATAGAAAATTGTGGATGTCCTAATTATAAACAATTGTAGCAGAATTACACAGAAGATTTCAGCATTAGAAATATTTGGTTATGAAGCAGACAAGCATATTTGGTATGTGTTATGGTGTGTAGAAGGGGAGGGATTAGATCAAAACGATACTGAAGAAAATTACCCCTTGAACCACAAAAACACAAATAAAACAATACCTTTGCCAGTTCCTTGTTAGGCAGGAGGAGGCAGGTAGATTTGCACCTTATAGACTAACTAAAGCATAAGGTTTCATAAGCATCAGCTTGCTTCATCAAATGCTAAGAACGGAGTACCATTTAGTCTATAGATAGTTAGGTGCAAATCTAATCTGCCTTCTGCCTGACTCCAGACTAACAGTTCTTTGTTACCTAGATGAACAATTCTTTAGCAGTCTGAGTGAATAAAGTTGACTTAAGTTCCTGGTTGCCTGCTAGGACAACTTGTCTCACTTGCCATGTTCTCTCCATGAGGTTTCTCCAAGTGCTGTGATAAGGTGCAAAAGACACTGCTGAACTCCCTGACCATGTTATCTATCACCAGTTGCAGAACAGTCTGTGCAAAAGAATGGCAGTCAACTTGGTAACAGCACCAGCAGGTTAGATTTTCTTATGCATTTCTGAACACTGGGACAGAAAAAGCAGTGTGTTACTGCATATACATACAGGAATCAAGGTTTTGAAGGGTGGGATACGAATGTGCCAAAAGAAATAGGAGTGCAATGGAAAAATTGTGACTGAAAAAGGAGCTGCAGTAGAAGCAAGCCATGTGCACAGTGTGAGGTAAAGGAAGACAACTTTCGTATATTAATTTTGTCAATTCCTAGTTAGGCAGAGGGCAAGTAGATTTGCACTGCACTCCTGTTTCCTTTGGCAAATTCCTATCAGTGGTCAGAAATGCATAAAAGAATTTAAGTCTGCTGGCGCTTTTGCCAAACTGATTGTCATTCTTTTGCACCGATGGTTGGGCAATTGGTGACAGAGAGTAGTCAGCTATTTCAGCAGAAAGAAACAAACAAAAGAAGCTAAACCAATCTAAATGGGCATGGACTAAAACCGATTCAATATAGGGAGCATGGAATTCTGTCCTGAGGTTGGGAGGCAGAGGATTATGGTCTCGCCTCATTGGTAAATAAAAAATACCACCCTTATTAAAATAACAGTAGCATCTCTATCACCCTGTTTCAATTTGCCATTCAAAATCTACTGTCTGAACTATGCAAGACTGCCCCCAAAAGAGTTAGTTAGTTCTGTTTAACTAAATCGAAATCAACGACTCTACAATTCACTGGTTGGGACAATATACACATGTTTAAAAAAGAATTTTTGCACTGGTACAGAGGTAGACACAAAGAAAGAATATTTTTCTTCCTCTTTCAATGCAACCATGCTGAAAATAATAAATAAATGTCTGAAATACAAATATTAGAGAAAGTAATGCTATTGCTTTCTTGTATTGTGAATTAGGATTACAAAGAAACCTACTTTCTTTCATTATCTATAGTTAAAGCCAGGTAGGATATATGGCAGAAGAAAAATGGGATATCTTCATGACCAAGAATCTGGACTTATGTTAGAGATCAAAACTATATTACCAGTTCTGCCAGACTTCAGTATAGGTTTGTACAAACCACAACATCTCTCTTGTCCTTAGCAATGAAAATATTAATACCTACCAAGAAAGATGGAAAGGTACCTCAGAGTTTATCACCTGTTTCGCTATTAAGTGTGGACCACCAAATGAGCCTACAAGTAAAAGGAAAAGCTCGGGATTCACCTTCTCTCGGAGAAGGCCAACATTTTTTCAATTATTTTCCACATAACTGAAGAGTTCAGGGTGTGAGGATCTTCTGATCTTCACAAGATTATCATCTACTAGTTTTTGGAAAACATGCTGGTGAACTTCAGAGGTTTGCTAAACCCCCCAATGCCAAATCATGAAATAAGGTCATAAACATTATGTCTGTTATTTCACTTCTATCTTAGCATTTTTTACTGGTGACATCCTCAACTGATATCTTTATACCAACTGTGTCACGTAAAAGTCAGCTGAAATTCATTCTAGTGACACACTGGGTCCCAAGGATGTTAACAAGATGCAGATTCCGTTCTGTTTCCCTGAAGAGAAGAGATGTCAATTAAGGGAATCTGAGGAATCATTTGTTTGGAGTTATAAGAGACTGAGACATGTTCAGGAAGAGAACTGAAGGTCTAATTGTTTAGACTGAAGTCTCAGCTGTTCCTCCCAGGCAGTGAATGACAGGTCAAACTGTTGGTCTGGCCACTGTAATTTGTTTTACTTTTTGAGAGTAAAAGGAAAAGCTACTTATTTAGTTTGATACGAAGAATTCCATCTTTACAAGTCAATGTATATACATACATCCTGGTGTCTAGTAATTTGGCTCTGTGTTCTTTGAAGCCATGTACAACTCTCCTCTTCTCTAGTACTGAGGGGTCTGCAAATGAAGGTCAGCATTTTACCTGCATACTATTACTTGGTACAGTCTATTTGACTTGACTTAACAGCCGAGACATAAAAAATATATGTGTGAGAAGAACAGGATCTCACACAATCACTCTCAGAGCACAGAGTATTAGTGAGACTTAATGACATGTTCTCCTTTAATTCACTGCTTTTTTTTTTTTTTAACCTTCCAACTGAAATTTACTGATGATTCTCTACCTAGGTGCTTTAATTTTTCAAATATGGCATATAAAGCCCTTATGACACATCCATTTATTTAGGTATTATTTTCTTTGACATCTGTGTAGTGTACAGAGTTGATTACCCTTTTGAGACTTAAGTCTTTCACAATGTAATTACTGGTATCTTTTTCTTCTTTTTCAGTTGGGGGATATTATTCCACAATGCAGGATTGTACCTTTGTTGTCAAAACATACTATAAAGATAAAGATACAGCTACATATGAGGGTGTGGAGACAGCAAGTTTTCTAGACATCATGTACAGTTTCCTTTGGATATTTTTAACAGGTCACAGATTAATATATCATATCTGAAAACCACTTAACAAAAGTATAAACAAGAGGAATGCCAAAATGTAGAAAAAGCAAAGCAAAGCAAAACAAAATGTGACTTCATTTGCTTTACCTAAAGCATGTAGTAATAAGGCCTTGACCATCATCTTTTTTCAGGTGCTAGAAATATTGTCTCTAGTCCAAACAGGAGGATAAAAATACTCCTGAATAAGATCAGACCAGTTACAGGTTTACTCTCTGCCATGGTGATTGTAATGACAGCTAGGAGCTGAATGCCATTTCGATGGCAGCAAAACGAGATAAGCTCAGGGACCCATGTCTAGCTAAGCTTGTGCTTCCACCATGTTGTCTGCATCAACAAAGGAAACATGATCGGAAGCAAATTTTGGAAAATCAGAAAGGAAGCAAACTATTTAACACTAAGTATTACTGTCTTCTTCAAAAGGCAGCAGTCATATTAACTGGCTATTTTCCTTAAAAAAAATGGATTACAAATATGTATTTAGCTAGTCTAGAATGAACAAGAGCAACAGGATGGATAAGTTGCATATCTAGAAGAACTGTGTAGCCAGAAGAACTCCATATGCATTTCACACATGGCTTACCCTCAGAAACACAACAAAAGTGTAAGCACTTTTTTATCATTTTATATTGCATATACGTAACAGAAAAAAAATAGATGGTTACACTCGGAGCCTGACATCCATGACAATGTGGCCTTTAATGCATTTACTCATGAACCAGTGCTGCTTCTGCTATACTGACTACTTCACTTTATCAATTGACAGAAATAAACAGCAGCATTTACTGTTCAGGTGTTTGCTTTGGTTTCTTTTGGGGAACAGGATGGGAAGATCTGAGATTCATTAAACCTGCTTGTAGTGCTTGTTTATGAAGATGGTGGGTTTCAGGTCTGACACTTGCCTGAAGCAATACAGTGCTCTTCTGCTGCTGAAGAGGACTAATGAAATCAGTTTACCTGCCTATATGTAATTCAGAATTTCTTTTCAAAATCTATTCCAAAGATATTTCCATTGAACCTTGTTGAAGTCTTGTAACTGAACAGATAACCCTAAATATTTTATAGAGAGTTACTGCAGATGATATAACAATGACACATTCTGGTTCGATGGAAGGGTCAAAGATTAAATAAACCAAATTACTATTCAGTACCATACATTTGTATACAGTGCCAGAATGCTCTGCACAGACAATGCACCAGATAGACTTGAAGACTGAAAAAAGGAAAGGTTATTTAGGAGGAAGAAATAATCCATTCCCCATGAGACAGCACATGTGTAAGTCTCCTATAATTTCATTATGTTCAAAAGAGAGGAGAGAATGAAGTCTTTGAGAAGTAGGTGAGTAGCTGGACAGAAGGTCAGAGAAGTAAGGTGGAGCAACGTCCATTAACAGTTGCAAAAATCAGAACGGCAGCTTTGAATCAGATTCAAAGACTCAGACAGAAAAGAGTGAAGATGCCAGAGGATGGGTATGATATGGTCCCATCTAGTGGGGCAAGACAGCAAAATACAATATTATAGCTAGCCTAAACACCTTAAAATTTAAAGCACATAAATTAGTGAAGACCAAAGAAAAGATACTGCACGAGGAAGTGGTGAAGGCATAAACAGAAATTTCTTCAGCAAAAATCCATAAATACCAGGATTTCCATACATGTCCAAGAGTAAGCATTAATTCTAATTCTCAAAATAAGCTAATCTACTTACATAATATTTGTCTTGCATATATTCATGACTAATTGAAAACTTATTAGAATTACAAACTGTCACAGATCATAGAAAAGTAGGGTGTTATGATAATAGTGAGACTCCTTTTTTTTGTCCCCACACATCAAAGTTACAGTAAAACTAATCCTCTTTATACAAGATTCTCAAAAGATTTGTGCATTTTAAAGAATACTTTGGGAGAACCTTTAATGATAAGATTTTTTTAAAAACCACGTAATGTTTGTAATTTGGGCTATATTAAAGTTGCTTAAGATTACAGGAAGTCACACTGCCATTACGTGATGTTATATTGTAGAGTTTTTCCATAAGCTTATAGGGATGAAAGGACCCCAAGGGTCCTATAGTCTTACCCCCTGCATAGATTCAGGATGCATTATTCCTAAGCTATACCAAACAGATGTCTAGAAGACAGCCTCTTCTTCAAAACATCCTATAAAGAGGATTCAACAATTTCCGTAGGCAGCTTATTCCATTGTCCTATAGAAGATTTTTCTGAGATTTAGTCCGAGTCTGCTTTGTTGCAATTTCAATGTTTGCTTTCTAAGGAAGGCAGAGAACAAACCAGTCTAAAGTGGAGCATCCTGCCACAGGTCAGTAGACCAATCATCAGTGTAGGGTATCAATCCTTAAAGGGGATCCTGCAAACAAAGTACATTTTTGATTGCCTTTTGTGCCACTCGTTAAATGAAGTGGCACCTACTGTTCATCTAGGACAGTGTTTCTCAGCCTTTTAAGTAGCAAGTACCCCCTAACTTCTGAAAATTGTAACAAGTACCCCAACACTCAAGGGAAGAGAGAGGGAGAGAAGAAAAGAGGGTGGGAGAGAGAGACTGTTGGGGTACTTGCGTACCCCCTGCCTGTGTCTCGTGTACACCCAGGGGTACATATACCACAGGTTGAGAAACTATGATATAGGATACTAACCAGCCAATGTCAAGAATGTGCAACAGGTTGGAGAGTATCTGTTCTTACATTTCTTTTGCTTAAATGTGACTTGCAAAGAGGGGGGAAATTGTTTTTCCCTTTGCAACATAAAAGCCTCCCAAAATGTTCTCCCTGTTTGTAAATGCTGACAGGTATTTTTGCCCATTTTCCCTTTTTGAAATATCAGTAATACCTCTCATCATCCTGTTTGCACTGATGGATGATCTGGAGAACTAAAATGTGAACTACATTCTCAACACAAGAAGCTGAGTTGGTCTGATGTTTTTTCTCTAGAATGCATTTTAAAAATAGGGGTTAAAAGAATTTACACCAAAATGAAGCAACATTTTACTCATGCAGATAAAATCCTCTCCCATCAACTGCTCTATTTCAAATATGTTCATTCCAGTAGTGCCTGAAATATGGGCATTGTTGTGAAAGGCACTCCATAGATAGGCCCAGCCATTCTTGTATAGATAAAGCTATAGTCTAAATGCACTACACAGACAAAGGGCAGGCAGGATACAGATAAAGCAACTTTGCTGGCTCTTCACAGTCTTCTCATACAAGTCAAATCGGCAACGTAATTAATAAGCAAACAGTATGTTGGATTGTTTTACTTCCCTTAAAACTTATCTTTAAACTGTGTGGGTTAAAGTTCAAAATATTTTTTATTCATCTATGACTCAGAAAACAGGAAAGTGATTCAAGAAACAAAAACAAAATGTCTGGGTCTAAACTTAACAACAATCAATGAATCCATCTAACATTATGAAGAACTACTCAGAAATATTTTGTGGAAACCATTTATAACACCACGGTGACATTCCCTCTCTTTTTGACAAAAATGATTCCAAACTTCTCGTTCAAAATCTTTTCCTGTTTTTTGCCAACAAAAATGCCCTCCTCTCCTAGCAACAGAACACAACTTTTGAAAGTATTATTTAATGAAAAAAGTCAGAAGATATGTTTGTTTGCTCCCATTATTTTGGAGGCTATAATTAATTCATAGTTTTAAATTTAAATTAATTTTAAGAAGAGATCCAATAGAAAACGTAACTAAGGCAGCTGTGTCAAGTGAGCCACTAACAGAGAGCCACATGCTGATGTCTTTAATACAAAATGAACTATCATGACTTAATATCAAATCACAATAACATCACCACATATATTGAATGCCCACATTGATAAAGAAAGTCTTTTGGTACATTGCCGAAAAACCTTGTATTACTCAGAATTTAGCTCATCAACTGTCTCCCTTAGTATACACTGCAAGAGATTGAAAAAAATTACTGGCTTCTTGTACCTCACCTTCGAAGCCTAACTATAACATATACTGGTAGTCCTCATTTGCTACCTCTTACAAGCTTTTTATGCAAGTCAACAGTGTGATTTTTAGCGTTAAGTTTTTAGTTCTTGACAAATCCTCACATTTGTTATTTTGGGGAAATGAATTCTCAGTTTGGGGGTAAAAATGTGTATTGCTGTGAAATGTCACCTAACTCAAGTACATCAAAAGCTATTTCCAACAAAGTTTTGGTCTTCCAATTTTGCGGAAAAGAACAGTCAAGGTTATATAGCGCAGCTATACAATAATATGAGCATCTGTGATTAAGCACAAATGCCAAACACAAGGATCTATGAAAACAGAAAGTCAAGGCCAGCTCTTGTGCATTTATTTACACTCTAATCTAGAAGAACCCCCCCCTTCCCCCCCCAAAAAAGAAAGAGCACACAGCTGCCATCCCAAAAACAGACCTCCCATCTGCCACCCACGATTTGCATGTCACCTTCTCCAGGCTCATTTGTACTTCATTAACTGCCATTGACTTAACAAGATTTATGCAAATGACACCATAGGAGCTCGCTAACTCCCACTGCAATCAAGTGATTATGTATGTACAATTCTCCACTGCAATGAAAAATTAATACATGACAAGCCCACTCACCGCTGAGCTGAGCTTCTTGCTTTTATTTTCCTTGTTGTGATTTTTTATTTGAATATGTCCCACTGACAGAGGTTTAGCAGGTCCACAAAAACAAACAAAGTAAACCTCCCAAAAATGCTCCAACAAGAGAAGCTTTATAGAAAACAAGTAAATCTAAAAAACCTAAGTGTCTTGACTAATATAGCTCTGATAAAATTCACTCATGCACTGTTAAAAAATTAGGATTAATTTTCTCAGAACAAACATTTTTCAACACATAAAATAGGTCTGGTTCTTCCCTTTCCAATCTGCATTTGACATTTATCCTAATCTTATAATTGCAGTGCTAGCAGACACAATAGTTACGGTTTTCTAAATGTTCCCTCCTTTAGCTCCAGTTTCTTAATTGTCCATAACTAATCAAAACATTTCAGTTTTGGGGTTAAAATTTAACTTGCATAAAAAGAGTTTTCAAAAATACTGCTACCTATCTAGAACTGCAGAAAGAAGTGGTTATAGTATTAAAAAAATAGCAAGTCTAACTGAAAATTACATCATAAAGTATGCACAGACACAAAAGGGAGTGATACTTGTGTGCACACAATTTTTTTCATAATTTTAAAGGGATTAATTGTGTACTCTTAACACTTTTACTTCAATTTCTTATTATTGGGAAAATGATGCAATTCACAGTCATCCTAGCCTGTTGCCAATATAATCAATACAATACGGAATTATTTGGGGGAGGGGGAAGTTAATGCTAGCAAATAAAATTTAAACCTATCTTTTCATCTTTAAACTAATTTTTACTCACCCTAACTTAGAAAAAAATCTTCCTGAAATTTCATATTCCATTTCACACAACCTAGAGAGAATTTTGGAAAAATATGTTCAAGAGTTTTATCAGCTTCTATGAAGTTTGCTACTAGTGTTTCTTGTATAGGTAGTTGAGCTTTTATTTTATTTTTATAACAACTTCTATATGACTTGAAAAAAAATTCCCTGTATTTGCGTTACTGCCTTATTTTGGAGATTTCTTAGTATTTTTGGAAAGAGAAGGAAAACACTAATGACAATAGGAAACAAAGGTACACTGGCCCCTTTCAACCAGGTTGTTTACCCTGAGAGGAGAAAACAAAAAACAAAAAATGATGAAACTAGAATAGTAACAAAGACTGTACAGATCTGCCTGTGAACATATTAAGAGTCAGAAAAGAGGAGACAGTTAAATCACAGCTCCAAGATCTGGCCAAAAACTATACTTGTTTTTTTTTAATCACATTACCACTGACTCTTCTTCTATAGATGGCACCTCCTTACCTCTAGCTGCTTGCTGTTTGTTCTTCTCTCACAGACACCAAGCCAAAACAATGATCCATCTGAGATTTGTATTTTATGCCCCACAATTTTATACTACAATTTTAACTCAAGCCTTTCTATTAATGGTTAGGGGGGTGACTCCTGTTTTGCTACCTGATTCCAGTAAATGTTTTTTATTTTTACTGTGAAAAGAAAACAGTCACTGTCCTCATCAATTGCATCAGGGTGCAACCCAACCCATACCAAGGAAGATGACCAAGGGCAAATTTACACTGCCAACTTGTTCTACCAAGCAGTAACACCCTCAAATCTAACATGCTGCCCATGTGGTAGCAATGTAGCCACTGGTAACCACTTTCACATACCCTTACAGGTAGGTTAATTTGCCCAGTCACTCAGCAATGCTAATCTGTCCAGCTACACCACCAAGTAACTGTTCCTACCCTGCTTCCAGGCTAGGAGTTGGCCCATCAAGCATTTTAAAGGGTGGTCCTGCCTGGCATGTTAAGTTTGTGGTGTAGACATTCCCTATGAGATGCAAGACATGACTTAACTGAGCCCAGCATGTACCCAATCTTGTCTAATATACCCCTAAATGGGATGAGAGTGTTCAGGGTTCTTCTTTTGGCCATTCACAGTTGTTTTCTAGTCTGCAACGGTCATAGAGAAGTGCAGGGGAGCGAGAAGGGGAGACTGCAGACATTCACTGCCCTATTCCTAAGTTCAGATATGGATTTGAACATTAAGGGTAACCAACAGAGCTGTAGCCAGGCAGGCTGTGTGCAGCAAATCCCATATACACTATTATGTAACAACATTTATTATGTTTTTTTAAAGAAGACCCTTGCATGACATAATATAATATAATAACAATAAAGAAGGGAAGAGCACGGCTTCTCAAGCGCATTATTATTACACCCCGAACTCATGTCAAAGTAGAAAAGCAGATTGTAAGTTTCCCAATCTCCTGCCTGGATTAATGCAAAATGCCATATACAAGAAGAGGTACTTGAATGTTCCCAAATAAAATGGTGCTCTTGGTTTAAAACGCATAAACAATATTTATTAATATGAGCCCCATTTCAAATTAAAAACAATATTTTTTAAAACATTACTCCAAATTAATATAAATTCCAGAGTTTTTGAGAAAACCTAAGATTACAGACAGACTTTCAATTTTTCCAGGATTCCTAGGGTATCCTGAGTCAGTAGATATCTTGTTTAATTTTTCTTGCCTTTAATGTGGCAAACCTGTCAATTACAGAAATGTAGTTTAGCAAGTCTGCTATACCTTACTCAACTGACAGGACTGCTATGTCAGATAATCTTTCTTATGCCAACAAAACCTTAGGTAGTTTTCAACTAATTTTAATTTACTAAATCTGTTCTTGACAGTAGCAAAACTTATGTGCAACATCAAAAAAATTAACAAAATAATTTTGATATTAGGATATGAGGCTACATTGGGCTACTGCAGAGGCTACAATGGGCTTACTGCTTTAAGAGGTTACCAAGCTGATTGTTCTGCCTGCTGGTCACTGGAAGAGCCAAGGATTTAGAGAGTGACTCCTTCAAACTGTTTTGTTTCTCACCTGTTTCTTGACACCACGGAAGGGCTGAGCTCAGGGGCAAACCAGTGAGCTAAGTGGAATCCAAATCACAAACACCTATTCTTTTCTGCATTGAAGTTTGTAAAATAAAGTTATCAGCTAACTAAAACAAAAAACAATCAGGAATCTCTCTCAGGAAACAGGTATCTGCAACATGCATCAAACACTGCTGATATTTTGTTCTGCTCAGGTGAAAGAACCTTTTATTTTTCATAGAGAAAGTCATATGGTGGCCCTAAATGTCAGGCAGAGCGGCTCCTGGCCACACAAGATGGTTCAAATGGTCAACGCCCAGGTTAGAGGGCCCATGGCCCATTCCTAAAGTGCTCCTGAGAAGCCACTTTTGGGGCTGAGCCTGTCTGTGGGGTGATCATGCACTCTGGCTGGCTAGACAGCCTCATCCTCCAAGCCTGTCTTGTCAGAGAAGCAGGAGAGGTTCAACAGAGGTGGTGCCTGGAACTGGAGTCCCAGCCCAGCTGCCGGACTGCTCTACAACCACCACCAGTCAGTGCTGCATCCTTGGACCTACCACCCTCTGACCTTAGTGCCAGGGTACCTCAAACTCCTCTAGCCTCTGGCTGACAGAACTCCCTTGGCATGGGCTGTGTCCAGGGGGCTTAGTCATCCTCTCGCTAGCTAGGGACAGAAGTTACACATAAACCAGTGTAAGTGATCAGAAATCGGATTAAACCTATAACAGAACAGCAGTTCAGTTCACATAAACCAGTTTCAAAATAGCTAAAACTGGTTTGAGATAAACCTGTATCAGACCTGTATCAGACTTAAGTGATTTGGGTCAAACCAGTTTATGAAACTTCTGTTCCAGGTCCCTTCCTGGTTCAAGTTAAATCACAGCCACCCCGCATCCCAGCATGCTTTCCAGCCCTGGGCTCATCTGTGCTGCCTGCTTCAGCAGAGAAGGGTTAGGGGGGAGAAGGGACTTCCCCCACCAAGCAAAACCTGGTGAGGTCTGGGGCTGCCGGGAGAAGGTTAAACCCCCTTTCCTCAGAGTATAAAGCTGCTCTGCCCAGCTAAACTTACAGATGGCTGCGACAGTGGACTACAAATCCCAGAGGTACCTGGAAGCAGGAAGAGGAAGTGATGAGCAACCCGCAGATTCCTCCTGCTGTGATTCTGGACTGCAAATCCCAGAGACCTCAGGGGCAGCAGGAAGAGGAAGCAAACACAGGTCATGCTGGCTGTGTGCCAGAGAGCCATGCTCTAGCGCCCCTGGGCTTCTGGTCTGAGTCACTGCAGGTATATGGCTGCAAAAAATAAATGTCTGTTCACTTGGTAGTCAGTTTAATCTCTGCAGCTTAAACTAACCTGCAAAGACTGAATCGATTCAGCCATGGGCCTTTTGACTGTCTTCACTTAGCCCCCATGCCCAGAGCTACCAGAGGCATGCGAGGCTCATTCACCCTCACTTTCCCACACAGGTGGCAGAGAGACCCAGCACATCTCACCCAGCTGAACCAGGCTGGGTCCGGCAGCCTGGGCCTTCCCTTGTGAGCTGAGCTTGCCATGCCTGATCCCAGTGGGCAGAATGAGAGAGGCTGAAGTTCTAGGGTAGAAGAGAATGGGGGCGGGGTGGGAGACGGTTAGCTACTCCCCAAGATTGGGGCAAGTAAGACCCTCTGGACAAAGAAGGGTCAGGTAGGCATGAAAGCAGTTCCTGAGGGAGGGCTGAGGTTATGGAAGTAGTCTTGGTTCAGTCGTCTCCACTGCCTCTGTATCTGTTCAGACAAATCCTTCTTCTGCTCACTCCACCCCAAGTACACTACCACTTGAATGGGACTCAGAAGACTGACCAGAGCAAGACTTTCCTCCTGTGGGCTTCACAGACAACCAGATGTATACTGTATTCCTTAAAAGTCTGGGAAATCCACAAACAAAAGGCTTAAGCCAGGTCTCCACTCACTACAAAGCTGTGGTGTACCAGTGGCAGGAGCACAAGAATGTACAGTCCGTGACAAATAGCTGTTCAAGCAAAAACCAATAGTGTAAACATAGCTATGCCACTAAAACCACACTTTGGGTTTTATAGGCTGTGGTAAAGGAGGAAAGGAGGGAAGCATAGGCTGGGACAAGCGATATTAGGAAAAGCAGATTTTTGCCAGATTAAGCTGTTTCCACACTAGGAACGATTTAATTACTATAGTACATGTGTGTGCATGCGTGCATGTGTTAAATGTGAAAAATACTCCACTTTTAGCTATCACTTGGCTTTAGAGAATTTCAGTTAACACACACGTTTTGTAGAGAAATGCCTATATATTTTATAAGATCAGAATGTTTGAACACAAATACCTAAGGGATACTTTCTGTTCCTCACATGATCCAGCATACCCCTCCCCAACCTACAATAACAATCTGCCTTTAACATAGCTCTTTAAAACCAGAACTATAACCAACTCATTTGTCAAATACAGGATCAAATGCTAATCTTCCAATTTGTTATTCTGATTTTTGCATATATTTCTGTGGATTTTATGTAACAACACAATTCAAGCAAGGAAACAGTGGGCAGAACAGCATCCAAGGCTGTTGGCGTATCACCTGGTCCCTTTGACTATTTCAGCACTTACGGTTTTAATGAAGCATAAAGCTAAATAGTTTGGGAGAAGGGGGTTAGAGCTGGGCTTCATCTCAACAATTTCAAGCATATGTCTAGCTTCTGCTTGTTTGCACGGACTTTCTAATACATGACCACTTTTATGAAACTGCTAGTCAGTTGTATATATATATACATATATATATATACTGGGGGAGTCCCTGTTCCATCGGGGGTGTCCCTGTTCCCCCGAGCACTACCAGGAGCGACTAGAAATAATGGTCACAAGCTGGCAGAGGGTAAATTCATATTAGACATCAGGAGGTGCTACTTCACTGTCAGGGTGGCTAGGATCTGGAACCAACTTCCAAGCGAAATGGTGCTGGCTCCTACCCTGGGGGTCTTTAAGACAAGACTAGACAATCACCTTGCTGGAGTCTTTTGACCCCAGTTCTCTTTCCTGCCATGGTCTTGTACTGAAAGCACAGTCTTATCAGTGAGTCTATAAAATATTCCAATAATGAGTGCAGCATATGAAACAATAAAGAACAGAAATAAAGTATCGAGAAAGGATATGCAAAAAGCCTAACCATTACATGTTTTTAAAGAAGTCCAAAAGGTATGAAAGATACCATATGTATGTTTGAACCTGGAAAAAGCATTCACAACAGTAGGTTAAAGAAAGGTCCTGCAGTCACAAGACTTAACAAAGCAAGATACAATGATAGTCAGTAACCTCAAACATGAGGCAGCATGGCAAGGTCATTTTTGGACTAATGGGAGGATGAATACAGGAAAACATGTGGACAAGATAAAAGTAAAAAGAAGCTCTAAGCACCACTGTAATATAAGATGATCCAAGACAAGTCAAGAATATCTTCTCCCCACATTTCTTTTAAATGAGGTCTATTAACATTAAGCTGTTTTCATTTTAACCAATATATTCTAAAAAGTACAGAAATAACAGAACATGCAACCAAAGTTCTTAGGTAAAAAAGTCCCCTTTAACATCTCTACATCTGCCTCATTCACAAGAGCAAAACTTGAAAGTGTACTCAAAATATGTTTTTAAACAAATGTATTTAAAATACTAACTAGATTTTAATAAACCAGACTCAACATATCTTTTTAACTGTTACTGAAAGATTCTTATTTTGCACATACTTTTAAATATTTAATTATTACTGTGTAAAAACTAAGTAGATTCAGAAGCTATTTGCAGTGTACTAAGAAAATTAAGTAAGACTAGGTAATGTACAACAGACAAATAATTAAATAAAAAATGGCAGTCCATTAACCATCTCTAAAACTAAGAAAAGGAATAGAGTTGACCCTTCACTACATTTTCTTAAAATACAATTAAAAAACAATAAGGATCTATAAGGACAGAGCGTACTATACTGCTTTGATAAACAAAAACTTTTTGGAGACCAAAGCAGTAGAGCTCCCCTGTTCCCTCCTCAGCACTCTACAGAGCACCAAAAAAAGGCTAGGTCCAGTACTGCTAGAGCTTCTCCCACACCAATACTCATTAGTTGAAACCTCAGTCTGCCCAGGGTCAATGCCATTAGCACAGATAAGTGAGCTGCTTCTGTACATTTGTTTGATGAAGTGCCCTCATTTGGCTAACATAGCATTTCTTCTACTGCTTCCTATTTCATGTAATTTGCTAATTTGTGATGACTCTCCTGATCTTTGGTGCAGATTACTGTCAAAAATGGAGAAACATCCCCCCCCCAACATATGAAGCCCTCTACAAATCCCCTCTCCTACTCAAATTTGCAGAGCTAAATTCACCGATGAGTGCTCTGGCAGAGCAGTGCCACCATACCTCGCCTCTCTCCTGCTTCACTGGTATGAATAGGAGAAATTTTTGACTGATGACCTGCTGGATTATTTGAGAGTCGCTTGTACTTATACATATGTATTTACTATAATTGGGGCTAATGGAAGAAAACCAAGGATTAAAAAGTGACTCTGTTTAATGGGAGAGAAATCATTCACTCATCTTCAAACCATAAGCGGTCCCTCTAAAAAACCTGACGTCCCATTTATTGTATATAGTAGATATTTTATGACATCCATGAAAGATATGGTTTTCCTCCATATGTGCATTAAAATACTATATCAGAAGCCTGCAACCTTTCAGCCAGTCCCCAATCTCTAGGACTAAGGACTAAGGACATATAAACTGGTTTATGTGATCAGGAACCAGGTTTAAACCTGTAACAGAACAGAAGTTCAGTGCACATAAACCAGTTTCAACATGGCCGAAACTGGTTTAAGATAAACCTGGTGAATGTAGTAGTATCAGGCTTAACTGAGTTAGGTCAAACCGGTTTATGACACTTCTGTCCCAGACCCCCTCTCAATTCAACTTAACTTACAGTCCTCCAATATCCCAAGATGCTGTGCAGCCCTGGGTTTTGCTGTCTGCTCCAATGAGCAGGGCTGGCCCCACTCCCAGACATCAGCAAAGACTTTTCCATCCCCAGCAGCCAGAAGTGGGGTGCATTTCCCTGCCTCACCCCTTGCTCAGCTGGAGAATTGACCCAGCTCCCAGCTGGGGCTATGAAGTAAAGCCCCTACTGCTGGCTTCCCCAGTCCGCTGGGCACAGGGTAGGCTTTTTTCCACCCCCCAGTCCCACCTCAGCTGGCCCACAGGCCAGGGAGGGGGCATGGCTGGGGAATCACCCAACTCCCCAGCCCAAGTGAGAGGGGTAAAGCCCCAACTGTAGACTCCACCCCTCCCCCCATTGGGGCATCCTCGGGTTGGCCTGGAGCCCATGGGAGAACTGGTGCTCAGGCAGCAGAAGCCCCGATGCACTCCTTGCACATCCGCCCCCACCATCAGAGTGCTCTCCCCCGGCCATGCCTGGACCCACTGTGCTGTGGGCCGTACTCACTGGGGAGCCCCCTGCTGCAGGACAGTCTGGGGTAGCAGAGCTGCAGCCAGTGATGTGAGCCCCCTCCCTCCTCCTGTGTCAGTGGGGCTGCTGTCCTGCACCACAGCTTGGTGGGTGGAACAGGCACAGAGCCGCAGAGGCAGCACCAGGCAGGGCTGACGGGTAGTAGACACTGGCTCTGGCCATGCAGGACTCGCAGCAGGCAGGACAAACATAGAAGATGCAGGGAGGAACTTGCACGACACCCACAGGGAGCTTGGGGTGGAGGCAGTGGGGCCCAGCTATCGGGTACCAGGCAACTGCGATGTTTTGACTACATAGGCCAGCTCCAGCAAAGTGGCAGCACCATAGACCATGCTTACTCCACCACTTCTGGGACTGCAGCAGGGGTCTGGAATGGGAGTGGAAGTAGGAGGGGGAGGAGACAGCCATTTTTCCACCCCACTCCCTTTCTCAGCCAGCCTGCTGGCCAGAGAGCAAATGTTACTGGGTGATCGGCTTGACTCCTGGCTGCAGGGAAGCCCACAGTCCCCATCTGAACTGGAAGCCAGGGCGATCACCTAGCCACACCCCTCCCTGGCCAGCGGGCCAACTGAGGAGGGAATGGGGGGGAAAACGGCTCCCATTATAGGCTTCCCACACCCTGTGCCAGGCTCAGCCTGGCTGAGGGTCCAAAGCCAGGCCAAGGAGGGCTATTTTCCCTCCACTCTCTCTCAGCTGGCCTGCTGGCTGAGCAGGGGATATGGCTGGGTGATCGCTCCAGCTTTCAGCTCAGGTGCGGGCAGGCTTCCCCACAGCTAGGAGCCAGGCTGATCATCTGGTCATGATCCCTGTTCGTTTGGCAGGCCAGCTAAGGAGGGAGTGAGGGGAAAAATGGCCCTAGTAATGTCTTCCCCATCCCTGTACCTGGCACAGCCCAGCTGGGGGTCCAGAGCTGGGGGGCAGGGAGGGAGGGGCGGGATTCCCCCACTCCCTCCTCAGCTGGCCCGCTGGCCCACTGGCCAAGGAGCGGGTATGGCCAGGTGATCGGCCCAGGTCCTAGCTTCAGCTGTTGGGGAGAAGGAGAAATGTCCCACTGGAGGTTCCCTCTTCCCCTCACACCAGGGAGACCCCAGCTGGGGGTCCAGTGCCAGACAGAGAGGAGGGATTCCCCCACACCTCCTCCTCAGCCAGCCCAGACTGAGGAGAGGGCACAGCTGGGGCGACCGGCTCTTGGCACGGGCAAAGAGGGAGAAACCCCACTGTTGGCTTCCCTTCTTCCTATGCCCCAGCACTGGGGAGACCCCGGCTGAGGATCCAGTGGGGGGATCCCCCCACAGCTCCTCCTCAGCTGATTGAAGGCTAAAGAAGGGACATGTCTGGGGAAATCATGCATCTCTGGGCTCTCTGCACTGGCCGGCAGGCTAGGAGGCATGTTCCTATGCCCCCTGGCTCCTGTGTTAGTTTACCTTCTTATCAGTTCAATCGAAGCAGTTTGCAAAAACCTGCAAAGATTGAATCACTTCAGCCTCAGGCTTTTTGACTGTCTGTACTTAGCCTAGAAGAAATAATATAAGCAATCCTGATTAAACTTGCAAAGGCGTATTCTTCAGTGTTCTCTGTTTCTGCTATTTGCATTAACAGCAGTCACATTTTGCAACTTACTTCTACTGTTAAATTTTTATTTTACTTGAAAAAAAGTCCTGATTCTATTTAACCAACCTGGTACCTTGGACAAATATGGGGGAAAAATTTGGTTTAACTTCACCCCTCCCCATAGCCCCCGACTTCTTTCTACCCACACCCTGCTCCCACACCTGCAGTGTGAAATGCACAGAATTTGTGGTTTAGAATTACTGTGTTAATTAGCAACATGTATGATTAACATCATTTAATAGAGATGTGTAGTGATCATAGCACAAAATTTTGCTCTCTGATAGTGCAAAAATGACTTTTAAGCTCCTTTTTCAAAAGAAAATGCTGTATAACTGATATTAAAAAACAAAACCAGAAAACCCAGCCTTTCTAGCAGCATAATGCAAGGATGAAAAAGGAACAAGGGGCCAAGATCATGCAAGGGAGAAAGAGAACTGGTTTATAGACAGTGGAATCAGAAGAAAAGAATGCAGCTGTTGTGTGGGAAGGGAAGCATCTTCTCTCTCAACTTAATACTTTTTTTCTAACCAGCTGAAGAGAACTTGCAACCAGTATTTAAACTGTTTGTAAGCCACCTCACACAAACACTCAAAATGCTTTGCTTTTGCATGTTTTCAGATTAAATTACACTGAAAAAGTCAGTGATTACAGACAGATACTGCTTATCTGTTTCCAAAATTGGCTTTCCCTTACAAAACAGTATTCAGAATGATAATTTAGCATTTGGTTTCTGGGCTAATGAAAGTGTGTGTAGGCTAGTAAAACAGGCCAAAGCAAATCCTTGAATTTGAGTCCTGTTGTGTAATGAGGAAGTTTAATTAAGGCCACACATTACAGCTGTAAATGTTCTCTTATATAATAAGGTCTAAATGAAACTGAACCTAATCAAAGTTACAATTCCTTCATTAGCAAATTACAAACAAGAGCGCACAGCTGACACACCGGCTATGATTATCACAACTAATTGCCTCGTTGTTACAAACCAGCCTGAAATAGTGTTCAGATGTCCGTCTGCAATAGCAAATTAGGGCCACATCAGGCTATTTCTGCGATCACAAGGGGCTCTTGTACAGCGATCTGATTTACCCCTGTCGACTGGCAGCAAACGGCCCAATCAAAGCACTCTCTACAAAGGCAAGCTTTGAAGCCAGCACAGCCTAGAAACGCGCTCCATATGCAGGCCGGCAGTCTGCACTTCATTAGGCCTGTTGTCACATTTTCCCTCTTCTTATTCTAATGATCCTATTTTAATACACATAGGAACCTCTCCTAATTGATGTCAAGTGAGTGACTTCCACATTCATCACCAGAGCACATCAAACAAATCTTGGCGCATAGGACCAGCATCAGTGTTTAAGACCAGAGGTGTGTCTCCAACTACAGGAAAGCAAAAAAAATGCAGCATACCTGTTTAATTGGGATTGCACGGCCGCTTCCAATGCTATCTGTTCTGCTCTCCAGGACTTTCTTCTCTTTGTCTGGGTCGCTCCCTTTCCGAGACTGCAAAGCAAAAGAAAAGTTCACACTCTTAAGCACAGTGTTTCACACAGATGGAATGCTTTTTTTTGAAAAAAAAATATATAAAAAATACTAGTTTAAGGTACAGTAAGAGATCTCAAAAATCTCAGCATACACAACTGTCCCACCAACCAAAGTGTCTTCTAAAACGTGCCTCGCCCATTTGCACTAAAAAAAATATTTGGGATTTATTTTGAAGGACAGATATTTCAACTACTGAAGATGAGACAAAACCACATTATATATAAAGCCCAAACAGAGGAACATGTATCTAAAGCCCCCTGTAATAGCTAAAAGGAATAAAAAGATTTCTAGCTTCCTATGTAGAAAATTTAATATATAAATCTATATATTTAATTAATGTCTGGATGGATTTAAAAACACTATTAACTATTCAGCTGGGCAATTTTATGATTCACTCTTGCTGATATCAAGTTGCATATAATTTTTTTATTGCTTTTAGATGGTTAGAGATTAGGAACTTTAAAGTGAAGCTAGTAACTGATGTGGGAAAAATCTAAGTTGTACAGGCAAAGTTTAAAAGCATGAAGAATAATCCATTAAAGAATAGGCAAAAAATGGTAATGTACAGGGAGAGATTTAAGAGTCTAAATTGCTTTATCACTATGTTCTATAAATATTAGTAGCACCAATTGAAAAACTGTTCCAGGGGCTGGGGTTTGCTGTGTTTACTTCATGGCCATACAAAATTAAACACTAATTTAAGAAGTATTCCATATGCCTGTCCTTTATGGTGTGAGAATGTGCAAGCACAATGATTTCCTGACAGATTTATTTTATTATGAGAGAAAGATCCAAGAGTCGTCCTCCTTAATAACTGTGCTGACAAGTGACAACTTCACTCCATTACTTTTCAATGGGAACATTACTCACGCAATATTGAAAATGGGGAAACATTTTCATGTGCTTTTCAAATCGGAGATGATATATGAAATGAATACACTTGTGGTGTCCAGTGTCACAAAAGAAAGCTAAAAGCCAGAGCAGTGAGAGAAAATGCTTCTAATTTTCAATACATTTAAAAAGATGCATCTGAAAAGACAATGAAAATTGGGGGCAATTTTGAACCACGTGGATACTGGTACACATTTTTCATGTAGTATTAGGTAAAAGGACTAAAAAAAGCAAATTACTTAAACTTGCCCTGAGGTGTGTGTGTGGTGACAGGGATGAGGAAGGAAGAGGACAAAAATTCTAAGCAACACATTTACCCATCAGGAAATGATACTTTTCCTGGCTCTGCTGTGGGTACGTTCCTATCACTAGTTACTATGGTTCAAGGCTGTGGAATGACATGCCAGGGAATTAAACAAAGAACAACAACAAAAAAGCAAAACAAGTGGGAGGGATGAGACCTAGTGGCCAGGACAGCTATTGTTCTTCTTTCTTCAAAACAGATTTCTAAAACTGAAAGTGCCACTTCCCAATAATAACACAAAAGACAATGCTTCAGTACTTGGAGGAGTTAAAGTGACAGATTAAGGGAATGGAATGAAAGTAGTCCCTTCTTTCTTCAAAAAAAGAGCCTGTTGCCATAAATACTTTAAAATTTGATTAGTTAAAAAAAACCCTCAGTTTTTCGTTATGAACAGTAACGTGCAGCCTAAAGAATAAATAAAAAACAGCTGCTGTTCCCTTCTATTTTCATAAAAGCTGTTTCAGTAAGAACGTAATTAATTGAATACGAGGGGAAACAGTGAAATGCCTACAGTAAAGTACTGCCAAATATACATAGTATATAAACACAGGATTTTTTGCTAAACCACTGGTTATAAAAACACTAGAAATTACATGTAAATACAGATGCAAAACTTGCAAATGTACTTTTCAAACAGACAGTGTTCCCTTAATAGTGACCTCGCTCATATACTGCCATATTTGAAATCAGAATTCGACAGTGCAAATTCTATTAAATTCATTACAAATTGTTTGTCTTTTTCACATGATTCCTTTATTAAGGCTACCTTTTTTTCTTTTTCTTTTCTTTCTTTTTCTTTTTTTTTTTTTTAAGAGGGAGCACAAAAATCCCCTAAACACCTGGACACACCTCACACACTGACATTCTCTTTGGTCCATTACTCCTTCAGATAAGCCAGAGTGGACGGAAGTGCAGCATAACCCTAATTTCAGCCTACTAAAACATTAGTCATTATACAGGATACACATTTTTGGAGCAGGATTTATTTTATAATCTATGTGTACATCATCTTCTGCAATGTAGATAATGCTAAATGAGGAAGGCAGAGCTCTACTTAAAACACAAATAGACAATAATGCCAAAAGTAGAAAAACAGCCAAGTACATTTGCCTATAACTGCAAACAGTGATAAAAGGTATTAATTTTAAATTCAAAGTCATTATCCCTTAAAACTGTACAATAATTCACTGACACATGATAGTTAAGTGCATAGAAGAAGTGAGATCCTACTGAACTACAGCTTTGTAATCAAAAATAGTTAAAAACAGAATTAAGCATTCACTCTCTGCACATCCTCAAGCCTAAGAGGAAGTCTACAAACAGGTGACTATCACCCACCAATACTATACACAACATGCTTGCATTAAGGTTACATCTAGTGATATAGTTTGCCCCCAAAGGACAAGTCAAATAATTTAACAGCTCCGGTATAGGAAGTTGATGTACAATAAAGCTATGAAAACCAGTTACTGCATCTATTACACATCATCTCCCCCGCCCCGCCCCCCCCAAAAAATCACAAATCTGTCCTCATTCCAAAAATATAAATAGGTATGAGGTTACATAATCCATTAGCCATTTAAAGCATTTACTACAGCATTTATTTTTTTCAAACATCAACTGAAAGCTTCATGTAAACAAGGCAAAGAGAAAGAGTCTAAGACAGCATTCTTATACATTTACAGGATTATCTGAATTTAGTAGTACATCTGAGCTCAAGATGAGAAGACAACTGGCACCAATTTATTCAATATTATTTCAGATTGCTATGTAGACAACCATTGATCCTCTGGATTATGGTGTACACATAAGAGGCCTAGTCAGGTGTCTGATGAATCTGCTTGTATAGAGTCCTGTGACCATCACGCCAAGATCTTCAACATGTACGCCTAGCCAAGAGTATGGAGGAGTGGAGTCTGCTCAAGACCTACCATTTGCCCTTTAGACCACTAAGACAGAGTCCAAAGGCCAGGCCAAGTCTAGACGTTCACTGCCTCAATGGTTGTAGCTTCTGCCAGACAGCAACAGATAAGAACTCCTGCTGAGTGCCTTATGCCTCAGTGCAGGTACACTTCTGTCAGGGTGATGTCCCTTAGTCTTTCTCCAACCAAGGAGTACCCACAAGACAGCGGGAGGTAGGGTTTTGAAGTGTCTATACTTGTATTACTCGAAAGGTTGCAACATTGTGGTGTTTTATTGGAGCTACACCACCACAAGCAGCCCTATCATGTTGCCACAAGGTCCTTCAGCCAGATGCAGTTTACAGTCATACCCAAGATCAACGAAATTATATAGCACCTCATGAAATGATCTTCTACATATTAAAAACCAAATTAGTATCTGAAAAACTCTTTATAATAGTTAAGATAGACCTTCATGTAAATTATTATACCACTGTGACGATTTATACTTACGTCTTCCTAAGTGTTTCTACAATATTATGCAATACTGGTACAATGTCATAACAATGTTAAGAACTATTCAATATACAACTAATATAGCAGCTCATACCAAGTTATTATTTTATTCAACAGACTAATTTTGAAATTATATTTTTCATTTTGTAATTTTTTAAACCCTTCCTTCAACAAGGGTAATAATGTTGTTCTTTTGGCATAGTATTTTACATCTTACTTGCCAACTAAGGTTGATTTTAGATTTTTAGTAAACTGAATACACAGCTGATTTTTCTTTTATATAATGCTCTTTTTAAGATAAGCCAGAGTAATATTTAATATTTTTTCTATGCATGTCTTATTCCAATTTGAGAACATGACTTATTTGCCAAATTATAGCTTCATATATAACCAACTGTTAAGAGTATTTTACAAATATTTAGAACAAGAGAAGGCTGGCAAGCTTTACCGAATAGCTCTGCAACCATTCTCAATTGTGACGGTTTCCAAATTTATTACCCTGCATTCAGTTTCTAAGATGACACTGACATCTAGTGGAGTTAATAATTCACAAGACCTCCCAAACTGAAGTCAAAACCCAAACCTGGCAAGCTTTCTGGTACCATCAATTTCCTGCCACTCTTCCTCCCTGCTTAAATTTAAGAAAAATCATTATTTTAACTGCTTGCATAATGCTTTAGGACCTACCTACACTGAAACTTTTAACAAAGTTTGTCACAGGTTGTTGACACAACTGGCACTAAAAATAGTTGGACCCACATTTTCCATGGTTAATACCCAGTAACTCTAACAGGCAGCAATTAACATTTTGTACTTGTTAAAGGCCTAGCAATTCCATATCCTGCTAGTGTAGTTCTGTATATGCTCTTCATACTCTTCCTCACTGGGGCAGCACCAGGTATTTCAACAACACTAAAGATATAAGGTAGATGTGGATGTATAAACCTGGTTGGCACATGGCTATGAGGAAGAAAATGGGTTGTTAGATCAAAATCAGCTCTGCAATGGTAAGTGTCTCAGGAGCATTCAGAGCTGGTTACACAGTTGCACACCTGTATTACAGAAAGCAAGGCAGGGTAACACCTTAAAGACTAACTGATTCAGAGAGGCATACGCTTTCTGAAGATGACAGCATCTGATGAAGTCAGGTATTGCCTATGAAAACTTACATCCCCCTGAACCAGTCAGTCTTTAAAGTGCTACCCTACCCTGCCTTCTACCTCAATCCAGGCTAGTACAGCTAGCTACCTTGATCTACTTGCATTATAGATATGGGTCATCATAATGGAATACTTAAAGTCTTAAAAGTAATGTTAACAAAGATTTTCCAGATAACTTGTGTAGGAACATAGAAACTACTATACTAGATCAAATCTCTGTTTATCTAATCTAGTATCCTGTCCCTTACATCAGTCAAAATGAGATGCTTCACCTCTGGATCTCTCAACTTTAAAGGCAGCAAAAAAGAAAATGGAATTGCATAAACAGGCCAGTAAAAAATACATTAGTTTTCTAGTACTACATGGAATTTTCTTACAAGAAAAAAACTGCTGCTTTACACACTGACTGCTTAAACTTACACAACTGAAATAACTATTTTGTTTTTGGATCACGTGGACTACCTGCTCATTTTTCACACTAATAACAAGTGGAAAGGAGATGAAACTGAAGAATTCAGGAAAATATAGGTAGGTTTGGGAATCTGACTCGCACACCTCTGCAACTAAAGCTGACAGGTTTAATTCACTGGGGCTTCAATGTTTTACTAGTAAGTTATATTTCATGACAAGGAAGATCCCTAAACCTGCTAAGAAAGCTTCATTATGGGTAGCATTCTTAAGTCCCCAAATGAAAAAAACCCTCAGCAATCACAAACTTCTGCCTAAAAAAATTGAATGTTCTTGGTACCTCTGTTTAAGACTAGGCTAGTTTGACTCAGCAGGAAGGAAATTTAATTTATATGTATGGACTGCAACTAAGAGCAATATTCTCTACCCTGGCTCACTCACCGTGAAGAGGTTGGATCGGCGTTTGGACTGTTTACGAACGGGCGTTGGAGTGTTGGTAGTGGGAGGAACATCAATCCGTAGCTCCTTCTGGCTGGTACTTGGAGTTGATGGGACAGAGGAGGAATAATCGCTTAAACTCCCTCCTCCATTACTGGTCTGCAATGATTAAAGTTAGTTTTAACAGTGATACACTGCTTTCAAGAAACCTACAATTCACAGCCTGATCTATTTAAGCCCAATAAACTGATGTCCCAGGCATATGAAAAAAGTGATGCCTACCCTAAAAGTCCTCATTAGCATTGTTATATAGTGGCTGAGAATTCACTGATGCTTCCAAGTTTTTTTTGGTTTGTTTTTGGGGGTGTTTTTGGTAAAGAAACAACTATTCACATCACAGAAAAACTAGGCATATCTGCTGCTTTAGCAAGCAGTTAAGACTTTTATTTAATTCATTATAGTATAACGCAAAATGAAAAGCAATACATTTTCATTAAATAGATACAGAAGCTTAGTTTTCTTGTCTGGAACATTTGGAGCCAAATTCAATCCCAATATGCAGAAACGGGTCTTTAGGTCAGTGGATTTATATTACCAATTAATTTCACCCTTAAAGACTTCAGTCCACACTTAGAGCTATTAAAAATTTTTTTTTTAAAAAGGAGACTAACTCAGTGTTATCAAGTAACTACTATATAAAGAACTGATTTACACTTCGGCTGAAGCCAGGGAATATTACTGTTATATAAAAACACATACTTAAGGGATCCACTGATATTACACTGTCAGAAAGCCGCAAATAACCTCAAACTACGTCAAAGTCTCATATAAGGAATGAAGCACACAGTCAACTCTGCAAAGCCATACATGCTGTGAAATGCCCCAATCACTAAAGAACATCTTGTCCAGATAGGGAAGGATAGCAAGTTGTTTCAAAAGTAGACTATGTCCTAGTAAGCAACAGCAAAGTATCTTGCTGGTTATTAACAGGTTCAGAGAATCCAGATTGGAAACATTCAAAAAAAGTAATAGAAATGGAATCCCAAGCTGCACTTTTCAGGGAGACCAGGATAAGTTCTCTTATTGAAATAAAAAATTGCAAATCAAGAGAAATTAAGAAGGCAGAGGGCAGGAAACAGAAATATTTGAGTGGCTAGAAAGCCAATAACTGAGATGACATCACTGAACGTAAAAGCATGAAATCAGATCACCTCCATTTAGTGCTTTCTCTTCCATAATGTTTCAAAATTACCAGGACATTCTCTCAGGAGTTCTAAACCTTGGCAAAGAGGATACACTGGTTTTAACAGGACTTGTTAAAAGAGGAGCAATGTGATATGCTTGGAAAGACCTCCATAGAAAATTCAGTTGCAGCATATTAAGCTCTGAAGGTCTGTGTAAAGGGGAGTATAT
Organism: Crocodylus siamensis; assembly: GCF_052110815.1. NCBI lineage: Eukaryota > Metazoa > Chordata > Crocodylia > Crocodylidae > Crocodylus > Crocodylus siamensis. The sequence goes on along the minus strand of NC_143398.1, from coordinate 178,183,075 downwards.
TACCTTGGGGAATTGCCTTTTTCCTGAAAGGAATGAAGCAACAGGACAGTGAAGGATATTCTCACAATGTGACACTCGACATTGCCTTTTTAAAGTAAGGCTTCTCTAATGTTTTACAAAATAGACCAAACCCTTTAAGGAGAAAGCAACCACCTTCGTCTTGATGCTTGCTTTGGCATGCAACACCTATGTTGATGACTCACTGTACAGACCACCCAACCGTGGAGTTTAGCAAGTTGTGGTGAAAAGAAGCTAGCTTGTGTAAGGAGCTATCAAGTAGATGGGTGGACATCATATGTGCTCCTTGGAAGGCAGATTAAAACCAGAACCACGAACACCCTGCAAAAACCCAGGCATCTAGCCAAGCTGACTCCAAGTGAAACACCAGCACCCTGAAAAAGGATGCTCATCCACAGGACAGCATTCCCCGAGTTACTCTTCCCTTGTCCTGTTAAAACTTTTCACGTTTTGGGGTTCTTCTTCTGGTTTTGCCCTCTTCAAAATTACCTTCTATGCTGATCCAGAATAAAGAAAGAGCATGAGGGCTGAGATATAGACACTGTTTCCAAAAGATGCTAAATGGTAGTAGTCTGATTCCTATCTATATATTCAGGGATAAGATGTCAGTTCTTTGCTTCCCAGTATGTAGCAAGATGTTTCTCACTTCATTTCTTTTTGATAGAAGTGAAGCAATAAAACAGTTATGAAATAACCTCTCAATACTTTTTAGACTAAACAATATCACAGGTGGTAAAATTGATTTACTGGGTCTGCATAAGTTAAAAAATAAGATTACTCAGGTGTACATAATTAGCTATTTCCTACCCTCAAGCATCCAAGGTTTATGCTAATACAAGAAGTCATGGCCCCTAAAGTGCTTACAGTATAGAAAAACAAATGCACACAAAAATGAGAGGGTCAAAGTGTTGGCCACATATTCAGTTTGCTATTTCCACCCCACCCCCCCACATTTCGATATATTAGTTATGCTCATTTGGTCCGCTAACCGGTCCATTATCAGATGGAAATTTACTGAAAGCAGAATGATAGACAAAGATTATCAGAAAGTATTATGAAATAGAAAGAATTACTAAAAAAAATCAAATCAATTCAAAGAGCATTTTATGTAAATGTGCTGTGGAAGAAGCAAAGAGGACTGTAAAGAAAGGTGTACTAACATTACATCAATACTGGATACAGTGAGGACAAGATAGGAAGCACGTATTTCAGAAACACAGCTCTGAATGAAGCAGAACTTTGAATAAAAACACTGAGTGTGAAAGTGAGAGCCACTGGCTAAATTCAAAGAAGTGACTAGGTCAGAATGTATGGCAAAGATGGTTTTGGCAGCTATGTTTTGTAGAGACTGGACTGTGGAGCAGACAAAAAGGAGGTGGAAACTGATAGAATCAAGAGAATTTCTACCTACAGAAAGAGAAAAAACAGGGTTCACAAGTGTTGGCAAGGAAGCAACTGCAGGTACTGGACAAGGTGGATGTATATGAGGCAAAAAGGATGAATAAACAGCACTAAATTTTGTCTAGTTACAGGAAGGATGGTAGCAGTATGAACCAAAAAGACAAATATGAGGGCTAAAAAGAAGTTAAGAGACCAGTTCCGTTTGTATTCAATTTAAGTTTAGTATCTCTCAAACCATCTTGTACAGTGTAATGCTGGACAAGTCACTCTACGGATACCTATAGCAAAGCAGATGCTTAAGCAATAGCCAGAGAACTAAATGGAAAGGCCAAAGATCATATGACCAAAACTGAGAATCTGCAATATGTCAAGAATGATCAAACATCCCCACAGTAAAAATCAGGTCAAAAGGGGACAGAGTACAGGTGCCAAAAAAGGACAAACCTTTCTACCTCTAATGGAAACCAACTGGATAGAATTCAAGATAGGGCTGGAAGACAAGCCCAAAGGAATGATTGTAAAACACCATGTCATAATCTGAAGGAAGAAAGAAATGTGATAGGAGACACAAATGCAATTGAGGAGTGGCTTTCAGATTACAACAGACCAGCGTATTCTTATGCTTTTATAGTAAAAAAGCCAGAAGAGAAGGAGGAATTGGGAAGTGGAGGGAAGCAAAAATAGCAGTGATGGAAATGGGAAATCAGATAGGAGGATGGGAACAAGAAAGGTAAGATTGAAAATGGACAATGTGAAGGATGTCAAATTTTCCAACAAAGAAGGGGTGACAAAATGGTCAGGGTGCCAAAGAAAGGATTAATTGTGACAGATTTGGGTATATGAAAAAGGTGGAAAAGTCTTACAGAGAAGGAAGGGAGGAAAGGAGGGACATCTTTAAAGGAAGGAATCAAAGGTTAAAAATGATAACAAGGGATGAGCTACAGTTAGAAGGAAATAAAGGAAGTCGTCTTCCTTTTTTGCAACAAAAGAAATATTGTTACTTAAAAACTTGCAATTTTTGTTCTCTAAAGAGGTATTTTATAGTCTTATAGTTAGGTCTCACTTTCAGCTTCAGCGGGAGCAAGAAATCCTATTGATCTGAAATCTTAAATCTCTGTGTACTCCAATGAAACATCTTAAACTCACCTCAATCATGTATTAATATTTCTCCCAAAATGCTCAAGTTATGTCACTTCAAGTGAGCAACAGTGGCTCCAAAAACCAGGAAATCTACAAGCATATGCATCAAAATATAAATAAAGCTATCCATCTAAATAAAGGAGGCAGAGAGGAATAATCTTTGTGGATATACCTCAAAAGAGAACAAGGTCAAAAATAGCTTTTCAGTATCTAGTCTCATTGGATTTCTACTGTTAAAAGCAAAGATATCGAAGAATATCTAAAATAGCTTATTGGCCAAAAAAAAAGAGGGACCCATTTTAATAAAGGATACACGAAACAGAACTAAGTCTAGAAGGCTGAGAACTTCAGGCCACAATAAGAAGAACCTCGGTAAACATGCAAGGTAGTCAGTGTGGCTGGTTTGTGAACCTAGGGGGTACTGAAGCTGATAAATAAAGCTGAATGGTATAAGGCTCGACATGACTTTCAAGTTGAAGTCTACCCAGACAGCAGCAATGAAAAATACAATCAGACAAGTACTTTGAAGTTATATGCTTGGAAACATCGGAACCTAATGCATTGTCAACTTAAACAAAAAACGTTGTGGGCTTCATAAGGCCTTTTCGTTACTGCAAATAAAACTACCTGAATGTTTTCATATCAAGAAGCAGAACAGGAACTTGCTGGGATTAGCTTGCAAGTATGAAAAAAATATTGGCAAAGAGAAAAGGTTCATTAGAGCCAGCTGAAGCCCCAATGATGGCAGGACCTCAAGAAAACTGCGGCAATGGCTGTTCTTCAGAATTGAACACAAGGTTTGCCTTAAGCTCTTTTATGCCATAAAATCAATTCAGTGTATGTGAAAAACAGAATTTCACATAATAAACCTAAGTCAACAAGAGCACTTCTTAATCAGCTTGGGTTATACTGCATTGGCAATACTGCAGTAGGTGTGTCCACTTCTGAATAAACTCAAAAGAAGTTTGCCTTTTTTTAAAAAAGGTCCAGCTTACTTGTTCTTAACAGCAAAAGCTGTTTAAGCCACTCAGGCAACTGGAGAGTTGGGGTTTTTTTTTTTTGGTTTTTTTTTAATATACTGGGTCCATTATACACCCAAACACTAATCTTTTCAAGTTTTAATAAAGTGGGTTGGGGAGGGGGGAATGGGGGGGGAATTGGAGGGGGGGGAAGAGTTTTACTGTTTTCTTTTAGGGAACAAGAAGTAGGGGCTTTTCAAGAAGCTAGACGGATTTGAGACATCTCCCCAAATAAACTCCTTACTTAGATAGTTAGGTATAATCCTTGATGACAAGGGCTAGGAACAGACATTACACATAAACTGGTTTAAACGTGTAACAGAACAGATGTTCAATGCACATAAACCAGTTTGAAAATGGCTGAAACTGGTTTGAGATAAATATGGTTGAATGTAGTATCAGACGTAACTGATTTGAGTCAAACCGGTTTATACAATGTCTGTCACATTTAAGTTAAACCAGACTCCCCCAGCATTCTGGCAGGCTCTCTGGGCGGGGCTCTGCTCTGCTCCAGAGCTGGGCTGGCCCCTCCCCTCTGCTCGCTAGCCAGAGCAGGGATGGGACATGGCGAGACACTGGGCAGCATGGCACTGTTAAGGCAATGTGGGCATGGAGTAGATTAATTCTTCCCTCCTTCTCCTCTCCCACCACAGCCAGGGTCTGCCTGTTTGCTGGGGAGCAGAGGGAGGGGGCTGTGGCGGTGGCCCTTGGGGATGGTAGACCCCAGCTGCAGGGCAGAAGGGACCACAAAGGGATGGAGGGAGTATTTAACTCTTCTCCCTGCCCCCTTCACCTTAATTGGGCCTTGCCCGGATGGTTGTCCTGCGGGGTACAGAGTGGGGCTCTGTTCTGTGCTGGGGGGGGGAGGGGGAACACTTCCCCCCTCCTCCTCCTCCCAAGGCAGGGAAGGGGGACTCTGTGGGGCACTGGAGGCCTACTCCTCCCTGCCCCCAACATGGCTGGGGGGACTCTATGCAAGGCTACCTGTGGGGGCACTACCTGCGCCCTGACTGGGTAGTGCCACACAGAGCACAGTGCCCTCCTTCACCCCATGGCAGGGGGTGGGACAAGCAGGGGGCTCTCCGGGGCTGCGCCAGGCAGCCTTGCATACAGCCCCCATCCCATCTTCCCCCTGCTCTTTCCCAGGTGCCACAAGGTGGGGAGGGGAGTTCTGTTCCATGCTGGGGTATACTCTTCCCCCTCCTCTTCCTTCCCTGCCCCCACTGCTAAGAGATGGGGAGAGGGGGTGCTCTGTGCAGGCTGCCCGGCCCCAGCCCTGGGGGACACTTTCTCCCCCCCATGGGGTGGGAGGGCCCTATTCAGTGCTGGGGGGAGCTCTTCCCCCTCCTCCTACCGACCCCCCCTACTGCCACAGGGCAAGGAGGGGAGGCTCTTGCAGTGCTCCCTAGCCTTGTCTGCACCTGCTGGGGTGGGCCCGCCCCTGTGGCTGGGCCCACCAAGCAGCTGCCTTACCCGGGGGAGTGGGGCCACCCTCACAGCTGAGGTTCTGTTACAACCACTCCCTATGCCCCAGCTGGGCCAGGCCAGACCTGGTCAGAGAGCACAAGAGCCTCTCCTGCCCACTCTGCAGCAGTGGGCATGGGGAGAGAAGAGGGAGATAGAGTCTACCCCCCAGCACTGAACAGACCCCCCTCCCCACTCTGCAGCAGGGGTGAGGGGAGAAGGGGAAGAGTCCCCATCTGCAGCTCTCCCTCCCCACCCCTTGGCAGTGGGGGAGAAGCAGAGGAAAGAGCCCCTCCTGGGGCTGGGCAGCCTTGCAATGCACCCCACCCCACAGCAGCAGAAGAGGATAAAGAGGGGAAGAGCCCCCACAGCATTGAACAGAGTCCCCCTCCTTGCCTCACAGCAGTGGGGGAAAAGGAGGAAGGGGAAGAGTTTCCCTCTGGGGCCAGGCAGCTGTGTGTGCTGTGATTGCTCCCAGCTGGCAGGGAGCTGCTGGGATGGGCGCAGCTCTCCCCTCCTCCTCCTCCCCTACCCCACCCCCCACGTACAGCAGACACTCCCTCTTCCCCCACCTTCTAAACCCTGGGGTGGGGGTTTAAACCTACCTCAGTCTTACTCAGGCCTCCTAGGGCCTGGCTACGCCCCACACAGCTCAGCTTCCCTGTTGCAAGGGAGGGGCTGCTCTAGCGCCCCCAGGCTTCTGGCCTGAGCCACTGCAGGCATGTGCCAAATGTCTATCCACTTGCAAACCAGTTCACTCTCTGCAGGTTAGATTAACCTGCAAAGACTGAATCAATTCAGGCTCGGGCTTTTTGAACGCCTGCCCCTAAACAGGGAGAAAGACACTGGATATTACGATACGTTCTGTTCTGAAGTGCTATATCTTTTCTGGACAAAATGGGGTTATTAAAATTCAACTGATCACCTCTCCTCCAAATACTTGTTAAAGCAACTATTGCCAGAGGTTCTGAAGAGAAAGCATAGATGAACTTACTTCCCGGTCTTATGAACGTGGCTTGCTCAATGATCATTTACTTCAGCCTTCAATAAGGATGAAGATGTAATTGAGGACCACAGTAAGATATCAGCCAGCAGTAAGGACTGTTATGGAAACTACTGGGTCTGATGTTTAGTTGCTTACTGTTATACAGTCAGGTAAAAGGAGGAAATTATTTCCATCCTAGAATACTTTAATAACTAGCACACTGAATAACAGTTTCTTTAGCATGGATTTTCAAAACATCTCTCAACTTGAGGATAATATTGTATATATGACTGGAGAACAACAAATGTACATATATTCAAAATGCAGAAAAAGCAACCCAGAGATTTATAGGTCCACCACCTGTACTTCAATATTACATAAGCTCTTAGAAGAGATACTGAAGGAAAGAATTATCAAATATAGAGAAATAAACAGAAAGTAGGACAAAACACAACATAGCTTTATCCAAGAAAAATTGTGTCAGACTAATCTAATACCCTGTGATAAGACTACTGACTTCTTGGGTAAGGACAGTACAGCGAACATCAGTCACCTCCCCAAGAAGGCCATATGTGCAAATATTGATGTCCTCAGCCAGTACACTAACATCCCACACCATGAAACATGGCTGCCTTTCCAAAGTACCTACAAGAATATGGCACAACACTGTACAAATCATCCACTTCGTCCTCACCCACAACAGCTTCACTTTCAATGATCAACACTTCCTCCACCCCACAGGCACAGCTATGGGCACAAAAGTTTTCTCCCCAACTTGTCAACTTCTTCACAACTACCTGGAGGAGAAACTTCTAGAAAACTGCACCATCAAACCTGCATTCAACTTGCATTATATAGATATTTTCATCACTGAGACTGAACACTTGGATTCACTTATTGGACTTCCATTAAAGATCTCAGAAGTATCACCCCTTGATCAAAATTTCTCTCAAATACTCCCTACACTAACATCAACTTCCTACACACCGTAATCCATATCAGGGACAGCATTCTACAAAACCACCACATACAAAAAAAAGAAAAAGGACCACCATACTTAGGTTCACACAAGCAGCAATCATCCCAAACATACCAAAAAAAGCCATAAATCTTCAGTCAAACAATTAGCAGAACCTCAGAATTAGCAGCACTTCAGTGGCCTTCAGATACCAATACATCTGCTCTGAGAACACTTATGATGCCCACATGGCTACAACAAAGACACTCCAGTAGAGAATCAGACCAAATCTTTGAAAAAGCCACCCAAATACTCTGCAGTAACCTGCTACAATACAAAAAGACTTCTCCCACCTCACCCTGTCACCTACCACCCCACAACTGGAAGCAACCAGAAGAATCATCAAACGACTGCAGTCTATAGTTGACAAAGATAAGACCTTGAGAGAAATATTCCCAATTGCTCCAATCCTGGCTTTCAAACTACTTCCTAGCCTTACCCAAGCCTTACTCCTCATCAGAAGCAAACTCCCCACTGCTCAACAGACATCACATGGGACACAGCCTTGCCTGAACAATGCATTCTTAACCTGTTAACACTGCTCCAATCCTGGCTTTCAAACTACTTCCTAGCCTTACCCAAGCCTTACTCCTCATCAGAAGCAAACTCCCCACTGCTCAACAGACATCACATGGGACACAGCCTTGCCTGAACAATGCATTCTTAACCTGTTAACACATCTCTAATGCTACTGCAATAAAAACTCCCCCCCACCCACCCAAGCCACAATAAACCCATCAGAATCAATGGATCCTACACATGCCTTTCCCCAAATGTGATCTAATACACCAAATGCTCACATGGCAACTACATGGGTGAAACTAGACAGCAACTATGTACCAGACTGAACTCCCACAGAAAAAATATAAAGGACAGAGACATACATACTTCAGTAGCAGCACATTTTTTTTTTTTAACAGAACAACCACTCCCTCCCTTTCAGACCTCACTATCCTTAGGCTCAAGGGGAATCTAACAAACATCTTTACATTGTGAGCTTGGGAACAAATATTCATAAGCTGGATGGACAGTAGGAAACAAGGACTGAACACCAATATTGATTTTATGACGCACTAAGATACCTGATTCCTGAAATTCTTCCTACACATTATAGGTGATGATGAACCTCTCTTTAATAGATCTTGATCTCCTAGTAACCAAGCTTCTTTTCTTCTGCTAATTGTTTCTCTGCTGCCCCTGGAAATTGCTCTCCTCCAATATCACAGCTCTACCCAGAGTTCTTCAATTTCTATACTTACTTTCCTCAGAAGACATGATGAAGAATGCCTTGCATTTGAAGGCTTATCTAACTTTATCCCAACCATGCAGTTGGTTCAATAAAAGGTATCACTGAAAAAATATCCTTGCATCCTTGACACTGTGGCCTCACGGGGAATTATTAACCAAACTGGAAAGGACAGGGATCAATAATACAATGATGAGACAGATGAAGAGATTTCTCAAAGGGAGATTATAATGGGTTATGCTGAACCATGAGTTTGATCAGATGAGAGAGCAGTTACCAGCAGTGTTCTTCAGGGATCAGTCTTCGGGAACTATCATGTTAAACATTTCTGTTAGCAACCTGGACATTAATGTAAGGGGTACGGCCAACTTGAAAAGAACTATATATTAGGAGGCTTATGTAAATTTTGTGAAGTATCTGAAGTTATCTGAAGTGCAAAGTCATGCTCTTAGAGAACAACAACAAGGACTGGCTAAAAAATGGACTCAATAGTCTAGGAGGTCCCTTCCTGGCCTATGTTCCTAGCTAATTCCGCTTCATTATAACATTTTCCTTATTTGTCAGATAAATGTCCCAGAAGAAATCCCTTGTGGCCTAAGCATGCTCCCACACTTGAAAGGCTTGTGTATGCACATTGTACAATTCTACCATTTCTTCACAGAAAACTTGATGGCCCACTCTTTTTCATCAGACTATTGACTAAATATATTGCACTTCAACTCTGAAGATTTCATAGACATTAGAGCTGGAAGGGACCTCAGAAGAATTAGTTATAGCCTGAAATACCCACTCCCACAAGTTTTAACAGTTATTTTATACTATGCATCCAGCGTATTCAAGGAAAAGACATACTTCCTTACTGCCACACCCTCACTGAACAATCCAGAATATAGTTTAAGGATAAAGTAAACCTATTTAAGAAAAGGATTTGAGCCAGGTACCGAGTAAGACTACTCCTAAGGTTTCCCAGATGAACAACAAATGAATTCAAGTTGAAAAATTCCCTTCACAAAGGTCCAAGTATTTTTTTCAACTTTTATGATTTATAGCTTGCATGCTACACTACCCCTTTGGCAAAAAAAATTTTTTATCCTTTCTTTCCCCAAAGATGGGAGATGGAAGAGGAGGAAGGAAGGGAAGGTGCACTTATCCCAAAGTCCTGAAAATGGGTATGTGGTACCCCTACGAAAATCAAGACAGCCTGAAAAGAGTCCTGGCTAAAGCAGAGCTGGTGTAGCAACAAAGGAATACGATATTTTGTTATAACATTTTATTAAGAGAATCTTATGGATTTTTTTGTCAAAAGCTTCAACAGATATCCATAAACTGATGGGCATCACTGATTTAGGAGGAGAAATTAAAGGCTTCCAATGTCAGTCAGAAAAGCCCATAAACAGAGGTATCTGGTTGAAGAGTGCTTGAGGGAAGTCATGGAAAAAATAAACAGTTGCAGGTCACAACATTTCCAAATCAGTGCTACAAAAGCCAGTCCATAAAATCATACAAGAATGATACATATGATAGTGCAGATAAAGTAACAGCAATATCTTGAGAACTAATATTTTTCTGGCACTTCAAAGATTTAGCAATAAACTAATAATAATCCCACAGCTACAAAAATCTGGTAAGTACAGTGTTACTAAATAGTCCATAATGTTATTAAATGTTTTAACATCTATTTCCCTTATTTTTATTTCTTCAGATAAGATGGTGCTGTTTTAAGCAGACAAAGGCAGTGATCATTAAAGCTACTTCCAATATGCCTAAATATTGCAACAAAATGATTTTATGGTCCTTGAAAATGGCAACCTACCACAATCATGTGTGCTGCCCTTTGTTATGGTTCATCTGTAATGAGACTGCACAAAATCCCAGATACAGTAAAATAAAACAAAAGTAGCCTTCACTTTTCTCAGTTTATATTGATAATTCAGTTTATGGGCATGTGTAGACAAAACGGAGGATCTAAATTGAAGCGGTGGGTTTTTAAAAACATTCCTTCAATTTAGGGCTGATTAAACCCCCGTGTCATACACACACCCACTTCCCTGCCTCTCTGGTGGCAGGAAGGGGAGGGTGAGCTGCTGGCGGGCGAAGCAGTCCCTTGGCTGTGGAGGGCATGGTACCTCCCTCTACAGCAGTGACAGCCCTCCTACAGGCAGCCCCCAGCTTGGGCGGTCCTGGGGGACACTGAGGCATGGACAGAAGCACTCGGTCCCCAAACAGCTTAGACAGGCAGACAGGCTTAGGCTCACCACTACTTTTTGGCGGAGTCTGCCTTCCCAGGCTGCCTGCAGGGTGTCTGCATAGCCATGTTGTTGCACGGAGCCCAGTGCTTTGCTCCATGGCTGTAAGGGCATGGAGTTTTAGTTTGCTGTGCCCCAAACCATTTAAGGTGCATTACACCGCCAAATTTCCTACAGTGAATGGAATTAATGCGCAATATGCTGCCGAGGCATGGAAACACTGACACCACTGAAGCAGTGCAAAAGCTTTAAAGTGCCGTGTACACATGACCCTCGTTTCATATACACCCGCCCTATGTATCTGAAAGATTTTGCACAATTTTGCATTTGTATTTAATATGTGTTACCACCCTCCAATGCACCATAGGAAAGCATATACTTAAATCAAGCAGTAGGTTTCAATAAAAGATTACCAAAGCAAAAGTCACCTTGCACATTTTTGCATTTATTATTACACAGAAAACAAAAAGTTAGCCTAAATACAAGTAATGCCTTAGCTCTACTCCTGTAATAGGTGCCAAGATTTTATGGATCATATTTTGCAAATAGTATAACAACTTTCCCCCCAAATGTTAAATTTAAATATGGGGCAAATACTAGTACTATACAAGTATGGGATTAAAATTCTCTTATTTTTATGTAGCTGCCAGGACTGTGTACATTAAAAATGTTTAAGGGAAATCAGTAATATACTTCCACTTGGACAGGAGCAGTTTTTCTTCTACTGAGTATTTGCTGGCTGTAAAAGAATTTGCTGCTATGTAAATAATTTAGCAAAACATGCCTCTTTATGTCACTGAAGGTATATGGTTTCAACTGAGTAAAAGGGTGATGGACAATTAAAACTGAATGGTGTTACCAAATATAAGTTGCAAGTGTGCTAACTATCGAGATATACCAACTACTGTTCAGCATACAATTAAACCAGGCCAATGACTAAACCCCTGTAAGCTAATTAACAAAGCTGTACAGCAAATCTTACTACTGTAATAATTTCTCTGCTCAGAGCAGCAGGCTGTGGAATATAACCAGCATGACCAAGGATTGTTTTAAAACCAATTACAAACGTACTGCTAGATATTAGAGACCACAGTTAGCTTTTAAAGAAAGCAAACTGCTGACCAAGCAGCAAAAGATAATGGCTTTAAATAAACTAATATTTGATCATATTCTTTTAAAGGCAAACATTCTATTCTGTACCTGGCTGATATGTACAGCAGAAACCTGGGCAGAACACACAGATGAGTGACTCGGAGAGTTTGGTAAAGATTTGCAGGGTCCTATTGAAAGCTGTTGTTTCTTCCTTGTTGCTACAATCTTCTGGGCAACTGAAAAATAAGAGATATGCATGTAAATGAAGACGTACAGACTTCAAACTATCACAGTTCTAAAGTGTACAGAACATAGACAAGACATAGGAAAGTCTCAGCTACCAAAACTTGACTCCTGAATTTTAAGTTTTAGTTCACAAAAATCTAAGTTGGTTGATATGGTAATTTTGCTTTTCTGTGGTGCGCTCATCACTGTATTTATATATATTCATTTGGATTTACTTTAGCCGATGGTCATTTAAAAGACATCCTCCCACAAGTAACACGTTTACATTAGACCCATTACTGACAATATTGAGTACTTCAACAGTGCCTGTACCAATAAAAACATCAGTGTAAAAATGGTGCTTTGAGCTAGGAAAAGGAGGTGACCCATGGGTGCAATACTACTCAATGGCCATGGATTATTTTTTCATGCAACTCGAAAGAGAGAATTCTGGAGAAATGTTGAAAAATTATGAAAACTCAAATGCAAAAGATGCTTATTCCATAAACATTGTCTTGTATGCCATATACTCAGGACCTATTTTTTTGCTAGTTTAAAATGGGACTGTTGCATGAGAAAGTTTGTCTTGTCAGTACTCTAACCTTTTCTTGTTCTGTACAGGGAATATTTTGTTTGAAGCTGGAAAGTGAAGAATAAATGCTTATATTATATAGCTTTCAATACATCTGGGGTTTTGTTATGATCAGGGATCCAGGTTTTCTCTTTGCAGAGTGCTGCAGGTGCAGGCACAACCTGGATCCAGTCACCTGGTGGGCTGAATCCGGCCTGTAGCCTGTAGTTTGTCCACCCCTGCTTTAAGGTCAGATACAGACATTACACTTTAATCAGTATAAGTAATCAGAAACTGGTCTATACCTGTAATAGAACAGGAGTATGACACATGTAGACTGGTTTAAGAATGGTGGAGCTTGGTCTAATATTTGCACCCCTGCCCCTCCCACCAAAGGACAAAAGTGTGTTCTGTTCACTACCAATCTAAACTATGCCACTTACAGAAAACTGTGCAAGTTAGATTGATTCTGCCTTGGGCTTTTTGAATGTCTGTTCCTAGCCCAAGAGAACTAGGGAGCAGAAAAAGAGCAGTCCTAAGGAGGACAGAGTGGAGTCCAAGGAAAGACAGAGGGAATGGCAGTGGCACAATACAGAATGTGAACTGCCATTTGGGACTTTGGCACTCTGACCCTACCCCTCCTACTGCCCCTGAAGAAAACACCCCGTCTTTCCAGGAGCTGAACAAATGAGGGGTTCTTGGAGGCAGGGATCCTACGTATGGCTGGAAGCTAGGGACTGAGAAAAGCTAGGTTCTCGAAGTCAAAGGCTTGCCTTTCATGAAACCATGCCAGGGCTGACTTCCAGGGGTACTCTCAGAAGAGGGGGACCAGCTAAGGCTGTTTCCTTGGGGGATCCTGAGGTAGAGATTTCCCCCAAAAGAGACATGATCCATGACAGTTGTGAAAAAAGGTAAATATATAGCTTGTACAGCACAGCAAGGAAAGAATGGCATGAGGTTCATCTCAAATGAAGTGAACACCATTTAAAAATGATTCTTTTTTGCTTCCGTTAGAGACTTAGTAAATAACTGGAAACCTCTTTATGCCTCTAGTATAAGAAAATCCAGTACACGATCGGAGGAAGCCATGCTTGTGGGTCTCAAAACTTTCTGCCTCAAATCATAGCAATGCTGAACTCTACCCCTCCTCTACAAGCTGCAATGGTTAAGTATTTTTGTGACAATTCTATTCACAGCTTATATAACAAGGGGATGCAAGCATCTATTTTATTTATATTTAATATTTTGGCTCCCTTTATTTTTTACCCATCTGCTTCGCTTCTCTTAGCATTAATCCAAAAAAAGTAAAAAGACCAACTGCAGTGCCCTAATTTACAAAGATGCTGAATATGGGCATTTCCTATACAAGTATAGATAAGCAAAGTATATAGATATCGCTCACTTGCAAAAAATGAGGATTCTTAACCCATCGCAGTTAAGCCACTACCAGTGGCTAGAAACCAAAATTTAGAACACCACCTCCTTCTCTCCCTCTAACACACACAGAGATGCACTTTTTCCATAGGGAATTAGCATAAACTAGTGGACAGGCTTAGTAAGAGGGAATGTTTTTTCATGAGGTCAGACAAGTATGTATTTACTTTCATGGAATATGATATTTCTTTCAGTGTTAAATATCCATAACTTAACTTTGCAGAAATAACACTGTACTATAATAATGTCTTCTGTTGGATGGTTTCCTTACACGTAGCAGTTTATTTGTAATCCTTTTCTAAGGGCATTTCAAAAGCACTCATTCAAGTGCTGTCCCATAATAGAAAGCTAAATTATCCTTCATTAAGAATATCACTATAACAGGGTCCTTGCTCCATGGGTGGCTGTACTGTCCCTAGAGTACCCTCTTAGCCCCCAGCCTCACTGCTCTCAGGCAAAACTCCCCTTTTCTCACCTGCCATGCCTTGTTGGTAATTCATTTTCAGAAAATGGGAAGCTGCCCCAGGGCTTCCCAAGCTTGACTTTGCCTTAAGGGCTAATTGCATGGCTCCATGCATCCCTAGATCATGCCTCAAGCCTCACAGGTATCATCACTCACAACTGTTAATTTCAATTGACCTGCTTTTCCCAAGCACTTTGCCTCTCTCTCAGCTACTCCCAAGTGTAGCCTTCCTACCTGGAGTCACATACTCTGTCCCTCTCAGGCTTTGGGCACCCAGCCCCTACCTGAGCACCTTGTGGGTTCTCAGACCCTCTGGTCCCGCTCGTAGCCCTTCTCTGGGCTCTCAAACCCTCTAGTCCCTTCCCCAAACCTCCAGACTGCCACAGGCTGTACTCTCCACACTAGCATTCAGGAGCTACAGCCATCTGGCCTAGGCAATGTTTCCGCAGTGGCCTCCAGGGCCCTACTTCCTACCCAGCTCAGGGCCTGGGCAATTATTTCAGCTGGAGGGCTATTTAACGAGGTTTGGTGAGCCGTTGAAGGCTGCAATGGTAGCCCCACCCCCAATCACCATCTTGGAACCAGAATTCCTGCCTCTAACCCCCGACCTTTCCCACCTCCTCTTGCCCCACAAGTACTCCTTTTTTTTTTTTTTTTTTGGGGGGGGGGGGCATCCTGGAACTGTAAAAAAAACAAATCATGTACTAAGAAAATTAACCATCTACTATAACATTTTTTTTTTTGAAAATTGTCCTGATTTATGTGTGTTTTCATAATGTATACAAGGGCAATTGCATAACAGCTCAAAATACAGTCTTACACATACTGTGTATGGTGGGGGGTAAGAGGACATATGTGTGCATGGTTGGGGAGTGTGTGTGTGTATGTATGTGGTGGGGTGCGTGTGGGGTGTGGATATGGTGGGAGGGGTCTTCAGGGGAAGAGTGGGGAGCATAGGGGTGGCTCCAGGGAGTGTGGAGGTAGGGGTGTGTGGGAGGGTGTGGGTATGTGTATGGGTATAGTGGGGGTGGGGTGCATGGGAGGGTATGTGTGCATGTGTGTGGGCCCAGGCTTTGGATTTCCCAGAGTGTGACAGTCCTCAAGCCACATGTGGTGGCAGCGAGTGGGGCTAGCCCTGTCCGGCCCTACAATACTCCCACCCAAGTCCCTGACTTCACATGGTGGCAGTGAGCAGGATGAGCCTGGCCTGGCCCAAGTGTGCATTTCCACACTCCCATCTGAGTCCCATGCTGTGGTGGCAGCATGGAGGTGCTGGCTTTTAGAGGGGTGGGTTAGGACCCATAATAATTCTTTCAGCTTATGCAGACCCCCCCCCGGGCCAGACGGAATCACCTGGCAAGCTAGATCCAGCTCCTGGGCCGTATTTTGCCTCATCCTGGTTTATAACCTTTCTAAGCTCAGCCACCTTTTGGGTCATGTGGCTTCTGAATGCCCCCAGCCACATCTGCCACCTGCTAGCTCTTAGCTTCCAGGCTCCTACCACAATCATGCATCCAGCTCAAATACATATGGTGTTTACCTGCCTCCAACCTCTAATGAAGGTAGTCATTTCTACTACTACGAGATTTAGGAACCTGAGATAAAGGACTGACATGGACAAACACTAACCACAAATCTCTAACACAGCGATCCTTCTTACCAGCGTCACAAACCAATAATTTTTTAGGCAAGAAATGTCAAGTTAATTCTGAAAGCTGACAAATAACAGTTAACTGTAGTCTTCCTTTACTGTGCTCTGGAACACTAGAATGGCTGGAAATTTGAGAGATTTGTTCCAGAGACTGACATTTTTTTCTGTAACATTTAAAAGAACAAGATCTGTTACACTGAGTCCAGTAACATTAAAATTAGCTTGAATATAGATCCAGCCAGTAATAATTTTATAATTAAAAACTCCAGTTTCAAAACTCAGCGTCTTCCTCTGTAACTCTGAAGAGGGCCAATACAGCATTTTAATTAATAATTTCACAGTAAAATAATGTGTCACAAGCTAAATAGCTTGATTATGCCAAGTTCACATAAAGTTAGTTATTACTAACATTTACTGTAACAGCTAATCAAACATACTATTTAGAAAAAACTGCATGAGTTGGCCGTCATACAACTATCTAACTCACAAGAGCTGACAGGTGCTTATGGTATGCAGGCATAACAAACCAAGGGAAAAAAACTCCACAAGACAGTGCTAGGCAGCAGGAGGTGGGAAATGGGGAACAATGCTGAGCAACAACAAAAGGGTAACAAAGACACTAGGAGAGAAGAAAACAGTTGAAGCAGAAAAACAGACAAGGAGTTTTATTCATTGAGAGCTCAAGTTGTTATTATGTGCACCATGAACTGTTAGCTAGAAAGTGTACATGTTTTAAAATATGGAAATCAACCATTAAGGAGAAAAGTATACATTTTAAAGTAAATTCAACCCTCACTTCAGGGACCTAAGTATATGTATAGCCCACATACATGCAAGTGTATTCTAAACAAGGATACACACATCAGTACTTTCTTGTGATGGCTTTACAAACCAGTAAGTGAAAATGAAAATATACTACATCCAAAAACATGCAGATTCCTTTTTCTCCTCCATTATTCAATAGATTTACCTCAAAATCTGCAACTCCGTGAGTATTAACAAAACAGTGGGTTTTCCCATCCCTACATTAGAGACAATATTTTTCTACCTCATAACTGAACAATGAGTTAGGAAAATATATTATATCTGGACTACACAGGAAGATGGGGATGGGATTGTGTTGTTGTCCCTTCACCAGAGTGAGTATTAATTAAGACAGGAAAGTGTTGGACTTTGGTTTGTCCTGGTCCATATGGAAGGGAAACAAAAGGAGGGGAAATGGAGTATTGGCTGCAGGTGGCACAGCATTTGAGATGGCTTTAAAGTTTTCATGATCCACCCATGGTAATGAATCCTTAGCACCTACCAATTATATATAATGCCAAATGGAGAATATAAGTAACATAACTGACCTATGGACCAATATAAAACAGGAATACAGGAGCAGAGGTAAGGGTTGTTATAACAAGCCACATAATATTACAAGTTCCCATTTAGGCAAAACCTCAAACTGTGGAACATACAACTGTGGAATGTTTGCCTTTCCTCACTTAATTAAATTCATTTCTGTATTTAGGATTCTGATTTTACTTTAAATTCTCTGTTACACATGGATACAACAAACTCAGTCTAAGGGTTGCTTGTTTGTTCAAAAATTCTTTTTCAAATACTATACCCATTTTGCACATTTCTGAAGGCTCACCATATGCTAAGGCAAACAGGAAGCTTCTTGTATGAACATGGCCATTACACTGCAGGAGTTCTAGAAAAGAACTGACAAATGAATTTGCAGTTGTTAGTTCTGCCAACATCAGTAGGTATCATTTAAGGAAAATTACTACAACCACTGTTGGTCTAAGAAATAAAACAGAAACTTGCAGTAATTAAATTTAAGATTATTCAGGCTGTCTTGATCAGATAGGATAAAAAGTTATTTATGCAAATGAGATTATTTTTCTAGAATACATCATAACAGACAGATATTGTTTAGCTGTATTTGCATACTATTTCTTTTCAAATGAATGTAATTTTAATGAGGAACTGGTTTGCAGCTTATGTTTTTCATATAAATGAATGATGGCATAACCGTGATTTAGTGAGAATACATGATATAAAAAATGGCTCATATATATGAAGCAGCAGCTTCATTAGTTACATCCCACCTCCAATAGGCCTCTTATCATCCTGAAAGGATGTTATCAATTAATTTATCTTCCCCTAGCATATTGATCATAACCTTCATCAGCTAATCATGCTTAAATTACAGAGGAATATCGTAACACTCTGTCATTCCAGAACCATTGGTTTATTGATCTAGGGTCCTAGAAGCCATATATTAAAATATTTTTAAAATCATTATGGGAAGGTAAGTGAGCAAAGCTAAGGTCAGACTTTAACATTTGCAAAGGATTTGTCTTCATCACACATGATAAAGGCTTAAATTAAGACCAAAACTGAATTGAAAGTCACACAGATAAATGAAAGCCACCTTTCTGGAAAAATTTCTTCACTTAACACATTAATAGCAATGGCAAATATTTGCTTTATCCTTTAACTTTGCACTTGTATCTAATCAGTACCATGAACTTTCACTCCCACATAACAAGTTTTGCCTTGTACTTTTTTTTCCCAAGCTAACAGTGAAGAAAATGACAACCCCTCCCAACAAACAAAACAAACCAATAAACAAACTGCTCAACTCATTTAAAATTATCATAAAGAAATATTTTATTCTGGATGTTTATACACTGCTAACTATGAACCAGTAACCATTTGCTGATAGTAATGTTATATAATATCATACCTATTTTCCTTTCAATGATCAATAAAGCCCATACACTGAAGTACTTTTACATTTAAGAACTGAAGACTGATGCCACTAGGGCAGAGTGGAAAAAAAGTGGTTACAGAACTATTTTTCTAGTTCTTCTTATGTGCTCGTGCACATATCCACAATCTTTCACTTACATAGCAGCTAGACACAAAGGAATCAGTTTTCTTCTTAGAAAGCTAGATGTTTTAAGTTAAAAAGAATACACAAGACTCAGAAAGCCGGGAGGGGGGGGGACGGGGGGGACCTTTTCTGGACTTTCAAAGTTTTAAAAGTCCTCGCCTTCCTGAACATTTATTACAGACTTCCTAATATAAGTTAGTTTTTCTGAAGTGTGTTCTTATATTTGCTTTCCTTTATCTGCTCTGAATCGGTGTCAGAACATGGAGCTGGGATTTAAAATGTTCTGCTGTGACCTGTATTTAACAGTTTCTCTGAAGAAAGTTTCTTTGCAAAAAATAAGAAAGTTTTATTTCATAAGCACCATTTAAAACATAAGTTCTAATACACAAGAGGAAGTTGTGCAAGAGGGAAGTTTCTCTTACCTTATTTCAAAGCTGTCTGACTGGATAATATCCATGTTTGCTTCACACTGATATTTCCATATCAACATCTTTAAACTTATTTCTTAGGTGGGGACTACACTCTGGCTGCATCTACAGGTACAATTACCCCAATGTAATAAACTTCAATGCAGTTTGCACCAGTCAGCTGCTCCCAGGAGCAGAATTTACATGTGCATCCAGGATCATAGCAATTCAAGCCAGAACAGAGCAGCCCCTCCAGGCTAGGAGGGAGCCTGGGAGGAGGGGAAGGGTAGGGTCAGCCCCGGGTTCCAAATGGCAGCATCAGGTGGTGGAGGGGCTGGCTGGGGTACCAGGGTACTACAGTGCAGGGCTAGGCAGCAGGCAGCCATCACACTTTAGCAGCCTTGTGCCAGCCCCAGCCCCGGTCACCTTTTACATGTGTACTGTGGCAGCGTAAACTACTCCACCATAGGATAGTACTTACCCCAGACACTACTATCCTATGTCAGAATTAATTAATTTATTGTGCCTTAACATGGGCACACATGTAGACAGTGACGCTTTACTGAGGAGCTAATTAGTCAACTCCACAATAAAGCACATGTGTAGATGCACCTTCTGTGTAGCAGCACCCATGGCCTAAAAACACTGCTTGGGTTGCTTCACTTCTGAACGCTACGTCCCAATTCAGGCAACTCATAAAACTTTTGCCCTGGTTAAAGGTCCAAAGCTTCTAAAGGTTTAAAATCCAGATAAAGATTAAATAAACAAATTTAAAAACAACAAAACTCATTTCTAGCAACACTACACTTTACATGCAGCCAAAAAAAAAGGCTGAGATCTCAAAGTAGTTAGAGTATTTACTCAAACTTCGAAGTATATATAACTGCAAAGCAAACTGACCGTTTAGAAAAACAGTTTTTCTTTCACAAGTTCGCAACTATATATTTTTAACATAGACTAATTTAGTATTAGTATTTGCCAAAGGCAGAAAAAATGTGCCCCTTACTGAAATCCCTTCTGAACTGGCTGTCTCTCCTAATTTCCTCCTATATTCTACTAGACCAACCCAAAGCCTCTGCAGCCTTTTAAATGAGAAATTACACCACATAAACACTCAAGAAACCACTTTTATTAATGTGTGTGTGCATGCACACACACATATTTTTATAATGTGTGTACACATCTATATATAATATATATTGTGTGCGTGCAAAGCACTGGATACTCATCAGCTTCTATTGACCCACAAGAACAGATGATCTAACTCTGAAAATTTGGCTTCTATTCTGGTGATGAGTACATGCAAAATTTCTCTGACTACTCTTTTCCCTCATTCTAAATTACAAGCACCTTGAATATTTTTAATAGCAATAGTACATCAAGCATTTACCTCTATGATTATATGCTTCTCATATAGTGAGCCAGAGCACATATAGTTTATGCTTTGATTTTCTGTGATAACTTTTTTCCTCATATTAAATGCTAAAAAAAAATCACTGTTCACTTTGTTTCAATATGACATACAAAATTCATCCCATGAAAAGTTGAAAATGACTAACTACTAATAATTAGTCACTCATGGATAATTAGTCATCACCACCAACCCCCTTACAGTGACAAACTAACCAGATTTCATTGTATTTAATTTCAATTTTCTTGAGTGATCATGCTTCACTGAGGAGAAGCTGCATGTCAATATTGGAAAAAAATAAAGTGGAACACATATTTTCACGTTCACACCCACCAACTACCTATTGAGTATGAAGCTCAGACAAAAGGACCCAGTGATTTAACTGAATTTTGACTTGGACCATATTTTAATTTTAGGAATAAAAGAGAATTTTTGATAGTTGTGGATAATTAAAAACTAAAATTTAGAGAAATGTATCAATCTCTAAAACTTTACAGCATCACTATCATCTGCTGTCATACATATTTTATACTCTCTCCTAAACATGCCTGGGATGCACAATCTGAGCAAGGAATGTGTGTGAATAATATCTTCTAAAAGGTGAAATTGTGTAAATTTCTAACCTACATAAGAATGCACTCCATTCATTTAAAGGCTTAACTTAAAACTGGAGTGTCTTAATAATTTGAAATACTTGATCAATTAAGGGAAAATTATGAATTTGTATGATAATTAGTATGTAATGTCCATAAAACAGCTAAGCATTTTTGAAGAAAGAGGTTACTTGAGTTTCAAAAGCAAAATAAAGCACCACTGCTCTACTCCAGGATGTAGATGTAAGAAAAGAAGGTTAGCTGAGTACCAGAGATCTGAATTAAAGTTAAAGAGGTATATCAGGTCACCACCTCTCGCCAAAAACAAGAACTATGCCTCCATAATGAACAAGTCCTTACTGTGCTCAATTTCTGAGCTAATCAAGATTAGAAATAGTGTGTTGCCAGAGTAACAGGACTGACGGAGCTGTCTTTAATGTTTCAAAAAGCTGTTCGTGTGTTAGCTTCTCGTGAAGTTTTAAACTTCTTAGACCTAGATCCATCTCTCAAGATAATCAGAACAGCTTCATTCAAAACAGTAATCTAGCTCCACCTTTTTAGTCTCAAAGGCTAGGGACAGATATTTAAAGTCTGAGCCTGAATTGATACAATCTTTGCAGGTTAGTTTAACCTGGCTAGGCTAAATCACTTTCTACCTGCACAGACATCCCAGAAATGCAGGCACATGCCTGCAGTGGCTCAGGCTAGAAGCTCGGGGGAGCGCTAGAGCAGCCCTCCCTTCCTTCCACATTACTGAGCTGGTGGGGGGAGGGGGGTAGTGGCCAGACCCTGGCAAGATATTCTGATTAGCCCAGCAGGGAATTGATAACAGTGGTTATCACCCCTAACACAGTGTTTATCAACCCATTAAGAAAACAGGAGAGACACATTACCAGGAAGAGGGACATTGATTCTGCCTGTTGATTCAGCACAAACCATAATCAGTATGCCATCTGCTAGCTAATGCGAGACACAAGGCAGATAGGAGCAGGGAATTCCTGTTTAGCGGGGAGTGATGAAGGGGTGAGGGGGAGCAGCCCACAGACTCTGCAGCTGCAGCCAGGGAGAAGAGGGGAGGGGTCATCCCTGCTGTGGAGCAGAGAGCCCCAGAGAGCATGCCAGGATGCTGGGGGAGTCTGATTTAATTTAAATCAGCAAGGGGTCTGGGACAAACATTGCATAATCCTGTTTCACCCAAATCAGTTAAGTCCGATACTACATTCATACAGGGTTATCGCAAACTGGTTTCATCCATTTTCAAAGTGGTTTATGTGCACTGAACATCTGTTCTGTTACAGGTTTAAACCAGTTTCTGATCATTTAAACCAGCTTATATGTAAGGTCTGTCCCCAGCCAAGAGTACAAAGATAAATCTGAACTGCACAAAACACTAGTGAAATGAAGTCTTGTCTAGTTTGGAATGATCAAATTTCTACCTATACCCAAAACCTGTAAAAAAAAAAAAAACACCTAGATCCTGGGTAATCATTTATGTGAAAACAACATAGCTATTTAACCCAAAATGCAATTATTAAATTTTCCATAGCACATTCTACACATCAATTTTAAAATAACAGGAAAAAAACACACTGACATGTAAAGTCCCTTGGCCAATCCAACACCATTCTTTTTTTTTAAGGATACAAGTTTTACATATTTATGGGACTTGAGAACCAACAAGAGGAATTTCAATTCTGTTAATTTTGCTAAGAATGGTTTTAGAAATGCACACTAGGTTAGTAATCAAGGTCACTTGCTTATCTTAACAGTCAATACTTGGATTTATAAGCACTGAGCTCAATTCAATCCCTAATGGTTTGCATGACAGAACAGCAAAAAAGTTTTTCTACTGCATACTATCTCCAGGTACTTGTCAGGAAGGAATAGCAGTCAGAAGCCATCCTTTTAAATTGCTAGTAACACTACCAACATCTTAAAAATCAGGCAGATCATTTCCTAAATTATGTCTAATACAACGTCTATGCACATAGTCAGTTTCAATAAACTTAATGCCAAGAATTTAAAAATGAGAAAAAAAAACTGCCTTGCAGAAGCCCCAAAGCTCCTGCTGACATAAGTGGCCAATTATCTAAAAGTCGATTAAGTTCTTTCTCAGTTCCATGACAAACTCCAGTTCTGTGCTCAAACTTGCAAGAGTGAACACCGTTTATAAGAACTGCTGATTTCGATGCTTTGATAATAGAAGATCACCACCTAGAAAACAAGGCGCAATGCTGTCATCTGCCCTCATTGCAGGTGGCATGATGTGAGATCCTTGCAGCTAACTGAACACCACATGCATTGTGTTGGGTCTATGCAAAGGAAAAAGTTACAGAGTATCCAGCTATTAGAAAGGCTTGGTGGTAATTTTAAGAGAGAAATTTAAGATTATCCTGATAGTTACAAGAGGTCTGATCCTCAATTTTTATGGCAACAGTTCTAAAGCAGGCCTGGTTTAGTTTCAGACGAGACTTTTAGCATCCCAGATACAAATGAAAATGCTTGTTTAGTGCTTAGATTTGCAAGCTGGGCAATGAGTCTGAGAAACTTCAGAAAATTTGTTTCCCTTTCCTTTTCTTATGTCTTCAACTGATGACCTTCCTGAACACCTCTCTTCAGCCTAAATCAATTCAAAGTTCTCAGTTTGGTACAGCCACAGGTTTATTTCCCACCCATTATACATAGATATTCTTTAAAATATTTCAGGATATTCCAAGTAGAACCACAGAAAAACCTTTCCAAATGGCTTAATTTGAAATATTTCAAACAGCAATTTCATTCATAAATTATTCCACAATTCCAATTTTCAGCCTTATTTCAATTACCAACAATACTAATATTTTACAAATCACTAAAACTAGTGCCCTTGCCCTGACTGAAAGCAATACATTTTTGGTGATGGAAGAAAAAAAGCTATGAAATAGAAAACAGTATCCAAGTAATGGACTGATGCAGAAATTTTCAACCTTTTTTTGGTGTACCCCCAGCAGGTCAGTCGAGAAGCAGGGAGTCCCCTGACCGGTCAACGATTAGGGGGTGGTGGGGCTGCATGCAGTGGTGAAACCAGAAGCACCGGCAGCAAAACCGGAAGCACCACCACTTCTCTGTGCCACTGTCGGATACCACTTGGGGCCTTCTCAAGTATGCCCAGGGGTATATGTGCCCCCGGATGACAACCCCTGGACTAAAGGGAAGGTCACAAATTATACCAGTGAGTTAACTTATATTATGAATTAACCCCTATAGAAGCTCCTATATCGAAATTATTCAACTGAGCTACATAAAAGGGGGAAACCATGCATGGAAATTAAGTAGCCAGAATTAGAAAAACAGCAGCAAAATTATGATCTAGTAGATTTAGAAAAATGATACATAGGTACATTCTTACATCATAATTGCCTTTCTTCATCATGCCAACAGGCCCTGCTGATGACTATTTGTTAACTTCCTCTCCTGAGTGGCCATTACATACAATATCCTGCTAGAACTGGGGATATATGGCTGGTTAACATCTTTATTGCAACTGTATTTTAGTTCAATATTCCATATTTACAATAAATAAATGTTCAATAAAAAATAAATTTATTCTGCAATTACACATTATGAGCACAGCAGTAATAACTATAAGAATTGGCACTAAAACTAAAATGTTTGTGAAAAGGGAACATTAACATAAACATCCCCTCCTAAAATTGCTCTGCATGCCATTTCAAATGCAAGTCAATTCTGAGGCCAAACTGCTTTCATGCTATGCTTTTAAACAAGACCATGCTCCTGTTTCAAGCATGTGTGGCATCCAGGCACAAGCTGTTATATAGAATGTAAAATCAATTTAAATTAAATTATATGCAAGTAAGCCATCCAGTGTTGCATTCTAGAAATTGGGAGTGGATATAAAGAAGAAAAAGTAACTCAAAATTATTTCAAAGGAAAAGAAACTCTAAAAGTACCTTGGGTTACTGAATTGGATGGGGAGAAAAAAAAGTTTTGTGATGAAGGCTATTTTTGACATTTGCAACCAGTAAATAATGTAAACATATCACAATAATTAGTTAAAGGGAATTTCACTCAGGCTTTCTGTTGTATTTATGGTGAAAACTATCATTTCAGGTCAAAAGAGAACATTTTTTTCTTAGGAGCTACGTGTAGCTGGTGAACTTTATGGGTAAGTAACCAAGGCATCAAGGTTAGCAAAGTAACCAAAATATCTACATGCCATTTATTACAGATATGTAGATAGGGAAAATTTTCTGTAGGTGAAATCTTTTATTGGACCGACTTCATGGTTAGGATAGATTTTTAGATCAACTATGCAGCTTGCCCAATAAAAGATATTACAAAAACTCACACCTCTCACATATTTCTTAGACCATCACAACTACAATATCATTTCAGCACTACCAAAACATAGAGATATGTAGATAATCACTTTAAGGTGTCAAACAAAATCATTCTAGGCTAGAAGATGAAAGCCTAATACAGGCTTTTTTATTTGGCTACATTATAGTTATTCACTGAATTTAGATGACTCTATTAAACAACATTCACCCCTGAATATAGGCTACCCATACAAGGTACAAAGACTCATGTTTTGTGTTTAGAGTTTCCCTTCCTCACTCCTCTGCAGCACTTATCCAAAGGCAAGCAAAGAAAGGGCATAACTACCAATCTACATGATTCGTCCACATGGCAACACATCAAGAAACATTTTTCTTGGTCAATGTAAGGATAAAAGTTAAAACATCCATTATGATTTATTCATACAAAGGGATGTCCAATCTTGTAGAAAACAAAGGCCATTGTGCCTCTACTATGACACAATGTATGGGAACCAAGGCCACCTTGAGTCAGGGGTTCCCAGGTCCCATGATGAGCCATGCTGATCTGGCCCCTGGAGACCATGGTGGCAGCAGCATCCAGAGTAGTGGAAAGAATACTGCCCAAAAAGGAGCCTGTGAGCTGCAAATTTACCTGGCCAGAGCTCCAAGTACCCTGTGGCCCACAAACTGGACAGAATCATAGAATCACAGTAGGGTCAGAAGGGACCTTGTAGATCTTTAAGTCCGACCCCCTGCTTGGGCACGAGAAAAACTGGGCTCAAATGACTCCAGCCACATAGGCATCAAGCCTCTTCTTAAAGACCCCCAGGGTAGAAGCCAGCACCACTTCCCTTGGAAGTTGGTTCCAGATCCTAGCTACCCTGTGAAGTAGTTCTTACGGATGTCTAATCTAAACCTACTCTCCAACAACTTGTGGCGGTTATTCCTTGTTATGCCAGGGGGTGCTAGGGGAAACAAAGTCTCTCCCAAACCCTTCTGGTCCCCCCTAGTGAGTTTATAGACGGTCACCAGGTCCTCCCTCCTCCCTTTTTTAAAGATGGGGAGCACGTTGGCTATCTTCCAATCATCTGGCACCTGGCCTGAGCACCACGAGCGCTCATAAAGCCGTGCCAAGGGCCCTGCAATAACACCTACTAGCTCCCTTAACACCCTGGGGTGGAGAGCATCTGGACCCGCTGATTTGAACATGTCTAGCCCCTCCAGAAGCTCTCTAACCCAGTCCTCCCCAACCAGAGGTCTGGAGGTATTCCCCTCGAGTCCATCTTGCATCATGGTGGGGGAGTCCTGATCCCTGCCCAAGAAACCGGAGGTGAAGAATTGGTTAAAGAGGTCTGTTTTCTCCTCTGGCGCAACCACTAGATTGCCCAAAGGATCTTGCAGGGGCACATTTCCCAGTGCTTTCTTCATCCTCCCTATATATTTGAAAAAGGACTTTTATAACAAAAAGATAACACTTTGAGTTTGGACGCAAGTCCTAGCTCTATGTCTGCCTTAGCTTTCCTGACAGCCCCCCTACAGGCCCGAGTAGAGGACGTATACTCCTCTTTGGAGATAGCACCCCCCTTCCTCTGGTTGTACGCTGCCTTTTGGCAATCAGGCATTCACATACACCCTTGGTGAGCCAGGGGGGCTTACGGGCACTCCTGCCCCCCTTGCTTCTTGTTAGGATGGTCACCCCTTGGGACCTGAGTATCTTCTCCTTAAGGAACGACCACTCATCTTGGGCACTGAGTTCCCCTGCTCTCGAGAACCCCAGCGCCTCTCCCACTAATCTCTTCAACTCACTGAAGTTGGTCCTCTTGAAGTCTAGGGCTACCGCCTTGCTGCAGGCCCTTGACACCCTGTGCTGGACAGATCTTAGGCATTATTTATGCTGATCACATTAATTTCAATCTCTGTATAAATTTTGCTGGTTCTAAAGTGTCCAATAAATGAAAAAAAAAAACCCAAAATTTCTTCACCACCACAGAAGAAACTGGGAAAAATCTGTATATGGTTGCTAGGGGAACTGGTAGTATACATTCCTTTTCAGTTGTGTTGTCTGCAATCCCCCTGACACACTCAAGTAACCCTCAAATTGCTTTTTGGATCTCTTTTCAAAAGGTTGCTGTCCATAAGATGTGCCCACCAACACATGTCTCAGTAGTTTGATCTGCCCCTCTGAACTGCCTCCTCTCTATGCATCAATTCCATGCAGGAAGACTAAACATATTTGAGAGTTGGGTATTTCAGGGTTTTATTTTTGGCAAGCCAAAATCTAAATTTGTTGCAATTTCCCATTTTTCTAAAAACATAGTTCATACATCATTATTGAAATACTGGGTAGGTTGAATAATGTTGGGAAAGGCTTTTAAGATAGAACATACTAAGTTAGTACTGATTAAAATATATCTATTCTTTCTAAAATGAAGAACTCATTTCCTTGCATCATCCTACATGGGACAGAAATATCTGTGATTTCTTCATGTAGTCAACTTACAAATCTTTTATTAAATCTTACTTGCTTTTGTACACTTGGGTTCAGTATTAAAAAGTTTTATATGAAATACAGAATGTGTATTGTACATAAGCATACACAGTAGGCTGCCTCCTCTCACTGTACAACACCCATGTCTCCAAGATGAACATCTGCATGAAATCTAATCACTACCTAAGATGTCTACTGAAAACTTTCAAGTTTCTCCTGATATAACTGAGATTGAATTTTTAATCAGAGATGCAGTGCTTGTCTGTATTCTTTTTATCTCATTGTATTAAAACAAATTCATCTTCATTTATGTCACAGTTACCTCTTAGGGCTGTTAATTTGCTGGAAATGAAGCTATTGTTTAATTGCACCTATTAATTGGGAATTTAAATGCCGACTGTAATAAACAGTTACCTTCAGAATGGAACAATGTCAAGGCTGCTAACATTGATTTTGAAATGGAGAAAATTTTCAGGACAGTCAAATATATAAATATCAAACCAGAAGGTATTTTCTCACTTCTCATGAAAGGCAACCGAATGGTGATATTTTGTATATGCTACCTATTTGGTGTTTAATTGCGTAAGTTTTTCCCTGCTGTAGGAAAAAAAGACAGGTTGTTAAACTTTTCAAATATATGCACCATGACTTGATTGGATCATTTATACTGTGCTGTAACTGAAACCAAAACTATGAACTCTCGTCCATTACCAAAAAATGAGCCTGCTCGAGGTCAATATTACCCCAACCGTCATTATATAAAACTTAAAAAAGACTTGTCCTGTTCCAGGAACAACGCAAGTTATTTAAGGTAGGTACTGTACTTGCTATCACTTCAAACTATCTTCTACTGTGTCAGTTGTTCTCGTCTCCTGAGGCACTATGGTATTTTCATGCACTGACTTCTCTTCCCTGGTGTGGTTCAGACACTAATGGAAAATGAACAGTGTTTCCTGTTCTGTCTTCAATTACAGTTCATCTTTTTTTATGCCAGAGTGCATTTTATTGGGTGAAATTTACATGCAGGTGTAAAAATGGTGATGCCACTGCATAACAGAAAATGTAAAATAAATAGCATATTCTCCTCAGTGGATTTAGTGCACATGTAGAATCAAAGAGACTTCAAAAAGACATCTAAACCAACCCCTTGGCTCAAGGCAAGATCGTCTGTGTCTAAACCATCCAAGACAAATATTTGTCTAACCTGCACTTAGACATTTCCAATGACAAGTTCCATAGTTCTTCTAGATCATCTGTTCTGTACTTGACCACCATCATAGTTAAAAAGATCCTCCATCCAACCTAAATCTCCCTCACTGCAAATTTAAGCCCATTTTTGTAGGTGCAGAGAACAGCTGGTCACCATCCCTTTAACACCATTTACATGTTTGAAAATGAAATCCAACCTTTGTTGGATATAAAATATAATTTTTTGATATTTATATATTTAAAATTTTCAGGACAGTCAAATATATAAATATTCAACCTTTGTTTTCTCTTCTTCCACTTCTACCAACATTTCCTCATGCCATGTTTTATAATCCTCCAATCACTTTTGTTGTTCTCCTGTAGGCTATTCCCAATTTGTCCATATCATCCCAAAACTGTACACAAGTGAAGTCTTGCCAACCTATGGGATGCCAGCCATACCCTGGAGGACTGTCATGTGAGTGCAGAAAAATGCTAACAATCTTGAATAGGACACCTAGTAAGTAATGCATACCTCAACTCTAAGAGCTACTGTAACTGTTTCTAGTGATAAAGATCTTTGGATTATGTGCTTTGTATTCCAGGTATGATGGACTGCATTTGAAAACATTTAATTTAGTTCAGATCTACACTACTAACTTCAACAAGCTTGTATACATCTAAAAAGGATGAAAGGAAATGTAATTTGTGACCGACATACCTGCACTGGTGGACATGGCTAGAGTAGTAGCAGGTTTATGGACAAAACTGCTCACTTGCTAGTGTGGGGTTTCATGGATTTATATATTTCTTATTTTTGGCTTGCAGGGCAACTTCTCTCTATTGGTGAAAAGTTACATTTCTACCATAACACTGCATCCATAAAAAGATCCTGCCACTATTCTGATACAAATACAAATACAAATGTATTGCAGAGCATCAAGAAACAGTTTATACAGATAGCCAAAAGATTTAAATATTAACTTCCAGAGTGAAAAATCCAATCTGGATTTGAACAACTAAATCTATATTCTATGGTCAATTCCGCATACAACGCAAATCTATCCCGCAATTACTTTAAGCACAGAAATCACAAAGTTCTTTAAACAGTCAAAAGAAAAATAATCAGCTGAAAGACCTGCTAACAATTCTTTTTTAAACACCTACTATTTTATTTCTAATGCTTGAAATGCACAAAGTAACCACAGCGAGGTGGGACAGGATTTCAGATGTATCATCCTACAGAAAATTCATGGATAAACTGTACCAGAGGAAGAACAATTCTCATTCTGCTAAACTTGAGCACTTGGATCTAAGCAGTTTATTAGGGTAATTCATAACCAACAGAGCTATGGATAACTAATGTAACAAGCGACTACTGTAGGGTATGACATGGGTTTCTCATGATCTGCAGTAGTCATGACCTCTGCAACTCTAATGCTACTTTTTCTCAGTGCATTTTTAAGTACTCATAAGTAGTGAATTAAAACAGTACCTTCTTGGTGCATTACATTTTTCACTTATATGTTAGTCAAAAAATAGATTTCAGTATCTTGCTATTAAAGCTAAGTATTAGGGCAATTCATATGTCACCAAGCATAGAAATCTGGTTAAAAATAAGGCTGTGTGTTAAAACCCTCTAATCACTGCCAATCTAAATCTGTTCCACAAGTAAGAATATGATTAGCATTTCATATCATTTAGTCCCCTGCTTGATGCAAATTGTTTTCCAAGATAAGGTGAGTGAGTATTCCAATAAATCGGCTATACAATCTGGGTAACGGGTGGCATCTAAAATATAAATGAGAAAAAATGAGCCCATTCTTTCTTTGTAACTTATCAAGCTGTCACGTGAGAAGAAAGAATTTTCTGAAGACAAAAATGTTTTTGACACTGCACTTAAGGTAAAGATCTTTGCACTTGAATTCTTCTCAAACCATAACAAGAGTTCAGCTAC
This sequence comes from Crocodylus siamensis, assembly GCF_052110815.1. NCBI lineage: Eukaryota > Metazoa > Chordata > Crocodylia > Crocodylidae > Crocodylus > Crocodylus siamensis. The sequence goes on along the minus strand of NC_143398.1, from coordinate 178,151,846 downwards.
TAATATTTTTCAAGTGCAAACAATACATAAAACCTAGCACTTCTCCCTAATATAGATTGTTTTAATTTTAAAAAGTAGAAAATGCTAGGATTACGAAAATGAAAGCAGACTGAGGTCAGTCAAAATGTTTTACCTCAAAGAAAACTAAACATAACATATACTCAAGGTAACAAGAAACCTTGTGCAGTATTACGCTTTTTCAAAACTGAATAATTTAATTCAGGGACGGGCAATTATTTCAGGCGGACACCCGCTTATTGAGTTTTGCCAAGACATCAAACGGTCATAAACTACTACAAGACCGTTTCAGGCTGGACATAAGGAAGAATTTCTTTACTGTCCGAGCCCCCAAGGTCTGGAACAGCCTGCCAGCGGAGGTGGTTCAAGCACCTACATTGAACACCTTCAAGAGTAAATTGGATGCTTATCTTGCTGGGATCCTATGACCCCAGCTGACTTCCTGCCCTTTGGGCAGGGGGCTGGACTCGATGATCTTTCGAGGTCCCTTCCAGCCCTAATGTCTATGAAATCTATGAAATCAAGGGCCACATGACAGGCAGCCAGAGGCAGATAAATATTAATTTTCTAAATTTTGGGGAGGCCCCACAGGTCAGATAGAATGGCCTGGCAGGCCGCATCTGGCTTGCAGGCCACATTTTGCCCACCCCGATCTAATTCATTGCTACATAAATAAGGTACTACATTACTTTTTGCAACCATTTTACTATCTGGCATTTTATTTTAACTTTAAGAACTAAAGTGGTTTGTGCAAGAACCAAGACCGCCAAAACACTGCAATAATTTCTGAAGTTTGGTAATCTAAAAAGACTACGTACAGTGAGGTGACATTGACATTATTATCTATCAATGGAGAAGTTAGTTCAATGAATGTAAATCAAATTTATTTTGTTCACCTCATTTTAAATTCAGTTAAAACTTCCAGACAGATATACTACCATCTCTTTCTACCTGCAATGCAAAAATCTCATCGTTACCAAAATCAGATCTGACAAGAAGAATAGTGGTAGTAAGTTCTTAAAATCCAACAAAAAAAAATCTAAAATAGCCCTTTCATATTTCAAAACAATGTAATGATTCAGCAGCACACCCACTTACCATGGTATTCAGTGCATTTTATATTGTATATACAGGCAACCCGGGCTTAGCACTCTTAACTGGTTCCAGAAAAACTGAGCGTTAAGTGGAACCGCACTACGCAAAACTCATTTCCCCATAGGAATTAATGTAAGTAGAGATTAATTGGTTACTGCCTGCCCCACCTCCGCCTCTCCCCACTTCTGAGCCCGCCTGCCGGCACTTCAGCCCCACGTAGCAGCCTGGGCCTGTGCTCCGAATCAGAGGCTGCTGCACTGGGTTCTCCCAGTGGGTGCACTTGGGCCAGGCAGGGCAGGGCAGGCAGCAGCACTGAAAGCAAAGCTATGGGGGGGCTACACTGAATCCTGGGGTAGCTCTAGACCTCCCCCATAAGCACCCTTTCCAGTGCTGCTGACCACCCCAAATGCAGCCCCAGCCCAGCACCCTGCAACAGGAGGATCCTGACACAGCCTCTGGCCCCAAGCACACAGTGGCAACCCGCCCTCACACCACACAGATTCAGGGGGCTCCCCCCCATGCCTCTCCCAGGGGATGTGCACAGCAGTGGGAGCCACAACCTGTCCCACCTGTGCCCCATCCCAGCTGGGCAGCACCTGGCCTTGTCCCAGCTCTACTCCCTCCCTCACCACAGGGGTCTCAATTTGGCTCCCCTCACACTTCTTTCAAGGGAAGGCATGAGGGGCATGGAGCGGTGGTAGGTACAGACTGGCCACTGTATGCTCGGGGCTTCCCGCCTTGCTGCCCTCCCCCTGAGGCCTCTGGGGCTCAGCAGGCATGACTTGGCATGGCAAGGCATAGTGGGGTGGGGAGGACAAGTGTCACCACTGGGAGCCCTCTGCCGCCATGGCAAGGCACCCCGTGCCTGCCCAGCAGCAGCAAGGGGCACAACTTAGTACCATCACCCCAGCTGCTGCCAGGTGGGCACAGGGCACCTCGCCATGGTGGCACAGGGCTCCCAGCAGTGGCAAAAGCCTTCCCGCCTGGCCCCACTCTGCCCTGCCACACCAGCTCCTGCCCATTGGGTCACAGAGGCCCCACAGGGAGGGCAGCAAGACAGGAAGCCCTGAGCCCACAGTGGCCAGCCCATACCTGCCACTGCCCCATGCTCCTCATGTCTCCCCTTGGAAGGGTATGCAGCCGCAGGGTGCCAGCCCCACCCCACCTCCCCTGGACAAGCCTCCCTCGGCTCTGTCTCACTCCCTGCCCAGGCCCTGCAGCCACAAGTGGCTCCAGGCTCCAAGCCCCATGCACCACTGTGGCTGGACAGTGGCCCCAGCCATAGCCCTGCCCAATACACTCCCCCATTATGAGGGCCTCAATGCCCCCCTGCCCCAAGACTTACCTGTGGGGAGCTGCAGGAGCTGTTCTCCATGCTGCCTGACTGCCATGTGCACGTGTGAGTGGTCACATGAGCATGGCACCCCCTGCCTTACTGCCCTCCTACCATTCCCCCCAGCCCCTTGCAACCTGGTACTCTGACAGCCTGCAAGGGGAAACCTGGTTTTTCCTGTATTTTTCTCCTTTAAAAGAGAAAATCCAGGTTTTTCTCCTTCAAATGAGACAATCCAGGTTTTACCGCGTTTTTCTGCGGTGCATGGAAAACCCAGATCCCTGCTTATCAGACCCAGCCTGTAAAGACCCAATTACACTGATTTAAATACCATAACAGAAGAACTGTGCTGGCCTCACAAGACAACACAATCTACCTCAAAAACAATAATTTGCCACTGGGAAAATGTTTCTTTTTTCTTAAATCTGTTTAAATCTTACATTCTTCCTTAAATCCGGTAGCTTAACTTGTTAATAAGACAGATGCTGAAGTCTGTTGTGAAATAAATCCCTCCTTCAAAAATGTTCACCACAAATCAGAATATAGCTAGAAAGTCATCTAATCTATGCTAATGACTAAACTCTACATTTGTGGGTTTGGGGCCTTTATGTGCTTTTAGCTATGATAAAAATTAGTAACCCACCAGAGTAAAAGCATCATATAGCATTTAGTATAAATCTTACAAAACATATAAGGCCTCTTGCACTTTAATCATTTGCTAACAGTTACAATAAGATTGTATTAAAAATTTAAACTGCCCTACTTAATGCAATTTACCTTCAAAGGTCCATTTCCAGAGAATGAATTCGAATGATATAAATGTCGAACACTTGATCAGATTTATTGCACCAAAGAATATTTCTCTTGATACAGATCTGACGAGTGAAGGCTAATGACTTTAGTTTTATTACTTTTTAAGCACTTAATGGGAAAATTTAGACATTTTCACAAGACTAAGCTTCAGCGAGAATGGTACATTTACAAAATGACAGGCAGAGAAGAGAGCTATGCAATTCCTTTAGCAATGACCAATTCAGCAAAGTGATTAAGAAGCAGACTAGTGTTAAGCATTTATCTGGACAACTCTGCACACCAACTAAGTATTTGTGTCTACGTATTCAATATATACAGGCAATGCAGTGAGGTCAGCCTACAGACCACAGGTTAAAAACCAGGCTGAACAGATACAAGAACACAGTCAACCACAAGATGCTTCTGTGGAGAAGAGATTAATTAAAAGTGACTTTTATTTTTATGTAAAAAATTGAAACTTTTTTTAAAAATAGTTAAATGTATGAATACACAATCAAGCAAATGGGGCTGTTAGAGAGCAACATGATAATCACCCATAACAGTTACCCAAGCATTGATAAGTACCAACAATTACTACCCCCTAGTTTCTACTGCCAGCATGAAAACCATCTTCCGAATGTTGCGAAGTAAATTCAAAGTTTTCCATATCTTCAAAACATTTCATTTAAACTGGGAAACAGCTATGGGCTCTCAGATTACAATTAATGTCTACATACCTATCCTATCAGTCATTAGGACCACACATTTTCCATATATTTCTCATTAGTTACACCAATGCACATCCTAAATATAAGCATACCTTTCCTTAACACTGTAAATTACTATGTATAAGACAAGCAATCATATCTGCTTTTAGAAATAGCATAGATGATGCAAACAAGTTGTACGCTAAGCATATACACATGCTAAACTTATAATCTCTCTCTTTTTCTTAAGTGCATCCATATCAGACTCATCTCCTGGAGTTTTTGTATTTGGCTGGAAACTAAAATTGACCTGTATTATGCATAGAATCCAATCTTCTATAGAAAAATGTTTCTTCTGCCTCACCCAGTAATGTTCCTTGCCATTATCTGTACCTAACCTTTTAATTTTTTTAAAGCTTTAGGACCAAAATAATTTTAACTCTAGAAACTGTTTTCCAACTAATCTTTTAAAAAACTGCATAGATGCATTTTAATAGGCAGTACAGAAACTATACCAGTGGGAAGATTTTTATCTAAGGAAGCAGTAGCCTATGTGTATTTAATAAGTGACAAGTAAAGCAGCAATCTTAGGAACTGTGACACTAAAACAGCTGAAAATGTATATTCAGTGCATTAATAGAAGCAGAAGCTTGCTAATGTGTAAGGTATGCACTTGTCTCAGTATACCAGCTTTGTAATAGCAGCTCTCCTTTTTTTCCCTTTCCCCATGACAAACCCAATAAAAGCTCCCTAAATTATGGCCAACTACCTTTACTCCAAGTGCTAAGAAGGGAAGCTGCTCTCTGCTTAGCCAATACCAATGTTGTACTAACTGGCTGCACAAAGGTAGCCAAGCCTCCTCCTCCTAGGAGACTGAATGAATGATCATTCTAATGTGATGTGTTATGTATGGTTCAACAGGGCAAACCCTGGATTCAAAAACTGGCAGCCAAGGAACTCTCTCAAACTCCCATCATTAGTGCTTGTCATATTTATTCAACTCCTGAGCACAGAAAAGCACAAATGATTCACAAGCAGCATGCTCAACTGTGAGACCGCAATAGCAATATGCCAGTGCTTGATGACACACTAGTAAACAGCTTTCAGTTTTCCCATCACATCTGCTTTATGCCTAGTTATATTAATTGTTTATTTCAAATTAACATAAATGGAACACAGTGACTATTTCCCAAAATTAGAAGACACAGTTCCTGCTCATTTTTTCAAAAGCTGACAATGGAACTAAAATTGAGGGATTTTTTACATTTTGGATGTTACAGCAGTGCCACCTGGTGGATAAAAAATAAATTAAATGCACTATTTCTCTGGTTTCAAGGGACTGAGAGATCTCTCTGACCCAACATTAACTGGGAAGTGAAAACTAATTTTCTTTTGTACAGATACCACTGGAAATCACATGTATCAATTAAGACCTCAGTCTTGCAAACACACAAGTGCTAAACTTCAAGCACATTGATTAGTGGAACTACTAAGTGAGGTAACACATAAATAAATAAATACATACATAAAAGGGTATGAACGTTCTTACAGGAACAAACCCAAAATGATAATCCCCATCAGATGCATATAAAAACACATATATGCACAGACATTTAAAACGAGTCAATGTTAAAGATCAAATTTTACTCATAATACCAGACATGCCCCTAAAAAGAGGGCAGACTATAACTGTGGATGGCTTGCTACTGCAAGTGTAAGGAAAAAACGATTTCTGCTTGAATCTGCATTAGTAGGTAAGGGTCCAAACATCAATAAAGCAAAATGCTTCATTCAACTGATAGAATAAAAAGAATCAAGGGCTAAGTTAAAAATGCTTACCAAATAACAGTTGACACAAGTTAAGTACTATCACAGTAGGCATATGCCAGCTCTTAGAGTTACTGCAATGCACTGTAATTAATCCTTCACTAGAAAATTATTCCAGGTATTCTGGTATTACATTGACAATCAATTATTTTCTACCAGGTTTGTTTTGATTTGTTTTAATCTTTCAGACCTCCAGATGCCACAGAATGGGTGGAAACCATATTTCATAGTGAACAATGTGTAAAGCACTTGAAGGTTTCCTTTGTCATTATATTTGGCATTGCCAAAGCTAAACATGTAGGTAAGAAGCGACATGTGAAGCAGTGGCCACATAGAAACTATATATAAAGGGTAAACCAATCCTTAAGAATAGTTTGAGAATTATACAGCATTGAAGGAAGAATCAGCACACTGCTTGTCAAACTAGGTCTTAACATGCTTTACTAACCTGAAGTATATGCAGGGAACAACTCACTAAATCACCTTGTTGGGATGTCTGTGTTGTTGCTCCAAGCACATGTTAGGCTCTACAATGACAGCTCAAATAAACACATAGCAACTATAAAGTGAATATAAGCTTACTGTAGCCTTTATTCATAAAATCAACCAGGTGATCAGACTGGCAAAAAATGCAGGGCTAAACATAAATCTAAAGTGCAGCTTTATTTTACTTTTTTTTATATATATATCAGAAGCACTTAAAATCAACCCTGAATCATAGCATATTAAGATTTGTTGATTAAAGATCTTTGAAATTAGTTTTCTATGTTTATTATACCAGTTTTTGGTTGTACCACCCTATATGCTTTCCTCATAAACACTCATGTTTGGTTCCATGCACTTCTCAATTTACTGACTAGTGAATTTAGTCAATTCCATGTATATACCGGTTTTATCCATCTCAGGATGTTCTTGAACACATCCCAAATGTTATGACGCACCCACTGTCTTTTATATAATTTCATACCTACAAATATTTAACTCCTGACCTGTTGGGTGACCCACACTCTGCTTTCAGCAGGCATTTCACCAAAACTGGTTTGGTTGCCCCCATTATGTGCACCATTTTCAATGCTGGATAATTGTCCAAGTTCAGTGAAGTGTCAATTAATCCTTTTCACTGGTTCATCCAGCTTCTTTCTGAACACTTACATGATGCAATTATTACACAATACAAACCCAGAAACATTATGCCTGAAAAAGTTATTAAAATAATATGAGAATGATCAAAGTAAACCCAATCTGAAAAATATCTGTTTATTACTCTTTATATCCATTTCTTTAACCTTGATTTTTGCAGTTAACTTCAGCTGCTGTCAAATATCCTGTTCAGCACAAAATACTGTACTAATGCCATATGCAAATCAAAAGTCTTACCAAAGAGTATACTTAGCTTGGTGCCACAAATACAACAGACAGATGCAGGCATTTTACAAAATTTCCTAACAGATGCGTTGATGACAACAAGAAATCAATAGAATGGCTAGTTCAAGCGCCAAAGTTATTTGTTTAGCAGACACATTTCAAATGTTTGTACCTTAATGGGATTGGAAGCTCTTAACTGTACCCACCTGAGGAACACAGAATTGACCGACACCTGTTAAAATATAAACTTACATTTAAGGGTAACTGTGCCGTTTTATTTTGTTTTTAAATCGGTGACCATAACTCTTTCCCTATGGAGGCTGCTCCTATTGTAAAAGTATACTGTTAATATCCTAATTAAAATAACTTCCAGAATCCTAATTAAACCCCAATTTCAATATTCATTATAATTATCCAAGAAAGAAAGAAAAATGAAGAGATTCTTTTCTTAATGACAACAAAAAAGAAGCCAGTTTTGTATCAGTAAATCTCCATTGTGAAAACCTAGGCTAAATTCTGTTAAACATATAAAGATGCCACCAAAGCACCATTATTTCAAATGGAATTATGTAGAAGAGCAGCCATAGGAAAAAATTGTCTTTTTTTTCCAAAAACTGCTTTTAAACAATTTTTCAAATAAAACTTGATGTTTAAAATATGAAATTATACAAATTACAAATAGGTTATATCATTTATTAAGCTATTAGATGCACCTGACAAAAATTTGATTTGACAGCCAAAGTGATTTTTATCTTTAAAAAATTTGATTAGCTCCATCAAAGCACATTTAAGATTACAGAGCACTCAGAAAACTGACAAACATGTAAAAACAAAATGCGCTTCAGAATTAAGAGTCAAGAAATTCAAAGTGAAGGAATGGGAAATATACTGTAAGGAGTTTTGAGAAAATTTTACATCAACATGAACTTAAGCCATGAAACACTTTCAATAGATCATTCACATTGTGTACAGGTATTTTATCTTGATGTCCACTTATGCTCTTAAAAAGTAATTATTCTTACATATTTAATTCATAGTGTATGAATACACTATAGTTCATTTAACCAACTCCTGTAAAACTGTCAGAATCTAAGCACTGAAATGATATTTTGGTGATGTTCACAGTTGGCAGCTGATAGTCAAGCATGTTAATCTTTTAGCAATGATAGCAGGGCTTTATGCCTGTGTTGTGCAGAAACCATCAGCATGTCAGCTCTTTTGCAAATTTTATTACAGACCTGTTGTTCTAGTATTACAAAGTCAATGAATATAGAGTTGAAATAGGAATTTGTGAAGCTCATGCACTGTTAAAAGTCATTCTACACTTAAAAAAAACCAAAACCAAAAACAGAGGATTACAAATTTGCAACACTGGCACAGAGAGGACACGCTCAAGACAATTAAAAAGGTAAGAACTTCAAATACTATTTCCTATTATTCTAATTGTTGATAACATGTTAACACCTACCCCTGAAAACCTTTGCAAACTTTTAAAAAGAGGTACTACAGAATATTTAAGTTAGAGTTCTCTTGGGACTTCAAATAGAAGCTTCACCAAAAATGTTAGATTAAAGGTTACTGAATATGGAAAGATGCAGAATTTATACCCCGCCAGGGCTAAGAACAGATATACAAGAAGCCTGAGCCTGAACTGATTTAATCTTTGCAGGTTAATCTAACTGGTTTGTAACTGTACAGACATCCCCTCTGGACTGAAGAAATGCAGGCACATGCCTGCAGTGACTAAGATTAGAAGCCAGGGGGGTGGGGGTGGCGCTAAAGCTGCCCTTTCTTCCCTTCCACAATGCTGAACTGAGGTGGGTGTCTGGTCAGGTGCCAGCAGGATGCTCTGGTTAGGGAGGGGTTCCCCCCAGCTTCCTGAGTAGCCCAGCAGGGAGTTGATAAAAAAGCATTTATCAGCCTATCAGAAAACAAAAGCCTCTCTCATTAGTTGAAGCTCTTGTTAAACAACTTTTTCCAAGGAAGGAACAGAAGGACATTACTGGCTGACCTGCTGATTATCTCCAAAAGGCCCAAAGCAGACACTATCCTGTCTGCCTTACACAGACACCTCTCAGCATTAGCTATCATACCATGTGCTAGCTATGGTCTGTGCTGTGGGTGGGAGGGAGAGGGGGATCCCTGCTTGAGCAGTGAGTGAGGGGGAGGGGCAGGAGGAAACCAGGCAGGCGCCGCTGTACCCGCCTTCTCTGCCGGAGCTCCAGCAAGAGAGCAGAGGGAAGGGGCCAGCCTGCCCAGGACTGCAAAGCATCTGGGATGCTGGGGGACTCTGGTTTAAGTTAAACTAGGAAAGAGTCTGGGACAGACACTGCATAAATCAGTTTGACCCAAATCAGTTAAGTCTGGTTCTACATTCAACCAGGTTTATCTCAAAGCCTACATTCAACCAGGTTTATCTCAAAGCCATTTTGAAACTGGTTTATGTGCACTGAGCATCTGTTATGTTACGGGTTTAATCTATGTTCTGATCACTTACCAGTTTATGTGTAACAGCTGTCCCTAGCCTAAAAGAGAAATAGTAAAAAGGCCATGGGAGGTACCCCCTTCCAATACATGCAGCAAACAAACAGAAGATTAGAAGGCCTGAAAATAAGACAACTGGAAGCAAAGGAAAGGATGTCCATGTGACAAAGGAACCTAAAGAACTATTTAAAACAGCATATGCTCTGGTAAAGGCCTTTCTAGCCTTTATCTAACCTTGTGGTTAACTCAACCAGCCTTGATTACAGCATCATTAGCAACAACAAAAGAAGGGCTAACAGATCTAGCCAGCAGCTTATCACAAAAAGATAACTCCATTTCCAAGAGATACACCCCTTGCAACTGAACATTCTGTGTGTTGATACGTTCATATTGCTAAAGTAACTTGCTAAGCAATATTCAATAAGGAAACTGCAGTTCAGAAAACTCTGCATTGAAATGAAACTTGGAATTTAAAATTTTCTCTTTCCAGGCTTCTCCACTGGTACAACAAGGAACTTCTGCAGAGAAAACAAAGCATCTGGGTAGTTTTCATAACTTCACATATCTCAAACTGACACAAGAGCTTATTTCCATTCTATTTAGAACAGAATTCTAGAAGTTCTGTAAAAATTAGAAGCACCAGCATATTTTAATATAGCGCTAACAAAGCAGCAAAACTGAAATGACTCATGCAGCATACAAAACAGTGATGCAGCAGACACTTATGGAGCAGTGGAAATGTAAATATGGTCCATTTTCCATCCCCACCCCCCTTTTTTAAAAGAATGCTTCTCAGCTATAATAGCATTATAACCTAAAGCAGTGTTTGTTCAGAAGCTTATACCTAGATTATATCTACCCATGATTTTACTATATGTCTGTATAGCACAAAAACTGAGTCAAGTCTGTAGGTACCATAGTAATATGAGTGCTAAGTAATACCATATTAAATAAGTTGGAGGTAGGTAAAAACAGAACTAATGATGCTAATCCAGGGATGGGCAAAATATGGCCCATGGGCCAGATCTAGCCCACCAACTGATCATATCCAGCCTGCAGGTGAGCAGCCACCAACTCACAGGATCTGGCCCACGGGTGGCAGACAACAGGCAGCCAGCAGCTCCAGCCACTGTGTACAGCTAGGCAGGTGAGGCCATTTCCACTGCGCTGGGTGGGTGGGCATGACAGCTTCTGCCCAGTACTGCCATGGTGGCATCAGTTGTGGAGCCAAGCAGATTCTACTTGATGCCAATGCCCATCCAGGGCTGCTTCCACCACACCAGGCAGTAGCATAAGCTGTAGACAGCAGGTTCTGGGTTGGGGATTAGGGCATGTAGGGGAAGATAGAGAGAGAAGGTGTGGGGAGAGGGAGAGAGGATGGGGCATTCTACAGCGCCAGGGAGAGAGAGGAAAAAAGATGTGGCCCTTGAGAAGACTCCAAAACCATTTAAGTGGTCCTCCAGTCAATATAATTGCCCACCCCTGTACTAACCCCAAATCAGGTGAATGGATATGCAAATTGCTTGCTCAGGCTGCTGACAGATGTTAAGACAGTCATGAGACTGGAACCAGAGGAATTGTATGCCCTGTTCCTCATATTGTGAAACTTGTCATGCCACATGTGCATGGCAGGTTGCAGTATTCTGGGAATGGAATTCCTTGGACCCCAACTGTGTGGCTGCCAGCATGTATAAAGCACTGCATCAGAAACAGGATCACACCCAGCAGAGGAACAAGAAGCTTCCTGCTCCCCAGCAGCACATGCCATACATGCTGCAGCTGAGGAGTCAGAAGCTCCCTACTCCCTATATGATACTTCCATGGGACTTTGGGAACTTAAAAAAGCAGATGTGCACCTGGAGCTCCCAGATGCATGCCTGGTTTTTAAAGGTTCAGGACACCATAAGCCCAACTTTGGGAAGCATTTCCCTGATGTCAAGCTAAGGGTATATTAAAAATCAAGCCTGAATGCTCACCCACCCCCTTTTTAAAAAAAATTTTTTGTATGCCATGAGCCTGGCATCCCCCACTGCTCATTCTGAGCACCTTTAACCCAAACACATATAGCAAAGGATGGGGGAGCTCCCACATCACGAGCTGGGCACCTCTTTAAATGGGTGAAACTCCCCCCACATCCCTAGCTGCATACCCATTTGAAGACCTGAGAACTGGGGCTGCCTCTGGGGAGAGAGCAGGTGACAGCAGGCTCAGGGCCTGGATCTGCCAACATCCCATACCCATGGACTGGGTAGCAGGGTGGCTTTGTCCCATACCCTAGGGATGCCTGATACAGGAACCTGATGCTAAACTGAGCATCAGGATCTGACATTAGACAGATCCCCAGTCCCAGTTAAGACTCAGGGTTGTACCCAATCGACATCCTGAGGATGAGGCAGGGGAGGGCCATGTTCCAAACCCCAGAGCTTCCCAAGACCCAATTCCAATGCCCACCCGAGTGTTAGAATTGGGCATGGGGCAGGAGGGGTTCATGTTCAATTTAAGGTGTAATGCACACCAGCCGTCATCATGTTACACATTATATGTGGAATATCTTTGTGGCTGGTTTCTTATTTCATCCTGCCTTAAATTGACAGAATGTTTGACATGTTACTATATATGGCATGACTTGCACACTAATTGCACCATAAACATATCATACTTACTTGAATATAAGATAACCCTGAATATAAGAAAACCCGCAAATAGAGTCTATATATAGAAAATTGACACATTTGCTATAATTTTCCAGGTATAGAATCTAATTATTGGAGATTTGTCTTGAATTTGTCCCCCCCCTTACACTGCTGCAGAAGGGAAAATAAATCTGAAAAGTCAGATAGATCCCTTGCTTTTTGCCATCTCCCTCCCTCCCCCCACTAACTTCTTCCCAGTGCAGTCCCTTCTCCCGCTCCTTACTAACAGATACTGCTCTCCTCGAGGACATGGAAGTAAAGCAAATTTGAAAACACTGACCTTGAAATAAACATACCTGTAGCAATTTCCACATAGTACCCATTGACTTAATTCATTTAGAATTGATGTATTTTACCTTCTTTGAAACTGCCGCAAGTTTTAGCACAGGTACTCCATTAACACACTTTTAAGCAGCACTTTTGTACCTACTTATATATCATACAAACTTTTTCTTAAATTGTATCTCTTGGGCCAAATCAGACACACAGTTCTGAATTCTATTAACTGAGCAGAGCTCAGTCATTCAAGTCTGTATGGTGCTCCTACAGGCAAGTATCCTACCTCCCAGACTCTTTAGGCTGAAGCTTCAGATACTCTCAAATCCATGGCAGGCATCCTATGTGGAAGTCCAAGCCCAGAGGCTTTGAAGTTCAGATGCCCCCTAGTCTTGCTTGCCCATAGCTAAAAAGCCAAAGGAGCAAGCTAGGGAGAAAGCCTAAGAGCAATCCCCCATTACCATAAATTGTGCAGCCAAGATGCTCGCATTTGAAGGCAGTTGTAGACTCTTACAGGTGTCAGCCTGCCCGCAGTGCAAGGCATAGGGCTTCACTCTCTATCTAGACCATGTCATTCAAGGCTACTAAAAAGGTATGCCCTCTGCCACGTAAGTGAAACCACCTGGGCCAAAAAGCACCTCATGGCATCTCCTTAGTTGTTAGTCCAAAGCTAAAAAGCTCATGATTTACCATATAGATTTATGTGCTGGGCCCCAGAGAAGTCAACTGCATTTCAAGCCATGGTGACCCCACAGCACAGCACCACTCAGTAAATGTGTATACTCCAGATACCCCACACAGAGGATCCATGTACTACTTAGCCCGCAATCAGGGCTGGAACTGGATGTTCTTGTCACAAGCCTTGGAATCCTCCAAAAATGTACATGTTACATTGAAATCATTGAAAGTGGGAAAGAAAGGTACAGCTCAGCTGTGGGAGTGAATAGAAGTAGAAATGTATGTAATATAGTGGCTAACCATGACTTTAAAAGATTCAGAGCTGAGAGGCAGTGTTCTCAATCGGCACTACTATCCATCTTATTTAGACAGACTGCACTAACTTAATCTTGGTAGGTTCCCATCAGCATCTTGGTTTTTTTTTACTAAGATCAAACATTTTTGGCACCAAAGGGAGAGTATCAGGGCTGGCTCTGGCCTGGTATTGCAGTATCTCCAGGCAAGGCCTGGTGCCAGTTCTGTGTGGAAGGACTACCCGCCTAGTTTTTTAAGGGACGAAAAGAAAAAAAGATCCCATCAATATATTCGCCTAACATGGACCATGTGTTTTCTAGTCATGCTCACTGTTAGCTGCATTTAATCAACTTCATAATTGGTTTCCATTGCTGAGTACATGCTGCTTTTGGCAGAAGTTTAATGATAGACAATCTATTTAATGAGGTTTCCTTGTATGTGAAAGTAAGATGAGGGGCTCCCCCCGACCATGGTGATTGTGGGGAAAGAACTCTCATCTTTGAATCTGAGTAAATATGGTAATGTGTGCCAGGGCCCCCAGTTGCACATGAAAGTGTTAGGCCTCAAAAGGTCCCAGCTTCCCTAGGAACTCAGAAGCTCTTCTATTAGAACATACCTTCTTCTACTGTAGTTCAATAACTGGTGCAGCCCCTGGGGACTACAGCACCCTCCCAGCATTACCCAAGGAACACACAGGTACCAGCCTCTTAGAATTTGGATAGTCCTGATTCAGACTACACCTGTCTGCCTTGACCCACCATACTTCTCTCACTCATTTCTTTTCCTTGTTCCTGATATGTCTTTGTATCCTATTCCTGCTCTCTCCCCAACACTTGCTCGTTCCAGCTAAAAGCTCTACTCGCCTTAATAACTAAGCATGACTAATATTAAATAGAAGGGAAAAAATACTAGGTATAGCAGACATATGACATTTCTAACATTTGCATTTACTTCCTCCCAATTTTTTTCTGCCTTATACTGATTTTAAGGTATAGCCCAAATCTGAATGAGCTGGGGGGTGGCAGGGAGAGGGAGCATGGTCCAGTCTTGATCATGCAGTGGGAGAAAGGAGTTGTGGCCTGGCCCCGACTGTGCAGCAGGGAGGAGAGGAAGTATGCCCCAGCCCTGATTGAGCTGCAGTGGGGAAAGCGGGTATGGCCCAGCCCCAAACAAGCAGTGAGGGGATGGGGTGTGGTCCAACCCCACTTAAGCCATGGGGAGAGGCCCCCAGGCTGGAGGTTGAGCACCTCAGATCCAGTCCATGTCCCTGAGCAGAGACACTCAGATCCACTCCTGATCAGGAAAACAGGCAAAGAACTGTTAAACAAAAGCTATAAAAACAGAGATGTAGCTAGTTCTTAGTTCATACACTAGTTGGCAAACAGACAAAATTGGATAACTCATGATGTGTTGCTGGACATCCTGAACTTTTGTTGTGTGTTGTTATGCTTCTGCTTTCAGCAGCCTCAGATTGCAGCAGTAACTCATTTCTTGGTTCTCAGGATGCATATTGCAGACCAAGGACATTACTTCTTACTGGGAAATGGACCTCTACCGGTACAGAATTTAACATGAATAGTCACGCTGAGTAAATATATCCACACACATTGCTTAATTGTAACCAGGCATGGTTTCAATGTAGTCAATGAAATCACATACTTTGTAATAGAGTTGTGAGAGATTTCAATGTATATACACCATATTAATTCAGGGTGTTTTTATGAAGCTGCTGCATCATCCACTGCTTCAGTAGATGTGGAATCAGCCATATACTATGAGCATTTCTTTCAAATACTGGAAGCTTATTTTTGTAAGTGGTTCCCATACAAATATTACCACTTTAGGACAATGGATTGACTTGATAACTTTCTCAGCGTTCCTTTAAAGAGCTATGATTTGAATTAACTGAATTTCTACAGAAACATATAAGATAAGTAAGATATGAATGTAAGATATTAGTAACAGCATTTAAATATCCCTGAGAAACTCAGAAACAAAGGAAGCTTGCAGCCAGGAATGAAAGGACAAAATTTTGTCCCATAAGAGAATCTATGGGTTGAAGAAGCAAACAGGAAGGAAGGAAGCTGGCTGTAAAGGGAGACTTACTAAGATAAGAAGTCATGAGCTGCAGGCAGACAGATGATCCAGAACACCGCAAAGAACTGAGCAAATCCAGGAAATTCTTCAGAGTGGTGAGGAAAATGAATCAGGGAAGGTGTATTACCTTGAAATGCATATTTCTTGTGTTCTCTGGAATGGATTTTGGAAATTTTTGAAAGTCTGTGTTTCAACAATGCTTTTAAATGTCTGTGTTCAATTGTATGCCCCTGGAGAAATAAACTATAAACAAAAGTGCCTGCAAAATTGGAGTTCTGGGAAGGGAATGTTTTATCAACTGGCATGTCTGTGGGGAACATCAACATAACTACTGGTAGCTTAGGTCAGCTGGACCATAAGGTTCTCCTTCCATGAAAGGCTGTGTAAATTGTCTGTTCCCATGAAGCATGCCAGAAAAACAAAAGGTGGCAAGGGCAAGAGCATACCCAGACCACCACAAACGTAAAAGCATACAAGTCAGCACTGTAAGACCCAAATAAATGGCCCACCAAGTGTCAAAACTGAAAGCTGAGATGTCAATAGTTTAAATTCAACTGCTGATTGTTCTAGCAAAAACATCCAACCACCAAGTATCTATTAGGGCTGTGCGAAATTTCAGCAGCCTTTTTGTTTTAGAGGTGTTTTGGGGGTGTTTTAGAGGTGTTTCAGGGCCCAAAACACCAAATTCAAAGTGAAGCCAAAGGCTCTGAAATATAGGCAGCAGAGTCCCCCAAGGCTCTGTCCTTTTCAGCAGCCTTTTCGTTTGGAGGTGTTTCAGCCTGTTTTAGTGCCCAAAACACCAAATCCAAAATGAAACCAAAGGCTCTGAAACATAGGTAGCGGAGTCCCCTAAGGCTCTGTCCTTAGGGACCAGTACTATTCAATATCTTCATTAATGAGGTGGATGAGGAAGTAGAAAGTACCCTGTCCAAGTTTGCTAATGACACCAAACTATGCAGGGAGACACACAAACTAGACATCAGGGAGTGAATCCAGACTGATTTGGACAGGCTAGGGAAATGTGCTGAACAGAATATGATGCAATTTCACAAGATAAGTGCCATATGTTGCACCTGGGGAGGAAGAATCATCAACACTCCTATAGCCTTGGAGGCACCACTCTAAGTAGCACAGTTAAGGAAAGGAATCTCAGAGTCGTAGTCGACTCCAAAATGAACGTGAGACAGCAGTGTGATGAGCTAACCACACTATTTCTTGTATAAGGAGGTGCATCACAAGCAGGTCTAGGGAGGTGATACTTCCCCTCTATGTGGCATGGGTCAGGCTGCAGCTGGAGTACTACATCCAGTTTTGGGCACGGCACTTGAGGAGGGATGTGGCTGTGACTGCCTCTGCCCTCGTGGGGGGAGCCGCAGGAGAAGCCCCAGTGGCCGCCCAACCCCCCCGCCCCCACCATGTACTCACAGGCTGCAGTAGCAGCAACTGGGGTCTTTGGGTGCTTGTGGCAGAGCCCCCCCATGCAGCACTGGGCAGCAGGGTTCAGTGGGGATCCCTCCCCCACCCTTGGCAGCTGTTGCATTGCATGGGTGCAGCATGGCTCAGCTGGGCACCGCGCACTGTCTGGGAGCTGGGACAGCTCTAGCAGTCAGCCAGAGCCTGGCACAACTCAGCCCCAGTGGCCCCAGCTCCCAGACAGCGCACAGTTCTGCACCTGCGCCATGGAGCAGCTACCGTGGGGGTGCCAGGCGGGGGGCAGGGGCAACCCCTACTGCCCCCGACTGCCCCACAATGCTCTGCCATGAGCCCTCAGAGGTCCCGATTGCTGCTGCTGCAGCTGACGAGTGAGGGACTGGGCAGAGCAACCATGGGGGCTTCTCCCACAGCTCTCCCTGCCTGGGGAGAGGCAGGCACAGCCAGAGGAGGCGTGGGAGAGCCCCGCTAATCTGAATCAGTGCTAAGAGAGTGTCAAAACTCCGAAACAGATTCAGCCAAATTGAAACAGAAAAGTGATCTGAAACACTGAAATGAATCACTGTCCTCTGAAACAGCCGAATCTAGAACTGAAATGAAGCACTGCCGTTTCACACAGCCTTAGTATCTATTATTGCTAACAGATACCCAAACAGAGGTGTGGGTTGAATAGATTTTTTTTTTTAATTTGTCAGCTAGTGTTAGTGAGGCGGAAAAATTTAAATAAATGACTAAATAAATCCACTCTCCCCAGATGTTATAAGTGACCTCTAGAAAACAAAAATGAGTAACAATCATTCCCCGTAAGCAAACATCCAACTGATTCTCACAAAATCCACCATGCCAGATACTCTGCCTCCTCCTTTCCCTACTGAAGGGTCCAGTTTTACCTTAATTATCTCTATAATTAAATATTAATTTAAAATTCTATAGCAGCATGAACATTCCACATCTAAAGACAGTACTAGCTGAGAATGCATTATTTTATTGAATGTAAGAGCAAAATAAATAATGCAAGATATACTGCACTGATTTTTACTTTTAATATTTAATTTCATAAAAGCCTCTGATTTCTTTCTAACAGGTTTAGATCATCTCAATGTGTTGTAAAATTCAGAATGCTAGGTCATCGTGCCACAGAATACCTAGCATGCTGTCATGCTATTAATGAGTCCCTCTGGCCAATTTATGAGCAGTCTTAGCCGATTATGAAGATAATTGTACCTAGTCTTCAGAATGAAAGAGTTGCTGCAATATGGGGCCTCCAGCACTGTCTCTTTACAACAGAAAAAATGAGGACAGATTCTCAAGCTGTAACTAGAATATTAACGGGTAGATGTATTTCATTTTTAGAGCACCCAACATTGTAATATCATAAAGTTATCTGTTAAACACATACCTATGACTGTTTTTACTTCACTCACTGCAGGTATTGAGAGATCTTATGCAGTTCTCGATAGCAGAACTGCACCATTTAACCTTTCCATTTTATCCCTCCCTCATTCCTTTTTCCCAAGGAGTTAAAACTTTTCCCTCTCCCCCCCCTTCTACTTCTGTGTACTGCTGATCTAGTAACTTCACATATTTTATGGAGTGTGTCTTATTGCAGGCCTAAATGGTCTCTTAAACCAGTGTGTTAGTTTTATGATGTCTGTATTCTCAAAAGTAATGGGGGTAGGGGAAGAGGAAGTTGCAGAAAAGCAATCCTTGAATACTGCTACACTGCCCCCTAGTGACCTTTCCTTAAAGATACCTACATGTTTTATTAGAGTTTATGAGAAAATGCAAAGGTTTGCTGACAAAGAAATATTCTATATTCCATACAAGAGAATAATTAAGCAAGCAAATTGAACACTTGATAAATTTCTGTTTCTTCTCAGCATTCCAATCTAGTAAATAAAACACACATTTAATAGATACAGGTATTTTTCCTCAAAAACACTTAAGGAGCTTAGATTCAGAAATGTATGGAAGTAGAAAGGACTTACGGATTTTCTCACACACACAAACACACACACACTCTTATCTGTTATTTTAAGTGACATTATTTAATCATTTATATTACGGGTTGGCAATATAAAGAGCTTGGAGCCAGCCCACAAAGAGCTTGGAGCCAGCCCACAAAGATGTCTGGTCTGTACTCCGTGAACAGAGCATGGCTTCCCAGCTGTACAAACCACTACGTTTTATTAACAGCACACCAATCTCCTCCAGCTACCACAGCTATCCCTACTCCATGCATGCAAATGGCTGCTCTCTCTCCCCCCTGCAGCTTTTGCTTACTGGTGCCCCCAGTGAAATAACCACCCAAAACTGTTTCTCACCACAGCTGACAGTAGCATGTTTTTCAGCTGAGGCTTCATGGGGGAGAGACAGGGAGCAATCTTCTGCACAAAGAAGAGAGTGCTAGAGCAGTCAAAGGGTGACCAGAGGCCCATGGCACCAGCTGGCTTGAAAGCTACAGCCCACCTTAGTAAAAAGTTGCTGACCACTGATTTACACTTTAAAATGGCATGTAGGTAAAGAGAATATGCAGCAGCTAATTCAGAATGCCTGCTTTCCAAATAAAATTAACAGAGGAAATGACACATGCATTTATAACACTTGTCTATTACACAAGCATTTTTCTATAAATAGCAACTGTACATAATTTAATTCTAGAAATACTAGTTAGCAAACAGTTTGTGATTGGCATTAAAGCAGCTATCTTTATTTAGCCTGACGTTTCTGCCTGTATCTTTATACTGATGCTTACAGTAAAAAAAGATGTTACTTAATCATAACTGGAATTTAAGATTCTTATTTGCAGGAACGCTCCACCCCTAAATCTTTGACTGGAGTTTTTTTTAATTTAACCCAAGCAGGACCTATAGAGTGCACTTCCAGCCAAGGCCTCTGAGCCAAGGGGATAATCGTTGTTGTGCACTCACTGCTTCTGTGTCTTCTTAACCCATGAGGCAGGCAATTATTTCAGGCGGAGGACAGCTTAAGGAGTTTTGGTAAGCTGTCAAGGGCTGCAAGGGTAGCCCTGCCTCTTGACAAGGGCCCCGCCCCGGTCACCATCTTGGGACAGGAAGTCCCATCCCCTAACGCCTGACCTTTGGCACTGGAAGTTCCTCCCTCCCCTTGCCCCCAGAAGTACCCCTTTTCTGAAGGGGGTTTGCCATCTTCGAACAGGAAAAAAAACAAAACAAATTATACTAAAAATCAAACATCCACAATAACACATTTTAATTTATTTAAAAAAACATTTTTGTCCTGATTTTTGTATGTTTGTGCTGTATATACGGAAGTAATTGCAAAGCAGCACAAAACGAAGTCTTACTCTTGTATATTGCAGTGGGTGTGGCATTTGCTAGGGAATATGGGCAGATGTGGGGTTTGTGGGGGGATATGGGTGTGTACATATGGGTGGGCAAGTATGGGGGGGTTTATGGGAATGTGTGTGGGTGCATGTGGGGTTTGTGGTGGGCTGTGGGGTATATGGAGGGCAAGGGTGGTTGGGGGTGCATGTTTGGGTGCATGCATGGAGAGGGTCCAGAGGAGGGCCACTCATATGGCTGAGGGCCTCTGTGGCCAGCCCTATGAGGAGAGGCTGAGGGACCTGAATCTCTTCAGTCTCCGCAAGAGGAGACTGAGGGGGGATCTTGTGGCTGCCTACAACCTTATCAGGGGCCAGCAGCAGGGACTCGGGGAAAGTCTGTTCACCAGGGCCCCCCTTGGAGTCACCAGGAACAATGGCCACAAGCTGAGGGAGGATAGGTTTAGGTTAGATATTAGAAAGAACTACTTCACTGTAAGGGTGGCCAGAGCCTGGAATAGGCTTCCCAGAGAGGTGGTGCTCTCATCTTCCCTGGAAATCTTCAAGAGGAGACTGGATAGGCACCTGGCTGGGGTCTTATGACCCCTGCCACCCCCAGTGCTCCATCCTGCCCATGACAGGGGGTTGGACTAGATGATCTGTCTAGGTCCCTTCCAACTCATTGATTCTATGATTCTATGCACGTGGTGAGGTATGTGCATGTAGCAGTTAGCAGGGCTCTCCTCAGAGGCGTGTGGGTGTATGTGTGGGGGCTGGGCGCAGTGTTTGTGTGGTGTGTGATTGTGTGGGGGGAGAGCATAGTTGTGAGGGAGCACTTGAGGGTATGGTGGGATGTTCATGGGAGCCCCCTGCGCACACCCCCCTGAGCCTGTCAACACCTGCCCCTGCCCCACAACAGCCTGGGCCTGTGCACCCTGCAGCACCTCCCCTGCATTGCTAACAGTGCACAGCCCCAGTGCACCCCGTGCCTGCTCCGCACTGCCCGGCTATGGCATGTCCTGCCTCCCCCTGGGCATGCAGCAGGGCTGGGGCAGCTCTTTCTGGCTGCCACCACTGCTGGCTACAGCCCTGTGGTACTGGTAGGGACCCGTGAGCACTGCCCCAACCTGGCATGGCCTGCTCCTGCTCTGGACTCACTTGTCCAGACTCAGCAGCAGCCTGGCAGAAACTGTTGCTCTGTGTGGGGAAAGAGTGGCCCCTCCCCCTTGCAGCTGCCCAGAGCCCATGCTGCACTGGACTGCCCTGCAGCTCTGCCGCCATCACCATCACCTCTGGGCTGCCCAGTGTGACATCAGTGACAGTGCAAAGCAACCGCAAGGTAGCCTGGTGTGGTGCAAGCTCCAGGTGGCTGCACCAAGAACTGCCCGGCAGTGGTGAGGGGGAGGGGCCACTTTTCCCCCATGCCAAGCAACAGTTTTTTCCTGGCAGCCACCGCTGCTGCCACTGATGAGCCTGGACAAGCAAATCCAGAGCAGGTATGGGGTGCATTTGGTAGGGGATTTGCACGCGAGTTTCCATCAGTACCACAAGGCCAGCAGCTGGAAGAAGCCACCATAGCCTGGGCTACTTAGAAAGGCAGTCCAGCCACAGAGTGACTCGGGCCCTACTGCATGCCCAGTGGGCAGGATACACCATGGCTAGCTGGTGCCTGGGTGAGATGGAACCAAGGGACCTGCTGTGGGCTGGACAAAGCCCCATCCACAGGTCAGATCCAGCCCACAGGCCGTATTTAGCCCACCTCTGTCTTAACCAGAGAACATTAGGATCCTGATTCTAAGAAATGGAGAGTAGGGCACAAATGTATGTCAAGAAGTCGTCATTGCTAATTTACTTTTTTTCTTTGGGTAATGGTCACATAAGTCCTGGGTATCACCATAAACTGTATCTGACTGGAGGGCTTGGTGGTAATGTGGAGGGGCTACTTGTGGCAGGGTAGCTCCTATAAAATATTACAATGTTTCAATCTCCAGAGTAAGGTGAGTACAGGCACCTCAAAACCCTAGCCCCTACTGCCTTGTGGGTACTCCTTGGATGGAGAAAGGCTAAGGGAAATCATTCTGACAGAAACACCCTTGCTGAGGCATTAGGCTATCAGCAGCAGCTCTAATCTGCTGCTCTCTGGTAAAAGCTACAGTCATCAAGACACTAAATGTCTGGACTCAGTCTGGCCTTTGGACTCTGTCTCAGTGGTCTAAAAAGGGGGATAATAGGTCTAAGGAAGCCTCCACTCCTCCATACTCTTACTTAGGCATATGGAAGGTCTTAGTATGATGGTCACATGGACCTCCTGCATGTATGATCCAGAGGATTGATGGCTGCCAAGAATGTTCCCATATAAATTCTAATTTGTGGCAGATTCTACATCTCTGCCCACACATATCTGGAGGTGGGTTGGAATTTCTTAGTTAAACGACTACACTGCTAGACACAGTATTTACTCTACAAGTGCAAGATAAAAGTTTTGCTCCAAGTAGGCACCTTGCTACTTGGAGTAAACTTTGCACTTATGGAAACATTGTCAAGGGAAGTTACATAGGTAGCCTGAGCTCTGATGGAAGGGAGAGAAAGGCTCCACCCTGGCACTCTGGCATCAACTTCATGTAACTTGGTAGCCCAGAGTAGGGTAGTCTCTTTCTTTACATCTTTTAGGTACAGCTACTAAGACATGTTGGTCCTATGTAAGACAACAATTTGTTATTAAGCAAATGTGGAGGATTTCCCTCAAGAGGGATGAGACTTGGGGAAGTTTACTGGTGATGACTCAGATGGAATTTGGTGAGCACATTAGTGAAGAACATCCTGTGGGTCCAAATGACTATTTTATCTAGATTAAAGGTGGTGCAGGAAAGATTTGCCTTGAAGGTTGATTCTCCTTGCAAAGGTAACCACTACCAAGAATCACCAACAATTCCAGGGATTGTTATTCACTATTGGCTCAAAAATTGGTCACATAAGGGCCATAGTTTCATAGTTGGTAGGTTTGGAAGGGACCTAAGCAGATCATCTAGTTTGACCCCCTGCCATGGGCAGGAAAGGATACTGGGGTCAAATGGCCATAAGAACCTGATTTGGGTCTTACAGAAGAACATAGTCCCTAACAAAAAATAACATTTCAGCTTGGTCCTTGAGTCAAAACCTACTGGGTTTGAAATGGTTTATCAGCCATCAACAGAGAATGGCAATAACTATTGTAGCTGCTAGATGAACATGGGCTTACAAGCCAGGCACAGTCCAGATTACACATTTTGGTCTCATCCCTCCAGAGTTATTGCTGTATCTGGATCATTATAATCAAACCTAAGATTGCAATGTCTTGCATTCAAAGCTTGTCTAATTTCATCCCAACTATATTGTTGGTCCAATAAAAGATATCATCTTAAGAAATTCTTACTTTCGCATAATTTCTGGAGCCTCACAGCTACAACTTCACTCTTATGCTACTACTGCTGGAAGGGAAAGATGAAGGGCATATACTTTGTAAGCAGCGTTCAGATCTACTAAGTGAGATGGACAGCAGAAACTTTTAAATTATCAGCTACTGTGCTTAGAGGACATCACCCTGAAGAATACACTGCCTTTAACCAGGCCTGTGGAAGTCTGGCACAGAGTGAGATCCAAGTACAAGAAGCCCTGCAGCTAAGTACAAAAGCAGGTTTTTATATGTATGCCATAGGAGACCCAGCTCTAATCTGCTCTGAATTACCTACCTCCAGAAGGTAAGCCCTTGCTGGTACCTGGTCCAGGGCAGCACCAATTAAATTCAGTGTCTGTGTCAAAATCACAGCAGTCTTTTGGCATTGGTAAGAAGGCCCAACAAATCAAAGAGTGTCACTATGATCTGCAGATCCTCCCAAGTTTCCTCTTGTGGTCTCCCTTATTTGCCAGTCATCAAAACACTAGTAAATCACTATTCCTTGTTTTCTGAGGTGCTCATATACCATCAAGAAAATGTTGATGAAGATCCCCAAGGTCAGGAAAAGACCATAAAGGTCATACACATATAGTGGTCCTGTCTCGTCACAAAAAACAAAGATATCACCAGTATGAAAGGTCATATGAAAACATGAGTTCTGTAACTCAAGAGAAGTGGGTCCATAACCCCTTTTGCAAATGACAAAATAATAGATGGTACAGTGGTCATCTTGAACTTGATTTCATGGATTGTGTTTTGCTTTCTTAGATATATGTGCCCTTCCTTACTGGAATCACTAAACAACCCCTTTCCTTTGTGATGGGGAACTGCCTCCTGTAGCAGACTGTCATGAAATGGATTTCTTGAAAGGATTAGGAAGTCGGATTTGAAGTCGGTTTAATGGTATGACTGCTGTTCACTACTAAAGGATTCAAAAGTCTGAGGTCATCCCAGTCTACGCATGATAAAGCCACAAATGCTCCAGAAAGAGAGGAATCTTTAGGGGCTGTCCATGACTTGCCTAGCTTCATGATCAGATGTAGAAAGGAAGGCAGGACTATTTAAATCTCTGAAATCTTTCTCTTGCTAGGAAGTTCTCAATGACTAAACAGTTCTAATGAAGCAGCAGCTGTAAATACGTGAGCACTGGTGATCTGCACTGTACAGCAACGTAGTAGTGGTGATTATAGACTGAGGTTGCAAGGTTGTAAAGTAGATGTCTGGTGACCAGGGGTGAGCCTCCTCAGGTAGGCCAGAGCGCTGTAACAAAGGTAGCCTCCTCATAAAGCTCTTAGTAGCCAATGATCAAAAAGTTGTCCTCACAGTATCTAGTATCACTTATGCCATGGAAGTCATCTAGCCCTCTGAAAGAAAGTTAAGAGCTCTGTCAAGTAAGAAGGTCAGTTTTACTGATTCAGCTAGCTAACTATGAAACTTTAAAACCATATCTTACAAATAGAACTCGCTACTTAGGAATTCAGAAATGGAAACTTGCACAAAAATAAGCCTTTTTAAAAAATGGTCCATGCATTTTGGTTGCTTAGCCTTAGGTACTCAGACTTTTCATTGGCTGTTCCTACTAGAGATGAGGGAGCAGGAAGTATAAACAAAGACTGAACCTTTTAGATAGGACCCTATATTTTATGTCCACATACTTATATACTGAAGAGCAGAGGCAAGTGTGTGCTCACAGGGTTTTTCTAGCTCAAGAACGGCATAATTCATCAGGAATGCAAATTCTGACAGTCCAGGATTGTTTCAGAGAGTGAGAATGAGAACTCAATAAAAAGCTCCTTTGAACTTTCTGGCACTGATATGTATGTTGGGGAGACAGGCTTGATCAAGGATTAAGGATGCATGGAACCTGAATTATCAGGAAAGGAAGTTGCTGATAAATGTGAAGATGGATAGACTCAGTTGATGGTCATAATCAGTGCGAAGTTCAAACTCCCAGAAACAAAAGGCCAGGAGGGAAAAGATGAGAAAGGCCCAAGTACATCATGCTAGGGGATTATGTGTGATAGTGATGCATGATTCTCCCGAACCAAAATACTTGGAATGGGCATCCAATACCAGCATTCCCCCTGACAAGAGGAAGAATTTCTGAAACTGAGAAACAGAGAAAGCCTCCACAAAAAGCCAGAAGTTTGTGAAATTCTCTGAATCCTGAACAAAGCTGAGGAACCAAGACAGTGGTGACCCATGGCACATAAGAAAAACTTATGATCAAAAAGGAGGGAGGCAGTGTGTCAAACTCACAACTTTGTGCAGAAAGGGGTGCCCTCAACCCTAAAGTTAAGAAGAGAAGAGCAAACATCAATGACAAGAGAAGGAAGATAGCTAGATTCCAACTGAAAAAGTTGTAAAGGCAGCCCAATAAAGTGTTTCATCCCAGCTAGGTAGTTGAAAGGAACTAAGCAACAGGGAAGTGTACATAGCCCTTTATCCCTTCGGTGTAGGGAAAAGACAAGGGTAGGCTAAAACATATTCTAGAGGTACTGCTAAGGCAAAAGTCTCTAGTCAAAAGCTCAGGAGACTGAATATACCACAGGCAAGAATGCATATGTGAACAATTATTCAGAGAACTGTTGATTGCTTGCATACACCAATCCATCAATGCTTAGCATGTATGTACATGACAAAAAAGTTTCAGAAAAATGTTTTTTTCATAGAAAACAAGCAGCTCCTTAAAATATGTACCAGCATAACAAAAAAACCCTTCCTGACAGCTCCCCCCCTCCACCCATTTCGTACATTACTTTTTTCTTCTGAGTATTGGCAGAGACCTAGTAGGTGTGGCAAGGCTCAGAGCAAGCCAGAAAGCTGAAGTGACTTTCTATAGGAGAAACCTAAAAACTACATCTACGTATCAATTAAGCTGAGTATCACTAAAGAAAACAAAAGAACTAAAATATCCACTTCAAAGACTGTAAATATATCCTGTTGCTAATGTAAGTTACTTACTGTCCCCGGTAGCCATTGATCCTTACTACTTCACACTGCATTTTTATGTGTTTCTCACAGTGCATGTTTTATATTTAATCTGTCTCGTCTTTACCATGGCATTTTCTATTTTGTATTTTATACTTCCTTTTAAACCCTTAAGGAATGTACTCCCTGTAGAATTAAGTTACACCCTGGACCTTTATTAAAAACTGCACTGAAACTGTAATTGTGAAGTGATAAAAGCTGTTATATTGGGCTGGTCCCTTGAGTGAATGTGAGTATGTATGATGATCAGTAGATAATTAAATGACAAAGCAAGAACTTCTGGCTGTTAACTGACAATAGAGGAACTTACCATTACAAAAAACTCTACAAGCCATTTTAGGCTAATCAAGCCAAGGAACTGATTCCTGGAACTGAGCACCCACTCTATTGACTATCCCTGTAACCCATGGCGATACAGCCATTGAGTCACTCAAGTCAAGGGTGGACTCCCCAAATTGCACTACTGGTAGGCAGAGACCCCTGTGACTGACAGCTGTCATGCGCTACTCAACACTCATGTGGGACAACGACCTCTGGATTGGGCAGCCAAGATGATGCTGGGGGATCACACGAGTCTGCCAGAAAGGGATAAAAGGCAGTGAAGCATGACCCTCAGTGGTGCCCTCCCATCCAACACCTGACCTACCAAGCCAGAAGGAAAAGCAGGCGATCTCCTTCTGGAGAAGAAGGAAGCTGATCATCGATAGCAGAATCCAGGGCCTCAGATACATAGATATACTAACACCAGTGCTCCCACAATCACTACAGCAGCTACTATACACATGGGTTTGAATGAGTGAGTGTGTGTGCGCGCGCCCACTAAGGTGATCGGTACCCCTCATAACTCAAAGTTTGCATTTATGATTTTATTAGTAACTTCACATCCCATACAATAAACTAGAATTTATGATGATCCTGAGAGTTGGTCCTTTGTAGCCAATACCAGGACAGTCTGGTGCTCTAGGTCAGAGTTTGGCAACCTACAGCCTACAGGCCAGATCCGGCCTGCAAAACTGTTGGATTCAGCCTGAGGAGCAGAGACTTCCACAGCCGGAGGCTTTGCTCATGTTATGTTATGCCATAGCCAAGTACTTCACCCCTGCTACACCAGGTGGCAGAAGAAAGTGGTGGTGACCTGGTCCTAGTGTCAGCCTGTCTTCAACTGAAGCTGGAACATTCATTCCATCCTGACACTGCAGAACATGGTCGACTCCACTTTAGGTTAGAAATAAACCGAAGGTTTTTATTTCTTTTTTTTAAATGCACCACTCACATTTGCAAGTGATTTGAGCCAAAGCGTTTATTTTGCAGTGCTGCTGCTATGCACTATGAATCATCATTTAAATAGGCCTATACTGTCCACTTTTGACTAGACTAGCTAATGAGTAATCAGGGCATGTCACTCCAAATGCTGCTCTGTAGCCATAAGCATTCTACTGAAAGGTCACAGCTGTACATTACTGAAATTGAAGTAATTATAAGAGCCAGAGGACCTGCTCCCTGGCTTCACGTGGCACTTTTGGTCTACATTGCTCCAGCCTGATTTCAAAACTGAGGAACCCTTTAGGCCATATCTAGTATAGAGAGGGTATATTGCCTCTCCCTAATATCTGTCAGTGTAAATAGGACTAAGACTATATTTTCCACCCATTAAGCTGATTTACATTTCTTAATTAATATACATTGATAAAAACTAGCTCAACAATACTGATAGCAAATGACAGTCTTTCTGTATAACCCAAGTACACACAAACTATTGTGTCATCTTTGTCCTTTAAAGTGATAAGTTAATTCTTTAAAATATCTTTTTACTCACACAGTTGGGTTGTTACTAGACCAAGCGAGAATCGTAAGCAAAACAATCATTTTCATGTCCAGTAGGCATTTTCAGAAGTCTAACAATTTCGTTTTCAAATTTCATCAACCTGGCACAACAAAGGGTAGCAACACCACAACGTGAGGAAAGGATACACTTTATAAACCGGCATCAATTTTTTCTTGCTATGTGAAGGCTTTGCTAATGTATTTTAGTGAAACTGGCTGTTACAAAAGTGGCTAAAATAGGAAAAATCCAAGATTCAGGAAAGGAGGCGAGATGTTGCACAAGTTCAATCAAATACCCTCTCCAATACACAGCTAAACACATTCTTCTGAGGGTCTTTCACCATTTTCCTTGTTTGGTTTGGTGCATGCTCTAAACTAGCTTAGAATGTCAAAAAATCACTGTTATTAGTAGGATACAATTTGCAGCCATGCTATCTGCAGTAATGAGGATAACTAAATAGACTGAAAGACTCCACTCCACTGACAGCTTATTTCCAGTCTGCATTAATTTATTTAGCGGAACCTTAACAACAACATAGCAGACAACACTGAAGTTGTAGCAATCCTTTATCTGACAAGGCTTCTTGTTAACTTACCTCTATACATAATGGCAAGGCCTGAATTATGTATCACTGCTACCAAACCAAACAATCTATACTAACCAAGCAATTTGTTCTAGAAAAAAAAAACATAGCTTAGTAATTAAGAAACATGAACCAACTTTGTACTTTAACACTAACTATACTATAACAGCATTTAATCTATATGAACAATGATACAATGTAGAACAATGATTTTTTTGTGTCTAGATTCTGTTGTGCTCATGGAAATACACGCTGAATTAGTTTCAATAACTGATTAACTACAAAACCAAAACTAAATTAACTACAATATAGTCTTCAGGCTAAAAACAAATTCACATTAGAAACTCGAGTTTGTAGTCAGATAGTCAAACAAAAATGTTACATAGCTAGGTAACATTTTGACATGTTTCTCCATGGGTGTCTGATGCAAAGGTTACATAGAGAAAGGTTATATATGGGTCAGAGAGCATCTGTACATAAAAAAAGAAACCAAAGATATGCAATTACTACTACATCCTGAACAAATATAAAAGCAATTTTTATGCATTAATGGTACATCAAGCTAATTCAAGAAGGCTCAAGTCATTAGAGAGACATCCTGGGGCAGAACACAGTCAGTATAATACTATGCTGACAAGAAATATTAAAATAATGATTTCACTGTCATTGATAAATTCTATTTTGACGAGTAACAACTGAGAACTACATGTTAATGAAGAAATCTAAAAACATCCAGACTGATAGGGATTAAAAGAACCCTTTAGATAACTGTTCTGCCACCAAAAACCAAGTGCAGTAGAAAATATGACTTTAGGATCTTTAATTTTGGACCCACTTCTGGTACTCCTATTGTGATAGTGCCTTACCTCACAGTAATTTCATGGGAGGCGGTATAGAAGAATATTAAAAGCAGGCACTCATATGACAAGTCCATTAAAGAAAAATCAATTTAAACCTTAAAGAATGACCAAAAACAATGACCCAACAAAAATAAGCACCCAATAAAAAGTATACAGAAGATTTCCCACTGCCAGCTTTTATCCCTGCCAGGTGGGGTTCCTTGCTAACATCACTGGGCCATGCCGGCCCCAGCCACAGAGAAAAGCAGCTGGTGAACCACGTGGGCGTTCTGCCCCTCTGTGGCTCGTCTAGCCTGGCTGTGTCTGAGGGAGGTAAGTTTGCCCTGTTCTCAGGGCTTTTCCTTTCATTGTCGTGGCAGGTTATTCCCACCGCGACCCACACCATGGAAGGAGTCTCCTGCCCCTTCCTTATCGTCCTCCCAGGACACCAAGTTTCTACACAATCAGGTGAAATCTTCCTTGAATTAGCTATTTCACAATCAGCGTAAGCAACACATATGAAACAAACTCCAACCCAAATTTTAAAATCATAGAATCAATGAGTCAGAAGGGACCTAGACAGATCTGACCCCCTGCCATGGGCAGGAAGGAGCACTGGGGTTGGGAGGGGTCATAAGACCCCAGCCAGGTGCCTATCCAGTCTCCTCTTGAAGATTTCCAGGGAAGATGAGAGCACCACCTCTCTGGGAAGCCTATTCCAGGCTCTGGCCACCTTTACAGTGAAGTAGTTCTTCCCAATCTCTAACGTAAACCTATCCTCCCTCAGCTTGTGGCCATTGTTCCTGGTGACTCCAAGGGGGGCCCTGGTGAACAGACTTTCCCCGAGTCCCTGCTGCTGGCCCCTGATAAGGTTGTAGGCAGCCACAAGATCCCCCCTCAGTCTCATCTTGCGGAGATTGAAGAGATGCAGGTCCCTCAGCCTCTCCTCATAGGGCTGGCCGCGGAGGCCCCCAACCATACGAGTGGCCTCCTCTGGACCCTCTCCAGGTTTTCCATGTCCTTCTTGAAGTGCGGCGCCCAGAACTGGACACAGTACTCCAGCTGCAGCCTGACCAGCGCCACATAGAGGGGGAGCAAGACCTATCTGGACCTGTTAGTGATGCCCCTCTTGATGCATGACAGGGTGCGGTTGGCTCTGCCTATTGCTTCGCCGCATTGGCAACTCATATTCATCCTGGAGTCAATCCTGACTCCAAGATCCCTCTCTGCCTCTGTGCTGCTGAGAGGGTCAGTCCCTAACCTATAACCATAATGCTGGTTCCCTCTCCCCAGGTGCAGCACCCTGCACTTGTCCTTGTTGAACTGCATCCTGTTCAGATCCGCGCACTTCTCTAACCTATCCAGGTCTGTCTGGATGCGGTCCCTGCCTGCCGGTGTACTCACTTTACCCCACAGCTTGGTGTCATCAGCGAACTTGAACAGGGTGCTCGCTCTCCACACCCTCGTCCAGGTCATTATTGCAGATGTTGAAAAGCACTGGCCCAGGGACTGAGCCCTGGGGGACTCCGCTGCCCACACCCTCCCAGGTCAACATCGACCCATCCACCATCACCCTCTGGGTGCGCCCCTGGAGCCAGTTTGCCACCCATGTGACTGCGCATTCATCAATGCCACAGTCCCTCAGCTTGCCCACCAGAATTGGGTGGGACACTGTGTCAAAGGCCTTCTGGAAGTCCAAGAAGATGACATCGACTTCCTCCTTCCCATCTAAGCTCTTTGTTACCTGGTCATAGAAACAGACCAGGTTAGTCAGGCAGGATTGGTTACCCCTCAACATCACTTCCCCTGTAGGGCTCTCACTAATGTGGCCCTTGATAATTTTTTCAAAGACCTTCCCCAGGATGGAAGTGAGGCTGACTGACCTGTAGTTGCCAGGCTCTTCCTTCCTCCCCTTCTTGAAAATAGGGACCACATTGGCCCTCTTCCAGTCCTCAGGGGTCCTGAGCACCAGGAAAACTCAAAACAGCCGTGCCAATGGCTCCACATTGACACCAGCCAGTTCCCTTAGCACCCACGGATGAAGGTAATCCGGGCCCACCGACTTAGACACATCTAAGCCCTCCAGGTAATCCTGAACTAGGTCTGAACTAACAGTCAGGGGACTCACACCCTTCCTGGGCTTCTCTATGCTATCACCCGAGAGCACCCCATTGTCAGCAGACAGGAACACAGAGGCAAAGAACTTGTTGAAGAGTTCTGCCTTCTTTCGCACATCCGTCACCAACTGCCCTGTCCTGCCTTGCCTTGTAGGGGTCCAATATTACCCCGAGACTTCTTCTTGCTACCTATATACTTGAAAAAGGACTTTTCGTTATCCTTGTCTTGAACCTTCACGACTCAAGACAAAATCTTGAGTCACAAAGACTTGTCCATATTCATAACTGGATAAAAAAGCATTACCTTACTACCATAACATGTCTTCATTTATCCCATCTACTTCTTTCTGTTTTTATACACAATTACAAATTCAGTCTTTAAAATTTGACAGCTCTTTAGGGAATGGACCTGAAAACATTGTAACAATAATACTGAATGCTATTTGGTTTTGAGGAATGATGAACTGTTAGAGAGTCAAGCAGTTTCTGAGGTCTTATCCTGCTCATCCCCTCACTTCACAGGCTCTCATGGGCAGAATCTCTTCAAGTGCTGATTATACAGGTAGTTAAGCATATGCCTTATTTTAAGCCCCTAAAGAGTCACAATGAAGAAGTAGGGGTAGACAGGGATTCCAGAACCTGGCTGAACTAAGGATTCAGTTTCCTCATAAATGATCTCTCATCTTCACCTCTTGGTGAAACTGGCCAATTGTGGCCTTGGGTCCACCACGATCCACTGGCTGGACAGCTGGCTGCGTGGCCGGACCCAGAGGGTGGTAACTGATGGAAGTCAATCATCATGGTGTCCTGTGACCAGTGGGGTCCCGCAAGGCTCTGTCCTTGGACCCGTATTGTTCAACATCTTCATTAATGATGTGGACATTGGAGTCAGAAGAAGACTGGCCAAGTTCGCCGATGACACCAAACTTTGGGGCAAAGCATCCACACCAGAAGGCAGGCGGGTGATCCAGGCTGACCTGGACAGGCTCAGCAAATGGGCAGACGAGAACCTCATGGTGTTTAACACCGAAAAATGCAAGGTTCTCCACCATGGGAGGAAAAACCTGCAGCATCCTCAAAGGCTTGACAGTGTTATGCTGGCTAGCACTACGGAAGAAAGAGACTTGGGGGTCATCATTGACCACAAGATGAACATGAGCCTGCAATGCAATGCTGCATCTAGTAAAGCAACCAAACTGCTGGCTTACATCCATAAATGCTTTTCAAGTAAATCCTGGGCCATCATTCTCCCTTTGTACTCTGCCTTGGTGAGGCCGCAGCTGGAGTACTGCATTCATTTTTGGGCTCCACAATTCAAAAAGGATGTGGAGAAGCTTGAGAGAGTCCAGAGAAGAGCCACGTGCATGATCAGAGGTCAGGAAAATAGACCTTACAACGACAGGCTGAGAGCCATGGGACTCTTCAGCCTAGAAAAGCGCAGGCTCAGGGGTGATCTAATGGTCACCTATAAGTTTATCAGTGGTGACCACCAGTACCTGGGGGAACGTTTGTTCACCAAAGTGCCCCACGGGATAACGAGGTTGAACGGTTATAAATTACTGCAAGACCATTTCAGGCTGGACATAAAGATTTCTTTACTGTCCGAGCCCCCAAGCTCTGGAACAGCCTGTCATTGGAGGTGGTTCATGCACATACATTGAACACCTTCAAGAGCAAACTGGATGCCTATCTTGCTGAGATCCTATGACACCAGCTGACTTCCTGCCCTTTGGGCAGGGGGCTGGTCTTGATCTTCCAAGGTCCCTTCCAGCCCTAATGTCTATGAAATCTTGGGCAGTACAGTAAAAACGTAATTACAAAGTAATGCTTTATGTTGCTTACAGACATGAAGCACTATATAAAAGCTAATACAGCATTAAACTCAGCATACAAAAATCAATATCAAGAAACTAAAATCCTCTGTATTTGCCATCTCCCCACTAATAAGTAATCACTTAAATGAGCAATCTCTTATGACTTGTTGGTACAGTCATAATGATACTGTAGGTGTCTTCAGTGAATTAGGTCAGGAATAAATATATTCAGTGTCACCCCTAGCCAGCATATAAGTTAAAACACTTAAAATACTGAACTTTTCAAAAAATCTTTATTTGACTGTTAAGTATGGTTTCACTAATCATTTTTCAGTTCTTTGACTAGCAAGGTAAAAGGGGCAAATTTGCAAAACTAGGTATGATATTTATAAATCACAGATTGGCTTAACAGCTGAAAATAATTGTATCCTCCCTCAGTCATCACTTAAGGCAAAGCACTGAAATACAGTAATGATCCTTTTATTTAGTTTTCAGTGAACTGTAATTATGTTTGCCCTACAGGATCCCTTAGAAAGAGCAACCATACCATATCTTAAATATAAATTCAATCTGGCACTTCCTAGAGGTATAAATCATAGGTAAATTCTATTGAATCTTTCTCAACATTTCCCCAAGGATGTGTAATTCAGCTCAACAGTCAATTTCTGATTCCAGTTTGGATCATTTGCCATTCACTGTGGTGAGGAAAACAAAGTGACCACTTCTGTCATTGAAATCAGTGAGAGAACTATCTTCATTTGGAGCACAATGCACAACTGGGCCGCATCCAGACATGCGTGGACATTTGGTTCCCCAGGGAAAACTAGTGGTGGTGCACCTCGTGCTCCTGCTAATTGTCCCTGGGGAATGCCTGTGCCACACATGCTCTGGTGTGCAGCAAGTTACACCAGGTTTGGGGGGGAGGGAGAGGGGAAGACCAGCATTGGGCTGGGCCCACTACCCTTATCTAGGGTCCTGGGGGCCTCGCAGGGCTGCAGCAGTAGCTGTCCTGCCTTGCAGAGCCTGACTGGCAGTGGAGTGCAGCTCCAGCCATCCAGGCTCCGGCTCTGGGCGGCTCTACCGCAGGCTCCATCACATGTGATACTGCTTTATTTTTGACCCCTGGAAATCCAGGGGTCAAAAAAACCCTGTGTGCTGTTCCCTTGCAGTACGGAGAACAACTGAACGTGCAGTATGTGGTGCCACACTGCACGGCTGCATTTGTCTCAATCTGGCCCAGTATACTAACTGTATGCCAGAGAGAAATACAGAGTTGCTCAAGACATGCAATGAAAAATGAACTTCAAGTAAAGCCAAAACAAAGGAATTTAAAGGTTTGTCTTTATCCAATCAAGACTTCAGGAAATCATTTTTGATTCAGGGAATTTCTAGAGTACACAGTGTGGATTTTTTAGCACTTGTGTTAATAAAATCTGTCCCAAATGTTCAGAAAGTTAAAGTTGTATTAGCTGAAGCACCATGAAGTAGATGAACAGAACATCTCATTTGTAATTTAATCTTGGACAATCCACTTCAGTATTTGAATTTCAGTGGGTCAGTTACTTGTATTTTTGATTGGAGTCTTTTGCATGTACACCACATAGATACCTATTAACACAACAAAATCTCTCCTGTAACTATGGAAGGGCAGTTCCTGAAGGGAAAAATAGCAGAGAAAGTAGAAACATTGAAAAAAATTACCTGTACCATGTTACCAGACCAAACCTCATAATCTGAACAATCCGTCACTACCTATCATGATTTTTTGAAAGGTTTTTTGAAAGGTAGATCATTTCTACTAGCAGAGGACAGTTTAGAATAAAGAAGACAGCCAGAGAGACCTCTCCTTTAAGATGCCCTCTCTATTTTTTGGTTGTTAGAATTTACAGAACAAGATCAGCAAACTTCAGCAGATCTCACCCTCCAAAGCTGCAAGCCTAACACCCTCATTTGTTGCCAATACATTTAAAAGGCCTGGGCTCTGTTGAGAAGATTAGCAATGACCAGCTCCTTTAGGAGTTCTCAATTTTCCTGTACAAGCATGCACAGCCAGAAATACTGATGGTAGCCAAGTTCCAGCTAATTATTTTTTTTAAAGAAAAAACAGAACAAGTACTGTAGGGAACAGTTTTTGTAAGGGGGTTAACAAAATGATTTGGTTATCACAGCAATAAAATACACGCCTCAAACAAACAACATATAGAACTTCCACTAGGGGGACCACAAAGACCAGTTTCATAAGCAGAATACTTTCAGCACTGTATTTTTCCCTGAGGAACACATAGGAGCTCTTTTCAAGAACAGTTATACTTCTAAGTATAGGGGTTATAGTAGTTAACTACATTAGTCAATCAAGCCATATTTGCTCTTTTTTTTCATACTTTCTGCCCCTAATAATTTTGAACACTTCCCACGAATGACCCCCTTCATCCTCTCTCAAATTCCTCAAGACATGCTTGGAATTCTGATGAGCATACAAAGCTGCCACCTGGTACCAACCACATAGATGCTATGCAATTTCTAATCCTGATTTTATGAACCTTAATTTTATCAATAAATATTCTACTCTCTCCCACCAATGTAAGTGTTTAGTGGCATCTTTTGTCATATCATTAGACATACCTATTTAGATATATTTAGTTGCATCTTTATGTTATATATCTATTTATGTGGTAATTATATGTAACAGATCAACATAAGAGCAGAGACAGAACAATGTTCTGTATATGTACAGTGCTAAGAAAACCACCACCACAATTACTCATTGGGATCTGCAGGTATGAAAATAAACAATAATAACAAAAACAACAGCTTGCTTTTTTTTATTTTTGACCAAAACTGAGATTAAATCTTTCCATGGATGTGAGCTATGCAACAGACACTTGTCAAATTCCAAGAATTTACAGATTATGGTATTTTGTGAAATGCTGTGTAAGAAATGAAATGATCTTTACCATCTTGAAAGACCCTTTCCACATTCAGCCCATAAGTAGCACAGGTTTCATAATAAGTGCATCTCTTCAAATCATTTGACAGCTTCCTTGCTCTGACATCATCAATGACACGAGGATTACTGGAACTTATAGCATCTGTAGTAGCAGTAGGAAAAAAAAACCACCATTAGCAATTGCCCTTCTCTATATCTTTAAGCAACATTATATTATATTTAACAAAAAAGTAATCATATCAAGCCCAACGAGTAATCCAAGAATATATGAAACCTTCATCCAGCAGTCTGCACAGTTTATACAAACATGTAAAAGGAACTGTAGTTTGTGTACAACCTTAAATGACATCACATGCTAATTCTAAAATGCATCAAATACCATACAGCATTATTTTATTGCTTCTGACAGCTACACATACTTTTATATGAAAACTACCATTGTTTTAATGAGAAACAATATATAACAGTTTATGTTCTATTCTCTCCTACTGACATAGGCGTTTAGTTATATCGTTAGTCAAAGCTTTAGATACAAATACATCCTTAGATATGTTTAACAGGCCTGTGCAAAGTAGTTAGTATTCAGTTCGGATTCGGCCGATTCAGGGGACAGTGTTTTGATTCGGTAATTAAAATCACTGTCCCAAATCAACATGGCTGAATCTGATTCAGAAATTTGGCCACTGCCAAATTGCCAAACCAAACAGGCCCCATCCTCTGCCAGCCCTCCCAGCCCCATCAATGGCTGTCCTGCCCAGCCCCAGAATCCCAGCTCTTTTAAAAAAAAAAAAAAAAAAAAAAGCCCTGCACACACTGACTGCTGCCAGACCAGGGAGGAGAGGGGGGAACCAGAGATCCCTGCTGCACCCCACTGCCCCGCACTGCATGGGGGGCTCTGCCATGAGCCCCCATCCCCTACCCACTCTCCAGCGCAGTCAATGGCTGCCTTGACCAGCCCACCAGACCGTCTTTTTTTTTTTTTTTTTAAAGGTGTAGACTCACCAGCTGCTGCCAGGTGGGGGGGGAGGTGATCCCTGCTGCCCCCCACTGCAAAGGAGGGGGAGGGGGCCTCTGGAAGAGCCCCCGTGCAGCACAGGGTAGTGGGGGGCAGCGGGGATTACCACCTCATCTGGCAGAAGCCAGTGAATGCAGGGCTTTTTTTGTTTTGCTTTTTTTTTTAAGAGCCAGGATGCTGGGGCTAGGTGGGGCAGCGGGCGGGGGTTGGGGGCTGCTCGGGGGGGGTTGTGGGAGCAGGCAAGGGATGGGGCCTGACGGGGTCCTCCCATGGTCCCCTTCCCCCTCCTTCAGCCCTCCCCCACCCCACCCCTCACTTACCAGCACGGAGTCTGGGTCCAGCTCCCTGTGGTGGCAAGCAGAGACCGCCCGCATCTCTGAATCTCTCTGAATCTTTTCCAATTCAATTCAGAGAGCTTCAAATCGATTCGTACGTTTCTGTTGGTCTCATGATTCGATTCAGATTTGGAGATTCAGCCACCAAATTAAGTCAAATCTCCCACAAATTGAATCAGCACCCAAAACTTCACACAGCCCTAATATTTAGTTGCATCTTTATGGGGTGGGGGTTCTGCGCGGGAATAAATCAAAGCTGCTGGGTATTTATGACTTCTAAGTTTTGATGGAAATTGCAAGTGCTCAATAAATAAGTTTCAGTAAATTATCTTTAATTTATAGAAAATATCTTCCCCCTAAAGTGTTAAAGTTCTGTGGTTTTCCTCTGAATTCAACTACTACACATTCAAGAAAATATCTACAGAAGTCATAGCCCAGTTATCAATCACTGTTAGGAAGTGTATCTCAGAGAAACACAGATAGGTGGAATCCTATTAATGAATCTCAGTCAAAATCTTTTCTACTATATTCTATATGTAATTATAACCCAAAAACATGTCTTAGGTTACAATTACATATGGACCACAATTACAATAATTAAAGTAGTTAAAGAAAATTTGAAGTAATTAGAAATAATTATTTCATCAGGGATTTGATAAGCTTGAACTCTAATGAAAAATGTATCTTCCATATTTATGCTTCCATACTACTGGAATTTAACAGGCAACCTCATACAATATTTTGTAATTAGATAAGAAATTGGAAACTAAATTTTACTTGAAGATAACAGAGATTCATCTAGCTTACTGGATGGAAAACAGTAATTGTGTCAAGTTAAAGGTGAATTCATAAAATACAGCCAATGACCCTGAAATCATAAAATGACTCTGAATACCTAACTCTCATTATTATGCACTACTTCATACCTGGTAGGTTACAGATTAAATTTATTTTAAAAATATTCATGGATAGTTGGGTATACAAAACAGCAGTAAAAGAAACATTGTGTCATCTCCTATTGTAACACAGAGGCCTAAGTGGATGAAGGTTATGTTTGCACATGCAACCTTGAACTACCATGTTTCACAACTTGCATGTTTAATCATGAAACATAAAATGACAGCTCCATGTAACTGTACTATATAGTATTGCCTGTTTCTTGCACAAAAACAAAAAAGGTCATTACGGATCAAGAATTAGCCTCCAACGAATTCCAAAATACACACTGTAAGTTCCATAACTCTCCCCGAATGCCCAGCACATTTTTTTGTCCACAAGAGTGCTCCTTAACTCCTACATACTTTTTATTTTCAGCAGTGTGTTGTTTTAAACATTACACATCCTACAAACACTTGAGTTAACTTTGCATTTCATTTACCTGAGTGTATGTCCTGAAGGTGAATTCAGGGGCCCAGTATGTTAAATGGAGCTTTCACCTACACCACTTAGCAATTTTTTTTCTCTCGTCTCCTCGGAGGGAAACACAGCTGCCCTCTCCACAATGTAATGAATTCCTCAGAAACTTTGGCTCGCTCATGCTGCCCAGATTCCCTTTGACTCGCTCTGAAGTCCTGATCTGAAACTCACTACTCACTAAAAAGACTTTGTCTGATTGTTGGAGCCTGGTTATAAAAAACCCAACAATGAGCTTAGGAAAACGAACCTACACACACTTAGAAGATAATTTAGATGGGCCAGATTAATTGGAACCATCTTTTCTTCTAGGATAAGATCATGCACAGCTCTTCAGAAACCCAATTCTCAAAATTCATATATCACCTAAGGAGTGATCTACACTATATTCCCTTAATGTTGCCTCCTTATTTCAAAAGAAGCTAAACAATTTGTGCTTTAACCAGAACACTCTCCTGTAAGAGAACAATTCAATACAGTTTCAAGGGAAACAAAAGATTGCAAAGCAAATTGTTCTACCTGTAATTAAGGGATACCCACTGAATATCCAAAAACACCCAAACTGACGATACATTTTGCTACTGACACCCCATGACTTTTTAACTTAATAATATGAAGTCACTGAGAGGATGGTACTTGCTTAATCAGTTATCATGCTTTCACTTCAAAGGTAAGATATCAAATTGCTTCTATAGTTAACTACACTTGATCTTATACCATAAACCACTTGTACACCAGGATTTCCCAGTAATTGAAAGTGTTATTGCTCAGCTACCACTACTCCTTTGCTTAGTGCTCAGCATTCAGAGAAATGCTAATGGACTAGGTAGTGCTTGGCATTCATGTCTCAAGTATATAATTTAAAAACTTGCAAATATTATGCATTTTGGTTGCCAATGTACCAACTCAAATATATTATTTATATTTTGGTATTTCCTATCTAAATCAAGCAATTTAAACAACTGTGTTGGGAATGAAGTTTAGATATTTTTTTAAAAACCAGCAGAGGGTGCTAAAGGCATTTGGCCAACAATGAACCTAAAATTAGCAAAAGCAACCAACAGATCATCTTTTTTGGCTCTCAATAAGAATTCAATACTGTAATCTAGATTGCACTTTTCCTTGAGGAATTAGGAAAGAAAGCACCCCTCTATTTTCCACCCTCTTACAAAAGGCAAAAGTTTCAGTTTAGTGTGCAGGAGAAAGTCACTGACCCTCGTAGGGACATAACACTTAGAAGCATCTTCCCAGTGACTAGTTAGAATTAATACGATTGCCAGCAGTAAGAGAGATACACTTGCCACCATAAAATTTGGGGGAAAGGGAACCAACTCATCCTCTGCCCCCCAACTTTCAACTTGAGTGGCAGTCACTTGAAGAAACGTGTCATTTACCCTCCCCAGTGCTACACTGGAAAATTTCTATACAAACTCAGACAAGTTCACAGAAAGAGAGGGCACTGTTGAATAGTAATTTTAGGTGGCTTCTGGAGCTCTTAACCCCTGAACTGGATGCACGTTAACACCTTTAAGTGTCTTAAAGCACTCATTCTTTGGGTTAAAATTACGCCACTCCTGGGCAAGATTATCTCTAATCCATGTAAATTTGTTCCCAAGATTTGATCCCTATACCAATTTTATGCAAGTTAAAGTCATCCAGCATCCCAGAATGCAATGGGGCCCACCTCGAGGCAGGATGAGCTGGAACACTGGGCTGCAGTGGGGCTGGGCATGGTGCCTTACCCCCTAGATGTACTAAACAGAGTGAGTGGCACAGTCCTGGAATGACCACCAGCCACGGTGCCTCCCGCCAACATCTGAATCGGCTCACTGCTCCCCCTGGACAGAGCAACCCCCACAGCTGTGGAACTCACTTGCTCTGCCCAGCGGGAGCAGCAAGCTAGTCTGAGTTCTGGCTGGCAGGGGCAGTGAATGCTGCAGCACTGGGTTCAGAGCCCCACCACCTCAGGCTCCCCCTGAAGCCGCACCCCCCACCAACAAGCAAAGTGGAGGCAGGAGACCCAGCCCCTGCTAGACAGCCCAGCCTGCACTCTCTCTACTCCACCAGCTCTCAGGCTCCAGCCTGGGCACTGCACTGCTGCGCTACTGCAAGCAGATTACAAAACTGCCAGCTCCCTGCTGCCCCAGGGAAGCAGCAACAGCAGCAGCTCAGCTCTGCTCTTAGGTCTGGCTCCTCCCAAAGAAAGGAGGAGGGGTGACCAGAGTGGAGGCTTTTTCCAAAAATCAGTAAAACTTTATTCTATTTCCATTCTTCGCCATTAACAGAAAACTCAGAGACAGCAATGTTAATTCCCTTGAACCAGCTTCCAAGGGAAGTGGTGCTAGCTCCTACCTTAGGGGTCTTCAAAAGGAGGCTTGATAACTACCTAG
Source organism: Crocodylus siamensis (assembly GCF_052110815.1). Taxonomy (NCBI): domain Eukaryota; kingdom Metazoa; phylum Chordata; order Crocodylia; family Crocodylidae; genus Crocodylus; species Crocodylus siamensis. Next base: position 178,109,753 of record NC_143398.1, on the reverse strand, counting down.
CTGGGGTCATATGAGCTTAAACTTACCAAGGGTTATATAAGCCCAGTATTCATTCCTGCCCAGGGCAGGGGGTCAGACTTGATGATCTGCTTAGGTCCCTTCCGACCCTACATCTATGAATCTATTTGTACAAAGATAATCCGTGTCCAGATAAAAACCTTAAATTGAGAATAGAGTGAACATGAGGGAACCTCCCCCCCCCCCCCCCCCCCCCCAAAAAGAAAAAAATTCAACATGCATAATATTACACCCTATTCAAAAAAAATAAATTTTGATCTTTTTGGTTAAAGAAATACTTTGACCAAATCAGTTTCTTACTTGATAAAGTATGGCTGGGAATATGGTGATTGGTGGTGGGCAGGATGAAAAAATAAAATAATTAAAACACAGAGGCAGCAATTATTTCACATGAATGTAAGTCTCAATGTGGGTCCAGGGCTCTGGCACTTACTGCTCCCACCAGGTAGAGCCTGGATTGGCTTGCTGCTCCCACTGGGCAGAGGAAGTGAGCTCTAAAGCCGTGGCGCTTGCTTTGCCTGGCAGGAACAGCAAGCCAGTCCTGCCCCTGCTCAACAAGCCTCTACTGGCAAATCACAGCTGTGCAGGTAAAGGCTAGTCAGAGATGGTTTTTCTCTTTAAAATGCAACTACTTCACCAAGTCAGTCAACACTAATCTGATTAACATAATGCGGCTTACAGCATAAGGTATAACAAGGACCAAAGACATGTACAGTGATGTACATTATAGTTCTGCTCAGTTTCACTGATCCCACATACACATTTAAAAAAAATAAAAGTGCTATTCTGAAGTTGACATTGGCCCATTCAGCAATCTGTTTCTGGTTTTTGCTGAAGTTTTTTGCTATGTTAAGATTTTTCATGTCATCTACTTCCCTGTTTTTATCTGTCATCTGCTTCCGCCTTAATGCTCTGTTACTATTTTTTGCCATGTGCCTTCTCCCTACTTCCCCTGCTTCACACATCACTCCCTGTCCCAGCCTCTCAAAATCCAAGCCAAGAAAACACTATCAGCACTAAATCGCCTCTACACTCTCTCACACTAGTGCAAGCTAAAAGTAAACACATCTGAAATTCCACCTGCAACAGTTATGCTGATTGGGGCAGGGGGAGAGGAATCAATGTGACAAATTCATCACATTTATCTTTTCCCTCTGCTCCCAAAAAGAAACTTGTCAATACAACTGAACAGCAGTGCAGATGCTGGTGGTCTTGAAATGGTTCCCAGCTACAAAATCCCATAGTCCTTTCATAACTTAAAACTGTAGATGCTTTATGGCAGTGATACTCAACTTCTTCAGATGGCAGGCCAGAAAGGCAACGCCCAATCCCTCTGTGGCCTGAATCCAGCAGGGCCACACCTGGCCACACCCAGAGCAGAAAGGGGCAGCCCAGCCTCAATCCACCTACATGGTAGGAGGAGACCTGGGCCAAGCCAAAACTTGGACCCTCAGGGGAGGAGGCAGCACAGACTCGCCCCACAGGAGAAAAGGGGCATGGCCCAGCCCCAACCTGGCTGAGTGGAAGCAAATGGGTATGGTCTGGGGTCACAAAGAGAAGGGAGTGTAGCCCAGCCCCAACCCAGATGTCTGGAGGGAAGGGGGCATGGCCTGGCTCTAATCTGGCCATGCACAGGTGCAGGGAGGGGCTTGCAATTTGGCAGGGCTTGCAATACTGCCACTGCTCCCCTGCTGCCAAATTTCCCAAGCTATAGGGAGCCCCATGGGCTGGATTCCAAGGCTCTGCAGGTTGCATTTGGCCCATGGCTGGAGGTTGAGCACCCCTGTTCTATGGCAATGATTCTACAAGATTACTCTTTTTCCAGGGAAAGATTTAAGTACTATTATGGGAGGTTTTCTGAGGTTCACACTCTGGTACCTGAGCCACTGGTTGCCTACCCCTGCTGTAGCACATTTAAAAAATTTTAAAAAAGAGAACTAAGCCTTACCTAAAGTACTTATACCAAAGGTCAGGCCTGTCCTACTGGTAGTCCACAGGCCACATACAACCCACAAAGGGTTAAACATGCAGCCTCCCCCTCAGTTCCCCAACCAGGCACCACTTACCCACTGGCCCATCACTCTCCTGCTCCCAGAGTCTCCAGTCTCCCCTCCCCATCACCTCCAAATTCCTGCCTCTGTCCCTAGGGCTCAGAATAACCCCACATGGTACACCGGGAGGGGGGCAGAGGACAAGGGAGCATGTAACTTGTGAAAACATGGAATATGTTGGACTTTAGCAACAAAATGACTGCAAATACTAATTTTGACAAACAAGCTGATACAAAAGTGGATCTAATTAAATATTTTTTAAAAAGTTGTCATTACAAAATTATCCTTTTAAAATACACTTTAAGTTAGGTAGCTAACCAAAGAGAATGAACTATAAAAGACAGGAAGAGAGGAACTTACATCTGTCTAGAGAAATTATAATCAAGTTTACTTACCCTGGGTTCCCACTAGTACCATTGGGATTTCACTAGTGTTACGATAGTTGGCCATACGACTATAGTAGTGGTAAACAGTCTGGAAACTAATTTCATCTTCCAAGCTGAAGACAAATATAACTGCATCCACCCACATGGCAAACTGCAGAAAATAAGGGAGGGGGAAAGACATTTGGTAAAAAAGCGAAGAATATAAACAATGAGTTTATCTTGTACTGGTAAAGCTGAGGGGGGAGAACGATCCATTTGACAAATTTTATTATCAATGCTAATAAAAATACGTTTGATTTTTATATTTGTGGTGAGTTTGGTGCTTGTTAAGGTGTAGATTAACATTTATAATAATGGTTTGGATAAGGCAGAGTCCCCCAAACATCTTTACCTCACTAATATATGCTACAAAAATTATTATGGGCCTAAGAGGTAAGGTTTTTGAGAAAAGGCTGCAACAGCTAGGGTTATTTTGTCTGGAAAGAGAAGACTGGCGGTAGGGCAGGGGGAGGGTTAATAACAGTCTTCAAATACCTAAGGGCAATTATACAAGGAAAAAACATGGTCTTTTTTTTTATGGCCACAGGGGACAGGACTAGGAGCAATGGACTCAAGCTATAGCAAAGGAAATTTAGGTTGGAGATTAGGAGGAACCTTCTGGCTGGAACTTTGACTATGTTCAAGCATTGGTACAGGCTATCTAGATAAGTTGTAGGATCTCCAGCCCTTGGAAATTTTCAAGAGCAGGCTGAACTGACACTGGGCTCAGATGGTTTAATCAGGGATGACCCTACCTATAAGCACAGGGCTGGACTACATGAGGTCCCTTTCAGCCCTACTTTCCTATGATCCTATGTAAATATAGTCCTAATCTCTTTCAAAGAATTAATTTTGTTATACAATATACAGAGGTTACTGAAACAACCAGTTACTTCTCATTTTTCCTTTTACCTGTGCATATTGATACCTTAGGTAAAGAAAGCATAAAACCAGAGTTAACTAACTTCACTAACTAGTGATTTGCACTAACTTCAAAATATCATCAAAATCCCACAAATTATTTATTTATTTATTTTTAATTTAAACCAAAATTGTCAGTTACCAAAATTTACAACTGTCCTAATACAATAAGTAATAAAAATAATGTCATGTTTTATAGTCTGAAAAGTAAGCTGGTTCTCCCTGGTACCACCAAATTGATGAAAGTTTGAAACATGTATACATAGGCATGGTTCAGGAGTATGTTTTGATGTATTTAAGGGGAAAACAAGCTATCAGAAAATCTCTCTCATCACAGATGAAACTGGCTAAGGGAGAAATCTCTTAAACCATATGTGACCATCCTGTGACATGGGTGCCACAAGTGACACAGGCAACCTGTGTGCATGACATGCAGCAGATCACAGAAGGGACAATGGCAAATAGAGCAGGAAGCAGAAAGCAAAGCAACAGATCAGGCAGGGAGCATATGGCTGAAGGCAGAAAGCAGAGCAGCAGATCAGGCAGGATAGGGGATTGGAGTGGCACTTAGGGAGGGTGCAGGGTTATTTTGTGGCATACCTGCCAAAAAGGTTGGTCCCTCCTGCCGTAAGGCAATAAATGAAGGCCTTCATTCCTATTGCACATTTTATATTAATGGAAAGCTTACCAACTCCCACCATAACCATGATGTAACAATGTGCATCTAATTAAGTTTATTTCCAGTGTTTAGAGACTCAACATAAAGACTACAGTCTACACACACCTAGAAAGATGCAGACTCTGCTGCAAAGGATTTACAATTAAGCAGACAAGACAAAATGTGGAGGGAAACAGGCATAAGAGTGAACTGATACAGCAGTCACTGGCAGAGTTCAGAACAATATCAAGGTCTCCCAAGTCCCGGTGAAGTGCCCTTTTCACTTTCTTTAAAAAAATGGGTTACTATAAACCAATGAATATGTTGCACAATATTTCTGCCCTGAGTTTATGCTCATTAGTATCTGAGTATTCCCAGCTCTTGAGGTTTTATTTCTATTCTTTCAACGCTTCACATTTTTCAGCACCTACTTCTGAAGTCGTGAGATTACGCAAGTACTTCAGATCTTATTTCTTAAAAATTCCAAAATTCTAAAAGCTCAAATTACAAACAAAAAATAAGAAATCTACATTTCAGTTTTGCAACTTGATTATCTTTTAATATATGACTTGGCAATACTGGGTTTTTTTTATATATTTCTTTTCATCTAATCCATTTGTGACCATGGGAAAAAACAGTAATGAAATATTATTTATGCTAGGTATAATAAAAAAAATTAAACATACAAAATTGTGGGAGTCTAAATTCTTCAGACTTGAATATACATTCATGCACTAGAATCTGCTGTATTTTGTTTGGAACTTATTTGTAGCATGGATATTCTTATAAAGCACCGTTTTTTAAGCTTTTCTTCAGAAGATGCCTCATTCAGTAAGAAATGTGTAAGTATACTTGTGCCTGGAAATTGTTCCTTTCCTAAGGTTAAATGTTTCTGTAGAATGTTAAGACTTCTCCCCCACTCCCTCCCAATATATAATACTGCAATGGTATTCCATCTACTACAGGTTATAAGGATTTCCAAAAAATATGGGACCATTTAAAATAGTTCCTTCTGGTTACAAAATACTTTATTTCTCAGAGTGAATTTAATGTCTGTGAGAATTGCTACGTTGACTTGACAGCACCAAAAATGTAGATTCTTTGGAAAGCAGTATAAGCAGTGGCAAATTCAACTTTATCCCACTTCCTTACCACACCTGCTTCAAAATCATCTGGGTTAGAAATCAAGTCCCCTCATGCATGCATGTGATGCTGCTGTTTATTAGGTGAACACCTGTCCTAGTAGACAATCAAACCATGCCAGTAGCTGATGAATCAAAGACTCTGAATGGAATGGATAGCAAGTACCACCAAAAAACTATGATCATGGTGTAATAATTGTATTTTTTCAGAAAAAGCTGCTATATTTCTGTAACTGAACTATAAGAACTAAAATCAAAGCTGAAGATGAAAGGTAAAGGTGACATAAATGCAAGTGATATGCTTTGAAGAGGAGGAAAGTCACAGCACCACCAGATGACTTAACATCCTTCACTAAGGCTATGTACATGCATGCAAATGATCTGGGAGAATTCTCCCAGGCTTGTTCTCCTGGTAGATGCACCTGAACAACTATTTGAATCCTGAACCCTGAGGAGCAGACAGCATGCTGTGGTGACACTGTGCAGCCAGGGGACCCCTGTGCACACATCTCAGGGTGCTCTGTAGGCTCCCTCTGTCTGTCCAGAGACAGATGGCAGCAGTAGACAGGGCAGTCCTTGGCTGACCCAGAACGCTCAGTCCAACTGTATCTCCCAGTACAATGTAGGATTGAAAAGGGGATGCGTCCTGCTCCCTGCTTGGTAGGAGCAGTAGAGTCCAGTGAGCAATACACCATCTCCCTGGGGAAGTTGGGATGGGAAGGGGGTTCCTCAGGTTTTTGTCCTTTCTGTTGTGCCTATTTCTGCTCTGGGAGAAAAATCCGCAACATTTATACACTTTTGGCTTCTACTGGGAGAGCAGTGGCTCTCCCAAGATGAAAGTGAATGTCTGTATGTGGCCTAGGTCTACATTCCTAAAAGTGAGCTAATTTAAAAATTGTTTATATATGCTACACACAGGAAAAGAAACAACTGCCAAACAAAAAGGTAGCAAATCTCTTTCGTGACTTCTGTATTATTTTCAGTGTTTTTCTATTTTCCTTTTTGATATAAAACTAACCCTCTTTTTCAGCGTATAACTCAAACTCCAATTATATCCTGAAAATAGAAAGTAAAAATTTCTGTGGAGTTTATTCCATAATTGTTAACTTTAAGACTCTTCAATTCCTAATCCCTTCTGCAGAATCTTCTACTGGACTGGGGGGAGGGCACTGGACCAGCACGCCAGATTCAAGAACCTCAGTTCCTTTCTTCCTTCAGAGAAATGAAATGCTGACATTGAAATAAGCCCAAACAGCACTCTCAGAAAGCTGTAGATATGTTCTTCCCTTTGGTCACTCTTTCTTGCTAAGACACGCTCAGTCTTCTGCCTCTTCTCATATTGCCATGCCCTCCCAGTAAAAAATGTATTCCTATCTAGAAAGCTTTTTTTTTTTCCTTGGGGGGAAGGAGGGAAGGACTTTTAACCTCATGAAACAGCAGTGAAAAGTTTGTTTTTCTTCTTCAGAGGATGCTTCACTTTCATTAAGAATTTTGTTAGTATACTTGTGCCTGGAAATAGTACATTTTATTTTGGGACTTATTCATCTGAAAGTTAAAAATCAAGACCTTTGAAAAGGAATACACTATCCATTTTACATTCAGTTCTGAAGGTTACCTATAAATACATATTTTCTGTCTACAAAATACTGAATAGCAAACAATACCAAGAAAATACAGGAAGCTGGAGGGTTTTCCCCCTTGCTACATAAACATTAGTAAGCTTATTGTGGGCCCATACCCATTTTGAAGTGTTTATATGTTATTCTTATAAACATTCTTTACATAATGGCCAGCCAGCAGAATTGTCTTATGCAATTTATACATGCCTCAAGAGTTAAGCAGCCTAGCTCGACCTCATACCTCCCAGGCTCCAACCTGTATTATATAAACTCATCTTCTGCTTTAGTCTCTGTGGCCATTTTTATACATGCTCTGGAAGCAGGGGCCGGGGGGGGGTACTTTCATTTAAAGTGTCACTGTGTCCCATGTATTATTATGTGTATGTATTAGTAGTGTCTCGTATATTAGTGTTTGACAAGCTGTAATTCAAACAGCCCCAGCGCCACTTTGAAGCTCAGGAACACTAATACACGAGACACGAAGGCTGGCTGGAGCACAGTAATTACCATGATTAATCGACTCTGCTCCACAGCATGTTTACAGGAATCCCTTCATTCCTCTGCCTTCCCTCCTGTCTTTGTCCACACTTCTTCCCCTGCTTTAATCCTCCCATCACTAATAAGCAATAGTGGGGCACTAAAACACAAGCTGCTGTTGCTGGCACCTCTCCATTCAGCTGTTTGGCTTCAGAGCAGTTCTGGCTGCTTGATGCTTGAAGTTGTTCCATCACGGAACAGCTGAGTGGACTGAGTCCAGCAGCAGCTGATGCACCAGAGAAGCCTTGCTAATAGCCATATAAACAGCAAATGAAGAGATCAGTCTGTTCTCTGAGATCTAGAACCCCTGTACATCACTGGGTCCTCAACATCTTTGCTCATGGAACGGCCACATGAGTACACATTTATAAGTAACATTTACTGTTTTCATATTGCATCATAGCAAAGTAAGGTAACCAGAAAAAAAAAATGAATATGCTATATCTTCTCCCAAGAACAGCAAATCCTGTGCACAGTAGAGAAACTGCTTTCCATAAGGCAACAAATTAAAAAGGACACATAAGCCAATTTAGAAATATAGTGCAATACAATTACACCCTACTGAAGACTGGAAAATCAGACATTACCACTATGAAGAAATAAGGGGAAAGCAATGAAGAAAAGGTGAAATGAAGGAGAAGGACAAAATTAAAAGCAAATACACATCTGCTGTGTTCACTTTACAAAAGGATTTAAATGAAATTAAAAATTGAATATATAATATCAATCTTGCTAGGGAAGAGACAGCCTTGAAGTGAACCATGAAAGAAAATAAGTCCACGTTGTATCCAATATTTCTTTGTCAGGAAGTAATTTATAACCCATCTACAAGTACAGTGTATTCTTCTTCAGTGTACAGCCTTGGGTCTTTAAAAATAAAATTTACACTTACCCAAACTCAACACAAACAATACTAATTAAATAGAGGAACAGTCTGTCCCAATATTTTTCCACCTTGTTATGCATAACGCTGTTGATGGGACAGTCAGGTCTGCTTTAGCAGTCTTGAAATTGATGGCTCCTAGCAAGTTTCACCAGTTATGGAAGTAAAAAGCTTACAATTAAGTTACCAAGCATACAGTAGGGCCAAAGAGTTCCTATGCACTTAATTTATACATTTAAGCAGTGAGTGGGGTGGAGACCAGAGTTTTTTAAAATACAAACAAGAGGAAAAGAAATTGGAGTAGCTTCTTGTTATGTAGTTAAACAAATTATGCACTCAGATATATAACCAAGTAAGAACACTAAAAAACATTTTTCATCTGAAATGCATTTATGGTTATTAGTGCCCCTAGAAAACCCATTAGCAATTGGTGCATGGATTCAGAACACAAAAAGTCTTAATATGCTCAAGCACATGAAAAAAATTTCACCCCAAAAGTAGGCATGACGTCTGCAGGTACATCTTGTCATTAAGGAAGGCAAGGGCAAACTGTGTATGTTAGTCACTTGTTCAAAGTGTGACATTAGCCGCCTTCTTTGAGGCTCTTCACATCAGATGTCAGACTGCAGCCCGGCAATATGCTACTGCCTTCTTGAAAGAGTAATTAGCATATTTCCTCTTTTGCTAGAAGATACTTAAAGAATTACATTTACATTCTTAAAGTCATTTAAAATTAACCTGGTAAGAAATCATTAAGCATTGTCCTGAAATTGGCTTGATTTTGGGGTGTTTTTTAAATAAATTTTTAATTCCGATATATAATCCAGTTTAATAGAGCTCTATATAGACTGCTCACCTGTGCCTCTGGAGGGCCCCCTTCATCTCTAATCAGCAGCAGATAGCTTTGTCCATCAACTACAATCTCTTTCTTGAATCTCCCACCTGTCACACAAAGTAACTCATTACAGGAGAGAAAAAGTAAACACACAAACAAACAAAGGCTTCACTTGTGGAAAAAACTTTTCTAAGATCTCAGATATGCATAATGCATTGTGTATTAATTATACGCATAGCTCTTATCTATAATGTTTCAATAATATAAGACTTACTGAATAAAGTTAAATAAAGTATTTTTAGGAACGGAAAAAAATGTTAAGGATTCTAATATATACACTGCCAAGAAACTCCTGTTACATATTGTAGCAATTTAAAATATAACAAGACTAAATGTCTAATTTTCCAATAATTATAACCTTTACTTGAAAAAAAAATTCTGTGAAACAAATCTATAAAAGCAATGCTACTCTGGACAGTTACATACTGTAATGGTTGGCCCTGTTATTGTAATATGTGAACTAACTTAAGCTTTTTACGCCCTTTTTTCCTCAAGAGAAGCCCAGTTCTTGAAACTAAACATGTAATGTTATGAAAATGGTATTTCTATATTCACAGGTCACACTTAGGGAAAGAATGCTGTAAAATACTAGACACGTTAGACAAAAACTACAACGGTGATACCTCTGTGCAGATGTACTAAAAACTATGAGAAAAATGCTGTACAAGTTACTAACAAGATGGATCGGAGACTTATTTGGGTTAGAAATAACAGAGTGTAAGTTATAGACCTCAACCAAAGCAGGAATTCTATCTGGGCCTCAGAGGAATATTTTGAGGGGAGAGAGACTATTTAGCCCTTGTAAAGACCCAGGCACTGGCCCTAAACACTGACCTCCTCTTCAATACTCTCAGACTAAGATGTGACACACAGCTGCACTGTGTACTGCCTCATCAATACCCTGTCAATGACTTCCAAGTCTGACTGGGAGAGAGGGATGGGTAATAGAGATTACCCTTCCCTTGGGAAGGAAGGCATTTCAAACACCATGCTGTTTCTCATGCGAGACTCCAGATAGTGACAAATTACATTCAGAATTTCTGGTGTGACTGAGCCTAAAATGGGATTAGCAAACTTGGTCCACTTAAGGCCTCAGGACAGATTTATATTCACAGAAGTGAAAGCACTCCAATCTTACCGCCTAAGCCACATGGGCCCTCAGCCCTCTATGCATAAAGTTGTCCAATTAAACATGCATCTGAGCCCAGGCAAAAGACAGTATTAGGTCAGTAGATGCAGTGTCTAATTTTTTTTTTTAAATTTACACTACATTCCATGAATCCTTCTTCTAATCTTATTTTCACAATTTCTCAACTAAAATTTCCATCACAAATTTGTAATGCTAGGAAAACTGAAAGAGACTTAAAATAGTTTATATGAAAGTTGAGTACTCTATTAAAATTTCTGGATAGGAAAACTAGTTTTCAAGTACATCATTTCTTAAACAGCAAAAAAAGGTGAAGACTGGGAAATAAGAGAACTTCCCCCTTTTATTTCTGTTATCCGACTGCACATAGCTAGGACCAACTACAGAGCAAGAACATTTTTGTTATCTTGATCACAGGTTGGATTGAGCCCATGGCTCCCAAGGTCAACTGCCACATAAAAATCTTTTTAAGTCCACTATTAATAGAATTTCCAAAACAAAAGCTAAATGTATGAAAAAAGCAGACCATCTTAGATGGTTGAATTAGATCACTGAATTCCCATTAAATATCTCTTTATTTCCTTCGTAAAATAATTTAATTGGCCAAAATCACTTAATCCACTTAAGGTAATAATATAGTAATAAAATGTTCAAGTGCTTAAAATATACTCTTCCAGGGAAAACATAAATTGTTTTACACAACTGAAAGAAAAAAAAATCATTATTATCAGAGGAGTGACGATTTCAAAAAACTGCTGCAAAAACCCTTAGTTTTTGATAGTGCCATTTTTTAAAAAAAACATTGGAACTTTAAACTCATCGATTACAAAACAGTGAAAAGAACAGCCTTTTAAAACAAACAGTAAGTGTCTTGAGAAAAAGGTTACTCAGACCCAGTGGACATCAGTGCTTTTTCTTCACACAAACTTTAAAAGCAAAATAGTTCTGAAGACAAAAAAGAGTATGGATAAACAGAATTAAAAAACAAGGTACCTTGCATATATAATACAGTGGCATAAGTACCATCTGCATAAGTATGTAACCTAGCAACAACCAAGTGGCAGTAGCACACTAGCATTGACCTGTAAAAACCAAGTTTCATTTAAAAGACTGAAGAACCTGGTTTTGGGTGGGAGAGAATTGGAAACAAATATATAATTTATGCAATTATTTTCTCATCATTCCACTTCCCCTCAAATGAGATATTGCCATGTACTAAGCTGCTGTCCTACTGCTAACACATATGCCATAAATTTAAAGTGCAATGTTATTACAATACAGTTTGTATTACTATATTCCCATCTTGTATGTATACCCATGCATCAATTCATGAATCACATTACACTCTAAAGAACAGCACTAAGGTGAATCTCTCTCTCAATCTGTCTCTGTACCATATCCAAACAGGATGTTGGTGACCATGGTCTTCCACAGATCACTTCTTTTTGAGGCATACCGAATTTCCAGTGTCGACACATTCATTCATTAAATAAACTCTTGACATAAGTTAGCCTCCGTCTTCCACGATCTCTTCTTCCTTCAATCTTTCCAGTTTTTACCACACTTTCAATTTCCTCTTTCCTCATAATGTATCGGAGAAACTCACTGTCTCTTTCCAATGTTAATCAGCAGCTTCCTCCTGCAGCCTGCTCTTCACATAATATCTTCATTTGAAGTGCAATTTATCCAACATATCTTCAAGATGCAGCTTAAGAGCCACATCTCAAGTACTTCAACTCTCTTGTCCATATCTGGCAATATTGTCCAACATTCTGATGCAAACATGAGGACCGGTATAACAGCAATCCAAAACTTAACTTCGTCCCAATAGAAAATTTACTATTTGTTAGTATCTTTTTCATTTTCAGAAATGAGTCTTTTGCCATCCCTATGCTCCGTTTTGTTTCATGCTCACATTTCATGATCAGTTATCCAGCTTCCCAAGTAGTTAAATTTGTTGACTTGCCTTATCTGTTCCTTTGCCACTTTGATGTTGCATGCCAGAATGATCTTTTTTGTAATTGCAATGCATTCCATTTTTCTACAGTTGATACTCAGACCCTTCTTCTCGCTTTCACTAACACTTTTATCTAAAATTCCTTGTAGCGCCTCTTCTGAATCATCTGTTAAGACTGTGTCACCAGCATAATGTAAGTTGTTCAAATTCTGTCCACCAATGATCAGCTTTGGTAAATCCTCAAGCTCCTTCAGTATTTTCTCACTCTACAAGTTGAACAAGTCAGGTGAAAAAACAGCCTGACTTGTTCAAAGTCAGGTGCCTCACGCCTCTCAATTTGGATGCAAATGACTTAGCTCATTTTCCATCTGCACTGCTGCAGTTTGGTCCCAATAGAAGTTTCTTAAAATTCTCAAGTCTTTACCATCAATATCCAATTCTTCCAGCATTTTCATTAACTCCTCATGGTTGACTATCAAAAGCTTTGGTACAATAAACAGAACATAAGAAAAGGTCTTTCCTCATTTTTATTACCCTCTCCAAAAGCATTTGTACCATGAAGACAGCATTTCTTGTACAAGTATCTTCAGCAAAACCACAATGAACGGAAGCAATCTCTGGTCTTATTCTACTTCTAGCTCTCATCATAACTTTTAATGGGATCTTTGTCACATGGCTCATTAAACTGATGGTTCAACGGAGTTCACATTCAAAAACTCCATATTTTCAGGGGAGTGCAATAAAGATCGATTTATTGAGGTCCTCAGGTATTTCTCCACTTTCGTAAATCTCACAGGTAACAGTTGTTAACTTTTCTATACCAAACTCTTCCAAACATTTTACTTGATCTACTGTAATCTCATCTGGTCATATAGCCTTATTGGTCTTTATTTGGTTGATAACTGTTCGTACTTCTGACTCAAGAATTTTCAAACCATTCATGTTCTTCCTAATAAATGGCTTTTTTTCTCGGCTGTCATGGACTAACTATTCAATATACTGTGTCCATCTTTTCAATACTTGTTCTCATTCCATAATTACATCAACATTCTCGGTTTTTATAGATCCCCTAGCAGTACATCCCCCTCTGCCTGTGATGTCTTTGATATCCCTATACACCATGTACTATGTAACAACTGTATCTTTTGTTTCTCTATTTATCTCTGTACATTTTTCATTAAGCCACTCTTGCTTTTCTTCATTGCACCTTGATCAAATTCTTTTGTCCTGTTTCTTATACTCTTCCATACCACAGGTTTTCATCTTTCCTCCATATGTTCAAGGATTTCTTCAGCCATTCATTTCCGTTTCTTTTGCCATACTTTTGACGGAATAACTTCCCTGGCTGTTTCAAGTAGAGCATCTTTGAAAGTTTCCCAGTTTGACATATTTCCTTCATCTTCAAGTTTTTGAAAATATTTTTTGACTTCAACTGTGTATCTTTCTTTAAGCAGATCTTTTGCCATTAGAGTTGAATAATCAAGCTTCTTTGTTACTTTTGTTTTCTTAAGTTTCCCCAACTTATCTTGATGGTACATACTACAGGTACATGATCACCCCCACAGTCAGCACCTGGGTAAGCTTTCAATTGCTGAGCTGCATTCCTGAATCTTCTCTTGAGCTAGGGACAGACATTACACAAACTGGCTTAAGTGATCAGAAAGTGGTTTAAACCTGTAACAGAACAGATGTTCAGTGCACATAAACCAGTCTGAAAATGGCTGCAACCAGTTTGAGGTAAAGCTGGTTGAATATAGTAGCAGACTTAACTGATATGGCTCAAACTGTCTTATGCAATGTCTGTCCCTGGCTGGAGGTCTGGCAGAGATTTGAAGGCATAGCAGGGCTTGCTTGACTCCCCCTTGCTCTATCCCTCCTCACTGCTTGCTGCTCAAGCATGAAATTCCTCTCTCCCATCTCCCACAGCAGGGACTCCAGCCCTACGGACCCTAGGCATGTGGTATGCTAGCTAATGTAGATGTGTCTCTCTCTAATTTCATTGGGACAGGCAGACAGAACAGTGACCACTTAGCGCTGTTTGGTGCTAATCAACAGGTCAGCTGGTAAGCTGTTTAAGAAGAGTTTGAAGAAATGTAGAAAGGCTATTGTTTTGCTGATCACGTGAGAAACACTGTTATCATCCCTTCCTCCCCCCACTGGCTTGCTTGCCTGTCAGTTTGCTGGAGACCATATGAAGAAGCAGGGAGAGAGACTGAAAATCTTTGCATCATCAACGGATGCATGCACTGCACCCTCCCCGCTCTCCTCAGAGTGCTATCAGGGGTCTGGGGTCTGGCAACACTCCCGTGCCTTGAGCAGCAAGCAGGGAAAGGCCTGGGATGGTGCAGGCAGACTTCCCTAACCAGAAGTTCCTGCAGGACATGACCATGCCTCCCCTCAGCTCCTCCCTATACAAGGGAAGGTAGGGCTTCTCTAGCACCTCCCCCAGTTTCTAGCTTGAGCCAGTGCAGGCATGTGCCTGAATTTCCTCAGTCCAGAGAGAATGTCTGTCTGGTTACAAACCAGTTCGGCCTAACCAGGTTATATTAACCTGCAAAGATTAAATCAATTCAGGCTCAGGCTTTTTGAATGTCTGTCCCTAGCCTTGATGGTGATGAAACCAATTTGGTTTCTAACAACCTTCAGGGCTTTTCCATATGTACCTTTTCTCAGGCTGTGTTCAAAACCATGCGTTTATAATGACTTGATCATTTGCAACAAACCTACCAATCCATCTCTCTCCTCTTTCATTTTTCTTTCCAAGTCCATGAGGTCCAACAATATTATCCACTCATTCACAACTAACTTTTGCATTTACATCTGCCATCACTATGACCACTTTTTCTGGTTTGCACTGCTTTTTCACTTTATCACTGTCTTCATAGAAATGATCATTGTCCTCTTCCCCACTTTCAGTTGTCGGTGCATAAACTTGTATTACTGCAATGTTGAAAGGTTTAGCCTTTATTTTCACAAGCATCACTCTATCAGATACTGCCCCAAAACCATGCAAATATTTTGAGGTGTCTTCATCCAATGAGGCTCATGGGTGCAACACCTTACCTAAGGGTGAACCACAGTCTGCAGTAGCTAGACAGTACTTATCTCACTATTACCCTAACAGTTAAAAATGTCCTCTGGTTGGATTCAGTTTAACGTCATACCCAGGACTGCTGGATGCAACTTAATGTCATACCCAGTTTAACATTGTATTATATGCTTAGTTCCAATTCAACAAAAATGGTGCTCTGCTCTTGCAAATTGGTAAATTTATTTCTCACAAACTAGATCAATTTTCATCTTTTCCCCTTACCTGCTATAGGTCCAATTTTATCTATTTCTATGTTGTCTATGAGAAACTTCATATACAATAATCTGGGTAATACGGAGATAGCATCTCTTTAATGAAAACATTCAGAGAAACCATATTATCTATTGTTTTGTTTTGTTTTTAATTTCCCTACTATGCATGTCACAGTCTATAGATCACAACTCATTCAGGAGAAGCCTAGGATAACAACAATTACTTTGTAACTTTTGAAAAGCAGAATTATCTTCCGGGATTCATTCACTTTGGCTCTACATAAGAAACTGACAGAATTCCTAGGCTGATAAATGCTGTGCATCTCAAAAGGTAGGAATACAATTTTAGCACCATGACATACATACAACCCCTACTAGTGTTTATGAACTACCAAAACTCATCTGCTGCACTGAAAATTTCCAGTCAATTTCCCATGAAGGAAAAAAAAAGACTTCTCAAAAATGAAACCAGTTATAGAAGTCTACCCCCTCAAAAGGACTGGGACACTTAATATTAAAATTCAAAATAAGATATGGCTCAAATCAGTGTTTCTCCAATTTCTGAAGGAAAGAACATGAAACCTGCAAAAGTGAGGGTTATTTTTTTTAATGCAGGATCACATGGCTAGCTAGCACATTTTCTCCTCTCATTAAAAGAAAAAAACTTTGCACAACATTTTTATTTCAAGACAAAGCTATTAGAGTAACTACCACCCCCTTTCCCTTGTACAAAAAAGAAGAAAAGAAAAAGAAAGAAATGCAGATAATATACAGTTACTGGTTCCCCTCAAATCTGAATTTTGGTTTGGTTTAAAATTATGAACAAGTATGAATATTTTAAAATACATGCTTAAATATTTTAACAGAAAAAATGCTACAATGGTAGAGGAGGACACAACAGTGTTTGACCCCCAGAAATAAAAGGGAAACAAAAATCTAGGGCATCAGGAAGTGAAGCACATCCATATTACTTGTATTGCAACAGTATCTATTAGTCTGTCATGGACTGGGATTCTCTTGTGCTAGGCACTGAGAAGAGAACAAAGATTCAGTCCTTGTGACAGGGCCTAAGAAGCCAAATAGAAGACAGGGGTGTAGGTTGTAGCCATATTGGGCTACAGACATAGACAGACAAGGTTCTTCGGGTAAATGCAATAACTTTTATTAGATCAATTCAGATAGTTGGAAAAATTCTTCTTACCAAGCTTTCAGGTTTAAATACCCTTCATCAGGCTGATGAAGCATCTGCAGTTTGTGTGTGCTCTTCCTGGATGAAATGGATAGTAAAGAAGCCAGAGGCTGGGCAGCTATGCATGCAAGACAGGCAGTCAGTGAAGATGTAAACTGAAGTCAGTGGGTAAGAGACAGGCTGGGATGGGTGGAGGGAAGGGAGGTAAGTGTAGCTGGTAAATTCTAGAGAGGCACCTGGGGAGTTAGATGTCAGGCAAATGATAATGTGTCATAAGTCCCATGTCTATATTTAGTCCATGATTTTTTGTATCCAGGAGGTTGATGAAGTGAAGTTCATAGACTCGTGTGAAAAGTGTTTTGTAAATTCCCTTTGAGGATTAGAACTGAAAGACTGGAGAGAGATTGGTTTTCTTGGGAGAAATATGCCCCCTCTGGTAACTGGGTATTCTTGTCTTTAATACATTTCTGGTGTGCATTCATTCTGGTGCGCACAGTTGTTGCTTGGTCTCTCCTACATATTTTCCATCAGGGCATCTGGTGCATTGGATGAGATATATGACAAATAGAATACAAACACCCCAAATACTACTTTGTCAACCTATGAAGCTGAGGCCACATGGTTCCCCTGTCTTAATCAACAGCTAAAGAGTTGAAAAAAATGCTGAACTGTATCCTTCTGAAGACTACCACATGATGACCATCCATGTGGGGACTCATGGGGCGACCCTGCGTGATCAAAAGCAACTGCAGGGGTCTGAGCATGAGGACAAGGACTCACTTTGTGTTCTCATCAATCCTTCTGGTAACAGTCCAGGTAAAAACCACAGATAAAGCAAAGAGCAAGGTGACCTAAATAAAGGCTAAGAAAGAAGAGGCAATATGGAGAGTCTTAATCTATATCGACTTCTCATTAAACAGAAAAAGTAATGTAAATATTTAGTAAATCCTGTAAATAAAAGCTTTCTTGTGAAATATTCAACACCTAACATGATCTTAACAATATTAGGCAACATAAGAAGACACCAAAGCAGGCAACATAAAAAATTTGGGGAGGAAGTGGTAGGTGGGGGAAAGAAGAAGAAATCATCATATACCATCTTCTCTGGGAAATAAGTTGTGTTTATCTGTTTAAAGGCAAAATAAATTACTGCTTTTAAAAGCCCTATAGCCCCTTGCCAGGGAAATGCATGCTAAGCATACTGATAAATTCCTAGACAAAAACAGCTTTTCCAATCCAAAGGACAAGGAAATGCTGCATGAGAAAAATGTAATCCTTTGTAACCATATGAGAAAAAAGTAATGTTCTGAATCCAGTGGCTTTAAAACATCACAACTTTACAAGCTGAAAGTCTGCTTAAGAAAGAGTCAAAACCGTTTAGAAGGATACTGCAGCAGACAGGAAGCCCAAGTTCCAGACCAATGTAAACCAGTTATCTATTACCTTGGAAGTGATGTCTGAAAAATGTGTATTTAACTAACTACTTACTCATCTATGCACGTTACATAATTTTGTGTACCTATTTGAAAACACTTAAATATTTTGCAAAGAATAGTTGCATGCATTCAGTATATGTACTTTTCAGTTGTGCACACTCTCAGGCAGTGGTAGCCAACCTTTTTGACAAGAGTGCTTGCAAGTTAAGCCTCACTTCTCCCTAAGTGCCACTCTGATTGATCCCCCAGAGGCATACCTAACAGCTTGTGCCTTGGGGTGCCAGAATGGTGGCAGGGGGGCTCAAGTCTCTAGACGAGCAGAGCAGAGCAGAGCAGTAGTAGTATACTGCTGAAAAAGGAGATGTCATAACAAAGAGCCAAGTGAAATCTTCCCTAGTCCTGCAACCATTGCAGTTTTTATATAACAAATGAGGATCCTAACCCCTTTATTTGGCAACAGCTGCAAGGCCAGGGGAGGCTTAACCTTGCTTTTGGCAGCGATACTTCCTCTTACAAAAGCATATTACCACTTCTTAACTCCATGCAACTGGAGACTTGAACTCCACTGCCCTTATTCCATTGAGAGTGTGGAGCTTTTGTGCCACAAACAGCGTCTATCTGTGCCACATGTACTATGGGTTGGCCACGTCTTTGATAGAATCATAGAATCACAGAAGTAGGGTCGGAAGAGACCTTGTAGATCTTCAAGTCCGACCCCCCGCCTGGGCGGGAGAAAAGACTGGACTCAAATGAGTCCAGCCAGGTAGTCATCAAGCCTCTTCTTAAAGATCCCCAGGGTAGGAGCCAGCACCACTTCCCTAGGAAGTTGGTTCCAGCTCCTAGCCGCCCTAACTGTGCAGTAGTTCTTGCGGATGTCTAATCTAAATCTACTCTCTAATAATGTGTCCATTGTTCCTTGTCATGCCAGGGGGCGCTAGGGGAAACAGTGTCTCCCCATAACCCTTCTGGTCCCCCCTAGTTTATAGACAGTCACCAGGTCCCCCCTCAGCCTTCTCTTGCGAAGGCTGAACAGGTTTAGGTCCCGCAGTCTTTCAATGTAGGGTCTGCCCTGTAGTCCCCAGATCACGCGAGTGGCCCTCCTCTGGACCCTTTCAATGCTGTCCACATCCCTCCTGAAATGGGGTGCACAGAACTGGGTGCAG
The DNA here is from genome assembly GCF_052110815.1 of Crocodylus siamensis. NCBI lineage: Eukaryota > Metazoa > Chordata > Crocodylia > Crocodylidae > Crocodylus > Crocodylus siamensis. Next base: position 178,090,409 of record NC_143398.1, on the reverse strand, counting down.
TACTCCAGCTGTGGCCTGATTAGTGTAGCATAGAGGGGGAGGATCACCTCCCTGGCTCTACTTGAGATGCACCTGTGGATGCATGACGAGGTCTGGTTAGCCCTGCCAACCGTGACTGCCTTGCATCTTTTGGGTTCTTAATTAAAAAGAATAAAAGAAAAGCTTTTCTTGTAAACATTATAAGGAGGTATGGAAAAAATACTGCTCTGCACTAATTCACACGTGGGGTCTTTGGCAATGGCATCTCAAGCCTGAATAGCAGGGTGGATCCTATGTCCCTTATCAGCTGCAACAGCTTTGTTATTTTCTGGCCACAGCTGTAACAGGCACCTTTACCCTTTACCTTTACCAGCTTCAACTGGGGCACCTTGTGAGGCTATATCAAGATACTTTCAGTGATGGGTTTATCATGTGTCCAGCAACAGCTTCGGGGCCAGTGGTGTAGCCAGCTCACTGAGAATGCTCCTGCTGCTGTACTGTAGTAGTGTCAGCTCCACTCCAGCGGCTGCAACCCTACAGCCAGTGCCCCATTTGCTCCCCCCGCCAATTGGGGATAACAGAGCAAGTCTCCCCTGGAGGAAGGAGGGAAACTTGAACCCCACTGGGTGGAGGGAGCACCATTCTGCTCACTCTACTTTCCCCCTACCCCAGATGCACAGCTCCCAACTGTCACTGTCTTGGCAAAGATGTCCAGTTGGGGCATCCCAGCACCTCCTTACTGTTGGCACCTGAGGCAGTGCTCCACTTGGCCCACCCTACTTACACTACTTTTGAGAGCTCACACTTCCCATGGGAAAGAAAAATCAGGGCCTTGCCCTCCGGACAGGGTGCTGACTTCAGTGACATATGCTCTTTACCAGCTGATGCCTCCATTCCCAGGGACAAAGTAACACTCTAGCATTTGCAGGATCTCATGAGGTAGCACCTTCAGTGCCCATGACATTGATAGGGGGACTTGTACCCTTGGGCAACTGTGTATACAAGAGGCTGCCTAGGAGGTATGACTGGGGTCCCCTGGAGCAGCCTCCATCTTCATCACTAGGCAGTCCCTTTAGCAGGAACTCTCTTAGTGAACCTGCCTCCCACTCACACACTCAGGGCCCAGCTGGCTAGCACCCTCAGGTCTGGGCAATTCCACTGGACAGTGGGATCAGTACCCCCAAGAGTTCTGGGATCCTGGTGTCACAATGGGGTACTGCAGGGCTGAGGACTCCTTGTGGTACAGAGACACTGGAACCCCAGGTCTGGGAATAACTGGGGACACCTGGGACAGAAGGCTTAGTGAGAGGCAGCACCAGTGCACATGAGCCTGCATGAGAGGTGCCAGCTGCATTTCTGGTGGCAAAGGGGTCAATGACAGGTGGCAAGGTGATCAGGTGGCAGGAGACAGGTAGTCTCACTCTGAGTTCTCCCAACTCAGAGCTTGCTGCGGGTATCTACGTGCCAGACTGAGACTGCAAGGATGGACTGGGACCAAGCAAAGGATTAACAAACAAGGTTGTGACTTGCGCAAAACCCTCCCTACACCCTGAGATGCGTGTACAGGGTTGACAAGTGCCAAAGAGCAGGGAGAGGGAAGCAAGGTGGTCAGCCTTACTTGGACCAGGGAGGTAAAGACCTGAGTGCTGCCATTCGTATCCTGCACTGGACTGCACAGGGCTGCTCTTCCCCTCCCCTCTGTGCAGCTAGGCACTAAGAACAAATGAGGATCCTAACCCCTTTATTTGGCCCTCCTCCCTTTCCCCTTCCTTGAGACAGCTGTTCTTCCACTCCTCTGCCTCCAGACAGGTAGTGGGGCTTCGCTCTCATCTCCCTCCCTCCTTCTGGCTGGATGGCTCAGTCTTCTCCTCCTCTCTACTCCCCCACAGCTTACTCCCCCAACCCTAGGGTTGTTTATGCCTTGTCCCTCTGGCTGGGCTGCCTTTGTCACAGAACAGTCCAGCAGATAAACAGGGGTAAAGATAAACAGGGCAGTACAGACACAGCAGGTTGCAATGTACCCCTCCAACCCCAGACTCTGCCCCACCCATATTCTACCCCTCTTCGCTTGTAAGCCCTGCTCCCAAGCCCTTGCATGGCATACAGAGTAGCTGCATGTGCCACATACAGCATGCATACCATGACTAGGTCACCTCAGCTCTAGGCTATCCTATGCACAAGCACAAATCATGAGGAAGACAAATGAGTATGAATTTACACCTCCACTGCTACACAATACACAACTGAATCCATGCTCAATGCCAAAAACTGTGCTAAATGGTTATAGGATATAGCTGTATTGTCATATACTTTGAAATATCTAACGAAAAGCCTGGCTTTTATAAATATGAAGCTAACAGACATCTGCATATCAGCGGTTTATTCATCAATCATAGTTAGACCTGACATGCATCAAGATACTAAATTGAAGAGATGTGGGAAGGCTTGTTAAACTAAAATCTATGCGTTATACCTTGAACATTGCTTGGTTTGACCTAGCAACTAGAGGAATGCAGTAATCATTGCTAAATAATTTAATTTGCTTATAAAATACTAAACATGTTTTTAAGCACTAGCACCACATATTGCAGGATCCTTTTACCCAGGTAAAGCCACAACTCAGAGTTTTGATCTAGTTTTCATACAGCCCTGTCTCTCACATTCTAGCTTATGACTATTTGCTTCACTGCATAATTGCTCAGTGAAGCAATCACTAATTCGCCATGGTGCCTTAAGGCTCTATTTCATTACCCATCCTTTTCAGTCCTTGTAAATTGCCAATAGGTTCAAATTTCTTAGCAGTGTGATCAAAATTAAGGCTGACATGCAAACATAAGCATGTTGCAGTGGGATGTTTACCATAAACAAGAAAGGAAAGTATGAGAAGATTGTGCATCCAAAAAAATTTGATATGCTCACACTAGAAATTGAAGTACATACCCTATCAGTGACTACAATTTTTTTTTTTAATTTTTATTTTTGTCTTCAACATATATACTCTTAAGAAAGATGAGCTTGGCTTCTTAAAAACAGTCAATAAAAAGTCATTTGTCTCTCTCTCATCCATTCTTTCCCTTGAAACAAATATATTTGGATACATTTTTATTCAAGGAAAAAAAAAACCACTCTCGAAAAGTCCTCTTTAACTAACCAATAATGAACTCTAGATGGGGGAGAGAAAAGGGTAGGAAGGAAATGTACGAAAGATTTCAATATCAAATATTTGTCTATTTAAAAAGAAGAAAAACAATAAAAGAAAAACTTTATTTGGTAAGACCTCCTGACACTTTCTTCTGTAGCATGCCTAACCACAATTTGATTTATTTTAGAAGTCCCATGATAGTATCTCCTTTTAATCAGGTTAAAGAGTATGCTTAAAACCTTAAGTTTATCACTATATGAAACTGGTTATGTACAATGCTTGATATAAAAAAAAATTGTGCCACTTTTGGTAAAATATATTTGGCCTTTGAATGTCTACTTACTGCAAGTTAAAAGTTAATTTCTGGGCATCTCTCCAAGATGGCAAAATTTGTATTAAAAAAAGAGTCAAGATTGCCTGGCTCAGTTTAAAGCACTGCAATGGATTACCAAAAAAACTGGGAAACATTATTAGCACTCCTAACCAAGGGCTAAAAACATCAGACTGTGCACACACCCTTTGCAGTAAAGCATGTTGCTAGAAAATCTGAAGAAACAAAAAGGTTAAGATTTTCAGACTATATTATCTGCTTCTTTCTATTACCTAAAACTAGCTGGAACAATAATGTCAGGGAAGAAGTGACAGCAGAAATTTAATAAGCTGTATAAACAAGAACTGCTAGCACCAGTATTTATCATCAGCAAATTTTCAATCTGGACAGGCAAGAGACCAGCACTGCCTTTCAGACAAGTCAGGGAGGACCCTGGCCATGCCAACATACAAAGGTTGAAGATTTGTAGTGGGCGCGTATACACATGGCTGTACGGCACCATTGTTAGAAGAAAGTACTAAATGATGGCACAGAAGCAGCCCATACTGTGCTGTGACAGTCACACATGGTTATTTTTTAGCTGCTACGATGGTGTAGCTGCATGTTGTAACGAGGGAGTACATTCCTATGGCCATGTAGCTATGGCGTCATGGCTTTTGCCCGTCAACGCTATGTCACCATAGCGCATTGCTGCAGCAATGTAACATCACATGCAGACTCTCCCTGTGAGCAACTACCACTCACTTTTCAACTCTTAAGTACCAGGAGCTGCTCTCACAGTACTGCCTTTTCAGAACCTGAAGGCCAATTAACCAGTAATACTTAATTCACAGAAACGATCATCAAGCTGTACAATTATCTTAATTCAGCTAATCTAAGCAAAAAACTAGAAGAACCAGACAGCAGGCCAGCTAGCCTTAACCAATCATCTACATCTACAAGAATATGTAGCGCTCTCAGTCAAGAACTGAATTACCAGGAACATCAGCATGGCTTTGTCAAACCACTTCCCCCATGAAATCACCAATTCTGCTGAAGATAAAAGTGCTGACAAACTGAGTTCTGTAAAGCATTTGTCAATCACTCATGGCTTTAAGCCAGGTCACAATGGGTTCCCAATGGGGAGTGATCATTTTACTTTTGGGGTACGGGAAGGGATTTGTTTGTTTTGGGATTTTTTTTATTATTATTTTGCAGATTTTGTGGATGATGCCTGATTTCATGGTTTCCCCAGAATCACAACTTCAGTAGGTCCCTGTCACAAGAGGAGAGTTTAGAATGAAAATCTGCAACTTTTTGTCTTTTACCCTATGCTGCTCAGTATCCTTACCAAATATATGAAAGAAAACAAAACATCCAAATATGCATTTAATATTCTGGTGAAAGGTCTGCCTCCCATGGACTGAATTGTAATGAACAGAGGAACTATCAATAACTTTACCATTGGTGCTTTTCATAATAATTGACAGTTCCTCTTGAATTCCTGGGTATGGATTCACCATTATCTTTGCAGACGTGCCAGTATTTTTGCACGTTATCTGAACCGTATCCAAGTTTCTAATCTTTGGTGTCATTTGAGCTCTTTTTTCTGGAGGAGATCTTATCTTTCAGGCAAACAGATCAATAGTTGGATTGCTTATTACTTTTAAAAAGTGGGTGAGAAAATCCATTCAGCTAAAGCTATTCAGTATAGACTAGAACCACATCATACACGATTAATGAATACCACTTTTCTAGAAAGGACAAGCTTGGATGATGTTCTTCTCTGCCACAAGACTGGTCTGTAGTTTTAAGTTGGGAAGCATGCTTGTTCTCTGCTTCTGTATATATGGTATGTGTTTTATGTTATTTATTGTGGTGTGGATGAAATACCTGAGGAGCAATCTCCCTTCTTTTCCGCAAGCTAATCTCTGATTTTCCATTGAAAACATGCCAGTCATGCATGAATCTGAAATCTGCCATTTCCTAGCCTGTAAGGTACTAGCAATTCCCTGGTAATACAAACCAAACCACCAGGAAAAAGCTACTGAATAGGACTGGGACAACTCTTGTTTGACCTTTGATACCAACAAATCTCATAAACATAGAGGTTACTAATGAATTCAGTATCAAACCCATTTTCAGAGTTTCTCAGTATGCCCATGCCCCAATAAATTCACTATAACAGAAACAAAGGCTTTGCTGCCAAGATTTCATATTCACAAATTCACTGTTACTTTTGGTCTCATATTGGCAATCCTATGAAGAGACCAAGTACTGAACAGTCTTGGGTCTTATCTACACCAGGACTTAGATAAAATTTTCCAGCGTTAAGTGAATAAGTATGTTGCCTAAAGCAACACCCCTTCAATAATTAGTATCAACAGAGCTGACCTAATGGACGCATCAATGAGGAATCTAAACCAAAAAAAAAAATGAAAAAAAGAAAAAAATTTACCAACAGCCTTAGGGACTGACCTACACTCTTGCTGATAGAGGCATACAATACATTGAGAAGCCTGGAGAAACTCCATCATTTCTATCCGCATTAAGCCATCATCTAAACCACATTACTTAGTCGATGAATAGAGAGCTTAGTTTCTGTATGAAATGCCAGACTGCAATCCCTAGAGAATTAAGGGCATTAAAGAAAACAGTCACATCTACTTCAATATACAAAGTGATTTATATCAGGTGATACCTGATCCTCTATTAACCTCATTTTTAATGTCATCCAATAGACTGCTTCCGATATTACTTGATACCTCCTATGAAAATGTGCACTAGGCTACACAAAGTGCACCTGATACTGTTCTTCAGTTACTTCCGCTGAATGCTCAAAATTGATGCATTAATTTGCACCTTCCTGCTCTCACAACTATTCTCCTTTGCATCTTATTATTTAAACCTTAACAAAGAGGAAAAAAAGTTGTTCATATTCAGAACATTATTTAACAAATATATGTAGTTCAGTATATACTAAAACCTATACATTTTAAATTATTATTTTTTTAAATCATGGACTGCCTTTGCATCCTTGATGCACAGGAAACTGACCTGCACACAAGTGTTGCTCAAATAATTAACAAAGATTATAGAATCTATCATCCTCAAATTTCTGCTTTATAATTTGCAGTTTTTGCTACCTTGTCATGGGCTTTCACTATAACATAGCAAAAAGCACCTGAGCCCTGTACACTAGAGTTTATACCACTACAGTTGTCCCATTACTGAAATAATGGTTACAGATCATTTCAGTATAAACAAAGTTTTGAAGTCCACAATACTGAAGTAGCACTGTGAATTGATTCTTATTTTTTTTCATTTGACAAGTATTTTTTTTAATATAGGTAATTTGGGGAAGTAAGCACTTCCTGCTTTCTGTGTAATATCTACTCCCCAAACCCTAGAATGCTTATGCAACTGCTGACTCCATGTGTTTTCAAAAAAAAGAAAAGTTGCATTTAATCCTCACTAACCTGAAGGGAGAAAGAATCAGTTGGTACAGATATTTGGGGGTGGGCTGGAGTGGGGAGCATTTTAAAAAAAACAAAGTAAGGTACCTAAACCTCCAAATCTTCACCCAAATCTCCACTCTTGGTAGGAGTAATGCTAAAGTCAGTGTAAAGTAGCAACTATGTATTAAATGTCATCTCTACTTGCACAGTTAGAGCAGAGAGAGGGTAAGTGGCAGCAGGCATTCCTCACTGGCATGGCATTATTGCAAGCACTCATACAGGTGTAACACTGGGGTATGTATAGAAAAGGCTGAGTGAAGAAGCATCCAAATCAAAACCCAGCCCCCAACTACACCCAAATGATGGCAACCTCCATTCTTCTGACTTTGTTGAAAACTCAGCTAACTGATAGAAAAAGGAAATGTAAACTACACGTAGGCAGCTTTCAGTCTCCAGAGCTTACTAGCCACTCAACAACTCATCTGCTGTCTGCAACACCTAATTTACTCCACTTTCTATACAAACCTAGTACTTACTTTACAAATTAGCATCAAAATGTAGACTCTTAACCTGAAAGCTCTAGATAATCTTATATTCAGAGAAATTAAATGACACTATTCTTACTCTACTGCTATTTTTGCTCTTTATTTCCAGTAGCCATTCTGAAATAATTTCCTCTCAACTTAATAATTTATTTACCAGTAATTAATTTGGATTAGACATATGTTTGATGTTCTTTGGATAATGAATACACTTGAACTTAGCCAACAAGAGACTGTAGTTACCAAAAAAGTACCTCCTTACATTCACAGAACAGAATATTTCAACTTCTATAAATACTAGCTAGTTTGAACATTAACATATCTTCTGGGGTTCCTTGTATCAGACATAAATAATCTCTTACTTACACCACCACCCTAAAGTTTATCTCAGCTAAATCTGTCATGCTTTCACCATAATTTCACAAACTGTGGCATGGGACAAGGAAAGAGTGGATTGTGACTCTGCCATAGGCCCTGGGCCATAGCCTCACACTGTCACCACCCCGCAATCCCAGCCCCACTCACCCATCCCACTCCTGGACGTTGTTCTCCACCTGCATGCACAATCACATTCTTAGCACATTTCAATATGAAAGACACATCCATGTCACTTCAAAAATTCTATCTTTATACATACTGTAGAGCGAAGCTGCTTATATAACTTTAAAATCAAGCTTTTTACTGTATAATCTGTAAAATTTCAATGGCATGGGGTCCTTTGTGGATGAAGTGGTTCTTACTTCGTATTACTTATTCATTCATTCTCAAACTTTCATACAAAAAAAATCCCTGTGCAACAAAGTTCCTTCCTCTAGTTCAGAAGAATAATGTTGATTTGTATACTACCCAACTCAAGCTTACATAACAATTTCAACAAGCATCCCCTTACTGTTACACCTGTTCTGTTCTTACTAACTGAAATGTAAGGATAGGCCCTAAGCATCTATTTCCATATATATTTTCTTAAAGTACTTTATTTATACAATTAGGACTATAAAGATCAAATGTGTACTGATACATTGGTCCGATATCGGACCCATACCGATATAAAGAAAGTTGACCGTATCATATATCGGCCTGATGGGGCCAATAATTTGGCTGATAAGCGCCTGTGCTGCACACAGATGAAGCACAGTATCCAGGCAGCAAGGAGCAGACCTGGCAGCAGGGAAAACTGCCTGCAGCTGGTAAGTCCAGTGTGGTGGAAAGGGAGGGGGGAGGGAAGGGGCATGGGGGGCAGAATGATGCCCCCTGTGGTAAGGGAGGGGGGAGGGGCAGATGCTGCCCAGTGGGTCAGAGGGGTGGGGGTCCAGAGTCAGAGCTTGTGAGAGGAGGTGGCTCCCGCCCCTGCTTGCACCCCAGAAGGGCATCAGGGTGGGGGGTGTCCCTGGATCTGCGTGGGACAAGGCAGGGCAGGCTGCAGCCAGGGCTGCACAGGGCTCTTCTGCCTGGGGACTGGGCTCAGAGAGGACACCAGCAGTGCTAGGAGGATGCTGCATCCACCCCAAATTTTGCCATTACTCTACTCCCAGCGCTGCCACTGCCAGCTGCCTGGTGCAGCCCCAGGCCTTCCTGGCGTGCGGGTGGAGGCAGGGCTGCAGCCTGCCCCGCCCCCACACAGCTCCAGGGGGACACATGCCCCCTTGTGCCCTCCCAGGGTGCAAGCAACAACAGGAGCTACCCCCCCCCCATGAGCCGCAGCACCATTTCCCCCTCCCCCCCCCAGGCTGGGCAGCATCAGCCCCTGTCCCCTGCCACCATTCTCCTTCCCCCCCACCACACTGGATTTACCAGCAGGAGGCAGCTGTATTGGAAATCAGACTGGTATCGGCCGATATGCCTCCTTAAATAGCGGTATTGGCCCCAAAAATCTCTGGGAAACCCCTTATAAAAATGCATGAATTTGCTGTGTGTATTTTTTTTTTAGGACTACTCCGCACCCTGAAACCCAAATAGGATGAAGAAACAGGATTACCTTTCCATGTATAGGAAAACATACATGGAACCAGAAAATGTTCAGGCTCAGAAGTCTTGGAAATTGCAGTAAGGTAAACCTACAGCTCCCATTGCAGAAATGATCATCCTTTGGGCAATTAAAACACTTGGACAAAAAAAAAAAAATCTGGACCTGAGGATGTACTTCTCATGTCTTACTGTTCTGCCCACTTTAAACAGAATACATCAAGCAAGAAATTTTGCTGGTCACTAGGAAAGTAAATGCCCTAAATCCTCCTGTGTATAATTACAAAGTTCAAGAGCTGAACAGAATTTAACTGCACATCTGAATACATCAAATGGGAAATTATCAGACTGATAATTAGCAGATAGCCAGTCTACATAAAAAAATATTTTCCTGTTTGCATTCTTTGTCTACCTGATGGAAGCACCATGACAAGCACAGTCTTTTGAAAGAAGCATCTGTGCCAACAGAAGTGAAACTAACTGTTTTAACCTTTCTTGTACGATTTGTGCTATTCTGTGCTTTTCAGCATCATCACATATTCTTGCTCCTCCAAAGTCTTCAGATTCACAAATTGGTATAAAGTGGTCCTTGTACCAAAAATATGCTGACCAGAAAAAATGAACTTGACTTGTTCATGCTAGATGTACTTATACACTTGTAATAAACCATTTCACATAGAAGATAGTCCTTATAGCCTAGACATTCAGAAATTCTGGTCAATTTACAATGGTCTAAATGGGACCAAGTTACAGGGAGTTTTAAGTGGGCATAGGAATATTACTGAGCAAGCTCCTCTAGTACTATAACAGAGGAAAGGCAATGAGGGCAGGAGCCATGGGCATAACCTTTACTGTGGGAAGGAGGAAAGGAACCACAGTGGTGACTGACCACACTACTGCAAAATCAGCAGTATGGCAGATGAGTGCTGCCTCATGTGCCATGGCTCCCCAAGCGGCAGAGAGCTGCCCTGCTAAGCCTCTGAGTTCCTCATACATATTTACACTACCTAAATCAGGGCCATTCAACTTATAAGTAGCTAGGGGCCTGCCCCCATCAGGACACGTCAAAGGGGACTGTGGTCCGATGGGCCTGCATGGCCCCCATTCCACTGCACTGAGCACCAGTGTGCCACCCCTGCTGCCCCTGCCTCTCCACTGCACCATATGCCCTGGCATTCCAACTCACACTTAGCATCGCAGTCACAAGCTTCTCATCTGCACCGCACCCTGGGCTATGGGCCCCCCCTGAACTAAGGGCTGCACTGCACGCTGCACCACCCCATCCTTGGGGTAAGGTTAGGGGCAGGAAGGGGAAGCCAGAGGGAGGGGGAGTCTAAAGCCCCCACGTTACTGCTGCTGCAGCCAGAGCACCAGAGGGAAGCAGCAGCTGTGGGAACCCAGGGGATGCAATTTAACCCTTTGTGGGCCACATGCAGTCTGCAGCCATCAGCTGGACAGCCCTGACCTAAGTTACGGATGTGCTACTTATGGGAAGCAGCTCTTAACTGCTAACACTGATGATAGGCCAACTTTAGCAGCACTTGTTAGAAGTTAAAAGCATTGTTAAGTTATTTGGGGGGTAGGGGGAGAGACATGCATCAACACCAAGGTTTCAGTGCCATTTAATACAGCATTTGATTTCTGCCACAGTGACCAAATCTTTTCATATCAGAACACTTTCTTTTGTATTTCTAAAATTTTAGAATAGGCCAGAAGATACATTAATCAAATTAGGTTGGAGAAGGCAATAGCCCTCAAGTGATCTGCACTGACATCCTTGACAAGTCGTCTTGGATGTGAAATTCAAAATAAATTTCACTTCTTGAATCTATAGCTCAAGCCCTTGAAGAATAAGGAAGAGAACAGTTCTGAATTGTCTAATACCAAGAATGGAGTTCCTTAAGATTAAGAAATACACTTGTAAGATTAATGAATGAAGCCCACTTGAAAAATTTAAGATGACTGACAAAATATAAATCTGAACCAAATCTAGTGTTCACTCCCACAAATAATGCTGCCTATGTTCTTCATCCCTGCTTACAGAGATAAGACCCTTATCATGGTAATTTTGGCTATAAAATTCTGGCAGAAGTAGCAAATTATAGAGCACTAACTAGCTCAGTCACTCACGAAACGATGCGGAATGCAATTCCAGTATTTGAAAGAAAACATGGCAGAATAGGTTCAGTCTTACTATCACTTTAGAACAGCAGAAATTAAACATTTCCACATACCACTGCACTTGTGGAATTGAACTGGTTAGTTTAGGAAGTGAGATTCAAAACAGAAACAGACTGAAGAATTCTACTGCCAAGAAACTGATGACCTTGCAGTAATTTAAAATTAGGGCAGAAACCAACACGTGAAGAGTTAACCAAATGTAGAGGAAGAAAGATACTAATAATGAGAATATGGATTAAGGCAACTGAAACTGCTAATGAAGAGAGAAGGCTTGAAGAGCTGGCCTACTACAGCTGTACCTCCCTAAAGAAACTGAAATAATTCTTAATTTTTTTTAGAACAAATCAGGGATTTCTCTAAACTGAGTTAAAACTTAGTTAAGTAACTTGTTTTTTGTAATTAGACATAAATCATCTAAGCTTTCTGAAGATTATAGAATCTCTCATTCCTATTGTTGCTATTCTAGATGTCATGGAAATTTTTTGAGAGTATGCTGCCAGTACAGAAGAGGTTGAACTGACATGCGCAGTTTGAAGCTGTGAGTGGAAATTTCCAAGGCTCACCCAGTCCTTGCCCCCTGGGTGACCTGCGGAGCTGTCAATCATTGTTGACCTACTTTCCCCACAGACGCATGCTCACATTGTGTCAGCTCCTGACTGAGAGCATGCTCAGTCAGAACCTGACATGAGGTAATCGGACTAGAAATTTCTCTCTGGAGAGCACGCTGATTGGCTACCAAATTGATATACAGGAGGGACAGGATAGGAAGGAAAGGTGGAGGAGTAGCACTCTACATCAAGGAGGAATATACTTCCTCGTTAATTAGCAAGGCGGTAGAGGGGGGGCACTCTGAGGTGCTCTGGGTTAGAGTAAAAGGCAGTCCAGGGGAGAGAGACTTAACGGTGGGAGTCTACTATAGACCTCCCAACCAGGGAGAAGATCTCGACCAGGAATTCTTGGGTCAGCTCACAGAGGCAGTGAGGGCTAAGGATGTGGTCATCATGGGGGACCTGAACTTCCCAGACATCTGCTGGGAGGAGCAGTCAGCCAAGTCTGATCGCTCACGTCGGTTCTTAGCCAGAGTGCAGGACCTCCATCTAACCCAGGAGGTGCACAGTCCCACCAGGGGAGACGCCTTGTTGGACCTGGTGCTGGCCACGGGTGATGACCTGGTGAGGGGGCTGCGGGTGATGGGCCACCTGGGAGACAGTGATCATTGCTTGCTGGAATTCACCATCCAGCGTAAGGTGGCAAAGGGCTGCAGCAAGGCAACAGCCCTAGACTTTAGGAGGGCTGACTTCAACAAGCTAAGGAGGATCGTTGGGGAAGCGCTGAGGACCCAGAGGGGAAGGGAATCAGATGTCGAAGGTGAGTGGTTGCTCCTTAAGGAGACGATCCTCCATGCCCAAAGGGAGGTAATCCCAACAAGGGTCAAAGGGAGCAGGAGGGCACATAAACCCCCATGGCTCACTAAGAGCATCCGGGAATGTCTCCTTGCTAAAAGGGAGGCATATACCCAATGGAGAGATGGGGTCATCACCAAGAAGGACTATGTTACAGTCGCCCGAGGATGTAGGGGGGCAGTCAGGAGGGCCAAGGCAGAGATGGAGATAGGACTAGCTTCCCGGATTAAGGACAATAAGAAGTCCTTCTTTAAATACATAGGGGGTAAAAAGAGGGTCCCGGGTAATGTGGGGCCCCTGCAGGACACGATGGGCAACTTAGTCATCACGCCAGATGATAAAGCTAACATATTTAACAATTTCTTTGCCTCTGTCTTCCTAAGTAGGGACCAGTTCAGCCACCTCCCTGCTGGGCGCCCCTCGGGCCCCGGGAGAGACACGCCTGGGCCAGGGGTTAGCGAGGAGTTAGTTAGGGTACTTCTGGAGAGGCTGGACGTGTTCAAGTCCGCTGGTCCGGACGATCTTCACCCTAGGGTTCTACAGGAACTGGCCGAGGTCATTGCGGGACCCCTGGCGCGGCTCTATGAGCACTCGTGGTGCTCTGGCGAGGTGCCGGAGGACTGGAAGAGGGCCAATGTGGTCCCTATCTTCAAAAAGGGAAAAAAAGAGGACCCGGGAAATTACAGGCCAGTTAGTCTTACCTCAATCCCGGGTAAGCTCTTTGAAAAAATTATCCTGGCACATATCCAGGAGGGCCTTGCGGGGGAATGCATGCTCAGGGGCAACCAACATGGGTTCATCAGTGGCAGGTCTTGTCAGACCAACCTGGTGCCCTTTTACGATCAGGTCACCAAATCATTAGACGCAGGGGTTGCTGTGGATGTAGTCTTTCTGGACTTCCGGAAGGCTTTCGACACTGTCTCTCACCCTGTCCTCATCAAAAAGCTGGGAGACTGTGGTGTCAATGCCCACACAGTCAAATGGGTCGCCAACTGGTTGGAGGGCCGCACCCAGAGGGTGGTAGTGGATGGGTTCTTCTCGACCTGGAAGGACGTGGGCAGTGGGGTTCCGCAGGGCTCGGTCCTCGGGCCCGCACTGTTCAACATCTTCATCAGTGACTTGGATGAGGGGGTAGAAAGCACCCTGTTCAAGTTTGCTGATGACACTAAGATGTGGGGGGATGTGGGTGCACTAGAAGGGTGCAATAGGCTACAAGCTGACCTTGACAGGTTGCAACGGTGGGCGGAGGAGAATAGGATGGGGTTTAACACTGATAAGTGCAAGGTGTTGCACATGGGGAGGAAGAACCGGCACCACACTTACAGGTTGGGGAACTCCCCTCTTGCCAGCACGGAGACGGAAAAGGATCTTGGAGTTGTCATTGACTCCACGATGAACATGGGCCGGCAGTGTGGGGAGGCAGTCAAGAAGGCCAACCGTACCCTGTCATGCATCCACAGATGCATCTCGAGCAGGTCCAGGGAGGTGATCCTCCCCCTCTATGCGGCACTGGTCAGGCCGCAGCTGGAGTACTGCGTCCAGTTCTGGGCGCCACACTTCAAGAGGGACGTGGACGATATGGAAAGAGTTCAGAGGAGGGCCACTCGTATAATCAAGGGTCAGCAGGGCAGGCCTTATGAGGAGAGGCTACGGGACCTGAACCTGTTTAGCCTCCACAAGAGAAGGTTAAGGGGGGACCTTGTGGCCTGCTACAAACTGGTCAGGGGGGATCAGCAGGTATTGGGGGAGTCCCTGTTCCCCCGTGCGCTGCCAGGAGTGACCAGGAATAACGGTCACAAGCTGGCGGAGGGCAAGTTTAGATTAGATATTAGGAGGCGCTACTTCACAGTCAGGGTGGCTAGGGCCTGGAACCAGCTTCCAGGGGAAGTGGTGCAGGCTCCTAGCCTGGGGATTTTTAAAAGGAAGTTAGATGAGCACCTTGCCGGGGTCATCTGACCCCGGTGCTCTTTCCTGCCAAGGCAGGGGGTCGGACTAGATGATCTACCTAGGTCCCTTCCGACTCTAGCTACTATGAAACTATGAAACTATGATATAAAAGTTCTGTGAGCCCCTCCCTCGGGGGGAGATCGCGCGGACCAGAGACAGAGGCTGCTGCTGCAGGGACTGTTCTCTGAGTCAGGCTTCAAGGCCTATTGATCGCCTCCTTTGGCTCCGTGGCTTAGTTCTTCGTATTACTCATTGTATTGCGGTTTTGACTACGTTCATCTGGCTTCCTGATTTACCTTTTGAACTGATTAACGGCTTACGATTTCGGATCACCCTCTGGACTTTGTTTAACCCGGTTCTGGATCATCGACCTCGGCTTTCTTCACCACCTACGACTCTGCTCATCCCTCCAACTGACATCTCCGCTGCTTCATCTTCTGGCTTCTGACCTCGGCTTTCTCATACGACCACCCGATTTGTCCATTGCTGTGGACTGGCGTCACGCGGTTCATCATCACCGTGTTACAGTTCGTTTTTGTTGTTTGTAATCCCCATTTATGAGCTGTTGACCAGCCCTGGGACTAGGTCTTCGGACTGAACCTCGTGGGCCAACGGACCCCTTTGTTGTTAATTGTTTGTGTTCCAACTGTAACTGAAGACCTTTCTGCCTACGCCTGAAGCGTAAGTCAAATAAATTCACCTGTTTTTCTCAATCCGCTCCGAGTCCCTAACTCCAGACTCTACGCCGCTAATCCCACCTGTCCGTATCTAATTGCCACCCCGGCCCACCGTGACCTTGGGGCCCGATCCTTCCGTTTTCCCTGACACTAGAAAAACAATGCTTTAAAATATTTGGCTAGTTAAATGATCCATCCTCAACCTTCACCATGTTTCCATCCTTCCAGCAGGATACATGCTTCCCTCCCAGCTCTTTCTTTTCCTATCTCCAAAAGAAAATCAAATATATATATCCCTTCTACTTCTCCCGCTTCCTTGGTGTCGGCACAAGGCTCTTTCTAATATTTCAAATCTTATTTGTTAGCACTATGCAACATGGAACATGTAGCTGAGGGAAAACAATGTACTGGGTTCCTGACCAGACTGACTGCTGCTCTCAGTAAGAGAAGCACTTTATTATGCTTTCAATTTAACTTCTTTAAAGTTTTTGAGAAAAACAGGAGATCAGACTTTGTTCCTGAAACTATTAAAGGCGTACCATAGTCTTGATTAAGATGTTCTCTGCCTCAGTCTCTTTCCATAAAATGAAGTTACTATATTTTCTCACAAAAACCTCTGGAAATTAGGGTGCACAATATACACGAGCAAGAGCTGTTTCTTCCGCTTACTGAGCAAATGTGCAAGTAAAGACTGTGGCCCACAGAGAGCAGCAGAACAATGAACAGTTTCAGCTCCCCAGCTGATGCTAGTCAGTTACTTACTATAAAAAATCTTTTTCTTTGCATTCTGACTGAAAAAGCAAGGTGTGCATCTTATTCTGGAGTACACTATGTAAGAGAAAATACAGTAATTCCAGCCTGACACGATGTTTCAATATTTAATCCATGTGTGTTTACAAAGGACTTCGATGATCTTAAATTAAAATGCCACAGAACCAGAGACCAGCCTCTTTAACTGGTGTACCACAAAAATAGAAAAACACCCCAAAAAACGACAAACAAAACAATAACAACAGATCATGGCTGTAGAAAAAACACAGACTGCTTATGCTAATCCTAAATAGATAACTGATATTAGAGGTGATATTTGGCACTTTAAAACAATACAATTTATCCCTCAAAAAAATTTAGGTGCAGTAGTTGCATTAGTTTGCAAATTACTTGTTTGCAACTCAACTATATACGCTGTAATTAGGAAAAATGTTGCTAGGTAATGTCTATTTCTGATCATTCCAAACAGTACAAGGTTATACACAAAACTTTAACAGTTCTGCTATATTTACTTAGCTACCTGCTGAAAAAATGTTAAACTGCATATCACAGACAACCCTGGCTTTAAGCTTCTTTCAACCTTCAAATTAGTTTCAGATACCTATATCTTCAGTCAAACCTTAAAATGTCTCCCACAAAAATAAGTTGATATGCATAGCAAAAAGCTAACGTGGAGAATTAACACCCATTGTACAAATATCAATTCTTGGATTAAAGGAAAGAAAAAAAGTTAGCTTTCACTTACATGTCTTCAAATTAGTTTATTTAATTCAGAACTTCAGGAATTGGCCAAAAAGGGAGATGACACAAAGGTGTTTTGTGGTATAGGGCTGATGCAGTTTTGGTTTCTTTGTAAGGACGTACTTTTTGCTCAGAAATATTTGATTGTAAGAGAGGAAGGGAAGGAAGCATTGTACAAAGGTTGAAGCAGTTCCTAAAAAAATCAGTGGTGAGAAATACTCAAAAGCCATAAAAACAGAGAGACCTGGCATTCAGTCAACCCATGTCAGAGTGCGGTCCAAGCAACTTAAAAAGCAAAAGGATAAAAGAAAAGAAAGTGTGGCTGAAGGCAGCAACTTTTATACAATCTGTTCACCAAACAAGTTCCACTGAAATTCTGGTAGGATATGCTGTGCATGAGTTCATCCAGCTATTATCAAAAGACTGTATTCTCAACATTTTAGACACCAGTAGATGGCATAACTCTTATTTTGCCTAAATTAATGAGTGGGTATTTATCTGAAATCCCTAGAAAAGGGAAAAAGTAACATCTTACATTAATGTCTAATCTGAAGGTTACTTCTGATCTTTCAGCCACCTTCTGACCTCATTCTCATTACGCATCGAATGTGAAACCACAAGCTCCTTTCCCAAATGCAAATGAACAACTAGTGAAACTGTTATGACCCTATACAATCTACAGTTATGCTTGGGAACTGGGAGAAGAAAAACTATCTCCTACATACGATGTAGAGTTAGAGAGTGTATGTCTGAAGATAATAAATACTTCTTTAAAGGCAGACTGAAGGAATTAAGTTCTTAAGCACTTATTTCATTAGGTCTCTTAACCCTATCACTTACAAAATGAATTATGGCTTTTAATTATTTTCCTGGACATTAATGAAAACATATTGTGCCATTAGTAAGGCTTGTCAGCTACAGTTATGAGGAAAGAAATGATCTGGCCCTGGTTTGTCAATCTAATCTTATCCATGGAAACTGAGTGAATGTCATTCAAGTATGATAAATAAGTATCCTTACAGGCAAGCAGGGCAGGCGAAACCAGGGAAAATGGAGCTAAATGCTTATGATCTAGGGGGGAAAAAGTACCAATATAAATTATCTAAGTAGCCAGAAACAGACTAAGTACTGGAAAAATACAATACTGAACAGCCTGTTTGCTGGAGGAAAAATGAATCCATAGAAACACCAATAATCTGTCTTGAGGTTTTCCCTTTCTAAGAACTACATACCATTTCTCTTTTTTTCCCCCCCATCACTTGAACTGGACTTCTACCTAGAAGCAAAGGTACTAAATGGCAATCGTTCAACACCTTTGCTAATAAACCAGTAGAAAAAATTTTTAACGCACTCACATGCATGCATATGAAGGATCCAACTTTACAGTGGCCCTTAAGCCCCTACAATCAGTGTTACAATTTTAGAGAAAGGATTTAAGTCCCTTTCACATGAGCTAATTATAAAGTAGAAAATGACTGCACCACAGAAGTGTAACAGGGCAGCTCCATGCAGCAGCAGCACATGGGGCAGTGCTGGCTAGTAGCTACCATGATGACAACGGTGATAGCTCTTTTTGATCCCCTTTCTCCCACCACACAGCTGCACTACTGGACACTATTGTTGCAATTCTCCAGTGAGAAAGGCTGAATCCACTGTGAAGCTTCACACTATTTTTCATAATGGACAATACTTAAAACCGCATAACTAGGCTCTTACACACTTGATTACACAACCTCCTTAGAAAAGTGTTAATTTGAAACAGGTGTTACAACAGATACATGAAGCTACACATGACTACTGCTAAGGACATCTAGACTAAGACAGACAGTGAGATGCATTTAAGACTTAAAATCAAAAGAAAAACAAAATTATGATACACAGAACAAGGGTAAAATGCTACAGTACAAAAGCTGTGTCTCCTCTCCTCAAAACAAGACAAGTGCTGCCATGAAGGGAATGTATAGTTACCTGCATCCATATCTGCAAAGAATGGAACAGCCAGTAAGGAAAAGAAGGAACCAGAAATTCAGTGTCTCAGAGTTGGATTTAAAAGTTCATAAGGAAAATAAATAAAAATAAAAATCAAGAAAAATTTTAGTGAAAGATACACCTAAGTTAGGTGCTACTATATTTATCATCTCAAACTATAAAATTGACTAACTTTAATCTAAAATAAAGAATAGAGTGCAAGCTTTGAATGACATACTAACTGTGGTCTAACAAAGAACAATATAAGCAAACTAAATCAAAAATTAATTTCTAAACATAACAGAAGAAATATATTAAATATAAATATTTTGTATTTGGAAAAACTAAGTTTGCAGTACCAGAACAAGGAAGGCCCAGTTCTGCATACAGCCAGTGCCAGTTAGAGTGGCTATTGTCATCAGTGGGCAAATTTACATTAAGAAAACTATCACTGGTAGGGAGCAATACATCTGATGGCAAGTGTTCAGCTTTGCCAAAACAGAATTATGAAAGGTTCCAATATGGAAAAATAAGACGTAAGAACTATGCTAAAGAAATTGGGAAAAGGCATATAGAAATTTTCCTTGCCTGTACTCCAGTAAGACAAATATTAAAATGAAGCATACTTAAGTTGTCAACAGTCAATGAAGGATCAATTATGAGTATTAGACATCTTAAAAAATGACTAACTGTTCAACAAGTGTGTTTTTAAAGAACCTACATATCCACATACCTTCAGGTGATTCCTCCTGCACATATGTGCCAGTCAGATAGCGGTGGACAAGGGCAGACTTGCCGCTAGCTAAATTGCCCACAATTCCCTGGAATGAAAAAGTGACGACATGTAAATAATTGTAAATAAACTATCCAATATTAATCCAACAAATATCATATTTACTTAACTTGACCAGAATTCTAATGATAAAGAATATTCTTTCCATTTGTATTTATGAAACAGATAACTAAAAATATAAATATGCAACAAGTGATAAATTGGCATTGAACTCTGAATGCTTAGGACTGCTATACAGAACACAAAACAAGTCAAACTGAAGGAGAGCATATCTACAGTATTCTCTCCTCTTCTCTTTCATTAACAGGTACATTACTGAAAACTGTAGGACACTGTTGCACAATAATTTCAATTTTCTACTACACATTTCCCCTCACTTTATGCAGGTTCTGTATGTGCAAATTCACTTGTATGTGATGACCCTTTTTATACCAAATATTTGTTATAGGAGAGGTAAATTGACTCTTATGTGATCAGTGTGGTAGAAGCCCGCAGTCAGCTGCTTTGTGCAGTGCATTGTGGGAGTCAGATGCACCAAAATATAGTCTCCTGTGAGGATATATGCTCCTCGCTCGCTGTCTACAATGTGTTTCTGTAGTTGCCATCCCCATTATGATCGTGCCGGTGGCTGTGTGTACTGTCTGCTGTTTGCAAGTACCAAAATTGCCTTGTAAAAGTGGTAGAAATGGGTCTGGGGGTCAGTTCAGTCGAGGTCTTGGAACATATCACTATTTGTTACATTGCAAAGTGGGTTACCTTTACACGAATGTGAGTTATGCGCCATTTTCCAGGAACACATGTACAGCATAAAGTGAGGGAAACCTGTATCCTGTTCTGTCTAAGAATACAGGGCTTCCTGCAGCTACCGCATTGGGCCATATTACACGAGGGAATATCCTATATTCATTTCCTGCCTGAGTTAAGGAGAATAAGCCTGAACAAGTTAGTAAATATCTGAAAACAAATTAAACCTTTTTATTTTTTTTGCAATAAATGAAACACATAGTGAAGACTTATCAATATAAAGATAAGTGCTACCAAGAAAAAGAAGAACAAATTAAACAAAAGTGCTAAGGGGATAAATATCTATTCATTAACCTCTTGCATAAGACAACTTGGAAGATAATCTAAAAGCTTTGAATCTTTTTTGTCTAGACAGAATTATTAAACACCACTGGTATAAGTTGACATGTACAACTCTGAAAACAAATAGCAAGAAGCAAATCCCAATTCTGTAAACACCACAATATAAATATTAGGATACTCGAAAAACATAAGAGGATAAAACATCTTAGGATAAAAAGTTCTAGGCATAAGATCTGCAGAAATAAGTAAAAAATATGTTCAAATTGATGGACATACCACTTCCCTTGGCACAACAGAAAGCATATAAGAATGCTCCACATACATGGTGATAAAAACTTTTGTGGCTAAGCTATCTGAACTGGTAACAGACACTTGCATTTCACAGTCTGTGTATAAAGCAGCCTGTATACAAGAGGGGTCAAAACATCTATTTACAACTTGGAGGCTGAAAACATGAACAAAAAACAAATGTTGTGAGACTACTACTAATCAACCTAGAAAAAAAAACAACTGAACTGGAGATTCATCTAATATATAAATTTAAAATTCTTGAAGGGCATGACAAAAATAGTCAGGGGCTATGTTTCAACGGGCTGGTAATATTTATAAATGAACTATTTAGGCTATCCCAGAGATTAATGATCCTCTCAGAACATAAAAACACTAGGTAACACGAGGTGAGACCCCATCAGGCAACTGAAAGGAAAAATGTACTGAAAGATATGGTGAAGTATTCCCTAAAATTGCAGTAGTAATATAATGCCACCCACCTTTCATGTTGGCAGATAGTTCACAAAGGACTTTTCAGATACTTGCAACCAAACATTTTTAGAAGAAATCTACCATGCTTGGTACCTTAGAAATCATCAGCAAAAACATTCTGGCTCTTTCTGATCAGATTAGGGAAAAATTCTCCTACTTCACCTCCCCACATTACAAACAAATACTTAAAAGTTCTTTTTTTCAACAATGATACTGCCTTCATGCTTGAAAATAGACACTTAAAAAAAGGGGTGGACCCTCATGCCATTTTTTGTTTTATGGGGGGAAAAAACCCATGTGCCCAGATTTAGGAAAGCTAAATGCCTGAACTTCTGCAGGTGAGACTTACTAGTCCTTGTAGTCTGCAGTAAAATAAGGCCTGGGACCACACACTGAACAAACTCTGTGTATGGACAAAGGTACATTTGGATCAGTTTCAAAAGAGAAATGTTTCCAAAGAGCAGCAGTTTTTAGGCTGCATTTGTTATGTGTGGAGAAACCTGGAATGATAAAAATGTAACAAAACTACTCCAACTTTAACGCTGCTCCATCCAGTATTAAAATTGGAGCAGTGTTGCTACGTTTGTATGGCCCCCACCTTGTCTGCATGTAACAATCAGTAATGAACAGCAGCTGCCTTTTTTTAAAAGTTCTTTTTCTGAAATGGCTCTAAATGTATGTGTCCATACTCAATGAACATAAAATATTTTAATTAGTTGCTCATTGAATTTATGCCATTTACCATGTACAATGATTAAAGTAGTAAACTAGGGAGACAAAAGGTATGATAAATAATTTTTGAAAGTCAGTCTTTTAAGAAGATGTCTAAATTTGATATTACTAACAAGGCAGTTAAATAATAACAGAGGCCAACAACTGATAAACAAAGCCTCTCGTATAGACCACGCAAGCATGTCAAAGACCTGCTTCTGGCTCTGATTTTAACACCTGTACTAAGTCAACATATGAATGGGCCCAACAGGACTGACCATTATTGTACATAGTATGCTTATTCTAACCAGAATGGTATTATTTGCAAAAGTCTTGTATAATACCCTACGCACAGCAACCACATCAGTGACAATTCTACTTCTGGTTCCAAACTGTCTGGATGTTGCTGCTCTGCACCATACATATTTGAGTATAACCCTAAAGAAATGTTTCAGTTGGAAAAAAAAAACCCTTTCTCTGCATCCTTTCCCAAAGATCTTGATAAAAAAGAGAATGATTAGCCACATGAAGGCTCATATTCAGAGGGGACAAAAATCAACTGTACTTTTATTTCTTGGCTCCCATTGTCTTTGAACTCTTCCACTTCCATATTTTAAAAAAGCACAAGTCCTAACAGTTGCAACAGAAATTATGTACATAAAACACAGCAAATCAAAGTAGGGATGCCTGTCCATTCTGATAAGTGCCTGAAACAATAGTTTGAAGCAGAGCAATTCACATCTCTTATCTCAGAGTACATACAATGCCTATTTAGCATAACCAAAGTCAACACTACTTCTCATCACAAGCGGTAAAGCAAGAAGATTCTACTATAAGCCTCGGCACAATGTGCTATAAGTGTAATTTAATTTGAGTGTCCTGAGTGCAAGACATTTGAAAAAATGTTTGGCACTTTCATTGCCCAGTTTCACCTGCAAAACACATGAAACAGTAGGAGAATGGATTTCTGAGAGCAGCTAAGTCTCAAAAAGGGAAATCATGCAGCAGAATCAACGACGTGTTCCGGTTTCAGTGACGGAAAGTCAATCCCTTCCCAGGCAGCTCTTAGCCAACATTATCCCTGGAACAAGGGCACTGTCTGCTTAGGAGGTGGATGTGGGGAACAATCAGGAATAGCCTGCAATAGTAAGCTCCAAGATGCATGACATTTACTACAACAAAGATCTCTTGCTCTCTACATCCCCAATGCTCCATTTAATTAAAGCCACTAATACTGAAGTTTCTGCGACAAAAGCACAGTGTTTTGCTCTTCGTATTTCAAAAATATCCTTAAACAAAAGACCCACAAGCAGAAATCAAAAACCCACAATTACCTTAAGTAGTGGTGAGCATAATAACAGTGCTGCGGCACAAGAGAGACAGGCCTAGCAGTTAATATGGCCCTTCACTTCCTCAAGCATTATATGGAGCTGATCATTAGTCTGGGAGCAAGATGAGTTACAAGGCAATGACTCACTACACAAGTTCCTTCATGTCAGATTATTTATAAATAAAAAATAAAAGACCTTAGAGCTGCTTGCCCATTTTTCTGCTACAGGACAAGGGCACAGTCACAGCTGGTAATGGTAATTTTAATGTTTCAGTGGAATAATCAAATTACTGTTTTTATTAATTATTTGAATTAAGAGCTTTCTTTCAGCAGTGGTGATACATAATTACCAGGCTTACTCCATTTGAAGAAAAGGTTTCCCCCTCCCAAACTTGTCTTGGGGAAAAGCAAAGGATTCTAAGGGATTCTTTTAAAACCTATTATCAGACTGCTGCACCTGGGAGCTGTGGGAACCAGCTGTCAGGGCAGCCTGACTAGGTCAGGGACAGCATCACCAGCACACAGTTTCCTGTTTCCAGCCTCTGTTCCCTTCCAGATACACTGCCACTCCCCATCTCCTTTAATGGCAGGGAACTTGACAGGGAAGGAGGGATGTGTGCACCATTGCTGCAGCCCCCAGATGAGTCAGGCTCCCTATGTTGGCACTGGATTTGACCCAGATAGCTTGTTCTGGACAAACTCAAACTTTCAGATGGACTACAACTTCTCCATTCAATAATAGGCAAATTTTACTGATATACAGTGATAGCAGATAAGAATAGTGCAAACAATTCTCTATCTACCAGTCCTAGAGCTGTCACAGAGGGAAGATATGTCTGGTCAGTATGCACGCTTCACCCTGAGGTTCCTTCTTGAACATCAGATGTCAGCAGCCTGGAGGTCAAAAGACAAGGCCCACCCTCCCCCAGTTGGGGTGGATCAGACAGGCTAGTGGTGTTCCCTCTGTCCATGGTGGCCTTGGGTTGCCCTCTCAGGGACCCTTTGCTCATCTGAAATCCCTCCTTTTGTATTCTTTCTCTCCTTTGATGACACTTCATCTCTGGGAATCGCTGATTGGTCTCTCTGTAGTCATCATACTGTCCAAGTTCTGTCCCGCTAGCATATTTCTTTGTTTCACAAACCCAACACATACACACATCCTAATTTGGTTGTTTACCGGTTTCTCCTCACGTGGTCCATTTATCAAAACCAGAAATCTCAAGGGCTCTGCAGTTGGGCACTGTGACCTGGTACTAATGCTTCAGAGTCCCTTATCTCTGTTATGGAACAGTATGGTACATGGTACAAGTCTTCAATTTCCCAGCCTGTGTGTCTGCTTGCCTGTGTCAGACACAGTGGGCTTTGAAGGAAGCTTTGTTATAAACAGGCTTCTAGAAATCAATTAACTCTTGCTGTTGCCCTGGACCACTGTTCTAATGCAATATCTACTTTACCTGCAAGCCAATTCTCAAAAGCAAACCTCTAAATATCATTTTCTAGCCATCACCCTGCACAGCTACTTCCCACAGCTCCCCACTGGAGCAGTCTGACTCCTAGATAATACAGTCAAAGAGGGAGCAACTCCTGAGCTGCTCCTACACCATACGGACAGCTGTGGCAATTCACAGGTTCCTCCTTCCAGCCTACTCCCAGCCAACAGGAGGGACAAGGGAGAGAAGCCTGGTAGGAGAGAAGGAACATGTGGAATGACCCCACTTTCCCAGCAGAGTCAAGCTTCCTATACTACAGCTCTTGCAAAGCATCGCCTTGCACTCAGATAAGCTAGGAAAAGCAGCTGGTGGGGAGGGGAGGAGAGCAGAAGGTTGATGGGGAGACAAGGGGTGGGACACAGGCAGCAGAATCTTCCTATCTCCCTCCTGCTGCTTTTCCCACTACCTGCCCTCTCCCTCTCTGCTGCCCACTATTGCTTTCCTGTCACAGCAATGGGGTGGACAAGGGGCGGGGGTAGGAATTTAAGACTAGAATCCAATTACTGATAAACAAGGAAAATTATACCAAATTTGCATTTTTCCATGTCTAGGATCTAATTATTGGAGAGGTCAATTTAAATTCAAAGTCATCCTGGATTCAGCTAAATAGGGTAAGCTTCAGTGAAATATAATCATGAGGTTGGTATAGCCTGGCAACCTAAATTAATTTCCCTTCAAATCCAAAATCTCCACCTCAAAACTTACTATACCCTTCCCCAGCACTGAGTAAACTACCAGAAGGTGCTATCATTTGTCCCTGTATTTCAAAATACATTTCAAAATAAAGTACAATCAGCAATGAATTGCTAGTACATGATGTTAGAGTCAAATTATACAGAATGAAGCGCTTGTTCCATTACCAGATTGACATGTACTTTATTTTGTACACATTCATTAAGCTAAAAATGTGAATAAAAGATACAGTACCACCATGTGGTAAAAACTCCTGCATGAATAAAGTGTATGCCTAGTTCTGCTTCAGGCTTTAGTTCCTTTGATAAAAAAGCATGAATCTGCTATACAGTTTACCATGGACATTAACATTTTTGGCACTAAAAACAAAGCTCATTAACTAAAATGGTACAGAAAAGCCCCTTACTCAGCTGCTCCAGCAATGATGAGCTGACTCCCACTGCCTTCGAACTAGCCAGTCCCAAAGCTCCTGAACCACAAGAAAAATTAACCACTGGTATTGGCTGGTGTTTGATACTGCAGACCCAACTGACACAAGACTTTCATAAAAATGTTTACCTTCTATCTAGTTAAATTGGTCTTTCATTAAAGGTCTACCATAACTTAACTGACTTTGGCAAGAAGCAAAGGAGCAGTGTCACCCTCCCTCCCCAACAGTGTTAAGAAATAACGATATCAGTGGCGGAGCAGCATCCCTGTGGCAGGGTAGAGCAAGGTCAACCATAACTTCACTCCTGCATCAAACTAACTGAAATATTCTACCTACTATAATGGTAGAACAATGAGGGAACAAACTGGTCTTGGTTTACAGATAGCCCCCTCATCTCAAACAGCATCGTTCAAGCTACAGGCGGCATAATCCTCAGTCTCACTAAGACAGCGTTTCCTTTTTCACCCCACGGTACACTTACCTAAATAAAAAAGCACTGCGGCAAATTGGATGCAGAGCAGGGTGGGGGGTTGTGGCGCATGGCCAGCCGGGCAGCATTTTGGGCTAGAGCCATGCCCCCTGCCTGGCTAGAGTCATACTCCCTACCTGTCTGCGTGTCCACAGCGTCAGCAGGTGAGGGCTGTGGCTCCAGCCAGGCAGAGGGTATGGCTC
Source organism: Crocodylus siamensis (assembly GCF_052110815.1). Classification (NCBI taxonomy): domain Eukaryota; kingdom Metazoa; phylum Chordata; order Crocodylia; family Crocodylidae; genus Crocodylus; species Crocodylus siamensis. Next base: position 178,063,361 of record NC_143398.1, on the reverse strand, counting down.
CCACCTGAAATGCCACAGCACACCTGAACATGCCTGACAGCACACCAGTGTGCCATCACACACCATTTGGGAAATACTGCACTAAGATAACTGGCCTTGCAACTGACCCAAATGCCTTTTGGGGCCTAATATCAATACATATCATACCACTGCTGGATGAAATAACTCAGATTATAACATCAGAGGTTTATTCACTTGCAATTCAACCAATGTCATACATGTCATCACCTGCTTACAGTGCCCCTATGCTGTCTAAACTGGATAAACTGAACGATCCCTATGTGCTAGGATGAATGAATGTCCACCACACTGACATCATCTGCAGAAAGGCATGGAAGCCTGTGGCAGAACACTTTAACCTGCCTGGACACTCCATCACTGACCTGAACTGGATGTTCTCAGGCAGCAAACTTCTAAAAACTGATCAGAATGAGAAATTATGGAACAAAATGTCATTCACACTGGATTCTTTAAGTATGGTTTAATCAGGGACTATGGATTCATAGAAAATTCACAGAAAATTAGGGTTGGAAGGGATCTCAGGAGGTCATCTAGTCCAACACCCTGATCAGAGCAGGACCATCCCCAAGTAAATCATCCCAGACAAATGACTACTCAGGCCTTAAAATCTTTCAAAGATAGAGATTCCACAACATGTCTGGGTAGCCTGTTACAGCCTGCTTTACTACCCCACTAGTAAGAAAGTTCTTCCTAATCTCTACGCTAAACTTCCCTTGCTGCAACTTGAGACCATTGCTCCTTGTTCTGTGATCTGCCACCACTAACAACAGTTCAGCTCCATCCTCTTTGGAACCACCCTTTGGATAGTTAAACGCTATTAAATCCTGCCTTAGTCTTCTCTTCTCCAGACTAAATAAGCCCAATTTCCTCACCCTCTCCTCAGAAGTCATGTGCCCCCCTATCCATTTTAGTTTTTTATCCCATTACCTGCTCTAGTTTTGGTGACCCATTTGTTCCTGTGGGTTTACTGCTGGTTTGCTTATTTCTGACAGCACAACCCCTTTCCTTCCTTCCTTGGAAGTAAACTTCAGCCCATGAAAGTCTGTGCTATATATATTTCCCCCTTTCCCTATAAAACTACTTTAGCTCGTTTTGACTTCAGACTAATGGCTAACTATATCTCAAAAATCTCAGAAACACAGCAAAAATCTAAACCGTCCCCCTTGGTGCCTAGTTTGATTTAAACTGTGAAACAAAACCAAATCCATAAGCAAGCCACTAGGAAGTTAGTACAAATTTTAGCACAGAGTCAGAGAAGGGGCATAGTGGAGTGCTCTGGGTTAGAATATAAGGCAGTTGAGGGGAAAGAGGCTTAACGGTGGGCATCTACTACAGACCACCCAACCAAGCGGAAGGGCTATTCCCAGGAATTCTCAAGTCAGCTCATGGAAGTAGTTAGGTCAAAGGATGTGGTCATCATGGAGGACCTGAACTTTCCAGCCATCTGCTGGGAAGAGCAGTCAGCCAGGTCTGACCACTCACGTAGATTCCTAGCCAAAATGCAGGACCTCCATCTAACCCAGGAGGTGCACAGCCCCACCAGGGGAGACGCCTTGTTGGACCTGGTGCTGGCCACGGGTGATGACCTGGTGAGTGGGCTGTGGGTGCTAGACCACCTGGGCGACAGTGACCATCGCCTGCTGGAATTCACCATCCAGCGCAAGGTGGCAAAGGCCTGCAGCAAGGCAGCAGCCCTAGATTTCAGGAGGGTGGACTTCAACGAGCTAAGGAGAATAGTCAGGGAAGCACTGAGGTCCTGGAGGGGACGGGAGCCAGGTGTCCAAGAAGAGTGGTTGCTTCTTAAGCAGACGATCCTCCAAGCCCAAAGGGAGGTAATCCCAACACGGATCAAAGGGAGCAGAAGGGCGCAAAAACCCTCATGGCTCACCAAAAGCATCCGGGAATGTCTCTTAGCTAAAAGGGAGGCGTACACCCAATGGAAGAGAGGGGCCATCACCAGGGAGGACTATACTATGGTTGCTTAGAGATGCAGGGGGGCAGTCAGGAAGGCTAAGGCGGAGATAGAACTGGGACTATCTACCCGGATCAAGGACAACAAGAAATCCTTTTTTAAATATACAGGAGGCAAAAAGAAGGTACTGGATAATGTGGGGCCCCTGCAAGACACGCTAGGAAATTTGCTCGTCACACCAGACAACAAAGCTAACCTATTTAACGACTTCTTTGCCTCTATTTTCCTGAGCAGGGACCGCATCGTCCCCCCCCATTGGTTCCCCCTCAGGCCCCAGGGGAGGCTCACCTAGGCCAAGGGTCAGGGAGGATCTAGTCAGGGAACTTCTGGAGGGACTGGATGTATTTAAACCAGCTGGTTCGGACAATCTCCACCCCAGAGTGCTGAGGTCATTGTGGGACCCCTGGCACAGCTTTATGAGCACTCATGGTGCTCTGGTGTGGTGCCAGAGGACCGGAAGAGGGCCAACTTGGTGTCCATCTTCAAAAAAGGGAGGAAGGAGGACCCGGGGAGCTATAGGCCAGTTAGTCTTACCTCGATTCTGGGTAAGCTTTTTGAGAGAATTATTCTGGCACATGTCCAGCAGGGGAGATTATGCTTAGGGGCAACCAACATGGGTTCATTAGAGGCAGGTCCTGTCAGACCAACCTGGTGGCCTTCTACGACCAGGTCACCAAATCCTTAGTTGCATGGGTAGCAGTGGATATAGTCTTTCTGGACTTTCGGAAGGCCTTCGACACTGTCTCTCACCCAGTTCTCATTAAAAAACTGGGGGACTGTGGTGTCAACACCTACACAGTCAAATGGGTCACTAACTGGCTGGAGGGCCGCACCCAGAGAGTGGTGGTGGATGGGTCATTTTCGACCTGGAGGGATGCAGGCAGTGGGGTTCTGCAGGGCTCGGTCCTCGGGCCCGCACTGTTCAACATCTTCATCAGTGACTTGGACAAGGGGGTAAAAAGCACCCTGTTCATATTTGCTGACAACATTAAGATGTGGGGGGGATGTAAGCACGCTAAAAGGAAGGAATAGGCTACAATCAGATCTAGACAAGTTACAGGGGTGGGCGGATGAGAACAGGATGGGATTCAACACTGACAAGTGCAAGGTGATGCACCTGGGGAGGAAGAACCGGCACCATACCTACAAGCTGGGGAACTCCAGGCTCGTCAGTGCAGAGGCAGAAAAAGATCTTAGAGTCATTATTGATGCCAAGATGAACGTGGGCCGGCAGTGTGGGGATGCAGTAAGGAAGGCCAACAGCACCTTGTCATGCATCCACAGATGCATCTCAAGCAGGTCCAAGGAGGTGATCCTCCCCCTCTACGCACCACTGGTCAGGCCGCAGCTGGAGTACTGCATCCAGTTCTGGGCACCGCACTTCAAGAGGGATGTGGACATCACGGAGAGGGTTCAGAGGAGAGCCACTCGCATGATCAGGGGATAGCAGCACAGGCCCTACAAGGAAAGGCTACAGGAGCTGAACATACTCAGCCTCCACAAGAGAAGGCTGAGGAGGGATCTAGTGGCCTGTTACAAACTAGGCAGAGGGGACCAGCAGGCATTGGGGGAGTCCCTGTTCCCCCAAGCACTACCAGGAGTGACTAGAAATAATGGTCACAAGCTGGCAGAGGGTAAATTCAGATTAGACATCAGGAGGTGCTACTTCACTGTCAGGGAGGCTAGGATCTGGAACCAACTTCCAAGCGAAGCGGTGCTGGCTCCTACCCTGGAGGTCTCTAAGATAAGGCTTGACAATCACCTTGCTGGGGTCATTTGACCCCAGTACTCTTTCCTGCCACAGCAGGGGGTCAGACTTGATGATCTGCTCAGGTCCCTTCCAACCCTACTAACTACGTAACTATGAAATTCAGTTGTTCTGGATTATTATTCTGATGCATAATTAAGGCCAAAAAAGGAGACAGCTAATCATATAATCTGACCCTTATAAATGCAGATCATAAGACTTCCCTGGTTTATCCTTATTTGAATAAGAGCATCTTTTGTAATTATCTTTATTTAAAGTTACAGATGACCAAACTAAAGGAAGTATGCAATATTACTGTCTACCTCTTTTTTTTTGGCAGACTAATTATAGGAGGTTACTATGAAGCATTTGAAACCTCAGTCATTTGGATGTCACTGACATTTTATGAACCTTATGGACTATTTATCAAGTTGACTTTTTAAAACTGAAACCACTAAAACAAATCTGGACTCCTAGACCATAAAGGTGCAGTAAACACTGCAGCAACTGAGCTTATGCCATGAACTTAACATTTTCTACATTTAATAAATAAAGGGCTAAAACCTGTTTAAAAAGGGGTTACTATGAATGTGAAGTATAAGCATATGTGGAAGAGTCACTACCAAAGAGATTAAATGGCAATAAATCCAATACCTAATCTCAGTGCTGCTCATGGAGCCTGTTAATGCAGTGTGGGCATCAAGAATACAGAAGTGTAATAAGGGGGACAACTATGGTACCAGCCACAGACAACAACCCAGGAGTGGGGAATAGGAGCAGCTGTGACACTGCCCCACCTATGCCCCACTGTGCCCAGGGGACTCGGGCATCATGTTACACCTCTGCTTGAGTGTAATCCTTCCATCTTGGACAACTGGAGGGAGCCGTCTCTCTCTACAACCCAAAAGTCTATCCTCATTACCTTTCTACCAGTCTCTTGTCATTCTGAGTTCTCTAAATCCTGCTTCCAGTATTCATAATCATTTGAGACAGCAACTATGAAATTACAAACCCTGCAACCCATCTGTCTCCACATGTTCCTTTCATTGATACATTATCCCACCTACACATTCAAGCTTTGAGCCAAACATTTCAAACAGAGCTACCTTAATTAGAATACTCCAAGAATATTTTTAGGATCATTTGGTATTTTACTTAACAAAATTCTTAAGTTATCTGCAAAGTCAAAGAGAGCCCTGCCTAAATCAAAGAGGGGGAAAAATGCACAATTCAGTTATACAAAGTTTATTTTGCCATTTTCTTAAAACAGGGATTGTAAAGGATTGGTCCTAAGCAAAAACCTTGCGGGTATTTGATGGACAAACCATTTGATTTGCAGACAAGGCAATCAGAAGTAGTTTCAAGTAACAACTTCACATTTACCTACTAACTTTTCAGTTTAGGGCTTTTGTTCTTGCTTTTGCTTTCGTTTTTCTGTTTTTAACATGTAAAATATTTTGTTCCTTGTCATTACTGCTGTCCATTGCTCTTCCATCCAGAAAATATAGAATTTACGTGAAAATGCTGTCTACGAACAAAACATTTTCAGTTCCACCAAGAGGTAAAACATTATATTCCAATATCTAAAGCAGTGATTCTTAACCAGTGTGCTGTGATACCCTAGGATGCTAGTATGCTCTTTTAAGGATGTCATGCAATATTAGCACTTTAGGTGTGCAAACACTTACACGTGTAAGTCAAAAGATAAACCCAGAGATTTCACATGGGAATCCAGTGTTAAAAACATTTTGACTTGCTGTGGTCTTGCCAAGTTCACTGATCAAAAAACTATGCTAGAGAACTGAGATGAAACATGCCATGCCTGTTCCATCCCAAGATGGATGCAATATGACTTAGTGCAGTTGCAGACAAACACCAATAAAGCATGCTTAAAACAGCAAGTTTACTGGCATAAGCCAAGTGGAGAGCACAGAGTAGGTATGCTATATTTCACTGAAGCGTTCCCTGCAGTAGTCCTCTGACAGCATGAACATGCCCCAAGTAATAATTTGAGGCTAAGAGTAGTAAATAAAATGTTTTAAACATAAATAGCATTTATGATATATTTCTTTACCATTTATACTCCAGTTTTAAAAGATGTAAATGCATTAACTAAAAAAACTTGGTAGATTTCAGTATATAGCCTCACAAAATAGTTATAGTTTTGTGCAACATATGAAGAATATAATGTAAAAAAGGAATGAGCAAGTATAAACAAATTTATTACTCACCACTTTGAGCTCTGGCACTGATCGACTTAGTGTCCATTCCTGACTATTTACAAAGGCATCTGTAAAACAAAATATTTAGTAAAATTACAATTAGATAAGCAAAGTTGTGCTCTTTACTTATGCTATAGCTGCCAACAGAGCCCACAGGCCTCAAATGGAAATCATGCCAGAAGCCTTCTCCAAAGCTCAGGGAAGATTAACACTTGAGATGCCTATCCAGGAGCAGGGACACTACTTCGACATGCTATAATCCCAGGGCATTGGAGCAGACTTGATTAACTGAGTCTCTTGGAGCGTGGCAATTATCACACTCCAGCAGTTTCCCACATCTTGTGCATCAGTGTCCCTGTGTTTCAAAATGGTAGCGGGGGCACTTTATCTAAAGCTCATCAAATAAGCTTTAGATAAAGCACCCCGACACCATTTTGAGGCACAGGGACGCTGATACATGAGACGCTTTGTGTGCTTTAATTAGAGCAGCTCCAAAAGCACGTGTATAAATGCTGTAAATTCTAACACTAGCAGCTCAGAAAACATTTACTGTATTGTATAAATTACTGGAAAGACATTGGAAAATTACTGTAATGAGTTAGCACAGAAGACATGTCCATAGCTAGTAAAATGATGTGATGGAACATGTATTATTGCTGCAGTTAAAATATGTACAATTCAATCTTTGCATGTTAAGGAAAATCCTCAAACTGAATGTCAACAACTACCATTAGTAACATTCTTTTCCCATTCCACCCAACTACGTAAATATACTGAAATTTATTTCAAATCTCTCACAGGGAAACCTCTTGCGTAAACTAAATTTAAGTGATAGTTCTAGAACTGCTATTTAATATTCTAAAAGCAGATATGTAAAAATTTGAGACCCAAAGTGAAACTTAAAAGGTACCTGAATTTAACAGTGCCTCTGCAAAAATGCAATATAGTCACTCCCTGACAAGGGCATTCAGGCGTGCACTGGAAGTCTGAACTGAACTGAACTTTGAAGCTAAGTACAGACAGTTGAAAAACCCACAGCTAAATTGATTTAATCTTGGCACGTTTCTGTAAACTGCTTAGGTTGAACCAATAAGAAAGTGAACTCATGTTCACTTTTCAAAAGTGAAAAGCAGCCGACCCCTTCAGTGGCCCATATCAGGTGCTGTGGAGCACTAGAACACGCCTCCCAGCCTGCTGGCCAGTGCACAGAGCCCGGAGATGTGTGATTTCCCCAGACACCACCCCCCACCTTTAGCCTCCAGTCAGCTGAGGAGTCGGTTTCGGGGAAATGCACCCATCAGACCCTCAGCTGGGGTCTCCCCAGATCTGGGGAAGGGGGAGAAGAGGGAAATTCCCACTGGGGTGTTTCTTCACCTCTCCCTGTGCCCAGAGCTGGTTCCCCCCCATCCCCCAGCCATGCCCCCTCATCAGTCTGGGCCAGCTGAGGAGGAGGTTGAGGGGACCCCCCCACATCAGCCCCACTCCCTTCCACACCACAACCCCAGTCAGCGTCTCCTCCATGCAGGGGAAAGGAGCCAGGGGGGAAGCCCCCATTGGGGTGTTTCTCCCTCTCCCCCTGTGCCCAGAGCTGGTTTCCCTAGCCACTACCCCTCAGTCTGAGGCCAGCTGAAGCAGGTGTGAGGGGTGGAAAACCCTCCCCTCTGCCAGGCACTGGACCCCCAACTGGGGTCTCCTGATGTCGCAGGATGGGGGGGAACTCCCCCCCACAAAACCCAGAGCCAGGAGCTGGGTCAATCACCTGGCTGTGCCCCCTCCTTGGCCGGGGGGCAGCTAAGGAGGAAGTGGGGGAAGGGAATGGTCCCCCTGCCCAGCTTCAGACCCAGCTGGGCTGTGCCAAGTGTAGGGAGAAGAAGGGGAGAAGGGGTGCCCTCAATGGGAGCTGTTTTCCCCTCCACTCCCTCCTCAGCTGGCTGAGCAGGGACATGACTGAGTGATAGGCCCAGCTCCTGGCTTGGGCAGGGGAGCAAAGCCCCTACTGCAAGGAGCTGGACTGATCACCTGACCACAACCCTGCTCAGCTGGCAGACCAGCTGGGGAGGGAATGGAGGGGAAATGCCCCCCACCGTGGGGCTCCCACCCCTTGTAATGGGCACAGCCTGGCTGGGGGTCCAAAACCGGGCGAGGGGGTGCATTTTGCTGGTGATAGTGCCTCAGCTATCATTTGCAGCTGATAAATTCAGCTGGCAGGCTGGCTGAGAAGGGACTAGGGAGAAAAAATGGCAACCTCCTCCACTGAAGCAGAGAGCACAGCCCAGGGCTACACAGCTTCCTGGGATACTGGAAGACTGTGAGTTAAGTTGAATGAGGACGGGATCTGGAACAGAAGTTCCATAAACTAGTTTGACCTAAATCAGTTAAGTCTGATACTACATTCAAACTGGTTTATGTGCACTGAACTTCTGTTCTGTTACAGGTTTAAACTGGTTCCTGATCAATTAAACTGGTTTATGTGTAACTTCTGTTCCTAGCCTGAGGGTATCTTACCTCCTCCTACCAAACAAGTTAAAAGGCTTCATTTTATCAAAGCTAAGAGTTTCCAAAACAAAGGGCTAAAAAAAAGTTAATAAGGGGATATGATTCTTATTAATTGCAGATGCAAAAGGACTGAACAATACTGATAATGACTCCTTCAAGCAGAAGAGAAACAGTCTTTATCTGAGAAAAAAGTTACCCAGTACAGAAAGAAAGGAAAGGGACCCACTAAAATCTCACAGAAAGGACAAATGACAAGCAAGTGAGACATCTGATAGATTTCCCCACCCTGCTTCCAAAAGATTTGGTTCTAATAAACATTTGTCTATCTAGTTATTGGTCACCACTGCCACTGTTTCCAAACTGCAAGGTCGGGACCTACATCCAAAACAAAAGTAACAACAGCTATGAGAATTACATGATTCCTTGTCAAGCTGGATGACACTAAAGGTTCCAAGATCTGAGAGGCATACACTGAAACAGACCAGGAGGAAGATATTGTGAGAGGTATCACTATTTCAATCTAAACTTGAGACATCATTAAAAGTCTTACTAATGTATGCCAAAATGATCGGTTTCTACAGAGAGAAGTCAGGGTTTTTTTTCTCATTTGCTTTGTTTTGGGGACTTTTACAGGAAAAACTATATATAGTTGAGAGAGATTTAAAATACGTTTTTTGTGCTCAGGAAAAAAAAGTTTGGTGAAATAAAAGGTAACTCCAAAATAGTTTTGCATTTTGCGTATTTCCTACCATCATGGCTACAATATTCCAATCCAGTTTCTCTACAGCCATTTACAAACTTTCTCAGACTGGTATCCTCACTGACAACATTCCACTCCTACGATGAGAGGCTGGTTTCCTTCACAGCCAACCTGAGAAAAATCAAATAGTACTTACTGCCTAATGCAACAAATACCAAATGCACCTCTCATACCAAGTTTTGGTAAAATCTTGACACTTTAGGTAAAGTTTGTTTACTACATTAAATCAATAATCAATTTTCAACCCAGTGGAACTACATCCAATATTGAGATGCATACAATAGTTCTGAAGTTAACCCTTTAACTACAGCCAAAGTAGTAGGAGAGGAAAAAGCCTCCAGACACAGCCCAGTTACAATGAGTGACACTGTTCAGTAATCTGTAAAGTTAACAAACCTCATTTAAGTCTTTTGAGGCAACAGCAACTGTTGGTCCCCTACAACATAGAGAAGTTTTATAGGCTCAGAGCTACAAATCTATTTTGGCAGTCATACTAAACTAGGATTTAAGTCACTCTTAACCAAAGAAAATGAGGAAGAAGCTTTCAGCAAATAAAATAAACTGGTACGCCACAATTCTGGTGTATTTTAAAGCCCTGTTTTAGGAAAAGTTACTATTAGATTTAAGCCTGTGCAAGTAGGCAGCTATTTGATCTGGTTTCGGATCCAGCCGCTTCAGATGCCAGGGATCCGATACAGAGCTCCGGACCGGGCTCCCACTCTCATCCAGCCGAAGCAGTTCTGAAGCTTCAGAGCTGCCTCTGAGGTCCGACCACATTAGCTAGTAACTGTGTATGGAGCTGGTTCCTGAAACCCCTGCAAGTTTCATCCAAATCAGACAAAAAACAGGAAAGTTATAGATATTTCATTGATTCCTCATTATACCCTATGGCTGGATCTCCGAAGCGGCTCTGAAGCTTTCCCGAAGTGCTTTGGAAACTCTGAAATGCTTCAGAAAGCCTAATGAAGCCAGCGCTTTGATCTGGACATGCTGCTTCAGGTGGTTTGGCGTCCGAAGCTTCTCCGGATCCAAAGCAGGGTCTGAAGCCTTGCACAGCCCTATTAGATTTGTGTGTTATAACCTGAATATTAAATGAGCCTGCTCAACAAGCTTGATGCATAGAAGAGTCTGTCCTTACCCACGGGAACTTGAGATCTGGAGTTAATGCTATGTTTAGGCAAAGCAAGTCTCTTCAGTATTTTCATGCAAGTTACTATAATCATGCCATTTACATAAAATGTTACAAGTTGCAATATTATTGTGCTTCACTAGTTTTTAATCTCTTTTACTTCTGAGTGTATGTGACCTTTTATAAAACATACATTAATTATGAGAGAAGGTAAGCCAATGATTACTTAATATGTTATTAAGTAAACCAAGATGAACAGAAAGCAGAGCCACATACAGACATTCAGTTTCTCCTAGGATAGTCACTGCTCTCCCAGTAGAAACCATGAGTGTAGAGATGTTCAGGGTTTTTCTCTCAGGCCAAAAATGGTAACTCCAAAAGAAAAAACAACCTGGGAACAGAACAGGTAGTTCTGTCACTCCTGGGAGAGTGAATGTCTGTATGACTAACCCTTTCAAGAGAAGCTACAGAAGTACTCCATCATTTCAGGGTGCTTTACTCCCCACCCCCAGAAGAGAGCATCTCTCCCAGATGGACTCTACTACCACAAGTGAACAGGGAACAATACATGCCCTTTTTACAGTCCCACATTCTTCTGCAGGGAGACAGGCTGACTCAGAGTAGTCTGGGTCAGCCAATCAGGGCTGCCTTGTGCACTGCTGCCATATGTCTCTAGGCAGACAGCAGAAACCTTCAAAGCATGCTACAAAATACCAACTTCAAATGTATTTAAATCTGTATGTGCTACAGCTTAGCAATTACAGATCCAGTGTCAGTGAGAGAGAAGAAATATCACTCCATTTTTTTTTCAAACTCCACTTCCAAATAGGTCAGTTACAACAAACAGCCCCTAAGTAGTTATAGCATTTCTAGTTCAGATATCCAAAGTTATATTTAAGAGATTAAAAATGTCCCCTATTTGCACTTGCAAAATTATAAAACCTACCATTTTGCCTAGTTTCAAACATCTTTTCAGTCTACCTGGAGCTACTTTAGCGGTCATAATGAAGGAGACAAAAAGTAGACAGATAAACATAAAAACCTGCAATACTACTCTCTTTCATGTCAAACTAGAATTCCCAAGTAACCTCTTCTCTTCCACACTGCATTGCCCACAGATTTAAAATACTATATATACTTGAATGCAAGAAAACACTGAATGTAAGATGATTCCCCAATAATTAGATTTTATATATGGAAAATGTATACATTTGTTATAATTTTCCAGGAATAAAATCCAACTGTTGGAGGTTTGTCTTGAATTTCTCAACCTCCCACTGGCAGGGAAAATAAATCGGGGGGAGAGAGGATTGGGGGGATCAAGTAGCCCCTTTGCTCTCTGCCTCCCCCTCAACTTCTTCCCCCTGCAGCCCCTTCCCCCTCTCCTTACTGTTAGACCCTGTTCTCTTTGAGCACATGGAAGTGAGGAGTAAAACTGAAAACACTGACCTTGAAATAATCATACCTGTTGTAATTTACATATAGTACCCATGCATTTAATTCATCCAGAATTGATGCATTTTAACTTTTTTGAAACTGCTGCAAGTTTTAGCACAGGTACTACTCCATAAACACACTTTTAAGCAGCACTTTGACAACCACACGCAACAGGGGCGACCATCTGGTGATGTTTGCCAGATGTTTAAGGTGATGAAGAAACAGGAATTAATGAAAATGGGAAAGAAAGGCACAACTCTGCTGTGGGAGTGAAGAAGTTGTCAAAAAATATGTAGCATAGTGGCTTACATGACTTGGAAAAAAAGTTAACACTGAGGGCACTCAACGGGCAGTACCATATATCTTATTCAGATCTTTGTGGTAGGTTCCCATCAGAACGTTTGCCAGTATGAACCATGTGTCTAAGAGTCATGCTCAGGGTTGGCTGCATTTAATCAACTTCATAGTTGGTTTCCATTGCTGAGCACATGCTATTTTTGTCAGCAGTTTAATAATAGACAATGTATTTAACAAGGTTTCCTTGTATGCTGATTGGGGGGAAAACTTCATCTTGGATTCAGGTAAATATGATAATTTAAAAGTCATTACATCGATTAGTTTCTGCCACAGGGCCTCTTTAAAAATTCGGTTTCTAAATATTTATAAATTTGAACTAAATCCAAACAAAATACTGTGGCTTATGGCAAAGATAAAAAATAATCACAAATTAAAAAAGGAAGAAAAATCTAATCCTCTAGTGAATCAGCCCCTCCTAAAAAGCTCTAACAAGTAGTAAGATCTATTGTAGAAGGCAGACTAGCAAACTCATAAGAGTGCCATTAAATGGAACCAAATAGATCCCCATTTTTAAGTCTGATACTAACGCAAGATTTCAAACAGCAAACCTTGCACATTTAATCTACTCTACAGTTGTATGTTCAATCCACTATATTAAAGCACTCACAAAGAAAACTATAAAAAAGCTAAAACTGAGCCTTGAATAAAGTAATAAGCCTAAGCCCTGAAGACCCTTAATACTCATGTCAGAGGTCAGTTTACAGCTAACTATAGATGGCTCCAATAAACCTGAAAGATCTCAACCACTGATTCAGGATAAATATGTCCTGTTTTAGTTTCATATGGGAGATTAAGCTTAAGATCAACAGGCAGACTCAAGTAACTTCCACATTCAAGGTCTCATTTTCTACTCCTGTAATGTTCAAGATGTGTTTCTGATACCTGTAAAAAGACTAAATTAATGCCTCCTCTTCCCCCAATCTTGTTGCAGTATTATTGAATTCCCAGAAATATTCTTATTAACTAAGGAAACAACCATCTCAGAGAAAGCCCTTCTCCCTCAATATAAGGTATAAAACAACTCGGGGCTAGAATGATTTGCACAGAGTCCATTGTTTAGATCATCTGGCGTAATTAAAAATAAAACTAGATGCTATATATCTAAAAGTCTCCAAAGCATGAAACAGGGTGAACAAATCTCTCACAAACCCAAACCTGCCTGAGATACTTGAGTGTAAAGCGTGATGTTGTAGCTGTGATGATCCAGAGATTATATAAGAGGCAAACATTTCTTAGGGCAGGGGTTCCCAACCTTTTTATGCTGAAGGATTGGCAAACCACGGACCAGAAGTGACCATGGACCAGCAGTGACTGGCATACTGCAAGCAAAAGTGTTGGCTGCCAGTCCACAGTATGTCGGTCACTTCCAGTCTGCATTTTCCCAGTCCACAGTCACTTCCGGTACAGCAGCCAACCCCGCAGGGGGCCAGCAGCCAACCTTTCACAGCCCAGCCTGGGGGTTGGGAACCCATCTTAGAGTGATAACTTTTATTGGACCAATGCTATAGTTAGGATACGGTCAGACAAGCTCTCCCATGCAAGACCTTCTTCAGGTCTGACCCCAGAATCCTGACCCTGGTCCCACCCATTTTCTCCCCCATTTTGCCAAAAAATAAAAAAATAATATTATGGGCTTGGGAAAAAGAAATCTGAGATAATAGTCACTGGTATGATTACAAAATGAGCTACAGATACAGAGAAAGCATTAACTGAGAAACCAGTGCTGGAAATTGATTCTGCTCTTGAATACTACCATCAAAAAGAAACATACACAAGGAAATTGTTGTAAAATGATCAAATAATCTGCAACAGTAGTAAAATGTGACAGTAGCTCTATATCCAATTGTTGTCAAAGACTCAGATGTTTTCCTGGGCTTAGACACAGAAGAACTTGAAGAACCTCAACTACATTTAGAAGGTCCACTTCTGAAGAATCATGCAAAGAAGAACTGAAAGTCTGTGTTTCTGATGCTTCTACACTTAGGCTAAGTACAGACATGTGGAAGGTTAAATCAGGTTCAAAATGGCCACCCGATTTAAACTTGGCTTATACTCAGTACCAACCTTACACTTACAGGCCTGGTCTCAGTGACTGCCAATCAGTCTAAGCCTGTAACAGAATACAAGTTCTACGCATACAAACCAGTCTAAAAATTGCAGAACACCGTTTAAGATAAACCTGTAGTATCAAATTCATTCAATTTGTGTCAAACCAGTGCATGGATATTCTGTCCACTTACCTTGAGGAACCCCAGCACCAGAGCTGCTCTTTTCACTCCCCACTTCCCCCACACTGTTCTATTTTTTGGCCCCTCACCTCCCCTTTCTCCTCCACTAGCCAGTGCTCTCACCGCCCATCCCACCAGCCGCTCCAGATGCAGCTGCTTTTATCAGCAACTAAGTACTGGAGTACTGCGTCCAGTTCTGGGCCCTGCAATTCAAAAAGGATGTGGAGAAGCTCGAGAGAGCCCAGAGAAGAGCCACACGCATGATCAGAGGTCAGGAAAACAGACCTTACGATGACAGGCTGAGAGCTATGAGACTCTTTAGCCTAGAAAAGCACAGGCTCAGGGGTGATCTGATGGCCACCTATAAGTTTATCAGGGGTGACCACCAGTATCTCGGGGAACGTTTGTCCACCAGAGCGCCCCAAGGGATGACCAGGTCGGAGTATAAACTACTGCAAGACAGTTTCAGGCTAGACATAAGGAAGAATTTCTTTACTGTCCGAGCCCCCAAGGTCTGGAACAGTCTGCCATTGGAGGTGGTTCAAGCACCTACATTGAACACCTTCAAGAGTAAATTGGATGCTTATCTTGCTGGGATCCTATGACCCCAGCTGACTTCCTGCCCTTCAGGCGGGGGGCTGGACTCGATCTTCCAAGGTCCCTTCCAGCCCTAATGTCTACGAAATCTATGAAGTCCCGGTGGGGGGTGGGGCAGGAAAGATGGGGATGTAGGCTCAATGGGGGGACACCTCACCCGCAGGTCATGCCTGTCCCCGCCCCCTACACTTTGTGGGTCATGCCTGCTCTCCGCACCCTACCAGCAGGTTGCACCTGCTCCTCTACTCCCCTGACAGACCCCTGATCCCCTCCAGCCTGCTAGACTCCCAACCCCCCATTCCTGACCTACCTGATATCAGGCAGCTATTCTGAATCAATATAACCTCCCTCTGATGCCTCTAAATGTCAGTACTTAAGGTACAATGACACAGGCCAGTTGCAGTTAAAGAACCATAGACAAAGAAAAGCAGTGAACGTGGATCTATATTAAAGGAAAGACCAGTGGCATAAATTAGAGACAGAGGAGAGAAGAGCTGGCATGGAAAGCAAAAAGAAAATGTACAGGAAGAGGAAAGAGGCTGCTGGCAAATTTAAAGGAGTCAAATTATATACTGTGATCTTTGAGCGCACAGTTTACTTTGTGATTTGGTTATTTCTTCCATGGAGAAGAGTTATCGGTTATTTCTTCCCCAAGCTAGAACAAAAAAGAGCACTGCAGAGACAAATTCAGTGAGCTTCTAAAATAGAACTATTCTCCCACTATCTAGCCATACAATAACACCTTTAGCTACCTAAACAAGCAGCAAAAACATGTTATGGAATGCGGTACCATCTTTTCACTATTTAAGAGTCCCATGCCATGTGCAAAATCTTCAGGAAAAAGATCTCAGAACCTTCCATAGGGATCAGCACTCATATCAAAACTGAGAAGGGGGAGACAAAAATAAGGAGCACAAAGCAACATACTGTTAAATCCAAAGCAGGGGTCTGAGGTTACACAATCAAACTCAGAAAAAAATAAAATACACAACTCTACAGCATGAAATTAAAGAGACAATATATTCTACTTCTTGGAGGAGAGAGGGGGACTTCCAGATTAAACCTACACAGGCTCTGATACTGGAATAAACCAGATGCTGCACATGGTAACTTCAAGGTTCTACTCTCACACTTACCCATTAAATTATAATCCCTTGAGCATATCACTTAACTGGGTAAAATTTTTTACAGCACCTATGACAAATATTACTCTCCATGTTTATCCACCTTTATTAAGCATTTTACTGTTATGAAATTACAACAATTCCCTGTTGTTTTATCCAAACAACGCATTTATTTGGAAATGTTTTAAGCAAAGAAATCTAAACAGCAGTATATACCATTAATTTTAGATTTTGAAAAAAATAACAGTTTTTTTTAAATACCCAAATCCAAACATCACAAGCTATAAACTACTGTGAAACTAATTAGGCAAAAAGTAAAGCTTCCAGACTGATAGCTACAACCTCAATTTCACTTTACAAGTCAAACATAAGATCACAATTAAATAAAACCTGAACAACTTAATGCAAACTAAACATTCTAGTGCCTTTAAATACACTTGTGTTTCATTCTCATTCTTCGACTAAATGCCAAAAGGATAGCAAAAAAGACTTCCCAGGACATGCTTCCTCTCTGTCTCTGAAAATGATATCCTATTTCATTCTATACCACCTACTCTGAAAAGGTAAAAGAAACATTCAGTCAATAAAATCTAACCCCCACCCCCAAAAAAAGCCCCCCTCCCCCCCCAAACTGAGCATGTGGATGTCTTTGCTTTCTATGTTCATATAATAGTTGCAATTCCCTGTTGTTTTAACCAAACAAGGCATTTACTTGGAAATGTTTTAAACAAAACCCATTTGTTGTTAATTTGCTGGAATTAATGAAAATAACTCCCACACTAACATAACCCCAGATTACAATAACAATGTAATTGTCAATTGTACATTTGACTGTTTTGTTTAGAAAATGGGGGGGAGGTTTATTGTTTCTTGGGTTTAAAATCTGCAAGTGATCCACATGTGCCATAAAGAAATGAAATGCAAGAATATCACAGTAATTTCAGCATCTAGATAGTCCTTTTTCCTCCTCACTACACTTCCAAAATCATGGAGCAAATAAAAGGTTTTCCCCATTAACCATCATCAGTAATTTGTGCACCCTGAGTTTGTGGTCAGAAATTGTCTGTTGCTAGTTTACAACTGGCTGCTCAATGACCTTAGTAGGGCAAGTCTATCACAAATCCACTATCTATTGCTCCATATTTATGTTCCAAACATCTAATGTATTCACAACATTGGAGCAACTTGTGACTTAGCAAAATACTGCAAAGCAGCTACCTATTTATTATAAGAGTGTCACTCTATCCATTGTAACAGACTCAGTGAAGAGGTCACCTTCAGTAAGCAAAACAGTTGTTCTTACATTGTTCCCATAACCAAAAAACATAACCTTTAATATAATGATTTTATCTTTGATATAGCTGGTTTTGATGGAATATGTTCTTCACTGTGTAAGTTAGGTTTACAGGCAATTATAAACCAGAATCATTATATATAGTTAGAAATTAGAATAAAAACTACAGTATTTCTTGAAGTAGCATCCCTTCCATGCACATGTCACTAAGCGTTCCTGTGAAAATAACTATACTCATAAAAAATGAACAAAACTTTGGTTATGTAAAAACTTGATTCTCTGTTCTCTTGGTAGAAATGACAAGTGTGCAAGCATTTGTTTGAAACAGGCCCCTTCTGGAAGACCTTGCACATGTCGGTATGGAAGGTGCCCCCGTGAGAGAATCTCTGGAACAAATGAATTTTTACATGTTCCCTGTCCAAAATGGGAGGTGAGGGGAAAAGAAGGGAGCAGCACACACTGCCAGAGGCTGGGGGTTTTGCATGCCTGCTTCCTTCCACTCCTGGACTGGCCTGGAAGAGGAGCAGGGGCCACTGGCTTCAAAGTACCTGGAGAGACACTTGGCCCTACTACTCCAGTCCTCCCTGGGCCAGGTGGAATGGAGCAACCTCTGCTCTGCACACCTTGGCCAGACTGATCCTTGTCTACAGAAGGCAGAGAGAAGGGGAAGTTACAGGCTGAATGTTTGTACTGCTCCCTCTCCCAGAACAATTTCTAGCAGTGGAAATTTCCACCACTAGACATGAACACTATACACATCTAAACTCAACAATCTTGAAAGAAAAAAAAGGGGGAATCTTGAGTTTAACATGTGGCTTTTGAAAATTTAGAGGAATAAGTCAAGACTTTCAGGTAAAACATAACTAGCAGGATCTTGGACAATTTTTCGTGCAACACAGCATGAATTAATAGGTGTATTAAGCCATGAAGTTGACAAAGCATTTGCAATACACTTCATTTTTCAATATTTTTACTTTGTTGCAGTCAGGTTAGTACACATTTAATGCAATAAAAAAACCTCATTCCATTTTTGATTTAAATATACTGGGACCATCACATCTGAACATTCTTAATGTGTCCATTTATTAACTGGGGATTTGTGTTTGCATTACTTTGACTTTGGAATTAAAGTAAATGCAACCTACAACATGTATACTAAAGAAGACAGAGAGAGAAATAATTTGTGAATTTATCACAGTTCATTCTCTATCTGTTTATTTTGCATTCCAGCACAGTCTAAGATACTAAGGGTAAAGTTATATGTTACACTTAAACGATCCTAAATCTGTGGAATGTTAAGTGGTGTTAAAGTTAGAACATGCTGTGAGCAGTTGCACATTAAAGGTAAATACTGCTTTGCTGCCTGCACAGCTCCGACTTGCCACTAGAAGGCTGGCAAGCAAGGACATAGCACTAAGCCAGGGCAAATAAGCTATATCCCTGCTGAGTAGGGGAGGAGGATAGGAGAGAAGAGAGGGGAGAGCATCCTGGGATGCTGGAGAACTGCAAAACTTCAGGGGATAAGTCATTCTTCAGCTGTCAGTGACTGACAAATTGGATTCTGCTCCTAAACAGTAAAGCAGGCTGAATAAATACCCTTTATAATGGAGCTGTAGATCTCGCCATGAAGAAAAGTAGATGGGCATTAACGCAAGATAAATCCTTCACCTCACCATGTACAAATCATGATTTAAACCACATAAAAGCTATGTGTTTCTATAAATAAGCCAAGTTTTAGTAAGAGGGGTTGACTTGTTTAAAAAGAAACAAGTTCTTTTCCAAATATCAACACGAAAACATTAAAAGTATGAACATTAAACCTACAACTAGCTGTAGTACAAGCATCTGTCTCACTAGCAAATTCAACACACCATTCCCAGTCTGAAATGGTTGCGTAAATAAGATTTGATAAATTTTAAATTTACTCCAATTGTCTCCACCAAAAGAGCTTCAATAACAGAAGCAAGGCAGCTCAGTAACACTGGGCTGAGCATTGGTATCCGCACCTAATCAGACTGCTACTCCCTCTCCATTTATGTAGTACAAGCTATTTAAATTCTGTGTCTGCATCTTGTCATGGTATCAACAAGAGCAGATATCTTGTATTGTAAGTAGTGACCAAAATGCCTCCATGATATATCATCTACAATTATAATCACTCTTCAACAGCCATAGCAGAAGCATTCATGTCAGCCCCTGTCAGATTCCAACTAATCTGCTAAATTCACCAACCATCTCAGTCGTATAACAATTCTCAAGGTGGATAAAAATAAACTATTTAAAAAAAAAATCTGATTTTTATTTAAATCAGATTTTTTAATGTAATTGCATTTTTTATGTTTTTAAGATGCATTTTATATATAGTTTTAATTTAAGATACGTTAAAGCTCAAAGGCATCATCATGCAATAGGGATTATAACTCCTATTTGTATATAATTTGAGACAATATAATCACGTGACTTTTTCTGAAGTTTTATAATAGGTCACAACAGGCCATGGACTATATTAGGGGCCCAATCTTACGGGGTTCCCAGAGGCTCCTCTATAAGTTAGGCAAGATTAAAGAAAACCACTTTACCCAATAGGACTCAGTGATCCGTCTAGAACAGCCATTTCTCAATCCATGGGCTGCAACTCAAAAGTGAGTCACAAGAATATATGAAAGAGTCACAAACTTTAAAAACAGATCAACAAACTTTAAAAATGGATTCTCGTTTAAAGGAGAAAAATGTGGGAAATGTGGCTTTTCCCTTGCAGGTTGGCAGACTTCCAGCCTGTGAGGGGCTGCTTGGGCCCCCACCTCCACCACTCCATACACTGGGAGGCTAGGGGCAGGGGGCAGTGGGTTGGAAGTGAGGGGCACTGGGTCAGGACTGGCCATCGATGTTTACAAATAGGTCCTGGTACAAAAAGGTTGAGAACCACTGGTCTGGAAGATCCCATTAAGCATTTCTGTGATGCTTAGTTTCAGGTCTCAAACTGTAGATTTGTGTCTCCAGAGATCACAGGCAGACAAGAGTCTTTGGGTAGTTATGATTTCTTTTATTACACCAACTAAATAGCTGGGGAAATTGTTCTTTGCAAGCTTTTGGGCACAAATACCCTTCTTCAGGCATAAGGAGACTTTGTCTCCAGAGATAACATCCTTGTTAACAGCAGTATAGGGAGATGAGGGATTACAGACCTGATTACCCATCCATCAGCGCTATTGTCTCTCTGCAAGTTTACATACACATAGTTAAGCCCTTACCTTTCTCTAAAAGTGCAACGAATCAATAAGTTAAATGAATAAAGGATATTAAACAACAAGAATGCACTTTTTGTAGAAAACAATGATTGGATTGAGGCTTCCTGACCAGTGATTTAAATCAAATCCACCCTGACAATTCTAGAAAAAACATCTAGTTTGACAAGGACTTCAGACAAAGAACCTGAAAAGATTGCTGCCATTTATTAATCTGGTCCTGTTCATGGTACTATTTTGGCCATGCTTGTTAACTGTAACCAGAGCCTGTATATTTTACATACATCCCTTCAATTTTGAAAGCCGAGGCAAATCCAGCATAAAGTGACGAAATAGTAAAGACTAAACACATCTCCCCCTAGAAATAAAGGGTTGAATCTTTCATCACTACTGAAAAGATTATTCAAAAGGTCTGCTCCTGCGTATCCCATGATCCCTTTTCTATTCCTTCAGAACACAAGGTACGATTAAATTCCTAATGGCTGTTACACATATAGTAAAAATTTTTTCCCAGGGCACAGACAAGTAAGACAGTACTCCAACACTAAAACATTAAATAAAGATGATTAACTGCATGGTTCCTAATCCCTAAAGATAGGGTTATTTATTTATTTGAATTAAGTACTTTGAACTATATTATTAAAAAGTTAGCATAAATCAGTCGTACAAACATAGTGTATGGGGCCTTGTACAGGTTAGGTAAACACCAGACTACTGATCCAATTTTTGCAATCTGTTATGGAAGAACATTTTCCTTCAGTCTCCCTGCAACTTGCTTGCCTTCTTGTCTAACAGAAAAAAAGGTTTCGTGCTTCAGTTAATGTAACTGAAAGATGAACTACCGAGGTTTAAAATGTTGACAGGAATTTTCTTTTGGTTCCCTTCATTCTTGCCACATAATCATACACAGAATGAGGGTGCATCTCTGTGCTAAAGACTTTTAAATACTACTGTATTATTAAAACCAACACTGGAGCTCACCACACAAATTATGCCAGTACTTATCCTACACTGGATGAGATTCAGCAATATAAGAACATAAGAAGTGCCATACTGGGTCAAGACCAATAAATAGTCCATCTGGCCCAGAATTCTGTGTCTTGACAGTGGCAGAAGTGGACGCCAGGAGGAAGACACTGAACTGGATGGACCTAGAGTGATCTATTCCTATTCATTATCCTCCCTGATATCAACCAAACCATCATCTATGTGGGATTAAACATAAATCTGATAAACTTGCTTCATTTCCTTCTTCTTATTTTAGAGGGGAAAAAAAAGAATGCACTGCAAAAGCAAGTTATCTAAACCATTAAGTCCCCCTTGATCTATTCAAGAAACAAATGTAGAAAAAAAAATAAGAACTTTTTAAAACCCATTTTATCAACACAATTTACCCTACACATCTTTCAATGTATTGCATTCATACCCAAGAAATAACCTGCATCCTTTGACTATTAAACACCATATATTTTCCGGGTTAAACCACATAACTCTCCTCAAACTCCACCCCTCTTTACCCTTTTTTGTCCCTTCCAATACTGCCTTCCCATGCTTTCTGTTCTCGGAAAGTGTCCTTCTCCCATGCACCAGAAGACCTCTTCTTTTAAAAAGGCTTTCTATACATGAACTTCCTTCCACTTGTACGCCAAAGGTCAGTACTGGAACACAGAACAGCTGAAGAACTGACATCTGAATCTTGGCCATATTAAAAATCAAGATAAACTGCTAAAAGCAGATACCTTGTCTCCTTATATGTTTTTTAAACTCCAGGTACATCTGTGAGAGTGGTACAAATAAGCAGTAAGTATAAGGAATAAGTGCACAGTTTTCATTACAAATAATACTATAAAAAGTCAACTTCACATTTCTAGTCTTGTTTATTTTGGAACAAGAAGCACTGAGATCCACAATCATTTTTCCCTTTATAACTTGCAGTAAAAAGCACTTGAAGACTGATGTAAAAAGGGAAGAGTTCAACACTTTAATACTAAAAAAAAATTGCTATCCCTACAATTATTTCAAAGAGTCATTTCTACTTATTCTTCCTACTCATATCAGATTCATGAAAATCCACAGACTCAAACCTACAATTGGAATTTAACTGAGAAACTAATAAACTGTTTTCTGACATATGGAAGGACTCCTGAATTATCGTATTACGTGTCAGCTTGTAATCTTTATGAAACTGATTATTTTGTCCTAAATGAAAAAAAGAAAGCAATGATGTTTACTGCTATGTTATTGTTATGTGTTTAACATAAGCTGGTCAAAAGAAAAAAAAATTTCATCCCCAATCAGCCAGAAACATAAATTTAGGCACTAAAGATGTGTCTACTTATTCTGGACCTTGTAAAAGAAAAAAGAAAAAAGTGAGGAAGATATTAATTGTAAAACATTTTTTGTTTAATTTGCTCCCTCCACACTCCTTATTCACACACTGTAATAGAATATTAAATAATTTATTTAATTGGGATACAGATAAACAAAACATGACTAGATGTTTATGCAAAAACACCATTTTTTCCATTTTATTAACGCTTTCCTTCAAAAATACTCAACGCAGATTAAAAACATAGAAACCTATGCTTATAAATTCATAATAATCAAATACTGTATCACTGGCATTCACAACAATACACTTGACCTAAATTTCTTTTTTCCACCAATTTGTTAGTATGTGCTTCACTATTTTTTATGGCAAACTTAGGAACAAACATTCAATAACTCTTACAGTTTTACTGAAACTTTCTATTTGTCATTCAGTTCACTGCTGATTGTTACCTTTCCACACGGTGACAAAAAGGGGGGGAGAGAAGGACGTAAATATTTCACACTTCTGAAGACACAAGTGTTACTGAGGTCTAAAATCATCTAAAAGGTCCCAAAATTTAAATTTACTGATAACTAAAGGTGTAAATCCCAATTAAAAGAGCATATTTAAGTAAATATATAGATGACACACAACATAACTTTCAAAAAATCATAATCTGGTTTTAATACGGTTCTTATACTGCTGTGGACACTGCAGAACAACAGCTTGATCATCACTTGCAGTAACAGTAATACAAAAGAAAGTAAACCCTACCTATATACATCAGAACCCAAGGATTCAAACCTACAAAACTCAGCAAAGTAGGGTTGGCAAGGCAGTCAATTGACTGGTCAAATAGAGTGCTTACAGACAGGGGGGGAAAAAACCCCAAACCCCAGAACTTTACTTTAATTTCAGTGCACCCCTGCACCAAGCGCAGCACATGCCCATAAGAGGCATTGCATTAGTTTGATCCAGCTCACCCAATGTCTGTATAGATCATGTGCTTCAGTGGGCCTTTTTGGTGCTTTTATCTAACAGCTGACTGAATCAGGGAGCCAGGTTGAACTAACATGGTTCTTCTTCCAGTAAAGTACCTTCCCCCCCACCCCCTCATGTCTGCCAGCAGCCATAATGTCAAATGGCAGTCAAAAATTGTCAAAAATTCCATGAAGCCCTTGTGTACTACCTATTTAATTGAATCATAGTGTATGTAGTCTGTTGGCAAGCGGGATACACACCTCACTCCTCAGTCCTGTAGACGTCAGTAGACACACGCACATACACAGACACAAACACAAACACACCCCCATTTAGGAGCAGGCACTCTATCCCCAGCTCTGCTCCTGAGCTCTTCGGGGACTATACATGAGCACCAAGACTGACACGAATTCCACCACGTCGGAGCAGACTCCATTAATCAAGTCTGCTGGAGCATGGCAACTGCCACACTTCAGCAGCCTCCTGCATCTCAACTATCAGTGTTCCCACACTTAAAAATGGCATTGTGGGTACTTGAACTAAAGTACTTTAGACAACACCATTTTTAGACGTGGGGTGTTGATACAAGAGACACGGTAGCCCTTTATTTAGAGCAGCTCTCGAAGCCAATCTAATTAAAGTGTCCCGTCTTCCCCACCACCCACGGAGCACATGCCCTTCTTCCAGTC
The DNA here is from genome assembly GCF_052110815.1 of Crocodylus siamensis. Lineage (NCBI taxonomy): Eukaryota > Metazoa > Chordata > Crocodylia > Crocodylidae > Crocodylus > Crocodylus siamensis. The sequence goes on along the minus strand of NC_143398.1, from coordinate 178,038,751 downwards.
TCATTTCCCTTCCCCACACTAAGCTATGTGGAGCTACAGGACCTACTCAGTGCTGCAGTCTAGAAAAGCTTCTCCTACTGCCTATCTGCAGTGTCTGCAGGCATCTCCAAAGGCAAACAGCAAAATGCTTGAGGAGCTGACCTACTACTTGATTTAAAAAACTGAATTTTGTTTTGTAGTTTGCTTGTGTGTTTTATTTCTGTTCAATTTCATATTTTTTTAATTTTGTAACTGTTTGGGTTGACCCCAGGGCTTCAGGAAAAAAATAACTCCTTCAGATATATGAGATATCAAACGTTTTCATAGGCTGAACCTCATTTGATAGATGCTGAGCATGAGCTATAGGTAGTTCCCCCTTCCAACACACAGACTTTGGTCTGTCTTCAAGGTGCAAATCTACCCGGCCCTCTATTTGACTTAGGACTAAGATGACTAACTCTCAAATCATGAAATGTTGACACACTGCACAATTACCCCAAATTACAGTATTTACTTGAATCTGAGATGACCCTGAAATTTAAGACAACCTCCCCAATAATTAGATTCTATATAATGGAAAATGTATAAATTTGTTGTAATTTTCCAGGTATAAAATCTAAGTGTCGGACAGCTGTCTTAAATCCCACCCCACCCTTCCCCCAACTGCTAGAGCAGGGAAATCAGTGGCTGGAGGAAGGGAGTTGTGTGGCTGGGGGCATGGAATCAGCAGCCTCCATTTTTCCTCTGCCTCGCAGCTTCTTTCTCATGCACCCTGCCACCTGCAAACCCCACCCCCAGCACCCCACAGGCTCTGCGTCTTTCCTCCCACAACGCCCCAGTCTTTGCCTCTTCCCCTTCCCCCCATTACTGTCAGATGCTGCTCAGGCTCTGTTCACTCCCTGATCATGAAAGCACAATCCCAGTTGGGCATGTAGCAGTGTTGATGCTGCTAACTGACTGGGGAGGGACAGTTTCCACCTGCTCCATGTCTGGGAGAAAACCCAGACTGCACCTGAGCAGAGCTGTGCCTGACAACACCCAGCCACAACATGGTGTTTGAAGCAGGAATATATAAAGTAGGGATTTACCTGAAGTCAACAGAACTCTAAATAAAAAATTCTGCTTGAATTGAAAACCTCCTTAGGGTTCCTAATCCTAACTTATTCCATTTGACTGAAAGCACCAGCCAGGCACACTGCACAATTACTATCTTGTGCCTTGATGTTACCAATTGTAACTGATTAAGTCAGTCCTGTCATCTGGAAAATACCCCAAATAGTCTGACAGATAGTACAGATGTACTTCCCCCTTTCCCCAACCTTCTTTTAAAAAGGAAATTGTTTTTATTAATCATACGCTAGAACACAGTGCAATCACATATGCTAAAGCAATAAGCAATGGAAATCACAAAATCTCTTACAAAACCATTCTTTAATTCAGTGGGAACATGTAATCTACACAGCAATTAGGTAACTCTGGCACAATTTGATTACCCTCCCCGACTTTTTTTTGTTGTTGTTGTTTTTAAGACCCAAACACTGTGCATGCATTTCGACTTTCTTCTGAAAAGTAAAAATTGCTGGATATCTAGATTTACTGGGAACCTTCCTGACATTAGATAGCAATGAAATCATCAAAACCTTCTTACTCAACAGCTATTAGCTACTCTCTCTTCATCTCAACTATCATGCTCTGGATGATCTAACACGTGAAGGTAAGGGAAAAAAACTAAAGGCACCTGGGTCCCAGTGCCTGCCTACCTCTGATCTGAACTGAATCACCGGCCCACAGCCAAAAAAGTTGTCAATTGCTGGTCAAAGCTTATTCTGAGACATTTCATCCCAACGCAATCAAGGAGGAAAGAGGCCTATTTTGAAATGCATTAGGTCTCCATTTCTCTAACGGACACAAAAATCAGCTTTAATGCATCAGATAGCCATTCTTTTAAAACAGCATATATAAGCGAGACTACTCCCTTCATTGTAATGAGAATCATTATGAGAGCATAGTTTATCTAAGTCACCATTATTATCTGTTCCCTCTGTTCTCCTGAGCTGACCTCACAGCATTATGTTATAAATCAAGAATACTGATTCCTCTCTAGATAACAGTAAAAATGCAATTGTCTTTCAGTTCTGTTTCTAATTAACACCACATAAGAAGCAACAATGTAAGCTATACCAAACTGCTCTTTATTTATGTCTTAACAGTGAATTGTAATGACCATCTCCAGTACTTGTTCAAGATTACCATCATTATTAAGAAATACCTGATTTAAATTTAACAACCCTATGAAGATATTTGTGAGTTTCTATCTCCATGGTACCTCAATGACAACAGCAGAGAAGGTTGGATTGGAACTCAACAGACCAGACCCTATTCCACATATTAGGTGCCTAGAGTTTATTTAGACATCTATGGACAATCTCTATTGCATCCTATTAAGAGTCCCAAAACATCAATTAATGGATCTATTTTTGTTCCAAGCTATCATCTCGGTCTGAAAGCTATGACACAAAAAAACCCAACCAAAAAAAAAAAAAAGGAAGAAGAAATGGGCCCATCTACCATTCATTTGAAAATTTTCAGAGACTCAAACAGGTTGGAATAGAATCTGTTCCACTGTGCCCTAGGCACCTAGCTTTACCACAACCTAAGGACACACATTAGTGTCTCCTAGTTTCACCACAACCAAAAGACACTGAACTAGTAAGGAAGCTAAGTAGTATTCTGAATCCTTTGCCTTTAAGCAATTCAGTTGTTGTATAGCAGGGTTAGGAATTAGAAAAAAATTGTTCCAAACCTGTTCCTTCACTACAATATCAACCTTCATCCTACACCCTACACTTGCTTGGGATAGGGAGACAGAATTGAACTGGAAGCTGAAAAGAAAACACTGAAGTGGATTTCTGTGATACCATAAGAGTTTTAAGACCCATACCAGAAACAGGACTGGATATACTACAAATTAGACATAGCTCTGGAAGGGAGCTATGAAAAATTCAACAAGAAACAAAATGTGCAATTTAACAATACAGGCAGTCTGAAACTAACCTGTTGACTACAAATGAAGAGGCTTCAAGACTTCATAACTGCCCATATTTTTGCTAGCAGTAAATCACACACACACACAAAGAATTCACTCCCCTTACACAATTCTGCTGTCATATGGTAAAAAGAAGACAAGAAATTATTTTAGCCCCTGGAAAAAAGCATTATAAATAAAAAAACAGGCACATATTTCCTAGAGAGGTTGAACCTGAGTAGAAGTCATGGTTCCTAAATTCAATTATGTTGAAAATCTAAGTCAAGTTCCCATTGTTACAGACACCAAACTATAGGAAAAACAAAAAGACTAACAGGAAAAAAAAAACAGAGCTTTTGATTATCATCTAGTGCCATGCATTTTTAGATCTTCCATTTTAACAATTCTCGGCTAAGAAAGAGGAAAGCCACACTCTGGGATATCCGTTTTTTTCCCCCTGCCTACAAAGAGTACAGCTGGCTTCATCATGACTGTATCTGTTGCTAACTATGGTGTACCCCAGTTTACATCCAAAGTTAAAAACAAACCAAAACCAAAAATAGACGTCACTGTTTCACTAATTAAAGGGATGCATTCTTAGGGAAGAATGAGTAAACCATTATTATGGTAGCACAGGAATATTTTTTAACGTTCAGTCTCCTAGCAGTACCACACAGCCATTTTGCTAAGTAACCATGACCGACTAACATCAAGAGGACACATGCACTAGGAAGCACATTTTCATAGGAAAAGGCTGGGGGGAAAGGGGAGGTGACGAACAGTACCTTGATTACAAATATATGGTGCTGGCAAGGCAACCCAACCCCTTTGAAATAGGTGCCTCTTGCTGCTGCTAGATATTGTAGCTCAAAGGCTGACAATCAACGCTGCAATATAGGAAGGTTCAATATCAAAACCCACACAAAGTTTGATCACTTCTGCATCTACCATGTAATGCAGATTTGCACAGGTTGGACAAACCAGAGGGCAGAATTCTGCACTGATAGCCTTAAGTCTAACACCACTTAGCTTTCAAGTAATACAATAAAAAATTGGTTCTTTATATACATTAAAATAATTACAACTTTAACAATAGACTACGCATCACTGACATTTATAGGTAGGGCCTAGTTTAAATCACAGGCCCAGCTTGTTGTGCAGTGGCTCCCTTAACCTTGTTCCGCCCACGTGCCAATCAGTAGCAGCAGGACACGTGGGGGGAATGCCAAGATTAAAGGAGCCACTGTGCTGTGAGCTGGGTCCATGATTTAAACCAGGCCTTACTTATAGGACAAAGGCTTAATTAATATGAGTTTTTTCAGGACTTATCATTCTGCCTCTATCCTAGCCAGATGCTTTATCATGAGTAACTGACTAGTGCACCTGTCATGTGGGGCTTATAACAGTCAGTTTCAGGGCTGGAGTATATACCATATATGTCTTTCAAATTTCAGAGACTAGGTCTGCATTACTGCAATATAACCTCATATTTTATTTGCAAATGCCTAAATCATATGCACAAACTAAAGAATGTGCTGCATTCAAAAGCTTGTCTAAGCCTATTTCAACCACAGAGTTGGTCTAATACAAAATATTGTGCACAAAAAACCTTGCCTCTCACAATCCCACCTATAGCATGTCTAGGAGACACCAGCAGTGCAGAAATTAGATACGACTACATGGATAAGTTTGGACAGAACCAACCTTTCTGAGCAACTGCATTATAGTGCAGACTGAAGAAACAGATTTATTGTGCCTGCTGGCCACCTGTACTTTCAGATGCAAGGGTAACTACCAAGGAGAAAGGTATAATATAATAAATTACTGAATGGATGAATAGCCTGTACAGCTCAAAACCACTGAAACTTACACTTCAGGGGAAACAGTCCAGATTAGCTCATCTTTCATCTCTGACGATGATTGCCTTTTCTGATGTGAGGTCTCCTGCAACTCCATTAGTATGGTTTGATAAAGCTGCAAGGAGCTGTAAGAATGAACCTTTATCAAGGCACAAGAACATAAGTTTACTCAACTGACCGAAGCAAGCAAGAGTGCTGCAAGTACTTATCTGGCATATTTGTTGATGCTTGGCAGTCTCCGAAGTGAGCCAACAACATCTATGGATAATTAAATGTGGTGAGTTCAACAACATCTATGGGTAAATCAATGTGATGCTGAAAACCAAATCCCTTCATTTGTATCCAAGAGGCTCTAATAAAATGATACCATGAAGAGTGTCACTACAAGCCTTCATCTTGATCTACAACAATTTGAGTAAATACATTTTGCATGTTTAACCAATAAGATAAAATAAAACTTAAAATGGTTGAACTCTCTCATATAAACTAGGCATCAGGTGGACACTGTATGGGAACCTGTTCAGCCTCTACAAGAGAAGGCTGAGAGGAGATCTGGTGGCCGTCTATAAACTGGCCAAGGGAGACCAGCAGGCAATGGGAGAGTCCCTGTTCCCCTGAGCACTACCGGGAGTAACAAGGAATAACGGCCATAAGCTGACAGAGTAGATTCAGGCTAGATATCAGGAGGCGCTACTTCACCGTCAGGACGGATAGAATCTGGAACCAACTTCCAAGAGAAGTGGTGCTGGCTTCTACCCTGGGGGTCTTCAAAAGGAGGCTAGATGGACACCTTGCCAGGGCTGTTTGACCCCAGCACTCTTTACTCCCATGGGAGGGGGTCGGACTTGATGATCTGCTCAGGTCCCTTCCGACCCTACCAACTATGAAACTAAGGAAGGCAAAGGCACGGCCAGTTTCCTTCATGTTCACTGAGCTGACCAGGGAAATTCTACAGAGTGATTAAAAGCCCCAAGAGATACTCTGAAGGGATATTATCTTGGTTTGAAAAGCATAAATCTTGGATGTAAAACCTCACATAGAAATTCTCTGCCACTCATACTCTAATCACAATACAAGATCATGAGTCTTGAAGGCATTATTGCCAAACAGCTCAGTATTTTTATCCTAGGGTCAAGTGGTATCAAACCATAAAATGACACCAAGTACTATTTTACTTCTCTTACCCTCCATGAGGGCACAATGCTAATTTTTCTCATGGACTGCTTAAGTAAGTGTCTTACTACTGAAGGCTGTACACTATAAAGCATTTGTTTCTAGATTTAGTATCTCAAGATTATTCTGTAATTGCAACTCAGAAATTAAGTGCAGGGCAAAAAGACAAAGCTGTAATTAAAACTGATTATATGATCATACTGCAGCACAAATTCATGGTTTTGAAGGAATAAGTTTATTAGCTGCCAAACTGTCAAATTCTTTGATTTCATAATCCCTTCTGCTTCCACTATTATTTGCTACATTCTTGAATACAAACTCCAATTCAATAATGAAGTACCCTGTAGAAAGCTTTCTTGGGGAAACGCAAGGAAATACCATGCTGCTACAAATATTTGTGTAGCGAACTACAGAAAAGCCTCAAAATTTGCTTAGCTAATGATTCCAAAATTTAGCTCTTTCAGATGTCTGATTCTGCTTGCAATGCAAAGAAAACCCTAGAGCAAGGGTAAAAAACTCAATAGGCCTGAGCCACATCTGGACCTTGGAGCTCCTCACAGGACAGATCCAGGTCCACAGCTCTGGCGATGGGGAAAGCAGTGGTTGTCTGGGGGTTAATGTAGCAAGCTGTTGCTCCTCCCTTCATATCCTGTCTTCTCACCCTACCTCTAAATTCCCAGGTCCTCTAGGAACCCTGTGGGCCAGAGGAAACAGCTCTATGGGCCAGATCCAATCCACAAGCCATATATTTGACATCCCTGCCAATAGAGAAAAGAAACCACAATATCAAGCCATACAGACTGTGGGAAGAATAACTAAAGGATTAGTGCTGCTGCTCAGTCACCTGGAGAAGTGCAGCAACACAGCCTTTATTGTAATAGCTGATGAAAAGAAAAAAAAGAATGTAACACTATCTACCACAGGGGAATTATACTACTATTACTACTACCCATACTACTACTACCCACCTAATGTTTCAGTGTCAACATTTCTACACATCAATGCAACAAGATACTAATATTTTAGTGAGACGGTTGGAAATATATTAAGGATTCCAGGTCCAGGTCAAATCTGTTAGCAGTGGATGCTTAAGTAACCTGTATCTCTCTACTACCCCATTTCTGAAAAAAAATGTAATAATTAGCCCCCCCGGTAAGTTTTAGGGATGGGTATGGTTGTAATCTTCTATTTTATTACATATTTCCATCTCTGCACACCTCCAGAAGTTTTAGTTTTTCATCCCAATGGAAGTAGAAAGCTAAGTAAAAAAGCTACCTACTTCAAAATTTCATCAAAACCCATTCAAACAAGTAAAGCCATGCTAGGAATTCCAGCAAGATCTGCATAAAAAATCAAATATGAAGGAAAATCATTTGAAAATATGGTTATCTGCACATGCATTTCATGCTGAAAAGCAGACAAAAGCAAACACTTAACCGCTCATTTCTTAACCAACACAGACATGTAGCAATAAGTATTGATGAAAAAATCAGGCACTGAGTAACTTCTTTTTGCAGATGCAACTGTTCAAGGAGTACCTCATTCAAACAGCAGGTCTGACCCGGTGTGTAGAACATAACCCACCTGGCTTCTGCTTGATCAATCACTTTCTCACAGACCTGGTGCAGCACCTGGCCCCAGACCAGGCACATCAGGTCACACCCTGGGTGCCAACTCAATCTCACACACAGGACTGTGTCATCTGGCTGGCGGGTGGCAGGGGAGTTCCCATGGCTCCAGAAATTTGGCAGTGGGGTGAACAAAACAGTAGCAGAGTTAATCACCATGGCTTCAAATTTCCAAACCTGTGGGGAGTCACTATTTTCCACCAGCTGTTTTGGGGGGAAAGGTGTAGTTTATATGTGAGGAAATACAGTATCATAGAATCATAGAATCAATGAGTTGGAAGGGACCTAGACACATCATCTAGTCCGACCCCTGCCATGGGCAGGAAGGAGCACTGGGGGTGGCAGGGGTCATAAGACCCCAGCCAGGTGCCTATCCAGTCTCCTCTTGAAGATCTCCAGGGAAGGTGAGAGCACCACCTCTCTGGGAAGCCTATTCCAGGCTCTGGCCACCCTTACAGTGAAGTAGTCCTTCCTAACACCCAACCTAAACCTATCCTCCCTCAGCTTGTGACCATTGTTCCTGGTGAGTCCACGGGGGGCCCTGGTGAACAGACTTTCCCCAAGTCCCTGCTGCTGGCCCCTGATAAGGTTGTAGGCATCCACAAGATCCCCCCTCAGTCTCCTCTTGCGGAGACTGAAGAGATTCAGGTCCCTCAGTATCTTCAGTACAGTTAAACTTTGATCTGAAAGTAACCCTTATTTAAAGTTATAGTTATAACTTAAGCCTGCTTGCTGGAAAGGGTTCAAGCACTCCAACAAGTGACTAAGTTATAGGTGGCACCACTTCCAACAAACAAAAGTAGCAAACAACACCCTCTCTCACAGGCTCTCCCCTTTACAATGATTTACTTACTCTATAGTAATTTCAGGGTTGTGCAGTATCACCCAGTACTTCCCACTAATTTTTTGCAATGTAGTACATAGTTGAGCAAACATTTGTAATTTCCTTAATGGTTATGAAATGCTATTAGACTAAATTTTACTTTCTCAATGATAAGGCCTAGAATGTAACTGTAATTCCTAAGTCTCTTAGTATAATGCCACATGTATACATTTTATCTCCTATATGATGCATCTTAGGTGACAGCCTAAATAACAACCATCACGCATTACAGTAATACCACAATGAACACCTCTGGAAAATGTTTGAGAAGTACTACCAAAAGGGCTCTAGTTTCCAGCTAAACTATTACAGGTCTAGCTGAAGCCATCAAATTGTAACATCACTTGGAACTCTTATTTGGCAAACACGGTAAATTTAATCTCTATACTAACAGCCAGCAAGAGGCAGAAAATCATTTGGATTTGGAATCCAATAAATTTTAGTGCTTCCCTATATGGGGATTTAGTGCCTTAAATCCTCTGTGCTGTGCACAATAGCAAAGATAAATCGTGAATTAGATGCACTTCCATCTAGCATCTGTGAAAGCTGAAGATCTGCAGGCTGGAAAGAAAAGAACTGTGTGATGTCTTCAGAGTTCTACGAAAAATATCAGTTCTACTCACCCAACTCAAGAAACATTGCAATTATCACAGTACGCAGTTGCATATATACAGGTCAGTCCTCACATATAAGGTAGCAGGTTGTTACAGAAATATCTAACAGTTAACACATAAATCAACTTGCAAAGTTCTCTAAAGGTTGTAAATCCTCTGCAGAAAGCTTTTAATTATCTTCAGTAGTTTACGTTTGATTCGAGACTAGCATTACGTGCAGCTATTCCTAGAACTTGACGTTGCCTAAAAATTCTAAGGTTCTCTCTCCGACTGTTAAGATAACTTTAGTCATTTTCATATTAGGGTTGCTGCTGCCCAAAACAGGGATTTTGTCTCCCCTAAGTGTAACAGGACTTGCCCTCATCAATGCCAAAACACTACTGATGGGAGCACCTGAGGAGATACAAGCCCCTAGAACTCACAGGGTTTTGAAAAAGAAAAGAAAAGCACTTGAGCTCTAATGTGTACTTCAACAAATAGTTCACTAAAAAGCAGGAAGGGAAATGTAATGCAACTCCATCAATAAATTGCCTCTCACCTATTAGAAGTGATACCAGAATACATGAAATACTAGACTTCAGAGAAGCTGAATATTGATAATGTTGTTTCAGTTGTATGGTAGTATTAGAGTGATGTAGAGGCAGTGCACCAGCAACACTGGAAGGAAGACAGCAGCACTTGGAACACCAACAACACAACTTCTCTCAAAATCCTCTACCATACTCTGACATACCTGTGTTCTCCCAAGGACTGAACTTCTGCCCAGAGAAAAAACCCTGGCGACAACATACTAATATGTAGAGAATTAGAAGAATTCTTCTGCAGACCTCACCTGAAAAAAAATACTTCCACAACTACAACAACTCTAACAACTCTCCTGCCACAACTGTGAAAGACTGGATGCCTCCCAGTGGCTATAACCACACACTGGATTACTACATCAACTGTTTCAGGAAGAACGCTGATACTGACAGTCTCAACAAAAGCCAGGACCACAACAACCTCCCTCCCTCAGAAAGAAAAGCCATGCTTCCCCTTAAGAGCCAACAACAAAATTTAAATCAAACCAGCAGACAAGATGAAGCTACAGTCATCTGCAACCACCAGGACTACATGAATGAAGCCAACAGACAACCCACGGACACCAAATATTATGAAGAATTTGACAGAACCCAACACTAGAATTTGCTCTGGAACAGGAAAATATCAAATGCTTCCCATGCCAGCTTCAGGAAAAGCAACTTCTACTTATTCCCCACTTTCCCATGCCAGGAACTTTCCATATGCTCCCAAAGACCCATAACCAAGGTAACTCTGGCAGATCCATCATATCCAACTATGGTACTCGCACTGAAGAGCTATCGGGATTCAAAGAAACCGTCCTGAAATGACCTTTCACTCGAAGAGCAACTCTTCTACAAGACACCACAGACCTCCTCAACAGAATCCACAACATCTACCACCTCCCCAAGAATGCTCCACTTGCAACCATGGATGTCTGCTGCATGTACCCTAACATCCCACATCATGAAGCACAGCTTCCTTCCCAAAATCCCTACAAGAACATGGAGTACACTCAGATTTGCAAAAACATGTTGCACAAATCATCCACCACATCTTCACCCACAGCAACTTCACTTTCAATGATCAACACTTGCTTCACACCATGGCACAAAGGTGTTCTCCTCACGAACATACCAGACTCTTCAAGAGCCACCTCGAGAAAGAATTCATAAACTGCACCATAAAACTTGCACTATACCTGTGCTACATAGATGGTATTTTCATCACCTGGACTCACATACTGATTTCCACTGCAGGTTTAACAACTATCATCCCTTGATCAACTATCATCCCCTTCCCTGGAATATTCCATTCAATAAAATCAATTTCCTAGACACCAATAATCCACATCAAGGATGGAACCCTACAAAACCACCATATACAAAAAATCCACAGACCACCGCTACTTAAGTTCACAAGAGCAATAATCATCCCCAAAACACCATAAAAGCTGTAATATACCTCTACATCTGCTCTGAAAACACTTGTAATGCCCACCTGGCCAGCCTAAAATCTGACTTTATACAATAAGGACACTCCAGTAAAGAAACAAGACTATATTTGCTGAAGTAACCTGCTATAATTCAAAAAGAAATCCCCCTGAGACCACACAACCCTGCTGGTCATCTACCACCCCACACTGGAACCAATCAGACGAATAATCAAACAACTACAGTCTATACAAAGGGTGGGCAATTATTTTGGCTAGAGGACCACTTAATTAGCTTTGATATCCTCTTGAAGGCCACATCCCTTCCCCTGCCCCCCCCAACTCCCTCCTTCCCCAGAGCTGTAGTATGCCCCAATTTCTCTCTCTCTAGCTATTGCACAACCCAATCCCCATTCCCTCTCCCTTTCTCCCTGCCCTCTCCCCCACAGCTGTGGCATGTTCAGCTCCCCATCCCCTCTACTTGGAGCTGTAGCACTCCTTGATCCCATCTCTCCATGTCTCTCTGTTTTTTAATATGTTGTGTTGGCTTTCACTGTTCAGACTTGATATAGACTTGCATTCAAAAGCTTGTCTAACGCTATCCCAACTATGCAGCTGGTTCAATAAAAGACACTACCCTGAGGAAATCCTTGACTCATTTTAATTTCACCTATGGCAAGAGATCCTAGGAGATATTCGATTGGAACTTGTGAAGGTTTTATGGGAAAAGAAAAAACGCGTTAGGTAAACTGACCCCACTACAGTGAGTTTCAAGTAAACCAAGGGTATCAAATTGATCTGTGAGCCATTTCCCTTCTGCAGGTACCCATGACCCACCCTGCAGCTTCACTGGACTCTGCCCATAGTGTTGCCAGGGCTCTGGAAACCATGGTAAGAAGCCTTGCCACTGCAGTCAAAGGAACTGTTGGGGGGAGGGATATTGGTATAGCTAGCCATCTAGGGGTTAATGCAGATTCATGTGTCCTCAGCAACCTCATGCTGCTGCAGAGGGAAGTGTCAGAATTGCTGCCATTGCTGTTGATGCTATTCACCCCCTCTGCTGAATGCTGCTGATTCCTAAGGCAACTGGCAATGGGGAAAAGTAGATCTGGCACCAGCTGCAGTAAGTGTGATACTGACACATCCCTCTGTAGCAGTATGCAGCGTGACAGGGATACTGACCATACATATGGGTGACTCCTGCCCCTGCTCTTCCATTCTGGCCCTGGGAGAAGACAGCAGCCTAAATTACTCACTCACACACATTGTATCCAGCATATGAGTTTTATGTTCGACTCCCCTGAAGGAACCAAACAAAGCAGGAGAAGCAAAGCTTCAAGTCCATGGTCAATCTAAAGGCCAGCTGCAAAAGGTTGTGAAAAGGAATAACTTAAGGCACCACATTTCAAGTCACTTTCCTGCAAGCAGACAGCGATCAAATGAGAACCTTGCAGATGCTTGGAGAAGGAAGACAAGACACCAATTTCCTGTGCTGATGATGTGCACTGGCTGAAGCTATCGCTCCAAAATTTAATACAAACACACAATTTGTTTTTCAAAGGTTTTCCACAGAACCAAAAATAAGCACACATGAGCCACACAAAATTCATCCTAATTATCCACCGGCTACTTAACCCCCTGATAACAGCTGTTGAGATCTACCAAGTGCTAATGCATTAACAATCAAGGTCTACCTTTACTCAAAGACCACTGAACGTAGCAGCAAAATTCAGCTTGTACCTCAGGGGGTTCAGAGGATGGCTTAAAGCAGATAGAAGTATGAGCACAGAATGGGGGTGAAGCATTGCACAAGTCAATCCACTGTTGTCACGATCTTTGGAGACACCATTTAAAGAATGAATTGAACCTAAATGATCTGCCACTGGCTGCCTTATTTCTTTCTGATCAGTCATGCTGAGTGTAGATTGTACTGCTGTTCAAATTATTCTAACTGCTAGACTGCAGCAGAAGTCTATTACTTACTGTGGCTTCTCTCACTTGTAACCAAAGCTGGAACTCAGGCTGAACACTTCATGTTTGAATGTATGGGTACATCTTTTACAGTTCCAGATGTCAGAGGTTTTATAATTAATAGAACTGGCTTCATACAGTACTCAGACTTAGTTCAATAATAAATTGTATTACTTAAAAAGTTGTCCAGTTCATGATCATTTAAGTGTAAATATATAACAAAGATGTACCAATCGTACACATCCCACAACAGCGTAATGCTGCTTGCTAAATACAATAAAAATCTAACTATAGACAAAACAGGAATGGGTATACATGCAGAGGGCAAGCACAGCACAACAACTGGACATAAAGTTACATCCCTGAGCAAAGTCCTAAGATAACTCCTTGCAATTTCCAAATGAAACAACAAAACCAACATAGACCCTAAACATTTTGCAATTTATTCTGTCAAACTGTAAAACCTAACTTTGTAAGATACTTTTTCCAATGTTCCAGTACCTTATTCTTTTTAGATACCTTATTTAGATATTTACTACCTTATTTAGTTACAATGAAACTGAAAAGGTTCAGTATCTACAGCAGAAGCACTGTGCTTAAAAAACTGAGGACTTAGAACTGAAACCCAAAAGTGCTTTATGCTATGCATCAGTTTTATTTATCCCAGAGGAGAAATGACAGCTTCAGTTACAGGCCATAAGTGACTGCAATGCAGTATGATTAGCTCAACACCTGAGACTTGAGCACCCCACAAAGCCACATCCTTGCCTGAAGTTAAAAGTAGATCCAATGCCAAAGTGTTGGCAGCTAAATTTGTTAACAGGTTAGCTGACAGCCAAAAATGTTAAGACCATATGTCGAAGTCTGCTCTCTGATGATTTTTTTTTTAAAGGTATTATGAGCATTATAAGCACTGAAATCCAGCTGAAAAAGGTAATTATGAGTAACCTGTATCAGCAGAATATTTTAATTTGCATGTAGAGTTGCAAAAGCAAAGCAAAAGCTAACTGAAGAATAATTCCCGCTCCTTGCACCTTTCAACATAGAAGATTTTATTTTATTTTTTTCTGAGGGGGGGGGCGGATGGAGAGAGGGGGAAAGGAGTGGGATAATTTAGGGGAAAGTTACTACCTAACTGGCCATAAGTAAACTTAAATCATTTCTGTGCACCATTACTGCATTTATACACAAACTATTTTAGACATCTATAAACATGACTAGACCCAAGATCATTCATTACTTATTATCTTCATTACACCTATACACCTACAAACTGCAAAAACAAAACACTAAACTAGCATTTTTAGTATTTGGCCCTGAACTCATTTTCAGAATACACGTTTCGGTCCATATCATTTCTGACCTCTGATCAGTTCTCTTAATTTAATGTTTGTTGATCCTTTCCTTTTCACAAACTCTCCCTCCTGCCAGGATGCTCCTTGTTATTCTGTGTTGATGTATCAATATAACATATTAAACTACAGCAATATAACATAATAGATTGTGGCAATAAAAAGAAGAAAAAACTTAGTTTAAGTAAAATTTAACCTATCACACTTCATTTTAGTCACAAAATAGGGTTGAAAGCAAGCAGCTGAACTGGCAGAAGTTTAAAAAAAGAGAAAAAAAAGATCAGGGAAAGATGAGCCTAACTAGGGATCTCTCCAACTAACATAATTACATCTATATTACTAACAGAGACTGAGGACAGGGTGGCAAACAAACAGCATATTTGCACCACAGCTCCCACTCTTAATTGCCCGTGGGTTCTTTTACATTCATCTAACATGGACATTCCCTCCCTGCCACAGAAACCGAAGTTTCAATGAACATCTGGACTTGAGTACAAAATCCCACTGCTCAAACTTTGTTGGGTTTTTTTTACAATTAAAAATGGACTTAAATACTGAAAAGCAAAACACATAGGAAAGAAATTAGCTTGGAAAAATCAACTACCACACTCCTAGAGAAACAAAAGCACTATCATGTTTATTTTCATCTTAAACATGAACCCCAAATAGCTCTCCAGGTTCCTAATTAAAATACAAAATTACTACTTAGTATCTTCAAATTCTTCCCTGTCCACAGCATCACAACTACTACATGCAAACTTATTGCTGTCCACTGGATATATCTTCTTGAGGTTTCAGTCTTCAAAGGAAAGGCTACTGGTTCAAGAATTACATTAAGCAAGTCCTTCTTAACTGATCAGACAAACCGTACCTATAAAAAAGACATATACTTTAAGGAAACATGAAAAAAATTCAGAATGAAAACCACACAAATTCAAACCAAAGTTAGTATAAGTGTTTTGAAGTGAAACTGCTGTCTGACATCCGGTGGCACTGAACAGTCACCTAATTTATTCCATGCCTTGCAGAGCACCAGAGGCCAGTACCCTTTACCAGCAATAGTTAGATTAACTACTACCTTAAAGTCATGCCTCAAGTAAACAAACAGTTTCAAAGGTCAAACAGTGAAAAGGAGGCAGCCTTATTTTTTGTGAAAAATAAAAACTAGCTGAGACATTTTATTTACTCCTAATCTAGGTCAGAGATGAATTACATTTCTGGTGTCAGACACCCCAAGCATTCACTTTCTCTGAGTGGCTTTGAAGAAACTGTTAAGTATACTATTAACCACTTCTGGAATGTGGATTTAAAGTAGCAAATACACAACTCTGACAGCTAGCTACCTGCCACTCCAGTATGAGCAAAACCAGCATTCTTTGCTACAAGGGTATCAGTATGAGCCTGAAAAGATCATTAATCAGGAGATAACTTTGAACACCGTATTTACAAAATTAAAAACAAGTCATTCATGTCTACCATCCTCCTCCACCATTCAAAATTCCTAACATAAGCTGCTATATGTGAGCACTATAAAAAAATCACCACCTAGAATTAACCCCTTCATATCAGAACCCAACAAAACCAGTGTACTAAACCCAAATATAAAAACCTTGTGCCAGAGGAGTGAAATTCCTTCAATCAAATTATGTAGTAAATTCTTCAAAATAGCATTTATCTTAAGAAACATTGGTCTATTTTTAAAATCATTTCAATCTTTAAGATAAAAAGGCAAAGCGTTTTAAAAGAAACAAAATCAGCAGATAAAATACAAAGTATACTAGCAAATCTGAAACAAACAAAAAACAGATTTTTATTCTCTGAACTGCTTCAGAAGGGGAAATTCCAAAATTCATTTGAAAGCTTGAAATACTACCTTTCCAGGATGTCTTAGAAAAGTAATGCAGGAGACAAGGATTTTTCTATTTGCACGTGGCTGGGAAAGAGCCAGGCATCTCTGGGGTGGAGAAGGCATGTGGGGGAGGGGCACAGATCAAAGCCATGGTGAGGGAGGGAGTTGGGCAGGGGCTGGGGCACTGCGCAGCCAGGGCAGTGCATGGGGCCGCAGAACTGGGGCAGGGAGCAGGACAGCCACAGGCGGCTTGTCCAGGAGCCAGGAAGCACTTGAGGAGGTAGGTGGCTCCCCGCTGCTGCGCACACCCCCCAGGAGGGGGCATGGGGCAGGTGGGGCACATGGCCTCCCAGAATTGTGCATGGAGCGGGGGCAGATGCAAGCTGACTGCTCGGGGCTCACTGACCTGCTTCCCTTCCCCTGGGAGCCTCATGCTGCTGTACAGTAGCTGGTGCAGCAGCCCTGTGGAGCTGTAATACCCACTGTTGCTGGGCAGGCAGGGGGCACACAGCTGCCACAGGGATCCCGGAGGACGAGCAGCAAAGCAGGGAGCCTTGAGCCTGCAATAGGCAGCCAGCATCCGCATCACCCCCACCCTACTCAGCCCTGGTCCAACCATGCTGCTGGGACACACATACACGGACCTATGTCCTGCCTTTCGATTTGGAAAAGGTGGTCACCATAGAAGGGGGAAGGCAGGGTATCTTTTTTGATGTCATGACATTGCATAAGCTTATCTGACTTTATTCTATGTTGAATGTCATTCTTGCATCTAAATCTTGTTTAACTTCATTCCAACTGTGTAGGTGGTCCAATAAAACGGTGGTTCTCAACCTTTTTTGTACCAGGACCCATTTGTAAACATTGATGGCCAGTTCTGACCCAGTGCCCCTCACTTCCAACCCACTGTCCTCAGGCCACAGCCCTGCAGTTTGTAGGGTTTGGGGTGGGTGTATGGCTCTTTCATATATTCTTATGACCCACTTTTGGTTCACTACCCATGGGTTGAGAAATGCTGCAATAAAAGATATTACCCCCCAAAAAATCCTTGCCTCTTGATAATTCCTGGACCATCACTACTACAGTATTACTCTAACACTGCCTTACAATAGTAATGACATTGACACCTGTGAAAAATGTCTTACCTCACACGCCTATCTAAGTTCATTAGCAAACACCTTCTATCCTTTTGTGCTATTTGGCTCAAGACCATAATAAGCTTAACTGTAGTGCAGCTGAGAGAAAACCAAAACTAATCTCATTCAATACACTCACTGAAGAGCCATCAGACAGTGAAGTGGACATGCACAAATCTGAAAGCCTTGTTAATTACTCTCCTGGTTAACAGTTGAGTAGCATGTCTCCATGATATCTGCTAAGTAGGTGGGGAAACTTGCACTACTGCATGGTGTACTATACTTGATGAGAACTAAGTATAAAGATTACAGTCTTCAGGCATTCTGATCTACTACTTTTCATGACCAAAATCACTTTAAACAGGGCCAAACATGCCTCTATTCTCCACAGGTAAAAAAAAAGGTTGTCAGAGAACAGATATAAAGGTTTAACCACAGCAGATGTGAATTACTGAAATTTAATAGCTTAAATTGTCATAAATAACCAGGCTGCCATTTTGTAATAGTGCATTTTTATACCAGGATAAGAATCAATTACTGCTTAAACAACTTAATAAAGGGTAGCTTCATGGCTTTAACAAGATATACAGGCCAGTAAGATCCTGGATTTTGATTTTTTATAGTATGTACTAATTATATTTGAATGACTCAACATTACAGAGCTACAGATGTGGGTGTTGGGTCACTGGCTATTTGTGGGGGGGCAGTTGTAAAAACTTAATTTGGTTAGGATAAATTTAATTTTTGTTATACTTGTACAGGAACAGAACTATGTTTGAGATGTCTTATTAAAAATTAAAATCTTTTCCAGGTACCTAGTGGAAAGCCACCCAACAAAGAAAGCTCAGAATAACTTATGTAAAGAAAGATTACATTGTGCTATTTACACAATGGACAAGAATTAATTAAAAGCCTTTCAAACCATGGTCAACTTTGACTCCCTATCTACCATCACCTGTAAGTAGTTCACAAACTAACAGATATGGTAAATCTACAAATTCAGTACCTTCCAAGTTAAGCAATTTATTTTCTCTACTATCATAACAGAATTGAAAAAAACCTAAGGATAATCTTCACAAAACAGAAAGTTATCTAGAAAGCAGGTAAGATACAATTTTGCCATCAACTACTGGCTATAGATCAGATCATACAAGGAGATGTGGTAATAAGCCAATGGGCATATAGAACAGCACCTTACCAGTCAAGTAAGATCTGTTGTGGTGAGTCTGAAGTAGAACAATCATGAATTTGTTATAGACAAACTGTTTTTGAAATGAAAATGAAAGAGCATTTCAAGGCAAGTTGAAATACCATTACCTATACATTAATTTATTTTAAAATTAAGTAATTAACAAGGAACACAGAGGCCTTGGGAATTTGTGGTTTGGAAACTCCACACTCTCTTGGAAAATAAGAAGTTACTCTCAAATGAGAATTTCTACAAACTTGCTTGTATTGGTAAATTGTAAGGATGACTTAACTTTTCCAACAATTTAACGCATGAAACTTCTAAAAGCTACAGTATGTTTCAGTTGATTCTGTTGCTGCTTGGGCACTTCCCCAATTGACAGTACAGTGAGTATCAACAGGAACCCAAAATCCACTCTTCTACCCCTGACTAAAAGCCAAGAAAGATACCTGAGTTACTCCCTGCTGGCACAGACAGACTACACAAACACTGTGTAAAAAAGCAGCTGAGCAATAACACATTCCCCACAAAATGACCTCAGCTGCTGGAAAGTTACCCCTGAAAAATAAAAGTTAAAAGGTAAACCATTACAACTTCAAGACAGATGTGGACAAACGAACTCTCTACCACTTCAATATCAGAGAAGCTGTTTGCTAACTGGATATGGACTACCTGCTCCCCTACCACCAAAAAAAATAAAATAAAATAAATCAGAAAACAGCAGTTTCCTAAAATATGCAGCTATACTAGTATAAACAGTAAACTGTTCACTCCTGGTCTTATAATCTGCAGTAGCATATAAAAATGATGCAAATTACACGGAGGCATGACTGTCTTTCTATGCCATATGAAATTAAGGTAAAAATAGAAGTTAGAGGAGTGAAAATTAGAGATTCTACCTAATCACAGCAGCCAAGAGACAGAAGAAGAAAGTTAGGAAAACTACTTGCTCATTTTTACAGCTAGAGAAAGAGTGGAAAGGGAGGTAAAAATCATCTGAACAATAACAATAATTTTAGATGCAGGAAATACGGTAAAGTACTGTGACAGAGGAAAAATAAAGAGCAAAATCAAACACAAAGCAGAGAAATATGCACCATATATATTTGTGTTCTTAAGAAGAGTGGCTTCAAACAAGAAAAGGAGACATTTTAACAGGAAGCATTACAATTATGATTAGGTTTTAACTAGAAAAATGTCAAATTTGTTGTGCAATATCTAATGAAAACAAGGCAAGATTTTAGTTTTAATTGCTAATGTGGCACCATAAGTATTTTTCAAACGGGCTAATAAGCCAAGTCATGTTTCCCAAATCTTGCATTTAATAGCACAAACATTCTGAAGAGATTTGCAAGTCTAGATTTAACTGCTTTATTAAAACTGAATGGATATAAAAGAGTTAAAATCTAGGTTCTCTAGTAATACAATAAAAGCTGTTCTCTAAAGGATTTAGGGATTGAGAGGAAAAAGCAATTGCTTTGCCAATGTATATAAAAACGTCTATCAGAATAGAAGAATTCCCAAATCAGGCAGCTGCAGAAGGGACATTAGGGTCAGTGTCCCAGTTTCTCAGGCTGTCAATCTCCAACAGACTCATAATAGCAACACCCACATAAGCACAGAATTTTTAGAGTGTAACAGAAAAATTTTCAAATTCAGTCCAACGTTGGCTTTATTTTCCAGGAATTGTGAGGCATCAAAACTATTTTGTGTGTCTGTTTGCTTATTTTGACAGTAATACTAAAAATCCTCACAGTATCTCCTCCTTACTAAAAGATTTCTTTCTAGGTCAAGGGACAATTAATAATGGTTATTAAGAACTAACAGAAAAGCTGTGTCTTAGAGCTCAACATACTACACTGAGAATTAAATCACCAAGCTCCCAGGATTTGACAAATTTTGACAACTGCCCTATTCAGTGATGGGGTACCAAAGAGCATGAAGGTACACCTAGGAACAAACACAGATGTCAATGGGTCTAGCTCTAAAGGGGAAGCAGTCCCTTTCCTCCAATAAGCTTGCCTACTATAATATTTGAAATCAGGATCCTAAGGGAAGTTTCTGATGTTGCTTCCTCTTGCCTTCAATTTTGTACTTACTCTAAAAATTAGCCAACTGGGCAAAACTAGCACTCAAGAAATTGAGAAACTTCTTCATCTACATGTTTCAAGTTCATAGAATTATAGGTCAAACAAGATGGAAGGGGAAATCTAAGCTTTACACAGTTATTTCTCAAATTAGGTAGACAGGCCAAATTAAAGTCATGGCCATTCATAGCTACAATATATAAATAGGAATTTGGAAAGCCTAAAGTTGGCTATAGCCAAAACACAGGCCTTTCTGTCCTTTATTTTACATTGAATCACAATCAGCCACGCTTCCAAAAAATGTTGGGATATAATACTTGGAGCTTTATAATCACACACAAGGATAGAGCTGTGTTTGCTAATACTAAAAACCTTGCACGTGACCTGTCACTGGACAGTTAGAGCTTTTAATTCAGCTTCCAAGAACTGCATTTGTAGTTCACTGCTGTGCTGTTCTAGAAATAAAAGACCCACATCCAGGAAAACCACATGCAGGAACTGTTTCTATCACTGAAATGGAAGCATTCTAAAGTTATTCTATGGAGGTAACTAGTAGTCTTAAAGTAACTGGGAGTGTCTTTTTTTTGCTCCAAAACTGACTACAAATTTTAAACAATGTCTGATATTTTGTAAAATAAACACAGGTAACAGTCCTTACAGACACAGAACATGTGATGTGCATCACAAGCAAGTAACATACAATTTTCCCTACCATTTTAACTCTACATCTTCCTAAATACTTTTACTTCCAAGTGGTATAAAAGTTATGTTCTGCCTTTGGGAAAGAAACAAGTTGATGCCATCAATCACTAGCTAGACTGCACATTAAAACAGGATCTCAAATGTATTACTAAAGGTGCACTTTGTTCAGATGAAGTCATGAATAGCAAACCAGTATTTTCAAGGATGATATACTTACAGTTAGTTAAATATAGACTGACCTCCATCCTAGTCTCTGAAAGCTAATGAGACCAATCACAGTATAAAATATGGTTGCTGAGGCTAGACTTTTCCCAAGAATTAAATGTATAAGTTAAGACCTGCTCTGCAGAACCTACTTCCACATCATAAAATTCTATTTTGGAGATAAGTGCCATCACAGAAAGGGTACCTTGTATGAAAAAGATACGTACTCCTTGAAGTGCCAGCAATACCTGTTCACAACAGTTACAGTAGTAAATGTTGATTATGTTTTGAAAAGTTTAAGTACTCACCCGCTTACACATTTTAAACCTGTCAACCAATAAGCCTCAGTTTGTGTTATATAAACCTACCAGCTTCTTCCACCATGATTTTGCTTTTTACATGTAGCATTACAGAACTGGGTTTAGAAAAACAGCCACCTTGTGTAAGCTTTCAAAGCTTAGGGCCCTCAATTTCACAGAAAGAACAACTGCAGCTCCCATGAAATTTAAATGCCATCTGGGAGCAAGGGAAAAAAAAATCTGGTCCTACAGTGTTTTCCCATTATCAGACAGTTTAAGCCGCACCAGCCCCTCCCTCCCAAGTAAGAACAAACACTATTCTTTTTCTCCAAAAATCTCTACAAAAAATAAATACATAAATAAAAGGAAATTCTAGAAACCCAGACAGAATTCACCACGTGTTATCATCCCGAAGTCAACTTGGCTGATTATATATTGTTATAAGAAACACAGACTTATTTTGTACACACAGTAAAGTATCTGACAAATATCATCACTGTACATTTGTTTGAAACATCAACAGTCTGGCTAATAACCTATTTTTAAGACTCATCCATGTAACAGCTTTGTGTTACAGAATAACACACTGCTTTTCATTTCCAATTTGCTTACATATGAAAAGCCCACTCTAGATTCTTTTGGCATAGAAACCTACTTCTACTGTATGTTTACTGCAGTTGCCTAGAGAAAATCCTAACACTATTGTCAAGGGCAACATTGATACATTAGTAATCTTTGTTAATGCTCATTTTTATATCTGGCTCAAAATCAGAAATGAAACAAGCACTTGAATTTAATTTGCACTCTGACCAGATTTCCAAATAAGATTTATAATAGGAATATAATGAAGCGCTATGTATTCCACTTTAAACAATAGGTTGAACATGTTGATGAGTAAAGGCTACACTCTCAATTTAAAAGAGAGAAATATTATAGTTGTATTTGAAAAATCAGCAGTATTAAACTGCAACTGATCACATGAAATCCAGGATCAGATCTTTATCTAGCCTGGGACAAAATGTTTTACCTGAAAATAAGTAACAAGAAGCTCACTTAGAGATAACATCCCAGTGGAGAACTGCAAATACATTTCCAAGGAAGGTCCTCATTTTTTCAACACAGTGCTTTAAAAACTTATCTTCGCTACCTGCAGCAATTACAAGTTACATGCCAAAATGGAAGGAGAATCAACTAGCTGTTGGCAGTAATGTGTAATTTTTCCATTGTAAAGAGGCTTAACAGGTTATATTAACAGCTGTGCCTGACCCTGGAAGGTGTTAATTCCTCCAGGAACAAGATCTTTCATTACTCAAGTCCCACTCTTATCTCAGAAAAGGCAAGGGTGCTCAAGCACTTGTTCCTCTGAAAAAAAAAAAATACACTGCTACACACTGTGGACCCCCTATACTTAGAACACCAAGCACCAGAAAAGCTCTTTACCTGTTACCCTTTACACAATGCCCTCAAATACAAACCCCTCAAATAAAAGTTATTCAAATACAGCGAAAGATGGCTGTGAAGAGTGTTCTCCTTCATTGGCTAATGCCCTACTCATAAAGGAAAGCTTCCTAATTTTCAGTCTAACCTACAAAACTAAAAAGAAACTAAAAAGAACTGGAGGTCACATCATAGGCACATGGTATACATGTTAGCCTACTATGCTTGAATCACAGAATCATAGAGTAGTGCTGAAAGGGAGCTCCAAAGGACATCTAGGCCAAGGGGGCAAGGACAACCAGCAAAACTCAGAAGCATGGGAAATACCCACACAAGAACACAGGCATAGCTACACCTTGACCGTGTCCAACCTCTTTTTGAACACCTCCAGCGATGGAGAGCCCACAGCTTCCCTAGGCAGTCTATTCCACTGCCTCATTATTCTAACAATGAGGAAGCTTTTCCGGGTATCCAATCTAAACATACTTTGCTGTCACTTTAAACAACTAGTATGCATCCTCCACCTCTCTTGATTTAAGAGAAGCAGGCAGCCACTAAACAACCAAAAACAATTACTGAGTAGTTGTATTACCAAAGACATCAATGCTCAGTGAGGATCAGGGCCCTTCAAAGAACATCATATTGCTTGCAAGGTCATTAATTTAGCTACAAACACCCATTGGATTAATACAGAACAGCATTAAAAATTAAAATTTGATTTTTGCCTAAGCAGAAAAGGCATGCCCATCATTGCTGGCATCTGGTGTGCATTTTGATAACATTCAAACATTAATCTAGTTCCTTCTAATTCAGCCAGTAGCCTTAATACTTAGTTTGGTTCTTAATCATCTAGCTGTATTCACTGCAGGTGGCATCCACTCAGCCTGACAAAGAACCTCCCCAATAAATAAAAATTAAACCTCTTATCCAACTGATGATGATGCTTAAAGATGATTACAATCCTTTCATCCACTGGATTTTGTTTTCATAACTACATCTGGACATAACCCACACACCCAGCTAATCTTATATAATCAGAAAAATAGCATGGAAATCTTTTCTAGGACTCAAATTTTAGATGTAAACAGCTTGGAAAATATAATGTTCCTATTTTAAAATGAGGATTCCACCAGATGCAGTCCTTAGAAATGGGAGATTTTGTCACCAAATTAAAGGAAAAGGCTTAATGGTATTGAGTACACAGTAAAGGGATATTTCCAAGATCTCTGAACTGCAGCACATGCACACTCACTCACTCACCGTTCTGGTAACAGCTTACAGTTGGTTAGAGCTCAGTGTTCAATACCTTGATATGAAATACTTTATCATTCATTCCAAGAGATATCACTGCACAAAATCCTGAAGTTCTTTTATTGGTTTTCTGATACTGATCTAAAGTACTGCCTGCCTAAAAGACTTCTTCAACCCTTGAAATTTAGTTCTGTTTTAAAAATGAAAAGGAATAAAGTAGGTGAGATTACAAAACACCATCTTTTGTAATTTTCTGTATGTGTCCTCATTCCCATCCTTCTCCATTGTACTCACCATCTTCTGTCAAAGCTTCTTGGACTAGTTAGTGATCACAAAGACTTCAGGGGAGAGGAATATAAATCTCTAATGACTTCTTGAGTTTTACATTTCCTGAGATCACTTTAAAGCAAAAAAAGCATTCTTTCACTTCAAATTTGGCAAATAACATAAAGTAAAGGTTTTGAAGGTTTTTTCCAGCTTTCTCTCGTTGTTATTTAGTGCTCTGGACAGAATTCAGAATAAACAGGGTGACTCAAAAAAAAACAAAACCTATCAGAAATTCTCTTTGTAATTAACTGCCCTTCAAATAATTAGAAAAGACTATCCATTAAAAAAGAATTTTATTTTGTCCATACTGGGAAGAACACACATATTGAGTGTAATCTGACATTTTCATTGTCAGAGAAAAAGCATGATCTGGATTCCATCCACTATATTTTAAAGTAACCTTTACGGTGCAACTATTAAAAAACAAGTCACGGAACAATCTGGCAACTTCAACACATTCTATATTCCAGAGCAAGGTAATAGTTGGTCACCCAAAAACAGTGAAGCGGATGTAAAGAAGTGCATGGAGGGCAGTCAAAAGTTTATTTAACCCATGTTGAAGCCCGCATAGGAAAGAGGCTGAAGGCCATCCTGACCCCTGGTCCACACTAAATCTACCCACCTACTCCTGGTATGGTGAACCAAAGACAAGCAGACAAGGTAAATGTCTCAGAAGCAACCCCAAAAATCTTAAACTAGCAGCTCTCAACCTTTTTGAGTTAAAGACTGCCCTAAAAAATGCCAGATCTTAGCTTTCACTTATTTTTGGAGCGTAGAAAAATAAAAGAGCAATTCTTCAATTGCAAAGAACTCAGGAGACAACATTAAAGTTTTTGACATGAAGGGTTCCTATTTAAAATCTCTGGATTTATTTGGCAAATTATGCAGAGTTTTGCATATCTAACAATGTGAATATTGCAGAGCACACTGGGAGACCCTTCAAAGATCTCACAGTACTCTGGTGTTGGGCACTAAGCTGTTGAACTGCTCTAGCAAGAGCGTGGACTGGACTTATTTCCTATGGTCAGCAGGGAAGCAATAAAGACATGCTCCAAATCACTTAGAAAACTTTCAGAGTAATGCAAATAAGTCCAAATCAGAGTAGATAAGATGTAGGTGCTTTTGAAGTTTCCTCTCTGCTGTGGTTAAGGCCTACACATCTGAACAGGAAACATATGCCCAAGTCATCAAGGGCGTTTATACATGTGCACCAGAAGCATGGAGGTGTGGGAGGGCAGGGGGGTTAGACACACTTTAATTAGCACCCAGAGCATCATGTGCATCAGCACCCCTACACTGAAAAATGGCAGTGGGCCACTTTGAACTAAAGCTCAAACTAAAGTGCCCTGCTGCCATTTTTCAGCACGGGGACACATACATGTGATGCTGGAGCATGGTAATTCCCAGGTGTCTCCAATATGCTGGAATTCTGGGCTCCCTGAACATGTATAGAAGCCCCAAGAGAGCCCAGGCAACAGCACTGAGGTATGAACTGCTCCAGTCACTTTGTAATGGGTGAAAGATATTACACAAGTTAAAGTTTAACATCTATCTTACTATTTCTGTGTTCAAAGCATATAAATAAAACAAAGTGTTATTAAAAGCTAAAATCATTTCTCAAAAAGTTTGGTGGAGGATGCAAAAGAAACCCTAGAAGTGGTCTCATCTTTACTACTAAAAAGGTTTTCTTTCAAGGAGTCCCAAGCGTCTTGCACTTCCTGAAGGAGGGTTCACTTTTTGGAGAGTCTGGACAACGCTGATGCTGAGCATAATTAAATTTCTGGACTCATTTCACCCCTTCGTTGCCTCTAAGTTTTCAAAATGCTAAATGTGTGCAATGAGGAGAAAAAGCTAACAGCAAATTTCAGAACAAGACCTACACAAGCTAAACATTCAGTACACACTGAGACATGTTATAACATTAAGGAAACAAATTAGCAGTTGTCTATTTTCTTTTAGGTTACATGGGCCTTAAATCACTTCTCTTCTTGGTTCATCCTTGGGAGATAGGTATAAGAAGTCAACAAATGTAAGTCTGTCTATTTATTTATGTTTTCATTAGATTTATATGCCACCCTTCTGCCTGTCAGAGATCCAAATACCAATAATATGAATAAAGGGAGATTTGCAAGATGTTTTATCAGAGAAAGGTGTAATAACAGCCCAGTGAGTTTGCTTCCACAAGCCAGTCCATTCTGAACACAAGGAATCATTAGTTAAATCAAGAAATATCCGGTTTGTGTTGCTGGTCATTATGCTGACCTCCAATCCCCACAAAATCTAGAAGAATTTTTTTTTTTTAAATGTCTGCTGGTTTTTAGTTTCTAGCAAAACCTTTAGAGTTGGTGTTCAATTCTCAGGAGTCAGCGTAAAGGGTTAGTGGCTGCAACCCTATTCCTGTCTCCCCTCATCATGTTTACATGCCGGAACATATTTGATTCATCAGTTCCAGAGCCCAAGCAGCACCTAAAAGCTAACAAGGTGAATTCAAGACGAACTGAGCTAACTCTGAATTTATGAGTATTATGCTGAGAAACACCAACCCAAACAGAGGCGTGCACTTAAAAGGCAATTTTCCCTAAAAGCACAAACCTTTTTCTGGTAGTGAAGATAAGGCCAAAACTTACTTTTCTACCAAAAAAAGACAGATTTAGTCTGAGGGTGGAATTTAAAGTGTGGCCTGCAGGGTGATAACAGGCATGCCCAGTTAAACCAGTTAAGTTTATACAGTAACCAAATCTCATATAAGCCTAGCTTCATGCATGTGATACAGTAAAACAATTACATGAAGGTTTACCATTCTATTTAGAGTTGCAATTAAAGCTTGTTTCTCACTGATGAGTTTTAATCAGTCAGCATTTGAGAAAAATTTCAGTGACGCGTCTCAACACAATCATTGAGATTACCCCCACCCTAAAAAAATACTGTACTTCACCTTTCCATGCACTCAGAGTAAAAAGGAAACATATATGGAAATGGAATGTATACGCACACACTCTTCAAACAAAATAGCATTCTGGGCATACTTCTTAAGTGGCAAACACAAACAGCTGTGTGAAACACAATTTTTGTGGTTATCTCAACCTTAACACTGAAGGCAAGCCACAAGTTCTGGAACAGACTGCTTGTAAACCCACATAAATGCCTTTAATGTTTTATTAACCTACAGTATGAAATTGGCAACAGTGCATTACAGCTTAAGAGATGAAGGCACTTGATCTCAACTGGTGGACCACTGGATCTACACGTTGTTTTTGCCCAGCTGTTGTTACTTCCATGCAACCACTTTGTTTCACACTCTGGGAAGATTTTAAATACGTGCATGGAAAAGAAAAATCATTACCTTTGGCAATGTGAATTGTTGTTAAAGGTCTATCGCCTCTTTTGCTTTTTCAAATAGGCTTTGCTCTGGAAACTAGTGTAATTGCCACTTTTACAATAAACCTAGAATTGTGTATAAAAAAAGTGTGTAATAGCTCTATTTGCCAGAAGAGGGGGGGGAAAAAACCCTAAATTTTTTTTAAAAAAAGAAAGAAAAAAGTCTATAATCAATACCTCACAAAAAGGTAAGTGGTAAAACCTAAATTCAGCATACATGCCCACAGAGGTTTTGAAAAGCGTAGCATAAAACCATCAACTAAGTTCAATCTGCTTTTCTTTTCCCATTAATGTTAAAACCACGTTCCTTTACTCCTCTATTCTAGTGAAGTCAGCTTCAAGTAAGCTGGAGGACTAGCAGCAATCCAAATAACTATTACATTCAGATACTTGCACACTTTCACTATCAAGCTGATTAAATCCACTTGAACTGTATTTAAACACCTCCTGTGCAGGGTATTTTTATGGGCAGATATTTTAAGTCACTGAGCATGATGCATCCTATTTTGGAAAGGTGCTTCATGAAACCACACTCAGTGGCCTAGTGACCCATATTCCAAAAAAGCAACCCAGCCCTCTTTCCTGGTTAAATGATTAAGCTGCAGTTCCGTGGCATTTCGTTCCAGCTAAGGGAACAGCAGCGAAGAGACCTACAAGGAGGTGAAGTCTCATTTGTTGTGGGAATAATTTATTCTGCCTTCACATCACTTCCTGGCTCCCGCACCTGAAATGGAAGGTGACAAGCAACGCCTACTATGCTGGGAAATGCAACACATCTCTGATATGCTTTGTCTACACAGTGGGCACATCTACACAAGACGCTTAATATAGGCACTGGACTAATTCCAGGGCGCATTAGTCCAGCTGACAAAAACCGTGCTAACGTGCACTACCTTTAGTCCAATGCCCATTAAGCATCACACAAAAAAGAGTTCATCTGCATGAATGTGCAGTAGTGCCAATTATGGAGCACTGTTAGTACCTGTTATTACAGGTACTAAACTTAATGCACCGTAAGCATGGTGCATTAATGACCATCTAATGGTACTGGGCCATGAAGGGTTGGCTGCTGGTTCACAGGAAGGTTGGCTGCCGGACTGGAAGTCCAGAAGTGACCGGCATACCACAGACCGGCAGCCAACACTTTTTTATACCAAGTATGCCGGTATGTGTGTGCCTGTCACTTCCAGACTGCAGTCTGCCGGTCGGCAGCCAATTCCGATCCAGGATCTGAAAAGGTTGGGAACCCCTGGGGTAGAGGATCATGCAGAGGTGCCTCAATATCCCAGCCCAACTGCAGGCAGGTGTCTAGGCCAGTGGTTCTCGGCCCCATCTCCTCGGGAGGTCCCCCTCGATGGGCTCAAAGGGGAAAATGTCAGCTCTTGTTTTCCTGCAGTCGGAAACCCAGTGAAAACCACCAGGGCTCCTGCAAAAGAGCTCTGGGCAACAGCAGGGCAGCAGGTTGGTGGCTCTGCCCACCCCTCCCGGGAACCTCCAGGGTCAATCCTGCCTGCAGGACTCAAGCTGCTCCCCCCAAAGGACCTGGAGGCACCTGTGCCAGGCTCTCCCCCAGCCCCCGCCCCGCCAAGGAAGGGCACCTTTGTGAGGGGACCCGTTGATGCTCTCAGAGCTGGACTGCGCCTCGGCCGCGGCTCTCCTCAGGCTGCTGAAGTAGCCCCGGGGCCTGGAGAAGCTGCTGCGGGGCGAGCGGCCGTGGGGGCTGCAGAAGGGCGCGGAGGCGAAGATGCCGCTGAAGAAGCGGAGCAGGCGGCGGTCGCGGGGGGCGCCGTCCCCGTCCCCGTCCCGGTCCCGGCGCTGCGAGAAGCGCTGCAGGTCACTGTTGTCTAGGGTGCGGTTCTTGCCCTTGCTGCGCTCCCAGCGCTCCAGCGGCTCCGCCTGGCTCAGCACCTCGCCCACGTCCAGCGTGTTGCGCTTGTCGGGGCCGGGGCCGGGGCCGGCGCTGGGGCCGGGCGGGGCGGCCAGGCAGCCCGAGCTGCTGTGGCGCCGGGCGCGGACCCGCAGCTCCGCGCCGCTCCGGTGCCTGAAGCTGAAGCTGCGGCGCAGCAGGCCCGGCTGCCGGGCCGGGCTCGAGCCGGCCGCGCCCTCCGCCCGCGCCCACCTGCCGGGGCCGGGGCCGGGGCCGGGGCCCGGGGCGCGGGCGGGTGGCTGCAGGCGGCCGAGCTCCAGCTGCCCGGCGCTGAGCGCGCGGAAGGGGCGGCCGAGGCCAGGCGCGTCCCGCTCCTGCTCGTCCTCCTCCTCCTCCTCGTCCTCCTCCAGCAGCAGCGCGGCGCGGGGCAGGCTGCCGCAGGCGGGAGGCTGGCTGCCCCCGCGCCGCCGCCTTTCCCGCTCCCGGCCCGGGCTGCCGCCGCCCGCGCCCAGCAGCTCCTTCTTCACCAGCGTCACGGAGATGCGGTACACGGTCCTGCGCTGCGCCGCGCCGCGCTGCATGCTGTCCCGGAGGTGCATGGCTCCGCGCCCGCCGCCGCCGCTACATGGCCCTGGGCGGCGCGGGCTGAGCCTGAGTCCGAGCCCGAGCCCGCCGGGCGGCGCGGGGCCCAGCCCGCATTGTTCGCAGCGCCGCCTTTTTTCTTCTTTTTTTTCCGCCCCCTCCTCCCCTGCAGGCTGGAGCCGGGGCTGCCCCCGCCGCTGTCACCGCGGCCCGGCGCAGCCCGGCCCCTCCGCCGCCGCGCGTCTGCCGGGAGCGTGCGGGAGCTCAGCCGCCGGCGCCGCCCAAGAGCCGGGCTGGAGCCGCCGCCGCCTGCGGAGCGGAGCGGGGCCCGGCCCCCGACGCGTCTGGCAGCCACCTGCCAGCACACAGAGGGCTCGTGCTGCACCTTTTTTATTTTTCATCTCGTGCAAGGCAGATTCATGCAGGCAAAACCCAATCGTCCAGATCCAAATCGAGAGGAACAGCTCTAGCACCAGGCAACTCTCCTTCCTCCCCCAGCCCGGCCTTCTGAGGCTTGAGTACTTACGCCCCAGGTAACCTACATGCAAGGCCTTGGACTTTGATGGAACAAGACTAGGGCTGGCTAAAGGCAGGCTACTGAAGTGGCTCAACCTTTTTTGTTCCAGCACCCATTTATAAGCGGCACTGACCAGTCTCAACCCCATGTCCCTCACTCCCACCCTGCTGCCTCCAGCTCACCCCGAGGCATGGAGCATGCAGCTGGAAAGAGGGTGCATGCCCCCTGACAAGGCCACCCCACCACCGACACTGGCAGCAGCTTGTGTGTGTGCTCAGCACCCCTTCCCTGCCGCTGATGCCAGTTTCTGCGGGTGCTCACCAGCTCCACTGCCGCCCCTGGCTTCTGCTAGTGCCTACACCAG
Source organism: Crocodylus siamensis (assembly GCF_052110815.1). Classification (NCBI taxonomy): domain Eukaryota; kingdom Metazoa; phylum Chordata; order Crocodylia; family Crocodylidae; genus Crocodylus; species Crocodylus siamensis. The sequence continues at coordinate 178,007,085 of NC_143398.1, read as the reverse complement.
CTAGACCACTGCCAGCCTGCAAAGGAAAAGCCCTGGTTTCCCACTTTTTTTCCCCCTTGAAAGGAGAATCCACTTTTAGAGTTTGTCCATCCATTTTTAAAGTTTGTTCACCACCCTTTCATATGTTCTTGCCACCCACTTTTGGGTCAGAAACGGTGCTCTACAGCATAATCAGCTGAATGGTCCTTCCAAGGTTAAGGTGCCGTCTACCTCCCAAAAAATGCAAACGATGGAATTTAACTAGGAGCACTCTTCTCATCTAGATCACTCGCCAACCCAAGGGCTGCTGCAGGCCCTTGCGGGACTTCAAGAGAGGATGAGAGAAGAATATGCGATATGATCCTATTCTTGGCCAAAGTCTAGAATGTCTAATCCAACCTCTGAGTTAAGCAGCCGTTCATATTAAGAGTTAAGGTGTAGGAAGAACCGAAAGAGGAAAGTTATTTTCTACATAACCTAAACACTCCAGGTTTGTCATTTTAGCCTGACCGTCATTTTTAAGGTGGTATTTCCAAATGGTTGCACCATGAGGTCACAGCAGTACAGCCACCTAAAGCCAAACTTTCCCGTTTTAGAGATCCCAAGTTTCATTGGTCCAGCAGGGACCCTGACGAGAGTAGAAAGAAAAGCATTGCAAAAAGAAAGGCACCATTGGTCTTCAGGCTCAGCTCCATACTAGTCCCTCCACCAAAAAAACAGGTCTAGCTGATTTTTTAGCAACCTTACTAATTAAATGAGGAAAAAGAAGAGCAGGTGCTTTTGGACTCTGCCTCACCAGGCCCTTGTCTCAGCAGCAAACACACACATACAACAAAAAATCTGACTTCAGTAAGGAGAATCCCTTCCCCAGGAGCTGATACGAATAGCCTCTGGCATGAACATAAAACACACCACCAAGTCTACACCAGTTCAGGTCAGGTATGTCAATCATCAGCTGACTGGGTAAGCAGAATTGGTTTTTAGGTGCTCACAGTGAAAGCGACAAATAATGGGCCTTGGTAACAACTTCAGAGAAGCCAAAAACACTATGCATACAAGGTATCTTCACATCTCTGCAGATGTTGCCTCAAGGTCAGAGCTGAAACTCATTGGCAGTTTAACAGCAAGGTGAGAGAGCCTCAACTGCTCTTCACCGGTCTGCAGGGTCCAAGGAGGCAGCTCTTGCCAAAACTTAAGCAGAGGGCAAAGTACATTGCTACTTGGGGACAGCTTCTTTAGCATCAGATAAAGGAAGCTGCTGCTTAGAGAAGCTTATGAATCTCTGATTAGGCCATAAGGTGCAACTCCACATTCTGCCTTCTGCCAACCATGGCTAACTCTCTGCTCAAGGTTGTTAAATATAGCACCCGTTACAATCAATACATTTAGAATAAGGACAAAGTCAGCAATGCATCTTTTACTATGCATGAAACACCATCATCAAAGTTTCACCTCAAAACATCGAGTGGGTCTGAGGTGAAACTTCTAAAAGGTGACACCGGTTTTGAGTTTTAATACCAGATTACCCCCATCTGCTCAACCCCCAATGAAAAAAAAAAGAGGTTCTGTCTGGATAATAGCAGCCTACTTATTGTACCAGCATGTTAACATGCATAGCATACTATTTACTGGTTGCATTGCACTTGACACAGCTGCCAGATATATATTCATTCAGAAGATGTGAGGAACTATGTTATAAAAATAAGGTTATTTATTAAATCACTACCATCAAACTCACTTTGCTGCCAGGACATAAGTTATTTAAATAATATAATGCAAACAGCACTTTTTAAAATGAATGAATTTAGCAGGAATGCTCCCAGAGAAAAAGCAAGTTCTGAAATCCACTCAAGTGCTACATGAAGTACTTCCAATTTACTGAATACAGCATTTTCTTCTCCCAAAGTGCTTATTTGCTGTTAAAGGTAAAGCATTTCTGTTCACTTCAGTCCCCCATCTCTATTGTAGTAAAATATCACTCCACCCATCTCTCTAGTTATTGTAAAATATTCAATAATCTTTCATGAATATTTTTCCCTAGAACACTCCTGATCAATGTTTGAAAGCATGCAAATACTGTAGTGAATATACCATCACACCTTTGCGATACCATGTTTTAAACAACACTGGCTATTGTAATTCTCTCCCAACCACTTCCTTCCGAGAGTCCATGCCACATTTTTCAGCCTATTATACCAATGCAAGTAGGCTGCTTACTACCTACCAGAGCAATCCATTCTCCTGTTTTTTAGAGGACGGCACCTTCAGTGGACCCACTTCCAAGTGCAGAGGAATGGTATTCTTTCCCCCTCCCTTGAGAAGCACTATTCCTTTCCCTAAACCCTTTTCATCCATTGGTGAGCTGTCCATTTCCATAGCCTATTCACAAGACACACTATACCCAGCCGAAAGAAATGGTATGTCCTTATGCAAAAGAATGGCACATGTAAAAATCTCTTAGTGTAAACATTTAATTACACATTTCTGGCAAAAAGCTGCAGATAATTTATTTTTTTAAATAGATGCTATGTTATCACATTTACATTAAATAAGCCATATTCTTATCCATTTGTTATAGTAGTACAAGATTGATGTTGTAACCACCACGGTCCAGAAATTATGCAAGAGGCAAGGATTTTTTTAGCATGATACCTTTTATTGAATGATGTATGTATTTGGGATAGAGGCAGGAAGATGTTGCTGCATCCTCTGGTTTCTTTTTAATTTGCTGTCAGTTTTCTTTCACTTCTTTCAATACCTCTCATCACAAAACCATCAGAATCCATGGTTTCTACACATGCCTTTCCCAAAATGTGATACATCAACTCCGATGCACCAAGTGCCTTCATAGCAATTATGCAGCTGAAATCAAACAACTATGCACCAGAATGAGATCTCAGGAAAAAATATACATGACAGGGAGGGATACGCACAGTTAGGACTACATTTCTCACCAACCAACCACTCCCTCTCTGACTTCACACGCATGCTATGCTTAAGGGAAATCTACCCAACAACTTTAAAAGAGACTTGGGAATAAAAGTTCATAAGCTGTCTGGACACTAAGAAAACAGGGCTAAACACTAATACTGGTTTTACAGCACATTATTTTTTACCCCTAACTCCTGAATTCTTTCCACACCTGAAAGGTGAGAAAGACCCTCCTCCCTTTTGATAGACCATGATCTCCCAGATATCAGCTTCTTTTCTTCTGCTAATTGTGGGTGCCAAGTGACATTTTGTCAAGCCATGGGAGGGGGAAGGGGAACGAAAGGCTCTACAACCACACCCTTACAGAAGACCTTAGCTACAAAGCGCTTTTAAAAAGGGCCTGATCCTGCAACAATCTGAACTCTCCTTACATGAGGGTTCAATTGAAGACACTCCAAAGAAGAAAGCCTTCCTTAACTTGTGTCAGCCTGCACGTGGAGCAGGGCTTAGCTGATGCAGGCCAGAGGGGAAGAAGGGAGGGGAGGAAGTTCCCTCTGGGGTTTGCCTGAGGTCGGGGGCTCCCATCCACCTGCTCCACCCTCCACCACTGGCTTAGTAACCCCCAAACCAACCAATCAAACTCCACTCCCTTCCCTCACTCCCATTCTGAATTCAGCACCCCAACTGGGAGAAGGCAAGGGTGAGGCTAGGTGAGAGCAGCTGCAGACTCATCTAGCACTCTAAATTGCAGCTCAATAACCCAACCTTCAGGACCCAAATATGTAGCTGGGTCCAGGGCACTGCTATAGCTCATGGCACTTCCTGCAAAACGCCATGAGTCACAGCCGGGAGTCAGTGCCTTCAGTGTCTGCTACTCCTGGGAATCTCTCTCACCCCCTCCCACCACTTCGGCTGTTCTTTTTTACTATGCTGTGCCTGGCTACTTGTGATCCACCATGAGGAAGAATGTCTTGCATTTGAAAGTTTGTCTAAATCTATCCCAACTACATATTTGATCCATTAAAAGATATCATCCTAGAAATCCTTGCTTCAAGTACAATTTGGTAGAATCACATCAATTATGACAGTGTCTACATTAATGACCAGTTTAGATATAATTTGGCAAAAATACTACATAGCAAATCCTATTTCGTCTCCTATTTCAATTTCCTACTCACCCTACATTTAGTTACCACTCAGAAATTGAAAGAATATTTTTATAAGCGTAACCAGGTTTGCTGGTGTCCACAAGGTATGGTTTCTGTCCTGTCTTCTCTCCACAGATGACAGAGGTCTTATCCCACTATGCTCAGGAAGTCCATATCAATACCAGCTGCTTCAGAACATTCTTGAATAGTAGGTACCTCTTCACAATAAAACCAATGTATATTAATACCACATCACAAATTACTTTCATTTGACTCTAAAAGGCATAATAAGCATGGTCAAGATTTGTCAAATACAACCATGCAGCCCAAAGAATGGAAGCTGCTTTTGATACCTTGCATAATTATAAAGAAAACTATAAATTGTATTGTTTTGCAAAAGACACTTTCCTTCATTGATATACTTTCAAATGAAGCAACAACATAAAATTAAATATTTAGCTAATGAAGTATTGTATTAATCAATTTTGCCCTTCAAGCAAAATAAATAAATACAAATCACCCTAGGCTGTTCCTCTAGACTGTTACATGGCCTTCAGTATTACACCCAAGGATTTTCTCTCCCTTTACTCCAAAAACCTATAATCCCATTTTGAGCAAGTGGGTAGCAATGCAGCGATTGATTTACCAAAAAATCAGTAGCAGTTTTAGAAAGTTAACCAAGCTATTCCTGAAAACTGGTTTGGTGGTTAAATCAGAAGGTCTTCATCATGTTAGAGACATTTTTTTCTATTCAATATCCTGCTGTACTCTGTATCCAAAAGTGAAAAGATTTAGTAGTCTTAACTTACATGCCAATTTGCCATCTACCTGGCATTCAGGGGCCAAAAACACAGCTATCACACACCTCTTTTCTGCAAAATGAGCATATATCTCAACATTTTAATAGACTAAATTGCAATCAGTAGGATATACAGTACATCTAGTCAAATGATCTATGAGTGTTTATACAAGTATTAATTCAAGCAAGTTTATTATGCTCATTTAAAAATTATTTTAATGCTGCATCTCTCTCTCATCTCAGCTGCTTTCTTAAACTGGCGTCAATTGCAAAATACCAGTGTTTGACTTCCCTTTCAAGGCACAAGATTTTTTTGTTAAGATTACAGTGATATAACGTAACAGCACCAGTGCCTGATATTCAGCATACACCATGCTGAGGTTTAGAGATAGCAGGTAAAGATTTAATTCAGGCAGACTGACCCACCAGCACAAAGAGGTTTGCCTCCTACCTCTCCACCCTTTTGTTCCTGGTATCAACCTCCCATGTTGAACCCTACTATCACGTTCAACAAATCTGAACTATGGCTTAAATGAAGCCTCCAACATCCTTCACTTTTTGAACATTTACACATTAACAATACCAACGTAACCACAACAAAGATACTGGTGAATCACCAGGAAGTCAAGTGCAACCATAGCCGGGGGCCAGTGCCACAAACTCAGACTTCTTAATGACATGCTGAAATCTTTCAGCATCTCTCAGGACTCAGAAAATCAAAAGCCCAAGTTCTAAAAGGTATTTTAAACTTGGCATTTGCTCTTGTCCTTTTGAGCCTCTGGGGATGATTAGAAACTCATTCAATGATTCCTTAATTACAATTAAAAAGTAATTCTACTACAGATTGTCAGTCGGTCTTTCTTCCCATTTAAAATCCCCCCCACAATACAAACAAGTACTCCTACAGCACAAAATACAACTCAGCAACTGACATGCAAGTAATTATTTGGGCTGAGATTCTGAAAGCTCTTTGCCAAATGACAATCCCCCCCTACCAAACAAGTATCAATTCTAGCCAGTCCATAGCCTGTCTCTGCCCTGGACTTAAATCAAAACACCTCGTCTAAAAGTAGTTTCTTCTGCCAGAATGCAGTTGCATTCTTAAATGCAAATCCAATTTTAAGTAAAAAAAATTACCCTTTAATTACCAAGTTTGCCTCTAAACATTTGTCATTCACTTCTGTAACAGTCCAAGAACCGCACCCATTTCTGCAACTTTGGCACTGTAAAAACTGGCTTCACACACGCGTGCAGGCGTCACCACATGTTCTCTGAAATCTGCAGCTAGGAACACCCAGCTGATACAACAATGTCAACAGATAGCAGCCACATAGATTGCAAGATTAAATGTAGTAAAAGAGTAAAAAACATTAAAGCACACCACCCGCCCAGGAAAGACAAAAACTAGAAGAGGAGCAGTTCTGTTTCAGCATCAATTAAGACATCTTCTGTCTTCTGGTCAGATTTGACAAGAACATATTCATTACGTATCTATTATTGAATATGTAATGTTTCTTATAATCATCCTGTGAACACAGAACCAGAACCCAAACCCTGCCAAGGGGAATGATTTTGTTAATGTAAATATCGCTCATAATATTCAGATGTTTCTCACTCAGACATTCCTAATGACTGCATAACTACAGCAAGATCCTTAAGTCCAACAAATAAATATACCAAAAAAGGAAATCATGATAGTTTCTAAAAGCCTGTGTTCTAAATATTTTACCTGCCTTTATATGAATATACAGTAATACACAGTACGTAGACTCTAGCTTTGAAATCTTTTCTTGTAAGGGTCATATCTTCATTAAAGTCTTATTAATCTTGACAACACTAGCTGTCACAGAAAGTATATCTTTCAGTATTTTTGAGATATACAGGTCAGCCACTTCTGCTACTCCCTCACTGGCATTCAAAATATTACCATGCCGAGCTCTTTAAGGTGATCGGTTTAAAACGATACTTTTTTTTTTTTACTAGCAATTTGAACACAAGGGGTGCATCCAGACAAGTGTGCCCATGTGGTTTACAGCACTTCAAAGCAGTCTGAGGCACTGCAAACCACATGCAGCATATGTGGACCTGTTCCCCACACTGGTAATTTACTAATTTTTGAGATCCCAGTGTCAAAAAAAAACATGCCGCAAATAAAAGCGGCGTGGCGCACATAGTAGCAGAGCGCACCAACAGAAATGGAGCCTGGCCAGCCAGAGCCATGCTCTGGCTCCTAGCCAGGCTCCAAGGGACCAGATTGGCACCACTGCTGCCCCAGGAGGCTCCTATGGCCCTAGGAAAAGATGTTGGGGCCATTGCCTTCCCTACCCCATGCAGGTCAATTTGCCACATGCTGGAGTGTGTGTGCAGGAGCATACCCCGAGACAAAAAGCAGCAGCACAAATATGTGCTACTGTTATTTGTCCTGCACAAAATGCATGCCCCTGAACACGCACACTTGTCTGGAGGCACCCATGGAGTGCACCTTTATGTGCCTCTGTTTAACTTTTATTGGGAGATATCCAGCCATTTTACTCTTTAGTGATTTTTGTTGCTTTTATTAACCAAACACCCCACACACTAAATACAGTCTTTGTGCCGAGAAAAAAAGATGACAGGTTAAGATCCAGAGGCACAGTTATCACTCCAAATACTTGCCTCTTGTAGCAAAATTTCCTTTGTGGAAGGGAAAATTAGGTCACACTGACTATTCTGTAGCAATACAGCAATAAAATGGGATTTCACTTTCTTTTCTCAGCTGGAGTTAACAGACTGCTTTCCATCCACTATTTGTCATTATAGATCAATGTGCAATCAGAGAATAAGACAAGGCAACTGGATGAGATATTATTGTGCTGGAGGGTAACAGCAGTACAGAATCTGAACCCAAGGTCTCACAAGTTGCATGGTTTAACACTGAGTCATTGATCTGTCCTCTTATGTCACTATACTTTGTCTATTAAGAAAGGCCTCAAGTTACTGTATGCAATTCTTCTGCAAAGAACTTAATTTACCTAATACCATATTTACTTGCATCTGACAACTGTGAATTTAAGACAACTACCCAATAACTAGTTTCTACAGGCACAGAATCTAATTATTAGAGGATTTTCTTGAATTGTCATCCCCCCTCCCCCACCTACTGCTACAATCAGGGAAAGCAGTGGCTGAAGGAGTCATGGTCCCTTTTCCCTCCACCCCCATACTTGCCTTGCAGCTTTCCTGTTCCTTCCCTTCCCCCACCATTGGCAGCCCCCCAGTCCCAGATCCCCATAGCCTCTGTCCCTCTACTCCCACCATCTCTGCCTCTTCCCCTCACTCCCCAATCTGTGTCTCTTCTGCTCTCCTTCCTTACTGTCAGATGCTGCTCAGGCTTTGCTCCCTCTCTAAGCACAGCACATGGAAGTAAAGCCCTTGACAGTTTCTACATGCTCCATGCCCAGGAGGCAACCCAGCCTGAGCTGAGCCATGGCTGACACTAAGGGTAGAAAACGGAGGGGGCAAGGATGGGGCAGAAGCTGCAGAGGGCAAGCCAAGTAGGGGAGGGCAGGAGACTGCTACAATCAGTCAGACCTGCAGCAGTTGCCTTCCCTACCCCCCCACACCCATTTTGTATGCAAATCTAAGAGAAAGGGCTCTCCCCCCACCCCACCAATGCTGACTGGGGAAAAATTCTCATCTTGGATTTGAGTAAATATGGTGTACACAAAATAAATGGTTAGCAATCAAAAGCCAACCTTAACCAGAAGTTGCTATCTAGTTATTTGCTATTTAGCACAAGATGAATCCAGCTCTCCCTTCATCCCTTAAATACCAAAGAAGCTTTTACATTATTGCTTGTAGCTCAACTATTTAGGCTTTTCATAAGAGATGCAAATGGTGAGACACCTTACAAAAAGGGCTCCAGTGACAAACCTCACTTGGAGGTAAGTCAATGAACCTCCATAACATAGCCTCTCTTTGCTAGGAAAATTCCAGGCCCATATATTCACATTTTGTCTGCAAATGATTACGTCAGTGCCATTATAAACCTACAGCCAATAAGGAGTGTTTGATCAACCAATAAGGAGTGTTTGACCAAACTTAAGACTATGCTACTCAAGAACATTCATAAAGGAAAAGCAAAAACATAAACAATTCTAATGCTTCCTCTTAATGGTAAAAGTACTTATAAAATTTGTGAAAATTTTGGAAATCTTCAAGTACAACAAACAACTACAAAGGCTATAAAAAGCTAACAAATGACACCATATAGTATGTTAAGCATTAGCTATTTTTCCTTTTAATATTTAAGTGTGGGGTTTAATGCATCTCTCCACTATATCACATTTGCCTACGCACTCAACGCCGTGACTTATTTGATCATGAAAACATAGCTTTGCAAAAAGAAACATATAACACACCTTCTACTAGCTTCCATTTATTTCCCTTTTTAAGAGTAAAACAAACAAACAAAAAAACCCCCAAACCTGAACCTTTCTGCATGACAAAAGCATAAGTAACATTGGTCTGTAAGTTTCCTTTAAAGCATATTTATGGAAGAAACATTCTGCAGCATAATCTGAATGGTAGTGGATTCATATTTTGTTTTTATTTCAAATGGTTAAACCTGACATTTCATTTGCAATATTTATAGAATGGAACCAAAAACACTAAGAGAAAAAGCAAAATATTCTTCTGCATGACCAGCAGTAGCCTTTTGATTCTTGTCCTCAAGCTCCTGGAGCCAATGTGATTAATACAGTTTGCCTACTCATCTGTTTCTCCTTCTCAACTGAAAAAAGTCTAATTCCAATTTGATCTCTACCTGAAGTAAAATAAACTAACCCTATTTTTTTTCTAAACATACAAAAGTGTGACCAAAATAGGATCTCTACAAGATTCATTTTCCTATTGTGATAATTTTATTTTAAAATAAGCTTGTTGCCTTTGTCAAAAAGGTACTGTAGTAGCCAAACGCAAATTAAACTGAAATTCTTATTAAAAATTCTTATTCAAATCTGTCAAGAAATGCTTTTATTCACACGCTATTTCAACAGGTAAAAAATTACACTGAAGGAACATCCTAATGTCATTACGATGCCCGCAAAAACTGCATAGTTAACTCAAGATCATACATCGTGTTCTCTCCTTAAAATGTACCGACAACCCCCGCTTACTGCTGTTTTGCTTAATGCTATTTCGCTATAATGCTAATTTAAAATTGATACCTGATTTCACTTAGTGCTCAGAGAGTATCGTTATAACGCTCGCGGTCGCCATCTTGGGTCATTAAAAACAATTGTGGTCACCATCTTGGGTCGTCAAACACTTTTGGTTTCGCTTAACGCTCAGTTTTTCAGGAACCAATTAAGAGTGCTAAGCGGGGGTTGCCTGCATAGTCTCACAATTCAAAAGAGGTTCATGCATTTAGCAGGCGCACAGGCAGATAAGGTTCTTTGGGTAGATCTGCTATCTTTTATTAGACCAACCCTCTTCTTGCAAGTCTTCTTTGCAAGCTTTTGAACACCACCACCCTTCTTCAGGCATAGGGAGAATCTGTGCTTACTCAAACTTTGTGTAATAATACTCATTAAATACATAGCACTGACAGGGTTGTGTACGTAAGGAGTGCTGTTTACAGGGCTATCTGTGCTGTGGATAACCAGCCTAGAAATTTCTCTTATTCCCAAGGCTTCTAGTAGTCAATTTCGAGGCTTCTAGTAGTAGTCAGTTTCAGGGCTACTATTAGAAGCCTTGAAAGTGGAGAGATTCAGCAGCCACAGTTATTTTCAAGGTTTTTAATAGCAGCCCTTTGACATTGGCCACCGCATCATTTTGACACATTTAAAGGAGTACAGGTAACCCCCGCTTAACATGATTTCACTTAGCACTATTTCGCTATAGCACTCATTTAAAATTCATACCTGATTCCACTTAGCACTATGCCAGTTTCATAATAGCACTCAGTGAAGCGGCAGTGAGAAGGAGGGAGTGATAGCGAGTGGGTGGGAGGGCATAAGCACAGGACCTGCGCCAGTGCCACAGGGACAGGGCCAGCAGGGACCCAGGGCAGGGTGGCAGCAGCGCAGGACCCAGGCTGACACATGCTGCTGGAGCAGCTGGCAGCCGGGGGTTGGGAAGCAGCAGCAGCAGCAGCAGATGGGGAGGAAGGTGTGAGTGCAGGGTCCTCACCAGTGCCTGGGGCCAGGTTCAGTGGGGGCCCAGAGCGGGCCAGCAGAAGCACAGGGCATGGGCTGGCACATAGGGTGGTAGCAGCTGGTAGGCAGGCGGAGCAGTGGAGAGTGGCCGTGGCAAGAAGCTGCACCAAGAAGCAGCGGTAACCAATTATCTCTATTTACATTTATTCATATGGGGAAATGGGTTTTGCTTAGCGTGGTTCCACTTAACGATTGGTTTTTCCAGAATGAATTAAGAGAGTTAAGCTGGGGTTGCCTGTACAATTAAGTATAAACACAGTTAGCATGCAAATAACAAAAAGACAACTTACTAAGCAGAAAAGGGCTAAAAAAAAAATGCAAAGCACTTACTGTATTTACTACACAATGAGGTTCCCCCCATTAGAAAGGGGAGAAAAAGCCCTTTGTCTTACGGCTGCATACAAGGAAACCTTATTAGATACACTATCATTAAACTGCTGCCAGAAGCTGCATGTGCTCAATAATGGAAACAAATTATAAAGTTGATTAAATGCACCCAACACTGAACATAAGTACAAAACACAAGACCCATAACGGGCAAACATGCTAATGGAAACCTAACACAAGGATATGTTAGTGCAGTCCATCTGAATAAGATAGATGGTAGTGCCCACTGTTCCCCTCATCCCTGAAGCTTTTTTGACATCATGGTGAGCCATTACACTGCATACATTTCAACTTCCTCTTCACTCCCACACCTCAGCTGTACCTTTCTTTCCCATTTCCATTTATTCTCATTTCTTTACCAGTCTTAAATGCCTGGCAGAAAATCACCAAATGGGGCCCCAACAACTCACCCAAAATCCCTCTGCTGCAACCCTGCCAAGGTCGGACAATAAGTGGGGAAGGAGCTACAGGGGAAAGAAGGTGAGGGGAGGCAGAGAGCAAGGGTATAAAGCTATAAAAGCAAAGTAGCATCGTTAGAACAGTAACAGGTGATCTAATAAAAGAATTTGGGGAAGGGGGTGAAAAGCACCCGTGTGCTACATGATCACTGCTTGGTTTGAAGCTAGTGGAGGTACTCTCTCTCCGGAACAGCAATATTGAACAATCTGCAGCCTGATCTCCATTTTCAGGGAGAACTAAGAAGCCTAATGCTATATTCAGCCTTGCTGTCATCTCACCATATGATCTTGGGACTTGACTTCTACTTCAAAGACAAGCCTTTATCCAGACAGCGCAACTGAAACTGACTTCCTACTCCCACAAGTGTAACTTCAGGAATCTGAATTCTCTGTCTTTCCCATGCAACTAGTAAGCAGCCAATGTAACACAGACCACCTCCTCATTAACCTTCTCAGCCTGCTTAGTTATTTCAGGCATGCTATGCTATGCTTTACAAGATGCCACTTTATAAACTTAATGCAAAATAGACAAGGACACACCACATTTTCAGATGAGCACACAGAAAATACAAATCACTCAATGAATCATTTAAAAGGCTGCACACACTCGTATTGCCTCTTCAGAAGGCTATGGTTCCACAACCTACAGCTAAGGGACCAACCTGCTACCTACGATACCCACTGCAGCCTCAATTCAGCAATAAGAACATACATTAAAGTTCAGTAAGTGACAACCAGGCTATTACCATATATATCTTATAAATAGCACGTGGTATGTGGTTAGGGTATTTAAATAGAGTATATTGCAAAATAGCTGCAGAATCATTGAATTTATCCTGAAGAGCAGTAAAAAGATGCTGATAAAAAGAAATACACTTGCCTTGCATTTTGGATAACATTCTTTTAACAACAACTTTAATTTTATACATTAATTCATTGACTAACATTTTACATGCACAATTAGATATGTCTGCATGGGGCTGCAGGTCTCGTTACACACTGTGCTTTAAAAAGCTAATTTTTTTTTCAAGTACCTGGAGACTGAATGTTAATTTATTTAAGTAACCCTCTATTTAAGCATTCCCTATGTAGCATCTTTAATACGTAATTTAAAAATGAATATGCCACTTGTGTTCTGAATCTATAAACAACTCTCGATAGAAACTATTAATATTCTAAAGTGAGAATCAACAACCTACAGCCCATGGGCTGGATCCAGCTCAGGTAATCAGCAGCAGCCTTCAGCCAGGCAGAGGAGCCATCCAAAAGGTCCTACTGCCTGTTGCGATTAGGTTATTCCCTTCAATGCAGCTGGAACAGCAGAGGCAGCATCCCTTAGGCCCTACTGCCTGCTGCACTCTATCTATTCTCTCTGTAGCATCTATTAAGCACTGGGGGTGGGGTTCAGAGACGTGGTGCCTGAGGTTACAAGCAACCAATCCCAGCAACAAGAAATTGCTGAACTCCATTTAAAGCCATCAGAAATAAGTACCTTTGGCTAAATGTAGTTAACTATTGTATATATGCATTAAGAATAGTGAAAACTTGTACACATTTTTAGCTAATTACTCTCACTTGAATGCTTCCAGACACCACCCAGAACTGCAGGAAGGCTCAGCAGATGTCACACTGCAATGGTGAGTCATTTCTCCTTCCAAAAATAATTTTGTAAGACATTACTAATATAAACAAACATCCTTCAATGAGCGTGGAAGCTTCCGTTTCATTAAAAGCAGAAAAGGTTGTTAATTTCTTAAACCTTCCAGCTTTTTTTTAAAAGTAAACAGAATGGAAATGGATAATACTGTTAAAAGAAAAACACAATATGGCTATTAATGACAAGAGCTGACAAAAAGTAAAAGTTTCTATTTAGCAGAAAATGAATAAAAACTAATTCTACACAAAACTGATTCAACTTCATTTTTCACTTAGCCATGATTTATATTAAGGTTTCAGGAGGTTTTTTTGTTAAACTAATTATATTTAGTATAAGATAAGATGAGATAAGGTTGACATTTTTTTAAGTGTATTGGTAATTATGCTGCAATGATTGAAGCCAGCAATATATATAAAATAAACAAGGAGAACCAGAGAAAAGCACACAATCTCCTTTTCAGGCTAGAGAATGTTCAAAGTCGTTACTCTGTAATGCTTTTACTACTCAGTGAAATGTATCCATGATTCAACTGAGCAGTTCTATTGAGCCTAGTAACCCTCAGAGCACCACCATTAAGATTTTAGAAAGATATTATTCTGAGCAGACAAAAATTCAATCATCCCAGCATAATTACCAATAATTTTAAAAAAACCTCAACCTCACTATGACTTTGTACTAAAACTGTGCACTGATGTCCTTCAGAGTGTTACAGCAGAGAGGTCTAAGACCCACCACATCAAATCAAATCCTACAATTACTTTATTTTTGTTATAGTGTTAGAGTGATGTTGTAGATGTGATGCTCCAGGAATTGAGAGAGACAAGAATTTATAAGGCTGAATTTTTATTTATTTATTTATTGGGGGGAGGGGGCGGGAGGGAAAAGGGGAAGAGGGCAGGCTAACTGTGTAGTTGGGATAGAGTTAGATATGCTTTTGAATGCAAGATGTACAAATAAAAAAAAGTCTACTAGAGCCCCTTTTATGCCCTCTCACTCCAGCTATACACAAACCTACAGATACAAACCACAAATACATGATTTTAAGAACTTGTAGAATTGCCACATTTTTTCTATGTTTGTGTCACAACATAAGACAAATGACTATACTTGAACACTTCATGTTACATAACCTGAAACATGAACTGCCTGGATACAAGATCCAGAAAGAGATTCCCAAAGCAAATTCTGGCTCTGGACCTCCTTCACTAGTCTCCTGAGGGACTGTTCAGATATAGCGATAAGAAAGAGTTTTGTCACAAGGAACTGGACCTTGTGCAGAAGTCTTCCACGGGTCATGTCAGACATATGCTAAAACAAAAGATCTTGTACAAAGATCTTCCAGAACTGAACTGACTCAGGAGATACTTTAAAGTGTCTGTTAAGTTACACCAACTCACTTGGATTCTGTTCTTTTCTGCAGTAGATAGAATCTACTACACAAGTTATGTTCTTGCAGGAAACAGAGAAATCAGTTTACTAGGCATCTCTGATTACTAGCCCTACAAGAAGATCTGTGCAGAGTATGGCTAAGTACAGACATCCAAAAAGCCTGAGACTGAACTGATTCAATCTTTCCTGGTTAGTACAACCTGCATAGATTGAACCAGCAAACAAGGGAACAGACATTCACTTTTGATCCTGGAAATGCAGCCACATACCTGTGGTGGCTCAGGCTAGAAGCTGGAGGGCACTACAACAAGCCCTCCCTTCCCTTCCCAAGTGGCAAGGCTAAAAGGAAGCCGAGCTGAGTAAGGGGAAGGAGCAGGCTTTGCAGGCCTGAGTATGACTGGGGAGAGGTTTAAACCCCAACCCTGACCTGCAGGGACCCCAGCCAGGATGTGCCTAGAGGTGGAGAGGAGCAGCCCTTGCCAGGCTTTTGGTGGGGGAGTATGGCCAGACACAGGCCCTCAGCCAGATGACACCGCAGCATGACCCCCTAAGAGAAAGGGGGCAGGGAAGGGGTTTATTCCCCCTTCCTCCCCTCTCCCACTGGGGAACCCCAGCCAGGGTCTGCCTGGCTGGGGGTGAGCGGTGGAGGTGACAGTCAGGGCTGACAAACTCCAGCTGCAGTCCCTAAGTGGGAGAGGGGAGGGGGGAATAAACCCCCTCCCTGCCCCACTGCTTCAGGGGGCCATGCTGGGATGGCATCTGACCATGCCCCATCCCTGCTCCAGTTAGAAAGCAGAGGGGCAGGGCCAGCCCTGCTCTCTGGAGCAGACAGCACAGGGCTGCAGAACATACCACAAGATGCAATTTGTGCTAAAAGCCACTCTAATGTCCTTGCCCAATGTGCAGCATCCAACGCCTCTCATAAGAAGCAAGCAAATACATTTGCAATTCAACGTACAAACATCAGAAATGAAAGATTAATATTGTTATTCTATCTACTACTTAACCAAAAGACGAAACCAGTTTGTTGCACAATTTCATGTGATTTAACAGATAAGAAAAGGCCCTGGAAATTGTGCAGTCTTTTAGATGGAACAAGAAGCACAATAGCTGGTTAAGTTACCGTTTAAATAGTGACTTATTATGCAAAGATGACTAAAACCATTCCAAAATTATTAAACAAACTTCAATATGAGAGTTGACATTCTCCCTCAAATTTACATATTGTCAACTCTACCATTTGCTTTATTTTACTACAGGCAACTAAAAAGCTGATATTTGAACTGCCAATTTTAAGACCTACCAAGTCATTTAAATATTTCGATAGACTCTGTTTTGCCTACACAATCTTGTATCACACAAGTCGTGAAACAGCCTGGAACAGGAGCACCTCCTAATGTAATGCCACACATTAGGAAAGTTACCACAATGGATTTTAGTTTTTATTGATTTTGAAAGCCCAAGTTCATTCCAGAGTTCATGGTGTACATGACCACAAAGATGATACTATAAACCCATTGTCATGACCCCAAAAATATCCGAATGTTTCCCATTTCATTAAATCACTAAGATATTTAGAACCATTTCTTACATTCGAAAAAGACTGATTGGAAAAAAATCACTTCCTTGGTTTTGTCGTTTTAGTTCCAAAGCTAAGCAATCCCAGCTGTTCAGGAAATACCATTGTAATGAACACATTATTGAACATGGAAGAATCAATCGGGACTCCTGTCAAAGGTTTCACATGCAGCAAACAGCTCAGAAATCAAATTGGTGCTTTAGAAAAGTTCTCTCTTATGAAGTAAAAGACATCTCTGCCATTTTATGACTTCATCACCTCCAGCACAAAACAGAATATAACTTAAAATTCATCGAGCTGATTTTAAATGCCAAGACACAGTAAATTGACTATATAAAACTTTATATATGCAAAATAGCACACTGCTCCTGGTTCTGAGAAATTATGAAATTCAAGTCAAGTTTTTATTCTCAACTACAGTTGACTATCCATTTCATTCTACTAAGTTTACAAGACAACGATGTCTCAGACAGCTTAGACTGTCTCACCCCACTTGCTTCTTGATTGTTTAGGGGTTTCCTTATTACTTTGTTTGGCTGACATTGCTTAAAACAATTCTGAAATGCCCAAGTGAAGTATCTATCACTATGGCAATTAATTATGGTTATATTGAACAGTTTCCTCTGGGCAGGCATATTTAGTATTGTAATTACTAGTGCAAAAAAAGTCTGTCCAGAAGGCTGGCAGATTTGTGCTCATGCACTGTAACAATTTTGCCTTCCTTCCTTGACATAAGCGTTTCCACTGCTGAATGCCCATTTCCAGCGTATCAGTTCTTCCTTGAAAAAGCTCAAATTTAAAGTTAATGTTTAGTTCTTTTTCCATGAAATTCATTCCAAAATCTAGAGGCAAGCTTGCAATTCAAGGCTCAAAAATAAAAGGATTTCATAAGTTTAAGAAGAAAAACTTAAACAATACTTAACAATTTCTATATAATGGATATATAGTTTTTTCCACTGTTAAAATGAGCAACATAGACGCTCGACTCCCATGTCTTTTACAATTCTCCCAGTTGAATGCATTGCATCATCCCTTGCAAATAGGCTAGAACTAGCACACCCTTTGCAATTCTGTAGAGTTTTCTAGTCTTTGTTCAATGCCAGAAGTACCGTACAACTGAATATTGCAGTGATAAACTTGCGTAGCAAGGGTGCTGTTTTATTTCACCACCCTCTTTTTTCCCCAACTTCCACTGCAGGTACAGATTAGGAAAAATAAGCCTACCTAAAAATACACAAGGTTCTAAAAAACAAAATCAAAAAACTGAAAAAAAAAAAAAAACTAACATGTTTCACAGCTTTCAGTAAATAAAAATGGTAGATATAGTTCTTGGCTAGCAAATGATCAAAAAATAATTAAACAAATGTGTTCTACACTTATACTTGTGTAGATGTATACATGTCATATTTACAAATATTAAGTCATTATCGTTTTAAAAAGTTAGCTATGTTAAGTTGCATAATAAGTCAGATTGCTTAGCTCGCATGGTAAGAGAAGTGGCTCAACTTTCTGGCTGTGTAGCATGGCAGTTTTTCTGAGAACCCTTAAACCTTTACAAGGTCCTAGACAGATAAGCAAGAGAAAGTTAATAAAGCCACCTGTAGAAATAAAGAGCTGAACTGTTTATAAGAAATCTAAAAACAAAACAAAAAGGTCTTTTACATAAAATGTCCTTAACATATGGAAAGAGGCCCACGTATGACATTATTTGTGTAATTATATACAAAAACTAGAAGGTATTACCTGTAATACAGGAGCCCCAAGAATTCAACTTTTACCCAGGTTGCGTCTTCAGAGGTGGCACAATGCTTACCTTTATCACAGCAATATTGTTAACCATCCTCTACAGCACCGAAGTGCCAAAATTTAATGGTACAATATGAAAAAACACATTTTCTTTTAAGCAAATTAATATTGGCTTTAGTGTACTTAAAAGGGAGAGACTGGAATCAAGGCACACCTATATGTCAGCCAACTGAACCCAAGACCTTGAGTCCCCAGATCAATGTTTATTCTCACTTCTGGGTATGACTCACAACAGAAATCAGAACCTTTCCTAGGAAGGCTTATGGTATGGTGTCAGGCAAGTGATGAAGCCACTGTGCATATCATCTATTCCATCTGTGAAAGTGGGGGGCGGAGAAGCTTGAAGAGTCAAGATCAGCAGACTAAAGAATCCTATTGAGCAGCCACGCAGTAATTCGTTACTGTTCATAACAATGTATACTTAAGTGTGTGAGTAAAAATATCGGCATGACCATAGTACAGAAATGTTAAGTCGCAATTCATCAGGACATTCTTGAAGTTGGTGAAGGCAGAAGTACATCTACCAAGAATTAGTCATTTATAACAGACTCTTCAACAACAAGCCAGTTAGCACAAAACTCCTTTCAATAATAATGCACAAGTTACTGCCCTTTGTAATTTCACATTATGAATGCAAAAAGCAGAACAACCAACAAGCAAACAAAAAAGCTTTGCATTATTTGACCTGAAACAGAAATCCTTCAGAAAATGAAGCATTTTGAGTACAGTTCTTAACAGTAATTGTCTAACTGCAGGTCAAGCCATCATTTAAAATCAAAAGTAAAGTTTTTATTTGCTTAATTGATGTAACAAATAACCTCTTTCAAAATACGCAATTTTTCAGAATATCACATCACTTGGCCTTAGGAAAAGTTGCATACGTTTACCAAAGGGACACAGCAGGCCTTTGTTAGTTCTTAGTGAGCACATCTACACAAAATGTTTACTCTAGAGTTGCCTAATTAGGTCTGCAGTAATGTCTCAGCATCTACATGAGTGGCCCTATTAGGCCACAGGAAACTAATCAACTCCACTGCAGGTTAGTACTTGTAATTACAAGTATTATCCTGTGGCAGACTCCTTTAGTGCACAGCAGTTCACATGTAGATGCTGATGGGGCTGACTGGGGCACAAGGGTGCTTCAGTCCAGGGGGATCCTGCCAGCTAGCTCTGGACTGGAGCATGGTGCTCCAGCCAGCCCCTCCACAGTACACGGAGCAGTACACGGATGAAGCAGCCTCAGGCTGGCAGGCTGAAACCCCCGGGGCCCACACCACCCAAGGCTGCTCTGACATGGCTCAATGTGCTGTGGTCCCAGGTGCACATGTAAATGCAGTGCACAGTAGCAATAAACTCCGGAGCAATATGAGCCAGAGTTTATTGTTTCATGCTAATAGTACATGTAGATGCACCCAGTGGTTCTTAACCATATTTTAATTATCTTTACAAAGGGTTCAGGGAAATTAATCTCCTGGACTAGGCTGCAATTCACCATCTTAAACAGTTTGAGCCTCATTTAAGTCTCACATCATTAGTACTGACTTAGTATCTAAAAAAGTAAAGTCAGTCATTCTCAGTACTTTAGCATCTTAACCCACTGCATGCATTAATAGTTGTATGTATAGTGGTATAAAAACCCACCAGGAACATTCAAAAGTACCAGCTACCAGATTAGGAAAACCCAGATAATGACACCAACACAAATGTAAGCATTAATACAGAACTGGGTTCAAACCATCTCTGTGAAGTATATTTTGAAAGACTGAATTTCTGGATAATTGTATGATTTGCTTCACCAGAAAAATACTTCATGCACAGCCTAAATCTAATATTAATCTTTTCGTCCTTGACTTTTCAGATCTAACCCTATAACATTTGTTCTCAAGAAGACTTCTATTTCATTGCATCACGTTTACATTTTTAATGAGCCAATTCTTAAATCTGTATTTCACATAGAATTTTTTTTCTAAGCAAGCTGCTTTGATACCATGCATCTGAACAGGAGATACATGAAGAATAACTCAAAAAACCTGCTAACAGTAGTTTAGACCTTTAGGTTGTTCATTGGCTCAAGTCTTAGGAGTTTTCTTTTTAAATGGCTCAATTTTATACATTAAAAATGGTACAGTTGGGAGAAATAAAAAAAAAAGACATTTCAATTACTACAGAATTTAGGCCAGCATTTTCAAGGAATTCCAGTGAAAAGCTCTCAAAGTAAAATCTGTTGAATGTGTCACATAAAATTAACATCAAAGTATTTTAACAGATGTTTTAAACGCACCCTAATTAAATGAGTACAACCATTATAATTAGACCCTTATGTTGACATCACATTCTAAAAATGCCCATATCATCCCTAGTTAGAAAGCATCAAGTTAAAATGTTATTATAGGTTCAAACCACATGAAAGACCTGATGCCTTATTTTCATGGAGGAGCACAAAAGAAGAGATAATGAAAATCCTCCTCTCCCCCAGCAAAGCACTTCCGCTTCTCCAGAGCCTTCCTGGAGATGTCCATCTGAACAGTTTTGTGAAATCAGACAAGTCTGCAAGATATATTCCTCTGATCAACTTCTGCTAGACCTTTAAGTCTCATTTTCTGTGCCCAGTCTAGGTTTTGAAAAACCAAACCAAACACAGAGTAAGTTTAATTCAAAATTTCAAAACCATGTTGACGGAAGTCTGACACCAGGCAGCTTGATGAACTCAACAGGAATGCCTTTAGAGGCAACCTGCAAGCGCACTACTTTAAAAGATCCAGAAGTGTATTTGAACCTCTAACACAGTGATTCTCAACCTTTTTTGGACAAGGACCCATTTGTAAAGATTGATGGACAGTCTCAACCCAATGCCCCTCACTTCTGACTTGCTGTCCCCCACCCCCAGGTCTCAGCCTCTCAGTGTGTGGGGCATAGGGGGCCCCAAGCAGCCCCTTGCAAGCTGGAGCTCTGTCAGCCTGCCAGGGAAACGCCTCAGTTTCCCACATTTTAATCCTCTAAAGGAGAATCCATTTTCAAAGTTTGTTCGCAGCCCTTTCATATATTCTAGCGACCCACTTTTGGTTCATGATCCACATGTTGAGAAACACTGCTCTAACACATAATGGGTAAAGCAGCAAGCTCCCCACCCACACTTTATTATTTTAAAGGGGAACAGACATAGAAGCCAGACACACCCTTTACTCTAAGAACATTGAAAATACTGGTATTAGCTAATGGGATATGTTAGTCAAAGCACCCAGTAAGAAAATATTTTGAAGCATTTGTAATACAGAGATTTTATGTATTAGGACAAAAATGTTCACCCAAATGTATCAAGAGCACGAAGTGGAAAACAATGAGCAGGAAGAATACAGGCAACAAACTGGATACATGTTCATCATGTAGGTTTTCAGGTTGGGTAAGCTTCTTTGTTACATTTCTGTGAATGCCTGAGAGATAGGCTGGGTTAGGGCACAAGACATGTCAGAGAGGCCCCAAGCAACACATTCAGAAGAAATGGACTCCTAAGCTTTCCTTAGAAGATCTGCTTCAATACTTGAAAACAGATTTTATTTCCAAGTACGCCACTAGTTTCAGAGCTTGTTGCAAAGTAATGCAAGTCAGAGTGCATTGCTACTGCCATCAGCAGAGGGCATCTGAACTGAAGAAGGGAAATATTTTAGTTGCATCCTTTGTCTTAGCCCACAAGTACCAGGCTACATTTCCCCCTCTAGCTTGAGAACTTGATGCGTCAGTCCTCCAACATGTTTGTCAACTCTACATTTTCACGTCTGTATGTGGATATATACACCATTCAGAGGCTACTAAGGTGGTCTGCTGACAATTCACGTAATATACGTGGTGCTTGATAGTTATTAAGATTATTTGGGCTATTTCTTCCTACCGAGTCAGTTCTACAAGTATTCTGATAGGTAAGTGAAAATGGGGAAGAAAAAGCAATCTATAATGGTTTTCTAATACCTAATCTTCAGAAGGCCGCTTTCTATTTTGTCTGGACATGTCAGTTACATAGTTAACAGCAGTGCAACAGTCCTACAGTGCATAAATGCAGGACCCATTAACTTCAATAAAAGTAAATCTCAAACCATATTTCCTGTAAGTAAGGCAAACAACTTGTCAAGCACACTGCAGGTCTCAGGTAATAAAGCCAGTAACAGATTCTGACTTACATCCCCACTCAAAACATCTAATGAACTGTGCACAATTTAAGAGACAGTGACCTTTAATGCGTTTAAAAAGTCAAATACTTACCCATCTTTCCCCGAAGACCATTAGAAATAAAGTAGTCCATTCCAGTTGCCTGCTTAGTTTAAAATTCCTTCACTCATTTCCCTTCCCTTGGTGAAAAGGTTTTAAGCAACCAGTTTTTGTTATAAGCTTACAGTAAAAACAAAAGAAAAGGCTTGGTGGCTTAAACTGTGAGGGATTAACTATAAACCAATATTATGCCCAAAGTCTGCCAAGGAAGACTTATGTTTAATACCAGATGAGAAGCTGAAAAATGATTGCTCTACACAAAAATACATGTTCTAAAGATGTCTGAGGGATCAGAAAGGTCCTTTTCATGTGCAAACATTTACCCTGTTAAAAGAAGTCATTAATGCCAAGCTATGCCTCAAATTGCACTAGATTACAGTGTCCATAAACACCCATTTACAGTTAAAATGCCTTCACCCAAGAAGAAATAGACCAAATCTTTCAACACGCCATCTGAACACTGCACAGGAAGTTCTACAAAACAAAGGAAGAAAGTCTCTGCTGATTGCATATGCCTCATTTTGAGAATACCACCTCCCACTGGAAACTATCGGAAAGATCATTAAATAATTAAACCCTATACTTGAGAAGGATCCCACCTTAAAAGAAAAAGTACTCCCAACCCTTCCACCCCATTGGCCATCCCAGCTCAGCTTTCAAACAACTCAATGAGAACCAAAGCCTCTGCTGACAAAACACCAAAAGGAACAAGATTCTGCCCAAACAATCAAGGGAGATCCTGCCAATGCATCCCACAGTCCAACCATCAGAAATAAGGGACCCTACAAAGCAAGGCCTGTCACAAAACAAGACATGCCTCCTCACCCAATGCACCAGCTCAAGGAAACTATGTGAGTTAAGCAAAGCAACCACTATGTTCCATTATGTGCTCCCACAGAGAAGGATAAAAGACAGAAATACTTGAACATTTTTGGACAAACTTCTCAAAACCATGACTGACCTCTCAGTTCTTGTCCTAAAGGGAAATCTACACAATATCTTTATAAGATGGGCTTGGGAACAAATATTCATCACTTTTACCCAACACTAAAAACTACGCACTTATTACAGCTGATGTTTTATGGCTCGTTATGAAGTTGCCTGCACCCACTGGTATCTTCATTGTGCTCAAAAGATAATAATGGCTTACTTCCTTTAAAAAATAAAAATAAAATCTGGTTCATATGTTCTTTACTTGCCTTGTAAATGTTTCCAAGAACTCTATGGTTCCACAGGTTTACTGCGCATTACTTTTTCAGAAACTGATCATTTTCACTCACATAATGGGCTTAAACAAGAGTAATGGTTTTAAATGCTATTCAGGTCCAGCTGTAACTGCTTCTTTTCCAGACCTGAGGAACAGCACACTGGGCCAGAAAGCCTGTCCAACATCTTGCCCAATTATAAACCTGGTCCAATAAAAGAAAACCCATCTTGTTTTTTTGCATATTCCCTGGACTGTCAAAGCTACAATACCATTGCAGGAACAACTTAACTTGATTTTACTTTAACTAAACCATTGATCTTTTCCTTGTGATTTTAGCTTTCATTTGACCAACCTTTCTTCTGCTCTCTGGAGAACACAACTGTCCTCATCCTCATTTTCTACAACTCGCTTGACTATTAAGGGTGACAAACAGCATGACAAAATGCTTAATAGTTTTTCATGCAACAAGACAAAGCGCAATACTTTTGCCCCTTGAGAACAGGTAATTGGTTAACTACAGGTACAGAAGCTGGAATTACCACAATACCCAAGCCTGAGAACATTCCTCTTTATCAATATCTTATTATGCATACTTAAGAGTTATTGATGGCAGTCTAAAACTGCTAGTTTTAATACACAACTCAAGAGTGGCCATACTTCTCTAAATCATTAAACATGAAATGTCATGTGAAAAGGAAAAGCACGATATTATTAAAATTGATTCCAAAGACATTTCATAAAACGTCATTCAACCACCTTTGTCTTGAACTGAATTGTTATTCTTCACATAATGACCTTACTCCACACCATTACTACAAATGCTTGTCTCAAAACAATTTTTAACTTTGAATTTCCTGATACTGGGTTTTACTTTAAAACATGCTTTCAAGCAAGAATCCTATGTCCCTTGAAAGATGCAAACAATTAAACTCAGGCCTTATCTGCATTTAAGACCTCAGAATTATTGGTGACTTGCAAGCTGAAGTAACAAAGTAAATGGATTAAAACTATGCTGCATAGACTGGAGATGCATGTTAAAATCTCATGGGTGGGATGGGGTGTGAAGTACAGAGGGGGACAGAGAAGTGAAAAAGAACTGCTTCCCATCGATTCTCGATTCACTATTGGGAGAAGGTTTTTAGTTGTGGGACTCAAGTAGGTGTTAATTTCCTAAAGTTATACCCCCTGCCTATCAACTAAATCCTTTTAATGTCACCTTAAAAGAAACTGCATTCTGAAAAGAGGTGACTATATCCATATAAAAATCGTTAGTCCAAGCAATTCCACAAGACTACCACAAACCCACTTCAGTAAATCCGTGGCTACCTCTAAACCTACTGTGGTACACGTTATCACAAAGTTAGTCAGCAGTAACAATCTATTGCTCTACTTATGCAAACTTAAATGCAATGCAAAAGTACATCTCGGCTAGCTTGATAGGAAGTGTAGTTGCTTGTACAGTTTTTGTAAACACTCCAGCTTTGTCATTCAATATTAACTAGCCTCACATTAAGCCACGAGAAGGGGTCAGTTGTTGAACTAATGAGCAGGGATCTGGGTTCTCCGTTTCCCACAGAAAAACAAAGACAACCACAGATTTCCCAACTACCAGAGGAAAAAAATGCATTTTCCCTTTTAGCAGATATACCTACAGATTTCCCCCATTTTGCAAACAGCTCTGCAGGCAACCTGAGTTCCAGCCTGCAAGAGCTAATTGCAGAAAGGGCAGGAAATCCCCAGCCCTGCCCAGAAGGGGGAGGAAGAGGGGGAAAGGGCAGGGCCTGAGGCTCACAGTCACCCAAGGCTTGGCTCAGGCTCACTGTTCATTCATGTAGCCTGTAAAGTGGGGCTTGCAGGGAACTGGGCGCCCACGCCCCCCCAACAGGGCTGGGGAATTATGGGTCATGGCTTGGGGGCACCAGCAGAGCCGGGGGCATGATTACCAGAGTTGATGAAGAGCCAGCTGGGCAGGTGGGGGGCAGGGCATAGTTGTGTGGCTGGGAGCTGAGGGAGCAGAGAAGCATTAGGGAAAGCCTCACATGGAGTGCCCGCTGGTAGCATGAGGACTGGGAGGGGCACACTGTCAGCCCTTCAGGAGAGCACGGAGCCCACTCGGGCTGATAGTGTGCCACTCCCAGTCCACGTGCTGCTGGCTGGGTGGGCACTCCACGTGAGGCTTTCCCCAACACTTCCCCACTCCCTCAGCCCCCAGCCAGCTTCCTGCAAGAGTGCCCGCCCGGTCAGCAGTGCGTGGACCCAGAGTGGCACATTATTAGCCCTTCAGGGAACCCACACATGGAAGTGCAGAGCCCACTGGGGTCACAAGCACACAGCTTCTGGGCCCATGTACCATAAGTTGAGCCAGACCAGGCCAGGTAGGCTTTGCCCCTCCATGTGTAGCTTTTCGCAGGAGTATGGGAAGCTGCGCAAGGAAGTGTGGAGCCTGCTCAGATGATAATATGCAGCTCCCAGTCCTCACACCATGGGCCAGGCTTTTCCAGGGGTGGGGCCGGCTCCCAGCTGCAATGTGCATTCCCACATCTGTGCCCCCCCAGATCTGGGGGGGGAGGCAGGGTAAGAATGCATTGCAGGCTCATGCTTCCCACCATGCTGCCCTCCCCTGGGGCCTCCACAGTACAGCAAGTGCAACCCAGCATGGCATGAAAACCTGCTTGCTGCTGTGAGCTCTACACTGCCTTGGTCACACTTCCTCTGTCTATACAGGGGTAGCATGGGCAGCAATGCAGAGTTGTGCCCATCACTGCTGTCCCTGCCTGCAGGGGAAGTGTCACCAGGGCATCACGGAGCTTACAGAAGAAAGCAGCTTTCCTGCGCAACCCCGCTGTGCCCTGCTGCACTGGGTCACACATGCTGCGCTCTGGAGGCCCCAGGGGAGGGCAGCAGGGTGGGAAGCATAAGCTTGCAGCAGACATCTGCCCTATCCCTGCCCCCCCCACAGATCCGACAGGACATTGTTCCCCGCCTCCCCTGGGACTGCGGGCTGCAGGCAGGCAACAGTGGGGGAGCCGGCTCATGCTCCTTCTGTTGGAAGCAGTGAGCTGCAGACCTGGGCCCCCTGGCCCCATAGCCCTGGCAGCTGGGGGCCCCATCCAGCAGGGCTGGGGGGCAGGGGCTGTAGGGCAAGGGGCTGAATTATTGGGGGGGGGGAATGAGAGGCACCAGTTGGACTGGGGGGCTGTTGTGGGGGGGGGGGGGTGAGGGGCACGAGCAGGGCTGGCAAGGCTGTGGGGAGGAGTGAGGGCCACCAACAGAGGGGCATTTAATTTTAATTTTTTGATTTAATTTTAATCGCGGATTTTGGGGTTTTTAAATCTGAGAATGTGTGACTTATCAGGGAAAACCAGGATCCCTGCTAATGAGACAATGTGCAACAGGCTCTCTTGATGGACAAAGCCTAATATAATCAAGAAAACATGGATACAACAAAAACTGGGCTGCGCATTGTCACAGTCTAGATGAAATTGGCAAGTAAAATTAATCTGTTTTCAACCTTATTCATAACCAGTGGAATACTAATCACCTCCTCAGGAAAAGAACTGTTTCTGGCAAGATTTTACAAAGCTGCCCTCTGACTCCTATTCAACTGAGAAAGGGAGAAGGTGCAAAAAAGGGAAGCTGAAAGCATCTTACAAGAGAACTTGTAAACTTATTTCTCAGTCTATGCTTTGGCTTTCTACAATGTTGATACTCAAGCTAGATTGTATGATTAGGCATCCTATTCACATAGTACCTCAGGCTAGCTGACACACAAATGGCAACGCTGTTTGGTCCCAATTGCAAGCCATCCTCCTGCTTTACTTGGCCTTGGTGAGGCCACAGCTGGCTCCACACTTCAGAAAGGTTGTGGAGAAGCTAGAGAGTCCAAAGGAGAGTCACGTGCATGGTCAGAGGTCCAGAGAACAGGCTTTATGATGAGAGGCTGAGAGGCATACGACTCTTCAGCCTACAGAAGCAAAGGCTCGGGGTGACTTGGTGGCAGCCTATAACTACATAAGGATGGGGGGGAGATCAGGAACTGGGAGAATGTCTGTTCACCACAGCACCCCAAGGGAAGACAAGGTCTAACCGTCACAAACTGCTGAAAGACCATTTTAGACTGGACAGAAGGAAAAACTTTTTTACTGTCCAAGTCTCCAGAGTCTGGAATAGACGCCCTGCAGAAGTGGCAAGCATTTACTCTGCATAGCTTTAAGAAACACTTATGCTTATCTTGCTGGGGTGATCTGACCCCAGCTGACTTCCTGCCCCTTGGGCAGGGGGCTAGACCCAATGATCTCACGAGGTCCCTTCCAGCCCTAATGTCTATGAAATCTATGAAGTGTTCAGAAGAACTGAAAGGATTTATTAATGCCAATCAAAATATTTCCTATAAGAGAATTTGAATAAGCTTTGCTATAGCTGTTTTTCATGATAAATGAGCATAATTTTCATTTCAAAACAATGACCTTCCTGCATTATAAGGTTGCAGATACCACAAGAAAATTCTGTTGTAGGAAGGAAAAAAAGTAGAATCCCATGATAAATGTACTCCTCCCCCAACCATCTGAAACACATACACCAACTTTTTATTCAAGCTTTGAGTCAACCATCTCAAAACTCAACATTATGTTGAGCTAACTGGCCTTGCAATAATAAAGGCAACCAAGTCTAAAGATGATCGGGCACTTTGAAAAGATAGTGAAACCTTGTAAATAGACAGATGGTGTAAAAAGGGACAAGGGGAGAAGAGCTGGGCATCAGCACGAATTATTGAACATTTTTATTCTGTTTTTTCCGTGTTAGCCTTAATGCTCAATTACAAAACCCCTCTCAAACTCAGCTTACACAAGTGCTCTTTCATGAAACAGTATTTTCAAAATGGAAGCCAGTTTCCCGTATATACATGAAGAAACATTTTTTTTCTCCACTTCACTAAACATGTTAGTTATTTCTCTCTGCCCCCGCCACCTTCAGTTGTCAAAATGGCAACCACCTCTTTGCTGAGCAGTTTCCAACTACTTTTCATGAATGGGCCACAATATGACCAAAGTGATGACACTGAAAAGGGAAGCAATGCTGGAAGAAGGAAGTTATGGAGACCTCCATTCACCAGCCCCATACCATGTTTGTCTTGTCACTTCAAGGTTTTCTCTAATCCTTTAATAGAGGAATGAAGATTGCATTTCTAAGACAAGTCCAATACTAGATGCCTTCTCAAATCCTGCCAGTCTCATCACCTTAAGGACATACTATCACCACTTCTAACACCTGATCATGACAATGGCCTGCATATTTGAATGAATTTATTTGCATGAATTCCAGTCAGCACAATAAGCATAAACAATTTCTGAAGCAGTGAAACAGTAACATAAGCCCTCCACCAACCCCCAAAATCTTAAGCAAGTAAGTACTATAACCTCACAAACTGGAGTACCAATGTATGTAAATAATGTATACAATACTTCTCTGCAGCCCTAAGGCAAGATAATCAAAACTCCATCTAAAAATCAGCTAACAGAAGCTACGCTTGATCCGAGCTGACAAGACGCCGATACTAAACGGGCACAAAAAAAAAGACATTACTTTTCGCTGACTGTAAGGGTAGCCTACAGATACATGGTTTCTCCCCTTCCATATGCTTAAATGCTATGATAACTACCTTGTAAAGGCGCTTATTTCAGTCATTCATTTTCCAGTTCAGAGGACCAATTCTCAACAGCTCTCTTGCTCACACTGTAACAACACATTCCAGAAAATTTTATATAAAGTATCATTACGCATGTGGTGTTGACATTTTGTATCTGAAAAAAGAAAAAAACTACACAGTTGAGATGCAAGAGTTAAAACAACTTTATTTTCACTACAAATAACTATCAGACAAATATGATGTTATAAAGGTTAATCTGGAGACAAACAGATGTTAAGGCCAAAGGAAAATTTTCCTCTAGGGGAAGATACCCAGGAAGTTTGTGTTTCCAATCTGTTCCAGCCCACAAAATTTCCCACCAGAGTTTTCCAACTGGGAAAATTATGAATTGAATAACTCTGACTTTATAATTATGTGCATAATAGAAATAAGCTTGTAAGCACTTCAGACAAACACCACTCCGAAAAGAGTGTCACATGTTATGAAGACAACGGTTCATAGAATATAGCCAATAACAGCTGACTGTTTTAACAGTATAATTTGTTTTGTTGAGAGGCTTTCACAGCATTAAAAGCTTAAAGATTTTCAACCTGATTAACATCTGAAATGAGCAAGAGACAGCCAACAGTTTCACACAGGTAAGTTAAAAGCCTTGGCCAACAGCATGAAAATTAAAACCGATTTATAGATTAAATATAAATTATTCAAAACAGGGGAGGGACACCTTTCTTCTTGCCAATTAAGTATCTAACTAAACCATCTGAGTGAACTGTATTACTGGATGCTTTTTTCTGGCCTGTTTATAGTCTGTAGCAACCCTACCAGAACCCTTTTTGCTTGCAGCTATTAAAGGCATTAGGAGGAGTACATCCTAACAGGCTGAACCAGACACACTCAAAAGTTAATTTGACTCAAGAAATTGGCATATCTTAAGGAAAAAATAAATCCCACTACAATGCATCTAATAAAGATTAAAGTATTTGCTTACAAAGGCCTTACAAGAGCTTCTCTTTCCTATACCAAACGAAACATTGTGCAATAAGCACAGAAATTATGAATCATTAATACAGCCTTGCAAGCCTGAGAGCGCCAGCCAGCCAGCCACCTTTATTTCACTGCTGCCAAGTGAGAACTGTTGCAGATCACAGTATTTCAGTTGCCTGAACAATGTACAACTATGGAAGCAAAGATCAATTATTTACTTACATAACCACATTTAAAATATATGAGGATCAAAATTCTAATTAAACACGGGCAAATACATACATTTTTCCACCACAAATGTCAGAAGAGCTGGGCATCCAGTACAGAGTCCTTGTCCAGCTGTTTCAGGTCCCTTAACCCATATAAAGCCAGTCAGGTAAGCCCTCTCTTGATCTACCATCTGGTACCATGTAAACTGGTATAGCCTGTTCTATGGTCAGGTTATCATAGACTAAACTGTCGCCCCCACCTGGGCTTGCCTGGGTGAGGAGGGTGTGTGGACACCCAGTAGGACTAAAAACAAGACCTGTCAAAGGGTGGATGAGCTCCCTGCGAGCCAACGGTCAACCACACCTAGAGAAGAGATGGGAGCCACCAGGTTTCTCTGCCCAAAGAACCACCAGTGATGCAAAGCAACTCAACTAGCCTCATCAGAGTGGAGGAGGGTGATTACAACATCTAACATGCTCCAACGTTCATGGCAGCCTCAGGACTGACTTGACTTGAATTCTTACTAACAGCTCCCTGCTGTGATACTGTAACAGGACCTGCCCTGTTACTAGGGGTTCGGGGGAGTCTGTACAGCCCCACACCCCAGAAGCACCTCTGCACACCCAGCCCAGACCTAGGAGTACTCACCAGAGGCTGGGGAACAAGGTAGTGACTCCCTCAGCAAGGGAGCTGATAGGTGTGGGGAGTAAGAGAGGGGTAGCCATGTGAGCCTGGAGTGGGACGGATAAAAGACACTGAAAGCAGCCTCAAGGGGCTGCACCTGGCCAGGGTGCAAGCTGCCTGGAGCCACCAGGGTTAAGCAGCCACCAGGAGGACCTGGAGCAGGGCTCTTCTCTATTTGTTTGCTTGCTTAATCCTTTGCTTTGTTGCACAAGCCTGCAGGCTCTGTAAAGCCTCTGAAAGACAGGAGGCAACCAGGAGGTGAAACCTGGAAGAACCACTGGAAGACAGTGCTAACTTATTTGTTTAACTTCTTTTGTTTGTTTTGCATCCCTACCAGGCCCGGGGGCCTCCAAGTATTATCTACTAGCCTGGCTGCAGCACAGGCAAAGGCCCTGAACAGTGGGTCCTTGGCCAAAGCTAGCAGCAAAAGTAAAACTGGTCAGCTCAACTAGTGTGACCAAACATACCCTGCTGTGATCTGCCCAGGCTCTACCCATAGCAGCCTACAGCCGCCTTATTCACGCCTCTTGTGTGAAATGTTTTTTTGGTTTTTTTTTTATGGATGGACCACATAAGAACAGATTGACTTTTATTAGTAAATGATAAAGTGCCATCCTTGGTCAGACCAATGGTCCACCTAACCCAGTATCCGGTCTCTGACAGAGTCAGAAGGGGATGCTATACAAGGAAAGCACTGAA
Source organism: Crocodylus siamensis (assembly GCF_052110815.1). Lineage (NCBI taxonomy): Eukaryota > Metazoa > Chordata > Crocodylia > Crocodylidae > Crocodylus > Crocodylus siamensis. The sequence goes on along the minus strand of NC_143398.1, from coordinate 177,975,064 downwards.
CTGGTTATCTTAGTGATATCCCTGGAGTCAACACCCTGGCATCCACCATTTCTTGTGTAGAGATGCCAAAGGAAACCTCTCCAACTGTTCTGTTCAACAGCCATTACTGGATCTATCATTCATAAATGTATCCAGTTCTTGCAGTTTGACTACAGTTTGCAAAACAACATAATCTAGTTGTTATACCGGGGCAGGTATGTTCAATTCCAAAAGGCACTCTGAGCAGTCCGGATCCAGAACTTAGCATTGCAAGGTGATAATACTGTTACTCCACAATGGGCTGTTACAGTGCAGCCTGACGCAACAATACACAGCTTCAGGGAACTAAAAAGGAGAGATGAGATGAGACTTGCTTCTGTGTTCAGGACTAGAATACACACACATTTACTTCACGCTCATTAAGAAATTTGACAATAATTATTAAGTGTCAACAATTAAGTTAGGAGACAAGTTGTGGTGTTAATTGTTGTTCTGTTCCATTTTTCCTTTTAAAATATTGGCGTACGGCTATGCAGGTGAATCAGAAGTTAGATGCATTTTGACACTTTTCTATCACAACTCTGCCCAGATTTTATTAATGACATATTAAGCACATTGGTGTTTTGGGATATAACCATATAATCAGAAACCTGTGAAGAAATTATCAAAGTTAATATACTCTACATCAACACTAATGAAACTTAACCCTTGGCCCATACTATGAAATCTCAACTTGTCCATAGAGGGAAAGAATACACTGTTTCAATAGGACTAAAGGATAATGCTGCAGAGTTGGATTTGAATATACTAGAGGGAAATGAAAAGTCTAATTTTGCAGCTAAGAAGCCACGTTTACATGAAAGCGCAGGCTAAAGTTGCTTCCGTTCTACCTGATCCAAGACTACCTATCACTTTAGGTTTCAGATGCCAAGTAAGGAATATTCAAGAGCATTACAATCACTAAAAAAAAATAAAGGATATAGCAGCAAACAGATAAGGGGTCATCAACCTACAGCTTTGTCCGTGCTACAGCTGGCTGGCAAGGAGATGTGGCAATCATAGTAGTGGCTGCCTCCTAGCATCAGCCTGCCTTGGACCCAACCTGGGTCACTCTAGCCCATCACTAAAAAACACTACCAATCGCCAAACTAAGTGATCATCAGCATAGCAAAGTAAGTATTATACTGGAACAAAAGTTACTGAACTATAAGGTATTCAGTTTCTAGTTATGCTGCCAACTCAGCATCCCTTTATTCCTCACAAGGAATAACTACACTTTGTCACTTCAGCATATTATCCACAACCTTTGTCACAAGCACGCAGAATAAATGGAAATGGGTAAGCTACAAAGTGTGCCAACACTACAAAGCAATGCAAAGTCAATGTCAAGCCAAAAATAAGCAAAACAATTCTAATGAGACCACTGAAGTGCTGCAAACCAGAAGATGTTCAAGGTTATTATCTTAAATTCTCAAGTAATAGCATCTAATTATCAACAATATGCTGCAGGAAAACGCTAGATTCCTACGTAATGTTTATACTACATCTGTAATACTGTCTTTATATAATGAGTGAATCAAGACCCTAAAACAGCAAATTCAATTCAACTTGCAAGAAGGGGTTCATCACAAACCGACAAACAGAATACACAGTTCATTCCACCCTACCCCCAGAAAAGTCAGGAAAAAAAAATGACTAGCCTATCACAAGCAGACCAACAATAATGTAGCAAGACATCTATTTCAGCAGCACATACAGCAAAGAAAAGTAGAAGCCCCTGCTAATTATAAGTATTACTATGTGACATTCCATCTCAAATGATTCTCTTGGGCAAGTACAGACTGTCAAATAGCCGGAGGCTGAATCAATTTAGTTTTTGCAGGTTAGTTTAAGCTGCATAGATTGAACCAATAGGTAAGTTAACAGACATTCAGACATTTTGATTGCAGATACATGCCTACAGTAGCCCAGCCAGGAAGTGCTGGAGCACACAGCTTCAATCTGGAGGGGAAGGGATCTGGGACAGAAGTTAAATAAACTAATTTAACCTAAAATCAGTTCAATCTGATCCTACATCTATCCAGATTTATCTTAAACTGATTTCAACCATTTTGAAAGTGGTTTATATGCACTGAACTTCCACTGTGTTAGATTTGAATCAGTTTACCACTTATACCAGTTTATGTGCAATTTCCATCCCTAGCCTTGCTGTCAGATGTTTTCTACATGCCAGATGATCAGTTACACATCACATTCACATGACCAGGAAAGGCACAGACACCTGATTTTCATCACCACCTTATTTTGACTTTTTAAGAGCCCAAAAATCAACACTAGGATGGAAACATGTTTCAATCCATGCCAAGAGTCAGTTCTTGTTCTTGTTACTCAGTAAACATTCAGGCTAGGGACAGTAGTTGCACATAAATCAGTATAAGTGATTGGAAACCAGTTCAAATCTGTAACACAACAGAGGTTCAGTACACATAAACCACTTTCAAAACAGCCAAAACCAGTTTCAGATAAACCTGGATGAATGTAGTGTCAGACTTAACTGATTTTGGTTAAAAGCATTTATTGAAATTCTGTCCCAGATACCCTCTGGATTTAAGGGATGGGGATGCTTTGCACAGTCCCAGGATGCTTTGCACCTTCCCTGCAAACTCCCCCCGCACTCACAGAAGCAGCAGGCTAGCATTGGCCCAAGCTGTGTGCTCGCAGGGAGGCGTGATCTAGCGTCATCCCTCCCCAGCTTCTGGCCCGAGCCACTGCAGGCACGTGACTGCATTTCTGGAACCAAAACTGAATGTCTGCTCACTTGTTTAATTGGTTCAATCTACACAGGTTAGACTATGAATCGATTCAGCGCCAGGCTTTTTGACTGTCTGAACTTAGCCTCGCAATTTATTTGCTTTGTTTTTTACCATCTAACTCTCTCTTTCTTGGAGGGAATATGGGGCAGGGAGGAGGAGAGGGATGGGCCAGGATAACAGCCACCCTCCTTAGCAGGCTTTGATTCAAGATGTCCCAAAACATATATTACAAACGATCAATTCATGATGCACCCTCATACTGCCGCAACAGGCTGGCTACAACCTCATACAAGCATAGCCAATTCTAAATTTAGAAGACTGTTTAAAATAACTTTTTTCACTTCATCTAAAAGAACATGCGCACGCGCACACACATTCCCCAGTCCCCTGAAATAATTATCATAAGAATACGCCATCTTTTTCCTATGAATTCAAGTTTGAGAGAAGACTGATACCTACCCTATGGAAATCTGAGATCTCTTACATATTCAATTATGTTACTTTAAACAGTCTAAAAGGTCTGACAATAAGCTCATGTCCCTCAAACATTTAATTAAAACTTGTGTACCAGTTTCTCTGCTGCAAATTAATCCACATGGATTTTGCTGGTGGGATATAGACAAAGCCAATTCCAATCTGACTAAACATTTTTAGATTAAGCCTGGACACATGAGGAATTTTAAAACCCCAGTGGAGAAGTCATGAGGGAACCAAAGGTGCCAGGAAAAAAACCTGTAAGTTATCCATCTGGAAATCTTTCAAATATTTTGTTTAAAACTCAAAAGTTCCTACATACATGCAAAATACCGGCCTTAAAGCAAAATTAAAATGGCTAAATGTGAAAACACTCCAAGAGCTGGGTTAGTCAAAAGTGCATATACCAGCATATAGTACGTAGTCTGAAGATGCTTTTCCATTCTGAGTTAAACTATAGCACTGAGGTCCCACATGAAAAGCAAGTATTTATAGTCGTTCCAACTTTAGTGGCTTACAAAATAGCCCACAGTACCATGCAGTCTGAGAATAATTACCTAAAAGTGCTTTTATTTTAAGTAAAACTTGAAGGCAAGCTCTAAGAATTGGCTTATTTTCTTGCTCCTTTTCTAAGTCAGTCAGGTACTTGACATAAAAACCACATGATAAAGCAGCAGAACATTAAAGAATATTTGTTAGGCAGAAGTACGCTTCAGTTGTCGAACTAAGCAACCCCTCGATACTGCATGAAAATGTCTTTCATTACTTCATTTCTTAAATATTTGTCTTCATCTGGCCTGTTATTTATCTCCAAAATTAAGTCCAACATTCTCTAAGTGATTTACATAAACAAGAACTTGAATGCAACTAATAGAGAAAAAATAACGTTGCTAGATAGCAGGTTGACTGTAATCTGTAGTACTTCATTTAATAATTAGGTGAATGCTAGCAGAGCTGTTAGACAACTCCCTTGTCAGAATCATTCAAAACATTTCCAGCACATTTATTTCTAGGATCACTTAATAACTACAACTTTTCCTAGGCTCCTCTAGGTTCTTTGGGTTAAATTTCTCAACTGAAAATGCAATCTGCAAATCAATGACATGAGCCATAAACGTAACCAGAATTTTGTGATATTCTGGAAGTGTGAAAATGGTCAAAAAGCTAGCTTTGCAATCCATTCATTCACTTTGCCTTTGTTGCATTCAGATTGCCACTGTCTCTCTCATGTCATACATTATGCAGACCCATCTTGGAAGCAAACAAACATATGCCTCATTTCAAATAATTAAGGGAATGTAAGGGAGGTAGTATTGCTATAGTAACAGCAAAGGAAGGTGGCCTTATAACAGAAGGGGACAAAGTGCCTTCAAATGGTCCTATTATTAGCTGAATGCCAGAAACAGTAGGGAAATTAAAAATCATCAAAAATGTCCAAATTTAAAATCATTTCCCTGTTCCAAAGTGTCCTTTTGTTGATCACGCATAACTTTGTTTTAAAAAAACTGAAATGCTGATTACTGGGATTTTTTTCTGGCCAGAAAGTTAAAAAGAAAAAACAAATTAAAAGTAATGTCTGAAAATTAAAATTATAGTTATGCATTTGAGGAATCTTGTCAAATACATTTCCAGTAATTATGTTTTAGTCAGAGAATTTTCCTTACAAAAATAATAACACTGATGAGCTAAGTTGTTTTTTTCTTTACTGTAAAGTCGAAACATTTTATAATATATCAAGTGGATAGTAAACTACGTTAGTCTAGTCACTCAGTGCCATTAAAACACTTGGATTCATCAGCTTGCTTTCCTCCTATAAAATACATCCATAACTAGGAACTCAGTCTTATCCATCATCTTACATACACTATATCAGTATTGCCATTAGACTCAAAAAGAGCACTGAACTTGAAAAAATCATCACTACTGAAGTTATTCCATTTAAGAAAGGTTTACAATTAGCCCCCTCTGATACTGTTCAACAAAAGTGTATTGAAAACCATTAGGTTCAAGAAAACTAAGTCTTCAGTTCAGAGCAGCTCTCCTGGAATTATCAGCTGGGGGTATGGAGGTGGCGAGCAGTTTGTTTTTTACCTTTAATTTGTATTATTACTATATGCACATTTTCACAGTGCAAAACAGATGGGCCTTTACAGTGCCCAGGAAAAAAAAAATGGTAATAATGACATTAGGTAAATTTTTGTAACTTCCACATGTTTCCATCAAAGCTTAATTTGTAGTTCCCTCAAGTGTAATTTGTCACAGCATCCAACTTCAGGCATTTTAAGTTACCCTAATCCTTTTCACACAGGAAATGATCCCTGCCCCAAGGAGACTGCCTTCTTCTCTGCCGACCAAATCAGCATTTTTTGGAATCCAGGAGGACCCAAGTATTTTATGTTTAACGTGAACTATCTACTCAGCTGGTTGCTTATTCACTGGTAAAAAAAAGCCATTTTTGAGATAAGCTTGGCAGATATTTAACAGCCTAAAGAATGATGGACATATTTGTGTTTTTCTTGACTTAGTTGAAAAAACATAGTGAATGTTCAGCCAAAAGCAACTTAAAGGTACAAGGAGGGATTAACATTTTTCTTTGGCAGAACACAGGGTAGAAGGCAGGCCCCACAGACTAACTGAATCAGAGATACAAATACTTTCAAAGAAGGTACCAGGCTCTTAGCACCACTACTTAATTGCCTCTGGTGTATTTGCACAGGCATCCAGGGTAGATTCTGCAGCCAATGATTTTTACCTGGTTTACCTGAAAACAAATTTGACCTGCAGAACCTCTGGCTGATCACCAATAATGAGGAATCCAGATTGCCTCTGAAAGCCAAAAGTGATTTTGAGTTATTTTCTTGAAAACAAAGTTCAGAAGGAAATCAACAAAAAAAATACAGCTCTGCACCACAATGCAGCTAAATGTTTAAATAGTCAAATGGATAGGCTATCTTTGTACACCGACTAATGAGAGGTAAACAAACTACCAGAAGCATTCAACTTTTGGATTGAATGCCTGAGACTGCTAACGCGAACACGGCTTAATCCAAAGCTTTGAGGAGAAAGGAGTCAGTGTTTTAGTTATTAGAACCCAATTCTATTTTCCATAATACTACTTCCATCATTTTGAAATGCAGCTGAACAGGATGACACAATTAAGCTCATCAGCCTCATTGGTTTATCAATTCTTAAATCCATTTTATGCCCGGCACCCCAAAATCTCTCCACTATTTGTTCTACTGATGGCTAAATAGCATGAATGCTTCTACCTGTTTGCAAGCATTTGGAAGGTGACTGGCTGAAACTAATGGAATAGTCAAGAAATTTAAAAAAAAGTGTGCGTGGGGGAAGCAAGCAGGGGAAGTTTTCTGCATTCAGGTATTAAAAGTTGCTCCCTCATGGCAACACTATGGATTGTTTTAAGGCTGGAGATCAGTCAAATTACCGGTTATTCTCACTTCATACTGCTTTACTAGATCCAATCATTGAACGAAGAGGATATTTAATATACTTCTTCCATAAGAAAAATATGTGGACTGCCCAAAAGTCTCAAACATTTTTGGAAAATAAATAAATAAATACTCCCATGTCCTCAAAATATCTACTCAGAAGATACAGGAATGTAAATTTCTTAAATTACACTTCTCAGACAGATTATCCTCCCTTCACTAGATTCAAGAATGGGATAACTTGTTTTACTTTACGGAGTGATATTTGTTTTCTTCTCTTGACTAATAAAAGGTCCTTTTTTACTGTAAGCATTGCTTTTCAAGCTCACTTTGTCTGATCAAGTACTGTGCATAAACAGTCTAACTCTAAAAAGCCTTCAGAGGTCAAGTTAGATGTAGCCACTCCTAGCCATTCACTGGGCATTTTGGTTACAATATCAAGAAAGAGACGTAGCCCAAGATGATAAACATTATCTAAGTTTCAACTCTATTATATCCCACTCCATTTTATTTGTGCAGTACAGTTACCAATACAGAGTCTGTAGCATCTGTAGACATTCTGCCTGAAACATTCAAGATGCATAATAAGGCACAAATACCAAAGCACAGAAGGGCTAGAGATTGATTTCTTTAAAACAGTCCTGCTTCAGCAGACAGAAAACACTTATTTTGTCTACCACAAGTAACTAATGACACGTTTTGTCTTCTTCAAAAATGAATAAAATCCAGGTTTTCAGGAATAAGCAAAAAAACAACAACATATAGTGACTTCATGGGCAATCTGAGGATCCATCAACTAAAAAAGGATATATGTAGCCATGCAGGTGTCATGTGGAAGCCAAAAGGTGACAAAACCAAAGCACTAAAGCTACAAACCACCACTGACACCTGAATATTACTCCACTATTCAGTATTTGGTTATCTCAACCCGGATATGGAATATAAGGATTTGGGGCAATCAGTGGGAATCCCTGTCACTTTAAGGACTTAAAAGATCAAGAGGCCTACAACTGACTGCTTCTAAATACACCTCTAGTATCAGGTAAGCAGCCTCTTGCCTTACTATTTTACCAAAAATTATTTAAGAGTAAATGAAGGCGCAGAGAGACAGAGCATGCAGTACTAGCTGTAGTTGTACTTGAGACAGTAGAGATTATCCCTACAAAGATTAATAGTTTAGACCATCAGTACAGAAAAAATCATACATTAGATGCTTTACTGATGGGAATAACACCAAATAAACAGCTAAGAGGGCATAACATCCCAGAAAGTTGAACACAAGTCGAGTAACTGGAGCCGGGAAGGTGCAATTTAACTTTGTTCTTCCTCTTATAGGTTAAAAAGCCCCACTGCCTGTTGCTACATCTGTTATAGTTATTTTTCCATCCACCAGTGAAATAGAAAGCGGCAGAAGTGCTGAGGGTTCTACCTCCACTTAAGTTCCACCATATCCTTCGATATATGCATTAGACAGGCCTAGTTACCCTACTCTTCTGAAGACGGATCTTACAGATGCTGGGAAATAGTGCAGGAGGCAGGTTCAACTCAGCAAGTCAAAATACATGTCAGTCTCTGCGCCTTCATCTGTTGGCCATCTTGCTCAGATTTTTCATAGGAAGGAGATACCACTCATTCAAAGGGCTTCCTGCTCCTCAGCACTGAATATACTATACCATCACCGTACATATCAGGATATCTACTATCAGTTAGTGCAAACAGTGTGGTCACAGGCAATGCACATCCAAAACATAAAAGGCCAAAACACACTGTTTAACCTTCATATCTCAATTGTCAGACGCCTGACTGCATCCTAATCAAACATGTAATCTCCTGAAATGCAGCTTTCCCGAACCACTGCCTTGTATAGCAGCAAACAGGAGATACTCAACACTGAAGGGCTTAGAAATCTAAATGATTACAACTATTAAGCAGAAGACCATCTGTTTAGATGATCTGAGCTAAAGTGAATAAACCCATTCTTATTTATTTTTCATTCTTATTTACATTTTAGTAACATTTACTTAGCTTTACAAAAAAAGTTGCACCATTTAAAAGTGATTTCCCTAATTAGAATTACATTTCATTTACAAATTACTACTTATTTAAAATATATGCTATGGACTTCTCTCATCGCACACTATTGACTTTGTTGATTTAAAAATCAGCCAGCATGTCCTGACTTCACATCTCATGCAAGTGTAGCAACTTATTACATTACTCTGAGCTTACTTAGTACAGCTGGACCCCCAATTGCATGGTTTTGAGTTGCACTGATTCACATATACATGCTTTATATAATGTGACCATGTTTCAACTTACGTGATACCCCTACTTCACATTTACACTGGTAGTTAGTTTGGAGTCTGCTTACATAGTATTAGCATCACTTGTCGTCTCCTTCAAGACTGTCCATCATTTTTGGTTACACTAACCCCTGAATATTTGTAAAAATGGCATCAAAGAAAACCTTTGATGTTGTGCCCAAAAAAGCACATAAGTCTATCACCCTGGCCCAGAAAATAGAAAGCCTTGATAAATTAAGAGAAGGCAATAGTGCTGCACCGATTGGTCACCAATACAGCTTAAGTGAATCGACTGTGTGTACTGTTTAAAAAAAAAAAAGTGAGCAAAAAATTAGAGACTGTGAAAATGACAACCCCTGTGAATTGGAAAGTGTCGTTAGTGACTAGAATCCCTCATTTAGATAAGGTTGAGAAACTCCTTAATCTTTGGATCAATGAAATGACTAATACAAAAAGAGCAGTCGTCGACAGCGCGGCAATTGCAGCTAAAGCTGTGTCTCCGTATCAGCACAGAGCCACAAGTAAGGGTTTTAATAAGGTTATTAATTCCAATATTTTTTTTTAAATATCCTTTAAAACAAGTTAAAATGCAAGCCATCACCATAAAGTAGGATTGTGACAGAGGATCACCATATTTACAGAAGCTACAAGTCTTCCGTTAAAAAAAGTTTTTTTCTCCCTACAAGGAGGGAGCAGGAAAGAAAAGGTGAGATTTACTCTATTGGGGCTACTTAAGTATTCCAAGACTCACAGAAACAAGTTGCATACAACACCTGTTGGCAACTCTCTACAGTAGTGCCTTTGAATGAGTGCTACTTTCAGTATACCTTCCTGACCCTTGTCATGGCCAAATCAAAAATAATTTTTAAAAAACTGCAATACTGAAATGAATAATACCAAGCGTCCATGACCAACCATTCAAGGAATGGCAGAGAATTCTGCCTAGAGGTGAAAAATCAGACTTCATATGTAGATTTACTGCTAGCTTAAGTCATTAAACTTTTACTTTTGCTACACTTCCTCCTCTTTAACTAAGGAGTGTTCACACTGGAAACAGTGCCAAAGACATTTCTTAACTCATGCTAGTCTACTTCATCCAGGACCAAGGACCTCTAAATTCATTACTTTATCAATCCTTTAACATTTTAACTGTACAGAACTAAAATCCTACCCAATTTATGTTTGGATATAACAAAGTTCTTTTTAGTGCAAATCTACAAATTCAGAAGGCCTTCAAAATAGCCAGAAGCAAGGCAAATGCTGGGAAAAAAGTAGGTCACTTCCTGCTGTTTGAAAAACATTTGCAGTCCCAGAACACTACACCAACACATTTTCCAGTACAATTATTACCAATCTTCATTTTAACCATGTAGCAGTGACAACAGCATTTGAGCTACCTGAACAAAGGTAACAGATACAAGTGTTACAGTTAGAAGTTATTTTACCTTGAGTAAAAACCTCAAATTTAACTCAAAATGCTGCATTTCCATTACAATGGGTTAATGAGGCAACACCAGCAGCAGGGCTGCCTAGCTTCTCAGCAGTGAATTTAAGTAATTCAAGGCTTCTATAATACATAAAGTAACCTATGAGCCAAGATCTCACTAAATTTCATTTGGGCTCGGACTAGAGCATCACTTAAGAAAAAGGCACTTTGTCTAAGTGGCAATGATACCCTACGATTCCTTTTTATAAAGTTTGAAAAGACACTTTTATACTTCAAAACCAAACCAAGTACTGAGCTACTCTTCCCAATACCTTTGCCTTACGGTGTCTACTACCCCTTCTCGATTTACAAGATGTTCAATGGGGTTGAGGGTTCACAATGTTTTGCCCAACCTTGATATAATATTTAGCAGAATTATACTAGCTGAACTACCAATTAAAAACCAGCCTATCTTTTTTCAGTCAGGCTTTCCTAAAGTACTTTGAAATTGACAAAGCTAATTGCAGAGCAATGTAGTCTTGATTTCTGAGGAAGGTCAAACCCAGATGGCTAAAAACCCTGATTTTATTGTGCAAAGTCGCAAATAGAGGTCATCTTGCAGAAGGGACATAAATCTGTTGTGTTTTGTTCAGCTGGCAAACTACATCTTTTAGACAGCTTCCGCAGCTGTGGTAGCTTTCAACTAGAAGGGAATGTCTATTAGTAAAAAACGCTAATGATTAGTAGTATGACAAAAACCACCATCTTGCCAGTTCATTGCATAATCAACAAGGAAATAAATGTAATAAAATTTGTTCAGAATAGGATGTGAATGTTGGCTTAGTTAGGAAGACCTTTCAAACCATAGCAAACTAGACACTACACAGGGCTTACATATTTGGTTGTTTTCCACAATCCAAGAAATGCTGAACCCAATTTAAGGACATTATACAGCTGTTACTCTTTTCCCTTTGTGCATAAAATACCACCTGTTAAAGGACAGAGGTTTATGATTGCTTTTCCAAGATGATCTTGATGATCTGAGAAGCAGATAATTAAATGATTTTGCATAGAACAAAAAATTAAATTCCGAAGTAATTTGTAAAAGATAAAAGTGATATTTATCTAAAAAATGCTGGCCATGCATATTTCTAAGCAAATACTCTGTAGCAATGAAGAGCCTCACTCAAAGCTGAAGTAAAGGGATAGACCTTGACCAAAAAAAAAGTCTCAAGATTACCCAGTGAAAAAGACTGAGGCTTGCAGTATGCCTATAAGTTTAACTCAAAGTGCATCTTTGAAACCTAGTTCTTACTGTAGCTGTTTTTCCTACATTTCAGTTTACAGCCACATACAAAACTTTCTAAGCAAACTATCAAACAACGCTTCTGGCTTGTCAGTAAATCCCTCTAATGGACCAGATTAATTACTCCAAGTAGCAAGACAGATTATGCCCAAGAACTGCAAATAACTGTAAGATATTATATACAGTGATTTAGGATGCACACTGAAAGAGGAAAATTATCACATTTCCCAAGTAGCTCCATGTTCCCTTTGATAACAATGGTTGTGGCTTTTTTCATCACTTGACTGTACACAAGGGCTGGGCAATTATTTTAGGCAGAAGGCCGCATATCATATTTTGGGCACATGGGTAGCCCCACCCCTTGACAGATGCCCCAGCCCCTGGTCACCATTGTGGGACTGGAAGTCCCCTCCCCTTCCCTCCCCCCTGAACCTTTGCCACTGGAAGTCCCTACCCTAACCCCTGGAAGTACTCCTCTGGGGAAGAGGGTTTGCCATCTTAGGAGAAAAAAAAACAAATTATATACTAAAATCAAACACACACAATAATAGATTTTAATTTAATTTTAAAAACTTGCTCTGATTTGTGTGCATTTGTGCTGTATATGTAGAAGTGACTGCATAATAGCTCTTGTATTTTGTGTGGGGTGTGCAGGGATGTCAGGGGGTATGGGTATGGAGGCCGAGCGTCTGGGCTGAGCAGCGATGACAAGAAACAAACTGCTGCTCAACTGGGGGGGGACTGCTCTTTCTCACTGCGGCCAGGGCTTCCTGGCACAGCCACCCGGAGCCCACACAGGGCTGTCCTGTGTCAACACCACCCCTAGGCTGCTCCATGGGGCAACGGTGGCAGCAGACAGCAGGCACAGGCAGCCTGGGCTCCAGGTGGCTGCATCATGATGAGCTAACCACAGGGAGGGAGAGGGGGAAAAGATCACTTCCCCCCCTCCCCTCCCCAAGCAGCAGTTTGTTCCACACCGCTGCTGCTCAGCCCAGGTGGGTGAGCCTGGGGTCAGGGCTCTGTGCCCTGTACCCCAGGGCTGGGGCAGGGGGCACTGGGAGGGAGCAACCATGCAGGAACCAGCAACAGCCGGGCAGGAGCATGGGACCCGTAACCGTGTCCCAGGGACAGCACCGGCAGGGCCCACAGCAGGGGAGCAGGAGCATGGGGCTCTATGGAGCTGGACTGGCACCCCTCTCCCCCTCCTGGCACAGCCCAGCCTGGCCCCTTAGAGCCCCTGCCAGCCCCTGCCCTGCAGTCCTGTTGCCCCACTGGCCCTGGTCCTGGGACACCAGTTTGCTTCCACTCCCCTCCGCCACTACTTTCCCCACTTTCTTGCCCACCCACTGGCCACTCTGCACCATGTGGCTCCTGGCCAAAATGGCCAGACCACAGGACTCCACAGGAGCTGGCCTGGCTGGGACCCAAGGACTGGGGCAATCGCCCATTGTCCTCCCCTGCTTCCCCACCCCACACTTACCTGAATTTCCTGCTCCGGCCAAAGCAGGCACAAACAGTCCCATGGTCCCAGACCCAAAGCTGTTTGACCCCCTGACTACCTTTGCACCCCACCATGACCCCCCTGCAGCCTCCTCCATCTCCCCCGCCCCTGCAGGCTCTGACCCCTACTTATCCTTCTGCTTCCCTCCTCACTTACCCTTGTTCCATGCTGGCAGGCTCCACACTGCAGCCTGGAGCACTGAATACAGCCCCAGCCCGGCTATGTAGTAGCAGCAGCATGCAGCCCATGCAGCTACCAAGGGGCTGGGCTGGGACAGTGTCCCAAGGTGCAGTGTGGATAGACCCTGGAGCAAGGGTAAGTTGGGGGGGGGGAGGGGACATGGGGAAAGAGGCAGAGCAGGAAAGGGGCCCCTGACATGGCAGTGGACAGACACAAGTAGGGGACAAGTTGTGTGACCTCCCCATACCACCTGCTCACTGCTTGCCTCGTTCCAGTACTGGGAAGGAAGGGGGGGGGGTGGAAATGAACTGAACAGAACCTCAATAATTAGGTTCTAGACTTGGAAAATTATGACAAGAAAATATATTCTCCATGTCTACAATCTAATTATTGGGGGGTTGCCTTAGAATTCAGGTTAGTCTTAGATTCAAGTAAACACAGCAATTTGTTATCCATTTTTAAATGGACCAAAGCTGCACAAATGGCATTTGTGTTCAACTTTCCCTGTAGTAACAATACACTATGAAGGCAGGTGGCAGGTTGAAAAGCTAACCTTTAACAGATAGTAATAAAAATGATTTACTTAACTTTAAAAGCAACATAGAGAGTTACTATAACTTTAAATGAAATCCTGATCTTGTTAGGATGCAGAAGAATTCTTTAACTTGAGGAAATAGTACTTACTATGCTTTATACCTTTCTGTTCACCAATTCAAAAAGGACTTGCTTCACATTATGAGTATTTTAGAGTTGGATAACCTGCATGAAAATACCAACTGATAAGTGATCTCCCAATTTGTAGCCCCCAAATTTCAGCCTACCCATTACTGAATGCCAATGCAGTCCCATTGTCTCTAAATTTTTACTTTAATACAATTATATGCATTTTATAGTGTAAATTCTTGCAAGCATAAAAGAACAGTTTTGTCAGGATCAATTTCCAAAGGAAGAACAAGTGACCATAGAGCTGTTTCTTCAAAACATGGATGGGGAAGGTGTTAACAAGATCTGAAAGCAAGAAGTCTGTTGTGTTAATAATGTAACCCTTTTCTCACCTTATGTAAAGAACAGATGATAGCTGCAGCATGGATAATACCACCCTTCAAAACTCCACTCGGATGATAAGAAATAATACTATTATCTCTAATAAGTCAGGCAAAATGTTGAAGTACTATTCCTTCTTTAGCTGACTATATTTAGCCAAGTGCTAGAGCACATATGGTATATAAAAGCACACAGCACTCTGACACTGTTCCAAAAGCCAAGGACAACAAGGTGAAATAAGGACAGAAGGGATGTTTTAAAAATATGCATCCTTTCTTATCAAAAGAAAATATTATTGCTCTTATTTTAACCTATTTTATTTTCAGTTTGCACTCAGATTCCTTTAACTCATTTGAATGATTAACTGGAATATTTTAAAAACAGGAAAATTTAACTTGCTAGTAATAAAACCAGCCAAGAATCAAATACTTCTTTATTGTACTTCACATAAATTGTCAAAATTTGAGGACATGCCCAACCCCAAGAGACGTAAAACTTACTTCTTTCCTTTATACTCATTTGATTGCTTTATATTATCAAATGTAGGGCTCCAGAACAATCAGTATAAGACATATTATTTAAATAGTTTTATTTAGAAGTGCATCAACATGCCTGAAATAAACATACGAGTTTTCCAAATATAGTAGATGTCAAAAGGCTCACAATTCATTGAGTTCTTCACATGACAAATATTCAGAGTAATCCAAATCAAAATGTTGTTACATATTTATTTACTTACCTATTCAGTTATTTGTAAAAAAGAACTGTGTCAATTATGCATTTCTCAAAACAGTAAAAACCTGGATTATGATTTTAGGTGAAAGTTTAGGGGGAAAAAGCTGAATACAACTGAAAAGCAGGTATTTGATTTCTTTTCTGATAGGCAGACAAAAGGAAGATTGACCCATTTCTGCCAAAACCCATAGGGCCATTACATGCTAAGCTTCCAGGAAAAAAACAGAATGCTTGCTTATTCTGTGATTTCTGTCTCCACAGGAACAGCTGAACCAAGTGTTTTATAATACTCTTGCACTATACTTGCAATATAAGATTACAGCTCACTTCTCAACAGAAGAATCTCTCAGAATTTGTATTTTGGTGTTTATAATCAGAAAAATAATCAGTCTTGGAACAAAAAGCACAATCTGTGAGCAAATAACCAAAATTGATAGTTTAAATCCTAATTTTTTCAACCATTTCAGCATGACTTCTACACAGGTCATTTTGCTGCAAAAGCAATATAAGCTCATTCATTTTAACTGTGTAAGGAATATCTGAATCCTCACTTTTTTATTCAAGCTTGAAAGGACAAATCAGCATAACATCTGATTAAGGGAGAATGAAGGCTGTGTGTTCATGTACATAGGTAACTTGGGTAGTTAGCACTGTGCTAGGATTCTCTCTAGCTTATTAATTTTATACTCAGGTAGCATAACCAATATTCTGCCTACAACCATAGGAAAACAGAGTCTGGCCTAAATTAGCTTAATCCAGGGCTGTCCAAATGACAGCCTGTGAGAGGTTAAATTGCAGACCCCCCCCAGCCTCTTGCTGATGGGGGAGGAGGAGCAGTGGCTGAGCAACAGCAGCTGGAATCCGTTCTCTGCCCCTCACTCCTTCAGCTTTTGTTGCCTGCCCCTGCCCTGATTGGTGAATTGGTGCAGCAGGGCATGGCTAGCAGGGTTTGAGGGTTAGCCACCAGTTGCACACACGCACAGCACAGCAGTGCATGGCGGGGGGAAGCAGCAGGAAGGGGCTAACAACACAGGTACACCGAATGCAGCCCAGGAAGCCCCATGGCTTACACTGGTCTGGCCCATGGGCATGCAACCCCCAGCGGTACAGTCCACCAGGTGTTGTTCAGCCCCCTGCTGCTTACAAGTTGTGTAGTTCTGGCTTATGCCTTTATCAATATTGAAGCATCACTGGACAGGAGTTCTTATCCCAACGCACAAACCTATATTCAGGTCTCAGAATGCACACTTGTCTTCCCTTGATTCTTAAGGAGCTTTGTCTTCTCTCTCCCAAGCAACTTCTGAACAAGTTATTTGGAGAGATACTACACAGCTGGAAATCTTAACAGCAGTTGATGACTGATCTGCAACTGTTCCTTGCCACTCTTCTCCAGAGAAGCTTCCCACAGTTCAATTCCCCATGCTCTTTACTGAAGTATGGATCAGTTGGTGGATGCCCTCCTTATGTCCTCAGTTGGAGTGGGCCTTGATCCAAAGACAGGTCAAACAAACTACCCTTAAATTAAAGGGAATAGTAGTCAACTCATGCAGGTATCAATTTTTTTCCATCAAAGCAGTAAACTAGTGTCCAGTAAGGAAGACTCATGTGAAGAGGACCTTTTTCACAGTACCATATCTGTAAGTGCATATGAGAGGGGACTAGCTCAGAACTGGCATGATAATGAGTTATCCAGAAATGGACAAACACTTGGCTGATAACGCTTGACTAAACAAAAGGAGGAAACAAAATAAAGAACTCGAGATTATCTTCTATCAACCAAAAACTCAACTGCTCACGTAGGTTTTTGGGGTGGCACAGTGCAAGATTTCACATAGTTAAGCGGAGACTTCAGACAATCCACACAGGGTTTGCACTCTAAAACATCCTGAAAAGTAAACAAACTAATCGAGGACTGAATTATCTGTAATAGCTATATAAGAAATGATGAAGAAGCCGCTGAAAGCCAGGTGTCATGAACAGCAGATGGGCTGAAGTGCAACATTCACACAGCATAGCCATATGCTAATTTACTATTAATTACAGGAGCCTCTCCTAACTGTTACAGTACTGTACACAAGGGAAGTCTGCATCAATTAAACACATTCACTAAGGAATATTTTAGAGTGATTAACCTTTTTTCTTCCAACTCGTATGTTTATTTCAGGCACATTGATGCACTTCTAAATAAAACCATTTAAATAAGCAAGCAACTCTAACATGGTATGATACAAACTAGGCTAAAACTAGAATCATTATGAATGTGCATGTTTGATCTTTTTTCCTTAAGGCTTTAAGTCCCTTAACGACTGGAGGAATGAATACATGTAAAAGCTTTCTGGCACAAAAAATGTGAATCCAGCTCTTATTTCACTAAAAATGTAGACAAAATTTACTCCACCCCCAAAATGTTCACCATTTCTCAAATGTATAACCTTCATAACTAATTTAACCCAATTTAAACTGGAACTTAAATGTTGTGATTACATAATTTAAGTCTGGCATTAAAAGCCATCAATATTCAGCAAATACAATCCCTTACCACTTTTCCTATGCAGTGCTCTAGACAAGCAAGGGGCAGGTCCAGGGATAAAACAGAAACTTGTTCTATACTACCGCAGCAAAGGAACAGAGAAGCAATTGCTTTCAGATCTAAAACTGATTTTTTTCAAGAAAGACAAACTGTTGAAACCTACTGAAATAGCTAGCTTAATTTCAGTGCCTTTTATGCACAAAGTTCTGTGGTCAGACATTAAGCTTTTCCAGAAGCAGCCTCCACTGGACAACCCACATGCATCTAGTATACTAATGGCATGTACCACGAAGTCACTGCATCTGTGTGCAAAATGCATTCCCTGCCAACCAACCAAGATAAGGTGCTACCTACAAAATACATCTTTCATCCATTGCAGCAATTGAGTCACTCTCTCTGCCCCACCATTGAGTGCCAGTAGTTATTTGCCCCTACAGAAATTAAATCATTCAGGAGCGTTTTCCTTAATAACATATCCTCTACCATTAAGAATGAAGCAAACATGGAATTGCCTTCCCCCATAAATTAATTCTTTCTAACACACAAAATCCCATTAGCTGTTAACTAAGAATTTGTCACTTTGAATAATCATAACAGAAAAGACTATTTCATAGATATGGAAGGAGCCAAGCACTTGAGGCTTTGCCCCTGAGATCTCATTACCAGAACCAAGTGCCCCAGCTGACATGAATTATTTACGGCAATTCTGTGCTTTTGATTATGCACATGCATTACCCACTGAAGGTGCATCTGTGCCCCAGTTTTAAACAGTTGTGTAGAATCAGAACCACAATCTGAACTCAAATACAAATTTAATACCACAGTAAGTGTCCTCTCAGCCAGTCCGGTGGAATTCAGCAAAAATATGGAAACTACTGGCCATGCACTTCTCTTAACCTCTATTTCAGTCTTAGATGCACAGCCCTTCCAGTAAACAAGACAAATGTCAAATTAGCTCTTTCATTTCTTACAAAAGCAACAATGACAAGTCCACTGATGCTAATACGATATTATCCAAATCAAAGACACTAAAAATTTAGCTTGCATGCAAATCAGATTATAAATTGTTTCCTTCATCTAGAATACAGGCGTAGTTCTAACTGCCACCGGTGGCAGAGCATTTCAGTGAAGTCCATCCCAGATGCACCACAGCATATTAAACTAAATTGTTTCAGCTGCATTTCCCTATTGTACAACCAACATTGTTATTTCAAACAAAAAATTAATTCAACCCCAGATTTCCTGAGTGATCTCCTACGTGACTGAGAAGACTTAATATCTTAATTTTAAAATTCACTTCCCATATTAAATATTTTATATAATCCTCTAGTTTAACTATGTGAAATTCAGCCCTAGATCTAAGGAGCTGCTTAACTAATGGGCAGACAAGTCAATCCACTGTGAAATCCTACTTGTTTCTATCCTACAACTTCAATCAGAAGCTCAGCTCATTTATCTGTCTCCAATCAGCAGGAGACTTCAGAGCAAGCATACTGAGGAAGCCCAAAGCCAACCCCCACCCCCGGCTATTATGCTCCTCAAACTTTCAAATACAAAGTCAGGGTTTGCTCTTTCAAATAAGTAAATAAATAAAGCCGTGTCTGAAATTAAGTTTTGATATAAAATTCCTCCCATATGTAGGCATGATCCAGAGAATACACTATTAATCATCCTAAACAATGCACTAAGGTTGTCATATCAATAAGTAAGCTAGCAATTCTTGCCACTTCACAAAGTGTGCAAGATGAACGAATGTACTGAAGTTCCCAATTAACGTCTATTTGCAAGACACATCTAACACCTTTACTGAAGACAAATTCCAATGTCACATACTTCTATGTAAGGGGACAAAAACATTTGTACATCAGCTTACCTTTAAAACATTACTCAACTCCATTTTGAGGGAAATATTTAATTTCTCATTAAAAATAACTTTTTTCTGTAGATAAGGCTGAATAAAAAACTTTAAAAAAAAACATGTTTTTGCAAGAGATAAGACAGAGCCAAACTGCAAGTTAAAAACATCAGCCTAATTTTAAACACAAACTCTGTTAACTGTTCATTTTGCACACCTGCATTTTCCTGTTATGACATCTAGGCAAAAGCTCTGTGATCCTATTTTTGATCTGGAACTTGCTTTGCAAGTCATGAAAAGACTAATGCAGGAGAACACACCAGGAATAGTGATTAATTTTCCCAAAGATAGAAAATCTAAATTTTTAAGAAATAACATCAGGCTTCAGAAATTTTAGCAACTGAACAAACATTTCAGGTCGGATTTTCAAAAACAGTTTATGCTTCCAACTGTATTGTACATGATTGTCCTTTGAAAAAATCTAACTCCTTCATTCACTTAAAAAAATCCAGAGAATCTAATGATCGGGAGCTTGTCTTAAAATCTGAAGTAGTCTTGAATTCAGGTAAATATTATACTTTTTTTTTTTAAACTTGTGCATCTGTGTGGAGTCAGTTCTCCAGAAAAAGTCATCTATCCTTCTTTGCCAGCCATTTAATCATGTATAACATCAGTGCAATGTGAGACAGCTGTATTAGTCTGAAGTCAAGTAGAAGGCAGGGTAAGGCCTGCATGTGTATGATATAAAGGCAGACGGACAGACACTTTGGTTAGATTTTTCAGATTACTTCATAAGTTTCATTAGAAGCAACAACACTTCCTGTCAGTAGTATCTTTTTACATGCAATTTGTTTCAAGCTGTTCAAGCATGGAAATTCAGAGTCCATTAGAGAAGCAAAAACCTATGTTTCCCTTTGCTCCTTCCTTTGTTAAATAAATAAGCAACACAAACAATGCTTTCTTTTGCCAGATACTTAACATTGAGTTTGATTAACAATCCAGGGCTTTGTTTTGTATAAAACATTTCAGTACTACCTTACTCTTAAGTTTAGGAGGCCATGGCCATAACTCATAAATTGTCTAGAAATTTCAAGACTTGGTCAGAAACTTCCATTTGCTGATTAAGTCTCATTTTTAAAAAGGGTGTATGAATTTTTTCCTGTTACTTAACAGGTTTAACAAGAGAGCAAAACAAAGGAATCAATTTGAACAGGACTGAGACAGTTGCATGGCACCTCACAGCACCCTTGAAATGATATCAGTGTTAGGTGTGAAACAAGATTCACAAGATGAGTCTAGAGATTTCAAATAGGGATCTATAGCATTAGAGCCCTTCTACATATGCAGATGAAGGTGCAATGGGATCTAATGGGCAATCCACTTAATTGTACCTCTTATCACAATTGTACCTCCTACCATTGTATCATTCACAAATGCATAGAAAGAAGCATTATTGTGGCATCAAGTCAGATCCCATCATGCCTTACTGCCAGTGCAGAGGGAGCCTGATCCCAGGCTCCCCCTGCACTACTGCAAAGTGAGCTCCTACATCTGGAAGCTGCCTCAGCTGGCAGGTGTGCATCATGCATTCCCACAGCTAGAAGCCCCATCAGCTGACCACTGGGGTGTTCTAGAGATCCCTGCAGCAGGGAGCCTGCAGCTGGGGTGATCTCCCAGCTGTGAGGGTACATGGAGCACCCATGTGCCTGGGACATTGCCTCAGCTGTAGTCTTCTAGCCGCAGGCCTGCATGGGGTGCTCTCACAGCTGGAAGCCAATGTCAGCTACATGTTCAATTAATGGCCTGATAGGAAGCAGCTACAAAAGTTATTTAACATATTTTGTGGAATAACTTTGTAGCTTATTCCCATTTTTATCACACCATCAGTTGATTGAACATGTGCTCAGGTAGCCACTTAAGGCATAATTAACTGATTAATCATGCCTTAAGTGTAGATGGGGTCTTAAACATTTGGATCTGTTGCAATCTTCGAGCTTTCTGCAACAGACAAATCGCTCTGCTATTTTTCCTGTAGCCAAAAAACAAGTGAAAGTAAGAGTTGGCGTTTTAAGAGAGGTGCCCCAAGTCTAACAAGGTTAAGAACCACTGCTCTAGAAAAACAAAAGAGAATACGTCTGCATATTAAAGACATGATCCAATTGTCTCTCTGCCCCAGAAAGGGGTGGGACTGGGGATACAGCACATGAAGCGAAGACTAATGTTCAGCAAAAAAGAGTTTAGGTAGGATATTAGGAACAACATTCCAAAGATACCAAAACGTAGGAACAGGCTACGTGAAGATGTTTTGAAACCCTATTATTAGTGGCTTCAAAACCAGGCTAGACAAACATCTGTTGGGGATAGTGTAGTATTTTACATCTCATCTCAGGGCACGGTTAGATTAGTGAGGTCTCAAGGTCCTCTCCCAATCCCCACTACTCATGTGTACAATTGTGTCAAAAGAAAAAAAAAACAACTAGTTAATGCAACCAGTTAACTAGTACACATCAGTAACATTCTGTAAGGGAGTAAGTATTTTAAAAGAATCAGAAGAACCAAAAAAGACATCTAACAAAATGGTAAGGAAGACTAACTAACAGCCAAGTGATGACGTATAAAAAAGATTCATGGTCTGAAAACCATATTCTCATATGGAATATTAAGGTTTTTGTTTTAGACAAGACTAGTCCAAGTCTAATTATTGAGCCAACAATAGGTGCACTAAAAGACAGAGTACTGGCAAAGACTGTCTCATTGGATCAGACCACTAGTCCTTTCCCCTCCCCACCCCCTCTCATTGGAGCAAAAGAAAAGGAACAAGCAGCTAAAACTAAGATACAGACAAGGGGTAAGTGGTGAACCAGAAAGGGAGGCATTATCTCCTTTGCCATTAAAAGTACCCCCTACTTTGGAGCTGTAACACTGCAGTTAGCTGCCTCCAGTACAGAAAAATTATTTTGTAGGGAATTATTTCTAAATGCAAGTATTCCAGCGATTACTTTGGAAAACATCAAACAAGTCCCAACTACATAGCTTGGCTGCTGAGGATTCAAAAGGATTCTGTTCCACCCTCTTTCAGGCTCAGCTATAGAACCAGTTTACCACTCTTCCTCAAAAAAAGCCATTTTAGGAGAACACTATGCTCTAGTAACTTGCAGAAAATTATCCCTTTAAACCCACATTCTTCACACCTACGTCTCAAAAAGCAATAGAAATACCAAGTCAATGCCTAGAAACAAGCATATATTTAGAGCTAGTATATTATTTACACTGTACGTGGCTGCTTCAACTCATTAACAAAATGATAAATTCTGTATTCCAGTAAAAAGTTGTGCCCATTGGCTCATAATTTTGACTTCTTAATACCACAGCATTTTTATAGTGTCCCATGAAGTTAATCGTGTTTTGACTTATTTACATGTTTCTCCCCCAAGGGATGCTACTGTGGCAGAAGCTAATTAGCATTATATATGGAAGCTACATTTTAGATCATACGTTTATTGATCTGTGCAAAACCTAACACCATGAGGTCCTAAGTGATGCACCTTGATTATATTACAATAATGAAGATATCGGTTCAACTATGCTTGCCTTAAAAATTAAAAAGATGCTACTACTTTAATTTTAGTCAGGGAAACATTAGAGAGGCAATGAATGCAAGCTGAGGTCCACTGCTCTGGAGAAAGCCAAAATTGCCAGTAACGACCGCTCTCTGTCACCTGGACAAAACCACAATACATTTTTTCACGGCTGTCAACTGCACACACACTAGTTCTATTCAGAAGCTGCACAGCAATCAATTGAATCAGGTTATACTAATACTATATAGGACATTCACGTTTCATTATATTGTCAAAGGGGTTAATTTGCCTCCAAGTTAGGCAGTATGATTATAGGGTAAATGGAAAAAGATTTTTTGTTCAAACTAGTAAGTTGTTGATGTAATCTGAGCAAAGATGAGCAAATATGGGTGCCTTTTTTCATCTGTTCAGGTACAAGTACAAGATACCTGGGAAAGTTCTTTTCTCTGTAGAACAGGAAATCATAACAGCTTATGTAAGATCTGAAACCTACATACTGAATCCATTTATTTTTGTTTGCTTGTTTTTTTACCTGAAGTTTTCCACATTCCACTTCTGCGGGTGAAAAATGGACTTAATACAAAAACACCTAAAACCCCTATGAGTAATGACTGGCATGCTGCAAGTTATCTTTAGAATGACACGGTCATTTAAATAGAATACATGTAAAAGTTAATTTCAATATTGATTTTAATCTGATTATGCCTTTTCCTATGTTCTAAGAACCAAGTTTCCTCCCTAATCCTACATGTTTACTAAAATTAAGTCTGAAAAGTAGAATGAAATGTTTAATAGCAAGAAATGGTGGGGTACACCCCAAGTGGAAAAAAGGTAATTCAAGCAAAGGAAAAGTCTATCCTTTTAAGTCCATCTATGAAAACAGATTCAGCGTGGGCTTATAGGTGAACTGATCATTTTCTTTGCAACAACCATTAAGAAAGTTAGCGGAAACTACTCAGAAGTTTACATGATGCAAAAAAAAAAAAAAAAAACCTACACAAAACAAAACACCCAAAACATTTTTGGTGAATTCAAGTATCTTTTATTTGGAATATTTTTAAAGTTCCTAATTCCCTTGAAATACATGGATTAAATATGATTATTTGTATTTGGTATCACTGTTTTATTCAACAACAGATGAACTAAGCATCGTAGCTTACATCACTACCTCCACCTACTGGCAAGAGTTACTGAGTTTTAACAAAAGTTCCTCATTTACATTCTTGATTAAAGATACAGACTCTTCAACAGAGTCTGTTCAAAAACAATACTTAATAAAACTACCTTATGTGAATGATGCTGTTGTGTCAAGACGAAGAGTACACCTTGAAACAATGAAGGAAAAATAAAATCTGATACTTTGAATTACATGTATAAAACCCAGAAATACAACATAAATTAACAAATGCAAAATACCTCCAATTTTCTAATGGCTTACCTCAAAGTATTAGACTAATTCACCCTGAAGCAAACTGCGGATACTGCTAAAACAAGTCTGACCTTAAAAATGCAGCAGTAGCTCAGTACTTGCAGACTGCTTGCTACTGCAAATTTTGTTACAGAAATACAGGGATCAAGTCTGTCAATTTCTGCATAAAATTAATTAATATTCATTGACCATGTCCACTTGACTGCAGGCTCAGAATCTGAGAAAACTTACAAAAACATTAAAATTGAGCAACACAGCAATTAGCTACAGTTCTGTACCTCAGAAAGCAAATACAAGTTTCAAATGGATATATTACTATTTCATGAAAATCTCATATTAGATACAGAAGTATATGTTTTTGTACAATGCCACCACACCTTAATTATTTAAGCAATGATATGCATTATAACTTCACGAAATAGTCAAGAAGGTTAGTAAGCCCTTGACAATAACAATTACATCATATTTTTCTGATGCCAACCTTAAGGATCATTCTTACAGCTGATTTTTAAATATAAAAAGGTAGCATGCCAAAGACTTTTTTTTCCCTGCCATGTTTTTTTGTTGAAGCTTGTTCCTGTACTTTTTCCACGTATTATGTGAACTTCATTTGGCAAGTCCTATCCTCCCTCAAGACATCAATGCTTTTTACACTATTTCTACTGCTTTCTTCCACTCAGATGCCTAGATGTACCCAAGCAGATATTAGGATAGACAAGTGAAGTCACCTGTCTTTTTATAACTTTCTGGTTATTGCAGAAAATACTTTATCTTAGGTCAAGGCATTTGCACCAAGTTTCTAAACAATTTTCAGCATAGATACTGACTGGAACAATTTTAATATCCATCTGTATACGGCCAGTTTGTCCTTCTATAGAACACAACTTCATAGTCGAAATAGGTTCCTAACCATTTTAACAGACTTTTAATACACCTCTAAGATATTTCCAGTGAAACCAGGTATCTTTAGAAGTCACAACTCCAAGCATCCCAATTTGTCCGATCATTTTTTTCTGATTCAACTTTCACGCTTATTTCCCCCAAACAGTTTCTTAAACAATCTGTTTCTCATGCAACTCTGTCCATGAACTGGATAAAATTCTGCTGCTTTCCATTTTTGTTGGTGTAATGAAATTCTTCATTTGTACTTTTGCTCATAATTTGAATGAGTTTTTTTTTTTCCCCTATGGAAGAAATATTAACAAATTAGTTCTACAGAAGAAATAATTAAAACATTTTTTCCTTTTCTAGTTTAATTCATTACCCTCCCTAGTTCACACAAGCCAAAATTACCCATCTTAATTATTGGGTTATTACTGCAATCCATTACCTCTAAATTCTGTGGATGAAGTTACTTTCTTAGTTTCTCAGCTCAAGAGAAATAAGGCAAATATGCCATGCACCTTAAGATAAGCAACTGAGGGTATTGTATAATATTGTGTAAATAAATTCATAAACACATGGACTTGATGAACGATTTGATCTGAACTCCTAAAGGACACAGGTTGGACACTGCACTGCTCTTGCTTGGCTTGGCTCATCTCCAGAAAAATACTATTCCTGCTCTAAAAGATATAGATTAACATCCTGCACATAATATCTGTTATGATTAAAAAAAAGCCAGTGTACTATGTACATTACTATATCCTTAAGTGAAGAGGTACATGTCCCTTAAAAGCACTTCCCATCCACTTTAAAATATCAACTTTACATTGCAGCAACTCCACAAATTGGCTCCAATATCTTTGTAGACATCTCTTCTATGCTGGAATACTGCAGTTTTAATTACATATACATACAAGGTTTCATGTTATGGAACTCAGGAGTGGTCCCGGATGACTGGAAGAGGGCCAACGTAGTACCCATCTTTAAGAGAGGGAGGGGGGATGACCCTGCAAACTATAGACCGGTCAGTCTGACTTTGGTCCTAGGAAAAACTTCTGAAAAAATTGTTAAGGAGGCCATCAATCACAAACTTGTAACTGATAAGGTATTAAGAAACAACCAGCATGGTTTTGTGGAGGGTAGATCATGCCTAATAAACCTGGTGTCCTTTTACAACCAGGGAACTAAACAGCTGGACAAGGGACATGAGGTAGACATCATTTACCTAGACTTCAATAAGGCCTTTGACTGGTTCCCATTAAACAGTCTCAATTAAACTGTAGGGTACCGGACTGGACGAGCCTACCTCGAGATCGGTGGGTAACTGGCTTAGAGGCCGGTCCCAGAGAATTGTTATTGATGGGATGGCCTTATCCTGGAGGGCTGTCTCCAGTGGTGTCCCCCAGGGATCAGTGCTTGGACCCATGCTTTTTAATGTATTTATTAATGACTTGGATGAAAGCGTGGAATGCTGTATGATTAAGTTTGCCAATGATATCAAGCTGTGGAAAAATGCAGGCACACCAAGGGATAGGGTAAGAATCCAGGATAGCCTAGTTCTGGGTTTGTGGGCTGATCAGAATCAGATGAGGTTCAACAGCGAAAAGTGCCAGGTCCTTCATCCGAGTAGGAAGAAGCTTCACCATAACTACAGGATAGGCAGTAGCCCACTGGCCGACAACATCTGAACTGGACTTGGGGGTCACAATCAACCAGAGGATGAATATGAGCCAAGAGCGCGAGGGAGTCACCAGCACAGTGAACAGAACTCTGACGTGCATCAGCCAATGTGTTGCCAGCAGATCCAGAAAGATGCTTCTCCCTCTCTACTCAGCATTGGCAAGGTCGCAGCTGGAGTATTGTGCCCAGTTTTGGGCACCAGACTTCAAGAAGGACACGGATAAGCTTGAGAGGGTGCAGAGAAAAGCCACCCACATGATCAAGGGCCTGGAGCATCGGCCCTATGAGGAGAGACTCCAGGAACGAGGCTTGCTCAAGCTGAGTAAGAGAGGGCTGAGAGGTGACTTGATAGCCGCCTACAAGTATGTCAGGGCAGAGCACCAAGATCTGGGGGACCAACTCTTCAGGAAGGCACCCCTTGGGAGGACGAGGACCAACAGCCAGAAACAAATAGCAGGAAGATTTAGACTGGACGCAAGGAAGAACTTCTTCGCCGTAAGGCTAACTAGAACCTGGATCACACTCCCAGTAGCGGTGGTATGGTTGTCATGCTTGGAGGTGTTCAAGACGAGGTTCGATAAGCACCTCTTTGAACTAGTTTGAGCTCATTAACCTCCTGCCTATGGCAGGAAACTGAACTCGATCTTCCAGGTGCCTTCTGGTACATTGATTCTCTAATTCTACGTGCAGCATGCTAATCTACAAGAAGCCATTTTACAGTAGTACCTTGTTATCAAAAAGTCTGCCTAATTATAGAAGATATTCCATCATGTACTAAATCAAACAGCTAGGCCATTCTGTTGGCTATTAAGTGCTGATCAAAAAGTAAAATAGCTAGTTAGGTCTCTGCTTGTACTTTGAAGTGCAAATACTGTAAGCAGAATATTTAGCTTCAGAAAATGACAACAGATATGTTTAAATAAAATACTGTCACTTTTATATTGCTTCACTTAACCGAGAAAAGTTTTATGTCTTAATTACTGGTCTTGAGTGTGTCCCATTACCCTTATTTACTAGGAAAAAAATGGGATTAAGTGTGGTCTTAAGGTCTTATTAGTGAGCTGCTGTACAAACAAATGCCTAGGAGCAAAAAGCTTTATCTTAGTAAATTACTCCTATTTTCAGCCATCACTTCACATGTATTGTGGTCTAAAACCCTAATATGTAGGATTTTAAGGGGAAAAGAAAGGCTTTGAAAATGTCAAGAGAAACTTGCAACTGTACCTCAGTATGCATCGAGTAAATTTTTATCTATACAACACTGCTTTCTCTGTATTTTGTTCTTTTTAAGCATTCCTACTTAAAGCAAATTTCATTATTCCAGCAAAGCATCCAAATACTAACAAAAGCTAATTCAAATCATTTAAGAAAAAGGGGGAGTGGGGCTTAAGTGGGATTATCAGCTACACTGTTATTCCATAAGTAAAGGTCATGGAGATGAAGCATTTTTAATCAAGTCCTATATGAAATAAAAGGCATGCAGATCAAATCACAATCCCACTGCTCGTCTGCCAACATGTTATAACACTGTCAGATCCTTGATTACCTGATCAGTCTTGTCCCCACCAATCAAAAAAGCAGTGTTTTTGAAGAGCCCAATGACATAGTCAGAACAGCACTGTAAGGATACCTTAACAATAACATGAGAGGTAGTCAGCCATAGCGTCTGAAGTCAGGCTGAAAGCAGAGTAGACATGCACCTTGTAGGCTAATCTGAGATGAATAAACTTTCATCACTTCTAATAGGTGATAAATTGAGCTCTTGCTTACAAAACCTTATGCATCTCCAATTTGGGTGGTTTAAGGTGCATCTCTAGTCTGCCTTAATATGTTACAGTAAAACTGTCGATTCTATTATTCAGAGCACATACAGAGATCAGGGGCCAGAAGGGGGCAGCATTTTAAAGACTATACAAACAACTACATGCTACTTTGAGCTGTAAAATTGGGCTAAAAGAAACATCCTCATCCGCTCATAGTGGCAAGTCACTACTATGATCACTTGCCTGATTTGTTTTGCAATTTGCTATTAGGGTCTATTCTTTTTAGTCCTCTCTTCACCATGTGACAGTACCCAGTTTAAAACTTTTGCCTAAATAAACTAGAGAATATTACTGTCTGCTAGTGATTTACTCCAAGAACCTTGCCTTTCCTTTTTTCCTTCAGGAACAGCAAAATTGAAAGACTGTTTTCATATCTTGCCACCATGTAAACTGCAACACACATGTATACATTTAGTGAAACCATACATGTATATGTTTAGCAAAAATTAATGCTGTATTAAACCCTACAACATCTTATGAAGTAAGTACATACTAATATTATTACTGACATGAAAACTAAAACCACTTTCAGCTAAAATTCACTCAGTGAAGTTCAACAAAATAAAGTTTGCTCCAGCATGTGATAATTAAGTTTTCCTTCCTTCAGTTAGTTTTTTTCCCCACAATAGGAAAAAAGTCACCAAATCGCAGCTCAAATGACAACTGCCCTACTAAAATGAAAACTGTACAAAAAAATCTCAGGAATCCTACTGCTAAAACCTTTCACACCTCTTCAGGAATGACTAGACCTATAAACCAGATGCTGTTAAATACTTTAAATCAAGTAAGAAGCCTCAATAGATGCATTTTAAAATAGTCCTATTCATTGATCCACACGATATACACAAACTAAACTCATGAATAGGTTGCTACCATGGTGATACTGCTAGAGCAGCAGATATGTCTGAAGGATGCCCTACAACTCTGTAAAGAAAATTGTCATCTGAGTTTTGATAGGTCTGGTTGGTTTATTTTTTGTCACTAAAGCCAATAGAAGGACATGCTACATACTGCAAGACTCTTGTCTAACAACTAAGTATTCACCATGAAAGAACAGGAAGCCGGCAAGCCAAACGAGTTTCACATGGGGCTCAGCTACACCAAAAGAGGGGGGTTTTTTTGTTTTTTTGTTTTTTAAGTGTACTAGCTAATGTAAGAAATCCTAAATCATGAGTACATCACACACAGGTCCCCTCTACGTGTTCAGGTAAAGGTGCAATGGGATCCAATGCATAGTTTACACAATTGTGCCTTACTGTCAGTGCAGGGGGAGCCCGATCCCAGGCAAAACAAGGTCCCATGACTGGGAGCCCCATGCATCCCAGCTGAGGAGCTCCCAGCTGCAGGAGCACCCCATTCACCCCCCAGGGTGGGGGGACTGTGATCTCCCCATGCTGGGATTAAAAAAAGAGGCCAGGGGATCACCACACTCCCCGGGTAGGGAGCCCAGAGGTTTTCTGCACCCCTGAGGTCAAGGCAGACTGTCCTTGCAGCAAGCCTCCAGCCTGGGGGGGCTTTCTATACCCCCTGGGGTGGGGGAATAAACTAGAATATAGAATAGAATAGAATCATCAAATCACCGGGGATTTTCCTGCACACCTGGGGCAGGCAAAGGGTGATGTGTAAGGGGAAGGGGAAATTGCAACCCTGTCAGGTTCGCAAACAAGATGAAAAAGCAGGGAGAGGGCAACTGAAAAGCTCAGTATCATCAACAGATGCATGCACTGCAAACACCAACTGTTCCCCAGTTTTAGTCCGGGGCTCAGGTCTGGCAACACTCCTGCCCCTTGAGCAGCGAGTGGGGAAAAGCCTAGGATGGTGCAGGCCAGGGTGGGGGGTTTACATCCCTCCCTAAGCAGATCATCCTGCCCGGGCCTGGCCATGCCGCACCCCCTCAGCTCAACACTGACCAAGGGAAGGGAGGGCTGCTTTAGCACCCCCTGGCTTTTAGCATGAGCCACTGCAGGCATTTGCCTGCATTTGCTCAGTCCAGAGG
Organism: Crocodylus siamensis; assembly: GCF_052110815.1. Classification (NCBI taxonomy): domain Eukaryota; kingdom Metazoa; phylum Chordata; order Crocodylia; family Crocodylidae; genus Crocodylus; species Crocodylus siamensis. The sequence continues at coordinate 177,944,075 of NC_143398.1, read as the reverse complement.
GAACGTCTGTATGGTTGCACACCGGTTCAACTTAGGCAGGTTTAATCTAACCTACAAAGATTGAATCAATTCAGGTTTGGGTTTTTTGAATTCCTGTCCCTAGCCTAAGAGTTACTAGCAAATCCCTATCTAAATATTCTAGAACAAAAGACTAAGATTAGGTCTGGTTTAGCTAATATTTAACTGACAACTAAAGATGGCCTACACATACCCTCAAAGTCATGACTTATCTGACACAAACACCAAAATAATATTCCTCCTGACCAGTGTGCCATTGGTGTTTCCTAGCCTAGGGAAATCATCTTTATTCTCTTTTCACTAAATACCTTATAATTTCTAATTTCTGTGTTTCAGTGCATTAAGATAGGGAGGGACTGGATATTTTTCTGACAAATACTTCTTAAATTCTTCAAACTTAAACTAAACTAGTTGAAAAGTGTGACGTTGCAGCCTCCTCTGCATTAGGAGTTAGCTTTCACAGGGCACTGTGATCTCCATCACGTTTCATAAAAAAGCCTATGACCTTATTCAGAGTCTTGTCAAAGTTTTGACCTTTGACATTAGCAGCTTTAAAAAAAAAAAAGTTTGCTCTGTAATGCTTGGATTCTTCAAAATCTAATCAAAATAAGGATATTTATACCAAAGGAAGTACATTCCATCTTATATTAGGTTAACTCTTAAAACAGCTACTCAGATAACTTTGATATCTATGCAAAAGCAAAACTAGCAAAATGCAAATAGTAAACATTTCAGAGGAGCAGAAGGCAAAACATTTTAGATAACTACTACCCCTCCAAATTTCAAACAGTTTGCCCCGTTCTTTTTTTTTTGCTGTTGCCAAAAAGAGTTAGATTGATATAAAAAAAAGTTTAATTTTGATTAAACTACTGTTGCGTAAAGCATGAACAAAGTTTTAACAGGCTTTGAGAATGCTCTTAAGTTCTTTATGATTCCCACTGCTCCTCTTCTAGAGGTGAAACTCCCAACACAGAAGCCTTCATATCAATATGCTCTAAGTGGCAATGATTTAACACCAGACTGAAATTACACTTGCCATGTTTGTGAGAGAACTGCATGAGAGGATAGTACACTAGATATATGCTCTGAGAACCAATCCCATACTATTTGCCTATTAGGGTATTGGGGATGGGGGGAGGGGGTGCCCAAATTAAAGAGCTTCTTTGATAATCCTGTATTAACAAGTTAGTTCTGCATTTGTATGCTGTCTTTCTACAGGCAAACTCTAGTGCATGGATAGCATTTTCACAAGACCCAAAACTAAATTGACAGGTTTAATTGGGGCAAATACAAGGAAAAGCTGTTTCAAGTAGAAGAAGGTGCCCTACCCTCAGCAGGAGAAAAAAAAAAATCTCAGTTATTTTTCTGAAGAATTATTTGCTAAATAAAAAACTAGCATTCAAGAAGACGGCAAAGCCTTATAGCATCTTATAGCTATAGTAGCGCAGCTAAAATAACTTGCTGGTTTAAAAGCTGCTTAAAAAGGTTTTCTTAATAGACTGATTCCCAGACATGTTTTTTCATCATGATACGATACAGTATGTAATTCACTGAGTGTTCCTGCTTTCACTTTATGTGAACTATTAAGCACTAAATACTAAGTAGTCAAATTTGTGCCTTGGATATATTCATTCTGCATTGGTAAATTTGTTTAACCCTTAATCCTTCAGGAGATATGCAAATTATGCAAGGCATGGAATTCAACTGAAGGGCACTGCCTCCTGTATCCTCCCCAGAACTCACCCATTATGTTAATCTGCATAATAGTTTATCAGCATGCTACTCAGGCATAGAGCATTCCCCGTGGCAGTTGCTAAAGACAAAAAACAACAAAAACTCTTCTCCCCCCACCTCCATGTTCTTAGAGGGAGCTCCAATTTTCTCCCAGTAAAGTTTATTACAGAATTTTAAAATCATGGGTTGGCAACCTTTTGGCATTATGGGCCACTGCTTGTAACCCAGCCTCCACTACAGGCTGCACATCTGCATCCCTCCCTACCACCGCACCCCTCCCCACATCAACAGGGGCTAGTAAAGCAAAGCATAGGGAAGAAAAAAAAAAAAAAAGACCTGCTCACTAGGACCCTGGGAACACTTCCCCTGCTGCAGCAGAGAAAAAATATTGAACATTTGGGGATGCCTCAGCAGCTATGACTGCAACATCCCGCCCATTCCCCAAGCTACTGCAGGCTGCATCCACTCAACTCACGGGCCAGATCCAGCCCACAGGTCTTAAGTTGCCAAACCCATTTTAGACTGATGGTGTGACTGCTATGATGAAACAACAGGAACTCCAAATTGTTGCTTTCAGTGCTAATCACTTTCTCTGCCACGCATTTGTGCAAGATGTTAACTTCAGCAACTGCTTCAAGGGGTTAGATGAAGAAAACAAGGAGTTAAATGTTCTTACTCATCTGAAACTAAATTTGACAGATGAAAATAAGCATCATTACTAGAAACAGACCAACCTACCCTGTGAATGCCCACTAAGTGCACCACTGACTACTAACACTATGTTGCCCAGTTTTACAACTAGAGGGTGTCCAGACAAGGCTGAACATGCCTCTTGCCCCATTTCAAAGCAGTTTGAGATGCAACAAGAGGCACGCTGGAAACAAATAAATGTTCCCCGGGCTGCACAGTTGCAGTGGAGGTTCAAGATATGATACCTGGATATCCAGTTATCAAAAAAAAAAAAAACAAAACCAAAAACAAAAAACCAAAAACAAAAAAAAAACTATACGGAAAAAAAAAAGTGAGGCAGGGCACAATCCAGTATCACGCCCCAAGGCAAATCAGAAGCTCAGGTCCTCCAAAGAAATGCTCTGGTAGCCGGCCAGAGCTTCTCTATGGCTGCCCTTTGCCCCAGTACTGAAGCATGCTGCCTCCACATGCAGGGTAGCCTGGACCCATGTAGATTGTATGGACCCTGGCTCCACTGGAGGCAAGTAAGGGACTGGAGGTGGTGGGGGGGAAGCAACTGGAGGTGCAGGGAGGGTTGCTCAAGTGAGGTGGGTCCCCTGCCTGCCCACCCCACATCCTACAGCCCTGCTCAGCCACAGCAGCAGCCCATCGGAGCCCTCCTGGCAAAGCCCCTCCATGGTGCAGGGCACCCAGCACTGCTGTGGCAAATCACACAGGCCCAGCTCAGTGCCATGCACCTTCAGGCAGCTCTGGGCCGCTCAGGGGGACCACCTGCCACACTAGGCCAGGTCCTGCTTGCACAGGCCCCACCCGGGCTGGTTCAGTGCACAAGACCCAGTCCGACGTGACGTGGTCCCCGTGAGTGGTGCAGGGTCCTGGGTGACAGCCCGAGCAGTCTGGAGCTGCCCAAAGGCACACAATGCCACGCCAAGCCGGCCTGGGCCCACGCAATATGGCACAGGCAGCGCCGGGTGCCAGGAGGCCAGGGCCGAGCCACATCACTCCCCACTGCACAGTGGGGGCTGTACCAGGAGGCCCCAAGTGTCCTAATGGCCACAGCTGCTGTGGGTGAGCTGTGCAGCCCCTGTGGGGGCTGCATAGTCCATGAGCTGTGCAGGGGAGCAAGGGACCCACCCCTCCTAAGCAGCCCCCTCCCCCACTCAATCCACCCACAAACCCCACACCCTCAAGCCATTCCCACAAACCCCACACCCACAGACCTGGCCCTGCGGGTCAGGAGTGAGGGGACTGGGGCAGGCTGTGGGTTGAGAGTGAGGGGCAAGGCCAGGGTCAGGGCACTGGCATATTAGTGCCACTCAGAGCTGCACATCCTGGTGAGCGAGGGGGGTGGGGGCAGCTCTGATTTTTCTATGGCAAAAACACTAAAAGTAAATGCCAAAGTGTATAGATATTTAAAAAAAATTTTATTATGATAACAGAGGCACTGGTAGGCTTCCAAACCGTTTTAAACTTGTAAATATATCAATAAAACATTGCCCAACTGATCTCTCTATATAGTGGCATTTCATTTTAATAATGAAAGAACACTATTTTGGGTATTTTAATGAGAAAATTTGGGTTTCTCATCAGAGAATTTGCAATTTTTAAACAGGGAACACCAGGATCTCTGCTGGTGAGACAAGTGGCAAGACCCGGGCAGAGGAGCCTGTCCAGGGCCAGCACTGGGGACCCAGCTGAATGGCAGACGAGGTGGCTGGCCTGTTGGCCATTTACAGCCAAGAGGACACACTCGGACAGCTTAAAGTGGGCCACCATAAGAAGCACATCTTCTGGGTGACAGCTGCCCAGATGGCAGAGCAGGGGCACCCCATCTGGGTCTGGCAGGAATGCAGCCACAGGGCTTCAGGTCCAAGGGGGCGGATGCTGTCGCACGTGGCAGCAGGTCACAGCCAGGCAGCAAACCCCACTGCTAAACTGCTGCAGTAGAGTACCAGGAGTACCAGGTCAGAGCTACTTCAGCAGTCCAGCTGGCACAAGGGGTAGTATCCCCAGATACCAAGAAGCTCCTGAGAGCAAGTAGCCCTGAGCTACTTGTCAGGGAAGGTTTTTATACTGCTGAAGCCAGCACAGGTGCTGGCCCCAGGCTCTAACATCCCTTGGCTGCAGATCCGGAAGGAGCTGGGCAGGGTTATTTTGCCTCAAGTGGTAAAACCTGCCCCACACCAAAGTGCATATCCCAGCATGTGCACCGAGGCAAAAATCCCCGGCTCAAAATCCGCGCTGCTCCTATCTGAGCTGCTGCAAGCACACGTGTCTGCATGTGTGGATGCACCCATGGATTCTAAGTTATGGTCCCATCACTGTGTCAACTAACTATTACTAATAATTTTAATGCAATAGTTTTAGTAATTCCATTAAATGGCTTGTGTGAACTGCACACCAAGAACTTGGGTTGTCCTTTACAAGGTCCATGAGAGGCTCACTTTTTCCTCCAACCTTGTTAAATTTGAGACTTTGCTTCTATTCAACCTCAAAATTATCTAGGCTAGCTTTATTTATTTATTTCAATGTGCCAGCTCATTTTATAACCGAAAACAAAATCTCAAGTTGGACAGCAAGATTCTAGCTTGTTTATGACGGATGTTAATAACCTTTATTCAAGCATCCCACTTATCACAAAAGTGCCCTTTTTTGAAGGCAACCAAGACATAATTGATAATGGCATTTTGTGATCTATAGATCACTAGTTTCCTGTCATCTGTTATTAAAAAGGCAAAACAAACAAAAACAAACCTTTCTTTCATTAGATACTTCAGCCACAAGGATATTCTTCCTTATTGTGCATGTGGCACGAGGCCAGCATAAGCACTAGTACTTGGATGCCTATATTAATTGTTTAAACAATCTGATCACAGCTGGGTCAACTAACAGAGCACTTGAAGTTTCTTCCAAGGTCAGTCAATGCTTCCTGTTTGTTTGCATTTCCTTTAAACTAGCTAACTATACTCCAAGTGTATCCAATAGTATTTTTAAAAATGACTACAGTGCACGGCCTTGTTAGCTGCATTTCAAATTGAGGTTTACTTTCAGGTTTTCCAACACAGCTCATTTCTACCTCAGTCAACCCCCCACACACATTTCTGAAGCTATAAGGAAACAGCTGGTTGGTTACACTGTAACATGCAATTCCACACTATTAATCAAGCTGAATGTTAACAAAGGTAGGCCCTGCCTCCCCATTCAAATTGATTAATTCACATGTCTACAGTACTGAGGTAATCAGAGAATTAAGATGCTTATCTTAGATCAGACATTCTCAACCTAGAGTGCCATCTTTTTAAGGGTGCTGCAGAATATTAGTACTGTTACAAGTGATTCAAAGATAAACGCAGATATTTAGGAATCCAAAGCCCCATCCCCCTCTGGGATTGGTCGACATCCCCTCCCTCCCACTTCTGAAGCCAGGCCAGGCCAGGCCAGACTATGCTGCGCCCCCCCTCCTCCAGGCCAGGCTGGGGCTGTGTCACAGACCCTCCCTCTCACCCCATAAGACCAGGTCAAGCCCCTGCAGGGCTGCATTGAGACCAGCCTGGTCCTCCCCCACACATGGCCAGACGGTACCTACCCTGCTTATTGAACTGGGACCAGTGACTGGATCCAACCCATGGAGGGGTTGGGCACTGCCCATCTGGCCCACCAAGCAAAATTGTGGGTACCACTGGTATAGACAAGTGGTGATATACACTTTATTCTGGCCTTCTTTCTGCATTCAGTAACATTCAGCCAGCTAGTGTCCTATTGCTAATTAACATCTTTTACACTAGTGAGAAAGGAGTCAAAGAATCTGACAACTAGCCTATTTGGCATAACAGCATACGCATGGATCCTCAGCACTCTAAACTACACAGGTACTTTATGTAAGACACTAGTCAGGTTATTTAATTTATTTATTCTCACTAATGTCGCAGATCTGTAACTTGGAGACTTTTTCTATACAGAGACCTTAATATCCCACTGTTCCACGAAGGCTGACCCCTGAACTTGAGAGACAGCATAAAATTTGCCTGCTCACATGGCGGCTCATGCATTACTGTTAATTTAAAAAAAGGCAGCCTGCCCCAAACAATGCATTTTGAGAGATCTGGTACAAAGGACAGTAAGTCAATAAGGGACAATAAGTAGCATTTTTTAAAAACCTAGTTTGCTTCCAGAGCCCCCTAAGTCCTTGCTGTAGATTATTATTATTAGGCAAAAGTTGGCAACCTATGTCCTGTGGAGTCATTTCATCCAACCCATGGAGATTTTTTTTTGGGGGGGGGGAGGGGAGAGAATGTTTAGCAGCAGGGAGAAAGTTGAAAATTGAAATTGAAAGTTGAAATTGGCCTGTGCTCAGAGCTGACTGCCACTAAGGTGGGCCCCCACTGCTGTAATGTTTTTTTGAGTGCCAAGTCTATCTAGGCCACTATAGTTAAACCCATGCAAAAAAACCCCCAGAAAACAAAAACAAAAAAAAAAATCAACTTGCTACACCAACCTAGTTTTCATTAGGCTTATGAGGACAAAATTAAACAAAATAAAAACAGGGGGACATAATCAGCAGGGTTCTATGTGGCCAGCATATCTGTTAGCCTTAAGAATATAGCTACCTTGCTTTTTGTTATATGTACTGTTTAAGAAGGCACATAAATATTTTTTTTTCCCCACCAAAGGCAATGCCATTAGAGCTTTTAGTGGCAAATCAAGAACCTGATCTGCAGCATTGGATTTAATTTAGAACAAGAGCCAGCAACCTTCTGCAAGCCAAGGGCCAGAACAACGCAACTCCGGTCCAACATGGGCCAAGTGGTAAAGCACTTTCCCAGCACCCACACTAGGAACAGAAAACTGTGCTACTGCTGCTCCTCCTACTCTAATAAATCAACCACATTTCTCCATCTGATACAGCCCCCATTCAACTTCAAATTTCACTAGCTATACCAACTTTTAAGTTGTTCTTTACTACAAGGGATTTATTACTATTACTACTACATTAGGGAGCCGCATCCCCACTCCTAGCTTCCCTGCACACCTAGGTACCCTGCCACACAGGAAGCTCCCCAGCTCCAGACTTCCCCATGGCATCATGCATCTCAGGAACCTGGGCCCCAGACTTCCCTAACTGAACTGCCCCACTGAACTGGCAGACAGGGAAAGGAAAAGTGGAGCGAGACCAAGCACAGAGACCCCAGCTGCCCTTGTAACTGGAGCAATGAGGAAGCAGCAGCAGCTGGACGGGAGCCACAATTTCACCACTGGTAGGCTGCATGCAGCACACAGGACACCAGTTAAACAGCCCTGATGTATATAAAGGAAAGTAGCCTTGCCTGCACTAGGTAATTTCACATGTTTTAACGTTATTTTCCTAGTTAAAAATAAATAGATACATCTCTTTCTCTCTCTGCACAATCATTGTACTCACTAGGAACAAAGAATCATTTCAGCTTTTCTTAGGCAAATTTCTAGTGAGAAAGGAGTCAGTTGTTTCTTCATGTCTAATACTAAGGTTGACCTCAGTCTGCTAACCCACAAGAAAAGCTCATATCCATACAAGCCTTTTTCACATTAAAATATCCACCATAAGTTAGCAAAACAAAAAAGCAACTTAAGAGCAAGGACAAACCATTATGACAGATCAAGAACCAAAAGGACATGAAAATGTATTTCATGACACAACCAACAAGTTTCAGAGTTTTCTTCATATTGGTAAACATGCAAATCAAACCTCAAATCATAGTTCTTTATTATTCACGGAACAGCCCACAACTTCATTAACTGAATGGAGCATGCTTTGCAAATAATCTGCAATTTCACTACCAGTCAGCTGTGCTTCTAGTTGATTATCTTTGTTCTGGATCCTAAACCCAAGAACCTTTAAACAAGCATACAGTAAACACAGCAATCAACAAGAAATTATTTTTTCTTAACTTGAGTATTGCACATGGTATTGCCAATCTTATTTCCCCTCCATATGCACTATAAATGTAGGGAAGCAAGCTTCTTTCAAACTAAGTGAGCATAAAAGTACAACAGGAGAACAATAGTAATTGAGCAGTAGCCAAGACAAATTTTGCACAAAAAAAACAGCTGTCACTACTTGTATGAAAACAAGGTATTGAAGGAACTGGCAACTGTGCAGCTGCAATGAAGCTATTAAACTCAAAAGTGAACTAAATTCCTGCTACTACCACTCACCAAGTCCCTTTGCCAAGGTTACCTGTATAAACTATTAGTTTCTAGTTTAGAAAGATTTTTCTAAAACAGTCAAGAAGTTGAAACAGAGTGTTCCAAGAAACTGAACCAGTTGAAATGGCTCCTCCAAAACTATTTTGCTTGCATATCTAGAAGTTTCTGCTCTTAACCTTTTAATAGCTATTTTAAAGTGTTATCTTTTTAGCTTATTTAAAACATATTTGTCACTCAAGGAACCAGATACTATTCATGGATACATACCATAGATATATGTTCTGAGGACTCGTTGAAGCTGAGGTTTTTAAAAGGCGTAGGAGCAACAGTTTTGAATCACCATTACCTTTCTTTGGGATATACATGGTTATAAACTCATCCTCAGGACGGAGGTTGAGTGAGATAGTAACACCTGAAGTAAATCAAATTAAAACTTTAAAACTGTTTAATTTCACTATTTCATCATGCAAACTACTTTTTAGTGATTTTCGCAAACAAAATCCCCCAGGCTGTATATCAAAACTTAATCAAATACCTGTGATTTGCAAAAGAATTCCCCCTGGAAGTGACTAATGAACTACAGTTTGTAAATAAATAAACAGTGTACCAAAACAGACCACAACAAAATTTTTAAGGAACTGCTATTCCGGTTGTTAGAAGGAGTACATTTCTGTATCAACAAGTAAAACTCTGCAGGGATTACCATATGATTTCTAGATGTTAAATTCCTGTCCAACAGTTTTGTCATTATAGGAAAAACATGTGCAGAGATTTTAATAGTTTTACTTTATCCATTCAACACTTGCATCAAGAGGATGCATTCTCTGATAGCCAAGCAGCTTGGAAACCTAAAGCGAAACATTCTTTAAATAATTTAAGCCAAGTAAGCATATTTGTGCCTATAAATGACACCACATTTAACTCTCATCTGTAAATGAAAATTTTGCTGCCTAGAGGTGTACTGAATTAACAACAACAAAAAAAATCAGTCTTTGTTTATAACAAGAGTTCGTTATCCATAGTAATACTACACAGTTGTACCATACCAGTGAACATCAGGCTCCTGACAGACGTTACATTTAAGACATGATTAATGGATTAAACACATCTTAAACAATGATCTGGCCACATGTTCATCCAACTGATGGTGTAATAAAACAAGGAATAAGGCACAAAGTTATTACACAAAATGCACAACTTTGTGGCTGGTTCCTATCGCACCTAACTGAACATGTGGCCAGTGCCCAATCTCTGGAGTACACTGGAGACTCAAAACTTTTGCATTGTAGCAGAAATCTTAGCAGTGACAGTTATTAGTATATATGTTATGCTCACTTGCATTTTGCTTCACAGCATGAATAACCAGCCAGCCTTAGGAATTTTTATGCTGTGTTTAACTGCACCTACGTAACCTCATAACAGTTTACCAGTATCCATAAATAATTGCATCTTTAAGTTAAACCACTCTAATTCTTAGCATTTACAGTCTTCCATTTCCATATGTTTATTTTGTTCTAAATACTACATAGCATGTTAAGTGATCTTCATTGGTAACAAATAATTATAAGTAGTTATAGCCCACATTTTCATTCTGTATTATCTGTCTATTGAAAAAGATGTTTTATTTTGAAATGCTTGCTTGCTTGTTTTCTCTGCATACTAACAATAGCAGCACAGAACTATATATATCTGTGTTACCTACGGAAGCACATTGCCTCTTATAGGTTCCAGGTTATTCCTTACTGAATAAGAAGATCCCAAGAATTTAAGGAGGAACTTGTCCCATTGCAACTAGTGTAAAAAAACCAGTTCCTATCAATAGCAAGCTTACTTGAGTGCAAGGCTCTGCTGTCAGCCTTTAATAAAATGAACACCCAGGGCTATGAGAGTCTTGATAAAAGCCTGCAAAAAAAAAAAATTACTTAGTACCTATATCCCAGTTTGTTTGCCACCAATAGGAACAAACAAAATCCTCCTCTGGGGCAATTCATCCAGTAAGTACAGCACATTAAGAAGAGTATAGTCAGTTTAATCCCAGAGTCCTGGGAGTAAGAACAAGGCTATGCACTTATCTGGAGTATGCTGACAATATTTAGCTTCCTTTGATGTTTACAATGTTTCTTAATTATAGGAAAAACCTCTGTCAGGGTTTTCCCCTTGTCATTAAACCTTGTTACTCAAAGCATGATGATACTAATAGCAGCCTTGAACTTCACAGGCCCTAGTCAGTTCAAAGCTATTAAAAGAATGTATACAGCTACACTACATTGTAGAGCAGATGGAGCTAAAGAGTTGCTAGGCATTTGTCAGTTACAGACAGATTGGCTACAACGTAAGCTATAAACAAAAAGAGACCAAGCCATGATTGTAAAGGACTGTTCATTAAACCCATGCTCACACAAAAAGCAAACTTGGAGTCAAAGTTCTCCTGGCAGTAATTCAACTCTACTTTATATGGAGTATTTTATTTAAAGATTTCACAATTCTCAAGACAAAACCAGACACAATGTTATCATGTCCTTTCCTAGATTAGTTAAGGTAGCATGATTGGATGATCAGTCTAAGTTCATAACAGGTTGCTTGACTGCAAAACAACATGCCTTTATGAACAGTATGAAAGTTATCTTCCATCCTAGTGTGGAATCTCTATCAAGATAATACCAGAACTGAATTAGTGAAAGAGGTGGGTATTGGATTCAGCTACCAATACACTTCATAACTGATTTTCATCTTCCCAGGTAGAATCATGGAGACTGGAAAAAGACTTCTATAGGTCATCTAATCACTCCCTGCCTGAAACAGGATTATCCCTATCCAAACCATCCTACACAAAATCCTTGTCTAACCTCTCAGTAAAACTACAGAGTCAACCTTGTAACACAACAAGACAACAGCCTAACCTGCCATAGGTAAAGCTAATGTCCTATTTTTGTAAAGGTTGTTAATATAAGTCCAAGAGAACCCAGGAAGAGGGCAATCCACACAACAGAGGATGGCCAAAACCCTGAGAATCCATACAAACCTGACAATGGAGTAAAATTCCTTCCTGAATCCAAATATTGTGATCAGGCTGACCCTGAGCGAAGGGGCAAGACCCTCTAGCTAGGAACCTCTAGCTTTAAGTCCCAGCAGGAGCACTACCACACATCAGTCAAAATCCCCAGCCTTGGCTGCAGCCAAAACCCAATGCCTCTGAGGAAGCTTTAAGAAAGCCCCAACGCATAACAGCAAGGGATGCGAGGGAAGCAGCGCGAAGTCCCTCCTGTCAGAGCCAAAGTCAGAAAGTGCTGATGACACCAAGTTAAGAGGGACAAGTACAAACATGCAGGTAGAAAATCCCTAGAACAAGTGCGCATGTCCCAACACATGCCACACACATGGCCAGTGTGTGATTAATAAGGTATTCAAATTGACAGAGTGCGCATGCCCAGTCATGCACTAGCAGATAGCCATTACATAATAGACCTAGAACTTTCCACAGAAGGCATCATGTGATTGGCTGTTTGAGAAGTATTTAAGTCAGCACAGTTTCCGCCCAGACAGAGACCAGCTCAGGAAAATCAGAGAACAGAGACCAGCTCTGAATTGCCTTGGGCTAGTTCATAGGCCGGCCACCTGTGAACACTGTCTCTCCACCACCGTTGTTTCCCGGCGTACCCCATCCCTGCATGCTCGTGCGTGACCAGTCGACTTGTTTTCATCAGCTGTCGTTCCACTCCGTTTCACTCCATTCTACTTTGTTTTGTTTTGTTAGTTTAGTTTGTAGTTTTCAACTTAGGGTTCAATCGTTCTAAATAACTAAAAGTTTACATCTGAAACCTATGCTCCCTACAAGCGTAAGTCATAAAACTACGTTGGAACCATTACGCGTCAGTGCCATCTCTGCCCCACTAGCCCCCGCCTGTTCGTCTGAGCTTGTCATCTAGCACCGGCGTTCAGCTCCGCACCACCACACCTCCCAGCCCCACACAGCAATAAACAAAGTCCGGACGCATGGGAAATACCCACAGTAGAACACAGGCATAGCTACACTGAGATCATCCCTGTCCAGTGACTGTTCAACCTTTTTGAACACCTCCAGGAGAGTCCTCAGCTTCTCTAGGCAGTCTAATCCACTACCCCACTGTTCTAACAGTGAAGTTCTTCCTGACATACAATTAAAACCTAATTTGCTGCAACTTCTAGCCATGGTCCACATCCTGCTCTCTGCAGCAAGAGAAAAGAAGTGCTTTCCCCACTTCTTTTGGCAGCATTCCAAGTATTTGAAGTATCACATCCCCTCAAGTGCCTTTTCCATAACCTGGATATCCCTGGCTCCTTCCACCTCTCCTCATATAATCTGCCTTCCAAACCCTTTACTGTCTTTGTCACCTGCCTCTGGACCCTCTTTAATTCCTCCACATGCTTGTTAAAATGTGGGCCCAAAACCGCACGCAATATTCCAGGTCAGGCCTAATGAGTACCAAGTAGAGAGGCACTATCACCTCCCATGTCTTGCATCTAATGCTTCTGCTGATGCATCCCAAAACCACATGTGCACTTTGTGTGATATCACGCTGCAGACTCGTACTGAGTCCGTGATCTACCAAGACTCCATTTTGTGTATTTTCCATTATTCCTCCCAAAGTGTACCACCTTGCATTTATCTGCACAGAGCTTCATCTTGTTAGCTTCAGCCCAGCTTTCCAATCGTTGAGATCCTTCTGAATTGTGCTCCTATCCTTCAACAGATTTGCACTCCTTCCCAGTTTTGTGTCACCTGAAAAACTGCTCAGGTAGTTTGCTATGCCAGCATTCAAATAATTAATATGCATATTGAACAGCACTTACTGAACCCAGGAAAGATTCCCGCAGGACTTCACTTGAAACCCCCAGCATTCAAACAGAGGCATTTGTAACTATCCTTTGCTTGCAGCTACTGAGACACTTGTCTATCCACCTTATAGTAGTTTTGTCCAGGCTACATTTCTCTAATGTGTTTATGAAAAGAAGTCATACAGCACCTTATAAAAAGCCTTGCTGAAGTCCAGATACACTATATCCACAGCATTCCCTTCAACCATCCAAGCAGTCAAAAAGGGAGATCAAGTCTGTCTCACAATATGTTCTTCCTAAATCCATGCTGGCTGCTTGTGATTAGCCTTTCCTCCTCCAGACGCTTGCAAAAAGCTTTCCTTAGGATATGCCCCAGTAACTTTTTGGCTACCGAGGTAAGACTAACTGGACTGTAGTTTCCCAGGTTCTCCTTTTTGCTTTTAAGGAGGGACAGTCATCCTGTCCTCTGGTATCTTGCCCATCTCCCACTTCATGAAGATCATTGCCAAGGACTCAGGGATCTCTTCCAGTTCCTTCAGTAAACTGGGATGGAGTTCACCACATCCTGCTGACTTGAAATCATTCAGACCCATCAAAAACTCTCTGACAGTCTCTTTTGTTAATCCAATACCTCAACTTGTCCCCTTTTTATCCAACTAGTCTTTATTAGGTACCTGGCTGCAACTTAATTTTTTGGGAAGGTAGAAGCAGAGTAGCTGTTGAATAGATCCACTTTCTTTGCATTTTCTGTTACATAGCCAGGGGCAACTCTTAGCAACGGACCCACCTTCTTTTGTGTTTCTTTTCTGGCCAACACATTTATAGAACCTCTTCTTATAATACAAAGCAACTGACCAAGAGGACAAGCATCAAAAAACCCAAAACAAACTCATGTCAATAACTGAATTATGGTTCTAAAGAGCTGTAACTTCAGAGAAAGCTTTACATCAGGGCTGTTCAACTGGCAACTCAAGTAGCCCATAAGCAATTAATCTGCAGAACCTGGCCTTTTATTAAGCTGCCATCTCCCCCTATTGCTCTAGCTACTGCAATACCCAATGTCTCTAGGCTTCCCTTCCCTTCTTTGGCTTCCACTTGCTGCTTCTGCCCCACAAGGCAGTACAGCAAGTAGTGACCGACTGTGAAGCCCATGGCATGGTACAACAGGGGAGCCCAAAGCCAGGGAACTGAAAAGTGTGGAGGAGAAAGAAGGAACTGCCATCTATGAATGCAGTGGAATGGGGGGGGGGGCCATTACAGCTTAGTAGTGGCCCAAATAGGTCATACTATTGAGACCCTAGCCAGCTGGTACAGCCCTGGTTTACTTCATGACTTCCTCAGAGGCTCCCGAAAAGCCGGTTTCAGATTAGGATCTGCTGCAATGAATACCTACAACTTCTGAATACCACCCAGTAGCACTGTTAAGGCCTGAAATCTGCCTACTACTCAAACAGGGCTAGACAATAATACTAAGTTAATTATAACCTGAGTAAAGACTGCTTCATAGGTATGGACAAAGACTATTTGATCCACTTATCAGTCTAGACAAATATATACACAGGTAGTTGTTTCTAATACTTAAGCTTTTGTAAGATAAATGTTCCAGTCTTTTCAAGGCAGCCTTCCACAAACAGTAGACTTTGGTCATTGCAGGGGAAGAATGCCAGGGTAAGATTTACGAGAATAATATTAAGATGGACATTTCTAAAATAGACTTGGGGCAGTACAGGCCCCAGGTAGATCTGCCTGCACACACTGAATTCGTCCTTCATTCTCAATGAGCAAGTTTGACAAGTTCATTGAATGGCTCAGAAACAACAGGTAAAGATGACCACAATTCAAATAAGAGCATAAAAAAAAATCTTCAATTACCCATATTTAAACACACACACAGTCAAGTACATATTTTTATATGCATTCATTCCTGGTCTGTGAACCACAATTGTCTTGCATTACTGCAGTAATGCAATATCATTAACAACCTAGTACAAAGTTTACGAAGCCACATTTAGTAAACCGGAAGTGTTGATCTGATATAAACAACTTGAATTTTACTGAGAGTTTTGGGGTTTTGTTTCCCTGGATGACTCTTGTCAAGTCCCTTTCCCAATGTGCTCATTTTAATTTTCCTTCATAGCTTGAAACTCTTCTCAAGACAAACTACTTGAATAGGTACTGTGTGATCTTTCAACTATTTAGAGTCAAAGCTCTCATTTTTACTGCTTAGAAAAAATCCTCGTTCTATTAAACAGAACAATTAAGTGTAACAGTTATTGATCAGTTTGCTCAGCTAGTGGAGAAGAATCCCCCTTAACACTGAGCATAATAAATATGCTGTACATTTAACAGCTTTAACATCCACCTTGCTCAGCTGATAAGGGCGGACAATGCCAATTTGTGAGCAAATGCTTACTAAATTATCCATCTTGGATTAATTCTTATTTTGCATCTATCGTAATATCAGCGTTGGTGTTAAAGGAATTCCAACTGACACATGATCTAGTAGAACCCACAACAAATGCTCTCTCACCGAGTTCCATATTAAAAATACTATTTAAACAAAAATTAACAGCCGTACTGAAACAGGCTGCCCTTGACTTTTTAAGTCTAGTTAATGCTAGCTAACATGGTTACTCAGAAGCTGTCTCTCTGCTCAGCTACCTGCACCTTACTAAGGACCACTACTTTACCTTGCTCACCGTTAAACAGCAGTCTTGCTATTGTCACAGTACAACCTTGAAACGGAGTAACCCATCACAAAGACAGCATTTAAAAGGGGTTAGGATAACTACCCATCTGATTGCCAGGCAATTTTTTGATTGCCAAATGAGATTACAATATAAAGCTTAGATTAATTTTTTTCAGACCTTAAATCATAAAGTAGCTAAGGAGCCTCAAACTGCTCTCATGTGTACATTATAAAAACATGGTGCTTCACGACTCAGAAAATCCCATTTTATTTAAAAAGGAGCCATTTTTTACTGAGTAAAAATTAACCCTTTAATGTAATGCATGTATGTATCCACGCTGGACGCCTTTTGTTCAAATCGGAAATAAAACATAAACGGTGCATTCCATTTGTTGGTTTGGCTACAGATGAACAAGCTATTTCTCAATTTAAGCACACGAAAAAAAAGAGCCACACACTTTTGGTTAATTCTGCCAGATTATTTTCAAAGATGTTTTGCCATATAAAGAGTTTACATGATGACTAAAGCCCTATAATTTCCTCAGTATGTCTTGATCAATGGGTGCACTTGGAACTGCTATTTTACCCTATGCCTCTTAAGTTTAGATTAGGGCTGTCCAACCTGTGGCCCCCAGAGCATGGGGGCCCCACTGGTGTGACTTGCATGGCGTACAGCCCTCAGCTGCTTTGAAATTGGAACTTAGATCAAAACAAAAAGAAGTCGTGAAAGATGGAAATATTACAAAAACCACGAATATGGAATTTATTATGGTCTCAATCAGTTCAAGTCTGGTCTGTATAGAAGTCCCACTGTATTCCTATGCTCTTCAGGCATTTGTCTTTCTTAACATTAACCACAGTAATACTAAAAAGTCCCTTTAAAACAGACTATTACACAAGTAGAAGTCATTTTGCTGGTATAGTTTGTTTGGGGGACTGTTTTAAGTTATATTCAGAAAAGCAATCTTGCCAGAGTAACTTCATCTACACAAGAGAGATCTGTCACTATACTTAGGTCAACCTCTCTATATCAATGACATAAGTAAGGATTGGTTAAAAACCTGAATTGCATAAAGCAGCAGTTGCTAATCTGTGTTACATGTACCACCGGTGGTATGCAGACAACCTGACAGTAGTACACATTAACAGATTTATTATAATTACCTTATCTGACAAAAAATTGTTGGTGATACCTTAAGGTAGTATCATTTAAAATTAGTAGTGCACACAATCTGTCAGAGTTTGTGAACCACTGGCCTAAAGTATTTTCATTGACGAATATATTCATTAATAATTCTCACCTTGAGATATTTCTTTCCTATGAGATTTGTCAAATCTTTCAGTGTTAAGAAGCACCCCAATAGCACTCTGTAGACCACATGGAGTAAGTGCACCTCATCCATGTATTTTGACATTTGTAAAAACAAAGAATGTACTCCTGCCAGTTTAATTTACCCATGTCAAAACAGCTTCCCATAGGTGATATCTGGTAAAATATGGCTACAGACATTTTTAAACACTTTAAAAGTGTGCATCTTGGGGGAGAGTGGGAGGGGGAAAAGCTGCTTGTCAGGAACAACTGTTACTACCTTACTTCTACAGGATCAATACAAGTTTAGCTAAATCACCCTCAACTTTGACCCTGAATGAGGCAGGGTTGCAATTGGAGCAGTTTTGCTACATTTGCTACCTTGTAACACTACAGAATTATGCACATGTAACAACTGCAACATAACTGCTTGCATCCCATCTTTTCATATTACTACACTTACATCTGTCTGCACCCTATACTTACCTGAAGCTAGCAAGCAGTGTTTTTTTTTTAAATCAGATCTACCTTCCTCCATGAACATGCAGCTCATGTTAAGTGATTTACCTTTGTGATTTCATATCATCAGTCTAGATAGATTTACTGTGTCCATTCTACCCATCCATGGACTGGGATAGGCCCCCATGGTAGTGTTTACCTTTAAGGAGCAAATAATTCAAATTCCCTCCCAATTCAAAAGGGACTTCAATATTTCAACTTATTTATTTTCTACCAACTATCAGAGGAATCAACATCAAGTCACCAAGCTAACAATACTGCCAGCCAGGTATCAACCGTTACAGTAAACTAGGTGTGTTAATGAGGGAGCCGGAGAAAATTATCACAGCTCTAATTTCCTTTTAATAAACAATACTTTCTTAATTTTAAGATTATAACCTAAAACAACTTTATGAACAAATTGCACTCATGTAGTCTCATACCTGAATCCAAATTAAAACAAAAATTACTCTTTCTAAAGACACTGACTGAACCAGAGTCTTCAAGCCCTTAAACCATCTTATTGAGCACTTATTAAAAGCCTCAAATATATGAACAGAATGCACAACCCAATTTAGATCAGAATTATTTTTATGGGTTTTTTAGCATTTAATCAAACAACTGAAATGGCTGACAGGCAGTTTCTGCTGGCCACACAAGAACCCATGCGACTGTTTGAAAAGGCAACCATGTATGCATATGGGGGAAGAGGGCAGGGCATTAATGCTCCCCTTCAGTTTAGTAGTCTGAGTGTTTAAGGATGAGAAACCTGGGTTTAAGATAACTTAAGGCAGAAATAAATTCAGGCATGACCGGCTGTAGTGTCATCCACTTAGAAGGCTTACTCCCAGAGCACAGCTGTGGCTTACTTAGCCTACTTCTCTTTCCTGCAGTTTACAGAATGTCAAAGACAAGAGAAATTTTTGTTTAATGAATTTTGGCAGTAACTTATTTAGGCAGATTCTCAGAAGCAACAAAACCCCTTTCCCTTACCACCTACAATCTTAGCTTCAGTCAGGTTTAGAGCCTTACATATAAATCCCACGTAATCAGGGTTCAAATTACACTTCAGCTCTTGGGGGGGTCTGCAAAAAAAATTGGGCAGCCCATCACAATGCCCTAATAAAATTGGAGACCCCCCCCCACAGGTTATGATTTGCAAATCATACAGGGGGGGTTCAGCCCCCCTGAGCTTCCTGTAATTCTAACCCTGCATGTAGTGACCAGAGAAAATGCATTAACATAGTACATGAGAAGCGCATCTGCACGACGCTGTCACAATAGCAACACACTACAGCGATGTAGCATTGGGTGTCATGAACCGTGATGCTGCAGCTGTCACTGTAGCAACACGTTCCCTCATTATAGCATGTTGCTACAGTGACAGCAGCTAAAAACTACTGTATACAGGGCCGTAAGGGCACATGCAAACGTGCCCAATGTGTGCTTTAAAAAAACCCCAGAAAACAGAACATGTGATCTAGATGATCCCAGTTCAGATTAAATGCAATCCATCGTGCAAAGCTTAGCGATAAGCTATAGTAACTGTGAAATATTGGATCCAAGTTACAAAGCTCTAACTTAGGAACCCAGCTGTTCAGTTAAAGATACAGAATAGTAAACCAGGGACAAGGAGATGAGAAAACACTACCAGCTCATACATATATGGAGTTAGTGCATTTCCTCACTTGTTAACTGATTTTAACCCATTATACTTGACCTTAAGCAAAAAATTCCCATTATTTCTACAGTAACATACACACCTCAGTTCTTACCCTCACTGAAGGCAGTTTGAGGGCTGCCAAAGACTGTTTTGTCACGACCATGAATGAGAAAGACAAAATACCATTTAAGTTGGTCAAATGTGTTCACATTACACTAAAAGGCTCAAACTCAAATTAAATTTACAGTTTCTCAGAAGATGTCTGTTGTTAAGCACCAAGATTAGCCAGATGTCACAGGTGACACATTGCTATTAAAAAGTGAAGCTATTGCATTAACTTGATAAATCAAAAGGACACAATCGTCAGGTCAGTGGAAGGATCATATTTGTCTTACACCACTTAATTATACCTTACATTCTGGATCAGCAAACGTGTCGGACCATTGTTGTTTAGTTTACAAAGGAGCAGCTGCCATTTCAAGCTGGAACTGCAAGCAGAAAGAGGCTGTGTCTACATGAGACGCTACTGCACAGAAGCAACAAGCTATGCACAGTAGATTGGTGCAACTTTGCAGTAGCCCTGGAGGGCACTAACCATTGTGTGATGCTATGGCACAGTAGCTCATTGCCATTGTGTAGTAGCGTGAGAAAAAAAAACCCGTGCAGAGAGGCTACTGCACGGTAACACTGGTTACTGCGCAGTCATTTAGTATTTGGTTAAGCAAGTATTAAATGACCACGCAGTAACAACAGCACAGTATGCCACTCGTATAGATGCAGCCAGTATATCCCAGTTGAATCTTGCTCCTATTGAAGTCCTAAGACTCACAATAAACTATGGATAACTTTGTTATGCAAGCATACAGCTTTTATAGTTAAATGCCAAGTTGTGTCTGCAGGACTTCAAATAAAAAATGGTTGCCTCCACTCACTGTACTAATCCTAATACACATAACTTGAAATTATCCAGTATTAGAAAGATAAAGTGACAAATTCAGATTAAAAAGGCACAAATATACATGGCAGCCAGAAGTCTTTCAAGGTCTGTTATTTCAATCGCATCTTCTCGCTCTCCACTTATGGATGACATAGGTGTTTAAGGGAACATTTCCTCTTCTTCCAACATTTGATACCGGCTGATGTCTTTAGATAGACTTGTGAGAGCTGGGCATTGTCAGCAATCATTGCCAAATAAACTTCGCTGGAAAATGTTGTAGCTGTCATCATCACTGCTCTCAATGTTTCATTTTGGCATTCAAACAATTCCACCAATATAAAAAAACCTGGAGTTAACAAGAAACTAAGTCTGCCCCTGGTACCATCCATTTTTCTTGTGTTCAACTTAGTCAGGAGTTACCCAAAATCCTAATATTATTTAAGGATGTAGGGGCCCATGGGAAGCCTCGCCCCTTGACTCTGCAGGGAGGCAGGGGCTGGAGCTCCCCTCCACCTCTGGCCGTGTCCCAGGACCTGCAGAGCAGGCAGCTGGCTCCAGTGCATGGAGCTTCCCTCCAATAGCACGTGAGTGCAGGGCTGCACATGTGCAGCAGGGAGCACTGGCAATAGAGGTAGGCCAGCTGAGCTGTGCTCCTTGCTGAGATGTGCAGCACTGGCCAGAGTCATGTGCCACTGGGCACCAGCACCAGCCACAAGTGCCCTGAGTGCTCCTGCCTGCTGCTGCCACCTGCCAGGGCTACACACAAAGGGTGATGTGCAGGAGGGTCCCCACACCCCTTCACACCGCCCACCTGAGCTCTGCACTGCCACCTCCCTGGGCACAGGCTCCATGCTGCCACCTGCCTCAGCCTCACACTGCCACTCAGCTGCAGCTCTGGCCCTGTTCTTTCCCTACCTGGTGCCCAGAGTGAGCAGGAGGCCAGGGAAGCCAAGCAGGTCCACTGGCAGCTGCAGCAGCCCTGCCCAGAAGCTGCTGCTGGCTGGACTGGGCCCTTCTGCCCACAAAGGTGGGAGGAAGGTGCAGTATAAGATGTCAGCAGGGGGTGCATACATGGACACCTCACTCCCACCCTCATCGGCAAAAGGGCTGGGTGGGATACAATTAGTTGGTGGGTGCCACAGGCTGCATGAAAGTGCCTGGTGGGCCGGATGTGGACCATGAGCTTTATTTTGCCTGCCCCTGGCACAGACAAATCTGGAGAGATGTTAGTCAGTAGACAAAATTTGAACAGGATAATGCAAGTCACAGGATTTTGGTCGTTTTTTTGGCGTACAACTCAAAAATTCTCACCAGCCTAAAGAAATACTGTACTAACCGGTTTTTAACAATTAGACCTTTCTTCCTTATGTAATGATCTTATAAAACTGGCAGCATTGTACAGCATGCCCACATGCACTCCAGCTGTTTCCTTTTCACAACATTCAGCCTTAAGCTTTAAAACAAAAGTGTTAACAGTAACAACACAATGAAGCCAGAGGATATCCCTATTTATTCTTTGACAATACATATGGTGGTGATATTCTTCACTGGGTAAAATCTATGGCCTTTCAAGTTCTAATTCTTAAGTATACAAGACCTCATTGCACCCAGACTCATGAGGTCACACCCACAGACCAATCCCATGCCACTCACCTGGCCTGCAGAGCCGGAAGGTTGGGCACCACTAGGCTAAAAGTACAATAATTTAGGTTTGCATTTTGCTACTTAAATAGAGAAGCATAAATTGAGCAGTCTAGGATCCTGTATTTGTGAAAGTTGAGGCAGGTTCCACAAACCAAATAATCTCTCTCTCAGACTTTCACAGCCATCTGCCTGCAGCATTAAGTTCAACTTTACGTCAGAGTCCTTTGCTAAATTTAAGAACTAATGTGCATTGCTCACACATAAATATGTTCGACATTAACTCCTCCCAAGCCTTCAATTGTGTTATTTAGCACTTACTAGAGTTAAATCTGATCTTAAAGCTACTGGTACAAGTCTGGAATCAGTTTTTACCAATTCCATTAACACAAACATAACTCATCACCAGACTCCAGTCTTGTGCTTCAAGTATTTGGACTTCCAAGAATATGTCTCTGCAATTTCAGCCCATTCCATATAGTCACCTAAGCCTGCTATCTAGAATTACACTTACATTTGGCTAAGCTCTCTTTGTCCCCCATTAAATTTCCACATTAAAAAAAAAAAAAATCTTGTCAACATTGCTCATGCCAAGCTAGCCAATGCAGTTGAGAAATTCATATAACACCACCCACTGTATTCTTATACTAACCTTCATATAGGTGGTGTGCCAGGACCCATCTATAGAAAAATCAAGTTTGTTAGAAGCCACAATTATACAAACAGCATGGCATTTAACTAATTTCTTCAGGGTCCAGTGTACATATTTATTAAACCTACTAAACAGAGTAGGCAAAACTAACAAGCTCTACTTTCTTACAGGGGAACGAACTGGTAGTTAGAGGTCGCAGAAGAACTTTCATCATCACAGATGTCTAATATACCAATATCCTCAGATGCAATATTTTGCTTATCTACAAAGCTGAAATGTTTCACATTCCCTTACCAACTAACTTGTTTAAGAAGCATTGCACTGTTTTTTCTCAATTTATTTTAACATGTAGCTCATAAATGCTCACTACTAGTCAAAATATCCTAACAGATATCTTTGATTTCATTCCCAAAATGTAGTCTATCACCACCCTGCATCTACTACGTACACTGCTAAATTGGCACACCTGGATTTCCTCAAGTATGGAATAAATAAGCTATTGCCATTAGAATGAAGCAGTGCATTTTTATTGTGTAGAACCTTTTTAATTGCTGGCCTTTTCTAAAATATTTTCCAAAACTTTCCAAACTTTTATCCCCGTTGATACAACTTGGCCATTACAAAAACTCACTTATCTCGAAGCTTATCAGAATAATGAAGCCAAGAATTGGTTAATTACTGACTTCTACTACTGTATTTAGACTCAGTACTCTCCCACAAATTCATCTGTTCTATATCACACTCAAGGAGTTTAAAAGATCTTCAGGTTTTACACCCAAGTAGCCCTGAAAAACTGCAGAAAAGTAAAGTAAAGTAATCTCCTAACCCTTGCCAAACTCCATGTGACATTATCCATTTTCACAAAGAACATCACTGCATGCTCAGAATGGTAATTCTAGAAGAGATGGAGATGAGTTTCTCTTTGACTGTAGGGGCCAAAAAACAATGGCCTCAAGCTGCAGCAGAGGAAATTCAGGTTGGAGATTAAGAGGAATTTTCTGACTATGAGGGTGGTCAAGCACTGGGAGAGGCAACCCAGAGAAATTGTGGAATCTCCACCCTGAGAAGAATAGCTTTCAGAGCAGGTTGGACAAACTCAACAGTGCTGGTTACACCGGGGATGATCCTACCTTGAAGAAGGGGAGACTAAACTACATGATTTAAGTCCCTTTCAGTCCTACTTTCCTAGGATAAGACAAAAGAAAGTTGGTTTCCAATTTGTTTATATTTTCTGCAGAGACAAATATGCCGGCAGTCCAAGCAAAACCTACAGTCAGGCTCTTGATAAAGCAGTATCTTTAACTAATTAAGTTTTAGTCCCAAGTCAAAAGACAAGAATGCACTTACTGGGGAGAGGAAGAAACAGCGTGCACAAAGAAAAGCTTAAGCTGTTTTGGTCCAAATTAGTGTTAAAAATAAAACTGACAAGAATAAGTTACATTTGACCACATCAGGTTATGGGTATATCAAAACATGATACAGAATTAAATCAGGGGCTGTCATACACAGAGCATCTCAAGCAAGCTTGTACAGCCTGCAGCATATTCCTTTGTTCTGGCAGCCTTCCTGCTAGCTAGACAGGGTATCAGTAGTTTAGAGTTGCTTATGTATACCCACATGTCCCACTATCGCACTTTTAGGGATAGCAAAAGACACACCTTAAAACAGAAAACTACTTATCAAGGCATTCTTTCATGAGCTTATGTAGAGCTGTTTATCTGACTCAACCACCACAATCTACACTACAGCCATTGTACTTTGACTCGCACACAAAACTTGACATCCCTTAACTCAAGAAAAGGTAACTGAAATTTTAGGATATTTAACCTATTAACTGACTCCATATATTGAGCCAATTCTTGCACCCCAAATACTGGTAAAAATATTTTATTTTTACAGTGATATTATTTACACATGAGGTACATATTTAACCATATTTACCCAGTTCTAAGATGAGGTTCCCCCCCCATTTAACTTGGGAAGGGGAGGAGCCCCTCATCTTAGAATCATGTATAAGGGTGGTAGAAGGCTGGTAGCTGCTAGGGCTAATCCTCCAGCCCCTACCTGGAGTTGAGGTCATAATCACAGGTGCTGCCTGCCTCCCCCTTCATCTCTGCACCGTTATTTCCCCCTGCAGCCCCTCCAGCCCCTATTATCTCCCTCCTCACCTCTTACCTTTGCTCTGTGGCCACCAGACTTCATGCATACTGCAGCAACCCCAACCCAACCCCACAGCTGCTATGGGGGACCTGCTCTGTGCCCAGGCTAGGATGTGGATGGAGAACACAGGCTGAGGAGAAGCGGAGAGCAGGGGCAGGCACGAGTAGGGGGGAAGCTGCTTCACCTCCCCACACTACCTGCCTCTCCCACAGCCTGCCCCTAAGCATGAGCTGAAGGGATGAATTAACAATGACCCTCCAATAATTAAATCGTATATGTGGAAAGTGACAACAAAAATGTATAAAATTTTCCACATAGAGATGAAGGTAGCTACACTCCCCTTTGTTTAGAGTAGCTTTTTTATACACCACAACCTTCTTGATGCTACTTAGAAACAAAATAGTTTGTTTTGAGCAATTCATCAGCAAGAAGAATAAGTTATACTCTATTCTAATTAGCAAATACAAATGCATGTGTTTAGTTAGTGGGGGGGAGGAGGGGGCGGAGAGAAGAAGACTATCATGGCAATATCCATCTACCACACAGGACTGGGCATGGATGATATGTTCTCTCTCCATAAGTTTGCATTTTGGTTTGTATGCAGGTTTTTTTGTCTGTTTTTTTTAATCTGAGGGGTTAATTCTGGAAGACTGGGTTTGGGGCTGAAGGGATGGAAGAGGTCCCATTTTGGGTGGCTGTGAGCATAAGAGAGCTTGGGGACACCACATGCAGATTTGGAGCCCCAAGGAACCCTTTTTTTTGGAAGCAGCAAAGAACATATCTGGGGCCAGCGAGGAGAGTCATCTCCTGCCCAGGGACCGAGGGAGGCCCAGTTGAAACCCTTAAGAGACGGAGGCTTGGAGGGGCCATTCCTTGATCTGGGGCCCAAAGGGCAGCAGTAGTTCTGAAAGATGCATAGTCCAGCAAGAGCCTCACATTGAATTGAGGGGCTGAGGACCAATTGAGGCTCTCAAGGACATGGGAACCGAGAAATGAAGTGGGGCAAAGTTTCTGACACAGAGATATTGGACTGGCACTAAGGGCCCACCCAACCAAACTATCAGACAGGGCTGGGTGCCCAATAAACCAAGTTATCGGGCTGGGGCCAAGGGCCCACTGAACCGAGGATGCTGCCAATGACCCAATGAGACATTAACTGGCAACACCTGCAAGGCACAGGCATGGTTAGAGGGGAGGTTGGAGACCACAAAATAGACTCATAAGGTGATTAGCACACTAGCAACACTGGAATGGCAGATCAGCAGCCATATAGGGGTCCTTGGCAGCCTCCTGCTTCCTCAATTTGAGCAAGGCAAGGCAGGAAAGAGAATGGAGGGGAGACCAGAGATCCCAAGTAGAACAGGAGTTACACAGCTAGCCAGTGGGCGCCATCACAGCTCCTAGGGCATAGACCTACCACAAATATGCTTGTGGCTGCAACTATTACGATTTGCCTAAGTTTGTCCCAGTGATATGCCTGTAAAATGCGTATCATCCCATAACATTTTGAAAACAGTTAAACTACATCACACTATATGTGCATGCATCAAGAGTAAAGTTAAGCCTGTAGGTATAGTAGGTTCCTGATCGCTCTGGCTAGACAGACTTTTGGCCAAAAAAAAAAAAAAAAATTACCTTTTGTAACAAGTTGTAAAAAAGAAATGGCTCTTGAAGACACAGCACTTTAATAGAAGCAGTACACTTTGGGGTTATAAAAAAAAAAAAACATTCAACTTTATAGTTGCAAATATGTGTTTCAGTGGCAAATACCAGTTCCTGCCCCAAAGCAAACAAGTAATGAGAACTACCAGATTCTTACATTGAAAAGAGAGAGACCTAACACTTACTTTTATTTTGTGCCCCCATAGCTTTGTTACTGACAACCTATAAATTCAGAGAACATTTGAGAACCATTTTACATGCTATTTGTTTAAAAAGAAAAAGAAAAAGAAACAAAATATGTTTTAAGTCTTAAAATGTTTACTTGTGAAATTTCATGTCAATACTCACTAGCTCAATTCCTGCCCTAGCTCCAACTGAAGGACTAGTTGATAAATTAAATGATCAGGTTACTCCTTAAAATGATAGTACAGAAGGAATATTTACATGCTTAATGAAAACATACCTGTTTCTATTCTTTTAGACATCTCAACATTTCACCAATAAAAAGGTGGTATACAAGGGGTTGAGTCTTCAGTTCAGAAGATTACAGGAATTTTCCTTACTTTCCCTGGCTCATCCCTTTGCCACATAAGAGCTATTTGTCCCTCCATACTCCAACCCACCCCACAGTTCCTTTAAACCCAAAAGGCAATTTCTCTTCAAGTTCAAAGAGCTCATTCTCAAAACGGGGCTGCCCATTTTTACATAGTCTGTTCTCCCCAAGTAAATAAAGCAGGGAACCAAGTATTTCTAATATACTGAAGTTTACATGAGTACCACAAACCTGAAGAACTAGCTATTCTCTTGTGTTATATTTGTATTACATCTTTAATGTTTATATGCATTTTAATATTAATATTTAGAAAGTCAAAAATAAAACAGTAGTGTTAGTCTTTTCTTCTGCTTACAGATTATACTGTTTCCTTAATTGTCCCTAGGACCCACAAGACATAGATACCTACCTCAATTATGTGCACAGCTAGGGCAATCTAAAGAGAACCATCTTTAGTTTGAAGAGGGTGGGGAAGCCCCGCATTCTTTATTCATGCAGTCTGTACTCAGACTATTTAACAACATCATTTTCTTCACATCTATCATAACCCATGCCACATCATATTCACTATGGATTGATATATAAATATGGTACATCTTCAATACCAGGGGTGCACCAATAAAAAATGTTTTGGCCAATACCAATGGCCGACTAGTAAACTAGCAATATATTGTCTGATACCAATCTGATAGCTGATATGCAGCCCTGCAGTGCTGTGCCAGTAAGTCTGTGGGGGGAAGAGGCAGACTGAGGCCCCCATGAAGAGGAAGGGAGTGGGGCAGGGGCTGCCCAGTTGAGCCCAGGCACAGGACAGAGCTGTGGTAAGCTCATCTGGGGGTCAGGCAAGGTGGGTGGCTCCCACCCATGCATGCACCTCAAGGGGAGGCATGCGCCCCCTGGATTTGCGTGCAGGGCAAGGGTGGGCTGCCTGCTGCAGGCTTGGGGCTAGTGGCTGCACCAGCTTCTTCCAGACAGAGCAGGCTGGGCTGGAGCTGAGCTCAGGGTTGGTAGCAGTGCTGGGAGGGGGAGCATTGGGGGAGGGGAGGGAGGGCAATACAGCCAATTCTGGGGTAGCTGTAGCCCATCCTGCTGCCCCGCCTCCCAGCACCACCCCCGCCCATCCTGAGCATAGCCCCAGCCCAGCCCCTCTGTCAGGATGAGGCTGATGCAGCCCCTGGCTCCAAGCCTGCAGCAGGCAGCCTGCCCTTGCCCTGTGCACAAATCCAGGGGAGGCACATACCCCCCATGCCTCCCCTGGGGGTACACGCAGCAGCAGCAGGAGCTGCCCCCCAAACAAGCCACCCACGGCTCTGGCCCACACCCTGCCCTGACTGGGCAGAGTCCGCCCCTGCCCCTCTCCCTCCCTCACCATGGGGGCCTCAATCTGCCACCCCTATGCCCCTTCCCCCTCACAGACTTACTGGCTGGAAGCTGCTTTCCAAGCTGCTGAGCTGTGTTCTTGACCACATGCACGCTGCAGCTGCACACATGCACACCACATTTAATGCTGACATTATCAACTACACTGGCCAGAAAAAGCTGATCGCTGATAATGGCGATTTTCCTTTCATCGGTGCTGATCCAATATAAATTGGTGCACCTCTATTCAATACATAATCCCAAGCATTACGTAATATTTCATTTCATTCTTGCCTCATTATAAGAGATCAGCATTGAACTTTAGGACACTTCTTTCTAGAGCTGAAGTCAGAGTCCAAGAAAAAAAATCTCAAAAGATTCCTTCTGATAGGGCAGGGTTTTACAAGCCAACTGTACAACTATGACCTGGTTATGAAAATCACTTTAGTATATTCTTTGACATAAGCCACCTGGCTCATTTCACTGGCATACTAGTCTATCTGAAGGAAATCAGTATTACTGTTAGAAATGTAGCCAAAACATGCTTTAAATTAGCACTCATTCAACTGGTGGTCTTAATTCTGTCTACTGTCATTCATACACAAGTTCCATTAGTCACAGAGGGATGGGTTACTAGCACACACAGTTTACACAAACTACCATTTTACTAGAAAACAACAAAACATGCCACCCATGCCTTAACCAGATTCACTCTATTCTACAGAGAAATAAACAAATGAACAAGAACCTCAAACCAATACTGCATTCCACACCATTTCCCATGAACTAAAAGGAAATAGAAGGTACATGTAGCATTTATTTTGGATAAATACTTGAGCTAAATGCATAGTGCTCAATCTTTTGACCTCACAGGTCAAATAAGAGATACAGAGCCAATCCATACCACCCCTGCCACAACACTGCCCCGATCTAGTGTGCAGAGCCTGGAGCTCTCCACAGGTCTAATTATTTGGCAGCAGAGGACGATAATGGTGAAACAGTAACAGCTCGGCTGGGCCTACACGCAATCTTTATCACCAAATTAAAACAACAGCGCATCTTGCACAAAAAGTGCAGTGGTAAGGAATCCTCACATGGCCCTGCTGTCCACAACTATGTCAGGTTGCACCCGCCAGGCTGCGGAGGCCCTAGGGGAGGGAAGCAGTGTGGGAGCTCAAGCCCACAACCTGCGCCTGTCCCAGGTACAGATCTGGAAGACGCGAGTCCCCCTGCCCACTGGGAGTGCACCATGGCACCAGCCCTCCCCCAAACGGGTGACCCATGGCCCCGTCGTGCTCCCCACTGAGGCCCTGCAGCCGAACATCGCAGCCCCAGGCCCCGAGCCACACTCAGCTGAGAAGCAGCCCCAGCCCTGCCCAGCTCCCTCCCTACAGAGGCTCCTCTCCCCCTGAACTTACCTGCTGGAGCTGCTCTGCAGGCTGCCTGGGACCACATGCGTGTCTATGCATGTGGCACTCCCCATCTCTCCACCTTCCTCCCACTCCCCCCCAGCTCCCTGCAGGCTAGAACTCTGCCAGCCTGCAGGGACCTTATTGCAAAATGGCAAAATCCATTGGTTTCTCTGGTAAAATGAGAAATCCACATTTGCCTCTAATAACAGGCAAAATCTCTGTTTACTCCATTTTTCCATGGGAAATGGAAAACCCGGATCCCTGTTTATCAGTCAACTGGCATTAGTAGCAAAGTCAATGCCAGCCCATTGATCAACTCCACCCTCCTTCTGGAGAGGAAGGGACAGGATGTTTACTACTAAGACTACCTGGTACTATGAAGACACAGTCAAATCTTCATTTTATTTTTCAGGCTGACCAATTATTTCACAAACATTAAAAGGATAATTATACCACAATATTTACTGAAGAGATTTTTGAATAATTTAACTAAACTAGGAGGTTAAGCTAGTTTGTGTAGAACATGATAATAAATTAATCTCTTTGGTGCAACTCAACTTTAAGTAGAAGGCCACTTTCTGAGTGCCTGTCATCACGGCTCTCTGAGTATAGAGCAAAACTTGGATTTCAGGACAGAGGTCATGAGAAAAATGAAGGAGAGGTGGAAGGAGCAAACAATTCAACAATATGACTTGTGGAAGACTGACAAATGGCTGTACCAGGTTGTATGTACAGTGGCAAATGGTCAAAATGAAAGCCTCGTCATCTGGCAGTTATCCATACCCCACACCATTTGCATCTACCTCGGTTCTTCTCATAGTGCAAATACTAATCTCGTCTCTCCCACCTATCTGCAGTCCCGAAGCTCTCCATCCATTGTAAATTCTACATTCTCTTTCTCAATCTTGCCAAATATCCCTTCAGCAACCCTAATATTTCAGTTTCACATTACCCCTCAGCTATTTGATCGGCTCCACACAAGCTTTCTTCCTGAGATTCAGCTGCATTCAGAAAGGACCCTTCAGGTTCCCAGGTTGCATTTTCCCTCCTGATTGCAGGAAGGGTCAAGAAAGCAATGCTGCAAAAAAATCAGCAACTTTACCTTCATAAAGCATATGTTCTTTCCCACTTCCTTATTATGTATTTCTTATATAAAGAGAGCTACACTTAATAGTCTTATAATCAAGCCAACCAGCAGCTCATATCTTTTGAGTCTTTTGCATTATCAGCCTAAAAGTAGAAGAGGTGCTGCAAGTATGCATGTAATTTTTTTATTTTTTTTTTTTTACTATGATACTGCTTCCAATATCAACTAATGATTATTGCTGGACTCTCTTCACTGACCTGAAAAGATTGCAGTGATGCTTGTAAGAGTGAGTTTGATTGCCAATCCATTTACCAGTTTGACACAACAACAGCTAAAAAGGTAGTAGCCAGGAATCTGAATATACTGGTCACAATGACTAAGAAGAATAAGATCCTTGGGTAACAGGTGTCATATTTACTTTGACACTTGTTATGCAGTTTACTCTCCTACATTAGACTTTGAAATCATTGTTCCCTTTTGTTCGTTTCTCTGCTGTTCACTGCGGAAGTTGTCAATTCGTGGTTAAGAAATCATGCTGGACATTTTCTGCCTTAACACATTCATTCTAATTTTTAGTATTAGCCAAATGCTGGACCCTAGAAATGCAACTTCAGTTCCAAGCCTTCACCAGCTTTGTCTGTTCCCTTATCTGGATAATCAGGGGTACATTCCATTTACCTCATTAGTGTGTTTATACTTGCTAATGGTAAAATGGCATTTCAAATTTTGGTAACAAACACTCAGGGTAAGTATACTTTAATTAAAAGTTAGCCAATGCCTTGAAGCAAGCTTTTAGTTGTAATAAATTACAGTTTAAGGATGGCAGGTTTCCCCCCACAACCACCACATTTGTGGTTTTTTGGCCATTCACTGGCTACATTATCATATGTCTTTTCTCCAAAGTTTCTAAAACCTGAATTCAAGACAGAGAAAGAAGAATTTCACGCTCAACAGTGTGTCTATTTCAGTACTCAGCATGTTATAGTACCTAGGTAGAGCACTGATTCTTCAGCACTCCCTAACTTCTTCCTCTTGCCCTTTATCACCAATCCCTCAATCCTCCTCACATTCCTAGCAAATATCCTATTTTCTCAAATAGAACACATTTTCCCCCAAAAATCAGCTACTGAATATTGGAGTGTGAGTTATACGTGAAAAATACGGTAAGAGCAGTTTCTACTGCTTACCAGATTAAACCAAAAGGTAGTCTGTACCCAATCCACAAAGAGCAGAACAATGTGCAGGCTCAGCTCTGTAGCTGCAGCTACTCAGTTACTGACTATGAGGAAAAATACTGTTTTTGAAAGGCAGAATGAAGTGGAGCATATCTGATGCCAGGGCGCACTGTAGGCAAGAAAATATGGTATTCATGTCCATAGCTTCAGTAAATGCCTTAAGACAAACAGTTGCAAAGCACTGATTCAAGACCTGATATGCTTCTGGCCCCAGATGCCAAACTCTGCAGGCATTTAGTTTAGTTGGTTATTAGTGCTGTAAGCAGCTTTTAGCATCCTGGGCCACACCTAAGTGTCCAAGATTTTACCTCTCAGCTTCATCTTGATCTCATTATCCTCCTCTCACTTCCAAGTTGCTTCATATTCGCCTTAGGTGATAAACAGAAAAGTAGCTCTCCACTGTTACTGAACTGACATCACCCATCAGTAGCAGAAGTCCAGCTATCTACAAAACACATACCGATGGTGTTCAGTTTTATGCTATAGTCTCTATAGGACGTACTCTCCTATGTGTTCATTAAGCTGTATTTGTTGCCCAATGTCAAACTAATTCCTTCCAAAGCTAATTAGGGTGAAGCACTGTAGCAGTCCAAAGAAAAGCTTGCCCAAGTTCATCTGCCAATGCCTGCCAGAGGCAATGGTTCTCACTTCCAGCACCTGTGTATAAGCCAAGGAAGATTAATGGAAGCCCATAACAAACAGCAGAAGCAGTGAGGGAAAAGAGAGCCTTTGAAGACCATCTATTCAATAAAACTATTCTGGTTCACATTTACCAAGGTATTTATCAAGTTAAGTGGCTAACTGAAGATCAATTAGGCAGTAAGAAGAGGAACTAATAGTGTGTTATGGAGCGGGGAGGAGGTTGATACCACTTTTCAGCAGCACTGCAAAACATACCTGATATTACCTTCCTCTGTAGAAAGTTATATGTCAGCCCTGAGAAGCTGACCTTGTCACCTGTGGAAGAGCATGCCTTTCTGAACCAGTTAGTCTTTAAAGTGCCTCCTGCCTGACTTAAGACTTACACTGTTAACCACCTCTCCATTTTGGGAGAAACTCTTCACTCTGGAAACATTTTGATATTGATAAGCAACTGCAATCATGGCACAAGCAATGCCATTGAAAACTGTTCCTTTTCTATTAAAAAAAAAAATTCTGTTTTGATTTTGGAAGCCTCAGCCCAATTTGGCATGAATCTCTCTCAATACCCCCCACACCACCCAACCAATGGAAGCTTATGTTACTTGATCTCTCACTCTACCAAAATTCAAATCATCTCTTCATCTCTTTTACAGGAAGGAACTTCAGATTGTTATCAACTCCTAACAAGCAGCTGTCAGACAACTGGTTTTCCACATAAAGAAGTCTAAGGTCATCCTCATGCCATTCTAGGCCTACTGAATAAATACAGAAAACCTGCAGTTTTTAAGAGATGCTTTCATATCTGTTAGCTTTGATCTTTAAAGGAAAAAAAAAAACCCCACACACACAGGAAAAAAGCCCACACAGTCCTGGGTCTTCATAAAGATGTATTGCTGGCATTTGGCTACACATACAATGTTACATTTCTTTTGGCTAGTTATCACCCCATGCCCCCCTCACAGCAACAAAAATGCTCAACACCTAACCACTTAACAGAAAACCTTTATTGTAAAGGACATTTTCCACTGTTACAGTTAACATTTAGTTTAAGTTTACTTACTGTTACTAACTTCAAGACAAAAAAAATACTTGATCATTAGCTAGTGTTCTGCTTAAACTTTCATTTGAGAAAATATTTTTAGCAGTGCCTCGCTTTATAACTAGATTTCCTGTTAACACTATGTAGTTTCTCACAGTGCTGCTAACTATGAAGCTAATTTGTATCAACACTGTCTTGTTACAATCTAGCTTGAAGAACCTATTACCAAATATGCTGTACTTCTACATCCAAATACTTCAAATTGATGTCCAGATGGGCCAATGTACAGGAAAACCGAGTCCAAGGTGAATGTTCTCAAGCCATGTTTTTATGTGAAAGTGACAGAGAAACAGACAAGTTCATAGGATATTTTTGAAAAAAAATCTCACATCTCTAAAGCAGTGTTGTTCTACTCATCTAGTGGAGTTATTCTTCCTTCAGCCTTCTCCAGCACAATGTATTTCCATCACTGCACTTATTTTTCCCCCCTCGAGCCAGTATTTGATACTTCATGATTAAATTCAACCACTGGCATAGATGGAACTCCCAGGCATTTTTAGACGTGCAAGTGCTGCAGCACTGGGTGCTTTGAAAAGTGTCTGGTGCTGCATCACTCATAGTTGTATAAGTGCTGAAATGCACATCAGCGCTGAGAAAATGGCAGCAGCGCGCCTCTGAACTAAAACACACAGAAAGTTTTAGTTCAAAAGTGTACTGCCACCATTTTCTGCATGCTGATGCACATTTTGCCACTTACACAACTGCATGTGGTGCCGCGCAGTTTGCATCAGCTCATATAAGGAACAGGTTCAATTAATAAAGTCTGCTCTGAAGTGGCAGCTCTCCAGTGCATTGTGGGCCAAAACAGTACGTGGATAAATGTCCCACACGATCAGCAATATCTCTGCAAAACAGCAAGGTACTTAAGCTTCCCTTTTAAAGCAGCACCCTGTTTAACACATGCAATACTGTCATGGCAAAAAAGTCATTACTAAAGCACAAGGTATACAACCTAGGTCAGATAAAGAAAATATTTAAGATAAACCTATAAATCTATTAAGCTTATTGGAGTTAGGATTAGTTCAAATCTCCTCAGAATAGGGGGTACCAAAGTTAACTTGTATTTAAATGCAGGAGTCAAGTAAACTGACCATTGCTTATCTGAAGGGTAAATGAACATGCATGGTTTTTAAGAGAATAGTAAATTCCAAGTGTAATATACTTTGAAACATTTCAAGAAAGAAGAATTTCAGCTGGATGACTCATGTGCAAGCCCAGTCCCAACCCCAGCTGGGGGGAATAGTCAAAACCCAGCTCCAGTAGCAGCAAGTGGGGGGGTAAGGGACATAGCAGTGCAGCAGGGGCCTGGCAAGGGGACAACAGGTACTGACCTAGCAAGCGTCTAATGGAAGAGGCAGATAGGAGCATCAGGTTCTATAGCTGGGGTCGGCAACCTCCAGCATGTGTGCTGATCACGGCACACGAGGCCATTTTGCTCGGCATACCACCACCAGCCCCGGCTCTGGATAGCTGCTGCCAACCACAGAGCCCGGGCTGCTCCCAGCAGGCAGCTGGGAAGCTGCAAGCCCTACTGCAAGCAGCCCAGGCTCTGTGGTTGGCAGCAGCTACCCAGAGCCAGGGCTGGGTGCAGCAGGCAGGCTCCAGCATCAGCTCTGTTCCGGCATATGCATGCATGCCTTGGAGCAGGCAGTGGGAGGGGCCTGAGGCAGGGCAACCCCGGTCTCTCCCCCACTCCCAGCAGAGATGATGGTGGGGCTCTGGAGCCCGATGCAGCTGTTTGAAGCCAGCCTGGACTCTGGGCAGCTGCAGCAAGCACCTCGGGGTAGACAGCAGAGACAGGGCCTGGCCCTGAGGCAGCATAGCCCTCCCATTGTCCTCTCCGAGGTGCACACAGAGTCACCACCACCATGGACCTGATGCCAGAGCTGTGAAGCCCAACACAGCTGTTTGCAGCCTGCCCACTGCAGGTGCCCAGAGTCCAGGTTAGCTACAAACAGCTGCACCGGGCCATCACCTCTGTGCCGGCAACAAGGGAGCGGCCAGGGTTGTGCTTAACAAAGAAAGTACACAACAAAGGCAATATTTATGATGATTAAATATACTAATATGCCATGCATCCTGCCAGGTACTACCCGCCTCTCCCCCCACCCCAATTTTGTTTTTCTGGTATGAAAGCACACTGGCACCTACCAAGGTAGACACTGTGGGTTTTTTGGCACTCCAGCCAAAAAACATTGCCTACCCCTGGTCTATAGTCTAGGTCAGAGGAGACCGGGGGAGGGGTGGTGGTAGCACCAGGATACCAGAGTTCCTCCTCCCAACCCCCCAACCTGTCCCTCTCCCAGAGGCAGAACTATAGGAGAACTGACTGACTGGGACTCGAGAGCAAGGCTTCAGGCGCCATGGCCACCTCTGTGCGGTAACTGGTGGGGTACCTGCCACTGCCTCCTCAAAACATTTCAGAGGTGTTTGAAACTTTGTTATATCTGTGTACATAGTTTTCACTTGCTAACAACCAAAAAGGCTGGAAGGCAGGCAGCAAGCTTTATCAGCTGAAAAAATTTCACATAAATTTGTCAAGCTAACTTCACTTTTTTCCACACATCTCAATAGTCTGTTTAGAAGGCTAGAACCCAAGAATAAGTTTACCCTATAAAGTGTTCTTAGATGTCAACCAACCAAAGAATCTAGTAGGATATTTCACATAATCTATTACAGACTTTAAGCTGAGACTTTACTAGTGAAGAACAAACTGAATTTTCTCATTCTCTGGTTCTCCACAGAGGAGCTTTAAAGTCAATTTAACTTCCTGAAGAAAACATATCAGGCCAAAAAAAGATTTATTGAAATCAACTCTTACCTGGAACCTATATTAAATCCATTCTTAAAAAGAAAAACTAAGATTCTATGGCAGACCTAATTCCATCTTTTATTACAGCAGTTCACAGCTAAACAAGGACACATGAATGAATAATCCAGTGGAAAGTTGATAAGGCAGTTCCCCAGTTTGATCCTACCCTGATCTTTTTTAGAAAGTGAAATAATGAAGCAGTCAAGTGTCAGAAATACCGGGTAATACCAATAGCAAATAATTCTGTTTTGGAGTAAGAGAAGTTTCACTTATTTATGGACGCCTGTATTTGTTGTAAATTGGGCTAAGACTCAGGTCTATTCATCTGAAAAGTTATCGAAATGTGTTATTCTATATAAATCTAAGTAGTTCCAAAGTTATGTTCAAGCCAGATTTCATGAATTCATAGATTGTAACGGGCTGGAACGGACGTTGTAGATAAACCGGGTCCAGTCTTTTCCTGCCTGGTGCAGAGAGACAACCGGGGTCAAGAGACCCCAGCAAAGTGACTGTCCAATCAGTCTCCTTTTGAAGATATCCAGGGTAGGTGATCGCACCACCACTGGAGGGAGTTTATTCCACAGTCTGGACACCCTGACTGTGAAGGAGTTTTTCCTGGAACAGGCTTCCAGGAGTTTGTATCCATTGCTCCTGGTCTTCTCCAGGGGTGCCCTGGTAAACAGTTGTTCACAGAGTTCTTGATGTACTCCCCTAATGTTGCAGTAAGCTGCTACCAAGTCCCCTCTAAGCCTTCTCTTCTGTAGGCTGACAAGGCCCAAGTCCATCAGCCTCTCCTCATATGACTCATCTTGCAAGTTCGTGGTCATATGGGGGGCTCTTCTCTGGACCCTCTCAAGTTTTTCCATGTCCTTGTTGAAGTGCAGCACCCAGAACTGGACGCAGTACTCCAGATTTAGGCTACAGGAGATCATAACACATTTATGGAAGTCAAGAAGGCTCAGTCAAAAGTCCTTTTCAAAAACTGGTTGATTTAAGTTTTTAGTAAAATCGGTCATACTTTTCCATTTGGGCTATGAACAGCCCACTAACTAGTAGCTTTAACAAAAACACAAAAAACAAAATAATCTTTCACCAACTTACAGGCAAGAGGAATACCAGTTCACAAACTACTGAACAGTGTTTTTAAAATCCACAGGACAGACAATAAACAGACTACTTTGTTCACTTGACATAACAGTACTCCTTCTAACCTTACTTCTTCATCACTGGCAATACCTCAATTTGAGGATGATCTCTACCACTCATTGATGGGTCTTGAGATGAGTTAAGAGTCCAATCCTTGAGCCACAGACCCACCACAATGTGAAGATATATAAATGAATCAAAGGTATTACTGGGAATGCCTTGTTTGAAAACTTAAGATTAATTTGCTGGCAGGTGACAGAATACAGGGGAAGTGACATCACTCCATATGATATGGACTTCTAAATCAGGCAGCAAAAAAGTTAATTTAGAACATAGCACCTTTAACCAGTGCTAAGAGTTTCCACAGATCTGCTATTAAAATTTCATTTACAGTCTTTGAGAGTTATTTATAAAATCTTTCATGTTCCCATGCATTCTACTGTAAGGAAAGTGCTGCTCCTAGCCATGCTCTTCAAATAAGGAAAAATAAAATGGGAGGAATGTCAGTAATGCTTCCTGCAGAGACAATGCATGTAAAGGATAACAAGGGTGATGTCTTAAATGGCACTTATACTGAAATAGCTTTATAACTATATTCCCAACTTATAGCTCAGGGACCTACTTCTGACATAATGAAAAACTTGAAACAGCCCGTTTCAGTCCAACTGCTATTCAAGGAACTAGTGACATGTTGATGGATGCTTATCTTTACAATATTTGACTTAGCCACAGAGAATACTGCCTTTGGGCCTTCACAACACATTAAGCGTTAGAACGCAAGGACAGAACAGGATGAGAAATCTGCATTTAATGGAAAGACATGGCTTGAACAACAAGAGCAGGCCCTTTCTTATACCTTTAGCCTTAGAATTTTGTATAATCTAAAAACAGATACAATACTTCTTATAATAGTATCTAAGGTTTGAAAATCCACAGGAGCAGCAACTACTGTGAGCATCGGTTATTAGCGAGAAGAACCGCTTCCTCTAAAGCAGTGGTACTCAACCCTTTCAGCCCACAGGCTGAATGATCAGCACCCAGGCCACTCATGTGTCGGATCCAGCACAGGGCAGTCACAGCATGGCCCCAGTTCTGACCTGGCCCCAAGAGGGTGAGGAAAGGGGTATGGACCAGCCTTGCAGGGGAAAGGGATGTGGCCTGACTCCAACTCAAGCCCCACCAGAGTGGGAGTGGGCATGGCCTGACCCCAAGGGGGAAATGCCATGTGAAGAAGGGGGCTTGACTTGGCCCCATAAGGTGGGGGGTGGGGGGAAGGAGGCTTGAGTTGGTCCCAACCTGGCCGCAGGGAGAAAGAGGGCATCACCCAGCCTCATCCAGCCACAGGGGTGGCAGGGATGACCTGGTCCCAGCCTGCTGTGTGGGACTCGAGGTTTGGGAATTTAGCAGCCAGGGAAGATGGCCATATTCATTGCCAATGCTCCCCTACTGCCATATTTTCTGATTTGTGGGGAGCCCCATGGGCCAGATACCTATGGTTCTGCAGGTCACATCTGGCCCACAGGCCAAAGGTTGAGCACCCCGCTCTAAAAGGAAAAAGGTTAGGGAAATAATAAACATAATGCCAAAACCTTTAATCATTTTCTTTATGTATAAAATAATCAGTGTTACAATTAACCAGTGTAACAAGAGCTCCAGCGCCTAACTAGTGTGCTTGATCACAACATCAACTTAAGATCAACTTTCCAAAATAAACTAAGCTTTGTCTTAATGTACTGAGAAACGCAGAATATGAACATGGAAGTAAGTGAAGTATCTGTGTTTTCACTTCATAACTACATACTGTTAACCAAAAATGCTTTAGAATTTGAACCTGACAGCTTTACCGAGTTGTACTTTTAACAAGGGTTCAGAAATTGTTTACTGATTTAATCCAGAATAGGCAAAACACAGTCCATGGGCCGGGCAGCAGTGCGGCACCCCCATGCCATACCAGCCTGCAGCTCACCCTGGGACGACGCCTGCATGGCTGCCCCAGTCCCACCGGCTCAGCGTGGAACAGAGCAGCATGGCGACAGCAGCAGTGGTGGGAGCCTGCTGAGAGAACTCAGCACTCAGTGGTGGGAGCACTGTGGCTGGGGCCAGAGCCAGTCTCCATGGAAAACCACGCGCTGCCAGGCAGACAGCTGCATCCAGAGCCAGGGGGCTGATCTCCATGGAAGCCATCCCTGGTCCCAGATGTAGCATCCTTACCGCCAGTGCTGTCCCCACACCATGCTGCTCTACCCCACACTGAGCTGGTGGGTGTGGGGGCTAATGCCAATCACATGCATCCCGAGGCAAGCTGCAGGCTGGTATGTGACAGGGGTGCCCCAACACTGCCTACTGCAAGTATGTGGCAGGACATGGAGGTACCGCCAGGTCTGTCCCCTCCTTCCCCAGCGCAGGTCATGCAGCCCACAGGTGGGGGTAGGGGACGGGCAGGGCAAGGGGAAGGGGAAGGAGGCCAAGTTCCTTCCAAGCCGTCTCAGCAGTACTTGCAGCCCTCTTTGCCTCATTATGGGTGCTGCAGCTCCCCAGTGGCTGACCCTGTGCTATCGCCACCCCACGATCCCAGCCCCCTCCCTGGACCCAACTGCAGCTCTGGGGAGCCACATGTCAAGGTACATGAGTGGGCAGGGAGCTGCATCTGGGGCCAGTAACAGCCTGGGCAAGGCAGAGCAGAGGTGAGATCCATTCTGTCCATGCTCCTTCCTGCAGAACCCATGCCTGCTGCACAGGTGTGAGGAAAAAGAAAGTCTCTGACCTGGTCCTGGCCCCAGCCCCACACCGTCACCACCCTGTGCCCCTGCCCTGTGATGCTGGCCTTGCCTACCCCACTTCTGAATACTGCTGCCCGAGCCCCATCCCACACAGGGAATTTTGGCAAGTTGTTATGCAGAGGTTCTGAGGAAGGACAGCTCAGCAGAACAGCCAATCTAGCCCCTCAGGCCCAAATAATTACCCAGCCCTGATTTAAACAGTAATGAAAATAGTGTTATGTATAAAGTAGTGTCAAACTCCAGCTGTTTTAGTGTTATCACTGCTTGCATATATACAAGAGCATTTCAAAAGCAAAATGCCTGGAAAGCCCTGGGATTCAACTGTACACTCCCTGGAAAACTATTCATCTGTATTTGCTCTTACCCAACTCATTTGTCTGCTTTAAAAAACAGTTGTACTCAGAGATTAATGAGATTTTGCTGCCTAACTCAGATTTAGTTCTTGATACCCCCTCTCCCAAAAAACCACTCACATGGTTGGAGGCCTCCATGGCCAGCCCTATGAGAAGAGGCTGAGGGACCTGAATCTCTTCAGTCTCCGCAAGAAGAGATTGAAGGGGGATCTTGTGGCTGCCTACAACCTTATCAGGGGCCAGCAGCAGGGACTCAGGGAAAGTCTGTTCACCAGGGCCCCCCTTGGAGTCACCAGGAACAATGGCCACAAGCTGAGGGAGGATAGGTTTAGGTTAGATATTAGATTTCATAGACATTAGGGCTGGAAGGGACCTCAGGAGATCATCGAGTCCAGCCCCCTGCCCAAAGGGCAGGAAGTCAGCTGGGGTCATAGGATCCCAGCAAGATAAGCATCCAATTTACTCTTGAAGGTGTTCAATGTAGGTGCTTGAACCAACTCCGATGGCAGACTGTTCCAGACCTTGGGGGCTCGGACAGTAAAGAAATTCTTCCTTATGTCCAGCCTGAAACGGTCTTGCAGGAGTTTGTGACCATTCGACCTCGTCATCCCTTGGGGCGCTCTGGTGAACAGACGTTCCCCCAGATCCTGGTGGTCACCCCCTGATAAACTTATAGGTGGCCATCAGATCACCCCTGAGCCTGTGCTTTTCCAGGGTAAAGAGCCCCATGTCTCTCAGCCTGTCATCGTAAGATCTGTTTTCCTGACCTCTGATCATGCGCGTGGCTCTCCTCTGGACTCTCTCAAGCTTCTCCACATCCTTTTTGAATTGTGGAGCCCAAAACTGGATGCAGTACTCCAGCTGCAGCCTCACCAAGGCCGAGTACAAGGGGAGAATGACGTCCCGGGATTTGCTCGAGAAGCATCTATGGATGCACGCCAGCATTTTGGTCGCTTTACTAGCCGCAGCATCGCATTGCAGGCTCATGTTCATCTTGTGGTCAATGATGACCCCCAAGTCTCTTTCTTCTGTAGTGCTAACCAACGTAGCACTGCCGAGCCTATAAGGGTGCTGCAGGTTTTTCCTCCCAAGGTGGAGAACCTTGCATTTATCGGTGTTAAACACCATGAGGTTCTCATCTGCCCATTTGCTGAGCTTGTCCAGGTCAGCCTGGATCACCCACCCGCCTATCTTCTGGCGTGGATGCTTTGCCCCAAAGTTTGGTGTCATCGGCAAACTTGGCCAGTCCACTCCTGACTCCAATGTCCACACTGTTAATGAAGATGTTGAACAGTATGGGTCCCAGGACAGAGCCTTGAGGGACCCCACTGGTCACAGGGCACCACGATGAGTGACTGCCATCAATCACAATCCTCTGGGTCCGACCACGAAGCCAATTTCCCAGCCAGCGGATCGTGGTGGAGCCAAGGCCACAACTGGCCAGTCTGGCC
This sequence comes from Crocodylus siamensis, assembly GCF_052110815.1. Classification (NCBI taxonomy): domain Eukaryota; kingdom Metazoa; phylum Chordata; order Crocodylia; family Crocodylidae; genus Crocodylus; species Crocodylus siamensis. Next base: position 177,901,495 of record NC_143398.1, on the reverse strand, counting down.
AAGAGGTGATCATGGGATACCAGATCAAAACCTTTTCTGAAGTCAAGATATATGACATCAATCTCTTCTCCCTTGTCCAGGTGATAGGTCACCTGGTCATAGAAGGAAGTGAGATTGGTCAAACAAGACCTACCCGCAACAAACCCGTGCTGGCTGTCCCTTAGAATGTTAGCCTGGGCCAGTCCCTCAAGGATGGCCTCCTTAATAAACTTTTCTAAGATCTTCCCCAGGATAGAAGTCAGGCTAATGGGCCTGTAGTTAGCCGGATCCACTCTCCTCCCTTTCTTGAAGATCGGCACCACATTGGCCTTCTTCCAGTCTTCGGGCACTACACCAGAGCACCAGGAGTTTTCAAAGATCCGTGCCAGGGGCTGGGCTATGACGCTCGCCAGCTCCTTTAGTACCCTGGGGTGCAGACTGTCAGGGCCAGCTGACTTGAAGGTATCCAGCTTCTCAAGGGGTTCCTTCACGAGGTCAGCATTGATGGAGGGTAGGGGATCCCCCTCACCCAGATTTCCCTGTCCCATAGCAGGCATGGGCATCCCATGTGACTGATGAAAGACTGATGCAAAGTACCTATTTAATAGGTTGGCTTTTTCCCGGGCGTCAGTTGCCCCATCTGGTTTAGCAGGGGTCCAATATTGCCCTTGCTTTTCCTCCGGCTCCCCACATACCTGAAAAAGGATTTTTTGTTGTCCTTGATGCCTGAAGCTAGTTGGAGTTCAGTTGCAGCCTTGGCTTTCCTGGTTTGGTCCCTGCAGGACCGGACCAGCGCGGAGTAATCCTCCTTGGAGGTGAATCCCGTCCTCCATCCTTTGTAGGCTTTCCTTTTTAGCCACAGTAGGTCCACTAGGTCTCTGGAGAGCCAGGGGGGCTGCTGTGCCTTCTTGCTGCCTTTCCTCCATGTTGGAATAGACTTAGCTTGTGCACTGAGGATCGCTTCCTTGAGAAGCAACCACTCTTCTTGAACTCCCTGGGGTCATGGTCCCTGAGGGCCTGACCGACTAGCCTCTTGAGCTTATCAAAGTCAGCTTTTCTGAAGTCAAGGACTTCTGTGTTGCTGACTGACTTGCCAGCTTTACGGCGGATGGTGAAGGTGATCAGCTCGTGGTCGCTGTCACCCAGCTTCCCATCGATCCCTAGGTCGCTGATTAGGTCGTCCCCAGTAGCCAGTACCAGGTCGAGCAGCGCTTTGCCTCTCGTTGGCCCATAGACTTCTTGAGTCAGGTAGAGGTCATCCACACACGAGAGAAAGCTTTGCGCCCACTCGGATTTTGCTGAGTGATCTTCCCACGAGATGTCCGGGTAATTGAAGTCACCCATGACAACCAAGGTCCTGGAGCAAGCGGCCTCAGTCAGTTCCCGGGCGAACTCCTGGTCAAGCTCGGGACTTTGAGTGGGAGGTCTGTAGTAGACTCCCACCGTTGCGTCCCCTGTGCCGAATTCCCCACAAATTTTTTCCCAGAGGGTCTCTAGCTGTCCATGCCGGTCGCCAACATCAGCTTGCAGGGACATGTAGCTTTCCTTCACATAAAGAGCTACACCCCCGCCCCTTTTGTCAACACGATTCCTCCTGTATAGGGTATAGCCCTCTATACCCGTGGTCCAGTCATGGGTGGAGTCCCACCAGGTCTCCGTTATCCCAATGACATCATATTTCTTTGCAATGAGCAGGAGGACGAACTACTAGGAACTACTACTAGGAAGAACTACTTCACGGTAAGGGTGGCCAGAGCCTGGAATAGGCTTCCCAGAGAGGGGGTGCTCTCACCTTCTCTGGAGATCTTCAAGAGGAGACTGGATAGGCACCTGGCTGGGGTCTTATGACCCCAGTACTCCTTCCTGCCCGTGGCAGGGGGTCAGACTAGATGATCTGTCCAGGTCCCTCCAGACTCATTGATTCGATGAAAGCTTTTTAAAAGAAAAGATTTTTAAAAAAGCACTTTGCTCTCACAGTGGAATCAATTTGTTGCATATTTAGCATCTAGAAAGAGAGGATAACTCAAAGTTATTGACAGCGGAATCAATTTGTTGCATATTTAGCATCTAGAAAGAGAGGATAACTCAAAGTTTCTACATAGATTTTCTCACTGACCGGAGAACAGCTAAATTCTTCTTTTAAAAAGATATACCTGCTCAATTAACCTATTACTACAGAACTACTAGAAAATAACCATCAGATAGGCTTAAGAGCAAGTAGCTGAAAGTACTTCCCTTGGTTACTACAACTGCTTTTAAACCTTCAGTGTTTTAACTTTGCTATAAAAAGGGATTTTCCCTTGATAATGGCCATTAATCACTTTCTGAATAATTTATATGGTACTTCTTAAAACAGTGAGGTTACACTATCACCAGTAACCAACATGATATTTCCACCCAAGTCAGGGAATATTACTTTTAAAATACCCAAAATAGAGCACTATTGCATCCAAGAAAAAAGGTATCTTCCCATATAGCAGTAACATGAAAAGCAGCCTTAAACAGAATTGTTCTAACCACTTCATCTTGTTTTAGGCAGACAAGGTTCTTTGGGTAAATCAGATATCTTTTATTAGACCAACTAAAATAGTTGGAAAAATTCTTCTTTCCAAGCTTTTGGGCACAAACACCCTTTTTGTCAGGCTTAAGAAGTGCCTGGTCTAATAAAAGTTATCAGATTTACCCAAAGAACCTTGTCAGCATATGTCCTTAGACCAACACAGCTACAGCCTATACCCTGAAACATGGAAGATGATCTTGTTTTATACATTTACAGATGAATAATTTCTGTTTAGAATCACTCCAGCACACACAAACAAAAAGGCACTTCACCAAGGATGTCCAACTGAAATAAGTTGGCAAGCCATATTCCCTGCCAGAGACACTGCATCAGTAGAGCTGGCACCCACAGGGTTAGTATCACCACCACCCTGCCCCCTTTGGTGTCTGCATGTGGAAGTGTTTTCAGTCTATAATCACATTAATAGACAGACAAGTCAATGGTTCCTTGCCTTAGTTTTTGGAAATAAGGATAGGCATCACATGTCTCTAGTTAGGTCCAGCTCTTTAACAAGTATCCTATAATCTAGTAACCACTGATACGGTTTTCTAGTACCTCCTGTATATCTACAAACACTCTCCAATCACAAATCATCTTAAGAAGCTAGATGTAACCTTGTGGTTGTCAGTTTTTTTCCCCCAGCACATGAGCTACCTAAATATCACAAAGCTTACACCAGTGCAGATGTGGATGCACATATACACCTTACTGCAGGTTACCAATACAATGCTCATGCTTGTTTTAACATGTAAAATTAGGTTTCCTAACAAAAATGAATTTCTTTTAATATAGACTAAATAGAGGGTTGTGGAAGCAGCAACCAAAAAGACTGTGACCTGCTGTCTCCCTCACCCATAAGCACACACATGAAAAGCAGGGCAGAGCCAAAGAGACCACCGTATTTAACAGTTATACAAGGTGCATTGGTGATGTAGCCCCCCGTAATCCTTAAAAAACAAAACAAAAAAATTGAGTTAAATGTCACATCTAACATGGGGACATAGAAACCTCCAGGATGGAAGCTCTCATATCCACATGCCTTCATCACAACTGATAAAGAAAACAGGGTGGGCTGCAGACAGGATGAGGGCAGGATTGGTAGGAAGGTCCCACTCCCATGTAAGTGGCCCTTCTAAGCCACACAGGAGGAGTGAGCAGGGGGTGTAGCACAGAGAGGGTGGACCAATGGGGAAGGTGATCACCCAAGGGTTAGTCTGGGATATGCACACCGAAGAATGACAGCAGGTCATTAAAGCTCTCCCTCACACCTCAGCAATGTGGCAGTATAGCAACCTCTAAGCTCTGGCACCTGCTGGGTTCTGCCTGACAAGGAGGCAGATGCTGCCATATGATTCCCTTCTTGCTTTCTCTACATGGACCTCTGCTCTCAGCAGTGTCTCTAGGCTCCAATTACCCAATTTAATTTATCCAGAATTTTTCTTCTCACACCTTTACTATGTAAAAGCACTTTACAGCAGGAGCTCCTTTTTAGGGAAGAAGATGCATCATAACTTCACCTACTATATCTTCTGATGCAACATAAAAACCAGGAATACCACACCACATTCTGAAAAAGGCTACAACACGGTTAAGTTACATCATGTGGGGGCCAACCTTTTTAGCAGGTTGCCACAAATTAGCCCCCACCTGCTGAGAGCTACTCTGATCCCCTTCCTCATCTGCTGCTCTTTCTGCTTCCTACCCTGTCACATGCTACACATACAGGCTGCCCATGCTGTTTGTGCCCCAGGTTGACCACCCCTAAGTTGTACCTAAGGCCCATCCCTAAGTTTTGAGAAGGAAGGCACTAGTTTCCCAACTAACTGAACAATAGTAGTTGCCATTCCAAGTAATGCTATTCCAACTCCAAGACTGTGCTCTCCTCTTTCTCCACTGTAATTCAGCCTTCCTCCTATTTCATGCTACTCCCCTACCATACACTTCATTTCAAAATACAAGACATATTACAGCTACAGAAGTAGCAGGCACCCAAACCAAGGGCTAGAAGAAACACAAAATCCATTTGCTCTGAAAGCCAATCCTCACCCAAAGCTACTGTTAAATGACAGACTTGAAACTTTACAAACACACTGACTTTCAGGAAAAATACTATCTTTCAATCTCTACTGTTCCTTACTATGAATGGTATCCAATTTAACACATCTTAAGACTATACTAGCAAATTCTTCCCTTTCCCTTCAGAAATCTTTATGGTTCCTACACATTATACCAGCAAAATGGGGTCAGGCTTTGTTTTTTAAAACACTTAGGATATAACATTAAAAGCCAAACTTTCAACCCAAGCTGAGCAAAGCTTGATTTAAAGCTCCTTCCTCACCCAAAATTCAATCTGTTTGTTTCCCTCCTGCTCTCCAATAAGGGAAAAATCCATTCAATGACTGCAGCAGTACTGAGGAGGAGCCTGACATTTAATTTGTTAGAAAGACAGCATACAAAATGCAAGACTATTTGTGCTATATATAGTATTGGTAGGGAATCCATTTGCAGAATGGAAGCCCAAGGGGTGAGTGGTGACAGAGGACAGCAGTACAGCCTGCGGCAAGTTTTTTTTTGGTAATACACCTGCTTACATGAAAACAAAGAGTTTGATGTTATCTTAGACTGACTTCCCTTGGTTTTCTATCAGACATGGTGGATAGCAAACAGAAGTTCCATAACAAACTTTGGTTCATGCATCTTAAGTAACAGTAAAAAAAAATCACTAAATCAATTCCTACAAAATTGACTTCCTTAACACACTATCTTCCCAAACACCCAACATAAATTAATTTTTAAGCTTTTATTTTTAAGCCTAGACCAGGAGTCAACAGCTTCTAGCCCACAGGCCAGATACAGCCCATGAAGCAATTTCAGCTGGCCTGCAAAACCCAGACATTGGATATCATTTGCAATCGGCAGAAAGAGTGAAAGGAGTGGTGTCCTGGTCAGAAGTGTAGGCCTGCCTTTGGAGCAAACGGCACTAATTTGGCCCAAAGGTTGCCTACTCTTGGCCTAGAACCAACAGCATTCATATTCCTTCTTTAAAGTTTATCTTACACAGAAAATGTGCCATGTTTTGTTTCAAGGTATTTAAGGTACTTACAACACAGTTGTTCCTGGCAAAACACAGAAATACAATGTTCTTCAGTTACTCTTCTTTGGAATGAGATATTTAAGCAGTAGCAAGAGGTTCATTAAAATCAAAACGCAATGCTCAGTTTAGAACTTGCAATTATAAACTTTCCTTGACTACTTAATATAAAAGGAAGATTGATTTGGTGGCCAAGTTTAACAGAAGCACAAAGTGGGTTTAAGGGTCCACCCCCCTCCAACCAAACAGGCTAGCACTGAAACACCTGAAAGTGAAACCAACTACCTGGATTTTCATAAACCAAGAAAAGAACACCTGTGTTGAACCATCAATGGCAACCAGAATGTTTCTAGCATGTTCCCATGCCACTTGGATTGAAAACAAGCACAGAAATCTTAAAATGTACTGTGCACGCTTATCTGGCTTTATTAGTTAATCCCATTTCTGTGCAGAACCAACCTCAACTTAAAGGTCAAACAAACATAAAAAGCAATTGTTACAGCTGAAAGCTCTATATCAGTGTGGACTCAGCTGTAGCTGGAAATATTTCCCCATTTTGTAGTCACATATAAACATCCAAATTACTAAAATAAAAGCTTTTAGATAACAGCATTTTTAATAAAGAAGGTGATTCAATACTTGATATTCCCTACTCAAGTGTCATCTCTCAGAAGAATGTAGCAGTATTTTCAATTCATTAAAATTAAGCTTTCAATCGGTTTTAAAGTTTCTAATTCCAAATCCAAATCCATTTTAATCTGTCTCTATCAGATCTCTTAAAGCATCATGTGCAAGTATTTCAGCTATTATACATACTCATCTCTGTAGTACCAAACACTGGCCAAGACATGTAGGCAGAACCATGTTCTTTTCTAGCAACTTTTTTTAATGTTCTGCTTAATAAACGTGTGCCAGAAATTTATCCCACCAGGCTATTTGCACATACTACCAGTTGTATGAAGTACTGGGGTCTAACTACATACCAGCAACGGCAAGTTTACACCAACCTTTCCTCTTTTCCCTAATGAAATACGGATGACATGCAAGGTAATTTTAAAAGCCACTTTCTATGATGTCTCCTTAGCTGTAAAGCAACACTTCTTAATTACCACTTAGTTCATTACAAGTCTGAGAACAATGTCTTTTAACTAAAAGAATTTGACTTAAGATGTCCAAGTACATTATTTATACACACTTTAGGAAATTATAAAACAAATGATCAATTATAAAACAACTGTTGCCAAAAACATCAACATGTTTAAAGCGATGGTAGCAAATGTACTCAACTAGTCTAGGTTCAAATAAATGGTCACATTTAATATTCTGCTACTATTTAAGCATTAAGAAAATCGGAAATATTCTTAGTTCCTTTTCTATTAAAAGGAAGATTTCTTGTGAGTCACATACAGTATATGCCAGTTCCCTGACTCACAGTCCAAAGAGTAAAGAGCATCATTATACTCTGAAAAAATTTTACTCATCACCTAGAACCAGTTCTCCAATTTTATTCATAGTCCTGTCACATCGAAGTTTTATTAGAAGCCATAATGATTTTCATACGAACTGAGCAAGAAATAAGCAATGCAGAAGACCAATAAATGAGATGAACATAAATCTACACTCTACAGGTATATGTGGCTAACACTGTTTAACACTCCCTCTAGATGGGTCAACAAATCAAAAAGAAAAGGATGCAACTTAGCAAGCCTCTTAACCAAAAAAGCCCTCACGATTTGAAATATGCCCATGTATTATTTTGCCTAAAGCAACAATTAAAAAATTGCTTTTTATGAAAATATTTAGCCTCCATGAAGAATACTAGTGATATGAAGGTTATATGTATACCAAACCAACAAGCACACAAACAAACAAACAAAACAGTCCATTTCCTATCCCTAGGGAGAAAAATATTGGCAGTACTGAGAAGTGAAGCAGTTGTGCTTGTATTATGATCTTCCTACGAGTTTCCATTCTATTCAGTGAATGAAGAGAGCAAGAGACCAAATGAACGCACTCAGAAAAGAAACAACCAAACGGACAACCCCATGCCATTATTTCAAATCAAGTGACAAGAACCGCACACCATTATGTCACAACCCAGTTGTTGAGAAATACTGGTTTCCTATAAAGTCACTAGATCAAACGATGTCAAAATGATAGACGCTATCAAATGCAATGATTTGCTACTCAAATCACCTACCTATGTTACTGAAAACACTACTTGCGTAACATTACAGACAATCATTTATAACTGTGTTTTCAATACTCTTCCAAGGAGTCTTCTTCAACAGCATCTACTCTTACAGTTTTTTTTTCTTTTAGAGGTTTGCAAGGACAAAAAAATTCTCCACCAAAAGAACACTTTTTCGCTAGCTGTCAGTTTCCCGTTTAATCAGTCACACTGTCAACCTAAATGCCTTTCAGATTCAGCTGCAGAGCATGACACCAAGGAAAACTTCAGGCCCCAGCTCAGAGAGCTCCCAGGAGTTAAATACTTAGTTAAAACTGTTCCCGCTACCAGCCGACAACTGTTCCACATTGGCTAGGAGATTATGCCTCACCTTTATCCAAGGTTTCTTAATGCCACTTAGAAGTGCATTTTCCTTCATGCTTTCCTGGGCTGTTGCCTGGCCCCACAGCTCTGCCCACCCCAGGGCCTGCTGCCCCAGCTCTGCCTGACCCCTCCAGGTCTGTCCACCCCAGGGGCCCGCTGCCCACATCCCCCAGCTCTACCTGGGCCCCCCAGCTCTGCCCGCCAAGGGGGCCTGCTGCCTGCACCCCCCAGCTCTGACAAGCAGCCAGCAAGAATGGAGCCCCTCTTCCGCCCCGGTGCACAGCCCGGGAGCCTGCAGCCGGCTCATGCTCGCACCCCTACACCCGGGACCCGACCCCAGCCCTCGAGGGCATCGCTTGAACCCCAGCGAGCCCACCCGCTCCTGCGAGGGCCCTGCCGAGCACGTGGCCCGAGCAGTGCCCGGACAGAGGCGGCGGCCGGCGGCGCGTAAGAGGGGCCGCCCCCCAGGCCCCCGCACCTTCGATGGCGATGACGTGCTCGCGGATCTGGCCCTGCAGCGCCGGCTCCTCCACGCGCTCCAGCAGCTCGTAGATGGAGTAGATGTTGGGGTGCACGGACTCGAAGCGCTGGATCTCGGCGCGGATGGCTGCCGAGTTGGCCAGCTGCTGCTGGTAGTTCATGGTGCGGCCGCTCCCGCCGGCCCGGCCCGGTCCGGCCCCTCCTCCACCCCGCCCCGCTCACTGCATGGCGGCGGCCGCGGCCGGGGCCCGGGGGTCAGCGCCCGCCCGCCCGCCGCAGCGCGCGCCCCATGGGAGCGGGGCAGGCGCCGGCAGCGGCCGCTCCGCACCCGACCCCGCGCCGCGGCCGCGCCTCACCCCCGGCCCGGCCTCGCTGTGGCGCCCGGGGACAGGGACGCGGGGGGGTGGGGGGACAAGACTCGCCCGCCGCTCCGGCGACCCCCGCGCACCAACCCCGTCCGCCGCAGCCGCCTGCTGCAGCTGCACTCGCGCAGGCCCCGCCCCCCTGCGTCACTGCGCACCCCGGGCGCCCCGCCCCCGGCCTGGCCCGGCCCGGCCGCCGCTCTGCCGCGCGGGACTTGTAGGCCGGCCGGGAGCGGGAACGAAGAGGATCACATTTGCACGATCATTTCAACCCTTGGACCATCGAGAATAGTGAAAAAGTTCAAAATGCACCAGAGGAAAACAAAACTCCCCAACTCTTGGTTCAGATGCAACACTTGTATTAGACTGGCTAGAAAACAGCAAAGAATTTCCCTTTCTTGGCCAACTTTGGGGCACCATGTGCCCTTCTTCAGGCTGACGGGGCATCAGAGGCTGTCCAAGTCTCCTTTGGTTTTCCCTCAGCCTGAAGAAGGGCACACGTGCCCCAAAGCTTGCAGAGAAATATCTGTTTCAGGGGTGTTGGTCAAAAGGACATAGGCAGACAAGGGTCTTTGGGTTGGGCTAATAAACAATATTGGATTTATGCAAAGAACCTTTGCCTGCAAAAAAGGATCATTTTCTTCCTATTTTCTGGCAAGTCTAATACAAAGTATCACCTCTGAACCAGCAGCAGTGCAAGTGGCTGCAGCAGCTGTGAGGGAGGAAGTAGGGCTGGATCAGGCCCAGCACAGCCAGGGCACCAGACGGAGTTCATCCCGGGGGGGGGGGGGGGGGGGGTCACATCATGGGGAGGTATGTGCCCCCAGATTGCCATGCTGGCTGCTGCTGTGGGTTGGGCCTAGGGCTGTGCCGTGCTCTTTGCAGCAGGGGATTGGTCCAGGCTGTGCTCGAACCTGACAGTGGCAGCGCTGGGAGCAGGTCTACAGGGGGGAGCTGCAGGCACCCAAAAATTCACTGTAGCCCCCCCCCATAGCCCCTACTCCCAGCGCTGTCCAGCCCGAGCACAGCATGGCCCAGCCCCTGCCATGAAGAGCATGGCACTGCCTTCCAGCCCCAGCCTTCCCCCCTGCCTGATCCCAGGCTGGGGGGAAGGGGAAGGTAGGGTAGATCTTGGGTTGCTTTTTAATTCAAAAAATGATCTCCTACTTTTAAAAGGTTGGAGACCGCTGGTCTAGAGGCAAAAGGAAGCAAAATAAAATAATTTGTCTGCAAAGATCTAGTTGGTCTAATAAAAAATATCACCTCTTCCATAAGTTTTGATTCCATCATTTTTGAGACAGCTGATTGATGCAGTCTATGCAAAACCCAAGTCACTCTCAGGGAGTCTGTCTGACTTTTGCATTGGCTGTCAGCTCTTTCTGACGACTGCTTGCCTCCAAATAAAGAAATGCTTCCACTTGGATGACCCAGTTCTCACTCACTCACTCACTGGCAACTTGCAGTAAGCAATATGAAGTAAAGAAGATGATGATTTACTTGCAAATTTATTTACATATTTTTCAATGGTCAATAGGTTTTCAACAAAGACAATAATTTTGAGCTTCCAATAGAATAGTTTAATGATTTCATGATTTCCTGAGGTGGGGGTGGGGGGTGGAGCTGTGGGTGCTGGCCTCTGACTGTGGGTATTAAAATAAAACAAAAACCCTTGCTGGGTTATTATTATTTCTCCCCAAAGGCACCTAGAGCCAAACAGGTGTGTCCAGAGGCTGGAAACACAGCCATCAGAGTAACAGCAGAGGGAAGGTGCACACTGGTTCCATGAGCTTCTCACCAGAAGCCTGGAAATGCTGCCCCCCCCGCCCTTAGTTCCACCACAACCCCTCATCTTGTTCCCCACTGCCCCAATAACATTGATTTCTAAGTAGCTAGCTGTAGGGTCTCTCTTCTCTTGCACTTTGATCTGCTCCACTCCAATACTGAGGACAGAAACAAGGCATTGTTTTAAGGGATGATTTTTGCTGTGGCAGGAGCCTGCCTGGCGTTCTGGTCCGGCAAGCCATTTAGCAACAGCTTGTTTTATCAATGACTGCAGGCGGTGAGGGGGTGGATGTTTTCCAGTTAGCCCCATGTAACAGAAAGGCCTGAGTCAGAGCTGGTATCAATCCATAATATGGATCCACTCACCCAGAGATTGCTGTCACCATATCTGTACTCTCACTCCCTGCCGGCACACAGTGTGGAACAGCCATTTGTACTAACACATAGCCCTGTGAATCTGTCAATATGATCATCAATGTGACTCGCTAGTTCCTGCTGAACTTTTGCTGAGCGTTGTTTTGCTGCTTATTTTTCATAGGATGGTAGGAAAGCAGAGCTGGAAGGGACCTCACAAGGCCATCCAGTCCAGCCCCTTGCTCAAGGTAGGCTCATCCCTTGCTAAACTATCCCAGCAAAGCATATGTCCAAACTGCTCTTGAAAACTTCCAAATGATGGGGAGTCCACACTTTTTCTAGGTTTCAACACTTGACCAATCTTATAGTCAGAAAGTTCCTCTTAATATCCCACCTAAATTTCCCCTGCTGTGGCTTGAGGCCATTACTCCTAGACCTGTCTCCTACAGCCACAGAAAAAAGGCCATCTCCATCCTCTCTGTGATTTCCCTTCCAGTATTGGAAGACTCTTATCAAATCTCCCCATCAAGTCTTCTCTTCTGCAGGCTACATAACAGTAGCTCTTTTAGCCTTTTCTTGTAAGTCATGCTTTCCAGGCCTCCAGTAATTTTTGTTGCTGTCTACAGGACACACTGCTATAGAGAACTCTTGACTAGTGCTGAATAGAGATTTAAAATCTCTTCCCTTGATTTGCAGGTGACACTCCTATTAATATAATACAGTATACTGTGCGCCTCTTTTGCAACAAAAGCACATTGCTGGCTCAAACTCAGCTTATAGCCTGCTACAGCAACCTGCAATCTTTTCAAGCCATAGGCCAAAACAATCTGACTTGGGTCCAATGCAGACCTGGTGGCTTCAGCAATGGATCAGCAATGGGAGGCTTTTCCAGTGCCTGCACCAGGCCAGGCAGTTAGGAATGGAGCCCGTGACACTGTCTGCCTGGCTGGGGCACAGACACATTTTCCTGTTGTGGGGAAGCTGTGTCAGGGCTAGGCAACTGGAAGTGATGTCCATGCTTCTACCACTTCTGCATTGCATCTGGGAGGTAGGGAATGGGGCAGGAAGCAGCAGCAACAGCATGGAATCAGCTTTCCACTGACTGGCCCTAGCTCTTCACCAGCTGGAACCTGTGTCAATGTCCTAGCCAGAGAGATGCTAGGGAGAAGAGGAAAAAGCAGTTACAGCAAGGGTGCAACTTCTAAGTTATGCAGCTCTTTGGACATGGTGCAGCCATGGGCAGAGGCTAAGCTCTCAGGCTCCCCAAGCCAGACCCAGGCAGCAGGTTCTATGTTTTTGAACCATGGTATACTATGACCCCCAAGTCTTTCTTTGAAGTACCACAGCCTAGCCAGTCAATCCCCAGTCTGTGCATATGCATGCAATTAATCTGCTTCAAGTGTAGGACTTTGTGCTTGTGCTGGTTAACTTTCATCTGGCTCATCACAGAATATTTTTCCAGTCTATCCACATCAGTCTGTATCCTAGCCCTACCCCCACAGAGCCTCTGCAACTTGGTGTTATCTTCAGATTTGCTAAACGTGCACTCAGCCCCATCATCCAAATCATAAAAGAATTTTGAACATTAAAATAATAAAAAGGATAAAGACCAGAATTTTAATTGCGTCATGGCACAGGGTCCTGCAGGAGGGCTGTGATCCCCCCAAGGCTCCCTTCCCATGCCAAGTTGGCCCAAAGGGCACCCTCAATTCTCACGCACCACATCTTTGAAGGTAAGATGTGTAATAGGGAGGCTGCCTTTTCGTCATCTTGGACAGAGTCTTGTTGTACCCTCTGACCCCGTAGGCTCCTGGACTCCTCATGGGTCCCATTCTGTAATGGGTGTTTCAGGGCACCCTAGCCTTACAGGCTATGCATGGCTCCAACCACCCCTTTACTACGCCCCAAGACCTGCAGATGGAACTGATGTTGTTTGGTCTGGGCTTTGTTACAATTTGGCCCACTTATCCTCCTTGGGCCCTCCGCAGCCCTGTCTCACGCTGTGCCTTCACTGGCGCTCAGGCCCTCCGCAGCCCAATGCTGTGCCCTCTCTGGCGCTAGGGACTGTGCACCCCCCAATGCTGCACCTTCTCTGGCACTGGGGTCCCCATACCACCATGGGTCCCTTATGAGGCCTCCTCCAACCCTTAATAGCCTCACCCAAACCACTGATGTTATACAATAAGCCAAATACAAGCCCCTGGGTTATAACAAACTCAAGCCACCCGGCTGTAACATCATTCAAACCCTACCAGGGAATAGTCCATCCCACCACAGTGTCAGGAGCTGCTCGTCCAGTCAGACCTCTCCCCTTCGTTTGCACAGACAGAGCTCCTTCCCCCTTTGCTGCCAGCAGGGAATTGCCAGCCTGGCCTCCGCCCTGGGGTTTAAATGTGAGCCAGGCCCTGCCCCTTCCAGCCAGCTGACCGCTAGCAGGTGTGGGTCACTAGCTAATGCTGGTTGCCCTGGCAACCAGCAGCTGGGGCTCCTCACTCACTGCTAGGGCTCTTTCCCTGGCAGTTTTCCCTCTTTAAAAGGAGCAGGGCACCTAAGTGCTCTGTGACAAACTGTAAAAGGTTATTACTGTGCATGAATAAGAAAGTAGTAAAAGTTCAAATGCTAAAACAAGTCAGCTATTTCCACTACTATTTGCCTTTTTAAAAATTACTTGCTTCCCTCCTCAGCTCTGGCGAAGATTGCATTGCATTCAAAGCTATGTCTAACTTTATCCCAACAATGTATTTGGTCCAATAAATGTTAACGTCCCAAGACAATCCTTGTTTCTCAAAAAATTACAACCACCTTCCATTCTTTATAATGAAGTGGGTAAAATATAGTTTGTCTTTGAAAGTTTTTGCATGTTTTTAGCACAGCAAAACAACGAGCAGTCATTTTCAAGTTAAATAAAGTATTATTTTTGGATAAAATTTTAAAAGCAGTTGCCTGTTAATTAAATGTTTTCTCGTTACTCCATTAAATTATTCTGCCATTAGAATAAACAAACCTTAATAACTGTACTGTTTATAGGAGAACTTCACACACATTCAGAAAACTATCCTATAGTATCTACTAGTATGGGATCATAGTCTATGAATAGCTATAGATGCCCAGGTTTGAAAATGTGGCTTTCATTATAACACCTACAGATCTTTGCCTGATTGGGTACATGCAGTTGTTACATTTAGATCAACCAAATCAGGGTTAGGTCAATCTAAGTGCTCATCTGTGCAAACATTCTGGGAAGTTAAATCAGGCAAAAATGGCCCAATCTAAATTAGTTTGCTAGAGAAAGTGAATTCAATCAGGAATGGGTTAGCTGGGAAAACCCAGACACTGGTCCTAGCCTTGGGGCTGTCCTCTTCCTGCCCCACAAACCTGAAGGAGCTACTTTTAGTCCCCTGCCTCTCCACCCCAGGATAGGTAACCCCCACCCCATTAACCCACCAGCCACCCCCATCCTGCTAATTCTCTTCCAGACCTTCCAAACCTCACTCCACACCTGCTGATCCCCCTATAATCCTACCTACCCCTCTCCCCACCCCAAACTACTTAACACCAGGTTCCCAGCACACTTCCTGGCAGTGATAAATACATGCACAGTCTTTTCCCAATCTACAATCACATGTGATGATTGATCAGGTATGGTGAACACCTGCATATACCCATAAAGACTAACTGGTAAGGGTCCCATATATTAAACATTATTTGCTTCTCTTCTCAGCCCTAGTGAAGATTGTACTGTACTTACAAGTATGTCTAACTTTATTTTAGGTTTTTCCTGCTTGGTGTAGGGGGCTGGACCTAATGATTTTCTGAGGTTCCTTCCTGCCTTATAGTCAATTAATCTATTAAAATCATGCCTTCCTAGTCTACTAAAAATGCTTTAGTATGTAAATACAAAAAGAAATAAAAGAGTTTATGTAATTTTGTTTTTAAAAAAACCTGCCTACAAAAGTTCATGTCTGCGTATACCACAGATTCAGAATGAATCCATTTAAACTATGATTTAAATCTTCAGTTTTAAGCAAACTTTCCATTTCTACCTCAAATATTTTCTAAAGAAAAGTGCATTCTCATTGGTTGATGTAATTATTAAACATCAAAGATTTAAAACTAAAAACACCCCATTTCTCTATTAGATTGTTTGCTGTCTAGGTGGGTATACTATAGCCACACCTGCACTTACTCACAATTTTCAGAATCTTATTAATTTTATCTTTTTATGTTAGAAAATGTTAAAAGATGAACTGTTTAAAATAATAGATAATCAGCTTTTTCATAGTTTATGTCAAATAACTATTAGAATGGTAACTGAAATATAACTGAACAAAAAACATCATATAGAATTTATTTTTAGTCCAGAAAGAACCCTTTGTGTTTTAGATACAAACTTCTCTTACCAAAACATGTTTCCTATTTACAACTTGAATGACCTAATGAACAAAAGGATTAGCTGAGCAGTATATTAAAACTGATCATTTTAGGTTAGCTGGAGAATATTTTTTAATATGCCCAGGTAAAAATAACTAGAATTTAAGTTCCTATTCACTCTAATCCTTTAAAAATGAGACAGTCTCTATAATTACTTAGGCTGTCATTCAATTGTTTAAACCAGGGCTTATCTCTGCATATTCATATTTATTCATAGTCAGGAAGAGGAAAAACACATTTGTACAGCTTTTCTTTTAATTCCCAGCTTCACATCTCTGAATGAATTAGTTCAAATGAAGAATCATTTTTTTTCTGTGACTGCTGAAGAAGCTGCTGCTATCAAAAGCTGGTGGTTTAGATCTGTTGATGACTTTACTAGTCGCTTATACTCAGCAGCGCAACCTTTAGCTTCCTCATGAGATTAATATAGTACATGCCTTATTGTGCCATATTTATAAAACTTGACTTCAAAAGTGAGATGCTTTTCTCCTGATTTTTCTTTATGTGGAAAGGAATATCCGAGGTTGACAGAGGCTCATGCATTCACCTTTTTATTTAAATGTTTTAAGAGATTCTAAGAAGTTTATCCCTTAAAGCATTCTGTATTGAACTCACATTTTATTTTGTACAAGTGTATACCTGGAAATTAAAACATTATAACTTAAACAAAAATAAGTCCAGTTTTAACAGGAAAAAAATCTAATTATTTTTATTTTTTTAAATCATCTGTCATCAGTAACCTAATATACAGCATATTCTGGGTCTGCAGGGAAACAGCTTGGGATTAATCACAACTCTGTTACCACAAAGACAATCAGGTAGGGATCTGGAGTACGTGGAAAAAAGGAAAACTTGCCTCTGTTTTGTAAACCTGCTCAGATGGCTTTTGGTATGTTTCTTCTAGTGGAGGTTTTTAGGTGGATTATGTTTATTAAAAATAGAACTTTTAGAAGTTTTTTTTGTTCATTTTCTTTTTTTTTTTTCTGAAGTACTGTGAGTTTCTTAATCTGTGTTTTGTTTTGTTTTTTTTCCGGAAGAGTTGCATGTTTGGAGAACTTCATGTGACTTAATTTGGTGAAGGTATGTTTTCTTATTGTTGTTTAATTATAATTTACAGAAGAGTTTTGTGAGTGTCTTGAGGCTTTTGTTAAACTCAATCTATGATAATCTTATTATTAATGCAAACTGTGAGTGTTTATATGTCATTCTGTTCTGCACCTTTTCCTCGTAAAAGTCGCTTAAAAGCTTGAGAAGTATTTTTCTTGTTGAGAATTTAATGTTTAGTACTAAAAACTAATGCAAAAAATGAGAAACAAAAAACAAATAAAACAAGAAATAATTTTGGAATGTTTTCTCACATTCAGGTTGTTAGTGTCTATCTTCATCTACTTTTCTTTTTAGCAGAGGTAAGACCCTGTGTGTGAAAAAGCCTACATAGGCTATGTTTTTCTAAAAACTAGAATACACTACTAACCCTTCAGTAGCTCTTAGTAGTTGCATGTACTGCATATCACAAAAAACTTAAGATGTTCTTAATTATTAAAAAAACATTAATTTAAATAATGCCCCCTCCCCTGGCTCCAGCTGATCTACAACATGACATTTGGGTTTCTTTATAACAGTGTCAAAAATGTGCTCTTAGCATGATATCGATCAGTCTGATGTGTTACACATTTTGCATTTAAATAGGACTAGTGTTTTGTTTGCTAGTCCCTTTTTAATTGTCTTTTTTAGGAAGGGCTTTTCATTCCTTAAACTTCGTAGTAATTTAACTTCAGGTAAGATTAAGCAATCAAATCTTTTTTGGTAATTCTTTTGTTAGTCCCCTCATGAAAGAACCAATGTTTATGTACTTTTAAAACATCTTTTGTTCAAACTCTGTACAGCCTGTTAAGACTTTTACAAAATTACAAGATCATATCTTTGTCATTGTTTGTACCACTTTCAGGAGTGTCGCACTGCATGCTCTCTGCTCTTTAAGGACTTAACATTCAAGTATCTGTTCAGATGTCTCTGGGAAGGTTGTTCTCCTATGTTACAAGCTTCTTAGTGTATGGAAGGAAAGAAGAAGTTTTTCACCAAAGAGTCTGTGCAGTGATTAGAGGTGTTAGCAGAACTGGCTTCCTTGTAGCAGCCGCGTATTTTGCTCACTCAACTATTTGTCAATAGTATTTCTGGTAAGGCTGCTTTAGATGTTACTGTAAAGCATAAGTAGTTTTCTTTGCTGTTAATAACTTAAACTACAACTGTAATACCTTGGTGTGCTGTCCTTAACTTGGTGTAGTACTAAAATAAATGTACTGTCTGTCCTTTTGCCATTGGCAGTATCTGACACTCTTTAGGTAGACACAGCTTCTAATGTTTTAAGTAACCTGTTGCAGTTAAACATAAAAGTATCAGTCACCCTAACTTAAGTGCAGGTTATGCAAACAGTTGCAATGCTTAGTGAAGTTTAGACGTGGGTGGTCTGCCTTTAAGAGTAAGAGGACCTCTTGAGGTCTTTCCAGTCCTCTTTTTTTCAAAATAACAAATCATAATGTTTAAAACACGACAGAGAATAGAAAGTTTGGGCTAGAAGGGATTTCATCCTTCTGTGTTTCTAAATGGTAGGGTAAATAATGTAATTGTAGCCATGATGGTCCAAGCAGTATGTGAGAAGCAAGTTTTTAACTTTTTTAGGCAATCTTTTAAGTCCTAAGTGCCATTCCTCAGGTTACCAAAAGCCATCTTTCTTGCAAACAGTTCTAAATACAGTAATGTTTAAGGCATGTGAGTGAAAGTAAGATTCTCTTTTAATTTAGAAAGCTAGATACTAAATAACAAACTTTGAAAACTGTTCCCCAGGGCGAAAAAAAGAATGAAAGACATTGTTTCCATAGTGTTATCTTCCTATCAGTATTTACTTACTTTCCTAGTGAAAAAGTTCTTCTTAACAGCTAATGTAAGTCTTTCTATTGCAATTTTACTGTGTGCCATTCTTCCTTTGCATAGGGACAGAATGCTTCTGTGACTCAAATATTGTCCCTTTAAGGAATAATCAACTGTCCTTCCCTCTTCCTCCCCCTTCCTCACCCCCCACCCTTAGATTTGCATGGAATCCTATCTATTACTGTTCAGTTCTTTAGTTTATTTTTTCTAATGTCTAGCAAACTTACTCCGTAGTCATGTTTAGCATTGCCAATGTCAAATCATGGACCCTAGTACCCAAGTTGCCTCCCACCTTCGATTCACTAGCAGTTTTTTTCCATACTAGTGAAAGGTAAATTGGTAAGTGCTTTCCACCAAACAATCTGAACTGTATGTCTGTCTGTCCAGAGGATTACGTTCTCAGCAGGCCACAGTATTTGTAGACTCTTCTTTCTTGTCCTAAACACCAGAATACTTTCATCTGGATTTCTCTTGCTCCCTCACTTTCTCTCTCCTTCCTGCTTTTGTCTATAGATTCCTCCTCTAGGACCTGGCCCTTGCTGATTTTGCCTTCTACATCAGATCTGTTGGAAATTCCTGAGTTGTCTCCCACTTAGCTTTGAACCTCAGTTCAAGTATGTCTATTTAATATACATGGCAGACACTCTTTGTCTGCCAGTCCTTTCTCCGTAGCCATGTCATTGTCTATTCCAGTTATGTGATCTATCCAATCAGGTCTGTGTTACTCAGTTCATTTTATGTGCATTAGGACTTAAAGTTTTTTCTGGTCACCCATTCTTGAATAAAGATGAAGTCCTGTTGGATAATTATCTGCCCACAAAACACTTAAGTAAACACTTTGGTTATCAAGTGAGTGGAAAAATAGTTACCAGCACTTCTGTTTGTCTTTATTCTTGCAGTCACTAATACACTCCCACTTTAAGTGACATTAGGCAGTTCTTTCATTAACTCAGAACAGCAAGGATCTGAATAGCCAATTAATTACTTGAACTGATCAAATTACAGTGCACATACTCCTGTTTCGATGGCCTTTGACTCCAGGAAGAAAGCTAAAAGTAAAAGTAAAACAGCATTTGGGGTTGGACTAGTTTTCTACCTTTTGGATTATGTAATGTTTTATTCCTTTTGTGACTGTGTACAAAGTACAAGACAGCAAAATACAGAATACATGTGACTTATGGTTAAGGGTTAAAGATATTTAAAGAACTTTGTCTTTAATCTCTTGAAGGTTAAGTGCAATTTTTTCTAATTGATAGAAGCTGTTCAATATATTGGCTAAGGAGATGGCACAACATCACATTAAGAGATAAAGGAAAGGTAAATCCTGCCTATGAGGCTGCAGATTAAAAGATGATATTTTCTGGTTAAGCATACCCTAGTTTTGATGAGCACAGTTTTTGTGGCAGATTTTAAGTGAAACTACCCCCTCCATTTCCTGCAAGTACCTTCCTTTGAAGCATAAGAGTTACTTTACTAGTGTGCCTGTGGACAACTATCAGTGGTTTGGATGATGTATTTGTTTTCCAAGGTATCAGTGTGGGATTTCTAGCCTGATTAATCCAGATCCTGTTAGGATAAAGGCCAGGTCTACATCACAAACTCTGGCTAGTATGTCCATCTCTGTCTGTAATGTGATGGTTTGCAATTGTTCGGTGGTTAAAAAAATATTGTACAGGATTCAGGTAGCATACTGAAATTAAAAGGAGCTGCTACAGCTTCTAAATGATGATGGTTTTGTTGGGGTCAAAAGGCTAAGAAATCAGTACAAAAATAAAAAAATAACAAATAATAATAATATTAGGAGCCAGGGCTAGATTTGCTTTTCTCCTTTAGTTTCTGTGTCATGTACAAGAGAATGGAATATGGGCCACTGCCTCACCAGACTTGCGGATTCTGAACATTGGCAGCTACAAAACTAAGTGATCTAAGTAAGTGGCAGAATGAGGCTTGAATTGAGGGCAGCTGTTCTATGTGGTCACCTCAACTGGAAAGCTTCAGGAATTCTGAGGGCCAAGGCTGCTGTTTTTGTTATAGGAGTTATTATCTTCATCTGCACATATTTCCTGAAGGTGTTTAAGTGCATGAGTTACTGAAGGGCAAAGAAACAGCACTAAGTAATAGTTTCCTGAAAATATGACTCCAGCTACAGAATTCCCTGTAGAGAGCCATCCAATTAAACGTTGTTCCCACTGGTTGCTCTTCAGACTATGACATGAGCACCTAGTAAATGCATATGGAATAGATATTTGTTCATTTACTCCTTCTGTGTCTTTCCCTATGGGAAGAACCCAAGATTAGGGCATAGCTATTAGTAAGCTAGCTCTTTCCTGTTTGCAGAAATCATTGCATCAGGCTTACTGCTGAAGAACACAGTTCTGCACATTGCTGTGTCCTCAAATTTGGTCAAATCAACCTATATCGGACTTGAGCCATGTGGAGTGCATACTGCAGTTCACATTAAACAAAGCCTGTTTCATATACTGAAATTGTAGGTAACTACTTTATAATTGCTGTGAAGCATAGCTGAGGAAGGTATAAGTAGTTAAAAGTAGTCCTTTTTACTTTTTTCCTGTGAAATAATTTTATCTTTTGCAATGAGCTTGATTACAGATTTTACCTTCACTTTTGCCAGGTAAGGCTTTTACCGTATTTTTGGCAGATAATGGACACTAATGTCCAGCAGCTGTTCCTTGAGGAGGGGAGGGTGCATGTTCATTGTGAGGAAAATATGGCATGTAGCATTTCAGGTTAGTGCCTTCAGTGATGAACTTCTGTATGACAACGAATACAGGTGTCTACATCAGTGATGCTCAACCTTTTGGCTCCACAGGTCAGATGAGTGATGTGGGGCCTGTCTGAGGGGCAGATCAGGCTGTGGGACCCAGTACCACGTCCTCCCATCCCGTGTGTGCCAGGATGGGTCCTGGAGGCCTGACACTGCCCCATCACCCTTCATGCAATGGGTTTGGGTCCCAGGGGCCCAGCACCACCCCTCCTGGCTCCCCGCACTAGGATTGGGCTTTATGGACTCGGCACCACCTCCACCCTTTCCCAGCCCTGCTTGTTAGGATTAGGTGTTGGATCTAGTGTGAAGGGCTTGGAGCTCCCCATGGGTCAAAAGACTTGGCAGTAGGGGACCAACGCCACTGCTCCCCAGCCACAAAATTTCTGGGCCTCTAGAGAACCCTGTGGGCCAAACGACACAGTGCTGCAGGCTGGATCAGGCCTGTGGGATGGAGGTTGAGCACTCCTTGTCTACACAGCTAGAAGTACTTTGCTTTTTGTGGCCCATTCTTTCAGCGTCAGGGTAAGACTCATACTGCTTTTCTGGTTCCTAGGACACTGATATTGGACCAGCTAGGATTGATACAGGTCAAAGCTTTATAGCCTTGTATGAAAAAATTAAAGGCAGTCTTGCTCTGTAGACACAAACCTCCTGTCCAATGACCATTACACTAATAGGTCCTTGGGCAAGTGACAAAGCAGTTTAGCCCTGGTATTCAGGGGAATTTAGGGGTTGCTTTAGAATACCAGGCATACTAGTGGTGCCTCAAGGGGGTAGAGAAGAGCCTGGGCAGTGCAAGCCAGTCATGCGATGGAGAACAAGAAAAATTGTTTACACAACTGCTCTCCATTGGATTACTTTCTAATACTTTGAAGAGTAGGATTAGCAAACAGTCCTCCAATATGTTAGTGGCTAAATGCAGAACTTGGCTGAAATGGGTTCTTGCAGCATCTCTCTCACTTCAGGTTAAGTGAGGAAGCAGAACTTCTACATAGGCTTTTGGAGTAGTAAATGTTGCTATCACAGTAGGTTCCTGGAAAGGGCCTTAATCCAGTGCAGGGAAGTGCAGGTTATCTATCTATTTTGGTTATCTTCCAAATCATGCCATTTTCAGAGCCCATCTTTACTTTGTCAGTTATTGTGTAGCAGTTATGAACTTGTATTACCCAAAGATGTTTGAAGAGATGTTTGTTCCTTTTAACTTCTTTTCCATACCCTTCTTGAATTATTGAGCTTGTAACAGGGGGCCTTCCTGGGGCCACTGAGAGCCCTGCCAGGCCACTCACTCCCAAAGGGGCCATCCACTCCCGGCAGGGTCAGGAGGGACCTGAACAGATCATCTAGCCTGACCCCTTGCCACAGGCAGGAATGAATGCTGGGTTTACAAGACACCAGACAGGTGATCATCCAACCTTCTCTTGAATTTGCCCAAGGTAGGGGTGAGGACCACTTCCCTGGGAAGTTGATTCCAGATTTTGGCCACCCTAACTGTAAAATATTGCCTTCTGATCTCTAACCTAAACCTAGGCCATTGGACAGATGTTTTCCCACTGTAACAGGATACCTTCTTGGGGCCGATCTCGCTGTGGCCTGCCCACCTGTTCCTAGGCTAACTGCCTGACTTCGCCTGCCATGCCTTGTTGTTAATTAGTTAAATAGATGTTAATATGCAGGAAACTGCCCATTTCATGCCCCGATGCCAGGCGGCACTATCTGCAGCTCCTTTCCTACCCTACACCACAGACCAAGCCTCGCAAGCGGCATCTATAGTTCTCATTGTCACCTGCCCCGACACTGGGCCCCAGAATCCTACTGTTGAATCCCACCTGGATTCTTCCCCTCAGGCAGTATTTTCCACCATCATACCAGGCACCATAGCTCCCTGAACTGATCCCCCCCTTTGGGTGTGATTCCCCTCCACCAGGACCTTCAGCTTACTAGCTCTGGCCCATCTCCAGGCCAGTCAGAACCCCAGGCTGTCAGCTCTTGGGCATTCCTCGTAGTGGGCCCCCAGCCCTTCAACCCTTCCGGTCTTGGCCCCAGCATGGGAGTTCAAACAGGCCTGAGTCTATGGCCCTTACTCTTTCACCATGGGGTCCACCTTCCCAACCCTCCAACAAAGGGGTAACCCACCCAGTTGTGGGGGCTAGGGGTTAAGGCACCCCGACCCATGTTTCACCAGGGTAGTAACTGGCCTGGTATTTCTTGGGGGCTCCTGTACCACTTAGAGCCCTACCAGGCCACCCACTCCCAGCAGGGTGCAGTTTTAGGTCATGCCCAGGACCAGGAGCCTCCAAACCATCCCCTATTGCTCCTCCCTTACCTCCAGATGATATCAGCAGCCCACCAGCTAGGTGATGTTGTTGCCTGGCCCTCAGCAGTAGAACTTCTGTTTTTATATGGGCAGCCCCAGATCCAAAATGGCTGCCCTCATCAGGCATCTGGAAGCTGCCAGCTCCAGGCCCTTAAGTGGCAGGCACAACCAGTGCCCTGCTACAGAGCTCCTATTCTTAGCTCTATAGAGCACACTAAACACTTCTGGTAGGGTGAAGGGGAAAAAGGTGGTGTTCAGTTCCTTTAAGAAATCCCTGTCTTGTGTCACCGGATACTTGCTAACATGATTTCACATCATATAGATTACAGAAGGAATGGGTGCAGTACAAGGTATTTGAGGGAAGACACCTTTCTTGTTCTTTGGGGTTGCCGGCAATGCAGCTAACTTTGCTTGCTGCTGTATGAATTCTAGACGACGACAAGTGTCAGTCCTCAAAATATTGAACAAAGCAGGGAAGTTTAGCAGTCATTTAAAGCAAAGCTATTGGGACAAAGACATTAATTTTTGAAACCTGAGTATTTGGCACCTAAAAATTGAGTGGTACAAAGCATGTTGTCATTTTGGTCCTTATTGGACGAGGTAAACTTTAAGTGCTTTAACAGAGGATAACAAGAGTGCAATAACCAGAGGATGGCTGTGTACCTAGATGTGTTAGACAAACCAAGATATAACCTAAAATCACTGATGGGTGAACAGAAGGAATTTCTGAATGAAGTAAAATTTAACTCATAGCCCCCAGGCCTTGGGAGGGAGGGAGAAGACTCTAAACTTGTGTTAGTAAATATAAAATCTTGAGAGTTTAAGGGTTAAATAAAAACAAACTATACCATTCTATAGACATGTGAATTCCAACTCTCTGTGTCCTAATTTAATTCACCTTGAATGTTCTTCTGAAACTAAGTCCCCTGCAGATTGAGCATTGAGAGAGCTTGCCTACAGGGAGGAGTACTTGATAAACAAGAGCACTCATGTGAGAGAGACTGTAGTCTTAAACCACTCCATTTGTAAGGATTCATTTTGTCTCTAATGTTGTATTGCTAGAGGCTTCCAATTTCTAAAGTACATATGAGATATTAAAATGGGATCTCGGCATAGAGGGAAGAGGTGGTAGGATAAAGAAAAATTATTATTAGGAATGAGATACAAATATTTGTATTTGGCAAATACCGGTGGTCTTCAGGTATGGATTGGAGGCAATTGCTTCTAAACAACTGTATCTATAACTGAAATATGTTCTAGGTGGTGGATGGGCCAGATCTTTGGCTTAGTTCATTGAGACCAAGGGGAAAGAATGTTGTTTTTTTTTTCTTTCTGATACCAAGTTTGAGTTGATACTTGTGAACCATTGTAAACATCAGGTAAAAATACGCTGACCCATTAGAAGTCATGGTCCACGGCAGGGGTTGGCAACTTTTGGGCCAGATGTGGCTGAAAGAGCTATTTGATCTGGCTCATGGATGTGAGGCTTCAGGGGCATTTGGTGGTGGTAGCTCTTCCCATTCCACCACTGAGAGATATGGCATTGGTGGCTGGGTCCTACCCATGCCTCTGACATGAATTGGCTCATTCCAGCCTGCAACCTGAACAGGATTTGATCTATATTCTGTTTCTGTTTGTACTACTGGTCTGTGGGTGACTTTGAATAAGTTACTACCCATTGTCTCCTTTTTCTTCTCTATAAATAAAAGTAATAGTGACCTCTTTTGTGAGGTTATAGTGAAGTGCTAGGTAAATAAATGGATGATGGACAGGGCATTTTGTTCCTGAGCTGTATAATCTGCAGCAATGGATTAAGGCTAATTATCTGGATTAATCTGAAATGTACGCTGTATAATAAGGGGCATAAATATAGGCAGGAATGAGATGTATACTTGGAGCTTATTTGGAGTACAGGTATTTTAGTATGCTAATTTGGCTTTCTCGATCTGTTATAAGAGGATTAACACAACTTGAAAGTGAAAAAAAGTTAACATTTGAATTCTGGTTTATATAACAAAAAGTTGTGATGAAACTTCTTAACAAATTCTATTGAGATGCTAGATCCTGCAGATAGCTTCATGAAGTAGTAAAGTTAAAATGGAGCCGATAAATGACAGCAATCATTAGTGCTGTGCGAAATTTTGCTGGCTGTTTCATTTCAACACTGTTTCAACTCATTTCAAGCTCAAAACAGCTAAATCAAAATGAAATGAAGGACTTTGAAACAGCCTCAAAATGAAGCAAGGGCAGTCAAAATGCTTTGAAAGTTTCGAAACGTTTCAAAACTCAAGCAGGGCTTGCCTGTAGGGAAACAGAAAGTAAGGAGAGGGAGCGGGAAGAGGTGGGAAGGGCTGCTTTTATATTGACAGTGTAGCTGGCCAGTGACTGTGATCCTTCCCAATCCCAGTGCTCTGGGGAAGGGATGGAAAAACAGCATAAAAGGCAGCATTGTTTGAACTGGCCTGCTTTCTGTCACCCTGTCACAAGTTTTGCTTGTCAGCAGCCTGAGAGGCAGTTTCCCAGAAACCCCAGCACCTATCTCCTTGAAAGCTTGCAGGCTTCATGGCCTCAGCAGAAGCTACCATCCCTGCGGTTTTCACTCCTCTGTGCCTTAACTCGCAGTTTGCTTGTAAGCAGCTTGTGGTGCAGTTTCCCAGAAGCCCCAGGACCTGTCTCCTTGAAACCTGGCAGACTTTGTGGCCTCAGCAGGGGCTACCATCTATGCAGTTTTCACCATACTGTGCCTTAACACACACGTGACACACATTTTGCTTTCAGGAATTTGAGGTACAGTTTCCCAGAAACCCCTGTATCTATGTCCTTAACACTTGGCAGGCTTCATGGCCTAAGAAGGAGGTACCATCCCTGCAAGCTCCATCTGAATCAGGCAAGAACTGACAAAGTTATAGGCAGTTTTGTGGTTCCCCATAATAGCCTATGGGCGAAATGTCAAAACAGTGTTGAAACAGCAAAACAGTTTTGACAAAACGAAACAGAACAGTGGTTTCAAAACAAAATGAAACTCGAGAAAAAACACTGTCCCGTCAAAAAGTTGAAATGGAAGTTGAAACGCAACAATGCTGTTTTGCACAGCCCGAGCAATCATCATGACTTGACTGAACATGGCATAAGCCTTCTCAGTCAACACAGGAGTAAAAAGCTCCCTTTTGCTAAAGCATTATGTTGACACTAGACTTAAGCAGATTGCCATCTGCTAGGATAAAGAATAAAAATCTGTCAAAATAAATAGTGATGATGCAAACACTGTTAGCCTTTTGGTAGGGAAGTTAATATCTTGTTATAATAGACCCCAGAAGGAGCCAAATATATACTCAAGATGCCGTTTGCTATTCAGTGGAAACTTGCTGTTTCATATGAATTTGGGAAATTGGAGCAAGTTGTCTATTAGGCTCTTACATTTGGCTTCCCAGGCAGTAAGCAAATACAATTTCCTCAAAAAAATCTACTAAATGAAGTGACTTAAATCATTCAGACTCTACACAGATATTAGAACAAGGGTGGGCAATGCCCAGCCTGTGGGCCACATCAGGCCAGCAACAAACTCCATTTCCCAGCATCCCCTGCCTGCATCTCTGTGGCCAGTTTCCATAGAGACCAGCCCGAGCAGTGGGGCTGACAGCATGGGGCCAGGATTTCCATGGAGACCAGCCTGAGCAGCACTGGCAGGGCGCACGGCGGGGTGGGGAACTGTTCTGGGGCTGGAGCCAGGGCCAGGATTTTGTGGAGGTGAGAGCACGGTCCGGAGCCAGGGCAGAGCTGTTCAGGCTGGTCCCCGTGGAAATCCCGGCCCTGCGTGTCACAGCCCTACTGCTCCTGGGGCGTCTATGGAAACCAGTCGGAGCAATATGGACAGGGGTTTCTGGAAAATGGAGTCTGGCCACTGACCAGATCTGCCATTTTGCCCACCCCTGTATTAGAAGGACTGAAAAAAAAATAGAAAGGAAAGGAAAACATACGATGATTGTAGAAGACTTGGGGGGTGGGGGAGAGGGGGCAAGCCGGAATGGTATCCAATTTGAATACTGCAAACTTACAAGACACAGCTTAGGCTTTGAAACCTGACCTAAAGCTTACCAAAATCAGTGTGCTTGGTAACCTTATCAAACCTTGCATTTAGAACTGAACTCTGAAGTACAAGTATACCGCTCCCTCAGGCCAATGATCTGTCAGACTGCAAAACAACAAACTTAGGTTCAGAAAATTACAAATGATTTTTGTACTTTAAAAGGTGGTAGCAGAACACTTTTAACCTCTCTTGAAATTCCATCACTTAACTCAGAGTAGCTGTTCTTAAAGAATAAAACTTTAAAAACTGACTTGGAGGCAAAATTATGGAACAAAATCATCCACAGACTGGACTTCATTAAGTATGGTCTAAATAGAGACTATGAATTTTTATCTCATTACCTGGGCTAGCTCCCTCTGTCCCTATGGTTTTACTGCTTTGCTTACTATACTTACCTCTCAGCAGTGCCTCCTTCTTTCCCTTCCTGTCCTTTTTACTTAGATTGCTGCTTTCTATTTATACTCCCTGTTCCCTTCAAGTCCATTCATAGCATCTGACGAAGTAAGCTATTGCTTATGAAAACTTAAGCCCCTCTGAATTAAAATAACAGTAGTCTGCAGTCTTTTTTCAGCTTGCAGGCTGGCACGACCCAGCCTGGGTGAGGGGCGGGTGGGCAGGCACCTAAGATGCAGAATCTGCTTCTGCTTCTCTCTGCAGCAGCATGGCAAGAGTGCCTGTCTGCTGTGTCTCTACTGAAATTGGCCAAAGCCCCAGGCCAGATCAAATGGCTCTAGGTGAGCCATAGGTTGCCTACTCCTGATCTACAGAGTACCACTCTGACCTGCCTTCTGTCTGGTACCAAGGGCTGTGAATGGGCAGCCTGAGAAGAAGATGAGTTATCCCTATAGTAAAATTCATTTTTTCTGTTCATCAACTTTAGCATGTTGACTTTTTTCTTCCCAAAGGAATTTGAAAGCAAGTCTGTTGTCAGCTAGATCTTAATACTGCTACTCCTGAGATTTAAGGAAACTTATCTAGTAACACCTGGGCCAGGTACAGACATTATACTTGTACTAGTATAAGTGATTGAAATTGGTCTATATCCATAAGAGAAGCAAAGTTTGGCGCAGACTGGTTCAAAAATGCCATAACTCAGTCTAAAATTTGTCCCTCCCACCAAACAACAATTATGTGTTCTATTCTGCACTGATCTAAATTATACCACTTACAGAAAATTGTGTAACTTAGATCAATCCTGCCTTGGGCTTTTTGAATGTTTGTACCTAGCCCTGAAGTTGCAGGTGATTTTCATCAGAAATATTTTCTCAATGGCTTGGAAAGTACTATTGGAGTGCATTGATACTATTGAGAGTTAATGCAAAACCAATATGTCCCAGATTGTAAATGCTCAGAAAAGGTATGAAATTCATGCTGGCTGGCTGCCACAGCAGTACCTTGCTGACTTCAGCTGAGACAGCAAATACATTTGTATTTGCAAGACGGAAGAAAATAAGAATTTTTAGTTTCTGAAAATAGTAAATAGACTAGGTAAAAAGAGTCAGTCATGACTTATCCTTGCAGTTTACTAGATACTCTGGTATAGCAGATGGGGGAAGATGGAGAAGGGAAACATTTCCTTAAACATTAAAGGGGATATAATGCTGCTTGGTAAGGTGCCAATGGAGTATACTAAGCAGCTGTCCTTTGAAATAAATGTTCTTGAATAGCTTCCATAAAACACAGATGACAAACTAGCTTTTATTTTGGGTTAGAATTTCCTATGAGAGGCTAATATGACCCAAAAGGCTGGGTCTTCAGTTAGGGTGGTGCTTCCCTTTCTTCCCTTGAGTAGACCTGGGAAGCAATTGTTTGGCTAGAAAGTTTTCCTTGTTCCATAAACAGGTTATTAACCCTTCCGTGGGATAAAGGCAAGGCTCTGCTTCCTTCCTTCCCACTTGCTGATGCTAGGAATGTGGCAGAATGCCACCTCTGTCTCTCCCCAAACTCTGCTATCAGGCTAATGACCTATCTGACAATTTGGTTACCATGGTCACTGCAGTGGGCAGACACCCCTGGCTGCAGGTAACCCTGAGTTGTAACCTCACCTGGATACATTTCTGAGGGAGGGGGAAATGTGCTCCCTCTGCCTATGTGACTGGCCTCACACACCTGGGTAGGGAGGCTTAAACGCCTTACTGTTCTAAGCCATGTCATTATGACTGGGACAGGGGTAGAGACCCTGCCAGTCTACCCAGCAACCAGTGATGCATTTTGAATTGGTTGGCTGGCAGCCAACAACTCCTGGGCTGCATTGGATCAGGTAAATGAGGTCATAAGGTCTATATGTGGAGGGCCAGCAGCCATGATGAAAAATCTCCGAGAAGCTGGTCCATCTGAAACTCACTCTCTCTCTTGAAACTCATGGTCAGTGAACTGCTTGCCTCCAGAGGGAATCTCCACCTGCCTCTGGATAATACTTGTGAGTAAGCTACTTGAGATCTAGCTAGATGTATAGCTTTCAGTAAAACAGATGTGTAATCAAAGTCTACCATGCCACTGTTTGCTCTAAGGGATTTCTCTGAATTGCTCTACCCTGTACCATATTCCAAACCTATTCCTTGTAACCAATAAAGTTCTCCTCTGTACCTAGCATGGGAGACTTATTGGGAGAAGGTCTAGATTATGGCTTGGGGTTCCCTTGGTTTGGTTGACTAAGGGAGACCACTATATTTGTGCTTCAGACTGAGGGAAGCACCTCAAGTTCTTGCAGTGGGTCAAGTACCCTCAAGGACAACTAGGTCTGTGTTTTCCAGGGGGCATAGGGGCAAGATCAGTCCAGACCCTGGATGGTGGCATCAGCTTACAGGTGTGCTCCAGGAAGGGGGTCAACCAGATGTGAGGCACCCCTGGGGAGGTACTTGAAGCCTGGAAGGTGGTCGGGTGTAGTGAGGCAGGTGGCTCGATGCAGGAGCACCCCCTACTGGCTTGCCACAAGGAAAGTTTAGATTGCCAGGTGTTTGTTAGACTTAAGGGAGTGTTGGCCAAGTTGGCATTGTTGTGGTGCTTAATTGCTTGTTCTTGGTGCCCAGCTGATTTAGCAGGGCTATGCTGAACAGTAAAAGAAATGGAGGAAGGCCTGTAGGATTTGAGTGGTGGACCTTCATACAGCTTTGAGCTGGGTGCTTGATTCCATGCAAAGGGCTTTCTTGTATACCTCTCAGCCTATCCCAGCTGACTGCTGTAAAGAACAGCTTGCACTTTAAACTGTGTCAAGGTGTTGTAACAAGTGCCACTTCTCAGTGAAGCAGCAGAGTTTACTTACTTTGCCTGTCTGGTAAACCTTAGAGGATGGGTCTTTTTAGATTTAAAAAGAAAAAAAGAAAGACCATTCTGAACATGCTTTGCAGAACTGGTGATCTATGAGAGTGCTTTATTTTGATTGCTAGACCTCAAGTGAAATGTCTGGATCTGGGTGAAAAATGTATTTGTTCTTTGTCGGGGGTGGAGGTTGTTTGCTTTTACTATTACTGAAGTTTTATTCATCACTTTAACTTTCATGAATATTGTAAACAAGCTTATCAGACTGTTATTAAGTAGTCGAAGACTGCAAAATATTTAAAGGTAAATGGAAAATCAGTTCTGCACTAGCTGATGCTTTCAAGTTAGTAAAATGTTTTTGGGCAAAGTATGAATCTAGTCAGTATGTGATCAATATTTTCATGGCTCTAACCATGGAATGTAGGAGCATTCAGGTCAAATGAAGTAATTAAATGTTGAGACTAGCACTCATTGTAAGCCTGACTTGCTGTTTCATATCTGAGTGTCAGAAGTGAAGTGATGGAGGGAGTGGCAGCCACAGAGAGCAGAGTCTGCTGATTAACCCCCTTTGGGCTGCATGAGATCTCTGGGCCTCCAGTTTGGACTGATGTAGGGTAACATAGCTGAGGCATCCAGACAGATTAAGATGTTAAGTTCAATGAATTTGGGGGCAAGGAAAAAAATCATTTAAATGTAAGATGGGGAAATTTTTTCTTCTTATTTCATGTCTGGCCTATGAAGAATGCAAGCTCTTTGGAATAGGGTCTTGCAAGTAGCTCTTATGAAGCATGTGCATTGCAGGATCAATCCCAGAAAGTATAACCTACTGCTGCAACAAGACTGGTCTAAAGAAACAGTTGCTCTGCCATATCCATTACATACATCAGAATCTTCAGAGTTTACTTGAAAAGAATACAGCTCCAGATTTTAAATACTTTTTTTTTCAAATCAGTCTCTTTGTGTGTTTCCTTCCAGATGAATGCTGCTTAAAACAGTCATATTTATTAAGATTAAAGTGTACAGGACCCTTTTAAGGGAAGCAGAGTCATGTGCATAATTTCATATAACAGATGTTCTGTTAAATGATAATGAAGTCGGTTGTCCATAGGAAAAGTTGAGCCTATCCAGTTAGGAGATGGAACACTACACGTGGCTTGCCAAGATGTCTAAAATCAGTGAAGAGAACTGAATGTCATGTACAAGGAGTACTTCAGTGAGCAATTTTGAAAACTTAATTCCACAGTAATGATGGAGATTGCCACTACAGAACACTTCTGGGTAATACAGTGTTAGCTGACTCCTGTATCTGCAGTCTGAATGTCACATAACATACCACATCAAGGCATCCAGAAGAATTGCTTTTCAGTTCAATGAATTCATGTCCAGCTAGGGTTGATTGTATACAATAACAGATTAAAATTTGAGCCCATTCTCCTAATAGCTTGAAGGTTACCATAAGGGGTGTTTCTATTTGTTTCCTTGTACATACAGTTTGAGAACTAATAATTAATACCATAGGAATTAATATTGACATGCTGATCTAGTCATCTGAATGACTTTAACTTCACACCCTCTTTTGCCATAAATTCTTTTCTCTGTCTAAACATACATATAGATTTTACTGAAACCCTATTTGCTTGAGATTAAACTACACTTCAGTTTCAACAGGTTAATTTGGTTTGAACTCCAATTAAAGCTTTTGTGGTGTGGGATTGTGGCAGTGCACTGTTTGTGCCTGCCACTTTAAGAATATCAGTCAGGCTGTGGAGTAGCTGGCAGGTGAGTTCAGGCCCAGTTAGTCAGTCACTTGACTGCAGGCAACCACCTGATTGGAGGAAGGCTGGGCAGGGCATGTATAAGCCCAGGCGTTAGGAGTAGTTGTATCTGGGGAGCTGGAGGAGCAACATCCCCCAGCCTGAAGACCACAAATCCTGGAACACCTGAAGGTTGGGGTAGGAACCATAGGAATAGAGGAGGTTCATTTTGGTCCTGGGTAAGACATGAAAGTGCACCTTGCTGGGGCTGGATGGTGTGGTGGGGCTGCCTGTGGCAGGGCAATCTCCAGGAAATAGCACACCTGTGCCTTGTGAATGAAAGGCAAGTATGGGGCACCGGAAAGCCCTAGCCCCCACTGCCTTGTGGGTGACCCTGTGGAGGGGAAAGGCCAGGGGAGCGTACCTTGAGAGAAAAGCATTCAGCAGGACCCTGGGAGGGTGCCAAGGGGGGCTAAGGCCCACTGAGTGGGTCCTGAGGCCCAAGAGGTGTAAGGGCCAGAGCAGGGGTCAGAGTGTGACCCAGTGTGGGGCAGAATGAGCCTGAAGAGCAACGCAGAGTCGGGCCTGGGTGGGACCTGCAGGTCTGCATAGAGTAGGGCCTGAGTGGAGAGAAAGTGGCCCAGTAATGGGCCAAATAGTGTGACCCAGAGAAGGGGCCAGGAGGCCAAGGCCCATGGAGTGGGGCCTAAGGCCCAGTTTGGGTGGGACCGAGTGTGACCCAGCAAAGCAGCTGGAGGAGTTGTAGGTGATTTTGAATGCCATCTGCAATGCACGGGACACAGTTTAGGGGCTGTTTGGAGCTATGTATTGGCTCAGTACACCAGGGCTGGAATTAGGGCAGCCTCCTGCATTTTCAGCCATTAACATCAACATGTGGCAGGTGAGTGAGGGTAGACTACCCTAAAATAGTGGGGGGAGAGAGGGAGAAGCATCAGTCTTTTGGGTGCCCAGGGAGTGACCCCTGTTACACAATTGTTTACAATTTTAACTTCAATTGAAACAGTTTCACACTTGTCCAGTAAGACTAGAACACATTGGTAACAAAACTCTGTATGTTCAGAGGTTAAAATGCCATAGCAATCAAAATTGAATGTACGGATATGATTGGGATGAGAAAAAAATGGAGCAGGGACTAGAGAAGATAAATTCTCCAAAAGCTATAAATCTTCAACTCCAGTTTCTGCAGTAGTTCAGGCCAAGAATATGAACAGACATTTGGGGAGGTTAGATCAAGTTAAAAATGGCTACCCAATCTAAGGTAAGCTAGGATGGGGAGGACTGGGGGACTAATGGCAGGGTTAGGGGAGCAAGCAGGTTTCAAGGAGGGTGGAAACCAGGTTCTGGGAGAGATTGGGGTGCAGGCAGCATTTGCAGGGGCTTGTTGGGGGGATGGGAACTGGGGCTATTTTTTTTAGCTCCTTGACTTCCCCTCCAGCCCCCAGCTAATCACCTTCCCCTCCCCCAGAAAAACACACCCCCATCCCACCCACTTCAATTTATTTTCTTGGCTCCCAGAACTGACTAATATCAATAAAACTGGCATTAGGAACAGTTTGTGGGATGAGGGACTTAGTGGATTTGGGGGCGGGGGAAGAGAGGGAGGAATGGACTGGTCCATGGGGGGTCAGTCTGGATTGAGGGGTAAAAATAGCCCAGTGCTGGTGAGAGAGCAGCCTTGGGG
Organism: Crocodylus siamensis; assembly: GCF_052110815.1. Taxonomy (NCBI): domain Eukaryota; kingdom Metazoa; phylum Chordata; order Crocodylia; family Crocodylidae; genus Crocodylus; species Crocodylus siamensis. The sequence continues at coordinate 177,867,074 of NC_143398.1, read as the reverse complement.
CTGGGGCCAGTAGTGGGGCTTTCCCAGCCCTGGGAACTATACAAAAGTTCAATTAGATTGGTCTAAAAATGGCCAACACTATCTAAGTTAAGAGCAACTCCAAGGTAGTCTAATTTGGATCAGGTCCAAGACCGAACTAACTTGCCTGAACTTCTGTACAGTTTGCACTTAGATTGACCCAACTGGGGATCTAAAGGCACAGATATGACAATTTTAATCTGATCTGGCCCCCTGAAAGTGGTCTACAACTGAGCTCTCACAGATGGCCATGGCTGCAGGGTGCTTTAAAAGGGCCCAATCCTGGGAAAATTTGAACCCTCATTATATGAGGCTTACGGTAAAGGTGCTTCAAAGTGGAGTGCCCTCAGTAACTTCTGTCTGGGTTTGCGTGGAGCAGGGCTCAGCTGACAGTCCAGCACTGCTCCTGGTGCTGTCTTCAGAATGGGAGGGCGGGAAGGGAGCAGAGGAAGCTTGTTTTGGAGGTTTTCCAGCCAGTGCTGGAGGGTGCAGTGGGTGGACTGGAGCCCAGCCAAGGTGGGGGGCTCCAAGCCACCCCCGCCTTCAGCACAGCTGGGGAAACCACAGAAGAGATCTCTCTCTCCTGCCTTGTCCCCTTCCCATCCTGAGTCATCACGGGAGCTGGGAGAGGGCAGGGGTCAGAGATGAGGGAAGAGGCTGCAGAGATGCAACTTCTCCTCCTGGATGGGTTCCAAATGGGAGCTCAGTCTCCCACCCTCCTGAACCAACAGCTAACATCTGTTAGGTTGGGAGGATCAGTCTAACTTACGATGCTTTCTATGAAGCACCATAAGTGTGACCAAGTAGCTGCACTTCTGTCTGTGCCTTAAGAGTAAGGTCTGTACCTGGGAGAACTAAGTTAGATTGGGTGGCCATTTTTAATATGATCTAACCTTCCCCATCTGTATGTACCCTGGGTATCAACATAAAGTCCATAGGACTCCAGTCTTTTAGAATATATGCAAAACAGTGAGGTATGCCTCTAAGTCTGGGTATAAATGATGAGCCTGATAATTCTACTAAAAAGTCTATGGTGGATTTTTACCTTGACAATGGGGACAGTTTGGTTAAAACATCAGACTTGTTATTAGAATCAACAAAGTTAACAGGTACTGGTGCAACGGGCTTCAGTGGCAAAGTTCTTAAATTCAGTGGCTCCAGGATTTTGCCTATAAGACAAGGTGTTTGTCTAAGGTATAAGATGAGAAAGTAAATTTATCTCCCATAAGAGTGGAGGAATTGGTGTGAAGAAATGAAGTGCCTGACACAAAGCCACAAATCTGGCAGAGTTTTTGTGTACTATCCTTATAAGCTGTCTCCTGTCTTCCAAGAAAGAATTGGAACAATATGTAACAGTACTAAATGAACACTACAGGAGTCTAGACCTTTGGTACACTTGAAACATCTCAGATGGGTACCAAGAGTAAGTATTGGTCCTGATTATGTGGTGGGAATGTGGGAAGTCTCCTTAGATGAAAACAATAAGGGGTAGTGTGGCAGGGCACTGTTGGTGCCTGCCGCTTTAAGGGCTGAGTCAAGCAGCCAGCAGGTGCTTGATTGTGGTGGCCATTTTAGATCTCTGGGCACCTGTATAAACACAGCAGTTTGCTGCTGGTAGGTCAATAAGAAACACTGCCTGGCTGCAAGGCTGCATGCAACATCCTGGAGGTAAGGGCAGGAGCTGTAGGGGATGATTTGGAGGCTCCTGGTCCTGAGCAAGACCTAAAACTGCACCCTGCTAGAAGTGGGTGACTTGGTGGGGCTGCCAGTGGTGTGAGCCCCTAGGAAATACCAGGCCAGTTACCACCCTGGTGAAACGTGGGTCAGGGTGCCTTAATAACCCCAGCTTCCACAACCGGGTGGGTTACCCCATAGAAAGGCCAAGAAGGCAGACCCAGGTCAGAGAGTGGGCTATAGACTCAGAAGCCTGACTTAGAATACCCTTGGTGGGTCAATACTGGGGCCAGGACCAGAACAGTCAAAAGGGCCAGGGGCTCACTGTGAGGGATGTCCAGAGCTGAGGGCCAGGGGTTTCTGACTGGCCTTGGAGGTGAGGCCAGGGCCTGTGTGGCCAAAGGTCCCGGGGGGACCACACCTGAGAGGGGAAAAAGAGTTCAGGAAGCTAGGCAGCCCAGAATGAGGGTGAAGTAGGCCACTTGATCGGAGGGATCTGGTTGGGGTCTGGATTGGAGGATTCTGGGGATCAGTGTGGGGCTGGTGATGATAAGAACAGTGGATGTCATCTGCAAGGCTTGGGCTGCAGTGTAGGGGAGGAATGGAGCTGCAGATAGGGCCCCCTGGCATTGGGGCAAGAAATGGGCAGCCTCCCACCTAATTAATATCATAATTATGTATCGTCAAGGCATGGCAGGAGAGAAGGCAGGTGGTTGGCCCAGAAACAGGTGGACAGGCCATTGGTAGACTGGCCTCGAGGACGTCCCCTGCTACAGGTAGCTTATTGCAGGGTGGGGGTCAGAGGGAAGGAATAATAGCCTTTAGTTCTGTTTTTTTATTACTAGAAGGCTGACTTTTCAATAACTTACTAGCTTATCTGACATGCAGTATAGATAAAGAGTGCCCAATGGAAATAACTCTGTGTTAGGCAGCAACTGAGTGTGTTTGGTCACAACCTCCCACTAAGAGCATAATGAGTGAATCCAGGAAAACTAAGTGACATGGCTAAGTGACATGGAATAACTTTCTACCTTGACTATATCGGAGAGGATGTCTTGAAATGAAAGCATTATTGAAAACTGCTTTTTGTATCTGTCATTGTCTTCCTTTAAGTTAACGATGCTTCCAGCTGAGTTAATTCTCTGAGCATAACTGTCACAGCTGACACCCTTGCCTGTTAAATGTCTTTGCTGTTCTTCAAATTTTAAAATTTATTTCCCACAGCCACATGGTTGTCATGGGGATTTAACCTCCATTTCTAGTGGGGCTTTCACATCCACAGACACTTTTTATAACCATCATTTCTGACCACATCAAACCTAGGCATGTCCAACCAGTGCAATCTGAAAAAACAGCTTGCTCCTTTTGAAAATAAGATGGAGAAATGCTTCATTCAAAAGCATGGAATGAGCATTGTAGGAAAGTACAAAGCACTTCATGGAAGAAGGAACTAAAATCAAAAGTAAATATCTAAACAGCTGCCATTCAAATAAATATGTTTTAAATATTCTTGTCTATTTATCTTCAATATTCTCTCCCAGCCTTCACAGAGTGTCATAATGGGCTCTCTCTCTCTCTCTTTTAAAAGACAGAAAAAGCCTTTGGCTAATACTAGTGTTGACCATCGGACCTTGAGATTAATGTCCCTGATTACCTCCCTCATGCTTGGAAGAATTCGCAACATCTGACTCTTAAACCATTCTACCTGGATTTACCAATTTTATCTCCTCACACGATACAAGTTTCATGAGTCAACCTACCCGCTCATGGTTTTTAATGTTTTTTGTTTGGTTTCTTTTTTTGACAGATGGTCTGTTTAAGTATTTGTCATAGAATGTTTGAGGGATTCTGGTAATGGGGAAACAACTGGCACTTTCTGCTAGGTGTTGAAACAGGCTTATCTATGTAAATGCATTTAGGCAAGGTAGATTTATATTTTATAGACTAACTAAATTAAGAAGCATAGGCTGTTGTAAGCAACAGAGAAGGGAGACACTAAAAGAGGCAAAGGAGGTAGAAAAGAGAGAAAACAACAGTTAACCCACTGAGGGCTATAAGGGTTATAAAAAAACTAATCTAGATAATAAGGTAAGAATCTGTAGCCTTAGTTTAGACTATATTTAATGTAATCTAGTCGGGTGATTTCTTGTTCTGCCATTTCCTGTTCAAGTTGGTTTTTAAGGTTCATTGTTTTAAAAACAGCTACTCTGGTCAGCAGTGAAATGTTCAGAGAAGTTCAAGTATTGTACCTTGGGCTTGTGTATCTTTCTGGAATTTATGTCAAATTAGTGTTCATTCATTCTTTTACATAGAGATTGCTCCTCCTACTCATTGTAGACAGGGCGGTACTACAAGCAGGTGATGGTATATATGACATTGGTAGAGGAGCAGGTAAACCTTGAATGTTATAATCTAGCTTTGCCTGCTTAATTATGCTTGAAGAAGGGGTGGGGGAGTGTCTGCGGGCCCGCCCGCAATGGCGCGAGTTTGGGCGCCCGCGGATCGCTGTGGGGCTTCCCCTCCTGTTCCAGGGGTGGCTTCCGCTCCTGATATGCTCTCGCCAAGTCCGCCTGCCACGACTTTGCTGTTATTAGGTCCAGTGAATTCCCTGGCGCGCGCACATCCAAAAGCGGTACCTCCTGTCCAGTCCGGTCCGGGGTCCTTGAGGGCTCCTGCCTCCCCTACACCCTCGCCCAGGCCGCCATAATGAGTCGAAAGGGGTGACCCCCCTCTCCTCAGCTGAGGTGGGGTAGTCCCTCGAAAGAAAATTGTCCCGTTAGCGACACGCGAGCTGCTCCGCCAGCTCCCCGCCGGGGCTGGCTCAGGTTTCTTGTTGAGTCTCGTCCGCCTCCTGCCAGAGGCCTGTGTTCCCTGATTGGGGTTCCCTCTGTGCGGCCAGAGCACGCCGCTCCTGCCTGGGCTCAGTTTTCTGCCCAGTACCACATGGGCCAGCCCGCCTCCGCCGCTTCCGGCTACGGGCCGCGCTGCTTGGGGCTGGGATGGGGAGCTCCCCCACCCCAGCCTTCACAATCCAGTCAACGGCCCACAGGGCCCTCCGTCCCTCGTGTCCTGCCCCTACGGGGCCCTACCCAGCTCCAGAAGACCCTCGCCGGGTGCTGAACTGCTGTCCTCCGTTGTGGTGCTTCCCCGCCGGGAAGCTCCTCCTCCTCCGGCTCTTCCAGTCTCCCAAAGCTCTGCGCCGGCGCCGCTTTTGAGCCGCCCGGCTCCTTGCCACACCTGGGGAAGTTAATTAAGGCGCGGGCCGCCAAGCACCGCGTGGGGTTCGCCTCCTGGGCTCTCGTCCCTGCTGCGGCTGTGCCACCACTCTCACGCCCCGTGTTCCCACGCTGCCGGCCCCGGCTGGGCGTGCTCCGACCGGCCTGGTCAGCCCTGGGGCTCTCTGGGGTCGGGGCTCTTCCACAGGGAGAGAGCATGCAGTAGTGTTATTATGTTCCTCATCTGCAGTGGTATCTCCCAGTCACTACTTCCCCAACATCTTTGCCACCACTTTAGTCATAATCACAATTGCTTAGATTCTGAAATATGCAGCTGGGCTGCACTGTTCCCTTCTGTTTATAAAATTGTTGTAATTTGTTACAGTGATTGATAATCATGTGGAGAAATATATGAAATTCTGTGAGAGAAGTCTTCAAATATGACAGTGTCAAAAAAAATCTGCCTGTCAAGTTGGGGAACTGGAATGCAGTTCAGGCATTTTGGGAACCATGCTGCCAATCTAGAAAGACATTCAAAGATACCATCCCTAGGAGTATGCTGTCCTTTGTTTAGAAAAAGATGAAATACAGAATAAAAATAACAAATGGCCACAATATACATGCTGTCCTGATGCTTTCACACTCCAGAAGTCTAGTACAATACAAGGTACTTCAGTAGATTCATCAGCTTTTATTGCATGCTTGCCTAAAACTAGTTACCATAAAAGGAAGGCCATTTCAGTTGATGGAAGATTCAGAAGTTTGTTAAATTCTTGACCATGTTCTAGAAGGTTTGGGGACAAAACTTACAGTGAATGCTGAAAATGAGAAATAAACTTGCCACTCTTGTTGCTGCCCTTTGGGAAGGAAGCAAAAAAGAAAATCGAGGGAAGACTAATTTAATTGGAAGTGGATAGTGGCACATGACTTGGCCAATCACTTTTAGGGGTTAATAGTATATTGTGTAGGACAATGTGCCAACTCTGCTAATGAAAGAGATGACAGAGAAGCACTCTGAATGTATAAAATCACTGATCTTTAAAAGTCTTAATATCTATGGAATTAAGGCAAGACAAATATATAGTAATATTGTAGCACATAATGGACCAAACCTGTTAAAAGCAGTTAGGATAACAATTTGCAGTCTAAGAACATGAGGAAGTGGAACAAATCTGGAATGAAGAAGAAACAGAAAAATCTGCTTGGGAAATCCTGTCAAAAAGAAGTGAACCAAGATATTAGTAATTTGGTTCAGTTGGTTGGAGAAACTGGGCTTTAATATATCTGTTGAAGCTACTGGTGAAAAATTGCGGAGGTGGCCCTGTTTTGCCATACACTGCAGCTTGCAGTTGAAGAGTCACTGAAGGAATGTACCATTTCTAACATAATTCATAAAGCTCAATGTGTGTTTTAAAAAAAAAAAAGCCCCAAAATATTAGTCATAATAAGGAAATGAAAGTCAAAACAACCAATTGTAGATTGTCCTACTGGATGGCATTCAACCTATGCCTGGAGCTCATGGATTCCTGTCAGGACATGAGCATCTCAAACCATAAGCTTCATCTGACAGAAGCGGAATACAGTGCAACTGAAGGCATAACAATTGCACTGAAGCATAAAATAACAACAAAGAAAGGTTCTTCAGTATGAGCAACTAACAATGGGTGACTTCTGTGGAGTTTGGTTAAAATGGCAATTGAAAATAGCAAAAGCCTCATCCCCCTTTAGCTCAGTCCTCACTGGCTTCCACTAAAAAATGTGTTTGGAAATGATGCATCTTGCTCATGTATATACCTTTATCACAGGTACCAAGTCCGTCTGTCAGAAGAAGAGCAAGTCAAGACAACACTTGGGGCCTAGACAGAAGTGACAATTTTCATCTGATCCGGCCATAAAAAGTGGTTTATAGCTGTGACCATATGTAAGAGCACGGCTGTAGATCACTTAAAAAAATGGCCGACTGGCCAAGAACCTGAACCCTCATTATATGAGGGTTCAGATGAAGACATTTCAAAGCAAAGCATCTTCTGTAACTTCTGTCTGCACTGTCTCCCAGACTCCAAGCTGTTTTCAGAATTGGGGGAGGGGGAAAGGTTGCAGAGGGAATTCAGTCTGGGGGGTTTTCAGTTCCCACTGGAAGGTGGGGCAGGTTTGTTGGAGCCTTCCCTGAGGTGGGGGGGAGTCCAATTCACCACCCTACCCTCCAGTACCAGCTGGGGAACCCCTAGACTGAGCTCCCTCTGCTTCCTTTCCCCCCTGCCCCTCATTTTGAAAACCAGGACAGGCTGGGAGGGCAGAGAGGGTGTTGCTAGGGGAAACCGGCTATAGGCTCTTAGCCAGCAGCTAGCTTCTCTGCCTCCTGGAACCAACAGTGACCTTCTGTTTGGTCCCAGGGATCATTGCAAAGCTTTCTGAGTTGCAGCAGAGATCTGCACTTCTGTCTGCACCCTAAGAGCAAATAAGGCAATTAAGTGTTGATAGCCACACTAAGGGTGGAGCCATGTGCCCTATACAGGATTGTTTGTGCAGAAACCCAGGGGGTTTGCCCCATTCTTGTACTCTTTTCCAAGACCCTAAGGGAGACTTTTAGGGTTTACAGAGTGTTCTAAGTTACAGTGGAGAGCCACACTTCTGTCTGCACCCTTTATTTAACCAATACATGAACAAAAATGGAAGTCTTCATTCAGAAAAAGCTGAAGTCAATGCTAGTATAGAAACAAAGGCCTGCATGTCTGAAAGTGAAGGAACACATGATAAATTGGGTTCTCCTCCTTAAAGCTCATAAAATCTCCAGAGAGAAAAAGAAATCTGGGCAAAAGAGAGCTCCCAAAAAGATAGGGCAATATCTTGAGTCATTTACGAATGAGCCCCATCTCAGTAAGAAGGAAGACATATTAATATCCCTTTGGAATATTTTGTGTTAGGTGGCTTTTTTACCATTTCTTTTTTCTCATCCCTCATTAGGAGGCAAAGGTGAATAACGCCTAGTGTCAAAGCTCTCCCCATTTTCTAGCTCCTATTGGGTTTCTGATTTGGGAATTTTTTGTGGTTTTTTGTTTGTTTGTTTGTTTTTTGTTTTTGTGGAGATGGCTCACTGGCAATTATCCTGTCTGGTGTAACAGACTTGCACAGAAATTTTATGTTGTCGATATTGCCCACAGCTGATGTTTAGAAAATGAACTGGGGTGGGGGTTGGGGAGTGGTTATTGTTTGCCTTGTCTGCATTGCTCTTATATACTATCGCTGTGTATCCAGAAAATCTACCTATTATCAAATGGAAGAAGTCATGGTCAATCTGAGGGTTTGGGTCTGCCCAGAAAAAGTTCTCTGGGTCTAAAATCCAGTGCCAATAGCCCCCATGTGCCAACTGCATATAAACCACCTTGAAGCACGTTATAGGAAAATGTACCCAACCTGCTAGTTTCTTAGGATGCACACAGTTTTTATCATCTAGACTGAATGCATGAATTCTGTTCTTGGTTTCTACCACAGCTTTAACTGTCATCCTTCTCTCCACTCTCTGGAATACTCTTATACTAATGTCAGCCTTCTAGATACCACAAACCACATTCTACAAACAACCATTTGCAAAAATCCCACAGCCCACCTCATGTACTTTACAACTAGTTGTCATTCCTAATGCATCATATGAATCTGTGAAGGCTGTCAGCTGTAGCTAGGCCCTCGGATAGCACTCCATTTACTCTGAGGAGAATACCTGTGACTTCCCACCTCACCAGTCTTAAAAACATTACTTTATATCACGTATAGATAAGGAAGTAGAGAAGTAGATGAGCCTCCCAAAAACTGTGTACATGACCACTACAATGGAACCTGCCCCACAGCACTGGTGGTCACAGGTTCCTATACTGGAACCTAAAGAGAAATATCATTAAATAATTACAACCTGCACTTGAAAAAAATATTCACAGTCTCACCAAACTCTGTAAGATCAATAAACATCAAGCACACCAAGGTTCTGCCTAGACAAAAAAACCTACCAATAAATCTCCATCATCAGCACCCTAACAAAATCTGTGGGTCCTATACCTGTTTATTGCAAAATTTGACATACCTCACACAGTGTCAGGTGAAACTAAACAACAGCTGTACCCTAGAATGAGCTCTTACAGAAAAATGATAATGGATAGAAGCACCTAGCACCTACTTCTTGCAGATGAACTTATCTATCTCTGATCGTACAGCCAAGATGGGCCTTGCAGCAAACAAACAATATGTGGCAGACTTACTGATAAAAGCCCAGCATGTCAGGCTCAGGAAAATCTTCATTGTGATTGGTGGAGCATTCTTACCAATCAGACAGCAGCCAGGGAGGGGCTTGCCCCACCCCTACACAGGGTGATGCATAGAGCCCAGACTTGATTGAGGACTTCACTTTGAAGGTCTGACAGCATTCCAGGGGTGGAGGCCCTGGAGTGAATAAAAGAGCAGTGTGCCCAGCACATGGGCAGATGCTTTGAGGGACAGAGACAAGAATAGGGCTAAGAAGAGCTGGGGAAGAGTGGGAGGATGCTGCTGTCCTGAAGAGCCCCTGTGGACACTTCTCACCAGACAGGAGCGGCGGATGGCTTCAGCCACAGTCAGTGTGCAGTACAGAGCATGGGGTGAGACCCTGGCAGCTGTGAGAGACAGCTCGGGTCTCCAGCCACTTGGTGCACACAGCATGGTGCATGGAGTCAGACCCTGGGAGCAAGAGGATTGGGTTTGCAACCCCTGGTCTATGGCCAGGTGTGAGGGAGTGAAGGAGCGAGTGGGCTCCAAGGCTTCCCGCCCCGGCGCAACGGCGCTAGGTCCCCACACTCAATCCCAGAATGCGGGGCACAAACTAACCTTCTCCAGGTGCATGGGAGAAGGCAGGGCCCGGATGGCGAGGGCCAAAATAAAGGAGACGCCGGTGCCAGGATGGGAGGCGGTGGAACCGGAAGAGTCCGGTGGGGAAGCGGACACCAGCGGGAGCACGCTCGGGCGGAGGCGCCCTGTCCTGAAGCTCAGCCGGACTTTCTGGCACAAGGGTAAGCCCCTGTGGGGTTTTGTGAACCCGGGCAACCAGCCCAGTGAGGCCGCGGACGGTAGGAAACCACTGGGAGTGGCTGGACCCCGGTAGGCCCGGCTACCGTATAGACTATAATAGAGGGGCAGGCACGGACTGTGAGATTGCCGCTCCATTAGTAAAGGACCAAGGGGTCGCGAGGAGCCCTAGAGGAGGGGTACCGAAGAACTCCTTGGGAGCTGGAAAAGGGGTTTCAACCCCACGGCGTACAGGGAAAGAGTGGAGGACATCCGAGGAGGATCGAAGCGGGCCCCAAGCTCTGAAGAATCCCTGGCCATACCTGTTTGTGTTGACTCTTTGGTGGTTTTCCTTTTTTTGGACTAATTCGAGAGATACTTTATTAGGTGGCCGACTTAGATAGGCAGCCACCACCAGCAGGACTGGGTGAGTGTGTAGGGGCGGCGGAGCCCTCATCGACGCAGGACCTCGAGAGTCAAGGAGTCCCACCTTTGGACTGGCACGTGCCGGACAGATAACACTGAACTGGATTACAATCAAAGTCGTGGCAGGTGAACCGGACGCGTGCAGCCCTCAGGTGAGTGACCCTTAGCTACTGGGAAGGGTCCCGATGCAGGAGGCAGAGGGTACGGCAAAGCCGTGCCCCCCCCCCACACCAGGGCTTCCTGTGCACGGAGCCAGATGTTGGGAGCAAGAGGCTTGGGTCTGCAACCCCTCGCATGCAGCCAGGGCTCTGGATGCATGGAGCCAGTGAGACTCCAGGAGACATCTGCAGTGGTTTGAGGATCCATCTCTTGGCATGTGGTGGGGAACCCGTTGCAGGAGATGCTGCATGGAGGGTCTGGCAGCTGACTGAGCCCTGGAGCTGTGCAAGGTGGTCTGGGCCTCCAACACTGAGCAAAAGCCAAAGCCCCCAAGAGCACACAATGGTGCTCAAGGCTCTGAACAGGGAGCGGTCCAGGAGGACCCAGAGGCTCTGGAGGCTTCTTCGAACAGGAAGCTACTTGCCTGAGGAGACAAGGAACCCCACCTGGGCATTGGATTCATGAGTTGCTGGGGATTAGGGTTCCCACAGGGGAGTGGAAGACCTTCTTGCATGGGTGTTTGGTGCCTCTTGAATCAGGGGGGATATGCGCCCTCCCTGACACCAGTTGGGGACCATAGGGGAAAGGGGGGTCCCTTGATGGCTGATCTCACTCACCGGAAAAGCTGCCACACTGCTTCTGGAACTCCCCTGGCCACTTCCAGAAGTGGTGCAGCTGCTTTTGCTGGTGGCTCTGCTCCCAGGCCAGCACTTGGAGAGCGGGGCACTGGTGCTCTTGCCTGCCCCCCTGCCTGCTGACTACACAGAGAGCATGGCCTGATGGGATGCACTGATGCTCTGAGGGGGTTCATGTGCACCCCTGTGCGCCCCCTATGTGTCGCCCCTGCCTTCTTGGCTAGAAAGGGATCCTGGACAGGAAGTCTAGGGAGGATCCCTTCTGAGTTTGTGGGCTGCTTAGGGGGCTTGGTGTGAGGCCCAAGGGACAGGTCACTAGATCGTAATCTAGGCCCCAGGAATGTGGCAGTGCCTTGGGGACTCTTTTAATGGTTTAAAGTTACTTCTATGCTTATGTACCTTATAATTTATGATATTGCGCCTTATATTTGTGATGTGGTATTTTGTGATGTATCCTGTGAATTGTGTGCTCCTGTATCAGTAGGAAAACTAACATTAGAGTGTAAAATCTATATTGAGGTCCTGCTGGGACCCTTCCTCATTACTTACCCATGCTTACTTGTATCAGTTGTATATTAACAGTTATCTTTTAAGGTTCCCTGTAAATATTAATACATTTGTATATAGTTAAGCTATCCCTTATCCCAGCCTGACTCTATAGGGAATAGAGGGAACTGTCCAGTATTTTGCAGATCCCTCTTGCAGCACTCCTGCATAGCTATCTATCCCTTCTATTTGGGGAGGGGAGCACATACTTGGGTGACCCTGGATCACAAATACTTACTTAACACCAAAAATAAAAAAAGGACTTTAGCACAGATTATGGTTTTTGTTATTTCAGAATAACTTGCCCACTTCCTCTGTTAACCTTAATTTGTACCACAAATAGTAATGGCTCATTGCTCTTTTGAACTGACTCATGTTTTTTAACTACTTATTGACATTTAACTATAGTAACTGTTTTTTACTTGGCCTATAGCTACTTCTAATATGTTCTCTTTTGCTCCAAGGTTTGCCACCTACTTCCTGGTTTGCATAATAGAGTTAAACAAAAGCAGTTGTTTACAGTAGCATTGAGGTTCATCTGTGTCTGCTCCTTTTCCAAACCCGAGGAAGGGCACTTTTTGTGTTAGCTTGTCTAAAATCTTTTAACTGTAAGGTTAGTTCAAAAGATATTAATGAACAAATTTTGCTTTTTTCATTCTCTGGATCATCATAGCCACAACAGTATTATTACTTCCTCATTAACTATGACTTAAACATTTTTTTTTCTAACTGAAGGAATTCAGGCTACCAGTAGAAAGTGCTGACAACCGGTTCTCCTGAGCTCCTGTTGTCATTGAATAATGCCTTAGTACTTGACATAAAGCTGTTCCTTGATGAAGTTTTCAGTTCTAAGCATATGACAGTTGCAGAACAGGACTATAATATGGCCCTAAAGGGGACTAAATTCAAATGACCCATTATTTGATTTGCAACTAGACATACAATGCAGGTATACTCCATTAAAGAGTATTTTTAAACATTGCTATATTCCTTTTAAAAATTTAGATAGTCAGCATAAATTATATATTTTTTTACTTCAAGATTAACTTGAATTCAACCTTTGCTAATTCACATGAACCTCATCCCTGCAGAACTGGAAGATCGACTTTTCCTGTTACACCGTCTGGATTTCACTTTGTAATTTGTTTGGTAATTACACCAATTAGAGGTTACAGAAAATGCCTGTTTTAATTATCACAATTAACTTTAAAGATGTGTATACGACCTAAAGGAAAAATGATTGCATCAACATAGCATTAAAACCTCTGTAGTAAAAATATTACCAAAACTAATTAGACTAGGTAAAAAAAAATTTTTTTTTTTCCTTAGGCAGGTGCTCCAAGGCAGCAGCACAGTACGTATGTATATCTTCATCATATCTAAGATTTTGTGTGCCTATCCTACACTTAACAACATAAGACAAGTGATACTAGTAGTTAATTTTAATAACGTATGACTTATGTACAATGCATCAAGGTGCAAGTGATTTAGTTAGCATAAGATTACACTGCTTGCTTTATAGGTCATAGTAAGGAGTTGCATAGCCCTAAGAAAAATGAAAAAGTCTTCCCTCCTGGTTTTTGGACATGAAAATGCTTTACAGTTGCAGTCTATTCCTTCCTGAGGAATTCCCTTGCTGGGCTGCACCTCCATGTTCCCAATCAGTTGTTGCAACCTATTGTTAGGTCTACGTGCTCCTGGAGAGCTACATCTCTGGAACTTGACCGTTAAATGCAACCTGGTTAAAACTGCAATGGTTTTGCTATGCTTGTATCTGTGGAAGATCCTGCTGACTTAACTTTGATACTGATACAATTGTTCCTTCTGCATGTATCAGTCCGGGTGGCTATGTTGTTAATATGTTTGACCTTGAGTAAATCACTTATCTTGCCCTCCTATCATTTTTGTCCACACAGATCTTAAGCTTCTTCTGGTAGTCACTGTCCTATTTACCTGTATAATAAGAAGCACAACAAAGCCAGGAACATCACTGGTCTCTAAGCAGTATTGAAAATTGGACAAATCCTGGTGTTGGATTTCATGGAACAAAGTTGAGTGGGGAGGGGGAAATAGGGGAAACTACTATTGAAAATTATTTCTACTATGTAGTAATACCTGGTTTAGGTTTACTGCAGAGAATAAACAGGTGTCTGCCACTTGATACAGGGCTTTCTTGAGCAAGAAATGATGAAAGCCACGTCTCAGTAGAATGCTAATGCTGCATGCACGCCTAGGGACTGTTGTCAATGGTAGTTCGGTAATAAAAATAGAATGCATCTCAGGTTGCTACCTTGCCTTCCTCCCCCGGTCCCCCAGTTAATTCAGGCTTTAGTTGCTGGAATTGCCATGCACTTCTTAATGGTTCTTTATATATCATGATCCTTTTAATCCAGTGCAAACATCTCGTCACATGATGGCTTCCATAGACTGTTGGAAAATATTTCCTACTTATTTTCTTCCATTGAAAACATCCTTTCTGATATATGACTACTTCTGATTTGGGGCATGTTAATTTTTAGCAAATGATGAGGGAGCACTAGGGAAGAATGATTTTCTTCGTTGTAATATGTACTTAGTACTTTAGATTGTTTGATTTGCTCAGAAATAAAACCTAATAGATGCAACAACAAAAAAGTGTCATAAATGCCTATTTCAATCAAAATGGAATTTTATGAGCTGTACATTTTGACATTTTTCCTTGCTAAACATAGGTTTGTTTGTTTGTTTTTTAAAAAAATCTTAATTTCAACCCACGTTATATCATTACTGTATGACATCAGTCATGCAGAATATAAAATAAAAGTAAATTTAAAAAAATGACCAGTTCTGCAATATTACTTCATAATACTTTAATTTAAAAAAAATAGTTCTAAGCCTCTTTTGCTGTGATCAGAAATATTAAATATCCCTAACCAAATTGGTTGAATGGTAATTCATACAAGATGATGTGGAGAAATGCCAACATGTAGTGCATGGCTCTCCAGTTTTGAACAGATTAAATTCTTTCAAACTGCAGTCAACAGGATTTAAATGTACAAAATAAAGTCACTTGGTTTCAGGGCCCTTCTTCAAGTGCAGCTAAAGGCACAAGGGAAATCTAATGCATCATCCACACAATCATGCCTCCTGTCATGTGCATGTGGCATGGCAAGAGGAGGTGCAATTGTGTGGATTGTGCATTAGATCCTTTTGTGCCTTATTGCTGATGCTGGAGGAGCCTGGGCTTGTGATCCCAGGTTCCCACTACAACAGTTCCCATGGCTATGAGCCCCACTGCTGACAGAGCTCCTACTGGTGGTAACAGTCCCTGTGGTGCCCCTGCTGCCGGCTCCACAGCTGACATGGGCTGCAAGGCTTGCAGCAGGGGCAGCATCAGGAATGCTGTCACTGCTGCGAGTCTCACTGGCTGCAGGGCTTACAGTGGGCGCTGGGGAGAGAATGCTGCCTCCATTGCAAGCCCTGCAGCCGATGAGGCTTGTGGTGGCAGCATCCGTGCCCCGGCCCTTGTCCCTGCCCCTGCTGTGAGCGCCACACCTGATGAAACTAGCTGTGGGTGGGGCAGCGTTCTCCCCACTGCAAGCCCCAGGGCAGCATAGGAACATTGCCACCACACCAGCCTTAGCTGCAGGGCTGGCAGAAGGTGGTATATGCCTTTGGCTGGGAGCCCCTCAGCTAGTGATTATACACTTTTTGTGGAATAACTTTGTAGCTTTCTGTTTGTTTTATCATACCATTAACTGGGTGAGCAACTTAAGCTGGGTCACAACTTCAGGTGCGATTAACTGGCTATTCACATCTTAACTGCAACTTATAGAGGGGCCCTTGGAGAGATTTTCTTGCCATCTCCAGGGGGTGGTTCATTTTTAGGCCTTTCCCCTGAACAATTTAAACAAAATAATTCATGTTATGCGAAGCCTTAGTGCTCACCCTCTGCCACAAGAGTAACATGCCGGATATAATCTTGTGAGCATAAGCGAGTGCCTTCCTGGTCTGTGGTTTAGCACTGCAAGCTATGCTGTAGGGAACTGTATTTAGATTGCACGTGCATACATCACCGCCAAATTTGTGCTTCGGGACTTAAAGTAGGAGGAGATTCTATTTCAGTGATGAATGGAATACATATGTGTGAAAAACTAGCTCACAAGGATCTCCAATTGGAAGACAGAGTGCTTCAGTTGGCTAGTACAGGCCACGGCAGAGCAATATTTATCCTATGAATTCCTAATATTCTAGAGCAGAGATGGCCAACCGACCGGAGGCGCGTGTACCATAAAAAGCATGGGCAGCCTTTGTGTGCGGCATATGGCAGATCAGCAAGGAGACGAGCAACACAGTGGCGGATGGGGCAGGAAAGAGAAAAGAGAGTAGTAGATTCAGGAGGGGAAGGGGGTCGCTGGCACTCAGTGGGAGTGTGGGGCTAATTTGTGGCATGCTTGACAAAAAGGTTTGCTGATAGCTGCTTCTGTAGTCTATGGTGGATGTTGAGGTAGGGTTTGGTGCTTAGTAACACAATTCGTTTGCTAAAAACTTAGTTGCTGTAAGTGTAAGCATTAAAATGAACCTTGTGAGTATGTTAAACTTCATTAATGCTGGCCAACTTGTGAGATTTCTAAAGAATTTGCTAATGTTTGGTCTTTCTTTAAAATCCAGCCTCTGGAGTAACAATATGAACATCTTTGTTCAGGAAAAATATTATCATAGAAAAGTAAGCCTTCAAGTGACCTCAAGAAGTCATCTAGTCTAACCCCATGCCCAAGACGGGATCATCTCTGTCTATACCAGGTGTTCTCAATTTTCTTGGACTCAAGGCACCCCTTGAAAATGGTTAGCTCCTAGTTCTCCCTTTCATTTTGCTCTTAATAGAGCAACTCTTTCATTGCAAAGAATTCAGGAAGAAAACAGGACAGAATGCTTTTAACGCTCTGGATTCCTATTTGAAATGCCTTAATGTACATTGTGAATCACGTTTGCACTCCTAACAGCATGAGCATTCTGTGACACCCTGTGGCATCCCTGAAAATAGCTCAAGGCATCATTGTTGAGAATCACTAATCTAAACCATTCTAGACAAGTATTTGTCTCACCTGAACTTATATTTCCATGGATGGAAATTCCACAATTTTTTTTCTAGGTAAAATTTTTCAATGCTTAACTTCCCTCACCATGAGAACGTTCTTTTTAATATCCATGCTAAGCTTCCCTGGCTGCAATTTCAGAGACTTGCTCTTCCTGGCCCTGTAGCCACAGAGAATAGTCTGTCCGCCTCCCTCTGTATAACCGCTCTTCAGGTATTTGAAAACTGTTATCAAATACCCATGTTCAAAGTCTTAGTAATACAGGAAAGCTCACCTCAGGTGAACTAGACTTTCTCAAGCATGAAAGATAACTAACAACTGGATTTCAAACTTGGTTTTCTGTTGAGTCAAACTCATTGCACAAAGAGTGGCTAGCTGTAATCTTTTCTTTTCCCTCTTCTGCAGGCTCCCTGCAGACACTTCCATTCTCCTGCAGGGAGTTCTTTACCTTTGATCAAATGGATTTTGCTCTACCATCTTCCTTGGGCCCCATCACAATGATTTTTGCATTGGGCAAAGTCATTTGGCTGCCAGAAGACCATGTTTTTGGACAAGTAAAATGGCAGATGAGGCCAAAATGATGTTCCAGAGAGAACACACTTTCCAGACTGCATGGGGGGGTGGGGAGGGAGGTGTGTCTAAGTAGGCTGAGTTGAACTAAGAATGCCATGCCTTGGAAAGAGCAGAGTGCAAATACGGCTAAAGATGAGCTCTGTCACATTTATATCTCTGGTTAGAAGAGCATTTATTTAGGGTGTTGAGCCTTAAACTATTTATAAGAATGGAAAACAAATGCTAGATTTTTGCTGGAATGTGCTAATCATCCCCCATTAACTAATTACTTAGCATATAGGTAACAAAGAACTTTTGGAAATGCTTGCTCCGAACACTAGATACCAAGGACTCTGTTCTCTATTTCCCCCTTGGGTTCTGATGTTCTATCCAACAATACCTCGCATAATCCCAGAAACTTGAATGAATTAGATGAAGTGTTCTAAAGTTAGTGCATTACAGCTGGCTAAAAAATGTCTGAACTCCCTGACCTCATCACTCTTGGCCAAGAACGTTCCACATACTTTTCATTGATCTCATTGCTTTCTTTAGGCCAAGACACTTATTTTGGAAGGTTGGTATAAGTGGTATTTCATTTACTGCGGAACGCTGCCATTTGTTCATAAGGCTCTTCAGAATTTTATGTTTATACTAAAAAAAAAAAAAAAAAAAAAAGCACTTTGCAAAATAAAATGGATTGGACCACAATAAATGTCTGTCTGAGTTAACTTACTGCTAAATGTGGGAACACTGATCCTTTTGCAGGAATGACTATCCAGAATTCTACATAGTCTCCTTGTCTTTTTCTTATGTGTTTTTCTAGGACTAAACCTAGAGCTAGAAGGGACTTCAGGAGATCATCTAGTACAACCCTTGCTCAAGGCAGGATCATCCCCATCTAAGCTATTCTACAGGAGTGTTTTGTAAAAAAAAAAAAAAAAAAAAAAAGGATTAGACAAGTGTACAAACAAATGTGTAAGACAACCACCAGGCACATTACCTCCCAAACACCAAGGACACCCTACCTGCCACAGGTAAAGCAGTGTGGGGGATGATGGCCAATGTCCTGCTGCTCCAAGACATGAAGTAGTTGTTAAGGTATACTTGAGAGATCCAAGGAAGAGAAGTGTACCCTCTGTTACAGAGGAAGGTAAAATGCTGATTTGACCATGGGATAAAATTCCTTCCTGATCCCAAATGTGGGAATGAGTGTGACTGAGCAAGAGGCAAGACCCTTGAACCAGAAATATCCAAGATTTTTAGTCCCACCAGGAACATTGGCACACCCCACTCAAGATCTCCAGCTTTGGCCGCACACAAGGAATAGCATAACCAAAGTCAAACAGCAACCTTGATTAAGAGAAGGATAAGTGCAGCTGTATTCTCTTCTCTTTTCTTTGGGTGGAAGAGAGCACTTCTAAGTTAGGTTTGGGAATACGAACATGCCACCAGCAAAATGTATGTCAAATGCTTATTGTTGTTATACCATTGCTGAGATAACCATACGTACTACGTGAGGTACAACATTTGGGAGCATGAACCAACTTAAAGACAGCAAAAAGACTGGGGAAGCAAACATCAATGTAAGCCACTTTCCCAGGGTCTCCCTACCAGGTCTATTGCAGATCTTAGACCCCAGGTTTGATTTCTGTGTCTAATGCCAATGGCATTGCTAGTTCCATGGTTTACCCCAAATTAATTTCTCAGCCAGTTGTGACTAATGCAAGGTTGCACCAAATGGTTTCTCACAGTTTTAATATTTCTAACTGAAATATACTCTTTTGTATTTGAGTCTTTGTATCCATGCATTTCTATTTTAAATGTATTATTTAAACATTTTCTAGTAATACTTAAATTCTTCTGGCTTCCCAGGCCAATGTCTTTAATATGAGCTTTATAACTCCTTTGTGTTATAAAGCAGCATTTCAATGTCTGCAGACAATGAAAATGCTTATTCTGGGCATAAAGACAGCCTTGTCTTAGGTTTTCCTTTTTTATTGCTACTACCCCAATGGTGCTTTGCTGTGACAGGGACCAAAACAGCCCTGTCAGTTGGTAACACCATCAACAAAACAGCTGGATGCCTGATGCTGTAGGAGTTGGAAGGAACCTAGTATCCCTCAGGAGGTTACTGGCACTCTGCAGGACTGAACTCTAAATCATCCTCAAATGTTGCTTTTGCTTGCTGGCTGTAACGGTGATCTCTCACCTCAGGAGCATTTTAAAATACATCTGTGAGTAGTGCTGAAACAGCAAAATGGCCTTGGTAATATGATCCGTTTCAGCAGTGCATTCTGATAGCTGACTTCTTTTGCTGTAGCTTTTTGCTTTACACAAAAGTAATGCTCTGCATATTTTGTTATATTCTTTCCAGCAACCCAATCTATCAAACAGATTATAAATACACATCAAAACAAGTTTGTTTGACAATCAAACTTTGCAAAGCATTTAAGAGGATGTTGTTTTTTGTTATGTAGGCTTAATGTACTGGTCTTGTCTGATTATATGTAAGCTAAATTGGTATATATTGTGCTAAAACTAAATATACTCAGTCTCTGTAGAACTGAACATTAATATCTGGGATTTGACCTTTCTTGGATTTACAAGCTTCCATTTAATTGACTGGGACTTTTAGGCTATGTACAGACATTCAAAAAGCCTGAGGTGGAATCGATTTAAGTTTCGCAGTTTTCTGTAAGTGGCATAGTTTAGATTGGTAGGGAACAGAACACATGTTGGTCCTTTGGCGGGGGGAGGCATGGGCAAATCTTAGACTGGGTTCCACCATTTTTAAACAGGTTTGTATGTCAAACTTCTGTTCTGTTATGGGTATAGACTGGTTTACGATCACTTATAATGGTGAAAGTGTACCTGGCCTTAGAGTTACAAGTACCAGTTATTTTGTAGTTCATTCAACTTGGGCTCAGTAATAAATTGTTTCTACCACAAGAGGTCTTGTAGACATGGCTGCATCCTATGATGAAGTTACAGTAATGTAACCCAACACCAAGTCATTAGTGACTTCAGAACTTTTTTCCTGAGGTGCAATAAGGACTTGAGAGTTATTTTATTTCAATGCCTGTGCTGTTAGCTGTTTTCACTAGCCATATTAAATCAGCTATGGCTCATGACTGGTGAGTATGAACATCTCAAACACTGCATGTGAAGAAAAGCATGTAACAATTTGGTGTTTAAGCCAAGTTTGGGTTGAATTTGGAGAATATACAGGTCAAGAAATGATTTTTACATCTTTACCTACAAGAATTTTGGGTACGTGAACCGAACATTTGTGAGCTGATAGCAGTTAATCCATCTGCAGAACGGACAAAGTAAACTGCTAAAAAGCCCTTTTTCATACTGTTTTCTGCATCTACACTGGGATGGTTTATCACAAGGGCAAAACATTAAGAAGCTAATATCCAAAGCTTTTGGCATTATTACCAATTACAGAGCCTACCAGAATGATCTGCAGTTGCTTCACTCAGAAGGCTATTGTACTGAAAAAAATGGTCTTAGAGAAGAAAATGTCAAATTTCATATTTACTTGGCCTTTTGAGAGGTTATTTTTAACAACCTCCCCATGGGCAGTGTCAACTGTCAATGAACAGGATGTAGATAATGGAATCACTTTCAGATATGTAGTTTAGGCATAATATAAGCTGTGGGGACCTGTTTGAAAAAGAAAGCATTTTGGATAAGACCATAACAGTATAGAAAGGCTGTGGTGGAACCACAGGTAGTTTTGGTGCTCCTAAAAATGTCATAGTAGCATCTCAAGGCATTTGTAGTATGGTGAGGGCTCAGTCATCTTACTCTTGTCAAGACCACCCTGGATGCACAATGGTCTTGGGGGGGTTTAGCATTTACAAGAGGCTCTAAAGTTAGTAAAGTGGTCATGGTACAGTTCAACTATCATGCAAACTGACTAGCCCTTGCTGTGGATGTATATGTCTATATGTGTGAAATGAGTAACTGGGGAACTTCCTACAGTTAGCTGGTTGTAGAGGAGCACAGATATTGGAATGTAAACTCTTTGTTCTTTGGCCGTTAGATAGAAAGAAGATAATGGATGGTGTAATATCATTAGGAAAAAAAAAAGCGCCTGGCAAGGGACTTGGTAAAATGTGCATCTATAGGCACTTGTACACGTGACAATGTTACTATGAGCATGTGATGAAAATTTCCCTTTGTGTGGCTTAACGGCATCACACTATACATATATGCAAGTTTTGGGGGTTTAAACCACCAAACTAAACTACATCCCAATGTAATTTAATTTGCAACATTGCAACTATGTTGCAGTCAATCTTTCAGGTTGCCCCATGGGTGACTGGTGCCTCCTGACTCCAGGGAGGAAGGGGGTGCATCCCCCAGCAACCAATTGCCAACCGGGGAGGCGAGGGCATGTCTCAGCAGCTGATCAACAACCCTGGAAGCACTGGCAACAAAACTGGAAGTGCTTCCAGCTCTTCTCAGGAGGGCCATCGGCCGCTGTGCCCCACTCTCTGGCTTGCCAGAGCCAATCTCAGAGGGGGCATGTGCCCCCCCTTTTGCCCCCCCATGCGTTGCCTATGGCTTGGCCCCTGGCCATGGGAAAGGCAGGCAGGCTCCACTGAAAAAAAGGATCAGGCCCCTCACCACTTCTGCCTTCAGCACTTGCAGCTGGCAGGACACACATGGGTTTCAACACTGACAAGTGCAAGGTGATGCACTGGGGAAGAACAACCAGCAGCATACCTACAGGCTGGGGAACTCCCTTCTCATCAGTGCAGAGGCAGAAAAGAATCTTGGAGTCATCATTGATGCCAAGATGAACATGGGCCGGCAGTGTGGGGATGAAGTCAGGAAGGCCAACCGCACCTTGTCATGCATCCACAGATGCATGTCAAGCAGGTCCAGGGAGGTGATCCTCCCCCTCTATGCGGCACTGGTCAGGCCGCAGTTGGAGTACTGCATCCAGTTCTGGGCACTGCACTTCAAGAGGGATGTGGACAGCATGGAGAGGGTCCAGAGGAGGGCCACTTGCATGATCAGGGGGCAGCAGGGCAGGCCTTATGAGGACAGGCTATGGGACCTGAACCTGTTCAGCCTCCACAAGAGAAGGCTGAGGGGGGATCTAGTGGCCTGTTACAAACTAGGCAGAGGGGACCAGCAGGCACTGGGGGAGTCCCTGTTCCACCAAGCACTACCAGGAGTGACTGGAAATAATGGTCACAAGCTGGCAGAGGGGAGATTCAGACTAGACATCAGGAGGCGCTACTTCACAGTCAGGGTGGCTAGGATCTGGAACCAGCTTCCAAGGGAAGTGGTGCTGGCTCCTACCCTGGGGGTCTTTAAGACAAGGCTTGACAGTCACCTTGCTGGGGTTGTTTGACCCCAGTACTCTTTCCTGCCATGGAAGGGGGTCAGACTTGGTGATCTGCTCAGGTGCCTTCTGACCCTACTAACTGTGAAATGATGGACACATGGGGCCACCTGGGAACTGACTGGCTTGCCCCTGGGTCAGCACGGGGAGGTGGCAGGAGGGCAGCTGGATGTGCTGGCAGCTGAAGAAGGTGGTGTGGACAGTGCACAGAGTGCTGGAAGCCTGGGGGGGCTCAAGAAGGAATTGGATTGGGCATCTCCAAGCTGGGCAGCATCCAGCTCACTAGCAGCCCATCCAGCCAGCTCCAGGGGGCTCCACCACTGTGGAGGGAAGAGCAGGGGCCCTTTGCAGCTCAGGGCCCAGTTGGCATACTGGCAGGTCACCCCTGGCTATGGGAGAGGTGGGCAGGTTCCACCAAAAAAAGGAAAAAAAAGGATCAAGCCCTTCACTGCTTCTGCCTTCAGCAGGTACCTGTGGCTGCCAGAACAATTATGTGTATACACTGATGGAAAAATAAAACCCACCATTTCAATTTCAGGGGCATAGAATGCAACCCTGAAGGACTAAATCCCCATTACATGTACAAGCACTGTATGGCTGTAGACTTTAAGTACTGGAGACACTACATAAGCAGAAGCAATACCATGAATTTAGAAGGCAGCCCATGGAGATGGTACGTATTCTTTGTATTTTGGAAAAAGCTTCTTGTGTGGCATTAGTAGGCAGTAGCATAACTAGGGCAGGATGTGGAGGAGTGCACGGTGGGCAGCCACCCTGGGTGCTGACTTAGGCAGGGGAGACAGAAAAAAATGCTGCAGCTGCACAATTACACCAGTGACATGGCAGCAGCCAGAAGTTGCTGATGCCCTGTGTGTTGCAGCTGCATTACACCTCTGGTAGTACATTTCGTGAATTCTGTTCTTGTTTTTTAAATAAGGGATAATTCATGGCTACTTTGAATAAGCATTAACATATTCAGAGCTCTGAATAGATGTAGAATCAAGCCTTAAGTACTGTCAGACCACTGTGCGAAAAAGCAAAGAGAGGTTTTTTCTTATAGGCTAACTGACTTCTGTACATTATTAAAATCTTGATAGGTGAGTCAGATGCAAGGCTATAAAGCAGATGGACAGTAGCTTTCCAGCTGTATCAACAAAAGACAAATGCACCATAAAAACTGCTTGTGCATTTACTACAAGTGTTATAAATGTGACTTGCATCTTGACAGATATGAAGACTTTAATGACCGCCCTCATATTTAAGTTGAATATTTTTAGAAGTATGAAAGTCTGGCTCCATTTCTAAAGCCAGGTTTTAGCTGGTCCTGCAGTTTAAGTGCAAACTGAGGATAGCACACATTCTAATTCAGATAGTCCTTCAACAACCAGACAAAACAACATCTTTGTGCTCAGTTTTTATTAGTCCTAATGTCAGTCAGCTTGTCTTGAATGTCTTCCCCTAGGTGGTGTAGAGAGTCTGTGTGGCCATGGCAGCCACAGGGGAAAACATATAGGCTGTAGGCCTGTGTGAAGTGGCTAATATTCGTTTCAAATTCGGCCGATTTGGGGGACAGTGATTCAATTTGGTGATTCGAATCACTGTCCCGAATCCATTCATCTGAATTTGATTCGGAGATTTGGCAGCAGCCAAATCACCCAGGCCTATCCCCTGCCTGCTCTCCAAGCCCCGGCAATGGCTGCCCTGCCCACCCCAGCTCCCGGCACTTGGAGTGGGGGAAAAAAAGCCCTAACTCACTCGGTGCTGCCAGGCGTGTGTGGTGGTGGTGGGGGGATCCTTGCTGTCCCACACTGCCCCACGCTCTGTGGGGAGGGGGCTCTGCACAAGCCTCCCAACCTTCCCCTGCTGTTTCAGCCCCACCACATGGCTGTCCCACTCACTGCGACTCTGGCCCTTTAAGGAAAAAGACCCTGAGAAAAACCCCTGGACTCACCGGGTCCTGCCTGGGGGTATATGATCCTCGCTGTCCCTTACTGCCCCATGCCATGTGTGGGGCTCTGCATGAGCTCCCTCCCCGAAGCCCCAAGGCAACTGTAGGAGTGGTAAGTAGATGCATTCTGTTAGAGCTACTTCTGGGACAGTGTGGGTCAATAGCCTCTACTTACAACTGTCTTGATGGCAATATCTAGAATACACATCAGGTGCTTTAATTTAATACCAAAACCAGACTAAGATAATGCCTTGCAATACGATTAATCCCTGGGCAATTCCAAGAAATACTCTGGAGCTTATTGACCTCATATCTTCAAATCACAATTTTCTTGTGAGCGACATTGCACAGTTGTTCTTCTAAGATTCTGTCTTATCTAAGGGCTTTAGTGTTATGCGATAAAGGTCATGTCATGGACCAAATGTATTCCTTGGGTGGGTGCCCAGGAAGCCAAGTGTGGCACATCCTGTCTTTTTATCTGCTCTGCATGAAGTAATTGATAAGCTAGTACCAAGATTTTTATTTTTTTTGCAAACGACACAGGAATGTTGTCTTAAAAAAGAGAAAATTAATACCTAAATTGTATGCAGATATAATAAATTGATTTGTCAGTAAGGGAGGAAACAAAATGACAGAAGGGTAGCTGGAGCTTGCTTTGCCTTTCTGATGAAATCCTGAAGCTGGCCATTATGTTAGCAGACATGTTAATAAAATATTCCAAAACAACTAGAGCAGTTGATGTCTAATGGAAAAACATGAAATATTCCATTTGGAAACAAATGTCCTTTATGTTGCTCTTCTATTTCTCTTCCTCTTTTTTGTTCAAGAAATCTTTCTTAGAACAAAAATCACTTGTGCCTTCAGACATCCTCTATTCCTGTTTACTGTCTGAACCTGAATTATAATCTGTTATTTGGACAACACAATCAGTTACTCAGAATAAATTGAGATGGCACAGATAGATCATAGCTTCCAGCGGAGAGATGTAGAGGCAGATATAACCTTAAATACCTTTGGCCTTATGCAAGTGTTTTTAATAAGGGTGAGGCAAGAGAAATGCCAACAAATACGAGTGCTTTAAGCAGATTGTATTTAATAATCTTGTAACTAATAAGAATGGTTCCCTGAGCCAGGATTGTCTGGTTTGGGAGGATGGGGCACAACAAGCTTTGTAGCTTAGGGGAGGTGAAAGACAACATATCTGAAAATATTATATTGAACTTGAACAGTCTTTGTACTCTTATCTCAAAGACAAAAAGCATTCTTGAAATAAGGCTCCCAAAATACTCTGACTACAGTTCTTTCTAGAAGCATAGTTACAACTTATTATCTAAATCCAATCAGGTTTTATAGTGTATACATCTCTAGCACGAAGACTGTAACACAGAAGAAGAAAACGGGTAATATAGTAAAAAGGTATATTGAAAAGGTTATTTGGTAAGAAGTAGCTTAACTTGCTAAATAAAGTCAAGTTACTACAAAGAAGTAATTTACCTTTACTTTGCTAAGCATGTGTAATGTGTTACTTTAACTTTGACAACAGCCATATTTCTGCTGCAAAGATTTATAAGAAAATTGTGACCTACCTCTATGTATTTGGTAACTGGCTTGTATCTGTATCCCCATGCTGTGTATCTTCATAGGAAACCTTCTCTGTGCAGTTTGCTAACCAGGGGTCTAGAATTATGTCATTTTACAGAAGATGTCCATGAGGGTGGAGGAAGCTATGTTCCCCATGTTAATTTAAAAAATATGCACCTATGGGACGATAAAAGATGCATGGGAGTCGCTGTGTGCCATGGTTTCTACAGCATTTTTTCTTATGGCAGATCTTCAATTGATATCTTAACTCTACATCTATTTTCCTGTCTTAAGCTGATGGTGAAAAGCAACCAAGCAGCTGAGTGTGTGGAACTATGAGTGTCTTAATTTGAAAGCTAACACTTTGGAGTTTGTATCACAATAAAACTTAGTTCAAAAAAATAACTGCACACATACTGTAGGGGGACTTGGATAGTTCAGCCTCTGTTTTTCTTTAGTTCTTGACACAGTTGTGGTGGGTCTGAGTCCTAGCATGTAAATATGGTACAGCAAAAACCAGCATTCATGGAGAATGGGGAGTGCTAGTTCATCAAATATGCTGGTAACCTGAGAAGCGTCTTTGCCTGTTTGGGCTGCTGCCCCTCCTGCCACGTACAGTGGACCAGGGCTTTCGCTCCCTGGTGCCAGTGTGCTGAGGGACAGGGTGGTGGGCCCCACACAGGCTGCTTTGCCCCAGGCCATGGTCTGAAGTTGGTGAAGTGGGACTTGGCAAAGCCAGAAGTGCCCCAGTGGGACTTCTGCTTTTGCTTTTGCTGCATTGATTGGCATGTTGGTTAATAGAGCATGCCAGTTAATAAAGTGCCGGATAATACAGCTTTTGCCGTACCTGTTTTAAACTCAGTTTCCTTTGTCTTTTGCCCACTAATGAAAGAGAATACTGGGGTGCAGGCAGGTCTAGCGAATACACTACACTAGGGTCATGCAGTATCAAAGCAGCCAGGGGCCCTAGGCCTCGTGGGCCACACTAATGGGGGTGCAGTGCACGGGGGCAACGCTAGTGTGGGCCATGGGCCTCTCAGGCTGCATGGCCCAAATGTATGTGTGAGCAGACATCCTCTGCTCTGCCCTGCTGAACCACGCAAACTGATGCCTCCCATCTCCTGGTGTAACACCTTGCCTCATGTTCAGCTCCCTGCTGGATCTCCTGTGGCTCCATGTTGCATGGGTGTTTTGGTCTGCTGGTTCCCCAGGCATCATAGCCTGAACCATACTGTGCTGCACTACCCCATCCCCTGGGAGGCATGTGGGTGGAGGAGCCCTGAGTCCCCAGATACTGCTGCAGCCACAGCAATCAGGCAGCAGTGGCCAAGTGGAAGCTTGGGGCTGCATGTTAACCCCTTGTGGGCTGAATGTAGCCTGTGGGCCACCAGTTGGACAGCCCTGCACTGTGCTAAAGGGATGAAGGTCAGGTCTGAGAGAGGCATAATAATCACCAACCAGAACCACAAACCACAGGCTTAGCAAAATCTTAGACTTATAAAATGGCCCTTAATTGTCTGCCTTCTGTTTTCAAGACCTTCTTGTCATATATTCATGTTTTGCTACACAGCTGTGAAGGCTTTTTTTTTCTCAGAATGCTGTATTCAAGGTTTAGTTGCTTTGGGAATGACATGCATAGGATGAGACTTAAGTCATGTAAGTTGGCAACAGTACTGCCAGTACTGAACAATAGAAGTAAGATTTTCAAAGCAGTTTTCAGAAAATGATTTAAGATAGAAATTCCATATGCTGAAACTCAAGGGTGATTGATTTTTTTTTTTATTTATTAAAAACTGCCTATATGATTGGACCTCACTTCATCAGCATTTTATAGGAACTTCCCTCAGTATTGGAGTAGCTTTGGAGTAGCTTTCTGAAACTCTATCTATGTTTGTAGGTGCAGTTTTACACCATTAACACACGACACTTAATAATTTGCATCTGAAATTGATTCATATTTTCCTGCAATTAGAGATTCAACTACTTGATATAACTTTTACCCAGAAAAAAATGAAGGCTGTTATAGCTCTTATTGTTCTCACTTTCTGTATAGTCACTTCTTGGGCCCCATGTGCCTTCAAAGTCTCTCGGTCTGGACAGTGACAGATTGCTGCTGATATACCTAGCTTGTCTGGCCCTAATCTTAGACACTGATTCCATGTTTTTCATCTTTTGGCAGCAAGACCTCATGTTCCAGACTTCGGAGGTAGTACCTCAGCTCTCTCTTGAGCCCCCAGTCATTTTTGCATGTTTTTCTTGGAAGTCCTTCCTCAGAAGCATTTGGTTTCATAGCTCAAGCATAGGATGACAATGTGACAATTAAACTACAGAACACATGGGCTTTGCAGAGAAACTTTTTAAACACACAGTCAAATCACAAGAGACAAGAATTAAAAAAAAAAAAAAAAGAAAAAGGTTTGAAGACTGCTTCCTTTAGATCTTATTCTTTAGTGCAGTTTGAGATTTTGCAACTGTGCTTGGGGAGAGCATAGCTTGAGCTCCAAATTAAAAGGTCTTAATCTGGTAATGAGTAGCAAAGCTGTCATTGAATGAATGCTTGTAAACTTTTGGCTTTGGGTTATGGTTCTTGTACATACTGGCTCTGACTAGGAATTTAATTCAAAATTAAGCAGTTGCCCCTTTTTCTGCAACACTGATGCAGCTATATGTGTATATATAATATGGTTCTCTGCAATCTTAGGTGCTTGGAGCACTTTGACATCTTGTCTGGGCTGGAGAGGTCAATGAGCACCTATGCAGGTGATGGACCTCTGCTCTGATGTGTGCTAATTAGCCTCAATTAACTGAATTTTCTGTAAGTCCACTGGAGTGTGCTAATTAGCGTGTTTCAGCAACCTCCTCATCACATGTATTCAGTGTCCCCATGTTTCAAAATGGCGGCTGGGTGTTTTAACTAAAGGTCATTGAACAAGTTTTGGTTAAAGTGTTCATGACACCATTTTGAAGTGTGGGATGCTGAATACGTGGGGACACTGCAGGCGCTTTAATTAGAGCAGTTCTCAGAGCCGCTGTAATTAAAGCGCCCCCCACCCCCACCCCAGAACACATGTATAGACACCAGTGTGTCTGCAGTTGTAGAGCTAGAACTGTGCTGGCAGGAAATTAGGAATTAAAATAAAACCTTACCCAAATCAAAACTAACGATTTTGTTGGAGGATTAACAACAGCCATGGTCATGCTCAAATTACTTGGTATATATTCCCTTGGATTTGGAGCTGAAATACTTAAGAAGGCACACTGAAGCCAAGGAGTTGCCTGTAGTAAATGGTTCTTAGCACAACACTTAAAAATGGTGAGTATAGATGGCATATTTCTTAAGGCTGTTAAACTGCAAGGATTCAAACCGTAAAAAGCCCAGTACTGATATGGCTTAAGGGAATCTCCCCAGTTTTTTTCAGAGTAATGTAAAGTGTTTGTCTGCTTAACAGAGCACACTCTTCCTTCCTAGTATTACTTACTGTCAGAAGCTTGGAGCTATAATGCCACTTAAGAGTCTTTTTCAGCTCTCAGTTGTTCACTGTTGGTGGTAGCCAGTCACTGATGTTCATCTCCAAGAGAACATACTTCTTACAGAAACGGAAAGAAGACCAGGACTTGGAAGGATCATAGGCAAGCTGTCTGAAATAGGAATAATCTAGAGGAAGAGCAGATAGAGACAGCTAGAAGAAGCATAGGAGCTAAGAACAGAAGAGTTAGAAGGATATAGACAAACTAAGGATTTCTAAGAAGCGAGAAGATGGTACACCAAATTATGATAAAACAGCAGTAGTAGCACATGCAGAGTTGGCTGATCTTACAATAGAATAACAGACAAAAGCTGAAGTGGCAAGATGTAGGAGAAGAAGGAGAACCAGTTACCTGTATATGATTGCTAGGGTTTTTTTTTATCCTGACAATGTTGGATTATAAACACACTTTTGTTGTCATACAGGTGGGGGAGAACCAGTGCAAGAAAAAAGAGCCACATTTTAAAGATCATTTAGCTCATTAAATCAAATTCATCCCAGTATTTTACTTTTCTTCCCTTCTGGGTAAATGAAATCAGTTAAACCATGATGCTGGGGAACAGGTTAAATGATTGACAGGTGTTTTGGCAGCAGAGGAACTGATTGCGCTGTTAGTGGTTCTAATGAGCATGTTCCATTATGTGGTGTTTAAGGCAAGGTCATTAAAGGGTATCAGTGTGAGTGTTTATTAATATGAGTCTGTGCTGTATTCATTTCCACTCTGCTCACTTATGGAACAAATTAGGTTTGCCACTACAGATTGTGACAGACTATATAATATTTCTGTTTTAAATGTGTTCATGTTGTAACAACACTGCACACCTCAGTTTCCCTAAATAGTTTGTATAATAGGGAAGGAAGGAGTTGAGAGAGACTGGAGCCAGAGCTGCCTGACCTCTTTGATAGGATGCACTTAGATTCATAGATTGTAAGGCCAGAATGGACCTTAGAAGATCACTGGGTCCAGCCTCCTGCACCAAGCAGTAATGGCCACAAACTTCTGGAAGACTGATTCAGGCCCAACATTAGGAAAAACTTCTTCACAGTCAGGATGTCCAGACTGTGGAATAAGCTCCCTCCAGTGGTGCTACAATCACCTACCCTGGGAATCTTCAAGAGGAGACTGTACAGTCACCTCATTGTGGTCACCTGACCCCCAGTTATCTTTCCTTCTACCAGCTACATTCTATCACCAGGTCAACATTCCCCCTTTTCCACCCCCCGCACCCCTCACCTACCTGTCTCATACCTATGGTCTCCCATAGTCTCTAATCCTCACTGCCATGCATTTGTATTTTCACGAGCCTACATTTTGCATATTGGCTTCTATTCCATCCAGGAGAACACAAAACAACAGCAGACTCCCTATGCCTGGGTGTTTGTGTCTGAAAGCTTGCAAAGAACATTTTTGCTAACTATTTAGTTGGTCTAATAAAATAAATTATATTTACCCAAAGAACCTTGTCTGCCTATATCCTTAGACCAACACAGCTACAGCCAACACCACTGAATAGTCTTCTTAACACTTTAGATGGGGCTTTGGAATTAACAACTTGGGGCCATCAAGAGAAGCAGGATGATAAGATTGAAACAATGGACACAGTGGGTTGTCAGGAACTCCTACCTTTTCAGAAGGGAGAGAACAGCACTATAAATCTTACTTTATAGTGCTCAGAGGCTGTGTGAGCAGCTTAGTTCAAGGGCTATACTTACTGTACTTCAGTTCCCCAATGAATGCTTTTGTTAAAGAGGGGCTCTCTGCTTTGCCTTACTGGAACATGAGCACTGTGGTAGTGGGGTTACTGCAGACATAGATGCATGCATTGAATAAATTGGGGACCTTGTTAAAGTTGCATTTGAAGGATAGCTACAACCTCAAGGATTGGTTACACTTGTGTTAGTTCATGCTGCTTCATATGTATGTTGTTTCGGCTCCTCTACAGTCCACAAAACATCATGTGCTTTTTAATTTGTGCTACAAATTCATGCTTGTTTGCACAGCTGAGACTGAGGATTAAAATGCAATGACCCACTGATTGCTCCATCCTGCCCCTGCCCCTGCCCCTGCCCCTGTCTGAGATCCACTCCCTCCTTCACTGCAGGGGCCTTGATCTGCCCTCCCTCACACCTCTTCCCTCCCCCCTTGCCCCTTCCCCCACAACAGACTTATCAGCCGGACGCTTCTCTCCACACTGCCTGGCTGCATATAGGCAATCAGATTGGTATCAGCTGATATGGCTCATAATCAGCCATTTTAATGCTATTTTGTAGCTTCAGTTAGAATGCACTCATTCTAAAGAGGATGAAGGAGAGACAATTTGAGTGCATCAGACCTTCCTCCTAATGGACACAAGTTTTTTCCAGTTATTGACACAATGGAGTGGGAAAGATTAATAGCCTGCTAGCACAAAGAACCAAAGGTTAATACCCACTGGCAAGAAACAGTGAGGGGAAAAATGCACCTTTTTGATTGGTGGTGCATAAGTATGTGGGTTCCAAGTCCCTGGACCAATAGCGTGGTCTACATGATCAGTAGATGCCCAAAGAAGCTAGTCTGTTTGAATATGGTTTACAATCAAGCAGTAAAAGATGCATTATCCAGCTTAACAGTAGTAGTGCTAATGTCATACTCCTCTAAAATGCCAGTGCACACTGGATGATTAAGTGACTTCAGGGCTTCAGTTTTCTTACATCTGCTCCACAAACAACTTTGCTGTTAGATCTCCCTAAAATTTATGCTTGGGGCATGTATTGCATACAAGGTCAAATTACAAGCACCTGGCTAGTGGCTACTGAGTGTAAACTAGTAATTTACATCAGGGCTAAGTACAGTTAATCAAAAAGCCTGAGGCTAAATTGATTAAATCTTCACAGGTTAATCTAACCTGCATAGATTGAATCGACAAGCAAGTGAACAGACATTCACTTTTGATTCTGGAAATGCAGCCACATGCTTGTCTGAGAAAAAGAGAGAGCCACAGGGAGCAAAGGATCACCGGCCAAAGGTAGAATCAGCAGCCCCAGCCCCAAAGCCCCAAAGAGCCTGGCAGAAATCCTCCTTACCCAGATGTTTCTAGAGGGAAGGGGCCGAGCATTCAAGCCCCAGTATAAAGAGGAGCCTGGAGCAGGCAGAGGAGGAGAGCACAAGACCAGAAGGAGAGGAGCTGGGCTGAGCAAAGCTGCAAGAAAGCCTGAAAGCAGCCTTGAAAGTTGACAGGAGGCTACTGCAAAGAGGAGGCTCCCCCCTAGAGGAAGCCTAGAGAAAGGATTGGTGAAGTATCAGCAGCAGCATCTTACTGTGATCTTGCTAGCAGCCTGCAGAGCATGGCTGGAGAAAAATACTGTAAACCACAATAGGAGGCTCATGAAGAGGTATCGTAAAGACTGGAAGAAGGTGAAGGAGAAAGTGACCTCACAAAGCATTTTTTTCTTTTGTTTGTTAGAAGCCTGGTGGACAATAATTCCAGGCCAGGAGCGCTTTTTTTTTGGATATAAAGACAGAAGCCCCAGGTGAGAATACGCTGGCTGGACCAGTGGAGAAGATGAGTCAATACCCAGCGGAACGGGTGAGGGTGTAGGGGATGGTGGAGTCCTCACAAACATAGGATGGTGGATGACGACTGATGGGAACTACGCACCCAGGTACAAAATTCTACTCCAATAAACATCAAGTTGTGGCAGGCAAGGACTTGGGTGTGTGGACTTCTGGCTGGGACTCATCACTGACATCAGCCGGTAGGCTGAGGTCCTATGGTAGAAAATAAATAAATATCTATAGAAAGAGAAAACAATAGGCTGGTTATAGACTGACTGAGCCCAAAACTCAGAAAGGGACAGGAGAAATAAAGACTCTTCAGGGCTACATCACAAGAGTGGTGACAGCTTGCAGTGGCTCAGGCCAATAACAGGAGGGTGCTAGAAAGTTGCTCCCTGTTCCTCCCTGATGATCTGGAGCAGACAGTAAGTAGCAGTAGCAGATACTAATTACTTTTGACAACTATAGCCTCTATTTTTCTTGTACTCCAAAGTGCTGAGGCACTTGTAGCTAGAGGTGCACCGATACATTGGTCTCATATTGGATCAGCACAGATATAAGGAAAATTGACAGTGTTGGCAATCTGCTTTTTTTGGCTGATGTGGCCAATTAATGTGCCAGTAAATGCCCCATGCATTCACACAGCTGCACTGCATCACACAGGTGGCCAGAAGCACAGCCCAGCAGCATGGAGAAGAGCCGGGTCCAGCTGGTAAGTCTCTTGTGAGGAAAGGGGTGTGTGCAGGGGCAGATTGAGGCTCCTGGGGGGAGGGAGGGAGTGGGGCTGGGGCAGGTGCTGCACAGTTGGGGAAGAATGTGGGACAGAGCTGTGAACAGCTTGTCTGGGGAGAGGGTGGTTCCTCCCACTGCTATGCACACCCCAGGAGAGCATGAGGGTGGAGGGTATCCCCTCAGATCTGTGCAAAGGCAGGCTTCACAGGGAAGGCTAGGTGGACTGCTGTTGCAGGCTGGGGGAGGGTGCTGGACTCTTCTTGGTGGGGGGCTGGGCTGGGCTGCACTTGGGGTTGGGTGGCGGCAGTGCTGGGAGGGGTACTATGGCAAATTTGGGCATGGCTACAACCCCCCATGATCTCCTGCCCAGCACCACCACTGCCTGCCACACATGCAGCTGGCCCAGCCTCCTGCTGGGAAAAGGCCAGTGCTGCCTTTGCCCCAGCCCACAGCAGCAGCCTTCCCTTGCCCTGTGTGCAGATCTGGGGGCACACCCCCTCCCCATGCCCTCCCAAGTTGCATGCAGCAGCAGGAGCTGCCTCCTTCCTGTGCCCCCCCAGATGAGCCGCTCATGGCTCTGTCTATAACGTGCTCTATATTACTAGACATCCCTACATAACTGAAATCCTTGCCATGTTAAGGGTTAAACTCTTGGTTTAGTTAGATTTTTGCAGTTCCAAAAAAAAGTTTCAGCCATAGGACTTAATACATATTTATATCTGCAAAACTAACATGAAGAAGCTGCCTTACTTAAATGCACAGGTTCAGTGTGCCTGTAGGGAGAGAATTCAGCCCTCTTTTTCACAGGCACCTCTAGTATATTGTGATGCAAACTTGGCAGTCACGGGGGAGGGAAACATAAGGGAAATGGATAAGGAGATTTGTCTGTCAAAGCCTTGCACCCTCTTGTTGACAGCAATAAAATTTCTGTATTCTGGATGCTTAGTGACTGTGGCTCAGTTATGATTCAGCTTAATGGTATGTAAATTAAGTCCTTTGTGTGTCATGAATTAAGAAGTGGGATGTTATGGGCTTTACTTAAATTCTGAAAGGATAATGTTTAAGAAGTGCTGGTTTAACTCTAAAAATGTACTTTCTAGAAAAACAAAATTCAAGTTGACTAATGCTTCACTGACTTTTGCTACTGAATGAAGGGAATAAGGGGCAAGAGAACTGGCATCTTTTGAGATGAGTCAGCCAAAAGTATTTGATATCCCCTTCATTTCAAGGCAATATGTAGGGATCCAGCCATGTGAGTTAGATAGAGGTAGGTAGGCAAAGGATACCAGCTGCTTTTAGTAGTTGCATTTAGCTGGATGCATATGCAGTTAATATTAGAAACAGTCACTTGCAACAGTTAGTAAATACAAGTACAGTTTGGTCCTGCTTTTGTTCTCTTATGAATTAGATTATTCCTCACTTGTAGAGCCCCTGCCTAAAAACATATCTAAGTAATTGCATGGTAAAAGAAGCACTGAGACTGTAGGATCTAAATGAAAGTTTTAGGAGTGCACACTGATAGAGATCTTTTAGACTGATACCAGTGGCCAATTTTTAATGAGTCCTATCGGCTGATATTTATCCAATTCCGATATGCAGCTCTGCAGCCTGGAGGCTGTGTGTGGCTGGTAAGTCTGTTGTCGGGGAAGGGGCTATGTGGGAGGGAAAGAGGCCCCTGTGGTGAGGGAGGGAGTAGGGCTGGGGCAGGGGCAGGGGCAGGGCAGGTGCTGCCCAGCTGGGGTGGGTTAGGGCATGGGACGGAGCCACAGCTCATCTTGGTGGTACAGGGTGGGGGGGCAGCTCTTGTCATTGCATGCACTCTGGGAGGGTACAGGGGACATGTGCTCCTCGACCTGTGCATGGGGTGAGGGTGGGTTGCTGCTTCAGGCTGGGGCCGGGTTGGTGCTGTGCTCTTTCCAGTGTGGGGGCTGGGTCAGGCTGTGCTTGGGGCACATGGTGGTAGCACTGGGAGCAGGAGCTAGGGTGAATTTTGGGGAGGCTGCAACCCCCACTCCCAGTGCCACTGCCACCTGTCCTGAGTGTAGTTCAGCTCAGCCCCTCACCAGAAAGAGCCAGTGTAGCAGGGTGCTAAGGCACCTGCTACACATAGAAGGGAGATAACTACCCAGGTGCGGATTGCTAGGGCAACCAGAAGGGAGCTAGCGACCCACACCTGCCAGCGGTCAGCTGACTGGAAGGGGCAGGGCCTGGCCCACATTTAAACCCCAGAGCTGAGGTCAGGCAGGCAGTTCCCTGCTGGCAGCCATGGGGGAAGGAGCTCTCCCAGAGCAAGCAGAGGGGGAGAGGCCAGATGCAGGTACTGCTTCGAGATTGGGGGAAGGATGGAGTACCTCTGGTGGGGCAGGAATAATTTTATAGCTGGATGACTAGGATTTATGTTATAGCCCAGGGGCTTGTGTTTCGGTTTGCTGTTTTAACCAGAGGTTTGGGTGAGGCTATTAGGGGTTGGAGGAGGCCTAATATGAGACCCACAGCAGCATGGAGATCCCAGCCCCAGAGAGGGGGCAGTGGGAAGCCCCAGAGTGGGCGCAGTGCGAGACAGGGCTGCAGAAAGCATGAGCGCCAGAGAGGGTACAGTGTGAGACAGGGCTGCGGAAAGCCCAGGGAGGACAAGGGGGGCCAAAGGGTAATGAAGCCCCACACTGGAGAAGGCTAGAGCCTCAGAGTCCAACCCTGTTTGGTGGGTTCTGGATGAGGCGACCTAGCTAGAGAAAACAGGGGTCAGACCCAGGTGGGCAAAAGACCCCAACATACAAAATATAATATGCAGTCTCCCACTTGTAAGAACAACAACAATAATTTCCATTAAGACATGGCAGACGAGTAGAGGGCAGGACATAAGAGTTCCAAAACAGAGTCCAAGGGCACCCCATGTAAAGTGCAGTTTAACTGGGAAGATGGTGCTAGGGAAAGCGACCTGTTACAGCCTGGCATTGCCCCCAGTCCCAGCCTGCAGCAACAGTCCACCCTTACCCTGCATGCAGATCTGGTGGGGCACACTACCTATGCCTCCTGGTGTGCATGCAGTGGTGGCAGCCACCCCTCCCTCCCCTCCCAGACGAGCTTTATCCTGTGCCCCACCCTAGCTGTGCAGTGTCTGCTGCAGCCCCAGCTTCACTCCTTACTTCACAGCGGGGGCCTCGATCTGCACCCCCCCCATGCTCCCTCTCTTCCCCCCTCACCCCTTCCCCCACAACAGACTCACCAGCCAGACAGGGCTGCTCTTCATGCTGCCAGGCTGCTCTTCTGGCCAGGTGCATGCTGCAGCTGCGCACATTATCAGCTGGCATTTATCAGCCATATTATTGGCTGCATCAGACAAAAAAACCCGATTGCAATTTTCTTCATATTGGTGCTGATCTGATATGGCAGGGATTTTCAACCTTTTTTAATAAGTGTACTCCTGGCAGCTGGATGCGCAACAGGGGCGGGGGGTGTGGTGCATGGCTGGACACAGAGCAGTGGCAGTGCGGGGTTGTGGGTGGTGTCCACCACATGTGAGCTTTCCCTCCCCTGCCACAACTGGCCAGCCGGGTGGCGCCTGTGCAGCTTACAGAGGGGCACCACTGCCCTCCCCCTCCCCCACCCCCCCAGCCCTGCTCCAGGAGGTGGCAGCATGGGGTGGTGGGTGATGGTTCTCCATCCTGCATATACCTCCTAGGGTCTTCCCAAGTACCCCTGGGGGTATGTGTATCCCTGGTTGACAACCCCTGTGATATGGGACCATTGTATCAGTGCACCTCTAGAAATTTTAGAACATGAACTCATGTTGGGTAAAAAGTGCATTGGCAGATCACAAAATATTTGAATAAAAGTAAGCTATTGTGGGCACCCTTTAAAAAAAATTATGACTAATGGGGGTACATAAGTTAATTTAAATCAGGAAACAGATACTGAGGAATCTGTTGACATTGTACAAGTCAACATAATCAACTTTTATGGAATTTGTGTAGCCTCTTTCTACTTCAACAAATACAAAAACTAGAACTACTGTAAAGTAAATTGGCTGCCAATGCCATCTAAGGGACAAGGACTGAGGTGCAAATGTGTTATGACTATTCATTTGTGCACTCTCTGCTGTGTTCCTTGATTTGGGAGACTCAACCTAAAATTTTTCCTATGCTGTGGGAATTCAGTCTACTAGATCAAATTAATGGCAGCCATTTGGTGAAAAGGGAGTGTTTGTCAATATCTCGGCATGAGAGGTTTTTTACAATTGCATTGTAGAGCAAACTTCTTTGGATCAAGTGATAATAGCTGTGTTCAATAAACTGCTATTTTACTTGTAATTAAATGTTATAGGTATGTTTTATTGGCAGTGTTTTTACATGCATTTGGCTGTTAAGCCTTTTAGAATAGCTAACACTTGGTATTTCCTGTCTGAAGTAAACAAAGAACTAAATGCATCTCAGAATTTTCCTATCTTATACAAGTAGAAAAAGGTAAATATCAGCTTATACAAGTGACCTGATTTTCTTTTTCCAGATTTTCTACTTTGCTTGTAAAAGTAAACATACACAAGAGTAAATAAAGCCACTTTTAATCATGGAAGCCAGGTACAGAACTTACTCTTATTGCATGGTAGGTGCACAGAAAGCTCTCTATAGCTGTGATGAAAGGGTCCCTATACACGTCCTGTGAGGCTGCTCTGATGTGCTGTAATTATAGCCTGTTGGAGCAGACTCAGTTAATCGAGCCTCCTGGAATGTGGTAATTACTGCACTCTGGCCAGCTTCCACGTCTCATGTATCGGCGTCCCTGTGCTTCAAAATGGTCGTGGGGGTGCTTGAACTTTTGAAGCATGAGGATACTGATAAATGAGATGCTGCAGCATTTTAATTAGAGCAGCTCTTGGAGCAACTCTAGTTAAAGCATCTCCCCCTCCCCTTGAGCATGTGTAAAAGTGCCCAAAGAGATGCTCAGGGCACACAGAACGCTGTAAAAAATGACAGCTAACGCTCTAAAATAACCTTGGATGGATGTGGTCTCAGACTTCAGCATTGTAGGTTACAGTGCCGTAACAAACATCTGTACTACATACCATCACAACTCACGGAAGATATTATTGCTCGGTGTGCAGATTTCATTTATTGTGTTTGAGCATTTATACCGATTACAGCTTTTGATTAAGTGCTGTGCTGTTTGCTGGACACCACATTCATACATGGGGCTAAGTTGTTCATTTTGTACAGTGTTGTTTTGAAGTGTCCATATCCAGATCTCAGTCCATTCAGCTTGACCCACACTTCTGTGTCAGGGTTGTGCCCAATGGGGGACTCGTTTGATGTTGGCATAAAACACTGTAGGAATAGATTTCAGACTGGATTACTCTGAAGAATCATTTCATTTTCATTCACCCTGCCCTTACCTAAACTTAGTGCAACACACAAAGCCACAGCACCTGGCTTGCTGAGCTCTCCACAAGCCCAGCAACCTGGCAACAGGGGAGTGGTTAGGGTCTATCTTCTTATGTCACTTGATCTATGTAATAGGGAGATGAGCTCTGACCCGCTGCAGTGGAAGTTCTGTGGATACTTACCAGGAGTCCAGGGTGCCAGCAAGCCACATCTCATCACTGGGAGTCCCCGCACCTGAGAAGAAAGAGTAATTAATGATCAGGAATAGAAGGAAAGCCTGGAGCAGTCAAAAAACAACTGTCAGTAAGCCTGAGCCCCTGGAAGGGGACAGAGTACAAGTGAGAGCAGCCGAGGAAGGTTGTGGAAAACTGTGCAGAGGTGCAGTATCTCACTGATAGCAGCTGGCGAGATGTAGAGCTGCAACTCGGAGGAGCAGAGGTAACTTACTTGCGGGAAAGGGAAGTGGGACCTCTTCTTTGATCCGGGAAAGCTGAGAGCCAGAGACTGAAATAAAATAGATTGTTATAACCTATTACAAGGGGAACTAGATAGGTACTAGTTCACTGGTTACAAGGACTGTGATAACTTGTATATTGTGATAACTTGTATATTGACTTTAAGTGACTGGTACAACCTGTTATACTGTGCATGTATCCACAACAGGCATATACCCATGAAGTATTGGGAAAATAAATATAAACTTGGTTTGCATGGTCCATAATCTTCTTTTGAGTAATTATTTGCATATTCTCCCATCAAAGTCTGGCATGCGAGTTGCCAAAAGAAGAACATGGGCAGATTGGCCAAACTAAAAGGAAGAACTTTAAGACACACAAATTACCTGTTACAACCTGTTACAGTCTAGTACTTGAGAGTACAGGGAATATACCTGTATGTATGTAGGCTGTGCAGCCCGGCATGAGTCTCTGTGCACTGATAAGTACAATGTTGAACTTTTTAGTGTGACAATTTCTGGCCCATAAAGGAATGTTGTAATCTGCTTGGGCATATACTGCTGCAAGTGCTGTGGTTCTGTGGACTTTGAAGATGGCACCCCATGTCATGCTGGCTAAATGTCTTAAGGCAGATATCTATGCAGAGACTTTACTGCTGACCTTCTGAATGTGTTGTTTATAGGTGATGGAATAGTCTAATGTGACTCCTTGGTAAGTTGGGGTATACTCATGGGGAAGGATATCGTTGCCTACTGTTGATTATCCCTGTGGAAGATTGATGGTAGTCATTGACCTTGTGCTGCTCAAATAAACCCCTCCCCCCACAGCCTTTGCACCACTGGCTTGGAACTAAGGTATGGCACCATGCTGTGTCCCCACCACTATTGTCGAGGGCTTTCAGTTTTGTGTTACATTGAGTGGGGCCATAAATCTGGGTAACTGACAACTGACTGCCCCATCCCTTAAGGTCATGTTGCTTTCCTGAGAGAAGCCAGTGTGCTTACCCAGATGCACCTGACACAAACCCTAAACTAAACTGACCCTGATTATACACCGAAAGCATTTTTTGAGCCCCACAGCCAAGGTGTAACCAACAGGTGAAATTGCGCATTTTTGGCAGAACAGCTATGAATGAGCACTAATACAGGTAAGGCACAGTGGGAAGTGGGAATTCTCTGCAGCAACCCTGCCTCCCCCGTACTCCCTTTCCTCCTGGAGAACCAGAGAAGGCTCACCCCTCCAGGCCCTGATGATTGGGTTTCCCAGCCCACGTGGCTCCCGCAGCAGGGGGATGGAACCCAGGCATCTGGGTTTTCCCAGCTGGGAGGTAAACCACAGGCATTCTGTGATGTGGTCAGCTCTGTGTCATGTGCAGGTGTCTGGCCCCAGGCAGGGGAAAGGATCGGGACAGGGGACTCACCAGAGGTTCCTTGGTGTCTCCCTTGTCTGCAGGCTCTGCATTTGTGCACAGAAGGCCTGGTCATGGATCCAGAGATGCTGGCTCCAGGATGGGTACTGAGACACCTGCGGAGCATCAGAGACATGCATAGGTGGTGCTAGTGACATGAGAACCAAAGCAGACCCTTGGTGTGGGGGTTTAGAATGGACAGGTTGGTGATTACTTGCAACTGCTGTGCTGCGGCACTTGAATGAGCTACCCAAACCCATAAACATGCTGTGAAGGTCCAAGAATGAGGTCTACAGATAGGTAGCTGCTATCTGAGGATGGTCACATGTACTGCTATGGAGCTAAGAGTCACAGCACCAGGATAAGGAGTTTAAGGGTCAAAGACCATTTGGGACCAAGTTATGACACCTCTGAGTGGCATCAGTGCCACTTCCCATGGGAAGACGATTGCCCTCCTGGCATGGAGTGGCTGAGCAGGCTGCTGCCCACTCCCCCTGGCACAGACAGCCCTGCTCCAGGGACTACTTCTTACAGTGGTATGCCTGAGAGTCCTAAGGAGGGGCAGGGGATGGCCCTGGATGGTGCCCAAGGGGGAATGTTTCACATAGTGCACTGATTAGGAGAGATGCTGGGGAACGGGAGGTCCCTGGGGCAGGAGATATGGTTTTTGGGATTTGATGACCTGTGGTCTAAGGAGCAAGGAATGCATCTCAAAGGGCCCACTCTGGGAAGCAGCAGTACAGGAAGAGAAGGGGACAAAGCTGCTTAAGACTTGATGCCAGAGCTGGCATTGACCCAACCCACCTTCCAGCCAAGTCATTATCCCTGGCTGCTGGGGGGTGTCTGGCATAGGGGCAGGGCCTCGAGAATGGGGGTGGGGATTGCCCATAGGACTACTGGGCCATGCTACTGTGGGCCCAGGTCCCACTGTGGGGGAGTGGTATAGCCTCTGCAAAGATAGGCAGCCTTCTGGGCTCTGGTCCAAGGTCCGGAGCCAGCAACGTTCCACATATTTTATTTTCTATGAACACAAAAAGTTTGCTAGTTGCGACATTTAATTAAGCCAAGGGGTGGCCATTTTACATGTGACATTCCTCCTGCAGCCCCAAGGTTTTGTGTTTTGTTAAGTTGATCCCCCGTGGCTGTCCATACCCTTTCCTCCCTCAGTGTCATAAGTGTCCAGTGCAGCCAGGGTCTTTCCCCACGCTCTCGATGTGAACTGAGAAGAAGGTTCCAAGTTCTGGAGTGAGCAGCATTGCCCAATTTTTGTTTAATAAACACACTAAAAGTTTGACAGCTTCAACATTTGAATAAAACAAGGCACATTTCTTCCTTGCACCGTGTTCCCCTGCACCCCAGTGTGTGCCCCTGAGGTGGGTTGGGGAAGGGGGCCAGCATGGGTTGTGGGCAGCGGTGCCTGTGATGCAGGGCCAGAGAAGTCCATGGCAGGAGACCCATGGCTTGGTGCTAGGCTGTGGGCACTGAAAGCCCTCTGACTCTTCTTATGTGGGAAAGACTCCTGGTCCATGTGAGTGAGGAGGTAGTTGGCCAGGGCTTCATGGATCTGGACAGCCTGCCAGGTTGGGCATTCAGGACCCCCCCCCCCACACACACACACGAATCCCATGATTATGATACACAGATGCACTTGCTAGGCACGGAGTGCACTGAATGGGCATGTGTGGAATGGCTGGCTGCTTCCTTGTGGCCATGATGAGCCACTGCCACATCAGGTCCAGGTGGGCAACGGTGATATCACCACCAGCCAATCAGGGGCAGCTCGATAGTTTGGTTCTGTTCAGGAGTCTTTGGCAGCCCAGGGAGCCCACAGGGCATTCTGGGAGGCATGTGAGAGCCTCCCTACTTGCTGGGCTCAGGCCGTTCAGGCAGACTCTGAACCCCACTCCCCGCAATACCACAAGGGGTATTGTGTGTTCTGTTTCCTTCCTTCTAAATGGGTGCACTTAGTGTAAAGCTTGAAAGTTAGAGTGCTTCTAGTCATGGATGACTGGTGCCTCTCAAGACTTGGGGGGCACAATTTGTGGGGGGCAGCATTGGTGGTGGGGTGGCAAGCA
Source organism: Crocodylus siamensis (assembly GCF_052110815.1). Taxonomy (NCBI): domain Eukaryota; kingdom Metazoa; phylum Chordata; order Crocodylia; family Crocodylidae; genus Crocodylus; species Crocodylus siamensis. Next base: position 177,823,742 of record NC_143398.1, on the reverse strand, counting down.
GTGACTGCCTGCAGAAGCCTCCATCATCGTCAGGTGGGGGAGGTGGTTTGCGATTGGCGACTGGCTGCAGCAGTGGTGGCAGCAAGCAGTGATTGCCTGCAGAAGCTGGCGTCGGTGTCGGCAGTGGCGAGCAGTGATCAGCAAGCCCCTGCAGAGGCTGGCAGCAGCGTTGGTGGTGGGGTGTGGGGGTGGTGAGCGGTGACTGCCCGCAGAAGCTGGTGTCGGCATCAGCCAATCTCCGGGGGGCACATACCCCACTGTGCCTCCTCTCCGTATCTCCTATGCTTCTGCTGCTGGCTTCTTGAATGCCTGTATTTAGCTTGAAAGTTTATTTTTTTTAGTGTCAAAAATAGGATTCTTACCTCAATTGTTTGGAATTTTTTCTTTTGTCCTTTTGCTGAGATGAAGCTGTTTATTGAAGTGAAGTCAACTTGCTGAGATGAATTTAGCAGGATGTTCATTTGCCAGACTGTTAAGCAGGGTTCAGTTTATGGGAGGGAGGATGTTGAGGGGGCTGATTTTCCACCCCCCGTAAGAAATGAGAGCCTCCCTGGCAGCTGGGCAGAAACTGCAGTTTAGCATGGGAGAAAAGCGTGCCCTCTCCCTTGTCACTGCTGGGTGTTTTTTGCTGAAGCCACCCAGAACCCAGTCCTGGGTTGCCCTGTGCCTTGTCTTCACTGCTGCCACTACCTCTGACCCCCACAAGAGTCAAAGTGTAATTTGAACCCTGCTAAGACATTTTTGTGACTGTGTGTGCAATAATTTCAGACATTAGAAGCTTCTTCCTTCTCACTGTTGTTACAGACAGAGTTAAACGGAAACGGTGCTAAGATTGGGAATGATCCAAGAACGCTTCCTTGTAAAGATAGCTGAGTATTTTTTGGCAGCAACTTAAACAGGTCATCTGGCAAGGCCCTTACAGTTAAGAAGATATCAGAATTCAGGTCACAGACATAAGTATCACCCATTTGTAGACCTAAATTTTGGCAGCTTTCTTTTGTATGTGACTACCTTATGGCTTTTCTTATAATTTTGACATTAAAAAAAACTGAAGTAGAATACTTTGAGCTGAAAATTTACCATTTAGGTTAGCTATAGCAAAAGCAAAAAATATGTAGCATTTTTTACAGTTACGCAAAGTAACTGCTTTCTGTATTGTGATCATACTAAATCATTTGATGTGATAACTTGATGTGATCATTTGATGTGAAAGCATGTAAGGTCTGCAATGAATCTTTTCTAAATTTCTCTTGGTTAACTCCTTTAGGGGTCAAGTTCTGTCTGTGGTTTAACTTGACCAAGGATGTTTAGATTAAGAAGTTTGTGCTATTTTTCCATAGTTCCATGATAAGCCAGATTTGTATTTGCCTCATCTAATAGAATCATGTTAAATCTTGTTAAAATGTGCCTTTGCTAAAATTTCCATTCTATGTTGACATTGCCAGTTGTTCAGTATCTACTGATTCTTGTTTTCAGGTTCTACTTAACCTGTATGTTATGTGCATGTGCTTTTTAAAATACATGATCTTTCAGAGTGAATGGAAGGTATTCCCCCACACTGAAGGTGTCCTTCGATAAACACGGTGCTATTTCATTAAAAAAGGTAACAACAAAACACTTTCTGGAGACTGAAAATATAAACCATGACCAAAATACTCTCTTCTGTAAAATATTGTGGAATATAAATTTCATTTATAATTTTGGGCAAATCAATATTTCTACTTTTTAAGGCATCTTTATGAGTTAGTAATTACTTGCATCTCCACGAATGATTGGAAGCGAAATATTTTTCCTTATGTTTTTTAAACCTAATAGACAAGGTATTAGCTTTCAAGGAATGAACTTGTATACTACCATTCTATACAGGTCATTTGTAGACTGGACAGGGTCACTATGCCTGAAACCTATACCAGTGGGGCCTTTTACAATGACAACAAAGGTCCTTGTGGACAAGTTCAAACCATGTCCCACATTGTTGACTTGTGTCCATTTGTAATGCTACCTGGTAGCCTTCAAGTTCCTCACACTGATGAAGAAATTTCCTTAAAGGCTGAAACAATATGCCAAAACTGCATACACTAAATAAATTTGTAGATGCAATTAAATACTGATATACTGCAGCATACTGTAGTAATGTATTACTTGCATCTCAATAATGCTCAAACAAGGCATTTATGAAGAAGGCAGCAACATACCCTAAATAAGCTACAGGCATAGAGTCATAGATATTAGGGTTGGAAGGGACCTCAGTAGGTCACTGAGTCTGACCCTCTGCCCTGGGCAGGAAAGAGCGCTGGGGTCAAATGACCCCAGCTAGGTGCTTGTCCAGCCTCCTCTTGAAGACCCCCTGGATAGGGGAGAGCACCACCTCTCTTGGAAGCCCATTCCAGATTCTCGCAACCCTTACTGTGAAGAAATTCTTTCTAATGTCCAACGTAAATCTGCTCTCTGTCAATTTGCGGCCATTGTTCCTAGTTACTCCAGTGGATGCCCTAGTAAATACAGCATCTCCTATTTCCTGCTGCCCTCCCCTGATGAATTTATAGGCAGCCAGATCTCTACTTCTACTGACTAAAGTGCTTCTTCTTTTTTTGGCTTCTGAGACACTAGCAACCCTGAACCATGTAAAAAGACTAGGCCAGATGTTGATAGATAACGCAATGACCACAAAGAAGAGACATCATCTCAATTGATTAGAACTCTCTCCAGGGCTCTATTATATCTTAAGCCACATAATATTGCAGAAGAGAAATGGATTCAGCTCAAAGGAGCCATCTATCTTGTGGTACCTTGCATCTTAGCTCAAATGACTGGTTTAATGAGAACTCATCTGAAATGATCCCAATCATAGAAAAGGAAATGGTCAGCTCTCCTTAAATATAAGTGTGAACCTAGCCATGAACAACGCATGACCTTGGAAGCTGGGGGGGTATGGCGACCCCCCACAGGTGATAGTAGTGGTGTTGGTGGTAGGAGTGTGGTGGCTGTGAGTGGGGACCACCCGCAGATGGCCATGGTGACATTAGTGGCAAGGGTGGGTTGAGCAGGAACTGCCCACAGGTGGCTGCAGCAGTGTTGGTGGCGGGGAGGGTGGCAAACAGCAGGCGGTGAGCAGGGACCGCCCACAGGCACATTGATGGTGGGGGTGTGTGGTGACCACCCGTAGAAGCTGGTGGCAGCCTTGGTGGTGGCCAATCTCTGGGGGGACACATGCGCCATGCCCTCCCTACATGTCGCCTATGACCCTAGCCACTCCAACTTGTAGGCACTTCAAAAGATCTGGCAATAGGTCAAGTGGACAGCAAGATGGTGCACAAACAATTATTGGCTACAGCTGTGTGAAAGTGTCCAAAAACCTGGTGACATGTAAGCAATGTATGGGGCATCAGAAAAGCTCTTGGCCTGTTCCGAGGAAGACCGTCCCTTGAAAATCCTCCATAGGTGAAGTCACCAATGGCCACAATAAGTAAAAGGTTTGATGAGTTGAACATTACTTACAACTCTACTCCTGTGAAAATGTGGTTTGTGACTTTGCTCTTGACTTACTTGAAGACCTCTCAACCTTGACAGCGCTTGACCATTAACCTACTGTAGACAAAGTAGACAAAGCCATTGATCAGCTTGCTTGTGGTAAAGTCTCAGGTACAGATTGCATACTGGCTGAAGTTATTAAGTGTGGGAAATCTGTCTTCCTCTTCCATCTGCGCAAACTAACATGTAGGTGTTGAAGAGACAGTGAAGTTCCCCAAGACATGAAGGATGCAAGCACAGGTACTTTTTACAAAAACAAAGGTGATATGAGCAACTGCAATAACTATTGTGGTCTATCCTTATTTTGCATCATTGGGAAGCTGTTTGCCAAAGTTGTCCTGCTAAGACTACAGACCCTTGTGGACAGAGTCTACCTTAAGTCTCAATGTGGTTTCAGATCTGGTAGATCCACAATGGATATGATATTCTCCTTGAGACAGCTACAAGAAAAGTGCTGTGAACAAAGGAAATCTCTGTACATGGCATTTGTTGATCTCACCAAATCTTTTGATCTCATTAGCAGAGATGGTTTGTTCTGAATCTTGAAGATTAGCTGCCCTCCTAAGCTCCTGGGCATCATCAAGTCCTTCCATGTTGGTATGCATGGAACAGTGCAGTTCAGTGGGTCATGTTCGGAAGAATTTGAGATTAATACATGGTATCAAAAAGGGATGTGTCCTAGCTCTGACGCTTTTTGGGGTTTTCTTCACTGTCCTATTCAAATATGCATTCAGTGGCTGTTCAGAAGGAGTATACCTTCAGACCAGATCCGATGGGAAACTCTTTAACCTTGCTCATCTCAAAGAGAAAACAAAAAGCCGAGAAATTTTTGTCCGTGAAATACTCTTTGCTCATGACATGGCAATTGTTAGTCATTCAGAAACAGAACTGAAAAGTTTAATGGATTGCCTTTTTCATGCTTGTGATGATTTCAGTCTGAACATTAGTATAAAGAAGATGGTAGTTATGGATCAACAAGTTGACTGCCCTCCAAAAGTTACAATACATGATGAAAGCCTGGAAGTGGTTGAAAAATTCACTTACTTGAACTCCAGTGTCTCAAAATCTTGACTTGGAAGTCAAAATTAATGCTTGCATTGGGAAAAAAGCAATGCCATGGCTAAACTTCAAAAGACAGTTTGGGAAAACAGTGCACTCTGTTAACAAAGATGTCCATCTACAATGCTTGTGTACTTAGCTCTCTCTTGCACAGCAGTAAAACATGGACTCCTTATGCCAAAGAAGAAAGATAACCAAACAGTTTCCATCTTCAATGTCTCCATCGTATCCTGGGTATAACATGACATGACAATCTCTAACTCTGCTGTTCTGGAAGGGGCAAAGATACCCAGTATGTTTGTGCTCCTGAGACAGAGACACCTCCACTGGTTAGGACTATGGGCAACTGGTGCCTCCCAAGTCTGGGGGGACACCAATGAGGCATGGCCAGGAGGGACCTCCCCCCAGCAGCCAGCCAGAGACCAGAGAAGGGGGGATTCTGCAGTGGCCAATTGCGGTGACCGAGGGGAGGGGCGGGGGGAGGGTAACCCAGCAGCTGATTTGCAGTAACTGGGGGAGAGGGTCATTCAGCAGCTGATTGTGGCAACTGAGAGGGTGGGGGGGGCAGTGGCTGGTCACTGAGTGCGCATGCGGCACAGCAGCAGTGGAAATGCTAGGACTGGTGGGGAAAAAAATCAGTGCCGTGGCTAAACTTCAAAAGAGAGTTTGGGGATTCAATGGCTGAATCCCCAAGGACATACACTATGGTGAGCTGACTGCTGGCAAACGTCAACTTGGATGGCCCTAACTCTATTTTGTTGATGCCTACAAAAAAACCTCTGTGAGCTGTGCATCGATGGACAATGCTGGGAATCAATTGCTTCAGACTGCTGTGAGTGGAAAGCCACCATGGAGCAGGGTCTACATCGTTTTGAGATGGACAGGGTCAACAATGAGCTAGAGAAGAAGCATCAGAGTCAGGCAAGACAAAACAGTACTCTGCATGCCAGTGCAAGCTCAACCAAGTTTGTATGTGTAACTTGCCGGAGGATCTACCTGTTAGGCGTTGGACTCCTCATCCACTCAACAACCTGTGGTGGTATCTGGTAACCTATCAAGGGCACAACCCCTATGGTCTCCCAAGACTAATGGCTGCCATTGAATAAACATGGTTGGATCTAGGATTTTGAAAAGCAGGGTGCAGATGGTGTGATATATCATCCCATGTAGCACAAAATGTATTTTCCCCCAGGAAAAAAGAAACTAGAAGCTTTACTAATATGCTAGGGGCCTAGGATTTAAGATTGAAGCAAAAACAAATATAATTTTATTTGGAATGAGTTGAGAACAGTCTGCAATATTGCAAAACATTACCAGGAGCAACTGGCAGACAGCATAATTGCAGAACAAAGGATAGCCTGATTAATGGAACCTCAAGACCATTAAAGAGGAGAGAGGGTTTCTAACAGCCGTGGAATGAAAAGTTTAGAAAGAATCAAGCAGTTGGTTTTAAACTTTAGGTGGACCAGGAACCAGAGGGGTACAATTGCACCACTGCACCCCCACCTGGATCTACCCAGGCATACCAGACTGACATTTTATGGTGACATAAACTGTATTATTGTGTAGTTTTCTGTGTTAAACTTGATTTATTTTCTCTGGAAATGACAGCCTATTGGAGCCCTAGTAATTTCTCTGGTTAGCTTCTAAAACTGGCTCTGGGAATTGCAATTTCAGAATAAACTAAAGGCTGCTTACAGAACTGGCAGGGAGTTGCTGTAGTACTGAAACCAGAAGCAGAACTGGGAATAAAACTAAGATAAGCAGGGTTTGAAATACAGGAGGGTTTGAGGAGCTGAGCCCACCCGCAAGAGACAAGAGCCCCCCATAAGAGATGAGGCCCCCATAAACCCCACCGTAAATGATGAGAGTCTCTGGCCCACCCCATGCCTTTCTAAGCAGCTCAGGTGGTGGTGGCGGTGGCAGTGACTTCTTCTGGCTGCCCCTGCTGCAGACTACCCCCCAAGAATCAGAGTGTAATTTGAACCCTGAAGATAAGGCTATTAAGTTAATTGCTCAAACTACTGATTATTGCAGCTACTCAGAGTTGTGAAAAGCATGGTGCCAGGAAGGCAAAATTCCTCCTAGAACGTATAAAGACTTTTCTGACGCTCTTCTTCCTAGGATTCATGCCCAGTTGCTAGCCTTTCTAGCCTTATCACAAACAGCAGTTCTAGCAAAGAAAACCAAATACATGCATTGAAAGCCTTGAGTTTAAACAGAAGCTGGAAGTGTAACATGGATGGATGATAGGCAAAAGGCATGAGATGTCTGACTTCCACCAAGGGGTGTTAGGGGGAAGGATGGGAAAGTCTCACCATTTAAGAGGAGCAGAAAAACTGCTTTCATTTCCCCCTTTTCATTAGAGAAGGGGCCAAGATACTGAGTCTAATATTGCACTGAGAGTTTGAAATGACTAATATCTAGCATTACAAATTGCACTTCTGTCCTCACTTCTATCAGTCAAACTAATTACTCATTCTTAACACTGCTGTGCTTAAGTAAAAGCAGTACTTACCTCAGTCTGGAGTAATTGCCAAATATTTTGTTTATAACACAGATAAGAGAAATGAATGTATGGAGAGTTTCATTCTTATTTAAAGAACTTGGTGCTTTTCCACACTAAATACTACAAATGAAAGCTTGGTAACTTAACTTCTACATAGCATCACAGTCTCCCTACTTCAGTTATATATGCATGATAAAGATACATCAGCTAAGTGCTGCTGGTTTAAGGCTTGGTCTGAGAAATGATAACACGTAAGAACGTATGAGTTTTTTCCTCTAAGCTACCTCAAACCTGGCCCAGATGGGCACTATTGAAATGGGGCCTGTCTGGTTTCATTTCCAAATGGAAGAGTCTGGCGCACTCTTCTTAGTGGCCAAATGCCTCCCTGCATTATAAACATATGGTGATTGAATCGGAGAGTGGCAGGTGCTTGGAGGAGGAAAAGCTTGAATGGCCATGAAGAAAAAATGTATTTCTTATTGATGTGGATACAGCATTTGAAGTGCTTAATGTAAAATTTGTCTTGGTGGGAAAAGGACATATACTGATGAACTACTGAAGTAATGATATGGGTATGGTACACTGAGTTCCTGTTCTAGTAACTAAATTGGAAGTATAATACTTCAACACCTGTGCAGTCTCCTTCTCCCAAAGCCTTGCTGTCCCAGGACTGAGGCCTGCAGCAGAGCATTGCTGTAAAGATCATATGACTGAGATACAACTTAAAATATGCATAGATAAAAGAATCCACTATAGTTGCTCCTGACAACTTCCTTGGCTTTGCCTGAGCTTGTTTATTCAAGGTTTTTAAAAGACTAGGTCCCTGAAATGAAATATAGTTTTTCTCTATGTGAAGCAGTTGGTAGCTTACAGGGGATATGATACTCAGAACAACCTTGAGACAGTTTCTGCTCCTTTGACTTTTTTGCTGTCTTTTTGGCACAGAAATAATAAGCCTTAGCTCTTGATTTTGTCCTGATGTTTTCTTCCTGTGGAAATCTCCACAAATAGCCTGAGTTGAAAGTTACACAATTGCAGCCTGTGAAATGAGAATGGGTTGGCAGTAGCAGTGGCAAAAAGCGTAACAGGAAAATATTTTTTCTAATGAAAAGATCTGTTAATGAATTCAGGGTATTTATAGCTTTTGTGGAAGCTTTCCTGTGGAGTTCATACAGAAAGATAGTAGCTCCAAACTGGGCTTTCAGTCAAAAGCAGATTATAAGGAATTTTCTATTTATAAGTTACTCATTACAGAGGCTAGTGTTACTGTGGATTTACTTGTATGTATTATCCTAAATGTAATTCTGTGTTTATGGTTAATTCTATTCTTATTGGCAAATATGGGTTCTAGTATAAGATAGACTGGAATGTTATTAAACTGAGCAATGCTAGTATTGCCCATCTATATGGGAGAAATAGAAGTTTTATCTGATCATAGAAAACCTACTGCTACAGAAATCATTGCAGGCTGTAGTAATGTCATTGCAGGCTGTCAGAATTCCCAGTATAAGGGAATTGCTTGGAGCATGAACTGGTGTTAGGCCTGTTAATACAGAAGGTAGTTTGTTGAAATAATGCCAGCAGAATAGTATACTGTAGCTGGGCTGTGCCGCAGTTAGTGAATTGTGCAGAAGCCAACAAAATTAAGTAGCGGTAACACGGGCATGTACATTCCTGTCTCCCATGCTACTGAATTTGTTCTTGGATCTGGTTTATCTAGAAATAGTGGCCTCCAGAATTCAGATCTGCTCATTGACATTGATATATTGCTAGAGTGCCTTGTCACTTGGCTGCTTTTATTGGTACCCTATGTGCCACTGGAGAACTTACTATAGGAGTCCAGGACTGATAGCAGCTTTGTTTTGCTGGAACATGTGTTCTGGCTGTTAAATGGCACCTGAATATCAGCTGAAGTGACATTATCTTTTGAGAAGATGATTCAAGTGACAAAGGTTGATCCAGCATTTGTTAAATCTCTATGGGCGCATGCAAACTGGTGGCAACAAAAGGCAATTCTTGTCAATATTACATAACATAACAAGTTTAAGCCTAGCAATGATGTATTAGGGAAGAAAGGAATGGTAGGCAGTGATTGAGTATCCTCCTAACAGCTGGGTTTGGATAAGAAAACTTTATTGGGGTTTTTATGTTCTAACACGGGGTGGGCAAAATACAGCCTGTGGGCCATATCTAGCTCACCTATTGAGTCTACTTGGCCTGTGGGTGGGTGTTGCAGGTGGAAAATCTGGCTTTGGCATCTGTTGGTGTTGCAATGAATGCTGGATGGAAGTAGCCCCACCTGCCGCCTTAGCACTGCAGACCCTGGGTGAGCTGCTCTGGCTTCAGCCTCTGCTGGTGATGCTAGGCAGAAACAGTCCTACCCACCTGCCCAGCTCTGTGCCTGCCTGCAGCTTGGGAGCAGGACAAAATTTTTTTTGAAATAAAACTAAAATAGCAGATGTTTGAATTTTAGCATATGATTTGTTTTTTTTCCTATAACTTGTTAAAACGATATCTTCACCGTTAATTTTATATGTGCAGCCCTCAGCAACTCACCAAAACTCATTAAGTGGCTGAAGTAATTGCCAACCCCTCTTCTGCCATGTTCTGGCTGTACAATCATTACATTTTGTACATGCCCTTTGATTTTTCTGACAGCTCTGCATTTAGAAAATGCAAGCTGAAACATTGATTTTCTTGAACTTTTAGACTACCTTGGTTTAGCATCATCTGACTTTGTGATGTTCCACATGGTGGCATCTTTTTGCATGTGGAAGGCTAAATATCTTTAGAATGGGGCTCCAGAAAGCTTTCTTGGGGTTACTTGGGCAGATCCAGAAGGGGTGTAGTGGTGTAGATGCACCTCCTTTTCTGTCAATGCCATGGGAGCAGCAGCTGGGGACATTTTTTTTAAAGTTCCCAAAGGCAGTAAGAATTCCCTCCTCTCCTTTCACCTCCATTCCCTGCTTGATTCCCACCTCCATTCCTATTCCCCCTTCCCCTGCCTGCTGTTGCTGTCTCCACTGTCCCTGTTGACCTAGCGGTGGCACGGTGCTCCACAGTCACTCCTACTTTATTCCAGCTGACTTCTGTGGCAAGCTGGACCCAGACGGGGAGAGCAGCAGCAGCAGCAGATGATTCCTCCTTTGTGTCCAATCCCTCTGGGTGTTCCTTGCCAGTCTGAGAGCAGGTGTGAGTAAGGGAACCTGCCTGCCTTTGCTGTTGTTGTCGTTGATCAATTCTGGCTCCTGTGCAGCTTGGCTAGAAAAGGGGAAGAGTGGTACTGGAGCCTCCCACCCCCTCCTGTCTCTGGGGCAGCTGGGGACAGCAGCAGTGGTGGGCAGGGGAGGGGAGAAATGGAGGGGAAGGGACATGCTGCTGAAGGGAAGGGAGCGGGAACTGGCAGGAGAGGTGGAAGATTATTTCTTGCCTGGAGAACTTTAAAAGTCCTTGGATGCTGCTTCTACTGCAAGGTGGGCCTGCTCAGTGCTGGGGCCAACCGTTAGCAGGGAGCACAGCCACCCCTGCAGCACTAGTGGCTGCTTCTGCACCCTACTTGACAAAAAGCTGGATCTGCCCATGGGATTATTTTCCTTGGTCCAAACAGCATACAACCCTATTATCCATTGGGATCGACATTTTTGTCTAAAATACTAGACATTTTTCCTCTGGTTAGTGGCGATTAGTTGGTCTTGCTTAAAAGCATGTTGCAACAGTTGAACTTCAGTTGGATTAAACTGGTGCAGAATAATCTGAGAACTTCATGAGGTAAGTGTGAATCTAACTTGTATAACTTTTGTTTGATCTGGCAATCCTAAAAGATGAGAGCTAAATAGATGAAACAGTGCACAATTGGATGCTTTTATGTTGGTAAATGCTGATTAACTCCATTTCTATAAAAACATAAATGGCCTCAACTTTCATGTTACCAGGCTTTAAAGTTACTGAAACATTTGAAATCAAACTTTGTTTCTAACAATAGAGGGTACTGAAACACAATATCACTTTCTGGTGTGTAATGTATAAAACTGTTGCAGTAGACATGTTTTCAAGACTGGCAGTGGAAGAAAAAGGGCTCAGTATATCCACTAAACATGGATCATGCTGTAGGAGTCGCATCTCAATGTGTATAACAAATGTAAGACTGAAATGTGTCTAAATACATGCATTCTTGTCAGCCTCACTGGAAATAAAAAAGCAGCTTATTCTGGTTGCCAAAACTCATAAATGACTGAAATTTAATTTTGGGTTATTTTCATACTATGTTTGGGTAGTTAAGGCTTACTTGGGTGATGTTTTCTAGCTTTTTCTCTATAGTCATGAGGGCTAGAAATATTTCCTTGAAAAGAAATGCAAAACTGGTATAAAGGATTCCAAGAACTTTGGCCACAGGTGAACATCATAGCTTTGTGAGACTTGCAATAAAAATTTCAGGAGTTTGCAACACTCTGGATGATCTTAAGTTAAACAAAACATGTCCTCCTTTAAGACCCAAGAGTAGGCTGACTCTGACCACCCCTGCCAAGAGATAAAAGATGCTTGTTGAAAGAAATTAGTTGAACCTCCTTTAATGCTACAAGGCATATCATTTTCATGTTTATATAATCATTTTTAATATAACCTTTTCCTCTTCAGCAGGCTGTACAAATGTCAAAGATCAGTTTATAATGGGATAAATGCCCCTCTAATTTTGGTGAATCTAAAATTAAGATTTCCAGATTGTATTTGGAAGTCTGGGCTAGCATATCTTGTGTAGGTAATCATAAATTCTGGATGCAAGTCAGTCCTGGGAAGTAACAGCAGTGTTTTTATACTTAAGTTTTAGAGAAGTAAATATAAACATAGTAAATTAATAGTTCTGGAGCATTGTGTTTGTCTTCAAGGTATGTGAAGACTCAGAAAAATCAACTAGAAGATAGAAAATAGGTATCTTTTAATGACAGTTGGGCATAGTTATATTTTCTCTAATGTATGCTTTCATTTGTGGTCTAAAGTCATTCCTTCATTCAATTAAGAAAACACTATACTTTAATACTAAAATCCCTGAATAGGATCAATTAGTACAGCTATTGATAGAAGTTCGACTGAAGTGCAGATTCCATAAGGGAGGAATGCTTTTGACTTCCTTTTTTCTTTACTTTTCCACTTCCTGGAGCACTTAAACCTATCAGTATTACTGTAGAATTTCCACCTCCTTAGAGTAGTTCAAGGACTGAAATTATGCTGTATATAAAGTCCTTATTATAAAGGCGAGACAGTGATGACCTGAAGAGCAAAGTTGGAGTGGTTCGAGTTGTACTGTAGCTGTGCCTTAGATTCATTTGATTCCCTACTCAAAACCCTAGCATACGCTTTGAAGACATGAAGGCACTGTCCTGCGCTGAATACCCTGGCACCTCTAGGGCTTAAAATGAAAACATAAATTATTAAACAATGAAAATATGGTGCCTAGTTGTGAACTCAGTAAAACAATTTTTATGTAACTACAACTGTCAGGCTGGTTTTATGCCTGTATATGCTGTTAAGCAGTGTGGAATATGTTATTCTAACCTGGCTTAGAAGTATGTGAGACAGTTTGGGGGTCCAAGCTGTTATTTTCTTTACCATTGCCTTGCTGCCTGATGTTGGCCACAAATATAACTTTAGCTGTGCTAGAAGATAGACAGTGCTAGGATACACAAACCCGCCAAAATTTCAGTAATCAGTAGTGAGAATATAACTGACATTACCTAGAAGCAACTTCTTAGTTATTTGCTGTTCTAAGAGGTATTATTACTTGGGTTGTGGGTGTACTAGTAGTAGGTAACTGATGAAATAGATATGATACAAGTCTACAGCCCAACTTTTTATCATTTACGTCCTCAAAGCACCAGACCTACACATATCTTAGTTTGCATCTGGCTATTAATAACAGTGCAATATATATATATATATATATATATATTCTCACCTATATTACTTGAGGAGGCTTCAGAGGGAGGAGGAAGATGGTGTGTAGAGTAACTGAGTTCTCAGAATTTCCCTCCATTTCTCCACTACTTATAAATGGTTTAATCTAACAAACATTTTCTGGTTTATTCACCTTTGTTTGTCTTATTGAGACTCTGAGAACTGAACTGAATCAGTGCTTTCATAGTCAGTGCTTTCATAGTCCTAGAAGGGGTTGATTAACTGGGATTTGTGTCGTCATGAAAATTGAAATTTTTGGAGGAAACCTCCTTCTTTCACCTTCACATGTAACTTATTGCCTTATTTTGTGGATATCTTGAAGGGGTGGAGGAGGGTTGCAAACCAGGAGCCATAACAGCCCCTGTCCATCACAGCCCTCTTCCACAGAATGTATGAGCTACACGTATGAGCTACATACCTTTCAGAACTAAATACAGGGGAAAAGAAGGGGCATTAATACATGACAATGGAGAAAAGAACGTACCCTTAGTCACATGGTCTACCAAAGCTGGGGATAAGCTCCATTTAGTTTACTCCAAAAAGATATAGAGCTTGACTAGGTTGGAGAATCTTGGGCATAAGCTTATGTAGTTTTTCCTTTCAGTTTTCCTTCTACTGGTATTATTTGAGAAATAATTAATATTTCATGTCCCTTCCAAAAGGCAGAACCTGAAATAGTCCCAGGTTTGTCAGTTAGTGCTTGTTCTGTTATTCTTCCTTCTGCCTGTAGAATAGTTCATTTTACTTAGAAGGTTATAATTCCATTATTGAGGTTCATTTCCTACAAGAAACCACAAGAGCAGAACTCAACATATCAGAATCTCTGAATTTGCATTTTTAAATCAACTTTGGAACATCTGGCTTTGAAATGCTATCTTCAAATGCCCAGAAAGTAATGCTAAGCAGGTCATAAGACATGAAACTGTTAAACAACATAAGGAAGAGATTTGCTGTATCATTTTAATGGTATTCAAAGTAGCTTTTCCCAGTATACATGCCTAGTAAGGTCAGAAAAGGGCTTAGACCTCGTGTTAGAAATGTTACTTGGGACACAATTTAAAAAATAAGAACTCATTTTCTTTTCTTTCCCAGCCTTGGGAATAAGGATGGGGAAAATCATGTCTGTGACGAATATACTAGAAGTAGTTTTGAAGGCTGATATGAAGAGGCAAGTTGCTCAAAGAACAAGGTGGTCAGTTGTAGAAAGGTAAACAGGTAAGAAGGAAGTAAAAAATATCAGAGGTAATGAACACCTTGTGGGCTCTCAGGCTTAGGCACACAGCACATTTCCATCAGCTGTATGGTCATACTTACACTTGTTAATCATTCCTACATGTTGGAAACCTAAGTTGGTGGAGTTAGCAGAACTCTTTTTGGTGAGGTACCTTATGTTTGTCAGAAGTTTCTCTTTCAAATTACTAGGTAAAATCTCTTCTTGGTTGAAGCATCTTGTGGGGAACTCCTTCCTAGAATATCTAAAGCTGAAGATAATGGATTTAAATGTAGCTCTTCCTTTGTGCTTCTTAATATACAAGACACACACGTATGTATGTATGTATGCATTTATCTAGATTCCCTTTTATAAAGTTGGGCTGCTGGTAACTAAAGAACATTACCTTTTCAGAAGTTCAAGTGGTTTCTTGATAGAATATGGGCTCTGAGATTAAGAAATAAAACTTAAGAAATGAGGCAGCATGAATTGTTTGCTTATTAGGGGCAGTTCACTGTACAATAGATTTAACAGGACAAAGGTATGAATTAGTTGGGTGTTTCTGAAGGACTAAACATGAGTAAATATAAATCTAACTCTGAATTCAGGGGTAAATGCTTGTGAGGAGAGCTATGTGTAGAACTTGGGTGAATAAGTATTTCTGTTATCCATTTCAGCTGCAACTGAACATCGTTGGACTCGTTGATGATGTGAAAGAAATGTAGCAATGTTAATTTCTCCTGGAGTAAAGCTATGAATTGTTGCTGTATTCAGTCTTTCAGTTGCATGCATGCAAGGAGTCTAAGGAAGGTGCAGAGCCCTGGATTTTAGTTTTAGTTTGGACAATGGGAGTGGTGGCACTGAACAGAACTGATGCAGGACTACCCCTGAGACTGCTGACAAACAGGCTTCCACATTTTCCTGACTCATGCTTCGGTACACAAGCACCATCAGGACTTTGAATTGCAGAGAGGTCACAAATGTCAAGTGCTCTACGCTTGTATAACAATAGCTGTAAAGAGAGGAACCTCCACAAGGCCAAAGGGTAACTACTTAATTTAACCATGTTCATTTTGACTAGTTGATAACAGCCAGTGGATACTATAACAAATCCCAACTGACACCTTGGATGATACAGAGAGCTGAGTGATATATTCTAAGGCTATTTAACACCATCAGCATATTTCTGAAAAATCCCAAGATGGCATCAGACTGCATTCAAACATGAAATTTGTCCAATAAATGGATTTAATGCAGAAAGGGAGAAATCCTTTGTTTCTTTTCTCCTGGATCTCCATGCATTTCACCACCCCTCTTTGCCCTATTTTTCCTCTTTAAGTAGGAAGGAAATATTTTTCTTCAGTTGGGAGCAGCTCTCATTTAAGATAATATCTTAAATCTACTATTTAAAATAATAGTAGAAGGTCTCCTGGTTTCCAGATGAGGAGCAGCAGAGTCTGAAAAAGGTGACAAGCTAAAGCAGGGAAACTGTTTGCTTAGCTGATGGCTAGAGGTATTGATTTAACATCTGTAACGTTTACACAAAACTTGAATGGGAAATTGCAGAAAGGCAACATATGTTCTTGATTCCTCTTACGTTAGTGGACTGGAGAGCTGGAATGAGACTTTTCTTCTGAGCTATCAGTGGAAAAGGACACAGCTTATTTGAGAAAAGCTTGGTTTGTGATTCATAGTTATTTAAGTAGGTATAAATTAACACTGTTTGTGTGGCTGGGTCTTTGGTTCTCACCAGTTTATAGTAAGTGTCTTAACCTTAACCTGCTATAGAGAAAAAAAATGTAACGTAAAGTAGAACTCTGCACAGCACCCGTTCTTAACGGCTGCCTGGACATGTGCTCATTCACATTCTAAATAGAATCACGTTAATTGAGTCTGTTCCACGCTCTAATTAGAATGCTCCAGCCTTGCCTCACTGTCATGTGTATTAAGCCCCCATGCGTTTCAAAATGGCTGCAGGGCCCTTTATCTAAACCTCATTGAATGAGCTTTAGATAAAGCATCCTGCAGTCATTTTAAAAGGTGGAGGGACTTAATACATGTGATGGTGAGCCTTTTTAATTAGAGCGGCTGTCTGGGAACAACTCTAATTAATAAACACCCCTCTCTCCACTCCTGAACATGTGTATAGGCAGCCAGAATATTTAACTTCCATGCTATCTCTGGGTCAACTGAGTATTTCATTCTTTAGCTTGCATTATACCCAAATGAGCATGCTCATGCCAAGCAATTGAGCCAGTAATTCTGGAAATGTCTTTATGCATTTCTGTGCTCTAGTTGAAACATTCTGCTTATGGAAATGTCCCTTTTACACCGAATAGTTACTGCTGAAGTACTTGCGAGATGTGTGTGACCTGAAACACGATGCGTCGTGTGGGTCTTTTAAATGTACACATCAACCTTCCAGGTTGTAATTTGAGTCAGTGGCAGTGCTTTTCTTGAGCAGTCTTTGTATTTTTTTCTTGGCAGAAGTGAGTCAGCCAATAAACCAGGCTCAAAAGTGTGTGGTAACTATAGGGAAAGTTATCTGGAAGTTCTTAAAGACAACTGTGGTCTCATAGCCTCTGATCCTCTGCATAAATGCCTACTTTCTATGAACCAGCTGAGAACTAAGCTTGAAAACTGCATTGTAGATGCATGTTCATTCAAAGGCTTGAAGTCCATTGGTGGGTGAGGATTTCAACTAACATTATAACAGGAATCTCAATTCAACTCTCTTCACAAACTTATAGCTGCAGAAGGAAGACTTTCTTAGTTAAGGAAGGCATAGACTGGTATAGAAGATAAGTATCACTATGGAAGCTTTAAAGGGCAAAATACATTGAGCCATCACTTAGATTATTGGATAGAATGTAATGTTTTAGAGTGACGTTAGTGTTTTAATTAGCAACAGTAAGAAATCTACAAGTCTATATTTAGGTGCAAGTTGAATTAATCTTTCATAGTCAAAAATCTCTCAAAGGAATGCAAGGAAGCTGTGGCAAGAACCTGAGCTGTCTCTAGTTTTCTCCTAGCTGCTGTTTATCTTTAGTAAAACAATGCCACAGCCTGTCCTGTTCAGATGGAAAGTTGATATTACCATTGCCTCTGTGTTCTTGGGCTTGCAGAGCTACAGAGAAGGAAGTAGCCTGAAAGACTGTTGTATTTTTATAGTCATACTACTGGGACATACTAATAAAAAAAAATTGCAATTAGAATCCAAGCCAGAGTTTCTACTGCCAGGCCACTGAACAGAGCTAAATTCATGGCTGATGTAACTGGCAGATTAAATGGAGCTGGCCTGGGCATGACTTCAGCCCAGGGCTTCAAGATGTTATTTTTATTCTCAGTTGTAGCACTGTAATATCGGTAAGAGCACAATAAAACACCCCTGTAGTGTGACTATAAATTCTTTTTTTCAGTTGTAATGTTTAGTATAAAGGATGCTGCATCTCCCAGCCTAGTAGTGGTTCTGTTTTCCCCTGTGTTGAGGTACAAACAATTTAACGTTAAGTTCAGACTTGTACATGGCACACCTGGAGAACTGTGCATACATCTTCTCTTGTATCCTGTCTATACATCTTATTTGATGAAGTTCAGTTTTTCTTCAGATAATTTAGAATGGATGCCCAAATGACAACATTGTAATAGCAAAAGTAGAATTCAGATATTCATACCTGTGTAATTACTTTAAAGTAATATTTCTGTAACAATTCATGCACGTGCTGTGCCAAAAAGTTCTAGCCTGGTTTTTCATATATGCATCCATAATAAGGCTTCATCAACTACCTGTGTAGCAAGTCCAACATTACTGCCCAAGGACTTTTGAGGGGATAAGGCTAATTTATAGTTGGCAAAGACTGGAATAAAACACTTAACTCTGCTTTATTACCTTACATGTGTTAACCTGTAACTGGTTGTGTGAGGTGGGGTGGCAATAATCCAGTGCTTTGTTTACGATCAGGTGCTTGTTTTCAAGAAATTACTCATTGCTTGTAATCTCCACTGAGAATTAAACAATGAGTAGTTCTGTAAAGTGACCCTATACAATAAAACATCACAATTTGCAATAGGTTAAGTACCTGGTTTCTGGTTTTTCAGGTATTTAAAAAAATATTCAGGGGCCTCTGTAGTATGTTGCTTGAAATATGCCAATTTTGACGTTCCACAAAGTTCATAAAAGCATTTGTTGGACTGGATTTTGAGGAAAAAAATGAGAGAATGTTCCTGGGAATGACTTGATGTTGAAAAGCTATGTTAGCGTTGTCTGGTTGACTTAATTTTCCTTTTGATTTATGCCTATTAGAGTTAATTTGTTGTTTGCATGAATGCTACTGAACGCAGCTAAAATAAGCCTTTAGAGTTTTTGGTCTAGTGCCAAAAGTGAAAATGTGGATAATTTTTACTAAAATTTTGGTTCCTTTCTAAAACTGATACATGCTTAGTCTTCAAGGACTATTACTGGTATGTAGAGTTTAGAAAAAGTCAAGTTCTTATTATGGGAGACCAGGTGATAAGCACACTGAACTTTTTTTGACCTGAATGAAAAGGTCACCAAATCCTTAGATGCAGAGGTAGCAGGGGACATAGTCTTTCTGGACTTTCGGAAGGACTTCGACACTGTCTCTCACCCCATTCTCATTAAAAAACTGGGGGACTGTGGTGTCAACACCCACACAGTCTAATGGGTCGCCAACTGGCTGGAGGGCCGCACCCAGAGGGTGGTAGTGGATGGGTCCTTCTCAACCTGGAAGGACGTGGGCAGTGGGGTTCCCCAGGGCTCGGTCCTCGGGCCTGCACTGTTCAACATCTTCATCAGTGACTTGGACGAGGGGGTAAAAAGCACCCTGTTCAAATTTGCTGATGACACTAAGATGTGGGGGGATGTGGGCACACTAGAAGGAAGGAATAGGCTACAATCGGACCTAGACAGGTTACAGGGGTGGCAGACAAGAATAGGATGGGATTCAACACTGACAAGTGCAAGGTGATGCACCTGGGGAGGAACAACCAGCAGCATACCTACAGGCTGGGGAACTCCCTGCTCCTCAGTGCAGAGGCAGAAAAGGATCTTGGAGTCATCATTGATGCCAAGATGAACATGGGCCGGTGGTGTGGGGATGCAGTCAGGAAGGCCAACTGCACCTTGTCATGCATCCACAGATGCATGTCAACAGGTCCAGGGAGGTGATCCTCCTCCTCTATGCAGCACTGGTCAGGCCGCAGCTGGAGTACTGCATCCAGTTTGGGGCACTGCACTTCAGGAGGGATGTGGACAGCATGGAGAGGGTCCAGAGGAGGGCCACTTGCATGATCAGGGGACAGCAATGAGGAGAGGCTACGGGACCTGGACCTGTTCAGCCTCCACAAGAGAAGGCTGAGGGGGGATCTAGTGGCCTGTTACAAACTAGTTAGAGGGGACCAGCAGGCACTGGGGAAGTCCCTGTTCCACCAAGCACTACCAGAAGTGACTAGAAATAACAGTCACAAGCTGGCAGAGAGTAAGTTCAGATTACACATCAGGAGGTGCTACTTCACTGTCAGGGCGGCTAGGATCTGGAACCAACTTCCAAGCGAAGTGGTGCAGGCTCCTACCCTGGGGGTCTTTAAGAGAAGGCTTGACAGTCACCTTGCTGGGGTCGTTTGACCCCACTACTCTTTCCTGCCATGGCAGTGGGGCAGACTTGATGATCTGCTCAGATCCCTTCTGACCCTAACTAACTATGAGAAGTAGAAAACTGACTCTTCACCTTTGGATAAGTCCTCGTACTTTTCTGCTCCCTTGCATGATCCTATCTCCCTTTGATTTACCATTGATAGGGATTCAATAGCTTTGGCATCTGCTAGATTTTCACATTGACCATTTTGCATGCCATTTCTTCAGGAGTGTGTGCCAGTGCCAAAGACTGAACAAGAAAGTGATCAACAGCTCACCAGTCTTTAGAAACAATTATTCAGTCATTCAATTAGATACTGCATGTATTATACCTGGTTAGAAATCAAGAGTGCCTATACATGAGCAGGGAGTCTGGTTCAATGAGCTGTAATTACAGCGCATTGGAGCAGACTTGATTAATTGAATCTGCTGGAGTGTGGCAATTACCATGCTCCAGTATCCTCCCACGTCTTGTACACCAAAGTCCTCGTGCTTCAAAATGGTGGCTGGGCACCTTATCTAAAGCTTGTTGAATAAGCTTTAGATAAAGTGCCCCTACTAACATTTTGAAGTGTGGGGATGCTGATACATGAGACATGGGAAGCTGCTGGAGTGCAGTAATTAAAGTGGTTCTCTGAGCTGCTTCAATTAAAGCACTTCCCTCCCCCTCAGTCTCAGAGCATGTGTATAAATGCCCCTAGAGTTTTCCTGCCTGCCATGAAACTGTCTTTTATAAACTTATAATGAAATATTTTGGGTTTCACATTCTTTTATTGATGCTTAGTTCTTAGCAGTTTATGGGATGGTGTCTACCAAGGGCCAGTCTCTCTATAGGTACAAAAGATTGAAGTGTCTCTCTGGATACTTAAACTTTTCCCAAATGCAGACCCAAATGATTATCTCTTTCTTCTTAGCTCGCTTGTTTTATGAAGTTATGAAATTTTTATGAAGTTACTGAAAGGAGGAAAGGAACTGGAGTTTTTATATATATTGTCCACCTAACCTTTTCAACCCTTTCTCCCCCTTTTTCTTAGTTGTAGGTGCTAAAACTCTTGTGCTTGTGAGGGGACTGCAGAGCTGGGAGTGTACATGCTGCCCTTTAACCTGTTGGTGAGGGGGCTGTTACAAGGGGCAGGAAAAGAGTGCACTCACTGTGCTGATAGGTAAGGTTTCAGTTGAAGGCTTGGTACTGATCATATAGGGAGTGAAGATGTGCATGTAGACCAGAGGTGGGCAATTATTTTGGGCGGAGGACTGCTTACCCAGTTTTGGCAGGCTGTCGAGGGCTGCATGGGTAGCTCTGGCCCTTGACAGGTGCCCCACCCCCAGTCACCATCCGAGGACCAATGTTCCAAGGCCAGCACCAGTGGGCCCGAAGCGGGGCACAGGCTAGCAGGGGTCTGTGGAGCTGGGCTGGGCTGCACCAGCAGGGAGAGTGGGGAGCTGGCCCAGCTCCATAGAGCCCCTGCCAGTTGGGACTCTGCGCTCCTGTGACCCTGCTCTGGCCCCCACCGGCACTGGCCCCAGGACACCGGTGTGTTCCCTGTGTTCCTGCTGGCTCCTGTGCCCACTCACACCCAGTGCCCCCAGCCCTGTGGTACAGGTGGGGGCCAGCTTGCAGCCCTGACCCCCTGCTCACAGGCAGGGAAGAAGCTGGTGCTGAGCACTGCGAAAAGTGGCCCTTTGCCCACCCCATGGCTAGCGCTCCCTGCTGCAAGTGCTTGCAGCCCACGCGGGGCTATCTGGAGCGGGCACAGGCAGTCCTACGTGGGCTGCAAGTGGCTACAGTGTGGGACACTGGCCCTGGGGTGAATGAGGGCTGCTTTTCCCCATGCTCAGCACCAGCTCATAACCTGCCCCACTGCCAGCCTGGGCTCCAAGCTGGCTCTGGGCTTGCCCATTGCAGGCAGCAGCTGCGGCCCCCCTGCTTGCCATGTCTGGCAGTGTTGGCTGCTGCTACCCACCTGGAGCTTGCTCATGTGCTGAGCAGCCCAAAGGCGACAGTGGCAAATACTGCCTGGCATGGCAAGGTGTGGGGGCTGCAGCTGCTGTCACCATGCACAGCCCTGATGGGTGAGGCCAGAGCTGGCGTGGGGCCCAGGCTGGCAGCGGGACCAGGTAACAAGGTGGTACTGAGCGCGGGGTGGGGAAGCAGTCCCTCGCCCACCCCGTGTTTGGTGCCCTGCGCTGCGGCCACTCGCAGCCTGCCTGGGGCTGTCTATGCCTGCACCAGACAGCAATGCATGGGCTGCGAGTGGCTGCAGCAGGGAGCACCAGCAATGGGGTAGGTAAGGGGCCACTTTCCTCCATGCCAGGAAGGAGCTACGGGAAAAGCTGAGCACAGGTGTGGAAAAGCGGCCTTTCGCCCACCCTGTGGCCAGCACTCCCTGCTGCAAGTGCTTGCAGCCCATGGGGCTGTCCGGAGCAGGCACTGGCAGCCCTAGGAAGGCTGCTTGCGAGTGGCTGAAGTGCAGGGTGCCGGCCACAGGGCAGGTGAGGGGACACTGTCCCCCCGCTCACGCTCAGCTTTTCATAGATTTCATAGACATTAGGGCTGGAAGGGACCTTGGGAGATCATTGAGTCCAGCCCCCTGCCCAAAGGGCAGGAAGTCAGCTGGGGTCATAGGATCCCAGCAAGATAAGCATCCAATTTACTCTTGAAGGTGTTCAATGTAGGTGCTTGAACCACCTCTGCTGGCAGACTGTTCCAGACCTTGGGGGCTTGGACAGTAAAGAAATTCTTCCTTATGTCCAGCCTGAAAAGGTCCTGCAGGAGTTTCTGACCGTTCGACCTCGTCATCCCTTGGGGCGCTCTGGTGAACAGACGTTCCCCCAGATCCCGGTGTTCACCCCTGATAAACTTATAGGTGGCCATCAGATCACCCCTGAGCCTGCGTTTTCCAGGCTAAAGAGTCCCGTGGCTACTTTTTCCCAGGCTACTTTTCCCTGGGCTCCTTCTTTGCCTTTCCCCTTGCCCCTTGCCCCTTCCCTGCAGTTCTGGCACAGGGCAGCCAGGCCAGAAGCCCTGGCTGGGGCTTCTGGCTGGGGGGGTGAGGCTGGGGGGGCCCTGCTGTTGTGGGAGCCTGTTGGACTTCCCTTGGGTCTCCTACTGCCATTTTTGACAGGAACCAAGGGCAGAGAAATATTAATTTTCTAAATTTTTTAGGGGCCCCATGGGCAAGATAGAATGGCCTCGCAGGCCACATTCACCCCTTGGGCCATATTTTGCTAAATATACTAAACCAGGGTAGACTTGGTTATGATAAAAATTAATTCTCATATCAGGTCTTTGGTTTAAATCATCCTGTATAAAATAGATCCAAGTGTGATGTTTCTTACTCAGGTACATTTCTTACTAGAGCTGCATATCACAAACTAAATGCATGCTTTCCCCAGAGACGGCACTGTAGAAAACTTAAAGATTCTCAGTTTTAAAACAGTTTGACTTCAGGCTGTCTCTAAAAGGTGCATGTTTAAAGCTTAATTTTGTTTTTAGGTCTGGATTTGCATTGTTGGGGATTTAGAATCGCAACCCAAAACATGACTTGGAGATAGTGTTCTAGTTAGGGGCAAGCAGGATTAATCAAAATGGTTGTTGCAGAGTGTGTCAGTGTGTGGCTAGTTCAAGAGCCATGGCTTTGATTTCTTATAGTCCTCAAGAGGTCTTGCAAGCAACGGCCGCTCAGCTGAAGTTTCACACTTGAATTAAAAGATGCTCCTCCACATATTATAATTAGAAGGAAGTCTCTGGAGAATGTTGGGTAACTGCCACCTTTCCCCCAGAAAGGAAACATAGATGACAATATTTCACATCAGATAAAATCTGCCAGTGCTGGCTCTGGACATTTCCCAGATCATGTCTTCTGTGATCATAACATCAAGACCCAAACCAAAGTTCTTGTCTATCAGGCTGTTGTCATTCCTATCTTGCTTGTATGCGTGCAAAACCTGGAAAAAATAATGGAAACACCTGAAAGCTTTGGCATGTCACCATGAGTGATGTTTTTGGAAATTCTTCCATATCAGTTGGAAGGACAGAAGAATAAACACCAGTGTTGTGGCCTAAGCAAACTCTACCAGCATTGAAACCATGTTTATATGGCACCAACTCTGTTGGACAGGATATGTGATCAGGATTCTTGACAACTGGCTCCCAAAGCTTGTCCTAGATTCTCAGCTTACCAATGGTCACCACATTAGAGGTGAGAAAAAGAGATTTAGGACACCTGGAAGGCCAATCTGAAGAAATGTCATATTAACATCAGTACTTGGAAGACTCAAGCACTGAATTGCCCCCAGTGGCACTGTGAGATATGACAAGGTGTCAGTCACTGAAGCAAACTTGCCTTACCATGGAGGCAGACACATGAGAGATAGGGAAAGATCTGGGATCTAACATTACCAGAATCCACTGGCCATGTTTGATTTGCCATGTCTGCAGTTGAATGTGTGGATCTCAGATTGGCCTCCTCAGCTATCTCCAGACTTGCTGATGCCCCCCGCCCCCCCTATTCACTGGAAGGCTT
This sequence comes from Crocodylus siamensis, assembly GCF_052110815.1. NCBI lineage: Eukaryota > Metazoa > Chordata > Crocodylia > Crocodylidae > Crocodylus > Crocodylus siamensis. Next base: position 177,799,305 of record NC_143398.1, on the reverse strand, counting down.
TCCTTATATTGAAGGACTGCTGCTGATGACAATGTGTGGAGTTAATGATGCCAGTTGCTCCTGTACTCAAGATGTGGCCTGGAAAGGGGAGAAGTGCTTTTTACTCTGTGGCTTGTTTACTGCAAACTATTCTGAGCCTTTCAGACAGGGCGGGATGTACAACTAATAACAAATCAACTAATAGTTTCAGACCTCATACTAATGGGAAGCTGTATAAACATTGATGAAAGTTTCTTAATGCAAATTTAGACTAATGGCATAGTGTACACTGCATGAAAACAGTTACTGAAGGAGCAATGTAGAGAACCCTGTCCTCAGACAAAGGGAAGCTTGTGTTACCACACAAATTTATAGATTGGTAGCAAACAAATCACACAGCTGTGAGTAACTCCAGTGAGAAGCTTGGGGATAAAAGACCATCAGATATGGCCTATTTTTATCTAACTTCAGATGTACTTCATTAATATGCTTCAGTGTAGCTGCTTATCAGAAGCATGTAAAATATCTAAGTCCAAATAGTCTAATTTGCCTATATTTGTTAACAGGGTACAAAAGCCATTTGACTGGGTTCATTAGAACTGTATTTTACGTGTTGTTTCACAGGGATTAAGGAACTGTTATGCCTTTGTTTCACTGGCTTTTTAAGAAGCTTATAAATGTAAATGAAATTTTGTATTGCTTAAAATACAGGTATTCTTCTGGCAGACAAGGTTCTTTGCATGCATCTGATATCTCTTATTAGACCAACTCTATGTCCTTAGACCAACACGGCTACAACCTACACCCCTGTAACATGGAAGGTATTCTTCTGGAAGTGCATCTGTTTGGTCAAAGCTAAGTGTGATGTCAGCAGCCTTTTCTTCCTGTGCAAACCTGTAACAAACATGTGCACCAAGGACCTAGAAGGAAAATTTCTGGGAGAGGCAGGACTTGCCTTTCAAGTTTCTGGCTGAATACTGTACTTTCCCAAATTGACCTATAAGTATAACTACATTTTAAATAAAGGGATCAAGATAGAATAATTTAATATTAAGGAATGCTTCTTTATTAAGGTATGTTGCTAAGCAAGTACTACCCTTACTTACTTGTTTTGTGAGAATAAACATTGTTATTTAATGGGGAGAAGAAGTGTACATAGGCCAAGAAAAGTTAGATTCTGTCTTCTGTGCACCTGGTGGTGTACTAAGATAAATTGGCAGGCTTGGTATTTCATAGGCAGTAGAGGTTCTCATCACTCGAGAGGACGACTTCAGAACATATTTGTGCTGCTACACTTAAAATAGAAACTATTGTTGCAAATACCTGTAAAGGAACAGTCTACCCTCTGGCCAAACTATTGTCAAGGATGCTTGGAGTGGCACTTGGTACATAACATGGGTATATTGGTCATGGTATGATCACCACCTCAGATTCTTATTGATTGATGGGGTCCCTGCTCATCTAGGTTCCCTTTGTGCATCTGATGAGTTGAAGGAGCCTGTGCCAAGTTGTACAACAGCCATTGCTTTCACCTCTGCATTGAGGTGCTGTCCCAAAGCAGTGAAGATCAGAAAGCGTGGGGGCTGTATTTAAAGGGAGACAACAGGCTGGCCAACTTCTTGTAAAGGGACAATAGACAGCTGTTTAGAAGCTAAAGAAGAGGAAATGTATGCAGCAGGTGGGTGGAGAGGAAAAGGGTGGTGATCCTGTGAAGGGATGTTGTCATTGCCTACCCTGTGGCAATCCAGGGATTGTTCTGTATCCTATACAGAAGCCTAGCACAGGCAGACTCTTTGTTCATCCTTTTGAATTATTTCAACAGAGGGCTCAAAACAAAATTTGAAGCAATCTGGTATCAGACGGGCTGTTTTTGAATGTGCAGATATTTATTGAGGTCGCTTGTATATGGGCTTATAATGAATGTTTCTCAGTGACTCAGTCATGCAAAATTATTGCTCTCCAGTCACTACAAGGAAGTTAGATTGTCTGCTGCCATAACGTAGTGCAGGCAGAAAAGTGATCTGAAATACATTTTTGAGATCAAGGGAAAAATTGATCAAAAAGTCAAGATTAGAGTTTGAACCTTAAGATCGCTAATTAAAGTTCTGCCTCTCTACTGAGAAAGCTTGACACAATTGCTAAAACATGTTAAGAGGCAATGTAATATGTGTTATGCCAGCTGTTTAAAAAAGAATGCTGCCCCATTGACTGTTCAGTGTAACAAAAGAAATGGAAGTGATGGGATAAATATGGAGGAGAGTCAGAAGAATGACCAAGTTAGGTGGGTTTCCCTCTGGGGAATTTTCTGGAAATATTCTCAGGAGGAACTTGAATGCAAAGAGATTTGTGTCCTCCTTAGGGTTGATGGCTTCCTTAGGAATGATGACTGTGCCCTGGTTTTCTGGGTAGTCCCCTGTGGCAAAGTTTAAAGCTTCTAAAGTTAGAAACTATGATTGAACCAAGGCTCAATGAGTTTGCTGATCACTTTATGACCTGCTTTCAGCCTTTCAAGAAAGGATGAGTGGAGGTAGGATTGTTGGAGCATGAGACAGAGAGCAAGCTCTATTCCTTTTCCCCACCTGGTTGGAAACAAATTAGTATAGAGTGAAGCAGCTTGAGCCTCTTCAGTAACAAATGTGTGCTGCACACTTGATAGGTAGAAGCTTAGCCCCTAGAAATCCAGTCAAAGTGGTGCCAGGTGGCCATAAGTTGTCTAAGTATTGAACATGGAAGATGTACTCTGCTGGAAGTTAAGTGACTGGACCGAGTCTCTTGCAGGTTGTGGGTTGGACCCTAATGACTCTGTATAGCTTTTCCAGTGAAAGGGCATTTGGCTGAGGTTGAAGCCCTTAAATAAGCAATTGCTTATAGACAGGCTACTAGGCGTGAGAACAAAGGATCAGTGAATACCATGTCAGAACATGAAGCGGAAGCTTCAGGAACCTGGAAATACTTGTGGTTTCAAGAAGAAATGTAAGGAATGTTTTGCTTTATTTAACTTTGGTGGTCTCTAACTCTTCCTCGTTAAAAGATTATTGTCTTTTCCTTCCTCCTTAAGTGCACGTCTATAGGGACAGGAGTAACGCCAAAGTGATGGAGATTAACCGTTCATTGCTAAGTAAAGGAAAATTTTGGTGTAGCTATGCATGCCTTCTTCTGGTGATCCCACAGTTTCCGGGGAAATTCTTTTTGACATGTAGCTGTAGAAGAATAAACCCTAACAGCTAAAATTTAGGAAATTATTTCAGCTTTTATCAACACTTAACTTTCAAAGGAATACTTAGACAATATCTGCCCTAATATAAGTCATCTTACTGCATGATGATAGCTTTAGAGCAGACACTATAGGAATTGGTACCCTTGCATGTGGTAGAGCTGACCTGTGTCCAGACTTTGGATGCCCACATGATACAGAACCGTGGGAGGAGAATCGTTAGGTGCAATGGAGAGTAGATCATAACTAGGCCAGATTAGTAGTGCTAACACCCTTGGTTGTCCTTGGCCAAGTATTACAGCTGGTATTCCTGTTGGGAAAATGCTGCCAAACTACATCCTGCATCAAAGGTATGGATGTATAGAGTATGGATGTTGCTATTAAGGTTGGAGAAACACCAACCAGAAAACAAAATTCCACTTGCCTGTCCTGGGCTGTTACCTCTAGTGGCTTGTAGTAAAACCGTGGCCTTTGTTGTGAAAGGAATAGATCAAGTTAGGCTTAAATGGCATGGAAGTGTCTCTCATTTGTGCTGAGGGACATAGATGCTTGTTTAAATACTGACGTTCTTTCATTTCTTCCAGCTGGGGGCTGAATCTAGGTGAGTAGTATCAAAGCTGAACCCAAACAACAAACCTTAAAGGACATATTAATACCAAATCTGTGATCAAATCAATTTAGTGCACTAAGCTACTTAGTGGGCCCATCTGGTCATTGCTAATTCATTGTACTGGCCATCTGCCACAATTGGGAGCTGGCAGGATTGATACAGTTATCTAACATAGCACATAATTCAGCTTCAGTTTGCTTTTTCCTCCAGTCTGCTTGTATTTTTCTGTATAACAGTAGGAGTGGCTAATATTTTTATCATTTGGATATCCTGACTACACTAACCTTTAGGCTATTCTGGCTGGATTTGAAGATATGCTTGCCAGCATACTTGGCTGTAACTACCTGACATTATTACACTGTATTGAAGCAGCTGGCAGCAGCGGGGTAGCCTGTAAGGAGGCTCTCTCAAGGCAATTCTCCAGCTGTAACCAGGACAGAGGAAAATTGGTGTGTAGTTTCAAAGCGGTGTTTTTAGGGCTTAGTCCTACAAGATGCAAAATGCCCTTTATACTCACTGGGACCAAGTGTTAAACACTGTTCTAAACCTCATGTGGTTGGGATCCAGGTATTTTAGGAACTAGTCTAGAAGAACTGAAAATAGAGACCTAACATTTCCACATACCTGGGGAGAAGTAGTTAGTTGTGTTAGTTTGAATTTAGGAAGAAGTCATGGCAGTGTGACAGCTTTATAGATTAGGTCATTCAAAAAGCCACGAGCTTTGCAGGCTACAGACTACTTGATCAGGACATTTTGCGTGACTCCAGGAGCCTGTCCACTACACAAGGACTGCTAAAGGTTTGTGTACAACAGCACAATAAAAGTCCAGAATTGACACTGCATGATAGAGTACAAGTTGCATACCATATACTATCTAAAAAGAGCTTTTAGGCATCCCTGGAAAGGTTGAGTTGCATATATTTTGTAGGAGAAGTTTACTATTGCTTATTAAAATTGGATGCCTAGGAAATCTAGGTTTTCTTAATAATACTGGGTCTGAGTTTGGGTAATTGCTTGGTTTTCCACTTGGAAGACATGGAAAATAGCCATCGTCAGAGTTGGGTTTTTATAATTATAGTCAAAGTGGCTTCAGGTCCTCACAGCATATTGTTACTAACACTGGTATATAACCATTTTCCTTGGCTGATTCTCTATAGATACCTTTGTTGTGGGCCTCCACAACAGCTTCATATTAGCAAAGAATGGTGTTTTGATTAGAATTTTAAGTACATTTGATGTGACTACTAAAATATGACTAGGGATAAACCTTTCATTGGCTTGCCTTCAGACAGTTGAAGTTTTATATTAAAAGACATTTCAGGGCTCAGAGGTAAGTCTGAACAAGAAAAATACTGGTATTAAAGCAGGAGTTAAATCCTTCTGAATCTTCAGCTGCACAGATGGTGACTAATGAATCAGCATAAATGGCCTGATTCTTACTTTAATGTTTTCTTTTCCTTTTGGTTTCCCTGAAGTTATTTTAGATTCTCAGTGGTGTACTAGCAAAATTCAGCCACCATATTAAAACAGTTGATAAAGGTTTTGTTTTGCTCTGATTTAAGAGAATAACATTTCAGTGTGAGACTTTCTACTTGAATGCGGTGTTTTCAATTTATTTTTCCATGTGAATAATTTCCCCACTTAATGTGATTGAATAAGTTAGTTATTCTATAGGGGTGGGTCATTGATTGAATTCCCTACTAGACTTTACTTTCAGGATCTGGAGGGCCAAGAGCAAGAATTAGCAGCAGGGGTCCTTATGGCTAATGTGATTAAAAATTATTTAGCTGGATAAGAGAAAATTTCATTATTCTCCTTTGTGTTGCTCAGTGATGTGCCTGCAGTCATGCTAATGATGAAACTTTTTCCTCCAGACAGGTCATACATGTCTAATTTGAATTTAAATCTTGAAATATAGCTGCTCACTGGAGACTTGAAAGCTACAAGTTATTACTGTAACTCAGTATAATATTTATGTGCTCCAAACAGTCAGGTTATCAATGAAATAAATTGAGGCAGCTGTTAGTAGCTTATAGTAGATGATCCAAAGGCAAAAATGCTCTTAACTCTGTAATGGATGTCTGTCCCCCTTAATGGGGGTCTAAATCCCCCAAAATCTTCACTGTAATTGCCTTCTGAACTTCTTCTTGTGGCAGTACATTTAGTTTCATTTTAGAGCTGGTGACAGAGACTGGATGACTTGCTCCCAGCTACTCAGGAAGTTGTTGTGGAGCAGGGTTGAACCAGTCTTCCAAGTCCCAAGCTTGGCTTCAGGCCACTAGCCATTTTTTCGTCTTGCATTGAAACAAAAGGAGTAAAAATGAATGAACATAATCTCCCATCAGCACTACCCAAAACATTTAGTGACTTACCATCTACAGTCACCCTGCTCAAGGTAGGTGCCCCTTCTTTTATTTTATGCTAAACAGACACTTGCCCCAGTTGTGTGTGGAGACCATCTTGGAGATCTCTTTGGCTTGCATTACTTATTCCTCATGGTCCATGCACTTCCTTGGCAGAAAATGAGTGCCAACAGGTTAAAAAAAAAGCCAATGTTAAATCTGATAATTTAATATTTGTACAAGAACCCAGTTCCTTGAAGTTAATTCAGTGGCTGACAATGCGGGTTGGGTGCCTGAATTACTTTTGAGGCTCTGGGTGGCAACTGTCTAAAATAACTGGGCCCACTAGCTCCATTGCAATGGTAACTTCGACTGATTGTAGTAACACAGTGATTTTCAACCTTTTGGACTTGAGGCATGCCTCCATAACTTTTGTGAATTAAGTGGCTTGCAATTTCAAAAGCTAATTTATATATTGCAGTGCTTACCTCCCTTTGAGAGGGGCCAGGAATAGCGAAGTGGGTAGAGGATTATATCTAGGCAGGGACAAGTCCAAGCCTGCACTTACCTGCTTTATCTCATCACATCTCACTTATCTTCTCACACGTCACAGCATGCTTCAGAGGATCTGGCGGCACTCCAGGTGTCCCGGCATCTTGATTGAGAATCTCTGACATAGAGGCTTTACATAAGATTTGGATCCAGTATGATGAGCTTAGAAAACAAACGTTGAGGTAGATCAGACAAAGGCAGAAGGGAAACCAAAGTCTAAACTGCAGCAATTTGCCCAAGGTCAGGTAGTAAGGGCAGGGCAGAAATGAAAAATAGCGTTTTTAACTTCCAGTTCAGTACTGCATGTAACTTATACCTTTCCATAAGCAACCAGATGCAAGTAGATATTAATTTCCTTTAGGATCAGTTCAAATTTTTTACTGACTGAAGTGGGTTTAAATAGATGGATCCATAAACAGAGTTTTTTTCAAGTCTGTCTGCAGTTTGGGTGATCATAGATTTCACAAAAGCCCGCCTGGAAGCAGTCTTAAAAGATATCAATTATTATGTAGATAGGATTTACCTGACCCTGATGCTTTTGTGATACTTATGGGGCTGTAGACCCATAAGAAATTCAAGACAAACAAGGATCCTTGTTGATTATGTATGAAAATAACTGACTTTTTGTTGTCCTTTTTTTGTTTCTTAGCAACCAGATTTTAAAGTTTCCAGGTTCATCTTTATCTTGTATTTCTTTTAGCTATCAAATTTAAAAGTTTATGCTTTGGTGGTGATTTTTGTGTCTGTATGTGGAAATACGACTACATCTTGGCAGTGGTGGCAGTTAAATAGCATATACAACCCTCCCACCACCCATGAACTTCCAGGAGACAAAATACAATCTGACAGAATAGTTTTTGATCTTTCCTCACCTTCTGTTTCATTGCCATCCCCAATACACTGTCCTGGTACTTGCTTTTTGACCTGTTTTATTTTGATCAATTCCAATCTGCATGAATCGAAAAAGTCTCTGGAGCAACTGAGACACTAGAAAGAAAGCTGTGAAGAGAAGAGAGCAGTGAGTCTTGGGAGATCTTTTCCAGCAGCAGTTGAAAGTAAATACAGTAAACAAACTGACATGTGGAATTTACTGCCACAAAGTATTTTTGAGGCCAAGGGCTTGGTATTGCATGTTTTTGAATATTCAGAAAAGGAGAAAAAATAATGAGCCATACTATATATCATACAGATAAGCCTTGTGCATAATATAGTTCATCATCTGCCTATCATTTATATGGGAAGTTTTCAAAGGCATTGAAGCATGTTCTAACTGGAGATTGGTATGCAGACTTTTTCTGACCTTCCTTACATCATAGGTGAATGTTGAATTTTGCAGAACAAGTTGGGAACAGAGAGAAGCAAAGGGCAGTTGGCAGGACTGATGGAGGATATGGAAGAGGAAATTGTGTTGAGATGAGACCTCGGGTAGAGAGACAATAGAAGGTATGATTGAAACCAGAAGAAACGGAGAAAAAGACACAAGCATTACAAAGCATGGGAAACTTGGCAGTTACTCAACATGTTTGGATTTCGGTCCTGTACTCAAATTGAAATGTGTGGTCTATGTCCACAAAAGTTATGGAAGGCATTAAGACCAGAGCTGGGTTGGTCTCTTGAGGGCAATTAGCGTAATCCACTAGACCAGAGCTGAACAACAGGTGGCCTGCGGGCTGTATGTGGGTTAATTTGTGGCCACTGAGCTCCTACCTGGCCATCCTTCCCCCATCTCTCCTCTATCACTGGCTGGAGCAGCAACTGGGGTCTGGAAAAGCTTTACTTTCATGCCCTTCTTGGAGTGGGTAGTGTACCATGGCACAGTATGACATGGCTTGCAGTGCTGGGGGAGCCCCTAGGCCACGGCACCTGTGTGGCCAGGGAGCTTATGGTAAGGGTCAGGGCATCTTTAAGGCATGATGGCTCCTGGTGGTACAGCCTGTGTGGCAGGTGTGCAGCCATAGCCACATAGACACTTAGATGTTGGACAGCCCTGAACTAGATTATGCATCTTCTTTCTGCCCTCGATGGTGCCTCGAGGTCACTACTCACAGTGAATGCTTAGCTGAAAAGCTAGCTCATCAGTGGTCCTAGTGTCAACAGCAACAAGTCTTGGCAGCACTGCTCCTTACAGCTCTGACTGAAGTAAATGTAGGGGTGCCTATACAGCTACTCCAATGCATTCTAGTTAGAACGGATCAGAGCAGAACAACCGGTGGCAGAAACAACTTGATTAATTGAGTCTGCGGGAGTGTTCAAAATTAGAACGCTCCAGCGTGCCTCACTGTCATGTGTATTCAGTGTCCCCTGTTTCAAAATGGCGCTGGGGGAGCTTTAAAACTGCTCGAATGAGCTTCAGTTAAAGTGCCCTGCAGCCTTTGGCAATGCACAGGGGGGGCACGTGGCTGCATGTGCACCCCCTGAGCTTGCAGTGCACCTCCTGCAAAAAGCGCCACTGGCAGTGAGGGCAATCACTGCTCACCCTACACCCCCACTGCTGACACCGCTGGTGGCATCTGTGGGCAGTCCCCGATTGCCTCTAGCTGCCTCTGCCAGTGGCATCTGCGAGTGGCTGCTGACCGCTGGTCGGCACTCAACTTTCCCCCACCCTCCCCACTGCTGACACCACTGCAGCCACCTATGGAAACTTCCTGCTCGCCACCACCATGCCCCCACCACTGACAGCACTGCCTGTGGGCAGTTGCTGTGCCCCTCCCAGCTTCCCAGGACATGCAGCATTCATGCCTGTGGGCATTTTGAAACATGAGATACTAAATACACGTGACGCTGCAGTGTTTTAATTAGAGTGGCGGTCTAGAAGCTGCTCTAATTATAATTCCCTGCCACCCCAGAGCACATGTATAGATACCCAAGGACTCCTGCTAGTTTACTTTTCTAGGCTTCAGATCTCACCCCTTCCATCCTTGGCCATAAAAGGCCTGTGGGCTTTAGGGAAATATTAGCCATGAGCGTTCAAATTAAGAGCTGAGTGAAAATATGTTACTGAAAACTTCTGGTAAAAATGCTGATTAGTTGACAATCATTTTACAATTTGTTTATTTTCAGCAAATTGTTTATTGACTAAAATCTTTAAGTTCTGACAACCATAACGTTTTGTCATTTTTAAAACAAAGCACTTTTGGATTGAAATAAATTGATGTCAAATGCTAATAACTTTATTAAAAGATTTACAAGGGGCCAAAATTGGACTGATGCATTGTGTTGAACTACAGACAGTTTGTTTGCAGTTTGCAACAAATTTGAAAAAGCTCATTTGTTCTGCTCTTAGTATTGTGTCCATTTTTAGAGCTGCCAATAGAGAGAATAATAGGATGTATGAAAGAGAATTGACGATTCTTTACATTTCTTTGCTCCCTGAACTTTGCTGGCTTGCAAATCTTGGCTCAGCATCAGATGTGAAATGCAGCAACCCTTCCATGTTTGCTTTGGCTAAACAACATTCCCAGATTTTCAGAGGTCTAATTTCAACTCTGGTCTATCTTGAGCACATCATCCGCTGATTTGAACGGAGTTTATGTGAGGACTGCAGTTGGTCCCTATCGAGTACTAAATCATTGTAAACGGCATTAATTTGCCACCTGTACCCATTTTCAGAAATATAACATTTATTATTGCTGTTTTTGCCTCTGTTACTACAAATGCCTTTTGTGAAGGTGAACTGAAAGGCCTTTTGCTTGCTTCCCTCTGCAATCATTAACCATATGCACATCTTCAGTGGTATAAGATTTACTGAATCTTATTTAAATCTTTGTGGTCTACAGAGAAACTTTGGACCTGGATGGCCTGCACTCTGGTCTCTACAGGTAAATGAAGATAGTAATTGTTAATGCTTCTCCATTACATGTGCTATACCATAGGCTTTATTCTCAGTGCCTTTTCCCTTTTGCACAGATGAGTCCATGAAGACTGTGTAACTGAGAATGACAGTACAAACTTCAAAAATGGATCAACAAACTTTAAAAATGGATTCTCCTTTAAAGGAGAAAACGGTGGGAAATGGTAGCTTTTCCCTTGGAGGCTGGTAGAGTTCCAGCCTATGAGGAGCTGCTTGGAGCCCCACATGCCCCACCCCCATGCCCCAAACACCCACCCCCTGCCCCACACCTGGGGGGCTAAGGCCTGGGGGCAGGAGGCAGCAGGTCCTGAGTGAGAGGTACTGGGTCAGGAGTGGCCATCAATGTTTACAGATGTGTCCTAGTCCAAAAAAGGTTCTGTTAGGAGATAAGATATAAGAAGAGAAGCAGATAAGGGCAGGGTCAGGTTCTCCCTGCCTGGCTGTTTCTCCATCCCCACTGCACAGGCCCTCTTCAAGGAGATAGGTGCTGTAATAAATTACTGCATTTATTTAAATACAAGATGAAGTTCCCCCTCTCCCCCCAGTCAGCAAAGGGGGCTTACATTCACATACAAGGACACCTCATTAAATACATTGTCTATCATTAAACCACTGCCAAAAGCAGCATATGCTCAGTAATGGAAACTATGAAGCTTATTAAATACAACCAGCACTTAATGTGACTATAAAATACATGGCCCATGTTGGGCAAACATGCTGATTGGAACCTTTTGTTTTGGCCCTTAAAAAATGGGTGGGTGTTCCCTCCATAGGAAGCTGGCAACAGGCCTGGAGATACTGCAATACCAGGCTGGCCCACCCTCTGAAACAGGAACATGTTATGTGTAGTACATGAAAATGGGTGAAGGTGAAGAGATGGACTGAATGGGGAATGGTGATAGAGTGGGAAAGAAGCAGAAAGAGGAATTATCTGGCTCATTACTCATTTTTCAGTTTGTATTCCTTTTCCTGTGATGTTTCAGTAGGAGGTGGGTAGCTGTGCTATAATGAGAACTTTACTAGTCTTTGTAGTCAGCTTCTGAAAGTTTTCAGGACTTTTGGTAGACTTCCAAAAAAATAAGTGATCTGGAATATGCGGGAAAGTTCCTTTTAAATACATCTCATACAAGAAGTTTAGTATTGAAATACATCCGTGACTTGGGGCTCAAAGATATGCATTCAAAGGTAGCTATAGCAATTGCCTTTCCCCAGAGGTAGGGAGTCATTTTTTGCTACTTCAGGAATGCACAGCTGAGCATCCAGTTTTGTCAAATATAACTGGCTTATTAGCTGGGTGTTTAAAAGCAGGAAAACAAGTAGTTAATTAACATAATATGCCAATGGTTGGGTTAAATTCTTGCAAGTCCCTCCACCTGTCATGCTGGGGGCTTAGTTGGAAGGGGGTCTCTTTTGTGAACATGACTAAAAATAAATGAAAAAGTTCAAGTTGCATAAACTGTACTGGTAATCAGAACCCAGTCCAGACAACTAGAAGTCAGATTGTGCTGCTTACGATTGGATACTAAAGCAGCTGCAGTACTCTGCCTTATCTGGGAAGATGTACTTTTGGCATTTGAAGAATACCATTGCTTTAAACTCTCCCTGTGTTCTCAGAGTAAGAAAGTGGAGCCTTGTTAAGTGGCATGGGGAAGGAAGGCATGCTTTTAGAGGGCTTAAGGACTTTTTCTTTCTGTTTAGATGAAAATAAAACACTCAGAACTGCTGAGAGAGAGGCACATTCCTTTCAAGGTACACATTTCAGTAGTGTAGATTATCTTGTGACCCTAGCTTATATGCCTGGGATACCAAAGCACAACTGAATGTACCATCTATATAAACTACGCTGCCAGAGAAGGGCAAGTATCTATCAACTGTTCAGTTTCCCACCAAGGGCTTGTTTCAAAGGAAACAGCTGCTTAAGTGGGAAGGTGAACCGTAAATTTTAAGAGGAAGGAAAACCTTTCTGGTGCTGGAAAGCATGAGTCAGCAGTGGTTTAGGTCAGAGTCCTACTGTATAAGAACCAGCAAGGTTCTGGGAAACCACATAAATGATTCTGATTTGGCTTATTGTTAAAAAGAACAATATTCCTTCCCGCCCCCACAAAAATTTGGAAATTAATGGTGGTCTGATGTAGTGCCTACCCAGCTACTTCATCAGGTATAGGTTTGATGTAATCAAAAACTTGAAAATGTTTGTTTAGGTTTTAATGAAGTTAGTAATTACAGGTGGTATTGGTAGTATTGCCCATAGTTAGAGTTATCTCCTACTTTCCTCCATATACATGTTCCTAAAATGATAAAAGTCCTGTTTCTTATACAGCATGCCTGCTTCACTTGGTATCTCTTGGATGTTGGTTTTACATTCTTATCTGGTATATGGACCCAGGTTTTATTAATCATAGAGCATTCAATCTAAATAAGAAACATTTTTCTTCTGGACATTTGTCTTGTGTTATAAATGATATATATCATACTGCTTCCCAAATCATGAATGAAATACACAGACTGGTTTGATTAAATATGACCACTATTATGTAGCTGGGATTTTGAGGCAGAGCTTCAGATAAATTTAGCAAGTGACCACTGACTGTGGATGCCCAGCTTTGAGAAGCCCGAGTGAATAGGATTCATTAGACAATGCATACATACAAGGCATGTAAGGGGATGACATGAAGTTCCACACTGACAGTCTTATTGGCTTTGAGAGGCAACATTGTCTTTAGCACTGGGTTCTGGTAAACCTAACTTCCCACAAGGGGTTTTAAATCTGTCTGGTTTAAAACAAGGTCTAGTTCTTTTAAACTACAAAACATTTTTCCCTGTTGCTTGTTAGGTAAAGAATTAAGTAAACTACAATATCCACTTTAAAAAACCATTATTTCATATAGGCATGATTTCTCATTAGAAAGTAGGCTTTTTGGTGATGGGCTGTTCCTGATCTATTTTGTGAATGTAGGCTCAGTTGGGACCTATGGGTTGCTAGCACCCGTTCCAACTTGCAAACATTTCAGGAGCATGTTTCATGAGGTTTGATTTTTCTTTCAAAATCCAGTGTATATCAGACAACAGCTGATGAGAGGAATTGTAATGCCAGTAATTCACCCTTTTGTTAAAGACTAGCTTGGAGTGAATCTTCCACTTCCCTTATTTCTTAACGGAGATACCTTTGGGCTCTTTTTTGGTCAGAAATACATATCTAAATCTTCAGAATATAGTCACTACCTTGTTTCAGAGCTGAGGGAGATGATAACATCAGTGGAATTATAATGTAGGTCTGATGAAGAATATCTTGCATTTGAAAGCTTGTCACTGTCCCCCAGCTATGCAGTTGGTCCAATAAAAGATACCGCCCTAAGAAATCCTTGCCTCTGGAATTATAAACTCATGCTTTTGTTAAGCCATTGGAAAGATCTTGGTTTTTTATTGAAGAGCATGTTTGGCTTCTCTCTAAATTCACTAAAACTTTGCTAATTTCTTTCACTATTTCTAACTTTGCTACTGGTGTCAAAGTAGATGTTTAGCACACTGAGTACTTGCTTATTTAACTAACCTTGTAGATTGGGAACTTGGTTGGACCCAACTAATGCATAGCAACAAATGTACTAAAGTGTAGTGCAAGGAGCTTCAGGTGAAGTTGATAGTGCTGCCTATTGGGAGTTGCTTAATGCTTCCTGTAAAGACTGTCTTCAGTTGCCTGTAACACTGCAAACCAAGCTATGATAATTTGAACTAAAATATTTAATGCCAGGTGGCTGCCTGAGATTAATGCTTAGGTTTCAGCAAAAATAGTTTGTCATCTAAGAACAAAAAGCCGGAAAAATATTTGCAAATATTTGCAATGGTTAGTGGGAAGTTCTGATACTTTTATTCCATGTCTCTGGGGCTGAAAAGTTGGAAGGTGAGGTCTTGATGGTGTCAGGTATCTTTTGCCATTGGTAAAGCTTGGTAAGAGCAAGCCATACAGAAACACCACGCGCCTTTGAAGCCCCTAGAAATGGATGAAATGCTCCAGAACATTACCTGTTGGAATGAAGTACTACTAAGAAATGTTTTGCTTCTTGTTATACCTCTGTGCTTTATGGAGTGTGAGAGGGGACTCCTGTGTCCTCCCCTGCCCTGTGCACCCACTGGGGAAGGGAGAGCCATGCAGACTGTCAGTGGGCACTTTCTTGCCACTGCTTCTGCTTTCGCAGACAGCCTCCCAGCTTAAGCCAGAAGACCACAGCCCCTTGTGCATGAGCTGGGAGACCTTCCTGCCCAATCCCTGTGTGATTCAGCCTGTCTGGTTTCCCAGTTCTGGGACAGAAGGGGCACTTAAGGAGAGTGGAGGCTGAGGCAGGAGAGCACTCACTGTCATTGACCGTGCTCCCCACCCCGTCTTCATCTGTAGCCTCTGGGAGATGTGAGCTGCATATCCCACTGACCATCTGCTCTGCTGCTCCTCCCCTCTTGGCTGGAGAGCACACCACTGGGTGCAGCCATGACAGTTTTGAAGTGCTTCATCCAGCTTTTATGTTGTTGTTTTTTTATGTCCTTTGCCAGCTATTTCTTAATATATGCTTGGTTTCTTGCTCCTGTTATAATCTGATATTCATCCCTTGTAATATGGCCAAGTTTCTACTTTCTGAAAAATTATGTTTAGCTTAAAGTAGTTTAACAACTCATTGTTTAGTGAAGGAGGTCCCTTGCTACACTTCCTCTTTGCTTTGCTTTGGAATAGTGTGCTCCTGTGTCCCTATCTTTTAAAGAAACTATTAACTCTCTTTTTATCCCTTTCCCTCCAAGGAGAGCCCTGTCTAACAGTCCTCTGAGTCTCTTAGAAAAGCAGACTACTAAATCCGTCTTTTTTTTATTTTGCTGTTTTCTTTCTTTCCTTAAGATCATTTCTTTCTCAGTCATACAAGTTACCTTACACTTTAAGATTCTCAACCAGTTGCTCCCTATTAGCTGTGAGTTGGGATGAACCTATTCCCAGTTATTTTCTCCAGCATCTGTACCAAAATTGTGTCCTCAGTACAATTTTTCCAGCTAGTTCCCCTCTTACAACCTTGTTAACATTTCCAGTATTGCCGCTTCCTCTTCCTTGGCTTTTATCCAGGTCACCTTGTTCTTTACTTACTGGTGGGCTTTTTTCTCCATCCCCTTTAAACCTACTTTAAACTTTTCACTAGTTGAGTGAGCAAAGATGCTCTTTGTTAGGCAGACCCTATCTCTGCTCAGCATGCTTTCTTCCTGGAACACCATGGCATAGGCAGATTAGCCAAAGCCCTGCAGCCAACACCATCTGCTCAGTCACATGTTGCTTTCCAGGATGCATCTGCCCCCTGCTCAGGCTCTTATTTTTAACCTTGACTGGACGAATATATGAGAACACAACCTGAGCCCAGGTTTCTTTCATCCTTGTGTCCAGGATCCTATAGTCACTTTTGATTTGCTCATGGCAGTATCATTAGTTCCCACATGGATGAGTAGCATGAGGTAATAGTCAGAGGAACAAATGTGTCTTGGCAGCCTTTTAACATCTCTGATTTAAACTCCCAGCAGACCCTCTGAAACATCAGAACAGGCTCATAGATTCATGCCTCTACTCCTTATATAATGGGACTGCCAAACACTCCCACCCTTTCATTTCCTCTTGGAAATATTGCCTTTTGTCTCACCAGGCTTTGGGGTGCACAGCTTTGCTTCTTCACCAATGGGGTCAGTGCCCTCTCCTATAACGCCAGGACTTCCTATGTGTTCCTTTTGATGATTGGGGTTTGAAAGCTGAACACTGTTTGGTGACAGAGGTAACCAGCTACCAGATTTCACTCTGGAATATCCAGTTCTTTTTTGCTTGCAGTCTTTTCTGGCTAGTGCTCTCCCACAGTCTTAGTGGTCTCTTTGTACATTGTGAATGACATCCTTGTGTTCAAGTATGCTTTTTGGCCTAGTTACCTCCTTTTGCAGCCTCTCTGACCTGTTCTCTGAGGAGTCCCCCAATAAGCATCTCTCAGATAGAAAGTTCTTCCTTACCAGACTGTCTTTAATCAGAAACATGGTCACATTCTCCACATATCAAGACCAGGATCTGGGTGGAAACATCAGAGGTCAGGGGCCTGATTTGGGCATAGCCCATACAGCTACAAGTAAAGGAACAGATTGCGGTAGTAGTGGTTTTAGGGAGACAGTGTCTTCCCACCATTAGTGTTTTTGCTGGTAACTGCACAGTTTTTACTCTTGGGCTCAGGAGTTAGCAAATAATTGGTTTCTGTAAGTTTATTAACATTAGAAGTGGATAGTGTGGCTCAAGTCTTTCTTTGGTGCAAGCTTGCTTCATCACAGTGAATGTGTATGCACAGTCCTGTTCTTCCTGGACATAACAGAAACAAGCAGCAGTTGTTTGGCTCAAAACCTATGCAAGTCCTATATCTTAAGGAATCTCAATTTCTGTTCCCTCCCTGGGCCACCCTTGCAAACGCTTCAGTCACCTTCCATCCAACTCTTATAAGCTGATCCCAACTGGTTCTGTTGGCCCTGTTTACAATTAGACTTGGACAAACCCCTCAGCCTGTGCAGCTTGGCTGAATTTAGCTTTGCTATGAGGCCCAGTGCATCAGGCAGTAGTCACACAAAAGGCAATTTACTGGTCCTTCAACAAGAAGAGTGCCTAGCATACTAGCAGGTTTAACCAGACCATCTTCAAAGGTCAAATGTCTGCTTGCTGGCAGCAGTTAACATCTTGCAACAGAGCAGAACTCTAGCATTGCCAGTTCACAGGATTTTGTTGCATATTGTTTGATATTTGAATATTTTCTTAAAGCTCCAGCTTTTGCAATTAAGTGTTTACCTCTCATCTGTAGAGTTTTGCTTATTAACTTTACAGGAAATGAGCTCTGCCTAAAAAGAAGTTACTAATATGCTTTGAAAATTTGAAGAGCATGCTGTTTTCCTGCTACTGGCAACTGACATGGAACCTAAAGCGAATGCTTGAAACAACTTTTTTGACTCCTGGTAGAGTATTAACAGAGAAAAATGTCTAATGCAGGGCTGGATCTTGGACAATGTTTAATAAACCTCAAATCAAATGGAGGGGTTTGAGTGTTCAGCTTTTCCTAAAAGTCTTTTAGTTGGGGGTCAGGCATCTCAGTGTGCTAATGGAAGGGCGATTTACAGCTTCATTAAAAAACTATTTGATTAGGCAATTATTCTTCCTCTAAAAAAACAAACCCTTGCAAAATCCGATCTGGCTCAGGAATAAAAAATATGTAGCAATAATGGGAGAATTGGGTGCATTATCAATAAAATACCACAATTATTAAATTTTGTATCTGCAGAGGAATACTGAAGATCAGTGGATGATTTAGAAATGACTGCTTTAGGAAGAATGACGAGAAGAAATGCATCTTGAGTAAAAGGTACATTATAGAATTTACCTTGGAGAAGATAAAGTAGTATGGGTTAGACACCTGAAGAAGTACAACATATGTTGAGTTTCAATGAAAGAAATGTATAATAGGAGAATAACATTCCTGTATGTGGCTTTTGTAACAGGTAAGCACTGATTCAGATGAGAAAGATAAGGTTATGGGGATAAATTTCCTTCTAATTTACTAGAAAATGGCTAGGTAAGTGAACAATCTGAATGCTAAAAAAAAAAAGTCTTCATTGAGAAGGTAAATTGGTTTCTTGCCAGGGCTAAATAAATGAGTGCAATTTTTTCCAATGAAATAGTTTTATGGCAAATAGAAATGGATGCTCTTTTCAGATTTATTGTTTGATTTCTTGGTAGATGGTAGATAATTTCAATACTATTAATATTTTTTGGCATAATTTCTCAGATAGTCATATTTAAGGCAGATAGATGTTGTCAGTATGATTAGAGATGTGGCTGGATCAGAACGTTGGCATGCAACCCCTGAGTTTTTAGGAAAGAGGGCTCCTATCTGATGAATGCTATAAACACCATGATTTGGGCCTATGTTTACAATCCAGCTGGCAGAATTAACATGTTTGCAAGCCTGATAGTAAAGTCAGCTAACTTTTTGAATTTTCAGCCTGTGACGCAAGTCTACTTATATCAAATGTGCGATTTTTCATCCCTAAAAAACAAATTAATGTCAATTCAACAGGTAAGATCTAATTACTTGTCTTCGCTAATGTATCTGATTATGCAAGTGCACTGTTGGCCCTGAAAATAACGCATGCTTTGGATATGATTGTGGGTGTGTCAGGTGTTCGGCGCTATTTTGTCACCTAAGTTGGGATACACTGTATCAGCAGAAAAAGTATCAGCAATGCATCAGAATAGCAGTGATCTGAGTAAATGGGGTACTAGCAATTTAAACCATTATTGGGTGGGACTAGATCATACCAACTTCTAAATTGCATAATAAATCCTAAGGAAAGAATGAACAACCATAAGATGATTTTCAGAGAAGTGTAATTTGTTCCTTTGCTTCAGTTGAGGTTGTTCCCAGAATCCTTCATCCTTATTCTAATTGCTTTCTAAACAGGGTTTTTTTCTTGAAAAAAATTCTAAAATAGCTTACTATTCTGTATTTCATGTCTCAGCACGAGACTGTTTGGCATTCAAAATCACTTGACTAAAGCAGAGTGATCAGCCCTTCCAGACACAGCTTCACTAATAGGGCTGATCTCTTCTGGATGCTGACACTGCTCCCTTTGGGATTTCTTGTACTTTGTCTGAACTCATTGCAGTTACCTTTTCAGGCATTTGCTGAAATAAATCTACTCCAAGTGAACAGAGCTGGTTTTAAAATGGGGCTAAAACCAGCATCTTTCTGCTCCTGCCTATACGCGTCTTCCTTTTGTCAGTCTACCATGGTGTTAAATCTGGCTATTTATTGTTGAATTTTCAGTAATTGGTTTTCTTCAAGCTCCCACTCCATGTGTTTTGATTTGAGGAGTTGCATCTCATTTTGCACGAACAGTATGTTGCATGTAGCTGCATAGAAAAGCTTGGGAAAAAGAACACTGAAAACCCAGCCTCTAAAGACAAAAATAGTCACCAGTTTTTTAAAAAAAACTTAACAGTTTTGAGCCAATAGCATGTTTTTATTGAAATATGATTTTTGAGTTTTCTAGACTGGCAAAGCAGTTACCATGTACACACAAATGTGTGTTGTTTTAAATGTGAGGGTGCACGTTCACAAAGGAAATGACCCCTTTTTCTTATAGATAAACTTAATTAACTGTTTAAAAAACCTTAAACTTCACCCTAGCAGGCCTGGCATTTACTGTTTTAATCCACACTATCCTTCTAACTACAAAAGGAAGAAAATCAAAGTTTTATATGCTCTTCTATCTGGTACTACATTTCTGTGTCTCTCCCAAGTGACAAAGGAGTTAGAAATAATGGACAATGTTTCTGAAGGGTAAAGGAGAAATATCAATAATTTTGGTTCCAATAATAACAATAAGCTCCTTGTTCTGCTCCATTGAATGGAAATAATGAAGCTTCTGTATTACCTTTCTATCTCTAGTTTTTCTGGAACTGGGTTGAAGACTTCCACTTCTCTTAATACTTACATCCATGGATTTGTGTCCTGTAGATCCTATGACTATGGGACAAGTAGTTTTCCTTCCCTTGGGCACCCTGCTTTGGGGTTACTCAAATCAGTTATACAGGAGTAACTATGTTGCAAATCTATTTCATGGATGGGTAGTTTCACTTAGTTTTGTCTTGTTTCTTGTCTCATTCTGGGAGACTCGGAGGAAAGCAAGCAAAAAACATACTCTGCAGCTGTGATATCGTAGGGGAATTTGCATTGCAGAATACTGAAGTTCATCTAATGCAAGAGTGTCAAACCTGGCCTATGGGCTTGATCAGGCGCATGGAAGTGGGTTATCTGGACTGCAGGATCTTTTGTGGATTGCATGGCTCACCTCCGTCACCCAGAATCAACCCACAGGGCTTGTCACTGCAATTGCCAGAGCTGCTATATTAGCATGGCTATCTCACCCTGGCATTTAATGCTTCTGTTGCGCTTCTCCCCCTTACCCTCCACTCAGCTTGGGGGTTTTAGTTACTGTTGCTGACTAAAATAAGTGGCAGGAGAAAATGGGGTTGGGTGGTGGCCAAGTTAACCTCCTCATTTCTGGAGCTGTGCTCAGTAGTATAACTGGCGGTCAGAAAAAGGGGCACCTTCCTTAAGTGCCAAGTTAGGAGGGGTGCCAGAATTGCCCTGGCCCCGCAGAAGTTGTGTCCTGGCAGCATTACCATGCAAGGGCCCCAAAAGAGTTCCTGGTTGCTGCTGCTTTAAGAACAACAAAATTGGGGTGGGCAGAGTATGTGTGATGGTGGCAGCTCATCCAGCTTAGGGAGGCAGCCTGACAAATTTCCATGCTGTGATCAGTCAAGAGAAGCTAATGAGCCTCCATTGCTTTAAAAGATTCAGGTGCATTATGCTTTCAAATACAAACCCACCACATGAGCAGCTGAAAGATACTGATAAAAAAAAGAAAGGCTATTTGGTGCATGTAGCAAGCAAAGCCAGTACTATGTCTACCTACACCAGGATCTTCTAAACAGTCTTTGGTGGGCAGAGTATGTGTGGTAGTGGCAGCTGCCTCCTACCATGGGTCATCTTGCCTGAGAAGGCCCATGATTTGGATCCTGCCCACAGGGCCAAATGGCTTTGACACCCCTGATCTAATGGATAGACCTAGCACTGGCTTTGCTTGCTACATGTACCAAACAACCTTTCTTTTTTTTTTTATCAGTATGCTTCAAACGCTCATGTGATGGGTTTGTATTTGAAAACATAGTGCACCTGAACCTTTCAAAGCAATGGAGGCTCATTAGTTTCCCTTGACTGATCACAGCCTGGCAATTTGTCAGGCTGCCTCCCTGACAAATAAGCTGTAAAACCCAGTAAGTTGTTAAAACCCATTTCTCACCCCATCAACCAGGTGCACCATCTTCAGTATTGATGGAAATCTATGGATTCCCTTTGTGTTTTGAACTGTTGCATGGTGTTGCTATGCAGCATTAAGTGCCAATATGAAGCATTGCATCCAGTATTAAGAAGCAATAATCTTTAAGTATATAATATATTCAAAGAGGCATAACTGGGAATTTTGGGGCCCTGCGGTGGGGTGGTTTGTGCTGAGTGCAGGGATGCTGGATGGGGGAGAACATTACCAGAGACTCGGAAGACCCCAGCGGCAGTGGTCATGTCACAATCTCCTCTCATGCTGGGGGCTACTATTGCCCCCACTGCTGCATGGGCTTTCCGCATGCTGGCAGCAGTTCCTGCACAGGCTGCTTTTCTGGCGCCCCCTCTAAAAGATGCTCCACTTACCCACCCTGTGTTATGCTACTTGATATTCATACTCAAATCTTGTAATGTCAGGCTTGATAGACAACCTAACTGACTTCTGCGTGGGCTTTGAGTAACCTTATTGATCCACCCAAATACTTAACATTGCAGGATTCAGTTCTACATTTATAAATTACAGGGTGATTCTAGTTGTGGAGAAAGAACTCGAATAAAAGGTAGTATTTACACAGATGTGACTAGCACTGGTCTACTGCAGCTAGCGTGAATCTAGCTCATTCAGGTACTGGCAATAGTCGCAGTAGTGCAGAACTTAGCACAGGTTAACTGCCCAAGTATTTACTCTGGTTCTCAGGTAGGTTTTGAACTCCATACAGAATACCTTGATATTGATACTGAGCTAACTGTGTAATGTGTACATTTATACAGCACTACAGTAAACAGTGGAACAGGACCATAAGCAGTTTTTCTTACAAGACATGCTTCGCACCATGTAGAGAAAGAAGTCTTCCTGTCTTGAGTCTGGTATGGAAACAAATGAGGTAGAAAGGAGGCAGGAGGCAGGAATAGTATTGTGTCTGAACTGCAGATTTCTACCAAATGTTTTGAGATCTTCTGTATGCAAAGTAATTGCTTTTAACCAAAATCTTAGGTTTATTTTTAGATGACTTGCTCAGACAAAGGGTATTAGAATCTTTTTGAAACTCATTGACTTCAATAGTTGAATCAAGACTCAAGTAACTACAACAGTACATTTCATAGAAGTTAAGCCTTAAGTTGCAGTGATATGTTAAAGAGTTCTTTGTGTGGAAAAGAGGGTTTGGATAAGTAGTCTTTGATTTAGTTTCCCTGGATCTAAGAATAATGTGATATCTGCTAGGTATGTAATGTGATTTCTCGTCAAGTTGAATATTTCAGAGAAAAAGTGTTTCCCGTCAGATTCACAAGTAAGCTTTAGAGCATTTATGATTTCCCCGCTACTTAGCTTCCACTTGCTAGCTACTGGAATGGCATTAGAGAACACTGAAGAAAATGATGATGGAATACTTGGTCAAATTGATTTCAGATCAAGTTGCACGTGTAATAAGAAGGGACAGAATGGATTTCATTACTTACGTGCTGCCTCCTAAGAACTGACTGGCATAGATTGATAACTTGCTTAAAGAACATAATTGAATGACCATATGAAGCCAGTGAAACCAAAATGCTTTTATTGCCACAATAACAGGCCTCTTAGGCTCGACAGTACAACATGTTAACTTGGGACTTGGAAATGTGATATAGAGTTTGGGTGAAACAATTTGGTTAACTGCATCCTGGTTCTTGGTTAACTGATGACTGCTTTCCTATCCTACACTTGACGTTCCATGCTTTACTTTCTGCCCAGGTTCACAAGGTGTGTGGGCATAAATTTTAGACAATGGTATAAGTAAGTACTAACATTTCTTGCTGTTAGTGAATGGAAAATGAGACTTGTAGGCTGAGCTTCACTGCTGTGCAAAGAGCTTGTGCACTGCTTCTGTAAAAACTATTCTAAAAGCTTGTCATATACGTTTATCTCTTGAGGGGGCATCTTTTATGCAGAGTAAATTTCACACACTGAACACTTGGATGCAAAAGCTTGTGTCTACCTATACAGTCTTACATTTATGAAAGAATCTTAAGTCATGAGTTAGAGCATGGTGCCAGATAAATAGAAGGGGCAGAACAAGGAGTGTAACTGGGTGGTGTGTGGAGGTGAGCAGAGCACCAGCCCCAGGAACTGACTTAGATAAAGTGCCAGTGCAGCCCCTTTCCCCCAGGAATCTTTACCATGTCAGGGGCAGCCCTGCAATAGGTAGGGACCTACCCAAATCACAATTGCATGGATTTTGCAGAAATCATGATATCAGGCTATCTCCCTGAAATCCATTGAGGGGGGGGAAAAAACTTGCTAAAAATAAAATGTGGGGAGCTGTGCAGCCTTCTCTGAGGGAAAGGTAGAGATAAGCTGCTTACAAGTAGGTAAGATGACTGCCGCACCCCGCCTCTTGGCTAAGAGTCTTTCCTGCGGCCCCACCCCTCTCCACCAATCAGTGAGCAGGGCCAGGGACATCTTGGCCAATCAGAAGCATTGTGGGGGGGAGGAGTGGCCATAATGAGCCATTGGAAATGGCAGCTGGCCCTGAGATTTGCCTGTGAAATTGGCCAGCCGGGTAGGCATAACCCAATGTCTTGCATTGTATATGTGGGGATGGGGGGAGGTGAGTGAGGCATGGTGCTTTCTGCCCCCCTCCCCAACTGCCTGCAGGGGTTTTGCCATGGACGGTATAGCTGTACACTTGGAATTGTTTCTGGCAAGGAGGGGAACAAACGGGACACTGGAGTGGCCCCTGGGGAACGTGTGCTGCTGGGCTGTTGCACCAGTGGGCAGCGAGCCTGTCCCTTAGCTGTAGTAACCTAAGCCCACGTGCCCTGCTACTCCCCAGCTCTTCAGTGTTACCGTAATTCCTCCCTCCCCACCCAATCACTGCCCCAGGCACTGAAAAATCTTGCTGTGCCTCTGGACTGATTTTGTTAGTGTTTTTCCCCATGCAAAGAGTTAAGCACAAGAAGTTGAAGTAAGGCATTATAAGGGTTTAGGACACCTAGAATGAGATCAGGTCTCAGTGACAGTCAATTCAAATGACAGTTTCAGGGCACAGCTTTATTTTTTCCAGCCTTTTATAGCCAGCCTTTACCAAATTCCCTCACAGTAAGTCAACTACTAGCCATTTTTGGGAGAAGGTGTGTATAGTGGAAATGTGTGCTGGAAAAGCTGTGTGTGGGAATACAGACTTGCAATACATGTTTTCCAGTATCAGTAACTGAGGAAGTGGTAAATGATGTCTCTGTGGTAAAGAAATAAAGGGCATGTTTTGGTCAGTGGCCAGATTCTTCATTGCTTTAGTTATGTTTTTTGTCAAGTATGTTGCATGTAGCAATCGTAACTGCTTCACAACTTGATCATGTCTCTTTCTTTTTTTTTTTATAGCTTGCATTCTACCACCTTTGACCAAAAGCTATAAAGGTAAAATAAACTCATATGCCTGAGCACACTTAGAAGCTATGAGAAATGTAGCTATTTTATTACCAGCAACTTCAACTATAGAAATTGGACCTTGAAGCTTCAAAGCAGCTGTTCTATTATTAAGAAAGCCCTGCTGAACATTAGCTCCTTGCCTCACTGCTTTCCCCCTGCCTTTTTGCGCTTTCAGCTGCGTCAGCCTGGCAGCAGTGAAGGGAGTTTGGCCTTGAAGTGAGTGTAAAGAGGAAAGAGAACCGGAAGAGAAGAGTTGGAGTGAGCTACCTAAATGAAGCTGCAATTTGTAGCGTGGGAAGATGAGAGAGTAGAAGAGAAGAGACTTGATATTTGAATCTGTGTAGATGAGATGGTTAGTGTCACAGACCAGGGTCTGAGTGGAGGGAAGGACAAAAAGTATAGAGACTGAATGGCTCCCTGAAAAGGCAGCAAAAGCTGTACTTCCCTGGTGCAACAATAAAAGGAAAAATGGGCAAGAGAAAAACAGATGGGAGAGTGTGAATTCAACAATAATGTAGAGTTACAACTGAAGCCTTAAAAAATATGGGAAGAAACCATAAAATGTTTGCTAAGTTAAAGGAAGGAAACAAAGAACAACACCTTATGTACATTATACAGATATGGTGTAGGGCTGACACTCAGTTACCTGTTCAGTTGCTATAGCTTTGTGCTCTAGAAATAACCCTTACTGCATCTACGTTACTGCTGTTATCCAATGTCTGAAAATGACATGAAAGAATAACTTCTATGCTCTCTGAACGGATTTCACTTTGGGTCATTGTAGCAGAAACATTGAGATAATGGGCTGGCCTTACTGCTGCTATAATGCTATTTCTCCAACTAGATAGAAATGAGGAAAGCAATTGTTCCTATGTCAGTTGGGCAAATCTAAACTGTATCCCACAGCTTTTACAAAGAATAAGCAGACCTATACCCAATATTCCTGAAGCAGGTTAATCCAAATAAACTCCAAATATTAGAAGAAATATTAGACCATACTGAAATTATGATGGTTCTTTTTAACTTTGACAAAATACAAAACTTAATCTTTCAGTTCATTTCCCTTCATTAACATAGCGTATAAATCCAGACTTCCTCAAGGTCATCCAGGCTTTGACTGAGCTTGACATTTCAGTACAGGTCTAATGCTTTGCTTTTAGACCATTATTATATGTATCCTCAGAGGCTAGTGACAAGGGAAGAGAATGACAGGTCCTAACTTTCCAATGTTTTAGGCAGTTAATAGTACTCAGAATTCTGTGGTCACCTTTTTCTTTCTCTTACGACTTATAGTTAGGCAGTGGCTTGGATGGAAATAGTCTTTGGAAGGGTCTTCAGGATTTTGTACGCTTAAAATATGTTGCACTAAAACATTATTCAAGTATCCCACAAATGTTTGTAAAAAACAAATGCTCACTGAATCATTGTCCGTAAGGTCAACATTTATCACCTTAGGTGTTAAGAACTGAAAATATTGTTTTCATTTCCCCCCGGTTACTTTCAGAGGTGGGAGTGCTGCTTCTTAAAATGTTTAAAACCAAATGATTTCAAGGATATTAATGAGGAGCTATGAGTACTTTCTCCATCTAACTGGGATCTCAGAGGCTCCACTCCTGATGTGTGGTAACCAAGTGTATTACTCAGAAATGTTGCAAAATGCAGGATTTATCTCATGTTCTTAAACTTAAAAATTAATTCCCCAATTCATTCGTGGCTTACTGCATTTTGCCATTTTAATACTGACTCTTATCTTTAGCAAAAACGTAACTGGTATCGTGGCTGCTGTGTGTGGGCAGCTGGTAAACTCAATGAGCCTACACATCTATTCCTCTGGTTTTGCATCTTAGAACCACTGAACAGTATAAATATATTGCACCACTGTCTAAATATATTGCAACTAAACTCTAAGAGCTGTCTTTAGTGTGCTGAAATCATAGTTTAAATGTCTTAGTCCTAGAAACCTATTTTTACTGTGACTAGCTTAAAAGCAGAATAATTTTCTCTTGATTTACTTTCTGGCAGAAAGCCACGTGTTCTCATATTGGTTTCTGCTGTGGTTTTGATGGCTTTTAGAATGACAGAGCGTGTCTGTGTAACCCCTCTACTGCTGGTACTTGTGGGATTTGTGAAAGTACTGGGCTTTGACTTGCATATGCAGGCCCTGAAAGTCTCCCTTAGGGTCTTGGAAAAGAGTACAATGATGGGGCAAACCCCTTGGGTTTCTACACAAACACTCCTGTATAGGGCACATGCTCCACCCTTAGCTGGGCTGTCAACACTTGATTTCTTTATTTGCTCTTAGGGTGCAGGCAGAAGTGCAGCTCCCTGCTACAACACAGAACGCTTTGCAGGAAGCGTTCTGAATTACAATGATCTCTTGGACCAAACAGAAGCTCGCTGTTGGTTCCAGTGGGGAGAGGAATGTAGCGGCTTGCTGGGATCCTGCAATTGGTTTCCCCTAGCAACAGCCCCTCCTCCCTCCCAGCCTGTCCCTGAGCATTTTTATGCATGCATTTTTGTGCCTGGATGCACCTGGAGATTAATAGAGTCTGCTCCGCATGTGAGCTGATGAACACAGCGTTGCATTCGTTGTAGATGTATAAGTGGTGAAATGTGTGTCAGCGTGGAAAAAATTGCAGTAGTGTGCTTTTGAACTAAAACACCTTCCATGTGTTTTAGTTCAAAAGTGCACCACCACCGTTTTCTGCACGCTGCTGTGCATTTTGCTGCATATACAGCTGCAGGCGACACAGTGTCGGGTGCTTTTCAAAGTGCCTGGTGCCACGGCACTTACATGTGTAAAAATGCCCCTGGTTTTCAAAATGGGAGGGGGGAAAGGGAGCAGGGGGAGATTTGTTTTGCAGCTTCCCCAGCCAGCACTAGAAAGTGGGGTGGGTGACTTGAAGCCCCCCTTGAGGTCCAATACATCTGCCCTAGCCTTCAGCAGGGGCTGAAAAAATCCATACTGAACTCCCTTTGCTCCCTTTCTCCCTTACCGTTCTGAAAAAAGCCATAGGTTGGCAGACAGAAGTTACAGAAGATGCTCTGTTTTGTAGCGTCTTCATCTGACCCCACATACAATGAAGGTTCAGATTTTTACCCGATCAACCATTTTTAAGCACTCTGAAGCTGTGCACTTGTGTTTGGATACAGCTATAGACCACTTTCTGTGGCCAGATGGGCAAAAATTGTCACTTCTGTCTGTGCCCTTAGTCTCATTCACAACAAATTTTTATGTTTCTTCAGACGCATGTAATGAGCTTGCTTGTTAATTGTTTAAGTTCTCTAGATTCTCTCTTTCTCATTCTGCATGTCCCATAAGTCATCCTTCCTGAATTTTACTTCCTTTGTGAATGAATCGCTTTGAAGAATCCACTGCAGAGTCCCTGTGTCCAGTTTCATCTGGCACCTACAGCAGGCTCCTCAAATTTAACAGTACCTCCAAATGGAGTATCTCTAAAGTCTCTCCGTACAGAGCTCTAGTTGAGCGCTAATTTAAACAATCCCTGGTTCTGTGGGACTCCCTTGATGTGAAATTCTGAGACCTTGTGAGATTTGTCTAAATTATCTAATAGAATTAACCTAAATCTCAATTGTGATTTGTCACCTGACCTCAGATGTTTCAGGTTCACTATCACAGAAAATATCTTCAGAACATAAAAAGTCAGTATAGAGGGGTTGGTGATCAGTTCTCAATATTCTCTGGGGAAAGGACAGAAAGACTTGATAGGCAGTAAAGACTTTCGTTGGATATTGTGAATACATTTTTAAGTGTTCAAGTAATAAAATGCTTGACCAGGCTATATGGAATCTTTCTACATAGGCTTTAGAAGCAAGATAGATAAAATATTTGGGATGATCTAGACATCTTTAACTAAATGGCCTTTTCTAGCACTACATTTGGGGTTTTTTGGAGGGGACAGAAATGTTATAGCCATTTGTGAGCAGAGGTGACTGGAGCCATTGTAACAGAAGCACCAAGCATAATACTCTCTTCCCAAAACCCCTGGTGGCTTTCTTCGGTGGACATGGCTGCACTTCAGGAGAAGATTTATCTTGTGATTGTGTTTGGCCATGGCCTCCTTGTACTGGCTGGTACATGGGGTGAGGGTGTGGTTGCAATCCCAACATTACTAGTACATTTCGGCCACAGTGCAGTATTGCTGATGCAGGGCAGGGAGCACTGAATTTAGTCTGACTTGGTGACTCTTAACAGTTTGGATAACATGAAAGTGCTTCTGGTCCTGGAGCAACTATAAATTAACCTTTAGCATGGCTTACTACATGTGGGTCTTGATTGGCCTGAGCTATAAGCTCCCTACAGTCCTGGTAGCGTAAAGATAGCATGAATAGGCTTCTTACCAGATGTTGGTTGTTAATATGTGCAGCTATTTTCAACCTTTGAAATCAGTAGTAGTTTGAAATCAGGCTGTAGAATCTCATCTTAAACAATGGCATTCAGTCTGGACTATAGTGGATAAAAGAACACGATGATTAGCACAATCAGCATTTGAGCAGCTCATGGCTTGAACAGTTTAATCAAATAGCAGCAGTATGTCATGCCCTGAAAATTCAAAGGCCCTTTACACATTATAGTGGGAAGAGGAAATGCGAACTCCTGACGTAAAAATGTTGGCCTTTACAAAAACTCTTTACATTTTGAACTAGGTATAAAGTAAGAGGACAGCTTGATTTGGGAGAGTAGATCTGGTCTTTTACTTTCATGTAGAGTCCTTTTTGTCTCAAGTGCTTACTTAGGATTAGGGTATCCTGCAAATAATTTAGAGTTGCACCATTAAAATTCAAAACATCGCCCTGATTTTTGGGGACTTAGTAAGGATCCAAGAGAATATGATTTCCTTAGGAGAGAAATGAATGAACAAGTAATGCTATTCCTAGTCTAATCTGTTGAAAGAAAATGCACTTTTGAAGTGGTATGAATAAATGTATAAAAACAGCAGCTGGTAAAGTAAGCTAGGGTGTGAATTAACAACATGTCATTGTACTCAGAGGTAACCATTCTGGAAGGACAGAAGAATGAAAGCCACTGTTCTTACTCAAGCAAACATTACCACCATTGAAGCCACGTTTATACAGCACCAGCTCCATTAGACAGGACATGTCATAGGAATGCTTGAAAACTGGATCCCAAAACAGGTCCTATACTTCTAGCTCACTGATGGTCACGGCTCTAGAGGTGGGCAAAATAAGAGAGTCAAGGACACCTTGAAAGCCAGTCTGAAGAAATGTGATATGAACATCAATTCCTGGGAGACTCAAGCATTGAATAGTCTCCAGTAGTACTGTGATATATGGCAAGGCATTGATCATTTCAAGCAAGCTCTACTCACTATAGAGGCAGATCAATGAGAGAGACAAAGTGGGGGGACTATGACCTGACATTGCCAGGATCTACTCCTTCCTCCCAGAACTATTTGCCGCATTTTCGGTTAAACATCCACATCTCAGATTGGCCTCCTTCGTTATCTGTGGACTTAGCGATGACTCCCCTATTTACCGGCAGACTGTCATCCTCATTTCAAGGAACTGCCACAGCTACCAATTTATATCCTTCAGGCTTTAGAAGGCACCCAGGCCAAACATGCATTTTGCATAGCTAAGCATTCCCATCCTGAGACCCATAACCGGTTTACTGATATCCATGCTATGAAAACTTAAAGCTATTTGTCAGCTTAATTGATTTATTTGTGCACAAAAAGTTTCATGTATTTCATGCATGCCTATTAGAAACGTTATCAGAACACGCTACTGTGCTCTCAAGAGTATTGACTAGATGATGAGCTAATATTACAAGGGACTTTAAATGTGTGAAAATGAAGATGCTGGAAAGCTGCCCAGAAAGGCTACTGGCATTAAAGGATTTGGTATTGCTGCCATGCAGAACATTTATAATACTCTTCAAATACATTTTTATTCTATAAATCACTGTACCACAATAGTGCAGTTACATTATACTTATGACAGTGTAATTACATAGCAATTACCCATATTGCAGTGACTAAGGGAAACCCAATATACTATCAGACAAAATTCCTCTTAAACAGCATGGCTGTATGCAGAAAATATAATTAAGAAATAGAAGGTGAGGTGTTCCATGCTAATAACTGTTACTTGGCTTATGTTCAAATGTGTATTATTAAAATATAGCCTAACTCAGGGGAAACCAAATTCACTCAAGATTTTGACCTCTGCTTGAATCCTGTTGCTGGGCAACAATATACTTATATCTGGTGGCTGAATAATCTGTTCTTGAGCTTGCATACCAACAGACAATTTATTAAAAACCACAAATCAAGAAGCTGATTTTGTCAGAGCAGGTATACTAGTTCTACCATCTCCTCTAACCCAAGCTATCCAAGCAAGTGAATTCCTTTTGAAGTTGTGTAATAATTTATTTATAGATAGTGAGAGTCAAAATTTTGAAATGAACCAAAACCTCTGGCAAGATTTTAGAATAAGGACAATGTCTTGTTGTATATCTGTACAGTGAAGTCTATGCTTTGCTAATAATCACTGCCTTAGACTACGTACCCCGTGAAAGGTTAAAAAATTATTGCAGATACACCTAGCCACTAACAGGTTAATCAGAGCAAAAAGCACAACATCAGCTGCCCCTCAGCTATCCGGACTAGGGAATTAAGCAGCTTCTTTTTGCAGAGAAGAAGAGGTGTTACTATGCATGGTGGAGCTGTCTTTTCATGAGTATTTTTCCATTCTTGAACCTGGGAGGGATGGGTCCTTGTGAGCTTGGTCCATAGATTAACTTTAGTTGTGCTGAATAAACTATGCATGTCATAGCTGTCAGCAAACTTTTTAGTTTCTTTTGCTTTGTCCTCCCACCACTTACGCTTTTGCTCTTGAATTTCCTCCGCGTCT
Organism: Crocodylus siamensis; assembly: GCF_052110815.1. Classification (NCBI taxonomy): domain Eukaryota; kingdom Metazoa; phylum Chordata; order Crocodylia; family Crocodylidae; genus Crocodylus; species Crocodylus siamensis. The sequence goes on along the minus strand of NC_143398.1, from coordinate 177,767,518 downwards.
TGGCTTTGATGTGGTGATAAGTGCTTTGCTTTTCTTTGGAACTGATATTGTTCTGCCAAACTTCGAAGGTTCTCCTTTTTTTGTCACTGAGAGCTTGTATTTCCCTATCATTTTGGAACCAGTCCTGATGTTTCTTTGTGGAGAAACCTAGGGCATCTTCTCATACCTCAGGGATACCTTTCTTGACTTTTTCCAATAATTAGTGGTGTCTAGATCATTAGGGAGGTTGGAGATTTTCTTACTGAGGCACTGCTGAAGATGAATGCTTTTAGCAGGGTCTTTCAAGCACTGAGTATGGAACCTCTTCCTTGATTGCTTCTTTTGTTTACTTTGTTTTGGGCATGATGGAATATATTATATGATAATCTGTTCAGCAGTTATCTGTGCTGGTGACAGCTGATGTAGACATTGCTTCATTCCCAGGCATACACTATTACATCAGGGGGGCTGATGCCAGACACCAAAGTAGGGGGGCTGGACCCGATGATCTCACGAGGTCCCTTTCAGCCCTACACTTCTGTGAATCATCAATCAAATACCAGTGTTTTGAGTGGGGGTGCTTCTATGATGTCTTCGATTGGTGGCATAATTTCATAGATTTCATAGACATCAGGGCTGGAAGGGACCCCGAGAGATCATCGAGTCCAGCCCCCTGCCCAAAGGGCAGGAAGTTAGCTGGGGTCATAGGATCCCAGCAAGATAAGCATCCAATTTACTCTTGAAGGTGTTCAATGTAGGTGCTTGAACCACCTCTGCTGGCAGGCTGTTCCAGACCTTGGGGGCTTGGACAGTAAAGAAATTCTTCCTTATGTCCAGCCTGAAATGGTCTTGCAGGAGTCTGTGACCATTCGACCTCGTCATCCCTTGGGGCGCTCTGGTGAACAAACGTTCCCCCAGATCCTGGTGGTCACCCCTGATAAACTTATAGGTGGCCATCAGATCACCCCTGAGCCTGCGTTTTTCCAGGCTAAAGAGTCCCATGGCTCTCAGCCTATCATCGTAAGATCTGTTTTTCTGACCTCTGATCATGCACATGGCTCTCCTCTGGACTCTCTCAAGCTTCTCCACATCCTTTTTGAATTGTGGAGCCCAAAACTGGACGCAGTACTCCAGCTGCGGCCTCACCAAGGCCGAGTACAAGGGGAGAATGACGTCCCGGGATTTGCTCGAGAAGCATCTATGGATGCACGCCAGCGTTTTGGTCGCTTTACTAGCCACAGCATCGCATTGCAGGTTCATGTTCATCTTGTGGTCAATGATGACCCCCAAGTGTCTTTCTTCTGTAGTGCTATCCAGCGTAGCACTGCCGAGCCTATAAGGATGCTGCAGGTTTTTCCTCCCAAGGTGGAGAACCTTGCATTTATCGGTGTTAAACACCATGAGGTTCTCATCTGCCCATTTGCTGAGCTTGTCCAGGTCAGCCTGGATCACCCGCCTATCTTCTGGCGTGGATGCTTTGTCCCAAAGTTTGGTGTCATCGGCAAACTTGGCCAGTCCACTCCTGACTCCAATGTCCACACGTTAATGAAGATGTTGAACAGTATGGGTCCAAGGACAGAGCCTTGAGGGACCCCACTGGTCACAGGGCACCATGATGAGTGACTGCCATCAATCACAACCCTCTGGGTCCGACCACAAAGCCAATTTCCCAGCCAGCAGATCGTGGTGGAGCCAAGGCCACAACTGGCCAGTTTGGCCAAGAGGTGATCATGGGATACCAGATCAAAAGCTTTTTTGAAGTCAAGATATATGACATCAATCTCATCTCCCTCATCCAGGTGATAGGTCACCTGGTCATAGAAGGAAATGAGATTGGTCAAACAAGACCTACCCACAACAAACCCGTGCTGGCTATCCCTTAGGATGTTAGCCTGGGCCAGTCCATCAAGGATGGCCTCCTTAATAAACTTTTCTAAGATCTTCCCCCAGAAGGTTGTGATGATGTGCTCATGTTCTGAACACTTGCTCAGGAAAAGAATTCCATTTGAACTGGCTTTTCCCACCCCTTTCCTTCCATGTGCTCCTTCCCATAAGTCAGAGTCCTTGTCCATTCTAGTACTGACATTGCCAAGAAGAATGATTTTATTTTTGTTGAGGACAGATGACAATGCTTGGTCAAGTTTAGAATAGAATTCTTCTTTTGTTTCATTATCTGCATTAAAGGTTGGAGTGTATAAAATTTAATGACTGTTGGTTACTGTTTGTTGGTCAGTTGAAGACCAAGGGTTATTAGATTCTTGATGCCAGGTGGACATTCTGGCATCTAAATAAATAATCTTGCTCTTGATTAAAAACTAGTGCTCTAGATGTATTTGTCTTTTCACCTTTTCCTTTCCAAAAAAAAAAAGTGTAGCCATCACATGCTCTGCTAGCTGTGTGAGAGAGAGGAGGAGTTACAGGACTCAAAAGCACAAAGGCTAAACAAAGGGTCAGTAGCCCCAGACCCACAGCCCCAAAGAGCCCAGCAGAAACCCTCCTTACTGAGGAGGGGAGGGGCTGTGAGCGCCAATGTTGGTATAAAGAAGAGCCTGGAACGGACAGAGAGGGGGAGCGTAGAACCGGAAGGAGGAGGACTGAGCTGATGCACACTGCAGGGAACAATCAGAGCAATGTGGAGAGCCGGTAGGAGACTCCTGCAGAGAGCGAGCCCCCCAGAGGGAACTTAGAGTAAGGACTGCTGACCCAGCAGTGCCTAGGTCTGTTTTATTACCACACCGGGAGCCGACAGAGCCCAGCAGAGTTTTTGTACTGTAAAGTCCCTAATAGAGGGACATTATAGAATTGCGGTACCGTAAAGTCCCTAAAAGTGGTGCAAGCCAAAATGGTGTCACAAATGCCCCTAATGGGATGAGGGGAATCATGACAACTTCAATAAGAGGCTCGGGAAGAGCCACCCAAGCATGGGTAGGGGACAAAGAGAGGGACTGACCTCCCGAAAGTCCATTTTGTTTTGTGGTCGGTTAAAAGGAGCTGGAATCATAACCCCGGGCCAGGAGTGCCAGGTTTGGTTTTGTTTTGTTTTGTTTTGTTTTTCTTCTGCTTGGGATGGAAGTTATGCTGCAGGACCAAGCGGCTGATCAGACCTCAGTGGAACGAGTGAGGGTGTAGGGGTGGCGGAGCTCTCAGGAACATAGGACCTCCTTGGGACAATGGTGGGATGACTAACGGGACTACACATCCAGGTACTGAACCAACTCCTTTAACACCAAGTCATGGCAGGAAAAAAGCCGTGGGTGTGTAGATCTCCAAATTAGAAACCGTCTCAGTGGAGTCGGCCAGCAGGCAGTGGCCTACAGGTCTGCAAGTGACTGAGATACTTGACAAGCTGCCCCTCTCCTAGTTATCTGGTCACTCTAAGTGCAGCAGTGTCAATATGGAATTGTGCAAGTTCTTTGGCCACGAGTGCTCTCTCTTGCTTTGGTCAATCACCATTAGGGTTATCCATCAGGGTGCAGATGTTCCAGGTTGCAAACTTCACAATTTGATGTGGAGTGCAGATGGAGTGATTCCACTGGATGCAGTTTTCCAGTCAGGTGATATGAAAGAGACTGTGTTTCAAGCGCCTTTTCTAGTTCCCTCTCCATATGGGGTGAGCAGAGTGGATCCTAAATAAGCTACTTAGTCATGTTTGCCACTGCCAGATTGCACACGTGTCTCAGTTCAAACTGCAAAATGACCATCATATAACCATTGCCTCTGTGTAGGTCTGTCACGGGGACAAAAAGAGGGGAAGACCCCAAAGAACCAGGAGGGAGCCCCGGGATCAGGAACCTGCTGAGAGAAATGAAAATAACAGAAAATAAAATAAAAACTGCTTGCCTGCAGCAGGATCCTCGGCAGAACTAGAGGCGGGACCCGCACGGCGAGTCAGCCGCGTCTTTATAAAGTTACGGCCGGCGGATGACGTCAGCTGCAGAAGCCGACTGGCGGGGATAAAAGGGACTGCCAGCAAGGAAGAAGGGGAATTGATACTGGCAGGAGCATGAGCAAGAGAGGTCGCTCTGAAGGCCCTGCAGGGGATCCGGGAGCCAGAAGCTGATTCCCCCAGTAGGGAAGAATGCAGCAGAGCATGCAGCAAGCCAGAGACTGCTGGCTGCCATGGGGAGAGAATACAGCTGAAGGCAGCTCCTCCGGACTGGGAACCTGGAGAAGAGAGCCAAGGGATGCAGATAAATGCCGATGTCCGTCATGATGGCCGAGGGGCTACAGAGGTCAGTGTAATCTATGGCATTAAACCAGATGGGACCATTGAGGGCACCAGGGAAGCCGAAGAGGTACGCCAGGTGGGAGACATGAAGCAAGGGTAGCAGGAGAGGCTGTGAACGATGGCCCTCAGTGGCATGGCATGGTCACTGCGAGGGATGGGTGGACAGACGCCCATGGGAGGATTGCTGGTGGCCCTAAGAAGCCCCAGGTGGGATGATGAGAGAGCGAAACGGTGGCAGAGCCTACAGTAGATACTGGCCACCAACTGAGTCTGAAATAGACCTTAGGGCCTGGCTGCTAACAACATGTACAGGCCAAGGAAGGGTCCTGGAAGAGGGGACTTAGGGGTCCCTCAGATTGCATCGGTAGTTTTCTTGGTTTAGATTTTGTTTCCCACTTTTGGAGGGGTTGTAGGTCAGAGCCAGCATCCTAAGTTTTATTAAGTCTCTGGAAGAGTTGCTAACTTTTGGGGAAAGCGGCAGGCTTATAGACTAGATAGCTGATCGCAGGCGACCCATGATGTAGGCAGGGCAGGCCGCATCGGCCATGTAAAGGGTAGTTGGGGCTCAATGGCCAGGAGTCTGGCCAGGAGAATAACTGTGACCTGTCAAGGCTGGGTATAAGGGTGAGGCATAGGGGAGGTGGAGCCTCACAGAAGATCACCCGTTAGCTGTCCCATAGTCGAGAGATCCCCAGTAGTCGGACACCAACCACTGAAACAAGATCCGAAGTCGTAGCAGATGAGACTGGGGAAAGACTACTCCGGAAAGAGACACCTACTCGACGTGACAGTGGGGATGGATGGACGAACACCACTGAACATCTGGGCCTGAGAGGCATGTGACCGGATGTTTGAGGCCAGATGGGCACAAGGTCCATGACTATGGGGTTCTGTTAATCCCTAAAGCCCACCCCCCTTGCCACTCACCTGTTGTTGTAGGACTTGCTACTGAAGGAAGATACCTATGAAAAGATACTTTTTAACATGGGGTTGCTGTTGTGCTTCAGCAACCACACAGTATTTTGTGGGAACCTTAATCCAATGGCAAGGAAAACCTAGATGACTGGAGTTTTTTGTTCCAATGGAGCCTTCAGCCACATCTGCACTCATTGTAAAGTACTCTTTCTTCATTCACCTGCTATGCTGTTGAGGGGGGACCCATGTCCTGGTGAGTGAAGGGAATGGGGGGGAGCTCTGATTTTCCATGATAAAGCCCAAATCAAATGCCAAAATATATAGGTATTTAGAATTTATTTTATTATAGTGATTGAGACACTGGTAGGCTTCCAAATTGCTTTAAAATTGTAAATATATCAATAAAACATTGTGTTCACTGATACCTATATATATAGTGACATTTCATTTTAATAATGGAAAAATGTGGATTTGGTGTTTTTTAATCAGATAATTTGCAATGGGTTTTTATCAGAGAACTTAAAATTTTTAAATGGAGAAAACCAGGATCCCTACTTAGCACAGCCAGTTGCAGGGGTGGACTTAGCTGTGGAGACGACTGTTTTCAGTAATGCATGCAATTTAAATAAATGTATATGGAAATGATCTTTAAGCCATTTCATTGTAAATCCCGGGATGTCATTCTCCCCTTGTACTCGGCCTTGGTGAGGCCGCAGCTGGAGTACTGCATCCAGTTTTGGGCTCCACAATTCAAAAAGGATGTGGAGAAGCTTGAGAGAGTCCAGAGGAGAGCCACGCGCATGATCAGAGGTCAGGAAAACAGATCTTACGATGACAGGCTGAGAGCCATGGGGCTCTTTAGCCTGGAAAAGTGCAGGCTCAGGGGTGATCTGATGGCCACCTATAAATTTATCAAGGGTGACCACCAGGATCTGGGGGAACGTTTGTTCACCAGAGCGCCCCAAGGGATGACGAGGTCGAACGGTCAGAAACTCCTGCAAGACCGTTTCAGGCTGGACATAAGGAAGAATTTCTTTACTGTCCGAGCCCCCAAGGTCTGGAACAGTCTGCCATCGGAGGTGGTTCAAGCACCTACATTGAACACCTTCAAGAGTAAATTGGATGCTTATCTTGCTGGGATCCTATGACCCCAGCTGACTTCCTGCCCTTTGGGCAGGGGGCTAGACTTGATGATCTCCCGAGGTCCCTTCCAGCCCTAATGTCTAATGTCTATCAGGGAGGGCAGAATTGCATAATTCATTGAGGCACAAGCATTAACACCAGTCTAATGTCTTGAAGGCTGTTAAATTTCATCCAGGTACACTGTTATTGTTCCCAATATTTGAACTAAAAGGGCACATCCAGATGAGCATGCATGTGCCTCTTGCAGCATGTCAAAGCCCTTTGAGACATGCAAGATGCATGTGTGGGAACAAATAAAAGTTCCCCATGCTAAAAAATACCAGTGTGGGGCAAAATTAGATCCCTAGATATCCAAGGGTTAAAATATACCCCAGGCAAAAAAAAGTCCACACTGCCCCACACTGCCCTGTGTTGTGTGTGAGGGGGCTCTGCCAGGAGGACACAGTGACCTCAACAACAGCTGCTACTGCCAAGGAGTGTGGGGCTTTTTTAATTGCCAGAATGCTGGGGCTGGAAAGGGCAGTGATGGGGGGGAGCTGCAGGAGCCAGTGGGGGATGAGGCCAGGCAGGGAAGCGATTTGGGGGGCTCAGGACACAGGTGGGGGATGGGGCCCATGGGGGTACCCCCATGGTCCCTCCCCCGCTCCAACCCCACTACCCCCTACTTATCGGCATAAAGCCTGGGTCCAGCTCCCTGAAGCTGGCACACTGCATGCCTGCACAGGCAGGCAGCATGCTTCAGCACTGGGGTGAGGGCCAGCCAGCGGAATACTCTGGCTGGCTACCAGAGCATCTTTGTGGGGGACCTGAGCCTCTGGTTGCCTCAGGGCATGGTCCTGGACTTGGTGGGGTAGCCAGCAGAGGGGCGGGGGAGTGGGTTCGGGGCATGTGGGCCCTACAGGGGGGTGGGGTGGTAGCCCCTGCAGGGGGGCTTTGGCCCCTGTTGGGGGGCTGTGGCCCTGCGAGGGAGCAGTCTGTGAGCCGTGTGGGGGGCTGCATCCTGTGGAGGACAGGAGACCCACCTTTCCTGAGCAGCCCTCTCCCACAGTCCTCTCACAATACACCCACATACCCCCCACAGCCCTCCATAGCCCCCCACACCCCTTTTTACCTTCCTCCTGAAAACCCCACATCCCCCCCACCACACACCCTGAATGCTCATCTGCCAGACAGGATGAGACCTGCTGGCAGGAGCTGTGGCTGCAGAGACAGATGTCCCCACATCCTGGTGAGTGAATGGGTCGGGGGGAGCTCTAACTGCTCTGTGATAAAACAAACAAAAAAAAAGGCAAACAGCAAAATATGTAGGTACTTAGAATTCATTTTATTATGATGATAGAGACACTGGTAGATTTCCAAATTGCTTTAACATTGTAGATATATCAGTGCAACATTGCTCAACTGCTTGCTTGCTCATTTGCACCCTCCCTCCAGTTGTCTTTTGTTTTAATTGTGGAAGAACATGGATTTTGTGGTATTTTACAGAGTAACTTTGGGATTTTTTTACAGTTTAAAGCAGGCCACCACACTGAGAATATCTTCTGGGTGATAGTGGCCCAGATGGCCAGGCAGAGGCACACATGGCAGTAGTGCCACACAAAGGCCAGCTCTGAAGCCACAACCCACTAGCAGCTGTCCCAGAGGGGCAGATTCCTCTAATGGCAGTGTAGTCCCCATCTGGGTCTGGCAGGGGTGCAGCAGATCACAGCTACATAACAGCTCCCACTGCCAGACTGCTGCAGTGGGTAGAGGGTGAAAGAAACTCTCTGGGCTGTCTTGTTGGCAATAACTATTGGCAGGGTTATTTTGCCCCAAGTGGCACAATTTGCCGCACACCAGAGTGTCTAAAGCATCCCAGCTGGCACAAGGGCTAGTGACCCCAGTTACTAATTGGCCAGGCTGCAGAAGCTCCTGAGAGTGAGTGGCTCTGAGCTGCTTGCCAGGGCAGATTTTTGTATTGCTTCTAGCTCCCCCTAGCTGTAGATCTGAAAGGAGCCAGGCAGGGTTATTTTGCCCCAAGTGGCACAATTTGCCCCACACTAAAGTGCATGTTTGGGCATGTGCACTGAGGCAAAAAGCCCCAGCTCAAATTTGCACTGCTTCTATTTGAGTTGCTGCAAGTGCACATGCCTGCATGTGTGGATGTGCCCAAGGACTCCATTCAGAGAAACATCCAGTTTTGCTTTGAAAGTTGTAGATGAGTAGCATTAGATTTCCCCCTCACAGAGTACCATCTGTCAAAAAAGGTAATCTTGATCAAGTTATAACTATTGGCAACTGGGGTTAAATGAACAAATATGACTTTGGCTTTGAAACTATGGAGGAAGAAATTTAGAAATGTCAAAACAACTAGTTTTAACATTTCAAAAACATTTTAGGATTTTTTTCAGGCTTAGTTGTAGAAGTGGTCTCGAGCATGGTTCACAAAACCAGTGGGAGGAGGAGACAGTGCTCCTTTTATGTTGTAGAGCCCAGAGCAAGGGCATTCATTTAGGATGGGGGGAGATGTAGTTGAAATTTCCCCTCTGCCTAGGTCAGAGAAGTAGCTCAACTCAGGGCTTCCACCCCTCTCATGTGGGTACTCTAACTACCCCACAACAAGATATTCTGTGGTTCTTAGCTCTCAGCCTCTCCTATTGAGTTTTTCTACTCAGTATTAAATATTTCTTGGAGCAGAGCAGGTGAGAAAGTGTATTGTCTGGTTAAAGCACCATTCTAAGAGGTGGGGGAGACCAATCCTATTTCCTTTTCAAATCAGAATTTAAGTATTAATACAGCATGTAATAGCTTCAGAAAGACAGATTTATATCCATATCTGAATATCAAATAGCTCAGTAGTTGACCCATAACTTCACCTTTTTTGAAGTAATATTTACTGGCCTGTGATCTCTGGGAGCCCTGCCTGAGGCTAACAAATATGGCTTTAGTTTAGGACCTATGATTGTCCATTCCTTATATAAAACTTACCTGGAAAATAGTTTGTCCCATCTAGGAAAGACTTGGTTTTATTATATCTACCTAATGAGATTTAAATTCATTTTTGGATAGGGTGGTAAGCTGGGGAAGTTGAATACTATTAATGTGTTACTATGTGGTGTTTTCTGGACAAGTTTTGATTAGTTGCCATAAAACCTTTGCAGTTGCCATGCTTACTAAGAAGAGCTATATCCTAGGATCAGGACTTGGGGAGCTGCAGGTGACACATCAAATGCAATGACATTACAGGGAAGAGAATTTCCTGTCCAAAGAGCAAAATTGCTTTGACACTTTCCCTCTTCTATTATTATGTCTATCTGGATTCCACCTGTCATCTGATCAACAAACATAGCAGTAGTGTTGGGGGTGGAGGTTGGAATTACTTGTAGTTTTCTCAATGAGTAGACTGTTCAAGAGAATCAGCATAACCCTTCAAAATTCATGGGAGTATGCATGCCTGCACTAAAAGAAACCTTTTAGTATGTGACAATGAATGGTAATAGATAAAGGAGACTACAACCACGGTGTTGTGTACAGAACGTTGTGCTGTGCATGGTGTCAGGAATCATGCTTATTTCCTTATAGCAAACTAGTGGTGGAGGGGTGTCAGAGATTGAGAACTAAGGCAATTGAACACGACAAGTAGATTGTAACTGACACCCTCGCAGCAGGAATCGAGCAAGCATACTCAGTGAGTTGCTTGTGATGTGAAATCTGTGATTAGAAGCTGGAGGCCATTATATTTACTTAATGCAGGACTGGCGGGACTATATGAAGCCAGAAAGCTTCTTGGCTCATCTGTGGGAAGGGATGCAGCCCAAAAGTACCCCTGGGTCACTCTGTCCCTGGGGCTGCTGAGGCCTGGTTTGGCCCAATATATTTCTTGATACAGTCTCTAGTTCTAATAGGTATTAGTCTCCATAAGTCTGTGCAGGCTAGGAAATGCCAGAATGCTGGCTGTTTTGGCTAAGCTCTTGGTGGTTCCCAGCCCAGGGGAGTTAAGGCAACTGAATTCACTGGCTTCCAGACCGCTTTAGTGGTAATGGAGTGTCCTGAAGCAGTGGTTCTCAACCTTTTTTGTACCAGGACCCATTTGTAAATTTTGATGTCCAGTCCTGACCCAGTGCCCCTCACTCCTGACCTACTGCCCCCTGTCCCCAGGCCCCAGCCCCCCAGTATGTGGGGCAGGGGGTGGGTGTGTGGGGCATGGGAGACCTCAAGCAGCCCCTTGCAGACTGGAACTCTTACAGCCCACAAGGGAAAAACCAGTTTCCCATGTTTTTCTCCTTTAAAGGAGAATCCATTTTTTAAGTTTGTTCATGACCCTTTTATATATTCTTGTGACCCACTTTTAGGTTGTGACCCATGAGTTGCCTAAAGAGGCCTAAGGTGCAAGCAATGGTGTGGCCCATCATTAATGATGTAGCACCGGAAGAGGCGTGAACACAGTTTTGTTCCTATTCTCAGTTAAATACCTGCTGTGAGTGCAGACACAAAGCAGTAAGGATCATGTAGTCCCTCTGGGAAGGACCTTGGGGTAATGGAATGAGAAGAGCCTTAGTGTGTATATGTGCAGGGAGGATGATATATATTCACCACATGCACAATTGGTTAGTATAACTGTACTGAGTGTTCAATACTGAGCATGGTTCCATTCAATATACATTGGACTAGTCTAACGTTTGTGGGAATGATTTGGAGGAGAGGATGAAGTGACTCAACATTGTAAATCTGTCATGAAATTGTTTAGACCCATCCATTTTGTGGTACCTCCAAATTGCTTTCACCTAGGCCCATGGCACTCAACTTTTTTGGCCCTGAAGGCCAGATGAGGTCTACAGGCACGGTTCACAGGCTGGATTGGACCCTGTGCACCAGGAATGGGCCCCAGGGTCCCGTATGCCTCCACCCAGCCCCACATATTAGGATCCGGCTCTCAGGCTGTGCGCCATCCCCACCCAGCCCTACACAGTGGGATTGGGCCCCTCACTGCCCTGTGTGCCCAATCTAGTGAATCTGTGGGGAGTCCTGTGGGCCAGATGACATGGTGTCAGGGGCTGGATCTGGCCCACAGGCTGGGGCCTGAGCACCCCTGATCTAAATGCATTCAAATGTCTACCAACCTGTTCATTTTCTCCAGATGCCTTACCCAAACTCTGTGTCTCAAGAGTCATGGGAGACAAATGGTATTGATTTTGCATTCATGTTGTAAATAAATATCTCTTTGTCCTCAAACTGGCTTAAGCAAGTTGTGAATGCAGTGAGGGATGTAGCTTGCTCACACGATTCACTGGGGAGCTTCATGAGAGTCAGGAAAGCCCCAGACAATTTGGAAATGCAGGTTAGCTGGTATCACGGATCTGTGCCTTTTAGAGTGCTCTGAACTCCTATTTGCTCGAATAGAAGTTGTGGCTGTTGACATTAAGGACTGACTTGTATTATAAACCACAAATGTTTTAGGAGCTATCTTGATATTTCCGTGTACCTTCATCTGCTCAGCAGATCACTCTTGACTCAGAGTGCTATAGGTGGAAGAGTATTCTCCTTTCCAGTCGAGTGCACCATTCCTTTTTTCACGTGTTGTCAGAAAGGTCCTGGATGTCACTGAAACACTTTCGTGCACTCCCACTATATTCACATGGCAAATGATGCTGTTTTACTCTGTGCAGCCAGACCAGCAGTATCAAACTTTGAAAGAAACAGGATTACTGCAATTGTCCACTTAAACACAAGTGAAGATACGGAGGTCAAGCTGAGTTGGACAGCAGTGGTTCAAAAGCAAGTATCACCTCTTACCTAGATTTCTCTCCATTGCATGTACAAGGAAAGTGAAATCTCTGGTAGAAATGATAACATGGTAGAGAAAACTCTAACACAGATGAAGAAGTTCGGTATTGACTAAAGCTGACTGGTTGCTACAGTAAGTGAAAAATACTTCAAAATGCCGAACTGTCTTTACAGACCCTCCTACTTCCCACAGGCACACTCTTTCCTCACATCTGCACATTAATTTGAAGAGCAATCCTTGTTTTTGAATAAGCTTCTCTTTTCCCTTGTGGAGTTGCAGCTTGCAGTCATCAAGACCGTGGGTTCTAGGGTTTTCTAACCTGACGGTTCTCTATAGTGCCATTGTGTCCTTTTGCGTGGGAGTGCCAGAAAATGGCAACTATGTAATTAATAGATGAAATGTTCCATTTAATTCTTGTGTCAGAAAGTTCTGGCAGTGGGTTGCATTTGATGAAAAGGGGGGCTTTCATGCTAGGGGTAGAACAGGGGTTGGGTGGGGGTGGGGTGGTCAGAAAATGGAAAACAATTATTTTTGTGTTCTCTCAGCACAGTTTGAAGATTGGCTTTAAGCACTTCGCCCCCTACTTAGCTGCTACAATAAATACTATAGTGCTTAACAGTAATGGTCCCAGCTGCTGTTGCTTATACAAGTATTAGCGCAGTGATTTGATTCATCCTTAAGCTGTCACCCTGTTGTCCTCCAGTAAAATAAAGGACTCCAGGCTTTCCTTCCCTTGCTTTTAGTACAGGCCCAATCCTGTGTTTACAGTGCAATCTCAGACCCCGGTCATGAAAATGAGAATGTAAATGATTGGAACAAGGAGGAAAGGGCTGTTAGACTGCCCTCCTTTTGGCTTGTTTTGACCCACCTTAGTGCTGTTAACCATTCTCTAATTATCACCTACTGTTGAGACAAATAGCAAATGCCTTCAATTCATTTTCATGGTTTCACTCAAATACTCCCTCAGGCAACTATCACAAGTATTTGTGAAATTATTATACTGGAATTCTGTTGTCTTTCATTCCCTAATTGTGTTGGTCCTCACATTTTATGAACTGTTTGTAATCCAATCTATAATCTTAATATTTTAGTACTGATTACAGAGCAGCCGTGTCTATTGGCTTGAATGCTGGAGTCCTGATCTTCTTCAGTATAGGACTGCAGCCTCTCTGACCTTTATTTGGCGATCCAGTGAGAAAATAGTCTGGGTGGAGCTCAAATGATCCTCATCTACCTAGCAGGTCTTGCATTGCATACAGATAACATCTTCCTTGTTTTCCACTTCATTAGTATTTTGCACTTTTACAGTAACTTCAAAAGGAAGTTTTGAATGCATTGTTGAAGTGTGGAATAAAAATGATAACTCCTTTTGAGGCTACTATAACTGTCTCATTCTTAATGTCAAGCAGAGAAACCAGTAAGGTAATTTGCCTAAGGTTAAACAGGAAGCTTTCTGACAGTTCAGAGAAAAGCCTGCTTGTCCTGGTGACAAGTAATGTGCTTTAGCTGCAGCAAGATTGTCTTTATCCTCTGCACTACTGTCATTTTAGTAATTCCTTCATGATATTTCCCAAAACTTCTGTGATATTTGTATTCTTAATGTCTTCCACATTTATTTCACATTTTTATCTTGACTTACTGACTAAGGAGTCAGTGTTCAAAAACAGCCCTTCATCTATGTCAAGGTATCAAATGTGGCCTCCAGGCTGGATCCAGCCCCTGGAGGCGCTGTCTGGCCCACCAGACTACAGCCTTTGGGTCCTAATGGACTTGGCAATTGGTGGGAGGAGGGCAAGCAAGACCTGGCACAGCCTCAGAGCTCTCTGGTCACTTTGTCCATCTGCACAGTTGCAACCTAACCTGCCTGGCTGCTGGTCCCTGCTGCATGCCGTGCATTGGTGATGGAGCTGATGAACCTGCTGTGGTGTGCTTCAGCCCAAAGCCAGCTCACAAGGAACCCTGTGGTCTGGATCCAGCCCAGCATACAGAGGTGTTTGACACCCCTGGTCTATATATATGTATATAGAAGTCTTCCCTAGTCACCCTCAAATGCCATGAGCAACTGTTTTTGGCCAGACACCTGAGGCATTTTTACATGTGCTCTGGGAATGGGACGGAGTGGGGGTGGCACTTAAATTAGAGCGGCTCCGAGAGCTGCTCTTATTAAAGTGTTCTGAGTATCTCGTATATCAGTGTCCACATACTTCAAAATGGCAGTGGGGGTGCTTTATCTAAAGCTCATTGAACAGGATTGAGTTAAAGCGCCGGCATTGCCATCTTGAAGTGTGGGGACACTGATCCATGAGATGTGGAGGCTGGCCGGAGCATGATAATTACCATGCTCCTGCAGACTCGATGAATTGAGTCTGCTCCCATGCACTATAATTACAGTGCATCAGAGCAGCCTCTTGGCTCATGTATAGGCACCCCTGTAGTTTGTGAATTAGTTTTGGTGCCTTTTGGCTCCAGTCACTAGCAACCTGCCTGCTTATCCCTGGGCCTCATGCTAGGAATTCTCCTTTGGACTTCATCATCCTTTCTAAAGAGATATGAAGTTTAAATGTCAAGTTGCTGGATTTGAATAAAGGGGCAACTGATTTTCTTTGTTGCATGGAAAGGGTAAAATGTTCTCTTGCAGTACTGTTTCCTCCTTTGAAGTTGCTTCTACTCTGATGGATCCTACCAGGGCACGAGGTGAGTGTAGCAATGGCATGTGTGCTTGTTTCTGTTAAGGTTCCCTGCTGTGCTCTTACAACCTCTGTACAGCCGACTTTCTGTAAATGCCCTTGGCAGTTGCCATTAAGTAGCAAGGAGAGAACTCGACCAGGTCAGCACTGGTAATGCTTATTTTAAAGGATAAGGAGCTGCAGCTGTATCTGGCTTTGGTAGGAGAAGGAGAGAGGAATCCTACCTATGAGAAACCTGTGAGTTGGATGGATTATTTCCCTTTCCCTTTCCTGTGCTTTGGGAAGCTAGCTAGAAGAACGCCTTTATGGGAGCATCACCGGTTCATCTTCACATTGGCTGCTCTTGAGGTTTTTCTGCCAGTTACATAACTTGATTTGTCTGTAATTGTCTTTGTTGGTTTTGCTTAAAAACAGACACACATCGCAAACCTATTGGTCCAGCTTTGGGCAAGTTGGTTCCACATTTTGGACGGAGGAATTTCTGCCACTATATGACAATGCCAACCCATGCATGCAGCAGCAAGTGGGTGCCCAAAGCTGACATGGGGTGTCCCTAATATGCCTTTTGGCTGGAATCAAGTTTTAGGAAATCTTGACTATAGATGAGAGATGGGCTAAGGACACAACCTTCAAACCTAATTTTTATTTATGTCCTGACATACATAAAACACACATGTATGTTGTTTGTAGCTGAGGTTATAGATTGGGCCTATCTCTACTTGGAGTGTTACTTGCAGGTAGTCACCATTCTAAAAGGACTGTGGACATTTTTTCCCATTACAAGTTTTGAGCACTTTTTGTGAGGCTTTTAAAATAGCTGCTGATTTGGGCTAAGTTGAAAAGTAGGTCTTGCCGTGTTGAAAATGATTTGCTTTGGATCTGAGGAGGTTGTGGAGGAAAGAATAATTTTGACACAACAGCATAGATAATTTTTTTTTTTGTTCCTGCCTGTTTGGGAAGATAAGTAGCATAGACTTTTTTGGGAAGCATTAGCAATGGAGGTTACTGGAATAGGATTTTGGACCAGCAGAGTAAAAGCTTTAAATAAATCAATCATTTCACTGATGACATGTAAGGGAATATTTGTGGAAACTTAATAAATCAAACCAGAATTGCAGGTTAGTACAGCTTTTATTAAACTTACAAAAATACCGTTTTTTTACCTTATACTTATATTTTAAGCCTGCCTCTTTCATTTATAACTTTTTGTTTAAATCATTTGAGCTCTACCAAGTGAACAAGCTTATCTTAGTATCAGTTATTAATTAGTAGAAATATTTATTAACAAACCAAAACATGCAGCATGCAAAGATCTCCAGATGGGAGCTGGTTTTACACTGAAAGCCTGATGTTAGGCCCATTGAAATCAGTGGAAGCAGCAGTAGATTTAAAGCTGGTTCTCCATGGTTAGGGATGCATGTCAAGAACTGTGCTACAGAAACTGTGCAAGCCTAGAAAGACAAACAGCTCTATTTTACTAATGGCTGTGCGAAACAGCACCATTTCGTTTCAACTTTCGTTTCCCTGTTTCGAAGGGACAGTGTTTTATTTCATTGTTTTGTTTAGTTTTGAAGCACTGTCCTGTTTTGTTTCGTCAAAACTCTTTCACTGTTCGATGGGTTTTGACGTTTTGCCCATGGGCTATAATGGGGAATCATGAAAACGCCTATAACTGCACTCCCAAGGAGTTGGCTGTGCCACAGGAGGGGTGTGGGAGAGAGAGGTCTGGAGCCAGCCCAACCAGCAGGTAGTGCCACAAACTCCTTGAGAGAACTTGGAGTTGCCACCTAGCAAGGGTGGGGAGTTAAAGCCAGCAGATAATGCTATTTGGAGATGGCAGCAATCTTCACTTGGAATCACAGGGTAATCAGAAGGCCCCTGGAATCGCAGGTGCCGACGTGTCCTTCTCGGTGCCAGTCGAGGGAACAACTTTCTGAGTCTTTAGCTGCAGCCATGGAGTTTAACCCAAGCTCTCTAAGCAGAAGAGCAGCATGGCACAGGTCCTTGAGGGGAGTAAACACCCCGGACTGAGGACTAGTCTGTCTTAGCCTGGCAGCAGGGAGAGGTGAAGGGAGCACTGGTGTCCCTTCAGCCCTGAGCCCCCAGGGACCATCAACGAATTAGTGCACAGTAGCATCATGATTAGTGCCCACCCATGCTAAGTTGCCATAGTGAAAAGCTACGTTGCCATAGCTCACTGCTACAATGACATAGCGTCTCATGTAGAAATGCCCAGGGAGTGGCTGCTGAAAGGGAGAGTGAACAGGGAATGACCAGGGTTTTTCCACTGTTTCTCTCTGTCCTGGGAGGTGAAGTAATGCAGGGCATTCACCAGCAGCTGGGGACGAGGCGCATGTGGGGCAGAAAGAGGAACCCGCGCAGCTCATTAGCCACCTCTTTGTACAGTTGTGGCTGGCTGGTGACGTCAGTGTCAGACATCGGCTGGCGAAAATAAAAATGGTGGCCACAGCTGTGGGTGGTCTGTATAGCCAGGAGATGGAGCTGCAACCAACGCCAGCGGCAAAGCGGGCTCCATGAGCAGACCCTGAGGAGACTGACAAGCAGGAGGTGACGCTGGCTGGGGAGAGAGGAGTACCCCGTTGAAGACCCGTGCCAGACAATGGAGGAGTGACTGGCTGGTTGAGTGGAGGGAGAGCAGAAGTGGCATCTTAGAGTGCAGCAGGACCCAGGTGGGAGTCCCGGGATGACAGGGCGTGGAGGACGACATGCCAAAGGGTGAAGACCTGGGGACAGCCCTGAAAGGGGTTGCAATAGGGGCGGGGATCATCTCTGGGACCCGGGGTGTTAAGTGATGGACTGGAGCTAGTCTGGGGAGTGACACACTGAGTGAAGAGCCATCCCTCCCCTTAAGGGTCCAGGGACGGGGAATAGGTTACAGGTTGGTGTAGGTGCATTTGCTTTGTTTTGGGCTACCCAGAGCAATGGGGCAGAGACTATAGGGTTATGGCCCTGTGGCAGGGCTGCAGGGAAGCCTTGGTAGGGGCCATAGTGGGGAAGGTACCCTGTGGGACGGGATCGAGGAGTGAAGTGCTGCAGGGGCTGGCCTGTGGGGCAAGCAGAGCCTCCCACCGTTGGCTCTGGGATGCGAAGCAGTGAACGTGACCTGCGGGAAAGACCGCGGATAACAGCTAGGTGGTCCACTGAAGGTGGCGTGAGGCCAGGGCGTAGGGGTGGTAGAGCCCCGTGAGCAACTTTCTGGCTCAGCCCGGGCCACCGAGGGACCCGCTAACTGACTCTGCCTACTGAGGAACACCAAGACATGGCAGGCGAGAATGGGGTTGGCGACGTGGGAGGAGAGAACTACCTCGACGACAAACTAGCCCAGAAGGGGTGTGACATCCGCTAGCAGATCAAAGTCGCTCAAGAGCAGCTAGTCGAAGCCCGGCAGTCGCACTCTCTTACTTACAGCCTCCAGCATTTAAGGTCTAAGTAGTTGTAGTTCAGAGGCTGTTCCCCTAACTCCCATGTCAGCCACTTGATTTTGTTACTTGGTCACTTGGGGTACCTATAGAAATGCAGCAAGGCTGCTCCGACAGACTTGAGTCTGCTGGAGCATGGTAATTACCTTGCTCCAGCAGACTCCAGCATCATGTGTATCAGTGTCCCTGGACTGAAAAATAGTGCCGTGTTGTCTTAACTAAAGGTCTTTCAATAAGCTGTAGTTAAAGTGCCCTCACCACCATTTTTTAGGGCTGGGACACTGATATATGTGATGCTCTGGGAGCTTTAATTAGAGGGGCTCTTGGAGCCACTCTAACTGAAGCATTCCCCCCCAACCCCCCGCACACTTCTGGAGCATGTGTATAAACACCCTTGGTTTTGTGACTTGTACTCCTGGGTAGCTCACACTCACTGCATGGACTTTGGCAGAACTGTTTCCTCTCTGGCCAGACTAGTCCCCCATTGTGCAGGATGGGGTTCTCTTGTCCTGCGTTCATCCCAGCCTCAGGCATTGGGTGCTGGGCAGTGTCAGGGATGGGGTACAAGATATGCAAGACTATACGGTGAAGGGGCTGCAATGGGTAGGGGATGAGCCCAGCTGGGTGGAGTGGGTGGGGCAGACAGTGACTTCATAGAGATGCATTGGTAGGATATTAGGGATTGGGCCAGAGAGACCGTGACCTCATAGAGGGCTGACATCAGGCTGTAGGACAAGTTCCAGAACCCCAGGCCAGAGGCTCAGACCTGAACAGACCTTATGGTGGCAGGTCTCTCTGGCTGAAGCGCATGCAGGTGAGGGAGAATCTGATTCCTATTTCTGGTCCCAGGGCCACCTGTATTATCTGTCCATCCCTTCTGTTCCACAGGTGCCAACCCCAGAAACTGAGGTTTGGGCCATGTGGTGCAGTTGGGCCCCTCTCTCTGCCTGGTCTCCAACCCTTCCTTATGGTTAGTGAGTTCAGGGTTGTGGCCCTTTTCAGTCACAGTCTGTAATTTAGGCTCAGGTCACAGGGCCCTAGCATGCAATAACATGGTAGTAACTTTGGTGAAAAAGCCACTTGTGAGCCCTGCCAAATCTCAGCCAGTTTTGGCCCCTGAGAATGTTTGGGCTTGGGACAAAATACCCAGTTTTGTACCCTTTCGATGGGTGGGGAGTTTTGATCCCCATATTCCCCAGCAGCTCTGCCTGCCTTTCCAGCTGTCTGTCACTCTGACTTGGGTGCTGCTGCACTGAAATCAAAAGGACTGCTCTAAGTCTCAGCACTGGGGATCAAGCACAGACTGCTGCACCCCAACAAAAGCTCCCCCCACCACTCCTCTGATTTCCATAGGATCCTTTCCTCCCTGCTCTAGTTCTCCCTTCCCTTCTCCTGCCATTTCCCTATTCCTACACCTGTTTCTGCAGAGCAGCTGAGCTGTGCCTGAAGGGACCTAGGGGGAGGCAGTAAAGGACAGGTATTCTCCTTGGGTTCCTTCCAGGGAGGGCTCAGTGGGTGGCAGAGACTCAGGGTCAGGAAGGAAAAGGGTGTGGCAGGAGGAGGAGGGGTTTGAGCAAGTCAAGCATGGAGCTAGGAACTAGGTGTCTCTGTGCCTGACAAAGGCAGTGCAAGTGAGAAGCAAGGGGCGGGGGGGCTGGGGGACGGGACCTTTGGGGGTGTCTTTTATTGGGCCAGGTGTAAAATTTGGGAGCGATGTTAGACAAGGGCACAGAAGAAGGGCACATGGTGCCTAGAAACTTTTCTAACTAAGCAGAAAGACTGACTGGGAGAAAAACGTGACAGAAAAAATAGAAATTCAAGTGGGGAATTCTTTCCTACCTATATGGTTGGTTCCTAAAATCACCTTGATCCTTGCATATTGCCCAGACTACCATGGTTATGATAATACTTCAACTCTACTGAAAGAAAGGATATGACTTTTATTCAAATGAAACAGACATAGCCAACAGGACTGTGTGAAGCTTTGGGTACTGATTCAATCTGGAGGAGATTTGGCCCAATGTGGCGGCCGAATCTCTGAATCCAAATTGAATCAGGAGACCAATAAAAAAGTCTGAATCAATTTGAAGCTTTCCAAATTGATTTGGAGAGCTTTGGAGATTCGGGCAGCCCTCACTTGCTGCCACAGGGAGCTGGACCTGGACTCCATGATGGTAGGGGATGGGGGTTGGGGAGGCTGGAGGAAGGGGGAGGGGACCATGGGGGGATCCCCACTAGACCCTGTCCCCTGCCTGCTCCCACAGTCTCCCTGAGTGCCCCCCTGATCCCCGCCTGCTCTTCCAGCCCCTGCCATGGCTGCCCTGCTGAGCCCCAGCTCCTGGCTTTTAAAAAGAAAAATAAGCCTCCACTCACTGGCTATTGCAGCAACTATTCAGGCTTTTGGAGGCTCATGGCAGAGCCCTCCACACAGTGTGGGACAGTGGGAGGGGCAACGGGGTTTGCCCCCCACCTGGCAGGAGCCAGTAAGTCTGGGATTTAAAAAAAAAATTTTTTTAAAGAGCTGGGAGCTAGGGTCGGGCGGGGTAGCCATTGATGAGGCTGGGAGAGCGGGCAAGGAATGGGGCCTGTCTGATTTGGAGATTTGGCAGTGGCCAGATCTCCAAATCAGATTCGGCTGAATCGATTCAGACAGTGATTCAAATCACTGAATCGAGTCACTGTCCCCTGAATCGGCCAAATCTGAATCCAAAGCCAATACTAGTTGCTTCACACAGGCCTAATAACCAATCATGGGGCAGAGCATTTGATGCTAGGAGACGATGGCCAGGTGGTTGCTTAGTGCAAGGTGATTGTGATCCAATTACATTCCATACTGCCAAAGGCGGAGAGATTAGACCTGTAATTATATGGCCATGATATCACATCACATGATCAGTGTTTTTAATCATTTAACCCCCACCCCCAAATTAAAGATGATGAGGAATACAACTGATAGGAGTGGAGAATCCTAGGGGAGTAGTTTCAAGAGCCATTCAAGAAAGAGAAATATTTGTCTCTAAGCCCCTCTGCATTCAGCAAGAAAGGGAAGGCAGCAAATAAGGACCAAGCAGCAGTACATGGCAAGGAGAAAAAGGGGCAATAAATGGCCCTTGGAAGAAATTAGGAGGAGTGGGTTCTGCCATCTAAGTTGACTCAGTCACTGAGCGAGGGGGAGGGAGGGAGAGGTTGTGAATGGGGGCGGGGTGCACTTTACAAGTAAGGCTCACAGACATTTGCTGACACCAGAAAAGTGGGGAGACTCGTGAATATTCAGGCTTATCCCAGGATCTGGACAGAGGTGCATTCTAGTGACCACAGGGCCCTGTGCCCATTCTGTCTCCCCAACAAGCCTGACCTCTACTTCTGGGTTCCTTCTGACTTGGCTTTGTCTGAGTTCCATTTTTCTTCGTTCTTGGCTCCTTGCCAAGCATCCAAGCACTCAATTGGATATCTAACATCCCACTGCAAGGCCTTATTATAAAATGCGTGGAGAAGGTGACTTAGAACATCTCACAGAAAAGAGAGAGATGGAGCATGGTCCCCTACCTGGCTCATAAGGGAAACTGTGCATCCTTCCACTGTCATTGTGCCTTCAGAAAGACAGAACATGGCCTGTGTTAATTCATCAGCAATACTCCACTGAAAACAGTTTGTAAACATCCAAGCTATAGCTCACAAATGGCATTAGTAACTTCCTGGAATCTGTTAAAAAATGCTACCATCGCTTTAGCAAAAAGAAACCCAGGTAAAGGAAGGGGGTGGGGCAGAAACTGATTGCAGCTGAAGGGATATTAACCAACTATTTACATGTTTCTCAGGAGATTTAGCCAGGATTTAACATCAGATGGATGGACAGAGAAAGCAACAGAGCAAAAAGAAACAACACGTGCTTCATAAAGCAATGAAAGTTAGAAACAAAGCCACAGTACAATTTATATATATATGTATGTATGTATAGCATATATACCTTAACGAGATAATCAGTAAATGGATAGAGTCAATAGTAACCAATGGATTCATTGGCAATTCTATTTAGGATTTCATAAAGAAGTTGATGACTACAGCCCCAATCTAACAATGTGCACATGCTTTCTTTCAAGAATGTCTGTGATCCCAGGGAGCTCAACAGGACTGCTTCCATGTTTGTTTCTCAGTGAGCTGCATCAGTGTTTGCAGAATCAGGATACAGGACAGAAGGAAATTGGACCCTATTGGCTTTACCTCTTGCACTAGGGGCTGGGTGTTAATTAGCAGAAGCCTGTGCAGTCCAACATAAAAGCTGCACAGCAGACAGAGTGTTTAGGTGCCTCATCTGGAGACAGAGCAGGGAGCAGCACTGCCCAGGGAGAACTCGGCTTTTGAGTTTTCTGCTCAGATCTGGGGGCACAGGCCCCTCTATGCCTCTCAGGGTATGCATAGCAGCAGGAGCCATGCCCCCTGGACGAGCTGCTCGTGGCTTAGTCCCACACCCCACTGGCTGTGTAGCGCCTGCCCCTCTAGCCCCAGGCTGCCCCAGCCCCACTTCCTCCCTCACCACTGCCTGTGCACCCCTCCCAACCTGCTGCAGCTGCCAGAAGCCCATGGCCAGGTTGCCTTGTGGCCCTACCGCTGTCTCATGTTTGGGCATGCCAAATCCTGTTAGCCCTCCCCATCTTCTGCCACCTATGGCCCAAATGTCAGACCTCAGCACCGGTTCAAATATGGAACACAGAAATGAAATTTCCTGTCATTTCCCACTCTGCATGTGGCAAGTCTCTGGACACAGGGTCCATCCCACAGAGTGTGTCCAGAGGTGTATCCAACTCCTAGCCCCTTGACGCTTGTAATTGGTTAAACTGGCAAAATTAAGTCATGTCTAGGCTCATGTGGGGGAATCCTGGCCCTGCTGAAATTAGAGAAAAACCTCCCCTGGGCTTCAAGATGGTCAGAATTTTCTTCCATGGTCTTCAGACTTCATGTTGGTCCTTCAGAAACAAACTCAAGGAGAAGCACTGCTTGTCTTAGTTTGTCCTTCACTGATGTTTCCTGAACTGGCTGTTTCTTTATTTCCTGTATTTATTCTGTTAGATTTATATCCCACCCTATCCAAAAAGCTCTGATGATGAATGCCACTTTTCATGGGGGGCTGTTATTATTTGTCCTAAAAGCTTGAATTGCACCCAGTAGACAGTTGTTGCCATGTACAGAAGGGAGAATGAAGGAATTAATTAACACATTTATTGTCCTTTGTCATTTGTTCCTGCTACAGAAAAACAAGACCAAAGAAATAAATGATGAAAATACAAATAAAATGATGTGGTTTGTGGCTGAGGTAACAGACATCATATACCCAACAATAATACAATACGAAGAGAGAAAAATAGCTGAGAGAGACGTGAGAGATGAGGAGGCCAATGCCAAAAAGTTTGTTTTCACAGACAAAAAAAGAACACCCAGCCGATTGCCAGGATGTGAGAAGAAGGGGAGTAGAAGGCAACTAACCCCACTGTTTTCTCAACAGTCACCTGGCCTGTCTCCAACAAGCAGCAGGCCACTGTCTCTGGGCAGAGAGTTTTGGGAAGAAAGTCTTTCAGAGGCTGAACCAACAGTGGTAACTCCTCATCAGGCTGACAGTATTTCTAGTTTGTGCAGGGAGAGCATGTGCATGGGAGGTCTGCTTGAGCATCCCACACAGGCTGTCAAAGCTGAGAAATTTCCTCATAGCCAAACTTACTTTAAATATGAATCAACAAGAAAAGAAGGCAAATTACAAAACCATCTTATTAGGGAAGATATTTCTTCTGAATTCAAACAATATCACCCTAAAACAGACATGGTCAGAAAATTCTTTTCACTGATCAGTGTCCAGGGAAGAGGTTCTGAGGAACAAGTACAAAGGGAAGGGCAAATGCCAAGGCAGCTTCAAGTCCCTGAACTTGTACAACCCACATCAGGGGGCATCAGGAAGCTGAGTTACTGCACAGGAGCTCTGGGGCTCTACTTCCCCCCTGGATACACCAACCAAGGCAAGGACAGTCTGCTTCAGAGTAACTCTACCCCAGACTGGCAGGCAGCTTGCAAGAAAGCCCTTCTTTTCATCACCCAGACAGATATTTCCCGAAGAGGAAGTACCGCATAAGGCAGTGCAGGGTGCTTGCAGCAAGCCCCTGCCAACATATGCAATTGAGCCTGAGCCCTTGCAGTCACCGACCAATATTTATGCTGAATATTTTATGGTTTTTTGAAAGAAATTTGTGATGAACTAATGAGCAAATTTGTCCCTTCACAAAACCTATGTGCTCAGGACACATATCAGCACAGATGTAGTTGATTCAGTGTTAAATAAGCTTTCCATATGTCAGGCCACAGCCCTGCAGCCTTCTGAAGATCAGGGTCTCTCCCCTGACATAGACACATTGACGGCCAAAATTATTCACTCCAGTTTATCTGACCTTCTCCAAGAAAGTGCTTCCAAAGTCTCAGTTTATACAGACATGAAAAGCAACAAGAGTGTTAGCAGAGAGCTTAGGTGTTTTGATAAGGAGATAAGTACTGATTACCAACAGAAAGACCCCTTACCAAAAGCACCCTCTTCAGCTCTGCATAAACCACTACAACCTAGGGAAATTGATGAGAAGCTTTTAGAAGATGCTGCCAAAAGCAACGCCCAATGCCAAAGTCCCACAGCATCTATTCTGGGGGTATGCCACAGATTTTTGGAAGATATAATCAACAGGCTTTTATCTAACAGTCTCCCTGCCACCACCAGCACATCTTCCTCTACAGAAAAGAAAACAGAACTTGCAGAATTTGACTTGATTTACATGAAGGTAATAAGTAAAGTTATGGCAAAAATCTCTGAAGTTGAGAACTCTTCTAGCTAGCATATTGAACATCTGCATTCCAGGGAGGATGATATGATTCAAACAGTTGCTGATTCGGTCTATAAAAAGCTTTTGACACTGTTTCAGTCTAAATTCAACATGCAGAATTGTTTAAGAAGTGGGTGCATGATTGTTTCTGAAGCTCTTTGTGACTTGGTCTTCCAAGGGATTTCTGGGAATCCATTGCAGAACTCTCTTTCTGGTGAATTACCACTTCACCACTGTGCTGAAGCTGACAGTATTATTGAAAATACGCTAGGAGATGTTACTGAGCCTTCAGATAGTCCAAGCAGTTTATCATCTTATCTTAGTCAAATAGTTACTCTCATCGTAGAAAAACTAGCAGCAAGTCTTTTGTCATCATTTTCTTCCCTTTTACCATTGCGGATTTGGATGCAGAAAAGACTTTGTTACTGAACAATGCAACTAGAAAAATACAACATGCTTTGCAAGTACTCCTGTCAAAACATCAGATGAACATGAATGAACATATCGGTGACAGAGAGTTTTTACACACTGAAGACAGCCAAGCTATGGGAGACCTGTTCCATTCAGCTTGCACAAGCACTGGAGACCATGCGGATTCTGACATTTTTGTTTGCAGAGACCTAACAAATAGGAAAGATATTTTAGCTCATAGGATAGCCGCTTCAATAGCAAAAGAAGTTGCCAAACCTGAATTTCAAGTCAGTTCAGAGGAGGAGACATTGCCTACTTCATCTTCAACAACAGAAGGTGTTAGGATTGTTGAAAAACTCCCTCTTGATCTTGGCATGAGAAAGAAGATCCCAAAACCAACTTTAAACCCATGTATTCCTGTGGTACCTGTGCCATTTGTAGAAGAAATAGTAAGTAGATTCCTGTTGAAAGTCTTAAGTTCAACTGATGGCAGAAGCCCAAAGTACAGAAGATGTTTATCAAGAGCTGAAGTGAATTAAATTGCTAAGAACCTTAAACAGGCCATGGAACAAGACCTGTCCAAACATAAAATCAGCCTTGTGGCAACTACAGATGAAGAACGACATCTATACCCAGAACACGAAGAAGCAGTTAATCGAGTTGTTCTTTCTGTTTCCAGGAATGTTTTACAAAAATCTGGATCTGAGCAAGGCCTTTATGGTGATGTAACAGGTTTCAATGCACTTTTTCCTCAAGAAGTGGATACTGCAATAATTGAGGAACTCTCTGATTGCCCCCTTTTACAGGCTGTTAGTGACAGTCCTCCAACACTGAGCCAAAGTCCAATGCACCCAGACAGAATTGCTGACCAAGGTCTTTCCCAAGTGTCTGTTAGTGCAGAACCTAAGACAGGGGCTCTGAAGAGGCGATCCCAGGTTCAAGTGCAAATGAGACCCCAACAGAGACAGAAGAGCTGCCTGTGAAAATAATCTCTCATGTTAGAATCAAACATGTACCCATTGCTCCAGACTTGATGCCTGATCATTTATGAATCATTTCCATGAAACCAAAACCTCTTGAAGAACTGCAAGAAGCATTCATTGCTCAAACTGGGGATGGCCTAAGGGGCCTAAGAACATCGCTGGCTGAGAAGTGTCTTGAAAATGAAAGTCTGAGATATGAGGCACAGAGAAAAGAAGATGGGTAGCACAGGACAACCAGTTGTAAGACCAGGGGAGGTAAGTGGAAAGAATAAGGCAGGGGCAATCCTGTTTTGTGAATGCCATTTTGCTTCTAACTGGATCTTTTGTTAAGATGTTCATGTGGCATTAAAAGCCCATTGACTATGAAAGGTGAGTGCTCTTATAGAGGTGGTGGACCATCTCCTAGAGAGCCTCCAGTGGGCCATCAGTGTGGAGGACACTCACTAGCTGGGATTCTGGATTAGTGGTCAGTAAATTCACTAATCTTGAATCTACTCTTTTTCCAAGAAATCTGTCCAGGGATAAGAAGAGGGCTGGAATCTCTTGAGTTAAGCATAGGGGCAAGGCAGCTACAGCTTTCTGCTTTGCTTACTGATGGCAGAGACTGGCTCAAAGGCTCTTCAAGCCAAAAGGGCCATTTGATTACTAGGAAGAGAAGACCACATGTGGCAGTATGAGGGGCCTTCCCTCCCTTGAAAAGCTTGAGTCAAAACTAGAGACTGATAAATATGGGGGCTGCAGTGTCGGTGTCCAGAGTGATGAGGACAGTAATGAGCTTGTTCTCCATAGAGTTGCAACTCTTATCCTCTTTCAAAGTAAAGCACAGAAAATGTGTAAGAAATTGTTTTGCTAAGCCTGATTTCTGGCTTTGGATGGCTCGGACAATGGTTCCAAGATCCTACTGCTGAGTCCTGGTGACCAAAATAAGGATATCAGACACAGAGCGTAAACCAGGCAATGGATATAGGTAACCCAGATGTGAAAACAGTGACAGGCAACCCAAATCCAGTTTATTTAGCAACCCATGGGATTGAGTAGTTGGATCTCATCACAACACCAGAGTTTTTGCTTAGAGAGCAGGAACTGACCAGTTTGTGACACAGACATGTTCATGTGTGAATAGATTAACAAAAAAAACAAAACACCTTCAAATATGACCTTGCTAGAGCCCTGATCCAGGAAAAGACTTAAGTACAGAAATCCAACCAAAGTCAATAGAAATGCCTACAGGCTTCAATGATTTGCAATATTTGGGCATAGGACAAAGAATGTCAGTGTTTGTATAACTTGAAGCCTGAGCTAGTGACCAGTTGGAATTAATGGCACCTGCTTAGAAAAGTATATTTAAGTGCCTTCCTGAACTGGGGCCTAGAAGAAGTATTTGGTCTTAATTGTCGACACACATGGTGGCTCCTTAGTGTTTGTTTCTGATCTGCTTTCAAACAGGAAGTTGAAATGCAACAGATGGACAAAGCAGTTTTCTTTTAACAAAACTTGTCATTGCACAGTCCTGATTTTTCTGGGTGCTCAGCAGAAGTTCATAGGATGGATCCAGATGCACTTCCAAAAGGGGCTTGGTTTAGTTCACTCTCAGTGACCTGTAGGAAAAGCTGGTTTAGAAAGGATTCTGTGGAGGTGTCCTCTTCAAAAGCTTTCTCTTTGATTTCAGGCCTTCAGCAGGACCTCACTCGGGAGGGTGCTGAAGCCTGTGTTAAGCATTCTGAAAGCTCTTCAGCCCAAGGTGGTCCTCCTTGAACAACTGACAGCCCACTACACTGAGACTGAGGAGGGAGAGGGGAAGGTGGAGGAAAAGCTTGAAGCAAAGCAACAGTGGGAGGAAGAAGAGGACCTGCAGCAGATTGAAGAGACCATTCAAGTTTAATCCTTTCTGTATTTGGGGAGCCGTTGGCTTCATCCATGGACAGTGAACAATTAAGGTAACTTTTCTGACAGTATGGCAAGAATGGGAGCTGTGGTGGAGTGGGATCATCTGGGGTCTCTGGACAGAGCTGTCCCTGCATTAGACTAAGTTCAGCATGAAGGTGTCAGGGTTCTGTCCCATTCCCTTCTTGCTTGTAACCAGACCTTTTCACTGTCACAACACAGTGGGACCAGACTCTGCCAGTGACTCTGAGCTTCCATACAAGGCTAATTTACTCTGCCACCATGACGCACGATTCCTGTCCATCCTCAGATCAATCTACACAACCACAGTTGATGGGAGGACATGTTCAGCAGAGGGGCATTTGGACAAGGGTATCTGTTTCAGCTACACCTGTTATACATCCAGAATCCACTAGGATAAAATTCTCAAACTGGGTGCCACAGCACTGTGGGGGTGCCTTGAGATCCTTTCAGGGGTGCTGCAGGGTGCCACACAATGTTAGCAGTTGTAGGAGTGCTAACATGATTCACAAGATAAACCCAGTGATTTCCAATAGAAATCCAGAGTGTTTAAAAGCACGCTGGCCTATTGCAGTCCTTCAGAGTTCTTTGCAACAGAAGAATTACTCTAATATTTTTCTGTACTCAAACAAGTGAAGACTAAGAGCTTGCACTTTCTAACAGGTGCCTGAGCCTAACAAGGTTGAGAACCACTGCACTAGGGAAACAGTCCATAAAGTCTGCCCTGAGGTGGAGAACCGGGTGCCACATATGCAGTCCTGACTTGCTGCTGGGCTGCAGAGAGGATCTTGATGCTTTTTCCCTTCATAAGGCTTTGGAGCACCTGGGGGCAGGCTTTGCCCAAAGGTCTGAGTTCTAAAGATCTGTGAGACTGGGAGCCAGGTCATGGCCTCTCCAGTATTTTCAATGGCTTCCAGCTCTTTAGTTTGAAGCAGTGAATGTTTCCAGTTGTCCCAAGGGGAGACTTCCTGGGTGCAGCTCTCCCAGCACACATGGGCATCACTAGTAACGTTATCACTGGAGCAGTACCGGGCCTGATATGCAGGCCACAGCAGGTCATACCTTTGATTTCTCAGCTTCTGATTGTGATACAGCTATGACAGAGACCAAGCCTGAGGACTGTCTGCTCCTGCTTACTAGAAGGGCATTAATTGGTGTGTCCACTTGCCTAGGGAGCAGCAGAAACAAAGAAGAACAAGAAACAAAGATGAAAACTACTATTAAATACTATTAAAATATCAATGTTATGACCCTTTGCCCTTGGTTGTCTCTAAATCCAAATGACTATTTCCTTTTGTTTTAGTGAGATTGTTGAAGAACCGTCACCAGCATTGGAAGCATGGAGAGCAGGTGAATGTATGAGATTTACACTTTTTTGGGGGGTTTATTTATTTCCCTTAATGTCTTTATAATTGTCTATAATTTCTTTAATTCTTTCATTCCTTTAATCTCCGTGATCATTTGGAAGGTGAAAGATTGTCTCAAAAATACAGTGTTGTGGAGAATAGTTATGCTACCAGTGTGGGGGATTTCTCCAGAACAGACTTTCTGGCAAAGGAAGTCATGTTTTAAAGGGAAACTCTTCACACCTTCCACATGGTTTTCATTCTGTGTAGCAATTCCCTGCACAAAATTCCCTAAAGAAACACTCTACTAACAGCCTGCAAAATGCATCCATAACTGTACCTAATCTGTGGGTTTTGAAGAGCTAGCTCTTTCATATGGATTGCTGCGTAGATTGTTGTTAGTATAGCACAATGAGGCCCTTGCTTCCATGCACTAGGCACTACACAAACATGCTCCAGAGGTAGCACCAAAATGCATCAAAACATAGACAACCCTCCTCCAGAAAAAGAGAGCATGCACTGGTTCTTCCTTTGCATTGAGCATGTCTGCATGCATCAGTACTGCATCAGGGATCACCACAATGAGGAACACAGTATGTGCTCTGCATAAGCTATCCCTCCTTTGAAATGAATGTCAGTAGGGGTGTGTGAAATGAGCCATATTCGATCCGGATTCAGCCCGAATCGGGGACAGTGATTTGGTTGATTCGGAACCCTGTCCCTGTTTCGATTCAGCGAAATCTGAATCTGAAGATTTGATGCTGATTTGGAGAATCAGAAATTCAGCCATAGATGCTGCTTTAAGTGTTTATATACCCCGAGGTACCAGGCGTGGCTTGTGAACATTGCAATGGTGGGGTGGATGGAGTGTCCCACAGGAATGTGGGGGGCCCCCTGTGCTCCCTGGTGAACCCAGAATTGGACCGGAAGTACTTCTGGTCCACTTCTGTGTCTGCCGCTGAGTGTGTGAGGGGGCCCCCCTGTGCCCCCACCCCCCATTCAGTGATCTGCCACAGGGGGAACCCAGGTGCCCCTCAGACCCAGGAAGCACCAGTTGCCGAGCCGAAGGGGTGCTTCTGGTCCACGTCTGGGTCTGATGCTGAGCACGCTGGGGAGTCCCTTGCACTCCTGTGGGCTGCTCCATCTGCCCCACCATCACAGCATTCATGAGTTGCCTGGTACCTTTAGGTATGTAGACAAAACATTTAAAGCTGTGTCTATGTCCAAATAGCTGAATCTTTCCAAATCTCTCTGATTCGATTTGGAGGGTTCTGGTTCAATTCGGAGAGATTAAAGTATCTCTTGATTTGATTTGGATTTGGAGATTCAGCCCCTGAATCAGGCCGAATCCCTGCCAAAGTGAACCAGTGACCGAAGCTTTGCACAGCCCTAGAAGTCAGGTGGTTTGTGTGCATCAGTAGGCTCACCGATGAGCTAGAGATGACTGGATCCTGGCAGCACCACACCAGTGGGTGGTTACATTGCATCAGTTTGTGAAGGCACCATGCACAGAAATAGGCATGATGCACCACACTTGGCATTCCCTGCTGTGGTACAATACAGCCTAGACAGGCCCATTGGAACAAAAGCTTGCAGGATGCTATTTTGCAGTGATGCTAAAACAACAGCTAAAAGCATCAGTCATAAAAGTGGAATTGAGTCCCAGGTGAACTGACTCTGGATGTGTTTTTGTTTACAGGGATTTATGCTGACATGTGCCAGGCCTGGGATTCAGAAGACTCTTTCTACATGTGTAAGGTACATATCTTGTAAAACCTTCAGTAACAGAACCCCAGGAAGTTGGCCCACAAAAGGTCTCTTGAGTCCCCCAGCTGATCCCTTGCATTTTGCAGGCTCTTCACTATTTTGTTCAGTTCTAATATCTGCTCTGTAATCTGTACACAGAGGTTGCCTCTAGCCATGCAGCAGAGTCTGGTCCCCAGCCCACTTGCTCTACCTCCTAAGATCTTTGTTTCTAGTTTTGCTGTCTCTGAAGTCAGGGGCTAGGGACAGACATTCAGAAAGCCTGAGCCTGAATTGATTGAATATTTGCAGGTTAGTCTAACCTGGCTAGGGTAACTCACTTTAACTGCACAGACATCCCAGAAATACAGGCACATGCCTTTAGTGGCTCAGGCTAGAAGCTGTGGGGCACCACAGCAGCCCTCCTTTCCCTTTCACAGTACTGAGTTGAGGGGGGCATGGCCAGGCCCCAGCAGGATGCTCTGATTAGCCCAGCAGGGAATTGATAACAGTGTTTATCACTCATAACTCGGTGTTTATCAAGCCATTAAGAAAACAACAGAGGGACATTACCAGCTACCTGTTGATTCTGCCTGTTTGATTCTACCTGTTGACTCAGCATGGATCGTAGCCAGCATGTGGTCCTCTAATTAATACACAGACACCTCTCCTTAAGGCAGAGGGGAGGGAGGAATTCCTGCTTAGCAGGGAGTGATGAGGGGGAGGAGGGAAGCATCCCACAGTCTGTATCAGAGCTGCAGCCAGGGAGTGGGGGGGAGGAGGGGGAGGAGCAGAGAGGCCTGCCCAGCCCAGAGAGCATGCTGGGGGAGTCTGATTTTTCTTAAACCAGTAAGGAGTCTGGGACAGACATTGCATAAACCAGTTTGACCCAAATCAGTTAAGTCTGATACTACATTCAAGTAGGTTTGTCTCAAACTAGTTATAGCCATTTTCAAACTGGTTTATGTGCACTGAACATCTGTTGTGTTACAGGTTTAAACCAGTTTATGATCACTTAAACTGTTTATGTGTAATGTCTGTCCCTGGGCAAGAGGTATTTCAGTTGGAGTAGGACTGAATGCTTTTTCCGATATATGTCCTAACTATTGTTTCTTTTACTCCAGCCCATTATGTTTATTATGTCCTAAAAAACTAGTTGTTGCCTGTGAAGCATGCAATCTTTGTAGAACCACATCTTGCAAACTTACGCATGTGTATAAAATCATGGAATTCACATAAAGTAATAAGGGCATTACCTTAGGAATCATCATTTAAGAAGGGTATTGAAATCTTCGGATGCATTGGAATGTAGATCACAAATATGAAAGCCTTATTACTACTGTTTATGGCATTATGGCATTAGTGAGCTCATTACTGGATGCTGTATCCACTACATGAAATGCTGATAAACTAAAAAAGGTTCATAAAGGAAATATGAGATTGAATGTAGTTCTAGAAACCCTTCTTCAGTGTGAGAGACTAAAGGAGCTCTATTGATTCAGCTTAAAAAGAGAGAACGTTTAGCAGCAATTTGATCATGGACTAAAAGCATCTCTATGTAGGGAAAGCTTCTAATTGGTAAAGGCTCTTAAATCTTCCAGCCAGAGGCAGAAGAGAATGCAGTGGCTGGAAGATGAAACTGGACAGATTCATTCTAGAAATAAGGTGCACGCTATTTTCTTGTTAGACAGCATGTTAATAACTACAGGAACAACTTAACCAGGGGTATGATTAATTGTCCCTCACCTGAAGTCCTGAATTGAAGGCTGGGTCTTTGTAAAAGGCAGACAGGAGCATCACCTGAAATAATTTGGGTCGATGTTGATAGCACTGGCTGAATTTCTGCAGGCAGGCTCAGTGGGGATCAGACTAGGTGATCACTCTGCTCTCTCTCCGCCCTTCAAATCTATGAAGACTTTGTACATTTGAGGCCTTAGTGCATCCTCTCTTCTTTCCATTCTTTGGATTGCCCTTCTCTGTACTTTCTCTAACTCTTTTGTCATCCTCTTATATGATGGGAACTAGAACTGCTCTCCCCTCCCTCATTCTAGATGAGAAGTTTTCCCTGTATCCACTCCTCTTTGCAACAGTGTCCATGCTGTTAACATCTAGCTTTGCTCATTCCTAGACATTCTTGGGCTCATTGATTTCTGGATGCTCAGTAGTGTGAAGGATACCTGTGCTGTCTTTCCTCTGCTCAGGTTGGCTGTTTCTGCAGGATTAGTATGGAGTGTCTTTTTTTTTTTGATTCTTTCCATAGAACAGTTTGAAACACTTTCTGAAGATACTGGAAAGAAAGATCCTCCCATACCAGAAGAAATGGGGGTTGATACAGGTATGCATGGGGAAGTGACATTGACTAAGCTAGGTGCTGTACTCAAGGTCATGCAGCAGGTCTGTAGCTAAGCCAAGAAGTGACTCTTGATCTCCTGAATCCTCATACATTGACCTACCCAGAGACCAACATTGCTGCACTACCTACCATCTCACATGCAGCACTGTGGGAAAGAGAGAGTTCCTGACCTTCAAGCATGAAATTCTGCAGATATTGGCCACAACAGAGGATCCAGTCAAGCTGGTTATCACTGGCCCACACTAATACACACTTTCATAGCATACATGGCTTATTCACTCTGTTTGTAGCCTCCCTTTTGGCTAAGTGCAATGGCTGAGTGACTACAAGACTGGACTGGAAATCCAAAGGTGTTTTCCTATACAAAATCAAATCCTGTCCACAGGAGAGGCTTGTTTCTTGAGGAAGGACATTGAACTAAAGGAGACCCTTTGGAGACCCTTGCTTTATCCCTCTACGTTAAGTGACTGCTCTTTTTCCCCACAGTGGCTGCTGCTGGTGTTCCAAAAAAACAGCTTTCCTTTTTTAAGAAGATACCGAATGCTCTGTCCAGAGTGCACTCACTTCCCTCAAGCTGCCTACTGCACCACAGGAAATTTTGGAAAGTCGCACTGGAGATTATATCTACTTGTTAAATTGTTTTAGGAAAAAGAGCAATTAATGTGGTGTGGTTGAGGGTGCTAATTGTACATTGTGATCGTTTGCAACTTCCTTCTCATGTAGTTAAACTCAAGGAGGAAGGCCGCCAGAGAAGGCAGACGGGAGGCCTATTCCAGGGAGAAGGGAGGCTCCTTTTAGGATGCATCATTCAGGAGTTAAGGTGCACTCTCAAGCAGTTGGCTGTGCCACAGGACGGGTGTTGGAGAGAGCAGTCAGGAGCCGGGACAACCATCCAGTAGTGCCACAAACTCCTTGAGAGAACTTGGGGTTGCCACCTAGCAAGGGTGGGGAGTTAAAGCCAGCAGATAATGCTATTTGGAGATGGCAGCAATCTTCACCTGGAATCACAGGGTAACCAGAAGGCCCCTGGAATCACAGGTGCCGACAGGTCCTTCTTGGCGCCAGTCGAGGGAACAACTTTGAGTCTTTAGCTACAGTCTTTAACCCAAGCTCTCTAAGCGGAAGAGCAGCATGGCACAGCTGCTTGAGAGGAGTAAACACTCAGGACTGAGGACCAGTCTGTGTTGGCCTGGCAGCAGGGAGAGGTGAAGGGAGCACTGATGCCCCTGAGCCCTCCTCCCCCTTGAGAGCTCAGGACCACCAGGGGAGTATTCAGACTCACTCCTATGAGGGCCTGAATCATTTCTGACCCATCTCTAATTTGTGCCACTTTTCCCTCAAGGGCTGCAATTACCCTGGTGATGGGGGAGGGGGTAATGCCATGGTGACTGCTGCCCACCCCCAAAATTCAAAGCTTCAGGGGAAGAGCCCCCCAGGTTAGGGCTGGGCCCCAATTTATGAAGATTTTTTTAATATGGGTTGCCTATACATGTGTTCATGGGTGGTCTAATTAGAATGTGTTGGAGCAGACCTGATTAATCATGTCTGCTCCATGTTTTCATTAGCATGCTGCAACATCGCCACTGTGTCACATGTATTAAGCCCCCATGCATTTTAAAGTGGCTGCAGGGCGCTTTAACTAAACCTAATCGAATGAAATTTAGGGAGTGTCCTGCAGCCATTTTTAAACATGCAGGGCCGTAATACATATGATGATGTATTTTGGCCATGCCTCTCCCACCCTGTGTCCTTTTGTTTGGGCAGGTTTTTAAAATGTGAGCAAATGTCCAGGCTTTTGCTTTGTCATTGCTTCTCCCAGGCAGAAGCAGCTTGGATTGACTGTTGGGAGTCATGTGCTCTGCACGTGGGACAAGCGAGAGTGCGTGTGTGCACGCAGGAGCTGCGTGGGCAGCAGGGCTGGAGGGACAGTGGTCTATGGGTCAGTAGTGAAGGGCACCAGCAGTGCTGGGTGGGGGCAGAGGGCTGCGGGTCAAGAGTGAGGGGCAGGGGCAGAGCTAGGAGGGCAAAGGCTTAGGAGTGAGGTGCAGAGGCAGGGCACAGATATCGCTGTCTGCGCCCCCTGCAATCATATACCCTGCCCCTACCTCCACTCCTGCCAGCTCCCTGTCCCTTCCCCCTCATAGGTGTCCTCTTTTTTGATCCTGGAAATATGGTAACCCTAATTCAGGCAATCAAGTGAAGCAGCTTTCCCAGCTGCCAAACCTCTACGATGCCAGTTGCTCAAACTACAGTTTAATTTAGGAGTTTCCATTTTTCCTAGTCTAT
This sequence comes from Crocodylus siamensis, assembly GCF_052110815.1. Lineage (NCBI taxonomy): Eukaryota > Metazoa > Chordata > Crocodylia > Crocodylidae > Crocodylus > Crocodylus siamensis. The sequence goes on along the minus strand of NC_143398.1, from coordinate 177,731,484 downwards.
CACATACCCACCAGGAGCCTTTTAGGCAAAACTGGACACACACAGACAGTCCATGATAGTTATTTTATAGTAAAAAAAACTTCATAGTAAGTTAGAAAAATAGAATGAAGTATGTGACACACCCATGAGACTTAAGTAGCAAGATCAATATAAAAATATAAAAATAAGTTTGACATTTGCTAGATTTAATCTTACAGAACATTTACAGCCAAGTTTTTTATAGGACTGCTGATGTGAATTAAGTCTGTAGACTTGGCCCCATGAAAGTACAGTGCCACAGTCAGTTTCACTATATTATTTCTTTGCCATTGCGACCGAGCAAGCTCTTTAGACAGTGAACACGTCCTGCCTTATGCTCTTTTTGCAATCTAGGTTGGGACTGCTGTAGCTTCAGTCAAATGAACTTCCTGTGATTAAAAGTATTTTCAGAATTCTGAATGTACAATGTTCTGCCTATTAAATTCTTCACAAAATAATTTGTTGCTTATATGCTAATTCTTCTGAAAAATCATACTGAGTTTTGCTAGTTTAAGTATAGTTTTCAAATTACAAGAATCAAATTGATTTTGTTACAAGAAGTTAGAAGAACAAGGCATCCTATAATCTGAAATAGCTGTATGTAGCTGAGATCAGAATAAATTCTGTGTTTTGGACAAAATGAGTGCAGACCAGCCACAACCATGATATTTCTAAGGAAGAGAATTATCTGATTAAAATACTGGAATGAAATTGAGGATATCTGGTTCCTTGCTCTGCTTCTGACTCCTTTGGTGACTTTGAACAAACAACATAATCTCTCTGTACAGTCCTCCTTCTTCTATAAAATGGGAAGAAACAATTTCCCTTATCTTTGACCCATTTTTTTTCTTCTTCACTTAAACAGTAAGGTTAGCAAGGCAGGATTTGGCTTCATTTATATTAATGCTACCTACTATAATGGTAACCTGATCACATCCGGTGCATAGAGGTGCTAACATAATATTAATTACTGAAGACATGGCTTCCCATCTTTGTAGCTCTCTTATTTCCTGATGAGTAGGAACTCAGAGCAGGCTGTGCTTGGGGCTCAAGCCAAATACAAAGCTACATATCTAGAAAGAGGATAATTCATGTTGATGAAGTTGAATTTGTTTTGTAGAACACAGTAACTCTTGAAGGTCGTTGTGGATAAAGCAGTGTGAGCTCCCAGTAAAATGCTATGCTGAAAAGGTCTGTTTTGACTTCTATAAGTATAAGTGGCAAGCAGAGCTAGGAATGTGTTAGTATATTTGTGGCATTGGAGCAGCTGTTTATAAGAATACTGGGTCCAGTTTGCATTAATGATTTGAAAAGGGCCACTGAAAAATGAGTAGATGGGGGCAAAAAAATGATCAGGAAGTTAGTCCAGAAAATGTGCCATAGGTTTTAACTCCTTAAATCACATTATACTGTATTGACTTTTCAAAGAGGTTGAGAGGTGATTGGTTGGTGTGTGCAAAGTGGAAAGTATTTAATTCAGATTCAGATTTAGCCCAATTCAGGGGACAGTGATTTGATTTGCTGACTCAGATCATTGTCCCAATTCGATTCGGCTGAATCTGAAAATTCGATTCTGATTTGGAGAATCAGTGATTCAGATATAGACACAGCTTTATATGTTTTTTCTACATACCTCAAGGTACCAGGTGCACTCGTGAATGCTGAGGTACTGGGGTGAATGGGGCATCCCATGGGAGTGCAAAGGCAGGGGGGTCCCCCGTGTGCTAGGCGGCAGACCCAGCAGTGGACTGGAAGTACTTCTGGTGCACTTCTGGGTCTGCCACTGAGCACACAGGGGGGCCCGCCATGCCTCCCTGGCTCACGAGTCAGTCATGGGGGGACCCTGGGTGCCTCCCCTGCAGACCCTGGAGGCCCCAGTTGCTGAGCAGGGGGTGGGGGGGACTGTATGCTGCACAGTTGGTGGTGGACCTGGAAGTGGACTGAAGTACTTTGGGTCCACTTCCAGGTCCACTGCTGAGTGCGCAGGGGACCCCCCCCCACCACACACACCCCACCTTCTCAGTGTTCATGAGCCGCACCTGGTACCTTGAGGTATGTAGAAAAAACATAGCTGTGTCTATGGCTGTCATCAGATCTCTCTGAATTGATTCAAAGGCTTCCAATTCGATTTGGAGAGATTAATGGGTCTCCTGATTTGATTCAGTTCGGATTCAGAGATTCAGCTGCCGAATCTCCTCTGAATCGAATTAGCGATCAAAGCTTTCCACAGCCCTAGTGATTGGTAAGTCTATATTTCCAGTGGGAGATTTCTGGTTGGAAAAGGCTTCTTTAGTGAAGAGAACCAAGTCCAAGAGTTTGACATTTAGGCTCATGTTTAAAACAGGAGGTGAGATGCAACTTTTAACAGCAATGGTATTAACCACTGAGGAAGACTGAAGCTTGTGGTGGTTTTTACATCCTTTGGTCATCATTTGTCAGAAGCAGCCTGTTTGATTTATTTGATTTTGGGTAGATGGAACAATTTTTGGGTGAAACTGTCTTTTCATGCTAACTGTCCGATTAGGTTGTCATAATTGTTCATTTTAGATTTGAAAGGTATCAATCTGTATCTTTTGTTTGAAGAGGACTTTAACTGGTTTAATTTGCATGTGTCAGGAAAAAAGTCTTTCTTTTTGCTTGTGGAAGAAATGAAATAATATCTACAGTCAGCAGCCCTCCTTCACTTTGAAGATGGTTCTTGCCTTACAAGTGAATGGAAGGCAGGTGGTAGACTTCTAGCATGTTCTTGTGTGTTGCCTTAAGTAGTAACATCTGGGACTGCTGTCATTTTAGGTACAAAAGCATAAATTAGTTGCAAGTTTGCAACTTCAAGAAAGGCACCAATACTCATTGAGCATGGAAACTTGTTATAGAAGCACAGGATTAGAAGGGACTTGAGGCCCCTAGTCCAAGTCCCTGAACAGATGCAGCAAGTTTGAGGTATTGTGGGGAGGCAGAGCCTGCTGTCAGCTTGATGGGGCTTGAATGAATATGTAACCAGAATTGTGTACATGTGGAGTACATAACTAGATGAACAGGAACAGGACAGCCTTGGGGCTCAGTGAGAAAATTGGAAAGGATTCAAATGTTTACTGATCAAACCTGAAGTGTAGCTACTGTTTGCTGAAATCAAAGCAAATATGTAGTCATTTAAAAAATGTAAAGTAAAGAAAAGCATGCATGATGTTTAATAGGCAAAAATCACTGACACTGCTGCAGATGCAGGGAAATGTTTTGTTCTGATGAAGCTACTGCTGGTTGGAAGGAAAGCATGTGCAGAGGACCAGGCCAGTGGCTCATTGGTAGGAAGAAAAATGGAGTCCAGTGTTACTAGTTTAAATGAAGGCTTGAATAAAACATAATGAAAAAAACTTTAATCTCAGGAGACTCTTTTTTTTTTTAAAAAAAAGCAAGTTTTGATTTACTGTTAGAATATAAGGGGTTAAATTAATCTCCCATGGCAGGTGGCATAGGTTGCATCTCTTGCTGTACCTTAGGACTTCCCAAAAAGAAGCCTTATTTGGTCTCCTCCTGAAAGCCTCCCCCCCACCGAAGTCTGTCCTAGCCTCTAGCTTTGAGACCCTGGCTCTTCTCTCTCTCCCTGACCTCCCCAGCAATGCATAGCATCCACACCTCGGAGAGAGGGGTCAGTGGCCCAAATCCCAAATGCACAGCAGGTTGCTAAGCTCTTAACAAATAGTCTTTACTGTGCTGTAGCAGTTCCCTCTGGCCTTGGACTCGCCTCTATTCTTCCTGGGACTACTCCATTTTCTCTCCACTCCATCTTCCCTTTCTCTCCCAGAGCCTCTCCCTTTTCCCTCAGGCACTAGCAACAAAACTCTTACATAACCCTAGTACTAACTGGGGGCCTTTATGAAATGAAACATAATGTGTCAGGGAACTAATCAGGGAGCAGCCTCTGTGGCCTGCTGCCAGGTTGAGACTGCCATGGCCCCCTCGGGTGAAAAGGGCATCTACAGCTAGATGTCCTACTTACAAAAGTATTTGCAGCAACTATTCACAGCAAAATATGCTTGCATTGAGCCCCCCTCCAGAGTGTACCCCACATGAACGGCAGACTAGAACGCAGTCCACTTAGCCTTTTTCATCACAGCAGGAAAAAAAAAATATCTCTACACCAGACAGTGCAGGCTGATCTGAGTCGAGAGAAAAATGTCACCAGAAGAGAACTTCATGAATTAAAAAGCTTCTGGCAATCGTTCTTTGGCAGGCTCGCAGCTGCAGCGGCAGACGCACTGACACAGGTGACAATTACAAGTTCCCCAGGAGGGAAGTGTGTGACACATTACAGAAGCGTTGAAAGCATTTACTAAAATAGCAGGGACTCCATTAAGGAGGAGCAAGGCTACGGCAACAGAAGTAAACAGCATAGAAGGTGAGCTGACTAAAGCACAGCCAGCGCTTGGCTATTGTTGGCTATTGCCAGCACCCCTGGGAGGGACCGTACACTAGGAAACAGCTGTCCAAATTGCCCTGTGCTTTATGAATGTCTCGTGGCAGGGCTACAGAGTCCAAAGGTGTGTGCCAATTTGAATCAGAGGAAGAAAAGCAATGCTGAGCTGCAGAAGGAGGTTGCCTCCCACTCCAACAAGCTTCAAACTGATATCCATTTCAAAAGAAAGCTTTTTCTACAATTTAAAGCCCTGTCTGTGCCTCCAAAATTCTCATTTCTGGATTATGACACCATGTTGAAATACATACCGCACAGATTGTAAGTGTGTTACCTCACAGCGTTTAATAAGAATTGCATACAAAGCTTGTCATCTGGAGTAATTTCTGGGAGCTATACTACAATTTTGTTTCTTCTGTGCTTTATTATGGTACCCTTTTCACCATAATATGTATACATATCTTCCAGGTATACATTAAATGACTTGACTAACATCTTTAGTGTGGGTCATTTTACTTTCTCCTTTTCCCAGAAAGCAATGTAGTGCAGTGCAGTGTTTTTTGAAGATTTTTAATATGTACTGTTTTATGCTATAATCCATAATCATGGAAAAGTAGGGCTGGAAGGGATCTCAGAAAGTCATCTATTCCACCATTTCTCAATCCGTGGGTTGTAACCTAAAAGCGGGTTACAAGAATATTTGAAAGGGTAGTGAACAAACTTTAAAAATGGATCAACAAACTTTAAAAACAGATTCTTCTTTAAAGGAGAAAACTGTGGGAAACTGTGGCTTTTAGCCTGCAAGGGGCTGGTTGGGCCCCCCTGCCCTCTGCCCCACACACTGGGGAGCTGGGACCTTGGGGGTGGGGGGCCAGTAGGTTGGGAGTGAGGGGCACTGGGTCAGGACTGGCCATCAATTTTTGCAAATGGGTCCTGGTACAAAAAAGGTTGAGAACCACAGATCTAGTCCAACACTTTAGTCAAGGCACTATCTTCCCTTACTAAACCATCCCAGTCAAGTGTTTAAATAATCTAGTTTTAAAGACTTTCAAGAATGGAGATTTCACAGTCTTCCTGGGTAGCCTCTTCCAATGCTTAACCACCCTCAGAATGAGAGAGTGCTTCCTAGTATCCAGCCTAAGTTTCCGTTCTTGCTGCAATTTAAGTTGGCACAGAGACGTGACCGAAAAGGCGTTTACCTAAAACGTGTTTCAGACAGCTTAAAAAAACCACTTTCTGCTGCAAACCCTACTGCATCTGATTTATGGTGCAAAAGGTTCAATATTAGAAATTTAACTAATCCCTGCAGACACAAGTGTGTAACATAATCCTGATTTTTAAAATTTACGAGTACATGAAACAACCTCTAAAAGTGCCATGTGCCCTGCTCTACCAAGAGCAAATTTACCTCTGCTTGAATCAGGCTAAAGTTTTCAGGCTTTCTGATGCCTACATTTAATTGTAATAGCTGTACTCAGATGCACAGTCCTCCTCAATTTCATGCTGTTGCCACAGTAAGGGTTGCCCCAAGTTTATGCCTCAGGAGTGACTTCTCTGCACATATCCATAATCAAGATGAGATGAAAGTTTCAAAATAAGACGCTTCAAAATACTAAAATAAAAATAAATGGAAGATGCTTTATTCAGACTTGAGTCTAGCTCCAAACATGTTCTGTCTAGCAGACACATCTGAAGAGCAGCTGAATTTTGTAGTGTTAATATCCAACTTGGCAGCATGAGAAGCCTTTTTCTGAAAGTGTTAGATTTAAATTTGGTCGCAGTCCTTTACATTGGTTTGCCCTGGCAGCCTTCAGATCTGTGCCTAGCTGTCTGCTGATGAAATAAGTGCTATCAGCTTCACCCACACTTAAGAATGGTATATCAGATGGGACTGATGGGAGTAGAGCTGTCTGCTGGCCAACCATCTGGCACTGCAAAGCCAAAACATTCAGGGACAAGTAGGCAGAAGTGTGATGGCTCAAGTAGCAAACAGCACAATTGAAACAAATCCTAGTGGAGGTTATGAAGTGCCTAAGAACATCGCTCTGTTTTGCATAAAAGACCCTCAAGGTTTCTTTACCGAATGATCAGGAAAAACCAAACAATGTCTGCCAAGTCAGTACACAGATAAGCTGTGTCCTTAAGTCTGGACTTTAAACTCCTAACTAAAAAATAGAGGTATTAAGATTGGGTATTCCCAGTGGTATTCCTTCCCAATAATGAAAGGTACTCGCCAGGTTTCAACTACCCTGGCCTTAATGCTTACCATTTTGCATGTGGAGGGGTCATTGGCTTCGTAATAGCTAAAGATGCACTTGCCTCATGAAGGATCATTTCAGTTACTCTACCAACAGAATATTTCTGCCCTAAAATCTCTGAGGGAGCAGAATATGACAATTTGTCCTTGAGATTTGAGGTATGGTGGAGAAGATTAATTCCTTCTGCAGTAGAAAAAGGAAAATGAGTTGGAGAGCTTTAACTAGTGACCCACTTGCCTTGTTATAGAGGTTCTGGTCAGTATGTGTTTTTATACCATGGTCATCTGAGTACCTTCCAGTAGTGCACTAAGTGGCATGAGTAATTAGTGTGTGGTGTGTTGTCATCCTCTCCTTATGTTACCTTCTGCTTAAGTGGGTTCTTTAAACATGCATGTTTCTATGCATTTATATGTAAGAAGGCAAGGTCAAGGAAATGTACTTTTCCGTGACTCTTCAGTTTGCAGAGCTGGGGCATCTAATTTTTGGGGTGCTTAGGGTGGTAATACTCTCACCATGGAAGTAGTAGGCAAGCTGCATTGGCACAGCTGGGCTGTTACAATCTACGTAAGTTTCCGATTTTCTGGTGCTGGAGTCTCACAGGAGGGGGAGATCCATCTTCCCTGTGCTTAAGAGACTTGTTTTAACTGTTTTGCAGGCTTGTTTAAGTAGTGGGCTCTATAACTCACTTCCATGTAAATTATTCATAGCCTGCTCAGATGTTCAGGAAGTGAGCTGGCTAGTGACAGCTCATGCTGCCCACAGGAGTCTTGCCTTTGCGATTTTGTCTCTGCTGTTACCTTTTTGTAACTGAGTGGTTGTCATAGAAGGTTCATTTTAAAATTTAAGAATACCATTCCTCCTTGAATTTTTAAGCGTTAAGGCATACTGAAAAGTTCTCATTGTGATGTCAATTTTTGATATATGGTGATTTCTGAAGAGGTGATTCCATTAATAATATAAAGTATGACTCCCAGCATATATAAGCTTTGACTTGCCCTGTCCATAAATAAAATCATTTTAGGAGGAAGTGGGGATTGAATTTTTTCAAAACGCCTACAAATGGTGGTTGTTCTGCCTGTGTTAAGTGGCTAGAAGGATTTAATTTAGGCTAGTATGAAATGGGTAAGAGAGGTAGCAACCTGAAACTTAACTTAAAAACTCAAATTAAATGTCCTTGGTTTGAAAGAGTGAGTCATTCTTTGAAATGTATACCCTTTTGTGTACCTTGATGTTGACAGAGTTTCACTATGGGGTGGACGTGGTTTCTCACAAGTGTAATCCTATAATAACATATATAGTAGGAACAGTTATGCATGGAGGAAAAACCCTGTTCAGAGAAACTTTAAATGAAGCTGAAGTGGTAATTGCAACTCATGATTCATATCAGTATTAGAGAAATGAATTTTTAATGCAACTCATGCAGTTGTGGTTACTCTTCCAGGCTGAGATTATTTTAGGCCACAGTGCTGCAAAATTCCTTTTGAATATTTACTATTGAAACTTTCAAAATAGGTATAAATAAGGGCATACACATACCTGGTTATTTCCAGGAATTTAAGCAGGTTTACAAGGTAGGCAGAAGCTTCCACTAAATGGGAAACACTAACATATCTCTTATTTAATTTTTACAGGTTTTAGTGCACTGAAGTGAACTGATTTGATTTTCTTGGGTTTATTTAGTGATGTGGGAAGGCAGTGGGACTTCAGGATTTAAGACTTCAGAAAGTTCAGTGACTGCTTCATTTGATGCTTGTGTATTCAGGCAAAAATAATCAACAGATGCTGTTTCTTTAGTTCTGTAGTCACCAGCATTAAATGTGCATCTCTTTCAGGTTCATAAAACAAAATCCAGCCTTCTTGATCATCCTGACAGTGCATCCAATGCTTTGCTGAAACTTCTTTCCACACCTGAGTTGATGTCCATCTGAGTTTTTAGCTAGAGTTAAAACAGTCTGCAGGGCTGTGAAATAGGAGCTACATTACCAGGAGCTCATAGCAGAAAGAATACTGAACAAAGAACAAAGAATAGCTTGATTAGTGGAACATTGAAACTGTTAAAAAAGGAGAGACAGCCATTAACACCTGTGGAATGAAGAGTTTAGAAGGAATCAGGTAGATTATAATGAGCAATGAAGCTAAGTGACTCCTTCATTGTTGCCTTAATAGAAATGCTGCCGTCCTGCTAGGCAGTTTTTTTACAACTTCGGATGAATCAGAAATTATAGTGGGAAGCAACTGTACTACTGCACCATACCCTAGATCTGCCCCTGCATGGGTATAGCTTGTTCAGGAAGGATAGTAAAGGGGGAAAAGGAAGAAGTAGTGCTATATATATAAAAGGCAATGCACACATGATTTGAGATACAGTGTGAAGTGGAAGGTAAATCTGTCTCTGGGTAAAAATCAGACAGGAGAGCAGCAGAGCAGGGATATGATGGTGGGTGTCTGCTACAGGTCTCTGCTCCAGGAGGAAGAGGGGGTGGATGAAGCCTTCTTTAAACAATTGACTGAAGTTCCCAAATTGCAGGTCCTGGTTCTCATGAAGTACTTTAATTCCTGGGACATCTGCTGGGAGGGAAATGCAGCACTGCACAGGCAGTCCAGAAAAGTCTTGGAGTGTGTTGTGGATAACTTACTGATACAGATGGATGGTAGAGAGGCCAGCTAGGGTGAAAGAAGCTCTTGTTTACTTGCTACTCACAAACAGGGAGGGATTGGTTGAGAATGTGAATTTGGAAGGCAACTTGGGTGACAGTGACCACAGAATGATAGAGTTCAAGATCCTAAGGATAGGTAGGAAGGAGAGCAGCAGAATAAAGACACGGGACTTCAGAAAAGCAGACTTTAGCAAACTCAGGGGGTTGGTTGGCAGGATCCCCTGGGAAGCAAGCTTGAGGGGTAAAGGAAGCCAGGAGAGCAGGCTATGTTCTAAGGAGGCCCTTCTAAGGGCACAGGAGCAAGCTATCCCAATGCAATGTAAGACTAGGAAGTGCAGTGGCAGTCATCCTGGCTAGACAGAACTCTCTTCAAAGAGTTGCAACTCAACAAGAAATCCTATAAAAAGTGGAAAAGTGGTCATAGTAGTATGGCAGACTATAGAGTACCACACAGGCATACAGGAAGAAAATTAGGAAGTCCAGGGCATGATTTGAGCTGGAACTGGCAAAGGACATAAAAGGCAATAAAAAGGGATTCTATAATTATGTCAAAAGAAAGAGAAAGACCAAAGAAACCATACATCTCTTACAGCATGCAGAAGGCAATCTAGTTTCAGATGATGCAGAGAAGGCTGTGTATTTAAAGCTTTTTTTAAAACTTTGTTTTCACATGTTGGGGCAGCTACCAGATGATAACAGTAAAGACAGGGAAGGGGACAAACAACCTAGAGTAATGGCAGAACAGGTTACTGATTACTTAGAGAAGCTAGGTGTTTTCAAGTTGGCAGGGCTGGGTAGGATGCACCCTGGGGTGCTGAAGTAATTTCAGAGCCAGTCTTTGAGAATGCTGGGTGAGGTTCCATATGACTGGAAAGGAGCAACTATAGTGCCCATATTTAAGAAAGGGAAGAGAAAGAGGATCTGGGGAATTACAGACCAGCCAGTCTGACTTCAATACCTGGAAAGATCAAGGAGCAAGGCCAACCCCAACTATATCATCCCAGCCAAAGCTTTGTCTAGCCAGGTCTTAAAAACTTTCAAGGATGGAGATTCCACCACCTTTCTGGGTAACCTGTTTCAGTGCTTTACCACCTTCCTAGTGATAAAATATTTCCTAATATCTAACCTAAACTTCCCTTGCTGCAACTTGAGACCATTGCTTCCTGTTCTGCCATCTGCCACCACTGAGAACAGTCTAGCTCCATCCTCTTTGGAACCCCCCTTCCGATACTTGAAGGCTGCTATTAAATCCTCTCTCAGTCTTCTCTTTTCTAGACTAAGTAAGCCCAGTTCCCTCAGCCTTGCCTCATAAGTCATGTGCACATATGTCCACATCCTTTCTGTACCGGGAGGCCCAAAACTGAACACAATACTGCAGATGTGGCCTCACCAGTGCTAAATAGAGGTGAAAAATCACTTCCCTTAGCCTGCTGTCAACACACCTACCAATGCAGCCCAGTATGCTGTTAGCCTTCTCTGAAACAAGGGCACACTGCTGACTCATATTCAACTTATTGTCCACTGTAACCACCAGGTCCGTTTCTGCAGGACTGCTACCCAGCTAGTCATCCCCCAGTCTGTACTGGTGCATGGGATTGTTTTGTCCTAAGTGCAGGACTTTGCACTTGTCTTTGTTGAACCTCATGAGATACCTTTTGGCTCAATCCTCCAATTTGTCTAGGTTCCTCTGAATCCTAGCCCTACCCTCCAGTAGTAGTGTAATCTACTACTCCCCACAGCTTGGTGTCATCTGCAAACTTGCTGAGGGTGCACTCTGTGCCATCTTCCAGGTCATTGATGAAGCCATTGAACAAAACCAGCCCCAGGACCGACCTTTGGGGTACTTCACCTGATACCAGCTGCCAGCTAGTCAGTGAGCCATTGATTAGTACCTTCTGATCCCGATGCTCCAGCCAGTTTTCTATCCACCTTACAGTCCATTCATCCAGCCCATACTTTCTTAGCTTGCTGTGAGAATGTTAAGAGACTGTATAAAAAACCTTGCTAAAATCAAGGTATATCACATTCACTGGTCTCCCTGCATCCACAGAGCCAGATCATCTCTGTCAGGCAACTATCTTATATTAACGCTTTCCTTTGGGTACTGGCTAAATTTCTCAAGTATATACTAATGAAAAAAAAACATTAAAAATAAACATGTTACTTTATATGAGGGAAATGGAACAGACAGATCTTTACAACTAAGGGGAATAAAGACTTCCCAGAAAAGATGCACATCATTAGGTGTTTTCTATTCTTACAGATTGGCGATATCATTCAAGTTTTCACCTCAAATATCAAATACACCAGCCACAACCCAAAATGAGATCTGAAGGGTATTATTGGAGGAAGTTTATACAGGATCCACCTCCAGGATACTGAATTTATCAAGTGCTGTCAGTCTGCCTTGAGTGTTTTTTAAAAAAAATGAGACTAATCTGATTTGGTAGTTCTTCATAGGTAACAGTTGTCTATAACTTTTGAAATGTTAAGTCAGTACTATTTTACTAGGACATTTTAAGTACCAGATCAACCTGTAATTGTTCTCCTTAGTAATAAGAACTGAAGGACAGAGGAACGAGCCATTAAAATTATATTGAGAGAGAAGAACTTCTTAACCGGGAAAACCTTAACATGGGTGAGTCACTTAAATAAAAGAAAGAAAGAACTTGGAAGGAGAGGTGACAGTCTTCTGATATCAGAAGCTAAAGAATGGTATCACATAACACAATGGGAGGTTTTGGAGGGTGTTATGACCTTATGAAACTTAAACCTTTATTTTTTCTTCTGCAGTGGAAAGAGATACTATGTTCAGTGAAAAGGTTTCAAGAATTCAGGAAGGAAGCCCATTGATAATATGACCTAATACTAAACTCTTCCAAAGCAATGAGCATTACTCTGAGTGTCAGATGGGGCAAAGGGTGAAGTGTCTTTTTATATCTAATTTCATCTCCTCTGTTACAAATTTATATCTTTTTAATATAGGGTATATTCCTTGGAGCCCAGAAACTCTTTTTTTACCATGTACATTTAATGCTGAAAGATAGACTGATAGCTATAGCTTGTTATGTTTAAGCTCTGTAGATATGTAGAAGATGATTGGAAGATTGTATGGGTGGTTCTTGCCTTTCCAGTATTAAAATCCCCTTTTTGTATGTACACATGTCAACATTTGTCAGACAAGTTTAATTTTTCTCTTTCTATGGTCCTGCACTACAAATGGCATGTAAAAATGTTATTTAAGGTTACCAAAAATAAACTACAGAATTGAATCTAAACTGTACAATTTTGCTAATCCTTCTGGGTTTGGATTTGGACCAGGTCTTGTCATTATCCATGCCTAAAACAGCGTGGAAAAATTGCTAACACAAGCAGTACTTGTTCTGCATTCCTTTTAATTACTTTTTTCATGAGCATGAAAAAGGAACATAGTAAATTAAAAATGCTTGATAGGCATTATACTGGCTCTTAATTATCACAGAGCATAGACATAGTTCAAATGCAGTAAGCCATTACAAACCAAATTGAGACCTTAGCACATAAACATGGTTGTATTTGCAGGTTAACATTGCAGAAAGTTTGTTCCGGGGGGGGGTCACAGTCGGACTGAATTTTTCCCAATGGTTTACTATATGTAGAGTGCATCTGGTGCAGTTTTCAGGTGTGGGCAGGTTAGAAAGCATGTGTGGGTGGGCAGAGTTGGACTACATCTCTGGATTTGGAGCCCTTATTCTCAGTTCTTGCTTTGTATCTTTTTTGTGTATGAGTGACCTCACCAACTCTTCAGCGTTGATAGGATCTGGGTGAAAAAGCATGTCATACAATCCCTTCCAACCTCTACTTTTTGGGTGTGTCCTTATACAATCAGACATGACCTTCACTTTTCAGCTACTCTCCGCGTTGTACTACAAGTTCCTCAGAACGTTGTCTCCACATGCAGACAAAATCTGGGGTCTGCTTTGCTCAGTAGTTTTTTTTTATATCAATACTTATGGGGGGGGGGATTGTGGTTTCCTATTACTAGAGCCTGAGACCTAAACCTGGCCCCCAGGTTTCATAATTTGTGTAAATGAATCAGGACTCTATTGTACTATGTACTGTATAATGAATTATGATAAGGAATAGTTCTTGTTCTGAAGAGCTTGTGCTCCAGATAGTCTAAGTGTGTGGCTTGGGGCAGTTTGTGACTTGCCAACAGTTGCACAGTGAACCTTTACTGGAATTCAACACACCTGAGTAATGAGTCAGTACTACGCCCACTAAAAAATGTTGCTTCTTAGGCTTAAGAGTCTGCATAACTTAATTTATTTCACATGTAATGTCTCCAGCATACAGCCATTCACCAGAATGAAACTGGGTATGAAACTGAGAGAATTTCAAAATTCAGGCAATCACAGTGAACTCAGCAAATGGATGACATCTAACTTGTACCCTAGGACAGGGATCACCTGGACCTGGCCTGTGGAGCCTTTGGATCTGGTCTGCAGAGCTCTGGCATTTTGCAGTGGGGGAGGAGCACTGGCCATGCTACACCACAGCCAGGGGCTTCTGCAGAGGGAGAGCTTTCCTGGTACAGTGCTGCAGCCAGGCAGAAGGAAAAGGGTCAGAGATGGCTGGGTCCCGATGCCTGCCTTCTCGGACCAAAGCTTGGTCATTCTAGCCCCCCACTGGAAAATGGTGCTGACCCCTGTCCTAGGAGGTCCTGATCCTCCAGTTGGATCTATGCAGGTAACCTCTTGGACCTCTATGGTGTGTAAATGAAATCAGTGGAATTTTGTATAGAGTCTATAGAGCCTTCTCTGTTTAATTTGGATTGCAACATTCGGTTGTTGAGCACCCTGGGGTGTGTTCTCTAATTTTATTTTTGCATTAATTTCCTGGGGAGCATGGCTTATTCCTACTTACGAAGCCAGAGTATACATCTCTGTGCTTCTTTGCTTTATACATAAGAATAAAATTAGGATGGGAATGAGTAAAATTAACATATTACTGAGAAGAGATTACCAACGAGTTCAAATAATAAAGAATAGTTTCCGGTGATCAGAGTCCATAGAGAGGCTTTGAAATGTAAGTCCATAGAGAGGCTTTGGGGGAGAGGAGCTGTATATGACTAATTTATTTGGATAAATACACCTTCTATAACTGAATCTTGAAGTCTATTTTACCAGCTCAGCTGTTTCTCACTTTAAAACTACTTAGGGGTGGTGTTTGGTTGGCTATGTCTGATGGCATATGGCATACTAGTATCTGGCTATCCCATAGTGTTTACATTCATTTCCTTTTGTGCAGGGATAAATATATTATTCAATGATGGAAAATCATCATCACAGCCATACTCTGAGACATCTATACTTTTTCTTACTTGGATTGTATTCCTGTTCCAGTCATTTAAGGAGCTTGATGAAACGTTGCCCAAACAGAATCAGATTCTTTGATGATGGAAGCAGGGCCAACTCAATTGATATCAAACTTGCATCTTTCTATAGTGAAATTTAATCTTCAGCTTCAGTAGGTGAAATAACCTGTGCTGTTGAACCTTCATTTAAGTTGAATTCATTTTTGTGTGTGTGTGTAGAACAGATCCTGGTGCTCTTTGTACAATATCTCTTTACTTCCCCCTGGAACACTCAGTTGTGTATGTACCCAGGTGTGAGCAGGTCAGAGTCCGTTCCTCATATATTGGCCTTATTACTATGGGATAGCCAGATACTAGTATGCCATAGCATTCACATTTCCCAGGGGTACTCATGGCACAAATCTCTAGTGTGTCAGGGAGAAAATATTTCTAAAACTACCCCTCCTTTCAGTGAAAAAATGGGAGCAGATTTCAATTTGTGGTGTAGCTTTTGGTGCACCACTTCCTTTGGACTTAATAAAAGGGAGGGGCAGCATTTGGCATTACTCTCTTTCCATTTATAGTCAGCTTTTGGTGTGTAAATTATGGTTTCTGAGAATGATGGGGGATTGTTTTTCAGGTAAAACTGAGGTATAAATGGAAGCTCCTTGAAAAACCTCTCTCTTCATTAGCATAACTCTTTAAATTTGCCCTGAAAGAATTCAAGTACACTTTGACAGTTTTTTACTGTACATGTTTAAGATGAGAGGCTGTTCCAGATAGTAGAAGCTGAAACGCTAGCGTTTCAATGGAAATTTCCTTTTGAGGTTAACTGAAAGAATTGAAATGTTTGAGCAGAGCCCAGTGACAGTACAGATGCAGAATGGTTACTGTCTGAACTGTAATTGCATCCCCTGTGGAATCAAGTGAAGGATTAGCTTAATTTTTCACTCCCTATAAAAAAAAATATTGCTCTCTACTTTAATAGATTTTGTCTCTTGATTTTCCTTGTTTCATGGAAAGAAAAATGGCAAAAATTGCTATTGTTTCCCTCATTTTATATGAATATAAAGCCTTTGTCCCATAATTCAAACTAACTAATCAATGAGCATGTAAAATTTGGCTACATCATGCATTTTGCTCTGCCTGCATGATGCAATTGCTGGGCTTCTGAATCTTCCTTGCTGTTCTATTGCCTGATGTGGCGTACTATCCACAAAAAGTTTGGCAGAGTAGCTTCTGAAATGCTGTAAACTTCAATCTCTCATCAGCTGACACTAGGTTGTGGAGTAGCAGGTTGTATATGATGTTTAAAGAGATTAAAGAGTACATTTCCCACCCACTGAGATGATACTGTATTTACTTGAAATCCAAGACAAAGTTTCCTCCCCACCAAACAACATGATGGCGGAGAGGGGGAGAAAGCTGTGTTCTGGATTTGAGTACTGGCTGGGGCAGGTGGCTGCTATGGCCTCAGCTCTAGGCCCAGGGTGAAGCTGCCACCTGCCCTGGGCCAGGCTAGCTCATGTTTGTAGGGGTGGAGGTGTACAGTGGGGTGAATGCAAGAGAGATCATGCTGGGGGTGGTACCCAGGAGAGACTGCGTGGTGAGAGAAGGAGCATAGAGGAGACTTGTGGGTGGGGGTGGAGAGTAGGGAAGACCTATAGTGAGGCGCTTTGCAGGGGAGATGTGGTATGTGGCTCAGAAGCATGGGGGAGACTGTACTGTCTGCTCCCCCATCCCTCATTGCCACTTACCTTCTGTTCTCACTTCAGTCCTGATCCTTATCTGGGTTGACTTGGAGTTGCTGCCACCAGGTGGGGTTAGGGCTCCAGGGCTGAGGATGTCACCGCTGATTGCCATGGAGCCAGAGCTGCCACAAAAGGTAAGCAGCAGGGAGGCAAGTGGCTGTGGGTACAGGCAATAGGGGGTCAGATATAGACACTGGAGGGTGAGAGGCTATTGAAAATGTTGATATCTTGAGTCAAGTTTCTCTTGGGCTAGAAATAGTTGTCACCAGATGAAGCAGATCAACTGTGCCAGGATGTGCGCCAGCACAGCTGATCTGCTTCACTGTGTGAAAGACATGTTACCTATTTCCATAAGACCAACAGTTGGCACAACAGGTTACATGTTCCCGGTTGCCCTCTGGTGGTTGTCTCTCTAATCTTAGCTTTCCCCACTTATGGAGATATGTCCTGGAGACTGCACAGGAGCTAACTGGACACCCTGGTGTTGTCCAGGGTCTGGGATCGCCGATCAGCTGATTGGTGGTCTTAGCTCTAGGATCACTGTGGAGCAAGTCTGGTACTTCACCAGTTGATGAGCACCTGAAGGGTCCCAAATAAGGAACCTGGCTAGGTACTCCTGGGGCTTCAGAGGCTTGATCCTGCATGTCCTGGAAATGGGACTACCCAGGGCATGCAGGATAGGGCCCCTGGAGCCTGGGAGTGCTTGCCCAGGGCAGCTGGAGAGCATGAGCCACTCAGGGCTGACTGTGCTCTCCTGGCATAAACCTAACAGATATCTGCCAAAATAAAGTGGCACAAATTTAATACCACTTCTGTTATGGCCACAACTTTGGGGCATTTGTGGTGCTACAAAGGTTATGGATATCTGTTTGGTTGGCCTTTGTTCTGCCATAAACATTTTTATGGTGGCACAAAGGTGAGAATTGTTTTCACCCTTAGCTCATCTAGTTCTGTAAAGCTGAAGACTTATTTGTTTTGCTGAAAATAGATGGTTGCATATTCAGTTATTCCCCCTTTTCCATATTTTTAATTTTTTTCCTGATGATTTTTGATCAAAATATTTTAGGAATAATAGAGGACACTGTGACGGCTGTAAAGTACCATTATGCCAGGACATTAGGAATGGTTACATCAAAGAGGACCACAATTTCCTATGGCTGTACTATGAAAGGCTGCAAATTTGGAGAAGGTAGATATATAACGGCTTCCTTATCCACATGCCATTTTCTAAGTAGTCTTTCAGTGGTCCTTTCAAATAGAAGAATGTTCTGCAAACAATATAAGCTATATCCATGGTGATGCTGGTCCATTCATGATATTACACTAAGTACTTTGCTTTAACTGTCATAATTTGTTTAAAATATTTGAATTTATAAGTACAACTGGGAAGCAGGGGTAACTTGTACACTGACCCCATATTTTAACTCTATTCTCATTAATTCATAGGCCTTTTTTTTACAAAATGCCTTAATACTTATGTTCAAAATCAATCTCCTAGGTGTAGTAGTTTTCCCATTTTTTTAATGGAAGATAAATAGAGACTTGCTTTAGACCAGACAGGAAATCTATAGGAAAAGTAGAATTCAAGTGCAGGCCTCTCCACTTGGAGTAGAGCACCTCATTCATGTGATCATTGTTACTCTTTCATAATTGCACAATTGCTTGTGCTAATTAAAGCAGAACAGTATGACAAAAATAGAAGTGTTAACTAACTCTCATGAGTCAATCCTCCTTCCAGTGCAGAAGAGAGTCCCCAGAGAGTAGATAGATTTTGTGGGGGTGTGTATGTATGCATGTATAAACAATATACCTCATCTTATTTTAAAGTCTCCTACAACCAATGGCTGGTATAGATAATGCCAAGACTACCTGGTTTTACACCAGCACATTTTGTGCTTAAAACATTAGAGGTAACTGGCTCCATGGTATAGAAGAAAAGAGAATGTCAAAACAGGTTCTAAAGCTTTCAAGTGTCTTTGGAATGTCGAATTTATTTCTTAATTATTACTCTGTATAAACAGCCAGCCTTGGTGGATCCTTCTGCCCCACCCCCTCCCCCTTGCATTGCTGTGGCCACGAGCTGTACCAGATACCTTGAGGTATATAGAAAAAGCATTTAAAGCTGTGTCTATGGCCAAATTGCTCATTCTTCAAATCAGCATCGAATCTTCAGATTCGGATTCAGCCAAATCGAATCAGGGACAGTGATCCGAATCAACAAATCGAATCACTGTCCCTGACTTGGGCTGAATCTGAATCTGAATCGAATATGGCTTGTTTCACAAACTTTATTTCATTAGAGCTTTTTTTTTCCCCACTCAAAGCAAGTTGTGGTGAAATGGTTTTAAAGTAACTAGACCCAGATTAGAAATGGTGAAGTACGTCACACAATTCAAATTCAAGATCACTAATTTGCTAGTGATCTGTATTCCCTCCGTGAAGGAGAGTAGAAAGCATGTCTTTTGTTTCAGTTTGATCGTTTGGAAACAGGTGCTACAGTGTCTCTAATGTATCCTACCTTATGTCCTTAAAGAGCTGGAATTTTAGCTAGGAATGTTTCTTCTAATAAGGTCAGAAAACCATGAGAACCTTGGAGGGTTACATTTTAACTGAGGCACTGATGAACAGAAAATTGTTCTCACTTCCTTTCTGATTTTACCACATAGTCGCAATCACAGTTTCTGATTATTTCACCCACCTATCTAACTCTTTTAAAGTGACAGCCCAATCCTATCATCTGGCAGCTGCACATAATGCTTTCCTGTGACTCTTGACTTGTTACCAAGGCAGTGTGCTGACAGATCCACTTAGTTTCAATGAGGAATTTGTTTCCTGCATCCTGAAAGCTTTGGACAGATTGACCAAGTGTGGTCTGCAGCAATAAGAAATCAAAGTTTCTACAAAGGTTAAGGGTGATAAGAGTATGATACTTACTAGTTTGCTTAATAAGGGTGAAACTTGGATGTTGTACAAACAGCACTTCCAGCAGCTGGACATCGTCCACCAGTGTTTCTTGTGCTTCCTTCTGAGGGTCACATGGCTTGAACTAGTATCTAATGCCAAAGTTCTTCAAAGCAATTGTTAGAACATTGAAACATTGATAATGGAGGCATGACCGCAGTGAGCATGCATGGGCGATGAGCACATGTCTATATAACTGGTATTTGGAAAACTGGGATGTAGTCAGTAAAGCTGAAAGTGCTTTTATGGACATACTGCAGTTCTTTGTTTAGTGCTATGGACTGAGAATTGTTGGCTGCAGGGAGACAGTGATGGTGTATAAGGATCCAGATGGGTGTTGACTCCTTTTAATCAGCAACACAGTTCCGATTTGCAGAAAAACATGCTAGTTTTACAGGGAGACAGTGCTAGAAACCACACACTATGCATCTATTGCGGGTTGCATTGCAAGGAATACAGGTGAAACTTTCTGTTGTAAGTTGGCCTTGTGACTCATGTGTGCACTTATCCCAAGGCAAGAAATCCTTCTTCCCTGCTGAACCAGTTAGATTCAGTTGTCTAAGAGGCTTTGGATTTGGGGCAGACCCACCTAGAGCATGAACAAAGTTGCTATTTAGGCACAGTGAGAGAGTTGGATGTTGGAGTGTTCATGTTGCTTCTGATATATGGGGATGACACACAAAGAAAAACTGAACATCAATAAAAATAGTCAAAAGAAAATATTTTGAAGAAAAGGTATTAGCAGAAATAGCGATTCATTTTAAAGCATGAAAAGATGAAAAACCAGCAGAAGCTTAAGTAAAATAAGAGAAGCATGTAATGACATAGCCTTTTCTTTTGCTATATATAGTCAAATTGAAATGCCAAGTCTTGTATAACATGAATTTATATTGATAAACAATCTGAAAGCATTGCCGGCTTCGGATATGAAGGACTTTTTATGGGATCTCAAGAAGGACTTATGCCCTTCCTGCGATCCTGGAAAAATGTGATCAGTTATTTCTGAGAAGCTAACAAGCATGGTATGCAATTAATCTGCCTGTTGTCCCCAAAGGTATACCTATATGTAAAATCTGTTGGCTTTTCAGAGGGAAAAAAAAAAGAGAAAATAGTACCAATATCTGTCATGGAACTTTCCTGTCTTAGATCCTGTCCTGAATTATTAATCTGACTTTAACCTCAGTCTGAGATTCATTTAAGAAGAGTCCAAGGAAACAGAAGCAACAGAAATTTATCTTGGGAGTTCAGCATAGTGTTCTGCACTGAGTTGTCATGATATATTCTCATTTAACTTGTGCTCCAGAGGAAAGAGATTAAGGTGCCTTTCTATCACAGCTTGTGTCTTTCCAGTTTGGAAAAAAGTTGCGGCACAGCTGTGTAGTCCTCCACAGGGGTGTTAGGCTTCATTAGCAACAAGTTATGTTTGTGAAGTGCTTTGATAAGGAGCCAGTTTAGCGTTAGTATAAATTGGCATGACTCCATTGACATAAGTACTGCTATCAAAGTATAAAATGTTGCAGTCTTCAGTTGTGCATCTCTCTCCATTTTACAAAGTTACCCAATAAACCTTTTGGGGTTTTTTTGTGAGAATTATTTTCCCTAGTTTCTTCAGAAGACACCTTTTATTTTTGTCAGTTTTCTTATCTTTGTTTTTCACACTTTAAAAATCTTACTACCCGTAACCCATTATTTTTTCAATGCTGGGCAAAAAGTAGATGAATAATAGGCCTGTGTGAAGTGGCTAGTATTTCCTTTGGATTCAGATTTGGCCGATCTGGGGGACAGCGATTTGATTCGGTGATTCAGGTCACTGTCCTGAATTGATTCTGCTGAATCTGATTTGGAGATTTGGCAGCAGCCGAATCTCCAAATCACCCAGGCCTATCCCCTGCCCACTTTCCCAGTCTGGTAATGGCTGCCCTGCCCGCTTCAGCTCACCAGGTGCTGCCGGGCAGGGGGAGGAGATCCCTGCTGCCCCACCCTGTATGGGGGGCTCTGCATGAGACCCCTGACCCCCCCCACCGCTGTCTCAGCCCCCCATATGGCTGCCCTGCCCACCCCAGCTCCAGCCTTTTAGGGGAAAAAAAACTGAGAAAAGCCCCAGACTCACCATTCCTGCTGGGCAGGGGGAAATTGCTGCTGCCCCCCTGCCAAATGGGGGCTCTTCCACAAGCCCCGCAAAGCCCCGAGGTCACTGCAGGAGCAGTAGGTCCTGGGGTTTTTCTTGTTTTGTTTTTTTTCTTAAAGGGTGGGAGCTGGGATGGGCAGGGCAATATGGGAGGAAGCCTGGGGGAGTGGGTCGGGGGGTTTGTTACAGATGGGGCCTGGCAGGAGTCCCCCCATGGTCCCCTCCTCCCCATCTCCACCCCCCCCCGCCTGCTACTTACCAGCTCTGAGTCTGACTAGAGCTCCCTGCTGCGGCCACTGGGGACTGTCTGAACCATAGAAGCTCCCTGACATGGGCTGAATCTCCTCCAAATCAAATTGCCACCTGAAGCTTCGCACAGCCCTAATGAACAAGTCCCTACATCAGCTTCAGTCTCTATAGAGTCAGATACTTCTGTCGCTAACATTGAGATAAGATTTGGAGTCAGATTTGTGAAACCACTGGAACTACACCAGTATCAGAAGGATATGGGAAGACATTGTCTCAATGTTCAGCAGACTTTATCACCTTGGGGATGAATTAAAGCATTTCTCTTAGATGGATGAGTCTGTGTATTGGGAACCCCTTGCTACTCAAGGGCTCATACCATGGCTCTGTATGGCCCTGTGCCTCTCACCTAAAGTCAAAAGCATTCCTTAGAGTTGGAATCTAGGACTATGACCAGAGTGCTTTAGCCACTTTGTCTCCCACTGTGGAATAGTTGGTCTCCATCCACAGCCATGCTAAAGACATGCAAAGATGTTCTAAAGTGAACTTTTTCTCGTTTGCTTCCATAGTCTATACTCTATACCTATCATGAATCAGCTGCTAATTAGTAGCTAGCTAAGATGTGCAAGACAATACAATGTAGAGGCATATGCTGCGTTGGGAAAGCCTTTCACAGGAGAAGCCAACTGAGGATTGCAAAGGAAGCTCAGTGGGAGCTCAAGAACCTCAAAAAATCCTGTGGTCATTGCTCCTGTATTGCTGTTTTTGGGAGGAGTACAAGTGAGCTGGGAATGTGACAGTGTCTGCGCATAACCGAAGAAATGGATGTTGCCTTGTTTTTAGGGTGTCTCCATGCTTCAAACCCAGCTTACTCACATACCTCCAAGAGGCTTGTATGTTTAAATTAGTAATCAACTCAGGTGGGAGTTAGGGCCCTTGGCTGTATTCCTTGCACCTGCTAACTTCAGTGGGAATTTGGCATGCAAAGAAAAAATGATTGATCCTATGGTAAATGCTAAGGATCCTGTCCCATAAACAGCATCAGGACTGGTGACTGCTGTGTCAAGGTGCCACAGCACCTCAAGTAGTAGTTGCTTCTTTGATCCTGCACTGGAAATTACTTTGTCTGCCTAGGACATCAAATTAGAATACTAATAATTTCCAGGCTCCAGTTTAATTGCTTGTCTTGTCATTGATTTTTTGCTTTTATTATCCTCTGTTACTGTCACTTAGTGACAAGGAGATTTGAGATGATTAAGATGTTCAGTATGGATAAGCATCTGGGCTTTCAGATGCCTATCTATACTCTCTGTTTGAGAAAGTAGACTTAACTGCTTTCATGAACACAGTTCTCAGGTTGCCATTATTGTCCTTTTAGGGCTGGGACAAAAGTCTCAGAATCTGCTTTCCTTAAAAATCCTTTACTGTATTTAGTAGTTAATCAGAAATGCTTAGGTTGGGATTGGTACCAATTATTAAGTACAGATAAAATTACTATATCTAAAAAGGTTACATTCAGCTTGTGATTCAGGCAAAAGTTATCATATGGATGAAATATGAAATAATGCTCATGTGGTCCTTACTTATTCATAGGTATTTATTTATTGAATGAAATACTGCTTTTTTTTACAACTGCAAACATACATCTTTTTGGGTCCACTCTCTGCAATGCTGGGAAATAAAAGTATGTGTATAAATAGATCTATTCCAAATACAGGTGTTATATTAATTGTTTAGTATGAGGCTATATATAGACTCCGTTCTGTTCACTGTGGTAATATTTCAGTAACTTCCTGCCTATTTCAAGTGAACTGTATAAAGCTGTACTGAAAAAATCCTGATGAAAACTGTTGCTTTTCCCTACTGTGATTATAGGTTGTGTGGTGTTGTAGGAGGCAAAAAAAACATGTTGGGCAGAGTGACAGCAGCTTGAGCCTTGCATATTGTAGGGTGCAGTTGCTCTTTGGATGAAAAACTGGCCATGTCAGGGTATTTTCTTGGTTTAATTTATTTTTGAACTCAGTATACATCAGTCTCTGGTGAGAGAGCACAAATGGCATCAGGCAGAGACCAAATTTTCTGGAAGAAATTTCAGGACAAACAGCCACCACCTGTCTAAGAAAGCAAGCATGTGCTAAAGATAGACTGCAGTTAAAGACTGGGGCAGAAACAAAATGCCTATTTAATTGTTTACTGATTTGTATTTGGCTGTCCCTAAGCTATAATTACGTGTGTGTGTGTGTGTGTGGGGGGGGGGGTTACTGTTCTGTATAGTCAGTTTGATCCAAGTATTGCTTAAGGAACACTAGTAATGAAATAAGACCACTGTCTTGTGAAAAGAGGATTGAAATAGTCTTAGGTTCTTAGGTGAACAGGATACTAGCTGAAAACCCAGTTCCTTCTTCTGGGAAGATAGTTGTCTTCTGTGCAACATCATTGGTTGAGATGGAAGAAAGAATGCCCTGAAGGTTATTTCATAGCACCTCTGATACTGGTACAGTGGTGGCGGGGAAACTCCCCATTCCATCGAATGACATTTCAAATTCCAAGTCCCTTGGGGTGCCTGTTTTAGCTGAAAGCCTTGGTTGCTGTCATCTGGAACATTCTTTTGGGCTTGGCTTAGTAGTCTGATATGTTTCTGTATGAGATATTTCCCAGTCTGAAGATGTATTTTCTTTTTCAAATGGGTTACTTGCTGACTCCTGGGGTTGCTGTTGATGCATCTCTCTGACTTTGTACCTGGCCTTCCTCTTCTCCACATGTATGCCTTATTCCATGTTTTAGAGGGGTGTCACCCAATAAGTATTGCCCCTATGGATACATACAGACATTGGGGGAGGTTGGCTTGAGTTTAAAATGGTTATCTGATCTAAGGTAAGTTGGGATAGAGGGGCTAGTGGGGGTGGGGGTGGGATTGGGGCCAAGCAGGCTCTGTGGAGTGTTTTGGAGGATGGGGGGCTAACAGGGTCCACAAGGGGGATTGGGGATGGCAAATGGGATCCATGGGGAGGATTGGAGGGAGTGGGGTGGTTAGCTGGCCCCTCAGGGGGAATCAGGGAGACCAAGCAGTGTTTGTGGAGAGGATTGGAGGGGATCAGGGGGCTAGAGAGACCTGTGCAGAAATGGGGGGTGGGGCAAGCAGGGGCTGTGAGGGTGTTGGCTGGGTCTGGGAGGATTTAGCAGGATTGTGGGGGGGCTAGTGAGGTTGGCAGGGTGGGCGGGGGGTTGGGGAGATGGAGAGGACTCTCTTCTTTCCCTCCAGGACCAGGAGCTATTTTTAACCCCTGACCTAACCACCCCGAGAGGAACAACCTCCCTCCCCCCTGCAGTGAACCAGCCTCCCCAATCTCACCCAATCTAACTTACTTCTTCAGCTCCCAGCACCAGCAAGCACCAGTAAAACTAGCATTGGGACTGACTTGTGGAATGGGGTGTTTGCGGGGGGATGGCTGGTCCACTGGGGGAGAGGGGGTGTTCATCTTCAGGAGGGAATGGGGCTAAAAATAGCCTGGGAGTAGGTGGATAGAGAAAGCCCAGCCCTGGGGCTTTGCTGGGAACTGTACAGAAGTTCAATTAGACTGGTCTTGCTGAACCCCATCTAAGTTAGACTACCTCAGAGGTGCAGTTAATTTAGAACAGGTCAGCCATTTTTAGACTGATCTAACTGTCTTGAACTTCTGTACAGTTTGCACTTAGATCCACATAACTTGGATCTAAGTGTAAGGTCCACACATGGGCTGACTAAGTTATACTGAGTGACCATTTTAAACATGATCTAACTTCTCTGAATGCCTGTATGCTTGTGTGTGCACAAGTGGGGAGATCCCTTCATGTGCAGATGTTAATCAAATAATCGCATTCTAGTTTCTGACTTTTTTCTCTATTCAGTCAAGGATTTCAGTGAAATCTGAAGGGCTTAAGATTTAAAAACTGCTGAGTTGAGTTTTGTGCAGATAAAGGAGTCAGGTTAGAGAATTCGACTTTCAGCTACAATTCAGGGCCATCCAGGGTCTTTGCTGGGCCCTTGCTACAATTTCTAACTGTCCTAAGGCAGTTCTAAATTATAGCAGAATGTATGTATTCCTGGCAGGAAAGGATGGTCATTATTGGTATGACAAAGAGTTTGTGAGAGGAAAGAAGAGGCATGAACCTTTGCATCTTATCATATACGAAGGATTTTTCTGCATCAGGGTTCTTTTGAGCTGGATGGAATTGTGCTGCTGGAGCTGTGCAAGACAAGTACAGGGGGACCACACTGCTGTCTCTTACTTATTTTAGTTGTCCTCTTATTATCATTTTAAGTCTTTTACTAGCTGATAGCTTTGGATAACAAGAGCAAGTACAATCTTAGACAAAGAATTGTTCCAGAATGACAGATTTAATTGTAGAAACTTCCCTGAAAAGTTGGCTGAAAACCTTTATTGTGTTGGCAACATTTCTTATTGTAGTAGTGTCTGCCACTTTTTTCCACATGCTGCAATACAAGAATATGCTGAGTGTGCCTTGGGACGAGATCTTTATCTTGCAACAAACTGCAAGTGTTCTCAGAACTTGCTTAGGCTTCAGCATTCCTGAATTGAATATTCTGTTCTCCTTCTGCTTTTTCCTGTGACTCAAACTTGCAAGGGGGAGAAAATCCTTTTCAATATAAATAGATTTCATTTCTCTGTCACAGTGAGACTCACGTGCCTGATATCTTATGGCAAATAAAAGTCACGTGCCTGACACAGGAGGAAAGATTGACAGTGTCTCGTGTTTTTTAAGCCACAGAAGATAAGGGACTTTGCCCCAGAGCAGGCTGACTGGTCCAAAGCAACCTTCTATTTCCTATATTTCATGGGGCATCTCTTCGAGAGAGGTTTCACAGATG
Organism: Crocodylus siamensis; assembly: GCF_052110815.1. Classification (NCBI taxonomy): domain Eukaryota; kingdom Metazoa; phylum Chordata; order Crocodylia; family Crocodylidae; genus Crocodylus; species Crocodylus siamensis. Next base: position 177,704,849 of record NC_143398.1, on the reverse strand, counting down.
TCTCCTTCCCCTGGACTCTTATTTCCAGCATCTCTTGACTCCTTGCTGTTTGTGTCAGAGCTGAATGAATGCTGGACTGGTTGGTACCTACGTTCTTTTCTTGCTGCTACTTGCTAGAGTTACTTCTCAGTTGCTTCTTTAGGATTTGGGCCCATTGAGGCCATACCTCTGCTATGAGATTTTTGGAACTAAATGAGAATAAAATGCTGTCTCTTTAGTTTTGGAGACTTTTGACTTTCATTGTTTTGGGGATGAGGCATATCTGGGTTCTATTTATTCTGTGATGGTGGTGGTGGGAGATTCTAGTGATCTCCAGCTACAGAAGGAGAGCAAAGAATTTGCCTTTGAGTTTGAGACTTTGAGTTCTGTTCATAGCTCTGCCACTGTTCTGTGGTAAGATCTTCAGCAAATGACTGGCCGCTGATGTTTTTATTTGTTTGATTAGCTTTTATTGGGCTACTAGAGAGACTTCTGCTGGGGGTGGTATCAGTGCTTCCACAATCATTCACAGTCTTCCTGAGAAGACATGCTAAATGGCTAATTTGCTAAATAGCGTGATGTAGGGGTGTTTATCTGTTTCCATACTGTCTGGGACTGCTGCTGTGAGCCACACAATGTCTATTCATTCCCATGCTCTGTGGGCCAAATCTGAAAAAGAGGCAATGTAGCTGCCTTACAGTAATACTGAGCCTGTGCCAATAAGCACAGATGAGACAGAGGACCATTCTGAGTGGCTAAATTGCTTCATTTGGGGGGCTGGCTTGCACAAAGTAGAAGCCAGTCAGGATTACCAGCCCTAGATCAATCAATGGAGCTTGGGTTGGTAACCCCAACTTGCTGCTCTCTCTATATAAGGGCTATATTCAAATGTAGGGGTTTAAAGCCAACCACAGTAAGAAGAAATGGTTGTCAGTAAAGGGTGTGCAGATTATCAGTTAAAAAAAATCTTATTTTGGCAACCCTGCTTGACTGCAGCATTGGTTTTATACTGTGTTGCCCCCCGAGAAGTCTTCTTTTCACTCTGATGCCCTCTGAGCCTTACCTCTGCCAGTCCTTTCCTTTCTCCCCCATCCTGGCATAGAATCATAAAGAAGGACTTTTTTTGCTTACCTGTGACCCAGCAGTGTTACAAGCAGGTGATGGGACCCAGCAGCAGTAGCACATGGCTGGGGCCAGGATGCTCTGGAAGCTACCATGGGCTACAAAGCTCTGACAGACCTCCCCGCATAGTGATGCCCTCCTGTTTGGACACCAGGTGATGTTGCTCTGCTGTCTTTATTCTTCAATACTTAACTTCAACTTAATTTCTGACAAGATCTTCAATCAGCTCTGGATTTTTTAGTGCTTTTACAGATGGTTAGATTTTTGATGGACTTTGTGAATAGGTGTTTTTGTCTTGATTATTTATGGACATTCTGTAAATTTACAGTTGGAAACCATGAAGCCAGTGGAGAGGTCATACATCGGTTGTACTCCCAGGCCTAGCACAAAGGTGGGTTGGCATTCTGTATATGATTGCTAGTGAAAACAATGTACCCCATCCTTATTCAAGTGTAGGATAGTTTTTTAACACCTCCTTGCATTAGAAGCTCAAAATTTGATTTGAGAACTTGTCAGTGCAGTATGGGATAGGGCCATGGGCCCTGGCAGCCCTTCACCTGGTGAGATTGGGCTGTGAGGGTGCAGACTCTCCCAGATCATTCACTCAGCAAAGGATGCCTGATTCTTACCTGCCATGTCTTGGTGTTGAAGGTTTATTTGTCTGCAGGTGGTCTAGCCTGCTGCATTTCAGCACAGGATCCGATTCTTCTTTGGGGCTCCTACTTTCCCTACACCCCATCTAAGCACCATCTAGCTGTTAAAGCTTCCTCTCTGCCCTGGTTCTCAATGGGCATTCTTGTTCTTTTCATTGCTCCTTAGGCCCACAGACATCTTGGGCGAGGCTTAAGGAACTGGAGGCTAAGCTGGCCTCAAAGATTGTTCTGTAGAGGCTTAGTAAATAGAAGAGAAATAAAGAACAACACAAAGCAAGGAAACTGTAACTCAGGTAAGTCTTTCAGCCTCTAGGGTCTTTGTGAGCACTGGCTGCAGCCTCTCACAACAGTGTAAGTCCATCCTGAGGGTGGTGAGCTATTTCCCCAAGGCCCATCCCTATCAAAGGAAAGAATCCAAAAAAGAAACATAGGAGACTCTTCAGTCGATCTCACCTATAAGCTTGGGTGCTTATTGGCTTTAGATGCCTTGGCAATCGTCCTCAGTGTTGTCACTGCCTAGGTTTGTTCCTCATGTGGGATGGGGCCTTTAAGGCCCTTACTAACTCAGCTCCACTGAGTACTGGAGTAGGCTTCTTCCACCAGCATCCCTCTAGCCTGGCACTGTTGCTGGCTTTTCTTTCTTACCTTTTTGGGTGGCTGGGACTCAGCCTAACAGGCTCCTTCCATTCCCATCTGTAACAAAAGTAAATATAAGGTAAAATAAAAGACCTCACTTGGAGTATTGCCAGATCTCCCATGGCTGTCTTGTTCCCTGGGTGGCTTCCTGCCAGCTCTTCATGCAGCTGTTACTGCTGCAGGCTTGTCTGCGGTATCCTGGGTTATTAGAGCTCCTCCAAGCTCTCAGGCTGGGTTTCATCCCCCTTCCTGTCTCTCAGAGTTTTGGCTCCTATGTCCCAATGCTCCAGAGTTCTTGCCCCTTTCCAGGGTCCATCTTCCACACCTTCTGGTCCTGGCACCAGGCCAGAAATACCAGTGTAGCTGCGGGGAGGTCCAGTTCAGATGGAGCAGCTGCTAATAAAGTGGGACTTCTGTGATGGCTGCTAGTCCATTGTCGTTGCTGGCTCCAGTGGTGCAGGTGAGTTTTTCCTCTATGGCTGTGGGTGCAAATGGGGTTTTCCTGACCTCTTCACAAGACTTAGCATAGAAATTAATATATATTAGAAACATTCTAGTAAATAGCGCTGGATAAGTCCAGTTTCTGACAAATTTTGTTCCTATTTCTCAGTGTCAATTATTTGCAAGTTTAGAATTTTATGAATGTTTGTGGGCTTTTGATAACTTGCAGGTAATCACTGGGCAATAAAACTTTTTTCAGTTACAATTTGATTATTTAATATTGTTAACTCATTTGTATGACATTATTTCAACTTTGACTTGATGAATTCTAAAAGCACAAAAAGTTTTCAAGATGTCTGTAGAACACTTGTGATACAAGGGCTCATGGGAGTGTATCTGCAGAAGTGTTCCTGTCATGTTTTCCTGCCAACATTCTTGCAAAGAAACTGGCTGCACAGATACTCAAGATAGATAGAAATGGTTTTAAATAACACTGAATGCATTTTCTTTGAAAGTAAATGTTTGTAGATAATTCTCTCTCATGGCTAGCTCATTCCATTATGGCATGGAGCAAAGCAAGTTGGGGGTTTCTTTGACTTAATGTATTTCCTGTACAAGACCTATATGTTAATTCTTTTGGTATTTGAAAATATTTTACCCTTTCTGGCAAAAATAGCAATTCAGGAGTTTCTTCCAAAGTGAATGACAGTATATAGGATAGCTTCTTATATATTATGACATTGAGTTTCAGTATGAGCTCTGGGGTGGATAGAAGCATTCAGGTTTAGATATCTGCTACTCATTAAACTGTCTTCTTTCTAGCCCCAATGGCCTTTTTTGAATAGAAGCTTTTTCTATATTGGAGATGCAAATGCAACAGTGCATCACATATCCAACTTACTTTAAATAGCTTTGGTATCAGGAGTTGGGCAGATGTGGGCTTTAGGTTGCACACCCCCCTGGGACTTTATTAAGGTATCTAGTAGGGCTGTGCAAAGCTTTGGTCCACGATTTGATTTGGTGGAGATTTGGCCCAATTCAGTGGCCAAATCTCTGAATCGGAATTGAATCAGAGGACCCTTTAATCTCTCCAAACTGATTCAGAACCCCCCTAATTGATTTGGACAGATTCAGCAATTTGGATGTAGATACAACTTTAAATGATTTTTCTACATACCTCTAGGTAGCAGGGGTCTGAACCCTGTAGTACTGGGGCAGATGGAGTGTCCCACAGAAGCACAGGGGGCTCCCCAGCATGCTCATCAGCAGACCCATAAGTGGACCAGAAGCACTTCCGGTCCACATCCTGGTCCACCGGGGAGCGTGCTGGGGGGTCCCCCCCTGCACCTCCCTGGCTTGGTAACTGGTACCTCCTGGGTCCGGGGGGGGCGCACCTGGGGTCACTCTGCAGCTGATTGCCGGGCCGGGGCGGGTGCCAGGGGGCACCTCAGCACATTCCCCAGCAGACCTGGAAGTGGATTGGAAGTAGTTCTGGTCCACTTCTGGGTTTGTTGCTGAGCACACTGGAGAGTCCCATGCTGCTGTGGGATGCTGCATCTGCCCCAGCAACACAGTGATCACAGCCATACTGCTACCTCAAGGTATATAGAAAAAACTTTTAAAGGTGTGCCTGTGCCCAAATCACTGATTCACCAAATCAGCATTGGATCGTCAGGTTTGGATTTGGCCAAATTGAATCAGGGAAAGTGATGGCCCGTTTCACAAAGCCCTATTATCTAGCCCATACTGATTTGTGCACCTTTACTGCTATTGGTACTTGAGCCAGTTTTAGTATGTCTACATGCGCTGCAGTTACACCTCTAATTTACAGTATGGACATGGCCAGAGTCTAAGTTCTTTTCTACTTGGCACAGCATTTTGGGAGAAGGAAAAGGACATGTTAATGTATAGGGTCCAGTTTACCAGCATGAGAGTATGCAATATTTTTTTTCACTGAATTGCAGGATACTTCTATGTGATCATAGATGCATGTAATTTAAAGAGAAACTGCATTATTGAATGCTAATTTGAATTATACAGTCTACTTAAAGTCCTTTTAGTCACAAAGTATTGACAACTGTAGATGTAGAATGTTCTTACTGTAATAAGTTGTACGTGGTTTGAAAAGACTGAGAATGTGTAGGATAATATAAGAGTGAGAGAGTTATAAACAGACATGAATTAGCTTCTGCTGCCTGCAGTTTCAGCCTCCTGGGGTACATAGTAGAAACTGTAAGTATTTGCTAAGGGAACCATGGAGACACCGCTTTCATTTGTGTAGGGTACAGTATCTGAGGTCTAGGATTGTTTCATTGTTGACTTTGGGGACTGTAACAAAATGTAGTGCAGTGGTGATTGAAGACATATTAGCTTAAACAGTTCACTGCAGAAGTTCATAAACTTAATTCCAAGCCTGGCTACAGGGCAAAGGATTAGAATGCTTTAGTGCAGGGATCAGCAACCCCTGGCACATGTGCCAGAGCATGGCGCATGAGGACATTATCCTTGGCATGCCATGGCTCTGGGCAGCTGCCATTGGACACAGAGCCTGGACTGCTCACAGCAGGTGGCAGGGAGGCTGCAAGCCCTGCTGCAAGCAGTCTGGGCTCCGTAGCAGGCAACAGTTTCCCAGAGCCTGGACTGGCTGTGGCAGGCAGTTGGAAGGCTGCAAACAGCTGCACAGGGCTCTGCAGCCCTGGCACTGGCACTGGCACTGTGGCAGCAGCACATATGCCTCCAGGAGCGCAGAAGGGGCCTGATGTAATGCTACCCTGGCCCCTCCCCTGCCATGTGCCTGGAGGTGTGTGTGTAGTAGCTGCCGCCAAAGTGCTGGGGTTGGGGAGCCCCACGAGCCTTTTAGAACTGTTTGCAGCCTGCCCGCCACTTGCTGCAGGGATCTGCAGGGACTTTTTCCCTAGCCATGGCTGTTCTCCTTGGCAGAGACTGGCCTCTGGTTGGGAGAAAAGGTTGGTTTTTCTATTCCCTTCACTTGTCCTGGTGTCCTCCTTTCCAGAGCCAATGAAGGGGGTTTTGTCTCAGACCTGGGGCTCCTTGCAGGGGAGGGGTGGTTGGATACTCCCTGTCTGGCCCAGCACTATCAAGTTCCCTTTCTGTCTGCTGGCAGCTGGGTGGATGCAAACAGCTGCACGGGGCTCCCCAGCCCTGGCACTGACTCCATGGCAGTGGCTGCTGCACATGTACCTCCAGGGATGTACTTGCAGGGGAGGGGCCAGGGTTGCACTGCCCAGGCTGCATCCTGGCCATGTGCCCAGAGACATGTGCACAGCTGCCACTGCCATGGACCTGGTCCCGGGGCAGCGGAGCTCTTTACAGCTGTTTTCAGCCTCCTAGCTAGGTGGGGGTCTGGCCACTTGTAGCTCCCCTGCACACCAAGTCGAGGCATGGGTGGAAGTTGTTTTTTTTAGTACTCTGGCCAAAAATGTTGCTAATCCCTGCTTTAGCGGGATATGGTCACAAAGGCGGTCACTGATGCTCTGCTCACTGGCACTAAAGTCAACACTTACAATATGTACAGACAGTAAATCTGGGCCTGGTGTCCCAGGCAGTACCTATTGTTGCATGCCATTGTTTGAGGCTTAGAACTAGTCTGAGGGAGTGGGGGAGTGACAGCTGCAGTTGCTTGGTGTGGCTGCTGAGATAACACTTGCTTGTACTATTTGAGATCAAAAGTGAGGAGCTAGTTCCTTAGGCAAAGTAAAAATGCTGGCCCTGACTACAGCTTCTGTCCCAGGCACCCAAGGGAGCAGATCAGTGGAAACAACAGACTTTATTCTAGGGCATACGATACAACCTTCTTCTTTTATTTTCCTCCTTTGAATGGCAGTCCATAATCATTGATTACAGATGCAGTGGTGTTTTCAGAATGATTCATGACCTGTTTCCCTAAGGTACAACAAGAATCTCAGGGTTTTGCTTTTAATGTTGTTCCAAGGTTGTCGACCAATACTGTGATGCAGAAAAACAAGAGGCTGATTAGTGTTACCACTGGCTACATGGCCTAGCAGGCCTATCTAGGGGACAGGTTTATGTCAATTGTTTCGATAATCTCATCACTTGGGAAGGAGGCAGAGAAACTGAAAGAAGAGACATTGGACTCCCTGTAGTCTGTCTGTGCTGCAGAGCGTTACCTGCTTTGCTGTTTACAGGCTGCCACATCACTAGAGCTGAATTCTAGCTCCAATATTGAGGGACTTGAAATTTATTCAGCTTTAGGATCCAGTCCTTTCAGGTAATAGAAAATACATGGAATTTTGAGTAGGTCTAATTTTGTTTTATTGAGGGATAATATCTGACATGCTTCACAGCATCCATGCGCTTCGGGAATAAAACCAGCTGGAACAATTGGTTAAATTGGGAACTGAATCCTGCTGCCTTTTTTCTTGCATGCACTCACTCACTGGCTCTCTCTCTCTCTCTCACTCACTCACTCACTCAAACACACACACACACACACACACACTCTCTCTCTCGCTCTCTCTCTCTCTCTCTCACTTTAACTAATTTATTCAGCTAGCTTTCTTCTAATCATAGAAAATTAGGGTTGGAAGGGACCTCAGGAGGTTATCTAGTCCAACCCCCTGCTCAAAGCAGGGCCATCCCCAACTAGATAATTCCAGCCAGGGCTTTGTCAAGCTCAGTCTTAAAAACTTCCAAGGATGGAGATTCTACCACCTCTCTACGTAACCTGTTCCAGTGTTTTACTACCTTCCTAGTGAGAGAGGTTTTCCTAATATCCAAACAAACCTCCCTTGCTGCCTCTGGAGATCATTGCTCCTTGTTCTGTCATTTGTCACCACTGAGAACAATTTAGCTCCATCCTTTTTGGACCCCCCCCCATCCCCTTTGAGGGAGCTGAAGGCTGTATCAAATCCCACCTCAGTCTTCTCTTCTCCAGACTAAATAAGCCCAGTTCTCTCAGGCTAGGGACAGACATTACACATAAACTGGTTTAAGTGATCAGAAACTGGCTTAAACCTGTGACAGAACAGACATTCATTACATGTAGACCAGTTTCAAAATGGCTGAAACCAGTTTGAGATAAACCTGTTTGAATGTAATATCCGACTTAACTGATTTGGCTCAAACCGGATTATACAATGTCTGCCACAGAACCCTGCATCTCCTCAGAAGTCATATGCGCCACCCCCCTAACCATTTTCATTGCTCTCCACTGGACTCTCTTCAACTTGTCCACATCCTTTCTATAGTGGGGGAACCAAAACTGGACACAGTACTCCAGATGTGACCTCATTAGTGCTGAATAGAGGGGAAGAATCACTTCCTTTGATCTGTTGGCAAAACTCCTACTAATGCAGCCCAGTATGCTGTTAGCCTTCTTGGCAACAAGAGCACACTGTTGACTTATGTCCACTGTAACCCCCACATCCTTTTGTGCATAACTGCTGCTTAGCCAGTTGGTCCCAAGCCTGTACCGGTGCATGGGATTGTTCCATCTTAAGTACAGGACTTTGCACTTGTGCTTGTTGAACCTCATGAGAATTTTTTTTTGGCTCAATCCTCCAATTTGTCTAGGTCACTCTGAATCCTAGCCCTACCCTCCAATACCACACACCCCTGCTTGCTGTCATCCTTGAACTTGCTTAGGGTGCAATCCATCCCATCTTCCATAGTTTCATAGTGCTTAGGGTCAGAAGGGACCTAAACAGATCATCAAATCTGACCCCCTGCCCCAGGCAGGAATGAGTGTGGAGTCATAACACGCCAGTCAAATATCTGTCCAGCCTCCTCTTGAAGACCCCCAAGGTAGGAGAGAGTACCACCTCCTTTGGGAGCCCATTTCTGAGCCCGGCAGTCCTAAATATAAAGTAATGTCTCCTGATGTCCAGCCTGAACCTTCTCTCTAACAATTTGTGGCCTTTATTTCAGGTAACCCCCAGTGGTGCCCAGGGGAACAGAGCCTCACTCAATTCCTGCTGGTCCCCCCTGTTAAGTTTTTAAATGGCCACCAGATCCCCTCTGAGCCTTCTCTTGTGGAGGCTAAATAGATTCAGGCCCTTTAGCCTCTTTTCATAAGGCTTGACCCACTGCCCCTTGACCACATGAGTGGCCTCCTGAAGTGCAGTGCCCAGAACTGGACCCAGTACTCCCAACTGTGGCCTGACCAATGCTGCATAGAGGGGAAGGATCACCTCCCTCTACCTGCTTGTGATGCATCTGTAGATGCACAACAAGGTGCGGCTAGCCTTAATGACCACTTCCTCACATTGCTGGCTCATGTTTATCCTGGAGTCAGTGAAGATGATTAATAAAGATATTGAACAAAGCTTGCCCCAGGACTGACCCTTGGGGAACTCCGTTTGATACTGGCTGCCAACTAGACCTCGAGCCATTAATCACTATCTGCTGAGCCCAACAATCCAGCCAGCTTTCTGTCTACTTTACAGTCTTTTCATTCAACCCATACTTCCTCAGCTTGCTTGCAACAATGCTGTGGGATACTGTATCAAAACCCTTGCTGAAGTCAAGGTATATCATGTCCACTGCTTTCCCTACATTCACAGAGGCAGTTATCTCATCATAGAAAATAGTTTGATCAAGCATGACTTGCTCTTGGTGAATCCATACTGACTGTTCTTGACCACTTTCTTCTGCTCCAAGTGCTAAAAGCTGCATTATGTATATGCAATACATATAATACACACACACTACTGTAATATTAGACTATGTAATAAGCCGCCTAGAACTGAGGTAAGACTCAAATGATGTTGCATCTTATGTACTCAATGACACAGACTTCTGTGGCAGTATTTAACTGGTACTCATCAGTGTTTTGCAGTATAGAGAAAGGATATTTGGATGTCTGACAGAAAGCTGCCAAGATGGAAGAATACCAGACATGCACAGCTCAGGTTTACAGGGTGATTTTATTATTATTCTGCTTTAATCTAGCACAGTGTGTTCAAATATGTCATTAGCCAAGTAATGCATATTTTGCATCTTATTACAATTGTAGCTCAGGTGTTTCAGCCAGTCTGCAGGAGTAAGAAAGTGATTAATCTGCTTTCTGCTATTCTCTTTTCTATTGAAGCCTCCCTACTTCCTCTGATTTCCTCCCTTCTGGCCTCCAACCTAATTTCTTTTCATGGCCCTAGTCTGTCTCAGATTGTGGAGTACCTGACAGAGATTCAGAGAGGGAACATGAATTGCAATCTAGCTTCAGGTTTCCTGCCAGTGGGAGCTTTTCACTGGTAATCCTGCTAATACTTACCAGTATATTTTTGCTTTAATAGATGTCTGCTATTCAAGGAAGGACACTACTGCCCTTGGCTGGCTGTGTTTTTTTTGAATAATGGTGAATCACTTCTGAGATTTGGACAGCAGTCTTGGCAATGAACCTGCAGTTAATCAGTCGGATACAGCTGGGTGTATATCACTTCTCCAGTGGTAGCAATTAGGCCTGTGCAAAATGGCTAGAATTCACTTTGGATTTGGCCGATATGGGGGACAGTGATTTGATTTGGTGATTTGAATTACTGTCCTGAATCGATTTGGCCAAATCTGATTCGGAGATTTGGCCACTGCTAAATCGGCCAGATCTCCGAATCAGGCAGGCCTCATCCCCCGCCTGCTCTCCCAGCCCCATCAATGGCTGCCTTGGCTGGCCCCAGCCTCCCAGCTCTTTAAAAGAAAAAGCCCCCACTCACTGGCTGCTGCCAGGTAGGGTGTGGGGGCGGGGTGATCCCTGCTACCCCATACTGTGTGGGGGGCTCTGCCATGAGCCCCTGACCCCTGCCCACTCTCCCAGGTCCCCACATGGCTGCCCCAACCACCCCAGCTCCTGATTCTTTAAAAAAAAAACCAAAACAGCCCCATACTCACCAGCTCCTGCCAGGCAAGGGGGTGATCCCCACTGCTGTGCTGCATGGGGGCCTCTGCTATGAGCTCCCAGAAGCCCCAAGGACACTGCAGTAGCCAGTGAGTGGGGGCTATTTTTTGTTTTAGAGCCGGGAGCTGGGGCTGGGTGGGGCAGCCATGGCATGGGGGGCTGGGAGAGCAGGCAGGGGTCAGGGGTGCTTGTGGGGCTGGGGGAGCAGGCAGGGGATGGGGCCTGGCGAGGGTCCCCCCATGGTCCCCTCCACCTTTTCTAGCCCCCCCCCCCCATCCCCTACTTACAAGCACAGAATCTGGGTCCAGCTCTCTGTGGTGGCAGGTGGGGACTACCTGAATCTCTCCAAATCTTTTCTGAATTGATTAGAAGAGCTTCAAATTGATTCAGACCTTTTTATTGGTCTCTTGATTCAATTTGGATTTGGAGATTTGACCTCTGAATTGGGTGGAATCTCCTCTGAATCAAATCAGCACCTGAAGCTTTGCACAGCCCTAGTAGCAATCTCAGAATATGCACAAGTGACACAGGTTGAAATCTGAAGAAACTGCATCAAAGTTGGTCAATTTAAACCAATGTAGATCTGGACTAACAGAAATTGGAATCTCACTTGGGGTTTGGATAAGCAGCTGGAGGTTCATATATATACATTGGGTAGCCCACCTTCGAGGCCTCCTTGGCTAAAGACAGAAGTTACACTTAAGCCGGTTTAAGTGATCTGAAACTAGTTTAAATCTGTAACAGAACAGAAGCTCAGTGCACATAAGCTAGTTTCAAAATGGCTGTACCTGGTTTAAAATAACCCTGGTTGACTGTAGCATCAGACTTAACTGATTTGGGTCAAACCAGTTTATGAAACTTCTGTATGCAACCCCTTCCTGGTTCAAGTTAAATCACAGTCCCCCAGCATCCCAGCCTGCTTTCTAGCCCTGGGCTCTGCTGTGCTGTCTGCTCCAAAGAGCAGGGCTGCTCTGCCCCTCTGCTCCCTAGCTGGAGCAGTGAGGACTGGCTGACAAGGGGGGCGAGGGGTGAGCCCAGCTGGGGATGCAGCTCAGTCTGCAGAGATGGGACTGCCCCTACCCCCTAGGCAAACCCTGGCTGGGGTCTGGGGCCAGAGAAGGAGGCACTCTACCACAAAATATAGGGCGCCTCAGCAACTGGTTAGCTCAAGCTTCCCTGAGGATAAACTGCATCACAGCCAGGGTAGCTCTTCTCCCCTGTGGGAATCCCTTCTCCAACAACTCATGACTCCAGGGTGGTCCTCGTACCCTTGGCCGAGTTGCTTCTCACAGGCATGGCCTCCCAGGCCACTGACTTCCCTTGGGCTGCCACTCGCAGGTAGCCCCGTGCACCGTTGTGTGCACTGAGGGCTCTGCCTTCTGCTGGCGGGTTGGAGGCCCGGGCCGCCTTGTGTGGACCCTCCATGCAGCGTCACCTGCACTGAGCCACTGGCCTCGTGCTGGGGGCTGCAGATCCGAGCCGCCTCAAGTGGGTCCCAGGGTCTAGCTCCCTGCAGCATCGCCTGCACCGAGTTCCCTGGCTGCTTGCCAGGGATTTTAGACCTGAGCTGTCTCAAACTATTACCAGGGTCTCAAGCTTTGTGTACCACTGCGTGCCTCAGGCAGCTCTAAGGGTCTGGGCTCCATGCACCAGCCTGTGCACTGGGTTCCTGGCCTCACACCAGGGATTGCAGACCCGAGCTGCCTCAAATGGCTCCCAGGATCTGTGCTCCATGCACCGAGCCATGCACTGACACCACGTTCCCCACAGTGGAGCTGGGGATGCAGCCACTTGCTGCTCCCATTCGCGAATGATGTCTTTAGGCTCTTCAGGGTGCTGGTTCTGCCTGCTGGCCAGCTCAGACCAGCTCTTCTTTGCCTGTCATCTTCTCCACCCCTCAATACATCTGCTGCATGCTGGGCACGCAGCTCATTTATTCACTCTGGAGGCTCTGCCCTGGAGTGTTGTCCGACCAGCAAAGAGCAGGCTACAACCACATCCGGGGCTCTTCTCTCCCCACCGCCCCCTAGGCAGGGATGGGGCAAGCCTCTTCCCAGCGTTACCTGATTGTGGGGCGGGCTCCACCAATCACAGCAAGGATTCTCCAGTCCCGGGCTTGCCGGGCTGTATCTGTAAGTCCACCACAGAAATATTAGCCAAGTCATGTACATTCTTCCATGTCTTATTGCTTTTGGAATGTAACAAAAACACTAAAGCAGTTATTAAAAAATGTTTTTCTGTTAAAAAAAAAAAATAGTAATGTGAAACAGGTGGCTAAATGAGTCTGAAACTAGATGACCACTGTTGAATCTGCTCCAGTTTCATAATGGTGTGATTCAGATCAGAATCTGGCCCAGAGTGCGTGAACAGACACAGGGTAGTTTGAATGATTCTTCTTTCAGTGAGACATGGGCCTGTGTGTCTGAGTGCAAAAGTGACCTTCATGCATGACTAAGAATTACACAGCTAATTGTTTAATTTAGAGCCAGTTTCCATTTTTATTTTCCTGTATTTGCTTCATGGTTTATCTGAGGCTGTGATGTCCAGGAGCTCTGAAGATGGGTGCGATTTTTAGGGTAAAACAGGAGGGCAAGTAGTTGGTTGTAGAGGGCCTATTGCCCTTTCTGAACACCCCCGTTGAACCGTTGATGCTGACAGTTATATTTCTGACTCCCCTGAGTGAGTGTGATATACAAGGCACTAGGATGGCTCTGAGAGTGAAGGTAGAGTCAAGATTAAAACCTGGGGAGGTGTATTCAAGAAGAGCTCAAAGAACTGTCCCAAGGGGGTAGAGATGCTCTGTACTTGCATCCCCTTTAAATCAGGATTCTCAGAGCCTTTCTTAGATGCTAATTAAGCCTCAAGATACCTCTCTGAGGTAGACAGGAATAGATAAATGCAGGTTCTGTGACAGCTGTGTATCCAGCATACTAATTCTGTAGTGTGTCCAGTTCTGTTCAGTCACCGATTGAAATTTGCAGGCTCTAAGCCTGATCTTGCCTATTTGATGAAGTAGCTGCTTTAAGGGCTCAGATGAAAGCCCATTAGAGTCTCTAGGAATTTTTTTATGGACTGTAATGTGCTGTTTGGTTCAGGCTCTAAATTCACATCAAAGGGCTTCTTTGAATAATGTGTAGAATCATATCTCTCCTCAACAGGATTGCTGTTCTTACTGTTTTGGTTAGCAGAGATTTCCGAAGTCAATCATATCTAGAAGAGCAAGGGATATTTCCTGCAGTTGAATTGCAGTAATAGAATTAGGCCATCTAGCAATCTGATCTGTTTGCCCAGCTGTCAGAAAGCCTTGCATTATGGGCAAAACACTAACACCTCCCATCCATCTTCTGAAAAGAAAATGATGGAGTTGTTCTTCACTCTCTGGGTTTTAAGGCATTACTAACAGTTTTTTTCAGTTGTGGAAGGTTAGCTCTTGAGAAACCTGTTTTGCTATAACAGCAAAACACGGCTGAACTAATGAGGTATATTTGATGCACGTGTGTGTTGGGAGGTTGCAATTCAGCTTGACCTTTTGTTTATAAAGAGAAGGTTTGATTTGGTTGCTCCTAAAAAATTTAGTATTTAGATGAATTTCAAAATAACAACCTCTCCCCCAGTTCTGTTGCCAAATCTTAAAATCCTTCCTATTCCATCTTTGACAGATTGTCTCACCTTGTTTGGTTCTGTCTTGAACCAGGGGATCATTTTGTCTAGCTCCTCATAATTATTTTTTTGAACACTAAGATCGTCGTCAACAAGTGCAGTTCATTTCCATAGGGGAGCTGTTCTAATTATAGCACTTCCCTGCACCATATCTATTATACTGTACAACTACAGTTCTTTAGGTAATGAAACAATAGAAGAAACCTGGATATAGGTTGTGTTTAATCCTGTGCCACTAAAGAAACTGGAAACATTTCAGTTGACCTCACAGTTCTTTATGTATACTTCTCAGGTTACTATATTAAAAAAAAAAAAAAAAAAAGAAGAAAGATTTAGCTAGAACAATACACCAAATAACAAAGCTGCCCAGTTCTTTTTGGCAAGTACAAAGCAATTGAAATAACATGAAGCTGGCTTCAGGGTTCGTTAGAAAGGTTCCTATGTAACGTCAATATGTAGGGCAGACGGTGTAATTTGCCAGTCAAAATATATGGGAAATGTGTTGTTACATGGAATATTTTGCGATGGTGCTTGTGGAAATGTCTCTAGTATGTGCCACCGATGTGGAAGATCTGACACCCTATCTGCCAGCATTTGTGTGACAGTTTCCACAACAATGCTTTCATGTTGGATGTTCGGCATCTTTGTTGTTGCTACAATTCCCACTGCAGCGCCCGGTCCACTGGGGATCGGAATAATGTAAATAAAGAAGTGAGCTCTCCTGCATGGTTATTGTTGCTATGGAAACCAATTGCTTAGTATCTGTGTAAACAGCACTCTGCATGGTTTAAGGTCAGACTCTGACTGGAGCGACCTCTGGTGGCAACGGATAAAAGTAGATGCCAGTATATGATGAAATCACTGTAATATTGCACAAATGCTATTTGCGTCAAGACTGGGAGAACCAAAGGCCGACTGACTTCTATGTATTGACACACGGTCCATGTTGTTGTTTAAAGTTATCAGAAACAATATTGGCTTTTTAGTTGCCGTGTAAACAAAGAGTCATAAGGAAATGTGTTAACTCTTGTTAGGGCTTTTTTATGGATAGAGCTGTTAGGAAGTAACTTTTCCCCACAGTAAGGGAGCTTTGTTTTTATTGCAGCATCATTTGATTTCAAAGTGGAAGGAGCAGAGCTGGGATAAGGTGCACTGACTCTGGAGTGCTTCTAGTGGAGTGGAAGATGCAGGTATGCCTGAATACATAAAAAGTATCGTCTTCCTAACTCTGTATTAATCTGGCAGTGTTGAAACTTACTAAACTGAGGGACAATCCTGGAAATCACAAAACGCTGTTCAGAGTTTCACACTGAACAAGTTACTTGCACTGCACAACAATAAACTTTATTGATCCTTCAAGCCCAGGAAATGTTATATATCATTGAATGCCCTCTACTGGCACTGTCCAGTAACTACCTACATACACAGGCATAGCACTCCTGATAAACTGTGAGTGGTGCAGCTACATTTCCTGTAATTTTTCTTTTCCATATACTGAGGATTGAGAAAGCAAGTGGCTGTGGACTCCCAATGGTGTACACAATGTGCATTGTGTATACTGAGGAGGAGGGGGAAGAGGAGGAAGTGGAAGGTATGGTCCATTTCTCAGCCAAAGTGTTATCCTTACTGCTCCAAAGTAGCATGATTCTTGGGTGACCTCAGATAAGTTGATTACTTTTCCCATGTAACATTATCAGAGTTGTGGAACCTCAGGAGGGCAGAATGGGGCCTGCAGTGGCTCTTTTGTCTTTATACCAGCTTTCATACTCAAAATGTCAGACCGTGGCTTGACATAAATTTGCACAGGGGGCTGGTAGGATAGAAAGAACATTTGCTTCTAATACTTCCCTCTCGGTAAAATAATTTATATGACCTCCTCTGTTAGTGAACCTGCAAGGGGCCAGCCTGGGCCTCCCGTAGCCAACTTCCATCCAGCATGCAGAATCCTGAGTCAAGCCTCCAGAAATGATGTTGACTTAATGAGATTTTTAAAAAATGTAGGGGTTGTTTTGTATTAGCTTTCCAGTATACAAGTCCCTGTAGTCCTACGTCTTTTTTCCCATGTTATTCTTTGCAACTGTGATAATGGGAAGTACTGGATCTAAAGTTTGTACTCATTCACATTATTCCAGGACCTTTGAGTTTGCATAAAACAGCAGTTATTGTGAAATTAGTAATAAAATCTTAAGAGCTGGCAGCACTAATTCAATGGCTTCTGACAGCTGTAACTGAGAGCTGGGTTATGTTACACCTGAAGTATCACAAGATGGCACTGTTACACATAAACTGAGATGCACTTGACCCAGTACTCTTTCCTATCTCTTCAAAAGAGATGGACACTCCAGAAAGTATGATGATGATTTGTGGATGTCCAGTAACTACTTCAGCTTTGATTAAGATGAGCACAACTATTAACATTACTAGCTGCTCTCATGCAGAAGCACTAAGAGGGCATTAGAGTTAAATAGGGGAGTAAGAAGATTAAAGTCATGTACATTATAGATAAAATTAAGGACAGTTGCCTATACAAGAAGATAGAGGAAAAGTCTGTTTTTAGTCTCTTTATTTTACTTTATTGTCCTCCTCTCTTCCTTGTAGTTTAGTTGTTGGACAAATACATGAAGTAGAACAGTTGTCATCTCAAATGCATGGACAAGACCTTCTCTTGTCAGTTTTCTGTCTTCCTCAACTCTATGGAGACCTTTTCTACCCTTTCATCCAGAGGATAATAGGGAAGATGCTTTTCTGAAGAAGGGTTCACTTGATAAGAGGGGGTTGAGAGGCCAACTTGAGAAGAAAGGAGGCCTTTGCATATGTAAGAGATGTGCTCTGTGAGGAATGGAGAACAGTTGGGTAGTGAAATGGAACACAGTGGTGTTGTTGATGATGGTCTTAGTATTCAAAAAATACTTATGAGGAGCTAGACACAATGATCCCCTAGTTAAAGACAGACCCAAACAAGGTGAGAAAATCTGTCAAAAATGATATAGGAAGGATTTTAAGATTTGGCAACAGAACTGGGGGGGAAGTTTTGTTATTTTGATAATTGTTAAAGCACTAAATCTTCCAGGAGCAACAGAATGACTAGTGTGTATTCCTTATGCTTCCTGTTCTTAAGTATAGTGCTATATGCAGTGGTGCAGTAATACACATATGGCCCAGGGAAAGTGTGCTGTGACAGCTTTGTATTTTGTACTGGAAATAAAATCTTTGCTTTTGTTCACTTGAAGTACAGTTTTGAGGTTTAGTACTGCTGACTACTGGCTTGAAGTCCATGCTATGCATGAAGACTGTACCCATGCCCTGGGCATATGCCAGCTGGCTAGTGCATTTGTATGGCATTCCATTACAAGGAGTTAACCTTCAGACTACTGTTTTAGCTGTTGTGTGATTCAGTATCTTTCATTTGGGGCACTTAAGGTTCAGTGGGAACTCTGGAACAACACTGGAATACCATTTGAAAATCAGGACAATTTGTTGATGTGCTGATTGTGCAGTAGCTGGCACTGTAGTACACTTTTGCTCTCCGCTCTAATACAGAAAGGTGTTCCCATTCTGAGAAGGAAGCAATAGGGTTGAAATCTGCTTTACAATAAAGTAAAAAGCAAGAGTTTTAATCTGATTTCAAGGTACTTTCTTCAATAACTTCAGTACCAAGGCCACATGTTCTTATATCCCTGGGTCTACTTCAGCTATTCATGTTATAGGTAGAGGAAGAAATTATTTGTGGCAGGCTCATGGTCACAGTCACACCAATGGTGTGCCCTGCCTGTTTGAAATCTCCCATGCCAGGCTTTACTTGCCTGCCATGATTTGTTGTTACATGGTTTCACCAGGAGGCGTTGTTCAGTGGTCTCCCTCAGACCCCAGGTGACTGTGTTGGTGGTGCTTCTGTGGGGCTTCTCCTCCCCTACACCCCACTTCTTTCCACCCCGGTGGTACAGATCAGCTTTGGTGGTGCCTTAGCATGATGAGAGTCTGTTCACTCCTGCCTTGATGCCTTGTCTTGTGGTTACCTGCAAAGGCATGGCTGCAGCTTCTCTAATTAACCAAATAGTAAATGAACAATACTTCAACCAAATCAGCTCAAATGATGCAGTGGGCAGGGAAATGATGAATGCTACACCCAGTGCTTCATCTCAGCACCTGGGGCTTCCAGAGATGCAGTTCATTTGGATCCTATGTGGTCCCACATTGTGAATGTGCTTAGATTCAACCCATGCCTTGGGCTGGCTAGTGCCTGGCCACATACCATAGTGTCCTGCAGGGTATGTGAACATCTCATGTGACATTCATGGCTGGGATACCTCCCCACTGGGAGGCTCTGGGTCCTTGGCTGCCCAGGTAGGGAAAAAGGGATTGCTGGTTCCTGAGCGGGGTCTTTCCTTCTGTAAGTTCTGGCAATGTCCACCAGGCTGCCCTCTCCCAACCTCAGCTGACCTGTGCATCCATGCTGGTGTCATTGCTGGCCAGAAGTCACCAGGTCTGACCTGGGTTCTTTGGCCTTCTGGTTGCCATTCCCTTTGCGCTACCTGGGCTGTCTTCCCTGGGTGCCTGGTGGGTCCTGATGTCCTTGGGCTTTCTGGCTGCTTGGGTATGCTCTGCCCCAGAGAGGATCTCTAGCTCACAGGTGGCAGGAAGGCATGCACCCAGGGTCTTGTGGGGTGCTCTGGTGGTGAGACGAGCTGCTGCAGTTCTGCTGGGTAAACCCCTCTGGCAGGGACATGCTGGCTTCCTGCCTGCAGCACAGAGCCTCCAGTTCCACTGCCCCCCCGCCACCTCGTGGTTTGGCTCCTGGGCTCCTTCTATGCCTGGAGCCTCCAGGCACCAGACCTATTGACAGGGCTTCTTCTGGTCACAGTGACAGCTGACTTTCCCACAGACCAGCTGCTGGGATGCCAGCACTGGGTGAGTTCTACATGAGCCTGCCACAGTATTTGTGACTTGTGCTGACTAATTAAAGGGAGTAGGTAGAGTGGCCTCTCTCATTCTCCCAGAGGAGGAGGAAGAGCAAACATAATTCAGGGAAAGAAACAAATTGGTAGATAAATGGGTGCAAGTTCACAGAATTAGGAGGGAAGGTGAAATTATGAGGAAGTAGATGAGAATGGAGAGAAGAGGAAAAATGGGTACAAGTTTTACATGACACTCATGGTAAGTAGTATTGAAGGATATGATGTCTTCAAGTTTAAAAATGAAGCTTACTAGCTTCAACCATGTACCTTGATGTTGTACATGTAGTGTAGTGAGTGAGGCGATCAGTGTAACAAGGAAACCCAGTAGGTGCGAGTGAGTGGGACAGCAGACCCGGGTATGGATTTAGAGGGGGCACTAGAGCCCCTGGGGAGCTGGTGCAATGGCAACTTCAGGAAAAGCTGCCATGTTTCTTCTTCATCATCATCATCATTTGTCACTGGTATGTGAGGAGCCAGTGTGGCAGCAAGTGCAGCAGCCAGCAGCATGCAAGGAGCCTGTACAGAAACTGCGGTGGTGGCAACAACTCCCACCATGAGGGTAAATTGTACTGTGGCAGCAGCTGCTAGAGTCTTTTGAATCTCTGGTACAGGTTTCTCCAGCTCAACAGTTCCTGCCATCTCCAGCCTAGGTTGTCATAATTCCAGTTTTGTTTCTGGGAATGTTTCTCCTATCTTGGTCTCATTTTTTATATGGTTGATCTGGAGATAGAGAATTGTAATCCCACTTTGAGAGTCTGTGTATATGGAAGATAACTGAAATGCTAGAGCTGTATTAGTACAACTTCCTGTGCAAACACACTTGATAAAAAGCATCCCTATGGGGTTTTAGACTACTGTAGCTATAGCACTTTACATTCACACCGCACTTTGTGCAAGTATAAGTTTTTTGTGCAGACAAGCCCTAGAGATAGCAATATGAAGAACATATATTCTTGAATGTGAGCTACACGCAGATATAAAAAAACCCTTCAGTTCTGGAGCATCAGGTTTGTTTACATGTGTTGTCTATTTATTCAAACTGAGCTTCCCACTAGGAAACTATCTCTGCATGCAGCCAAATACAGGGAACATTGGCTGGGTTACAGCTTTGCTGCTCAATAGCTCTTCCCAACTGGAGGGTACAAAACTCTTCACCACGAATGGCTTTGATAGCATCACAGTACAGGAGGTAGATACAATAAATAATAGTCCCTTTTACAGCTTGGGAAGCTAAAGCATGTGCTGACTTGTCCATCTTCAGAAGTCAGTGGTCTGTTCCAGGAACAGAAGCCAGGGCTCAGGTCTACTAACTCTGTGTAGGCAGGTTTCCACCACAAAAAATACAGAACTTGGTAGACACCTGGTCAGAGGCTGCCCTGTTAAATGACTGTTTGACCAGAGAAGGATTAGATGTCAAAAATTATTTGATTATTATTTTTTAGTGACTTGTTGGTTACCACCAAGTGCCACCATTAACTCATGGTTTGGAAAGGACAACTGTATATGCTAATTGTTTTTGTCTTATTTATTAGGGCTGTGCGAAGCTTCAGTTGCTGATTTGATTTGGAGGAGATTCGGCCCGATTTGGTGGTGAAATCCCTGAATCTGAATTGAATCAGGAAACCCTTTAATCTCTCTGAATCAAATTGGAAGCCTCCTAATCAATTCGGAGAGATTTGATGATTCAGTCATAGACACAACTTGATATGTTTTTTCTATGTACCTTGAGGTACCAGGCATGGGTCGCATATGCTGAGATGGTGGGGTAGATGGAGCGTCCCACGAGAGCACCAGGAGGGTCCCCCACATGCTTGGCAGTGAACCCAGAAGTGGACCAGAAGTACTTTTGGTCCACTTCTGGGTCTGCTGCAGTTCACTTCCAGGTCCCCCTTGTGCTCCTGCGGGATGCTTCATCTGCCCCACCATTTCAGCATTCACAAGCCATGCCTGATACCTTGAGGCACATAGAAAAAACATCTAAAGCTGTGTCTATGGCCAAATCATTGATTCTCCAAATCAGAATCAAATCTTCATGTAACCTGGGCGGTACTCCAAGAGGTACCCCCTCTCCAATTGAAGGGATCAAAGCAGGTGCACAAGCGCTGTGGGAGGTATAGGGACTCTCCTCCCCCTATAGAACAGAGCCAGACCAGCAATGGGGACTTAACCATATACCTTTTAATGAGGGAACAATACTGAGCACATAACAGGTATAAATCAGAGGGTATAGTGGACACTACAATGCCCCAAGTGGTTAGACACTTTCAATCACTGACAAAAGACATGGTTAACAAAATATAAAATACAAACAGCAAAGCAAACAATACTGGTTGGTGAAATATAAAAAGGCACAATATACAAAATGTCAAATGATGAGGAAATATAGGACCTACGTATCTGGAGGGGGAGAAAACACAATGGCCCCTTTTCACTGGAAGAAGATTTGCTTCTTGTTAGTTCACTCACCCCAGTTGGGACTTGAACTCAGATCTCCATCATGGTAGGCAGGAATGCTGCTACATAGCCACCACTGCTCCAGCCTGTTACGGGTCTTGACTTTCCTGGAGCCCTGGCCTCATGTCAAGCTGCCTGGCCTCTGATTGGAGGAGCTAGAAGCAGAGCTGGGAACTTCTCAGGTTGCTGCTCAGATCCTGGCTGGAGCTGGGGAGCCTCTCCTGCTGGCAATTATTAGAGTGTTTATTTTGTTTGATGTTATGACATTAACTCTGTTTTGAGCAGTGTCCTGGCCACTTCTTACTTTTTCAGACAAGTCTCCTGTCTTTTCTTCTATGACAGATATCACTCTTGAGAAGAATGACCTTAAACACCCACCAAGCAATTTCACTGTTCTCCTTTAAAATTCACCTTTGCTGTCATTCCTAGAACAATCTTGATGACAGATATGCAGCTGGTTTTTGGCCTTGTGGTTTTGTTATGTCCCCACACAAAATCTATTATCCCTTGTCTTATGCTTAAATTGTAAGTTCCTTGAAGGCAGAGATCGTTATCTTGTTGGTGCAGTGCTTAACAGAGTGAGATCCTGGTTTAGGACTAGAGCTCCTGGGTGGTCATGGTAAAGTGAAAAAATGGTTTGTTGGAATTTCATGGATGGCAATTTCAGCCTCATCACTTCTCTTGCTATGTTAAATAGTAAGGGTCTTACTTTCTTCAGAAACCCTTGTAACATCCCTTTGTCTGGTATAGTGACATGGGAGAGCACATCATAGATTTCATAGACGTTTAGGGTTGGAAGGGACCTTTAGTAGATCTTTGAGTCTGACCCCCTGCCCTAGGCAGGAAAGAGTGCTGGGGTCGGGTGATCACAGCCAGGTGCTTGTTCAGTCTCTTCTTAAAGACCTCCACAGTAGAGGGCAGCACCACCTCCCTTGAAAGCCCATTCCAGATTCTGGTAACCCTTACTGTAAATAAGTTCTTTCTGATGTCTAATCTAAATCTGCTTTCTGTTAGGTTGTGGCCACTGTTTCTAGTAAGTCCAAGGGGTACCCTGGTAAACAGCATCTCCTATTTCTTGCTATTCATCCCTCCCTGACAAATTTGTACATGGCCACTAGATCCCCTCTCATCCTTCTCTTGTGGAAGCTAAAAAGATCCAGCTCCCTCAGTCTCTCCTCGTAGGACCTTATCTGCAGGCCCCTAACTATCTAAATAGCTCTCCTTTAGACCCTCTCAAGGTTTTCCACATTCCTCTTGAAGTGCAGCATCCAAAACTGAATGCAGTACTCCAGCTGAAGCCTTACCAGTACTGCATAGAGGGGAAAGATCGCTTCCCTAGACCTGTTCTTGATGCACCTGTTAATGCACGATACAGTGTAGTTAGCTTTACTGATCACTACGTCATACTGACAACTCATGTTCATCTTAGAGTCGACTATGACTCTGAGTTCCCCTTCTCCTGCTGTGCTGCGTAGGAAGTCATCTCTGTGTTGGAGATTCCTTTTCCCTATGTGCAGTGCTTTGCATTCATCTTTATTAAACTGCATCCTATTCTGTTCTGCTCACTTTTCCAACCTGTCCAAATCCACCTGAATCTGTTCCCTGCCAACTAGTGTGTTTACTTTGCCCCATAATTTGGTGTAGTCCGTGAATTTGGACAGAGTGCTCTCCACTCCCTCATCTAGGTCACTGATGAAGATATTGAACAGCACTGGTCCAAGGGACTGAACCTTGGGAGACCCCACTGCCTACATCTTTCCAGGTCAAATCCACTACCACTCTCTGGGTGCCTCCCTTAAGCCAATTCACCACCCAACTGACTGTCTGATCATCTGTGTTGCAGCTGCTTAGTTTATTTATGAGAACAGGATGAGGCACTTTTTCAAAGGCCTTTTTAAAATCCAGGTAAATGACATCAACCTCAATTCCTATGTCTAAGCATTTTGTGACCTGTCATAAAAAGAAACAAGATTATTCAGGAAGGATCTACCTGCTATGAACCCATGCTGGTTGCATTTCAGCATTATTTTTCCTGTAATCCTTAATAATTTTTTCAAAGGTTTTCCCAAGGATAGAGGTGAGACTGATCTATAGTTACCCAGATCCTCCTTCCTCCCCTTCTTGAAAATAGGGACCACACTGGCCCTTTTCCAGTCTGTGGGGGTCTAACCAACTCTAACATTTAACATCTTTGGGGGTTTAGCCAACTTGAGGTGGCTGGCCAATTTCATGGGCAGATTGTGGGGGTCAGTCACCATTTTTGTGTGCTTATCATAGTGTCCCCCCATGCCTTTGATTGGTTAAGGGGACCCAGTGGCTCTGCCCCCAATTGCTGATTGATGAAGAGGGCTGTCTGTCATGAAGCCGTGTCTCTTGTTGCTGATTAGAAGGGCAAGGCCACACAATAGGCAGCCCTCTCAGCCAATCAGTAGCAAGGGGTGGAGACAGCAGCCATCTTGTCTGCTTGCCTTTGTGCCAGCAGACCCTCTCCCCCTTTCCCCCTGGTGGTCAACATGGCCAGGAGGACTGCTGGCTCCCACTGGAAACCAGCATTTTATTTTTACTAAGTTCCTCCCCACCACCTGCAGATTTTGTGGAGATTTGCCTGATCTTGTGAAATTGTGATTTGAGTAGTGTTACCTGTCAGCTCCATGTTCTTGGGGAACCCTGACACAGGACACAGACTGTCTGACTCGCAAAGAATCGCGCCCCCCTCACCTAAACAGAAACTGATTAAGATGCAGTGAGAGACACACCTAAAACTCTCCAGATAAGGGTGACAAAAGTGCAACAAGTGCCCTAGGTCTCATTTGCATCTGAGATGGGAACAGATGACCATTCATTTACATGAGAGATGGAGAACAGAAAACCTGAAGCAAAGACTGCAGTGAATTCTGGGATCAGCGAAGCAGGGGAGCACTGCATGATGGGAAGCTGTGTTCCAAATGCTAATCAACCCCCACACCCAGCTCAGCATTTATCAGACCAGTTCTAATCTGGATTTACAAAGGACTTTTCCTTCCCCCTCCCGCCCACCCCCCCACACCTCTAAGCAGAAGTAAGTTTACTAGGCATCTCGGGCCGTACATTCCCTGGTCCCACTATGGGAGGCCTATGTAAACTTAATTGGCTACAACTTGGTTGCCGGGTTAGGGAATGCTGAGGCAATAGACCGAGTCAGAGGGGGTATGGGCAACATTTGAACAATGGTACAGGGTTCATCACAGCATCCAGCCCGCTGGAGCCCTGACCACAAGTGCTGTCATACTTTTCCCGAGATGATTGGTGGAAGTCCTCTCCACAACAGGTTATGAACACTCTAATAATTGCCTTAAGTCTGTTAAAAGACTATAATAAGATCTGGAAAAGTCATGCTAAGCTGAGGCTTGTTCACAGCAAGTAAATATCCAAAAACCCTGATGCTGCAATCTATTGTTTCTGAAGACACCAGGAGATATCCCATCAAGTATATCTGCTATCCATAGGAATGCCACGCTGGCTCCAAGTAGATGTTTCCTGAGTATCAATCAAGTTCCTGAGATGTTCCACCCAGATAACCCCTTGTCAATAGAAAAGACAATTTGATTTACAATATTGAGAATGCTTGAAAGAAACTGAACTGGGGGTATAAAAATCTGTAAAAGAAGCAGCAGTGTGTGTGCTGACACCACTCGCTTTCTTCTGGAGAGGCTGCAGGAGGAAGATCATCTCCCTTCAAGGATCATGTTGAGAACTTTGACCTGTCAGCTTTGCAACCCGAGTGCCTTGGACTGGTGAGATCCCAGCTCTCTCTCTCTTTTCTCTTCTCTCTCTCTAAGCATAAATTTCTGAACTTGAACTGTATTAGTTAAGCTTGAGCTAAGTTTCCCCAAATACTTAGTGAAACCCGGGTATACTGTGACTGTTTGTGTTTGTTTTTCCTTTGCATGTCTATCACTACTAGTGTCAATATATATTTCATCTACTTAGCAATAAATAACTTTTATAGTCAAACTGGTGGTAACTGGGTATATTTTGCCTTCTTTACTTCTCTTTCCCTACTTGCTCTGTAGCAATGCCCCTCTTACCTAAGCTAAAGATCCCTGTGAAGCCTAGATATACTGTGGGGTCTGCTCCTCAAGAGACTAAAAGATTGGGACGTGCTGAGTTCGAAACACATAAGGGGATCAGCTTGTACAGGCTGATTGACCCAGTTTGGCTCAGACGTGCCCTAATGAACTGAATGCTGGCCCATGAGGGTGTCATCTGGACACCCGGTCGGATTCAGAGGTATTCTGTTTAACTGTGTGCTTGTGTCTGACTGCAGTTTATTGTTGCTCTGATTAACTGATTTTTGGCATATGAGGGTGTCAGCCTGTCCATGCTGATCAACCCAGCCAGGTCAGGCATGTCACATTAATCTGTGTGTGTTTGTGTGTATGACTGATTTGGGGACTGGAGGAACCCAGCCCCACTGAACTGAGTCCTGCAAGATAGCTCCACTGGGGGTGAGGGCTTGCAGAAGGGAGAGATACAGCTCCATAATAGAAACACAAGTAACACAAGAAGCACATTGATAGAATTACCAAGACCCTAGCCCTAATAAATGAGCACACCCCAAAGTAGCAGGCAAATCTGGTAACAGTAGGTCCCTATACATCAACCTCTTCAATACTTGTAAGTGATGTTGAGAGCATTGTCAGATAATCTAGAGATTAATTATATGTATAGATTCACTATTCTTAGTTCTGTTCTTCATTATCTGATGGTACAAATGGCAGGCATTAAGTATTTGGTTAACCTGGATTTGAGGTTTTGCGCACATACAATACTGGGTATGGAATGGTGATTTATAGAGCTCTGCCTATGGGGGAACTGTGAGTCAGTGTGCTGGAATTTACCATGACTTTTTTTTCAAAGAAGAATTTAAAAGTCTACCCACGCACTTCTGCTAGGAGCCTATGCTATTTTCCAGGAGACAGCATTGTATATTAGAACTTTCCTTTTGAAGTATGCTCTGACCTGAAGCTCTTATTATGAGTACTGATTTCTTTCAAAGCAGATATAAAAAAACTTTTAGTATTATTAAGCATTATCTTACAGTTGTCATACCGTTCCTTTAATATGTAAAGCCTTGAGGGGGGTGGGATAAAGCTAGACATTTCATATTTAAGGAAGACTTAATGCTGTGTCATATCGAGGTTGCAGGTATCCAGGGAACTCTTATATTTATAACTGAATATTGGGTAGTTTAAAGATGGTTTGACTAGTGATTATCCAGGAGATGAGATTGGGATAAGAACTGGTTTGAAAATTTATCCAAAAATCTTTGGCAGGTTAGATATTTCTAGAATGTTCTTTTTGATTAATATTTTCCTTTTTTCCAACATAAAAGAAACAGATTTTTTTGAAAATTCTTATTTTTATATACCCAGATTTACTCATAAAGATGACAACCTGTCAAAATTCAATTTTATATATGGAAATTTTAAAAATTTGTTATAATTTTCCAGGTATAGAATCTAGCCATTGAAAGTTTGTCTTAAATATGTCTGCCTCTCACTATTACAGCAGGGAAAATAGGTCTGGGGGGTCAAGTAAATCCTTTGCTGTCTGCTTCCCCCCAACATCCAGGAAAAGGCTAGGTTCAGCCTGCATTGGGCTCCTGCCAAACTCAGTTCACCCAGGCTAGGTCTCCACCAACCTGGATAGGGCCCACCACCCCCTGCTGGCTCAGGTCACATCATACTCAACCTTCCCTTCTTCTCCCTTGTGGCTCCCTGGCAGCTCCCTGGTTACCGATGGCTGCCAGAACTGTCTTGGGGGAGCAGGTAGGGATGGGGAACTCACCTGCCTGCCCTCTGCCACCACCACTTTCTGGGCTGGGCTCAGCTTGGAGAGCAGCGGCAGCAGGCAGTCAGGTTCCTCTTCCTTGCCTGCTCCCTCAGGACAGTGTTGGCAGCACAGGTAAACTGGGGAACCAGGGAACACTGTGGGAGGGTTTTGGGAGGTGAGCTATGAGGGTTGGGGTCTGTGGACTGAGTCCTGAGGGATAGTGTGGGGGTGAGTGGGAGTCCTGGGGTTGGGAGGAGCCTAGAATGGGAGTGGAGGGTAAGGGGGCATGGTTTCTTACCTTTAGGGCTCCCCTGGCTGCCAGTTCTCCCTGCTGTTGCACTGGGGGAATATAGAGCATCCACCAGGAGATGGCTGGGTGTAGGACTTCCTGGGATGATGGAAGACTGCTCCTAACTTGTCTTTGGCCCCGTGAAGCAGGCTAACCTGGCTGCAACACGAGCTGCTTAAGACGAGCTAGAGAGAACCTCACTGGAAGAAGACATTCAAAGGGCACTTAGCTCACGTTTCCCTGTCCTAGCATATGGACACTCCCTTTTTAAGAGCCCTTAACACACCTGAAAGGTAATGTGTAACAACACCCCAAGGCAAGTAGTGCTTGTAGATCCACCCCATCGAGATGCTGTCTGAAGAAATCTAAGATAGAAACTGGAACATTAGTAACTCAAGTATAGTAGGGATTATCACTTGGCACTCCTGCCACTCCTGTGGTATTGATTACTGGCACAAGTCTACTGGGCTGGTTAAAGGGCATTTTGATTTGAAGAACAACCTTTTCTGGCTTTGTAACTTCAAGGTCAATGTAGGAATCCTGTTGAAATAAAAGACATTTAGTCCTAATGCTCTGTCCTGGCCTGCCTTCGCAGTCACTGACTGCTGCTGGTGTATGCCTAAGTTAAGAGCTAGTGTAAGGAGATGAAAAATGTTCAAAGCCATTATGTTTGGGTTTTGAATTTACATGGAGGCTGTCTGGGATGAGGTTGATAGCTGGGTGGCAATGAATGCGGACACAGGGACTGTTTACTCACTTGGAGGAAAAGTAGAGTCTTCCACTCAGCTCAGTTTTGAGAGAAGGGAGCAGTGAAAGATTGGGTAGATGTCAGTTGATACAGCAGATGCAGAAGCCAGATTCACCCACCTTAGGATCTCAAGACCTATTGCCCCTTTAGCTATAAAGTACTTGTCACTTGGTACAGTTTATCCTGAGTTTCCATGTGATGGAAAATTACTGACCTTGTGTTTCTACTTTGCCCTTCTGTCATACAGACATTCACATAAAGGTGTTTATCCACACTCTTAATGTGAAGTAATGGGATTGCTATTTTAAAAATCAATACCAGTATCGCATAATAAGACAGAGGTTATGGATTAATCTGTCAGGAGCTGTTTTAATAGATCTGTCTGACATTTCAGACTACATTCTCTTTCCAAAATATGCATTCACTTTAGATTACCTTTTTAAAATTTGACTGGGTACATATTCCAGGCTGGTAGATGTAAACATTTTACAATGAAATGTCTTGGTAGTGGAGGATATGTTAGACTTTTTCAATTTTTGAAAAATTAAAAGAAGTGTATTTTTCATTGACCTAGGAAACAACCAAAGTCTATCTCACAGTTCACTACAGTTCAGTTGACTGTGGATCATAAAATTTGGAGATTGGATAAGGTGATGTGACAGAACTAGTTCTATTGTTTTATCTTCTTAACTGGATTTGAAAGAATATTTCTACTATTTTCAGTATGAACAGCTGAAACAGCATTGGACTTTGCTTGTGAGAGGCTTGTTACTAACTACAGGGGTCCCTATTCTCTGGCCACCATGGTAATATAAAGATCGAGGTTCAGTCAATGTTCAGATGATAAGACATGCTTTATATAATCTGGGTCTTAAAGTCATCTTAATATACACAGACTTCTTTGAAAAAAAGCCTGTGCTCTACCTGTACATGCCTGCAGATTTCCACTTCTACAACCCTTGAAAGAACAGTCCTGTTCCCACATGCTGTAGTGGATGAGCCTGTATAACAAAAGGACTGCAGACCTTTTACCCCTACTCCATGAGATACTTTGGAAACAAATTTGACAAGTTTCCTTTTTCCCCCTCTCTTCTCTACCAATGCCTAAAGTCAGTTTTTCAGGGCTAAAAGCTAGAAGCTAAACTAAGAGCCAGCTCACTTGGGTTTCATGGTTCCTGAAATCAGACTATCTCAGTCTGGTAACAATGGAAGACAGGCTCACCTTTAGCTTAAGCTCCAAACAAAGGTTTGGAGGAAGCATGTACTTTCTATTTCACAGAGATTTTTTTTTCCACCCAAATTTCCTGGGATTTTTTTGAGTTCTCACGGTGTAAATCCAATATCCTAGTTTGGAACATCCTTATGCTTGGAGTAGGAAGGCAATTTTGAACTGGGATCAACTTCTCTCTCTCTCTTTTGCAGTGTCTAGTTCCTCTAGTCTTACATTCCAAGCTGTTAGACTAATGAATATTTAAGATTAGCTTCATTCTGTTGTGGAGACAGTCAAGTGATCTCTTACTTTATCACAGACACTTACTCTGATCAAAAACTTCACTTCCAACTTAAACGTTGCATTTTAATTTTAGCTACTCCCTTTCTGAATGTTAGCCTCACATTGATGCACAACTTTAAAAAAAAATGGGATGTAAAAAAAAAATCATTTTGGAAGGCAGGACTGAAAAGATCCTGTTGGATCCTCACGTGCAATAGCAGAGGATTGGACTCAATCGCATCTTAGAATCCCACTTCATAAACTAACCAATCTGCACATTAACAACAGTTTGGTTATTTGCCCCTATTATTTCCTTTGGAAGGGTGTTTCAAAACCTGTTCTGTAATGGTTAGCAATATTTTGATTTCCAGCCTAAATCTATTTATGATTCATTTACACACACCTTGTATCATCTTTATTCTTAGTCTAGATAGGTCTGCTTCTTCCCTGGTGTTTAACTCCTGCAATGATGTCTCCTCAAAAGTTTTTGTTGAACTAGGCAAAATGGTTTGGGCTGTTCAATGAGCATTTGTATGTTTGGTTTTTGTCTAAAACAGATAAGGCCTGAATGCCGTAGCTCTTCATATTCCACTTTCAGGAGGTAGCATTTTTTCCTTACAGTTGTGTGGCAGTGTGGGAAAACTACATTGTCTTAATTATTCCTAGACAAACTGTTAATATTGAGAGAGTACACAGTTGGTAACTTAAAATGTTAAAAGCATGATAGGACTTATCTATAGGGCAAACATTCAAAGTCTTTTTGTGAAATTCACTGTGATATGCTAGGCAGGCCCAAAGCTCCATAACAGAGCTGTTTAACTGGTGGCCTGCCGGATGCATGCAGCCTGCAAGGGGTTAATCTGTGGACCCCAGGTTCTCCCTGCTCACTGCTACTCCCCCATCAACAGCAGCCAAGGTTTCTATACTCCCTCAGGCTTTCACTTTTTGGCCCACCCTGGGGGCGGGAGGCATAGCACAGCATAGATTTCTGTGCCACCGGAGCCCTTAAACCAAGGAGGTGGAGTGGTGCTTGCCTGCTTATGCAGTATAGCAGTGGGGGTGCCACCTCCCCATGTGGAGCTGCGGTAGCTATCCCAGCATAACTCTATCAATTGGGTACATAAATAGCATTTTAGCAGTAGGTGACAGGGGAGCAGGTAATAATGCCCTACTTGGTTTTCAGCAAAAAACTCTCAGGGTAAGCCATTTTTTAACACTGTGGTTTTATTCTGATTCTTTTATGGGCAATTTTAGACTGGACTGGGCAAAGTCACCTCAGTTTAGGAGATTAATCCATTGTCATCTTCTTTTTTTTTCTTTGCACCAATTTAAAGGCTATTTACACTCTTCTAAACAACGTCAGACCAGCCCCGTACCCCTGAAAGAAAGGAGAAGTAAAAGTGGCCCTTACTCACTTGAGTAAATTACATTGGTATAAATGTTGTCTGCAGCTTATGCAGGGTAAGTGTATGTAAAAGGCAATGAGGCATTGTTGCCTGATCCACTGCCACTCAGTGCCCAGGCATTACGGTCAGAGCAATCCCAGGAAAAGTGCATCTCAGCCTCCTACATACCCTAATGACTACTTTTTTGTATAAGGTCTATATGAATGACCTCAGGGTATGTGATCATCTGTCTATGCCCTTAGAATAACTTCTTCAAATGCTGAAGGTTGAATTGGCTTAATGTGTTTTATTGCTGAGCTTTTTTTTTTTTGGTGAAAGTAAGCTGTTCTGGCATTTCAAGAAAGCTTCTAAAGTCTTTGTTGAAAAGGCTGGCACCTCCTCAAAGACCTGCAGCTATAAAAGAAGGAGAATCTAAATCTGCGATACATTTACTTTTCTTCTTTCACAAAAATGCCTTTGCTCTTGTTTGGGCTTATGAATAATTTCTCTTTACATTCTGCCTACTTCTTCCTGTGAATTAGGAAGGAAAGCAATTTCTTCTGTGTTTGCGAGTAAATTAACTTAAATTTCTATCTAGGGGGTAGATCTTGTAGGATTTCAACCTGGTCCTCAGCCAGCTATTTAAAATTATTTCCAAACTTCCAATATAGTTTTGTTTAAACTGGGTGCAGCTATACATGCACCCAACTGTGCAGTTATTACTGAGTAGTCATTTAGTACTTGCTTTAGCTAAAGCAGCACTAAGTGACTGTGCAGTAACTGCTTTTACAGTCCCGGTGCCACAAAGGTCATTTCTGACCCTGTTGCAACTGCAAAGTAGCAACGGCCTCACGGTTCATGCCCATTGACGTTACGTTGCCGTAGCAATGAGCTACGTTGCCATAGCATCTTGTGTAGCTGTGTCCACTGATTCTGTTTGCAGATCAGTTATGTTCACCCTAGGCTTATTCTTAGCATGACATGTATCGAAGATTCATTCTAACCAGCTTTCTTTCCTTGCCTCCCAGTTCGTTCTCCAGCACACCTTTTCACTTCCAGACTGAAGTTCAAGTGACCATTTTCTCAGTTTCATTTGGAGTCAGCAAGTAATTTTGCACAATGTTTTCATCAAGCTACTCTTTTTTTGTTTAAATTAGTGAAACATCAGTCCCAGCTTGCCCAAAAGAACTTCAATATTGCAAGGTTACATTTTTGCTTTTCTTCTTTTTTATCATCTCTGGAGGTTTGCTTTTGAAATTATTTACACTGCCTAGACAGTAAAGAGAGCCCCTTAAGATCTATAGTGTAACCATGTAGAATTCACTTTAAGTTCCATTTTTCTTACACTGGCTTGTTTGTACACAATAAATCTTTATCTTGCGGCATGCTGGTTGAATACAGATTTCCTTGCCCAACACACCTGTGGGAAAATAGAATAAAATATAGTTGAACAGAAATGATTCCATATTCATTATATTTGCAATAAA
The DNA here is from genome assembly GCF_052110815.1 of Crocodylus siamensis. Lineage (NCBI taxonomy): Eukaryota > Metazoa > Chordata > Crocodylia > Crocodylidae > Crocodylus > Crocodylus siamensis. Next base: position 177,671,867 of record NC_143398.1, on the reverse strand, counting down.
TTGTCCCATTGCACTCAACTTTGTTTTGCATCTGATGTAACTGAGTGTATAGAAAGCATTATACGGTATGCTCCTTATAGTTCCTGTAGCAGCACCACTGCAGAAGCTAGTCAGTGGGTGTGCCTACGTGGGCTATTAGCACACAGGAATAAACTCTGGTGAATATTGAGCTGGAGTTTATTGCTCTTGGGTGCGCTGTTTGAATGTGTGCCCAGGACTGCAGCATGTTGAGCCTGGTCAGAGCAGCCCCAGCAGACAGGGAGTCCCAGGAGGTCAGCGTGCTAGCCTGGGGCTGCTCTGACCTGGCTCAACATGCTGTGGAAGGGCTAGCTGGAAGGCAGCTGAACAAGACTAGCTGGAAGGCAGCAGCCCTCACACTGAAGCACCTTTGTGCCCAAGTCAGCTGCATTAGCATCTATATGTGTGCTGCTACAGAGTAAAAAAACTCTGCAGCAGGGTAGTACTTGTATTTACAAGTACAAGTACTGCCCTGTTGTGGAGTTGATTAGTTTCCTGCAGCCTAATAGGGCTGCACGTGTAGATATGAGACATCTACTGCAAAGCTATTTAGTCTGCTCTGCAGTAAATGTCTTGTGTAGATGCACCCAGTATGTATAGACGAGCTATGAGATTTGGATTTGTGCTGGTCATATTGACAAGATCAGTCTTATTGTTGTATTGTGTTGTTTTTTGGGGAAAAACCCCAGAATATTGATTGCATCTCTTGGATATTTTACTTAAACTAAACTTCATTCTCAGTGTTAGGCTTAGGTAAACTTATACATGTGCAGTTTCTGACTTGGTGAGTTGTGCCTTTAAAATCAATGAGAATATTTGGGGTGTAAGGAATTTTTAATTCATATTTAGTAATACTGGAGTCTGAAAACACGTGTCAACACCTGTGAAATCGGAACCAAATATAACCTACTGAAATCCTTTCCCTTTACTAGTTCATCATAGCAATGTAGATGATTTTTCCTGGTTGTTGCAATATGTTTGGAAGAGCTGTGTACACATTCCTCCTGCATGCCCACATTGTCCACATGTCCACATTCTCCTGAAAACCCCAAATATTCATGTGTCAACAAAATAATTATCACAAGCTGTTGTTCATTCCATTTCAAATGCCTGTCCAGTCAGGATACAAACTCCATGTGATCTGGGTGATCATTTACTGGGTAATTATGCCAAAATCAGGAATAATCCACAATGCAGTCTCTTTAAAACAGTGACTCAATTAAGAACAGCTAATTTCAGGAAAACAATAATTGGTTTGTAGACAATTAACAGGAAAAAAGTGTAATGTTCTAGAATGAATTGTTTGCCTACCTCTAATTAACTATAGTTAAATCAGCATGCTACAAAATGTATGTAAACACCAAACACCTAATTAGCAACCTGATCAAAGCTTCTATAAAAGTAATTATGTTGTACTGAAAAACATAGTTTCCTATTAAATATTCATGTTTACATCCTTGCTATGCTGATAGCATTCATATTTGAAATGATTTATGCTGCAAATGTAATGGAAACATTCATTAATATATGGAGTGCTGTTAAATTACTTTTTAAACAAGAATGGATAATAAAAACTTGCTTTTCATTGTGAAAAACGGCACATTTTAGTTTAGTAACTCAGTTCTGTATAAGCTCACATATAAATTCCTTTTCGGCTGAAATGCTTTAAGCTTCCTAAGTAGCTTTTTAACTGTTCTCCTTTTGCACTCTGCTAAAATACAAACCATTCTTATATTTAACATGAGAGGATGACTTCACCTGCAAAAATGGGATTCTGGCCCAGATTTTCTGTGTTGCATAGTTTGGCACTTTCTGTGGTTTGGCTCATTGTGCTTCATTTTTCAAATGAACAATAGGAACTCAGATCAGGCCAGACAGGGGAAAAAAAAGAAAAGGAAAATGTTTATTTAGCAATTTAAAGATCCAGAACAATAAAAAATGGAGGCAGTAGAACTCCTGGCATGGGGTCTGAAACCAGATATCTTAGGAGTAATATGCACTTGGTAGAATGGTCTCACTTGGTGGATATAGGCTTTTTAGGAAAGAGGTGAGAGTAAGAGGTGATGGAGTGGCATTTTTTTAAATAAATGGACTCAGCAGGGGAGAAGTAAAAGAGATGGCACACACAAAACATTTCTTTGGGCGAAAAACACTCTACAGATACTTAAAGCCCCATAAATATTGTTTTTAGAATTTGTTGTAGACACGGAATTAGATTTTCATGTTGATAGTGATCTTTTGGGGATTATGGGATAAATGAGTAACTTGGAAATTTTGTGATTATGGGAGACCTAACTTCCCTAATAGATGCTTGCATTAATAAGGCACAAATAGCTGCCTAGATGAGTCAGCTGATTTTGGTCCACTGACTACTGACAGAAAGTCAATGAGAGAGAAAGCTATTTTAGATTTAGTTTGAGTTAGTACTGAGGCTCTTATGGAAGAGCTGTTCTGGAAAATCAAGTGATCGTGAATAAGTTAGTTTCAGTATAAACTGAATGTAGGGATAGGTCTTCAACTAGGGTTTTGGCTTTCAGAGGGCAAATTTGCCAAAACTAAAGAAATTAGCTATGGAAGTCAAATGGATTGTGAACTCAAGGATTTGGGTGTGAAGGGGTACTGCATTATGTTAAGGGAAAATATAATTACTACCTGAAGCTTCTATCTCAAGCCAGAAGAAAAAACTGGTGGTGAAGTGCAACAGAGGAACAGGTACCTCACACCGAATAAAGAGTAAGAAGAATATCTGTATGAACTAGAAAAAGGGATTGATCAAGAGAATTCTTGCTGAGGTCAAAGTGCAGAAATAGAGGGAGAATGGTTGAAAGTCTAGTTGAGCTGGACTTCACAAAGAAATACGAAATCAATAAATCAAAATTCTTTCAGCCGTATAGGAGAAAAAAGTGGAGTCTCTGTATACTTAGGATGGGGAAGAGCTCAATGATCCTTCAGCTGTGGCCCCAGTTACTAAATGACTACTGAAGATTGAGACAAAGTAATGATGAAGATGTATATGAGGATTGTGTCAAGGTATCATGTGGGAATGAGGAAAGGATAATGCAAATTACCATATCTTGGATTGCTAACTGTGTTGCATTTCAGGGGAGGACAGGCAGATCATCTACATTCCAGAATACTGAAAAAACTGGCATATGAAATTACAAGCTCAATAGTTTAGGTCTTTAATGAGTCTGTTTAACTATAGGGTACTAAAATTCAGGTTGGATAAGGAGCTAAGCAATGTTGAAATGTGAATTATCTTTGGAGAGAGATTGAGTAGTGGTCTTTAGGGATTTGTCTTGGGACACATTCTACTTACTGGGTGCATCTACACAGGACATGGTACTGTGCATTAGTGTAGTTTACTGTACAGTAAGCACACAGGTTTGCATGCATGTGCTCTTACTTTGCAGTAAAAACCCTTAATCCTACTTAAATTTGCTATGAGGCAGCCTAAGCATGTCTACCATGTGTGGCAGGGCCGGCGGGCTAGAGCAGGGACTGCTGGAGGAGGTGGTTGGCTCCCGCACCCAATGCCCTGGCCCCCACTTGTGGGTGCATGGCTCTCCTGATGCCTTGGTGGTGGTGGGACTGCTGCTGTTGCTGCAGCCACAGGTGGTGCATGAATTGTCAGGTGTCCTCCACCCACCTTGCCTCCTCCACCCAGGCCTCACAGATGTTATGCAGCACACAGACTGTGATGATGACCCAGAAGAGGTTGTTCTCTCCCCTCAAGGTGGGCAGTGAGGGTGTGTCAGCAGCCCCTGAGGTGGGCGAAGGCACACTCCACCAGGGCATGAGTCTGGATGAGGCACTGGTTAAAGAGGGTCCAGGTGGCCAATGTAGGGCCGCATCGGGCAGGGCAACAGTGGGTAGGCAGGTTCCCCATTGAGCAGGGGAGGACCATGATTGTGCCCAGTTGCAGCTCTGGCACACCTGGCAGAAGGCACCACTCTTCACTTGTTCCCACAGGCCAGAATTGTGAAATTGGGATGTGTAGTGAGGCCCTATTTGATTTGGATTCAGATTTAGCCCAAATCAGGAACAGTGATTTGATTAGTTGATTTGGATTGCTGTTTCTGATTCAGTTTGGCCCAATCCGAATCTGAAGATTTGATGCTGATTCAGAGAATGAGCAATTCAGACATAGACACAGATTTAAATGTTTTTTCTATACACCTCGAGGTACCAGCACAGCTTGTGAACACTGCAATGGTGGGGCAGATGGAGCATCCCACAGGAGCATGGTGGGGCACTCCACATGCTCAGCAGTGAACCCGGAAGTGGACTGGAAGTAGTTCCGGTCCATTTCTGGGTCCGCTGGGGAGTGTGCTGGGGGGCCCCTGTCCCCCTGGCCCAGTGATTAGCCATGGGGGGACCACAGGTGCCACCCCAGATCCAGGAGGCACCAGTTGCTGAGTCAGAAGGGTGCGGGGAGTCCCCCAGTGTGCTCCCTGGTGGACCCGGAAGTGCACTGGAAGTGCTTCTGGTCCACTTCCAGGACTGCTGCTGAGTGCACTGAGGAGCCCCCTGCTCTTCAGTGGGACACTCCATGTGGCCCAGCATTGCAACATTCATGAGCTGCCTGGTACCTAGGGGTATGTAGAAAAAACATTTAAAGCTGTTTCTATGTCCAAATCGCTGAATCTTTCTGAATCTCTCCAAATTGATTTGGAGGATTCCAGTTCAATTCAGAGAGATTAAAGGGTCCTCTGGGCTGGTTTGGATTCAGAGATTCAGCCACCAAATTGGGCTGGATCTCTGCTGAATCAAATCAGGGACCAAAGCTTTGCACAGCCCTATTGTGAAATACATAGCATGCTGCCTGCCCAGCTCACATGGGTGAATGTGCTGCGGTGATCCATGATGGCCTGCAGGACCATACAGTGATATCCCCTGAGGCTGTAATAGGGGTGGGCGGGCATCCAGGGCCCCCAAACACTGGGGGAATCCCAGTGCACAGAACCCCACCACCGCCACCAGGGGGTGCAATTGGCACATTTCTCTTGGGCAACGAAGAAGCTTGCCAGAGAGCAGCAAGTGGGGCTGGCTTTTAAAGAAGGCTGCCAGGTGCTGCTAGCTGCAGTCAGAGCCTAGAGCTCCCCCCAGTGGCTGCAGGTGCCCGTTGCAGGGATACAGGGAACTGGGTGCAAATCTGCTCCCTAATCATTGTATGTGTAGAACCCTGTCTGAAAACCCTTAGCTTACACCAGAGTAAATCTAGGCCAGATAAAATACACTCACTGTTTTCATTAGCAATCTTGGTGTGAGAATTAGACCTATGCTTAGTAAAACTTGCAGATAACAAAGTTGCAAGATATTGCCGACAACAAAGGGGACTGGATTATTCTACAGGAAGAGCAATTTCCCTGTGGTTGCTGAAGGCTGTTATTGTCCATGGAGTCTAATTGTCTTCCCAGATGAAGAGAGAAAACTAAATCCTTTGTTTTTGTTAACTGTCACAATCTGTTGATCTGACAGTCAAACATCCCAGCAGTTGACAGATCTGCTTATCATTAAAAACATGAGCGCAGCCAGTGCACAGTGACTCCCTGTTCATTTCCATTGGACTGAACCAAATGCCACTTGGAGGAAATCCTTCTTGTTTTGTGGTTAAATTGTCTAGGCTTAGCCAGATTGTAGGGCTGTGCAAAGCTTTGGGTGCTGATTCGATTTGGAAGAGATTCGGCCCAATTCAGTGGCTGAATCTCCAGATACAAATGCATCAGGGGACCAATAAGAATGTCTGAATTGATTCGAAGCTCTCTAAATCTTCGGAAAAGATTCAGAGAGCTTTGATGATTCGGGCAGTCCCCACCCACTGCAGCAGGGAGGTGGAGCCAGACTCCATGCTGTTAAGTAGGGGGCAGGGGAAGGGAGGCTGGGGAAGGGGACCATGGGGGGACCCCTGCCAGGCCCCATCCCCTGTCTGCTCCCTCAGCACCCCCTGACTCCTACCCCCTCCCCCAGCCCCCTCATTGCTGCCTTGCCTGCCCCAGCTTGTGCCCCACTTACTGGGTGCTGCTGGTTGGGGGTGCAGTCCCTGGTGCCCCCCACTGCCCCATGCTGCATGGAAGGCTCTGCAATGAGCCCCCCAGCTTTGACTCTTTAATAAAAAAAGAGAAAAAACACTGGGACTCACCACTCCTGAAGTATCCTCAGGGTTTCAGGGGGCTCATGGAAGAGCCCCACACATGGCAGTGGGCAGCAGGGATCACCCCCGCTTGGGAAGGAACAGTGAGTTGGGGGGTTCTCTTTTTTTTCCTAAAGGGCTGGAGCTGGGGCCAGCAGGGCAGTTGTGGGGGGGACTGGGACAATGAAGGGGGTCAGGGAGGATCATGTAGAGACCCCATGCAGTGTGGGACAGTGGGGGGGGGGCAGTGGGGGCCCAGGGGTTCAGTCTTGGCTTTTTTTGTGTGTTTTGGACTGGGGAGGTGTGAGTTTGGGATTATCCCCCAGTTTTGAACTTGTGGCCCCCTGGCTGTGGGGCCAGTGCCCAGGCCTCTGGGCCAGGGAGGGTGGGGCTAGGCTCTAGATTGGAGCAGAAAAGGGGGCACAAGCCTCGGGACACCAGAAAAGGCTAGAGCCTTGGAGTCAAACACTGTTTAGTGGGTTTAGATGAGGAGGCCTAGCTAAAGAAAAACAGGGGTCAGGCCTATAACATACACAATACAATAGGCAGCCTCCCACTCACAAGAACATCATCATAATTTCCACCAAGACATGGAAGGTAAGTATAGGGCGGGACATAAGAATCCCAAAGAAGGCTCCAAGGGTTCCCCACGCAAGATGCAGATTACTAGGAATGGTGGCACTGGGAAGGGCAACGTGTTACAGTAGTGCATTGGTCAGGAAGTTTCTCATGGTAATGTATACCCTGAGACAATGGGTGACCCGAATGAAAGAAAGAACCCTTGAGTCCAAGAAGAAGACAGGAAAGACGGGACAGACCCATATCATGGATATAAAGGCACAACTGGGGTTAGAACTCATGGGCCAAGTGGTCCAGGGTCTGCAGCAACAAGTAGAAAGACAACAGGCATGGCTAGAGAAGATGGGGAGGGACATATTGACAAACCAAGCTTCCTCTGCAGGCATTTGTGGGTATTGTGCCAGGGTTTACCCAGAGCCAGGAGAGGAATGGCCCACACTGACTGTGGATGTTAGGCTGGAGGGACAGAAAACACGAGCTATGTTAGATTCCAGCTCATCACACACAATAGTATGGAGAGACGTCTTACCAAGAGGAGAGAGGGAAGTGGCGGACCAGATCACCATTCAGTATTTGTGCAGGGAGGCACAGAGACAAGACTGAGTGTGGGTCACTCTGCAAGTGGATGAGAAAGTACTCTGAATAATGGTTGGAGTGGTTGAGCAATTACCCTACCTGATGATGATGGGATGTGACTGGCCGGAGCTTCTGACAGTTATAGGTCAGGCACACAGTTTGAGTGGGGTGAGGAAGAATGGAGATATCCCACAATGCTACCCTAGGCACACTAGGGGAAAAACCTCTGAGGAGAATGCAGGGGCAGGAGAAGGCCCCAGCTGGAGACCACTTGGAACCAGGAAAAGATGGTGCAAGACAGCAAGGTCCAAGGTGGCCCTTGGGGATGAGCCTACAACAGAGGTATTCGCTGGTGAGTCTGAACTGCCTCTATCAGATGAAGAAGCAGAACAGCAGGTGGATGAGGCACATTTGTGGGAGAATGAACATTTCAGACTGAAACAGAGCAGAGAGGAAGGGTTTTGATATGCCTTCCAGGAACACCTAGCCCAGAGGAATGGGGAAGTTCTGAGACCAGAGCTGATGCAGACCACCCTGTGATTTGAGGTGAGGAACGATCTTCTATATAGAGTTGAATGAATCAAACATGGGGAAGAGGAAGTGGTACAATTGCTGGTGCCTTGGTGATACCAAAAGGCCCTACTGAAAGTGGCACATGAGCTCACTATGGGTGGACATTTGGGGCAAGACTCACATTAGGGGAAGATTTTTTTGGCCCAGGTTAATATGGGAAGTAGCCAAGTACTGCACATCCTGCTCTGTGTGCCAAAAAGTAAACCCCAGTCGTCCTCCAAGAGCACCATTAGTACCACTACCATTGGTGGCAATCCCCTTTGAGTGGGTAGCCATGGATGTTGTGAGGCTACTGACAAAAAGCAGTGCAGGGCACCAAGGTATTTTGGTCCTCATGGACTATGCGACAAGGTATCCGGAGGCTGTACTTACGCTGATGGTGTCCACACCCAAGGTAGTAGAAGAATTATTAAAAATATTCTCCAGAGTGGGGCTCCCTAAAGAACTGTTGACAGACCAAGGGACTAACTTTACATCTCATGTGTTCAAGGGAGTGAATAAAACACTGGGAATCAAACACCTAAAGACCATGGTATACCACCCCCAAACCAACGGACTAGTGGAGCAATTTAACAGGACCTTGAAACAGATGCTGAGAGAGTTTGTGGTAGAGAGTCCCCAGAAGTGGGACCAGATGCTACTGCCCTTGTTGTTTTCAGTAAGAGAGGCACCCCAGGCCTCAACTGGCTTTTCCCCCTTTGAACTGTTATATGGATGACAACCAAGAGGCATTCTTGATTTGGGCAAAGAAAACTGGGAAGAGCAACAAAGTAAAGACCAGAACCTAGTTCAGTATGTGATACAACTGAGAGAATGCCTGGAGTGAGCCTGGAGGGAAGCTTTAGGAAATCTGAGGGAGGCCCAAGAGTGGTAAGCAACCTGTTACAATCGAGGCGCTTGGGAGAGGAAGTTAGAATTAGGAGATCGTGTACTGGTTCTCTTGCTGGATAAGGAGAGTAAGTTACTAGCATGATGGCAAGGCCCTTGTGAAATAACATGCCAAAAAGGGCCCGTAGAGTATGAGGTGTATCAGCCAGATGAGCAAAAGAAAAAACAGATATAGCATGTTATAACATGCTGAAGCCATGGCAAGAATGGGAGGGCCTGTACTTGGCCCTCCAACCAGATGAACCAAAACTAGGACCCTTCCTTGGGGAGAGAGAAGTGGGAAGTGAAGTGGAAGTGGCTCCCTAACTCCCAGAAGAGCAGAGGCGGCAGGCAAGGGAACTAGTGAGGATATATGGAGATATGGAGACATGTTCCAAGAGGTCCCCGGGGAGGCATGATGCATCAAATAAAGACCCCTTCAGGTCAGGTGATCCGCAAGAACTGAGGCGAATCCCACAACAACTCCAAGGCCAGATAAAGGAGGAACTTGGGATGATGTTAGAGAGAGGCATAATACAAGAGTCCCGAAGTGAGTGGCACAGCCCCATTGTGGCCGTGCCAAAGCCAGATGGAAAAATTAGGCTCTGTATCAACTTCCAAAAAGTAAACGTGGTGCTCAAGTTCGACGAGTACCCAATGCTGAGGAAAGACAAAATGGTGGAGAATGTAGGGCAAGCCAGCTATATCCCCAAGTTGGATGTAGCAAAAGGCTACTGGAAGGTCCCCTTAGCACCCAAGGGCCAAGAAAAGACTGCATTTGCCACCCTGTAGGGCCTATTTCATTTCCGATGCATGCCATTTGGATTACACAGGGCGGCTGCAACATTTCAGTGGCTAATGGACAGAGTCCTGGCTCTGCATAGAGGTTATGCTGCAGCATATATAGATGATATTGTGTATACCGCAGATTGGCCCAGGCACTTAACAGCACTGCGGGCGGTATTGCAGGGCTTAAGGAAGGTGGGGTTGACTGCCAACCCAAAGAAGTGCACCTCATTTCACAGACTTAGCGGTACCTTTGACCAAAGTGGTAAAAGCAGCGGCTCTCACCAAAGTGAGATGGACACCAGAAACAGAAGCAACATTTCAAAAGATGAGGAATGCACTATATATACAGCCACTACTATATACGCCTGACTTCAATAAACCATTTGTGGTATTGACAGATGAGACCAACTGGGCTATTGGTGTGGTATTGGTCCAAAAGGAGGAAGGGGAAGAACATCCGATAGCATACATCAGAAGAAAGTTATACCCTCTGGAAAGAAATTATGCTATGATAGAAAAGGAATGTTTGGCGATCAAATGGGCCATAGAAATGCTCTGATATTATCTGTTAGGCTGGAAATTTACATTGATCATGGATCACGCTGTGCTGCGATGGCTACAGACTATGAAAACCAATAACGCTAGGCTGATGAGATGGGCCCTCAGTCTCCAACCATGCTGTTTTGAGGTGGAGCATCATCCCGGGACTAAGAATGTAAGTGCTGATTTTTTTGTCAAGACAATATGAAGAGGAAAAGGGTCCAGAGGACAAGGGAAGACCCCAGACAAAAGAGAAGAGAGGGGGGTGTGTAACAGGGGACCGTAGCCCTGTTACCGGAAGAACTTTCTGGGCATGGAGAAGAAAGGGTTAAAAGCTGAGCCTGGCCAGCTAGTCAGCTAACCAGAAGGGGCAGGACTATAAAAATCCTGGGGTGAGTGGCAGTTAGGAGGTAGCCGCTGAAGGGGATGGACTGCCTCAGAGAGCTCCATGAAGGAGAGGCCCAAAGGCGAGAAGAGGGGAGCCCCGGAAGCCCTGGAGAGCCAGGCAACCGCATCGTTGCAAGGACGTGAGCTGACGGTGGGGAGCTGAAGCACGGGCCCTGTGAATATAAGCGGACATGATTTTTTTTTTCCTTGTTCACATTAGCTGGGGGCAGTTATTACCCATGGATGGGACTATTTATGTTTTTTCCTTTTTGATTGATGAATAAGATTAGTGGCTTGGATGAGGCTATTAGGGGAAGGAGGAGGCCTCATTTTTGGGGACCCACTACAGAGTGGGGACCCCGGCGCCAGGGAGGGTGTGGCTTTTGGGGGTGGGGCACAGACCCCGGTGCCTCAAGGTGCAATCTTAAAAAAGCCAGGGAGGCCTGGTGCACCAGGGGTAGTCTTGTTTTGTTTTTTTGTACTTTGGACCAGTGAGGTATGAATTCAGGGTCATCCCTCAGTTTTGAACTTGCAGCCCCCTGGCTGTGGGGTTAGCACCCGGGTCTCTGGGCTGGGGTGGGCCGGGCTCCAGATTGGAGCAAGAAAGGGGGCCACAGACCTCAAGACACCAGAAAAGGCTAGAGCCATGGAGTCAAACCCTGTTTAGTGGGTTTAGATGGGGAGGCCTAGCTAGAGAAAAACAGGGGTCAGGCCCATATAGGGGAAAGGCCCCAAAATACACAATACAATAGGCAGTCTCCTGCTCACAAGAACATCACAATAATTTCCATCAAGATATGGCAGGTGAGTATAGGGTGGGACATAAGAACCCCAAAGAAGGCTCCAAGGGTACCCCACGCAAAGCACAGATTACTAGGAAGATGATGCTGGGAAGGGCGATCTCTTACAAGCACCTTGGATATATCACTTAACTTCTATGGCTCTCTTTTATCCTTTGTTTTAGGCCCCTCTACATGTGCAGGTAAAGGCTTGATAGAATCGAATCTGTCATCCATACAGTGTTATGCCACACATGCCTAGCAGGAAGCATGATTGCATGACTGTGGGCTCCCCATGCACTGGCAAGAAGCAGGCTCCCCAGGCTGGGAGCTCTTTCTGCTGAAGGTCCTCCATGCACCCCTGCAGCTGGGAGACCACAGCGGCTGTGATCTGCTAGCTGCGGGGCACCAAACACACCCCAGCACTGGAAGATCACAGCAGAGCCCCTCAGCTGTGGACTCGGATCCCGGCAGCTGTGGGGCATTGCTGGAACCCAGCGTCCACAGCTGTCAGGCATTGCTGGGCTGAGAGCAGCAACTCTGGTCTCCCAGCTTGGGGAGACTGCCCACATGTACAAATTAAAGCTGGATAGATACAGCTATGAAATTATGACATATTTTCAAGCAATAACATTATAGCCGGCTGGACCTTTTTAAGGTGCCATAGTTAATTTGGATATGTAGCTAGTCTAAATTTATTGTTCAATTAACTGGGCAATTGCGTAGCTATAATGTGTAGAGAGGGCCTTAGATTAAGATTCTTACTTAATTGGGATAGGAACATTATAATAGAGTATGCAGTGCCCTGGACTTTATAACATTATAACTGAGTATGCATAATGGGCCCTGGTGTGCCAACGAACAGAGTCTACATCTTAAATGCAAACATTTTTCTACCTCTAAGTCCAACATGTCCACCCATGTTCCTGAAGAAAAGGGGTTCAAACGCCAAGGATGCTCCCTAGCCTCTGTCCATCAGAGGCTTTTTCTAAGTCATTATCTTCCTCTCCCACCCTGCGAGCCCGACTTTTACTCTCCAAAATAAGCTGCTAGAGCAGGTGTGGATCTTCACTATTGTTTCAGTGTCTATCTAAGCCATTCACCCCAAACTCCATAATGGTCTTGGAAAAGCAAAACATTTAATTGAGTGAATCAGATGGTTCAAATTTGCGTTTTACTTTAGTCCACTTATTTTTCATTATAATACTTCATGATTGACATAAAGTAAAATCTAAATTGCCCTTTTAAAGAACACATTGAAGTTTTGCTTGGTGTTTTTAGGGACATAGGCTTGACAGCATCAGTTGATTAATAATTAATATAAATTAATGGCCAAGGAAAGATACCTACCTTTGCGACTCTGTAATTACTGGAAGCTTTCTCATATATTTTTCATAAGTGTCTTTTCATTGTAGGACTCTTCAAAAAAAAGTATGTTTAGTGTTTACATTGCATTTAACAATGATTTTCAGTGGATATTGACTGAAGTGTATTATATTGATCATATTATTGAACCTCACTCTGTGGGTTTTCTTCTTTGGAATATGTTTTACTTCCCTATTGTTCCTTTTGTGATTATATGGATAGAGCTGCCAGTTCTACATATTAAAGTTGCCTGACACTTCCTATTTGAGGACTCTTTTTAGTTGCTTATTACTTTGCCAGTTTAAGAGTTTGGGATGAAATTTTTCATGTCGGGTATATGCCTAAGCTGATTTTCTTTTTCATTTTTTTTGAAAGTTTTAGCCCATGTCATTTGACAGTGTGAGAATGAAGAAATACATTGTCTTTTTTTGGCAAGATGATAAACTTGTTGAAGCTATAGCTTCAGATTTTGGAGCTGGGGCCCAGATTTGATATGGACTAGTTTTTGTGTCAGGACATTGCTTTTTTGAAGTTCTACTAAAAGTCACCCTAAACTTAGCCTACTTACAGGCCTATAAAAATCTCTTGTCACCTGCCCAACTCATTAGAGCTTTGAAGATTGAATTGCTGAATATTTCATCCATATTAAACAAGCTCCAGACCCTTGCAGTTTCTTCCTGTGACATGACTTCACATGCAGCATTCTCAAATTCTTTTTCCCTTAATCTCTCCATGCCCCAGTTCTCCATCTATAAAATGGGGACACTTAATACTATCTATTTGGGCTATTCCTACATTTCACCATGTGCTCTCTGTTCCATTCTTCCATGCCCATGTTTCTGGACTCCCTGCAACTCCTACATCTCCTTATATCATCTCCATATCCCCTCATTTCCCTTCACCACACATTATGATTCTGTGTAACTCATTATCGCAATCTTGTTTCTCTCTGCAACATAGGTTGTTTGGGGTAAATTGGGAGACAGGAAAGATATTATTATTAATCAAATCATTAATATTTAAAGCACTTCAGGATAGTGATGAGTGTCCCAGGAACGCATTAGTAATTCTGTCTTCAGAGCAGGGTGCAAAATGGTATGCAGTAATTAAGGCGTGTTGTCACACGTTGAACAATGAGAAAACAATATTTTGAATAGCTGCACATTAACTGAGCATCTTCCATTCTGTGCACTGAAGCAGCTGAAAATAATAGCCTGTGGATCTATAATTAAAGACTGTTTCTTAATACAGAGGACGTGGGGAAGAGAAGGTAGCGGATCAGTAAAGGTTGCCTAGGCCACTTTAATATTGACGTTGCCGAACTTCTGAGTGTTCAACTTGGCAATTTTAAGCTTTTACTAGTAGTTTGTCATTTACTAGAAAGAGAAACTATTAGAACTCAGCTATTTTTTTTCTTCTTGTTGCTGACTATCAGAATTGTGGTAGGGCTGCAGAGCAGCTGGGAGTAAGTAAGAGTATCTTAAAATAATATCAAAATACAATACTGAGGCAGATGTCAAGAAAAACAAGGGCTCATAGTGACTGTAATAGTTTATGCTTCTGGTTTAGGGTAAGTACTCTAATGAGAGAGGAGCAAACTGGCAGAAATGGGTGGTCAGATATAACTTCTGTGCTTGTCAGCTGTTTGACAATTTCTGTGTCACTTCTAGTAAACCATGAGAGGTACACACTTAAGAGATAAATTGACCTCACTTGAACAGTTAACTACCAAATGCTCAAATACAAGACAAGGTTTCTTCCCCCAATCAGCATAAGGAAAAAGCCCCTCATTTTACATTTGCATACAAGGAAACCTCATTAAATATATTGTTTATCATCAAGCATTTGCCAAAAGCAGCATGTGCTCAATAATGGAAACGATCTGTGAAGCTGATGAAATATAACGAACACTGAACACATGATATGCATTGGGCAAGCAGGCTGATGGGAACCTTATTAATTTATTTATCTATTGTCCCTAAAAAACAAAATGGGTGGGTGTTCCCTTCACAGGAAACTGGACTAGGCCTGGAGGTACCACTTGAAGTAGATGTCCCTGGACCAGTGGATGATGTCAGACACCATGAGGCACTGCATCAGCGTGGTGTAGTGGTGGGATATGTGTCAGACATTCAGGATGCTCCTGTTGTTAGGGTCCCATGCTCTGAGCACCCTGATGATCAGTGCCTTGACCATCATGTTGTAGCCCCGGCTCCTCAGGATGTTCGCCAATGGTTGGTACTGCTCTTGTTTCCTTTCATAAGCCTCAACGAAGGCTTGCCAGTTCTCAAAGGGGATGGTGACATCTACCATCACAACATGCTACATTTAATCTTAGTCAAAAAGGCTAAAATGCTGATAGGAACCTTCCCCTCAGCGCCATCTCTTTTTTCAAGTCATAGTGAGCCACTACATTGCATACATTTTTACCTCCTTTGTGTTCCCATAGCTGAGCTGTGTCCTTCTTTCTCATTTCCAGTGATTCCTGTTTCATCATCAGCCTTAAATGCCTGGCAAACATCCACAAATGGAGCCCTAAACAGTTCACCTAGAATCCCTCTGAAGCTCCCTTTCTTAGCCTGTTGCATATGAAGTGTTTGTGATGTCAAGCCAGACCAGGTTGCCCTGTACCTTATCTGCATATACATTTTTGGAGGATTCCAAGACTCATGACAAGAAAACCCAGTTCCAGTTGTTAGTGTGGGGCTTATTAGCACATGGATCCTTGTGGTTGGGGGGCATATCTGGAGCAAGCAGTGAATATATACTGAGCAGTGCTGAGATGTAAGTCACCATGGGTTGAAATGCTGTTGACTGGTGAGACCCACTCCAGTGAACTGTATGGTAAATCTTGAGCCTTTGGCTTTGTACTAATATCGTCCATAGTTTGTACTATGTATATGTAGGTGTGCTAAAGTGATGCTCAAAAGCAGCAGTTTGAAAAAAAAAACACAACATGCATGAATTCTGATACATTAAGTACATAGATACTGTATGTGAATTGCTACAGCTATGTTTAATGGCAAAGTAATAGTTTTTCAGATTTTCTCCTCACTTCCATGTGCTCAGGAAGAGCAGGGTCTAACAGTAAGGATAGTGGGAGTGGGCTGCTAGTGGAAAAAACTGGGGGGAAGCAGAGAGCAAAGGATCTACCTGACCCTCCAGATATATTTTCCATGCTGTAGCCTCTGGAGTTCATTTTTGTTTGCTTGACCCTGGGAAGTGAATATTGAGAGGAAATATGACCGTGACTTATTTTTATTCATATGTAGATTTAGATAACTGCTATTGTCCCCTTTTCTATTTCAATAGTGAATTGAATTAAAAGAATCCATTAATTAATTAAAGGACTTTTATTGACTTCAGTAGACTTTGGATCAAGCCAATAAAGATGAGTTATAGAATGCTCCTGGATGCAAGACATGTTGTCTTGCTCTCAGTATTTTACTCAAAGGTAACTTTTCTAGGAAAAAAATCCATATCAGGCACAGTATCTAAAATAGACAAACAGTATGAATGCAGTTAAATTTCTCTAGTGGCAGCATGTTGGAATGGGAATAGAAAGGAAGAAATGAGCAAAATCACACAAGTAATTCCAATCATGTTCAGCACAGGGATAATGTGCACTAGACTAGGCATAATTTGCAGATAGATTTCTGTACTTCAATAATTTTACATTTAGCTAAAGCTGATATACTTAGTATATTGTAGCTGTTTCCTTTATATTAAATTAAGCTGTCTGAAAGCGTCTTCCAAAGTCATTTATGTTTGGAAAAAACTTGCTATTTGTGTATTGATACTATTCATCTTCAATTTGAGCTTACCATGTAAAATCTGGCATAAAGTTAATGAACAAGCTATACATCTCAAACAGAATGCATTATCCTAATTATCTGTTTATTATTAATAAACAGAATGAAAATTATTTTCTGTGTCTTGCAGCATTCCCTCTAAGCTGTGTGGTGTGCATACACCGTGTGGCTTAGAGGGAACACTAGTGTCTTGTTACTTGTACAGTTTGGATGAAAGTGTTATATTATAATGATTAAGATTAAATGGACTACTTAGAATGCATTGGTATTGTAGCAGTATTACTACTATAAATTCTGCTGTAAAAGGCATTAAATGTGAGCTGCAAGAGCCAATTTTTGAGTGTACCGTATGGATCTAGAATGGCTTACTCTGAAGTGAGTGGAATGGGAGGATTTAGTGTTTGTAATACATAGAAGATAACATTTCAGTTTTCTTTGATTTCTAAAACACATGTTGCTGACTTTGTTGTCAATTCTTCAAACATGCACAGAGGGCTAAATATCTGTTGGATTGTCCTGGCTAAATGATAACCTAGATTCTGATCTTATTTGTGCCTATGTAAACTAGGAGCAGTTCCCCCGCATATTATTATTTTAGACTAGTGAAATGGTTGGAATCAGGATCAATTAAATCAATTAAATCAATATTTTTAGAAATTAATAGTAATTTAGGTGCCCAGCTTTGGGTAAGCATTTATAGTGGACATGTAGTTCTCCAAAGGGTGATTTCTGAAAACAAAATGATTCAAGCTGAAGTGCACACCTTTGAAAATCATGCACCGTGTTTTCCCATGAACAAGAAAACTATCATCTTGATTAGATTCTGGCTTTTTTCTTTGGTTTCTTTAAAGGTAATTTTACAGAAAGAATCTAACATAGCATCCTGTTCAATATTACCAGTTAATGTTTCACACTGAAACTTAACCACCATGCATTCTGGACTAACATGCAAATTAAGAAAGCACTCACCTGCTCCATGCTGTGCACTTCTGTTATTTTTAGCATAAGTCAATGCTTTTAGGAAATTAAACTCTTAAAATTGATTTTAAATACTTGTGGAGAAGACAGCAATATAGAAAATGAGACAGTAGAGGCTCAACTCTTTACTTTTTCAGAATCCAGTTCTAAAGGCTTATATAAACCCTTAGGCTATATTTTCAAGGCAAAAGAACTCCCATCCATGCATGAAATTGGTTTTTAAGTATCTGCTTAGACTGAGACTGGCACAACATCCTGAGGAACAGCAAAATAGGCTTGCCTAGTAAATTTGAACCTTTTTAATTCTCACTTTTTATAGATCATGGGCCTGCATAATTGCTTGAATACTTATCTCCTTTAGTTATATCATTTTCAAAGTGTTGCTGCCCATAGACATCATTAAATATTACACATATCCATAATCAATATCTTGAAAAGTGAATGACAAGAAGTTAGCTAAATCGGCGGGCAAGCAGGAAGGGCCAGGAGGGAGACTCCTATTAGGGCAGGGCAAAGGCACTGCACTAAGCTAAAAACAAGCAGCAACTCCTATGATGGTGTTGACGTGGAGTGCAGCCAGGGCCCCTGCCCGGGGGAAGCAGCCTACCTGGGGCTTGTCTGAGGCCTCTGCCCAGACAGAGCCCATGGGGGAGCTGGTGTCCCCCCATCCCCTGGCCTGCAGGTCTGGGCAGGCAGGGATTGGGGACCCCCATACCTGTCCTGCAGGTGCCCGCCCTAGGGCCCTGGAGGCGCAGGTAAGGGAGCTCCAAGAGGAGGTTAGCAGGCTGAGGGGAATCTGGGAGGTGAAGGAAGAAATTGACAGCTATTTCCTTTCCCTGCAGGGCCACACACCTAAGGAAGAAGCACCTTGGGAAGTGCTCTCCACTGCAGTGGCAGGTGGTCACCTCCAGAACCAGGGCTGCTCATAACACAGCAGTACCAGTTCCTCCAGTCTGACTGGAGAACAGGTATGAGGCCCTGGCAGCACTGGAGGAGAAGGAGGGAGAGGAGACAACTGGAGAGGAGGCAACTCCACACTCTCCACACTTCGAACAGGCTGAAGGAGCTAAGCAGTCCTGGAGGAGAAAGCATCGAGTGATCGTCATAGGCGACTCCATCCTGAGAGGGACAGAGGCCCCATCTGTCGCCAGGACCCCTCGACAGACGAGGTCTACTGCCTACCCAGAGCAAAGATTCATGACATGATGGGGATGATCCAGGCCACAATCCAGACCACCGATTACTACCCCATGGTCCTAATCCATGTGGGTACTAATGATGCGGCCAGGAGAAGCACTGATCACCTGATGGTGGACTACCATGCTCTGGGGGGCGTGTTGAAGGAGATAGGTGCACAGGTGGTATTCTCTTCTGTTTTACCAGTGAGCAGACATGGAAGATGGCATAAGACAGGCATCACAGAGACCAACTGGTGGCTTCGGGATGGTGTCCTGAGGCGGGCTTTGGTTTCCTTGACAACTACCTGCATATCACAATGAGAGACATGCTTGGGTGGGATGGGCTCCACCTCTCCCCTAAAGGTAAGTGTGTGTTCTCTTCTAGGTTGGCGGATCTCCTCTGGCGGGCTTCAGACTAGGCTCGTTGGGGGAAGGGGAAGACGGAGGAGGAAGCCTTGGACCGCTAAACCAAGCAGCACTCACAAGTACAGCCCAGCCTAGACCAACGAGTGGAACATATACACAGGTAAGCAGCAGGGGCCAGGGCAATGCTGTGATTAGGGGGCCAGTGCACACATCCACAAGAGGCCTCAAGTGCCTCTATACAAACACTCGTAGTATGGGAAACAAGCAGGAGGAACTTACCCTTCTGCTAGCTGACACCAACCCAGACATAGTGGGGCTCACTGAAACGTGGTGGGACCCAATGCATGACTGGGCGGTGAATATCAAGGGCTATAGGCTGTACAGGAGGGACAGGACAAGGAGGAAAGGTGGGGGTGTGGTGCTCTACATTAAGGAGGAATACACATCCTCATCAGGTAGCACAGAGTCAGAGGAGGGGCACACGGAAGTGCTCCGGGTTAGAATACAAGGCAGTCGAGGGGAAAAAGACTTAATGGTGGGGGTCTACTACAGACCACCCAACCAAGGGAAAGAGCTAGACCAGGAATTCTTAAGTCAGCTCACGGAGGTAGTTAGGTCAAAGGACGTGGTCATCATGGGTGACCTGAACTTTCCGGACATCTGCTGGGAAGAGCAGTCAGCCAGGTCTGACCGCTCATGTAGGTTCCTAGCCAGAATGCAGGACCTCCATCTAACCCAGGAGGTGCACAGCCCCACCAGGGGAGACGCCTTGTTGGACCTGGTGCTGGCCACGGGTGATGACCTGGTGAGGGGGCTGCAGGTGCTCAACGACCTGGGCAACAGTGACCATCGCCTGCTGGAATTCACCATCCAGCGCAAGGTGGCAAAGGCCTGCAGCAAAGCAGCAGCCCTAGATTTCAGGAGGGCGGACTTCAATGAGATAAGGAGAATAGTCGGGGAAGTCCCAGAGGGGAGGGGAACCAGGTGTCCAAGAAGAGTGCTTGCTCCTTAAGGAGACGATCCTCCAAGCCCAAAGGGAGGTAATCTCAACACAGATCAAAGGGAGCAGGAGGGCACAAAAGCCCCCATGGCTCACAAAAAGCATCTGGGAATGTCTTCTAGCTAAAAGGGAGGTGTACACCCAATGGAAGGGAGGGGCCATCACCAGGGAGAATTATACTGCGGTTGCTCGGGGATGCAGGGGGGCAGGCAGGAAGGCCAAGGCGGAGATGGAACTGGGACTAGCTTCCCGGATCAAGGACAACAAGTTCCTGGATCAAGGGGCAAAAAGAAGGTACTGGGTAACGTGGGGCCCCTGCAAGACAGGCTAGGAAATTTGGTCGTCACACCAGATGACCAAGCTAACCTATTTAACGACTTCTTTCCTCCAGTTTCCTGAGCAGGGACCAGATCAGCCCCGCCACTGGGACCCCCTCAGGCCCCAGGGGAGGTGCACGTAGGCCAAGGGTCAGGGAGGATCTAGTCAGGGAACTTCTGGAGGGACTGGATGTATTTAAATCAGCTGGTCCAGATGATTTCCACCCCAGAGTGCTGACGGAATTGGCTGAGGTCATTGCGGGAACCCTAGCACAGCTTTACAAACACTCATGGTGCTCTGGTGTGGTGCCAGAGGACTGAAAGAGGGCCAATGTGGTTTCCATCTTCAAAAAAGGGAGGAAGGAGGACCCAGGGAACTATAGGCCAGTGAGTCTTACCTCGATCCTGGGTAAGCTTTTTGAGAGAATTATTCTGGCACATGTCCACGAGGGGCCAGCAGGGGAGATTATGTTTAGGGGCAACCAACACGGGTTCATTAGCGACAGGTCCTGTCAGACCAACCTGGTGGCCTTCTACGACCAGGTCACAAAATCCTTAGATGCAGGGGTAGCTGTGGACATAGTCTTTCTGGATTTTGGAAGGCCTTTGACACTGTCTCTCACCACGTTCTCATTAAGAAACTGGGGGACTGTGGTGTCGACACCTACATAGTCAAATGGGTCATCAACTGGCTGGAGGGCCGCACCCAGAGAGTGGTGGTGGATGGGTCATTTTCACCCTGGAGGGATGTGGGCAGTGGGGTTCCGCAGGGCTCGGTCCTCGGGCCCGCACTGTTCAACATCTTCATCAGCGACTTGGACGAGGGGGTAAATAGCACCCTGTTCAAATTTGCTGATAACACTAAGATGTGGGGGGATGTGGGCATGCTAGAAGGAAGAAATAGGCTACAATCGGACCTAGACAGGTTACAAGGGTGGGCGGATGAGAATAGGATGGGATTCAACACTGACAAGTGCAAGGTGGTACACCTGGGGAGGAAGAACCAATAACATACCTACAGGCTGGGGAACTCCCTTCTTGTCAGGGCAGAGGCAGAAAAGGATCTTGGAGTCATCATTGATGCCAAGATGAATATGGGCTGGCAGTGTGGGGATGCAGTCAGGAAGGCCAACTGCACCTTGTCATGCATCCACAGATGCATCTCAAGGTGGTCCAGGGAGGTGATACTCCCTCTCTATGTGGCACTGGTCAGGCCGCAGTTGGAGTACTGCGTCCAGTTCTGGGCGCTGCACTTCAGGAGGGATGTGGACAACATGGAGAGGGTCCAGAGTAGGGTCACTCGCATGATCAGGGGGCAGCAGGGCAGGCCCTATGAGGAGAGGCTACGGGACCTCAACCTGTTCAGCCTCCATAAGAGAAGGCTGAGGGGGGATCTAGTGGCCTGTTACAAATTAGTCAGAGGGGACCAGCAGGCATTGAGAGAGTCCCTGTTTCCCCGAGCACTACCAGGGGTGACTAGAAATAACGGTCACAAGCTGGCAGAGGGTAAATTCAGATTACACATCAGGAGGCGCTACTTCACGGTCAGGGCGGCTTAGGATCTGGAACCAGCTTCCAAGGGAAGTGGTGCTGGCTCCTACCCTGGGGGCCTTTAAGACAAGGCTTGACAATCACCTTGCTGGGGTCATATGACCCCAGTACTCTTTCCTGCCATGGCAGGGAGTCAGACTCAATGATCTGCTCAGGTCCCTTCTGACCCTGGTGCAGTTGGCCTTCCTGACTGCATCCCCACACTGCCAGCCCATATTCATCTTGGCATCAATGATGACTCCAAGATCCTTTTCTGCCTCTGCCCTGACAATGAAATTATGAAATCAGTTTAATTAATAGCAATTAACAGTTTGATTGTTCTAGGGTCTAGTGATCTTTTCTAGAAACTGTTGTAATGAAGTTGTTTATCTTGTAGTCTGATTTGGTAGACATGGGGTGGGCAAAATACAGCCTGCAGGCTGGATCCAGCCTGCGGCAGGTCTTCGTCCAATCTGTAGCAGTTCTCTCAGTTGTGCCTGGCCCATGCACAGTCCAACCATGGTGCATCCTGCCGTCCCCAGGCATACAGCGGGGCTGGGGTGGCTGCACAGCTGGACCGCCGTTCTAGGCACTTAAACACTGATTTTGCAAACTACTCTATTAGTGTCTTTGGATGATCAATGGGAGTGCAAACATAGACAAAGCTACTGATGCTACCTTCACTTCTGTGGCAATGCTGTTCATGAAATATCAGGAATGCTGGAAACCAGTACAAGGGCCCAACTCTCAAATGTGTATCTCTATCTTGTAAGAGTAACAGCTGAGAGAAACCCATGCCACATAACTTACCACAGCAGCCCCATCTCTGTGAAAAGAACTGAGTGGAGAGCTCTGTTTCTATTCTATAAAGCTGACGTTCTTCAGACCTGCTTTCTTCAAGGATTGCCTCCACTGGTCTCTAGGAAGTTTTTGAGTGTAGGGGCAGAGGGATTAGTGTGTGTGCTCTGCAGAGAGGCCGACACCCCCTTCCCTTTGGTAACTTCTCCTTCAATCCCAGAGCAGAGGCACACGCACACAACACAGTACAGCAGCGGTTCTTTATCTCGTGTCTGTTGTTCAGTTGTACCTGTGGTTTGGAGAGTAGAGAGCATTGTCCAGTGACCTGGGGTCCTGAGTACTGGGAAAGAACCCAGAAGGAAAAGAGTAGATTTTTTTCCCTTATACTTTCTTACAGTCTATAACAAAAGGTTGATTTAAATAGTCATTGTGATGACCTGTGCAACCATTGTTTGAATATCCAAGTGCAGGAGCTGCCCAGTCTTGTTCTTAAAGTCTTCCTGACTTGGGTAACACATACCATTCAGTTGGGAAGCACACGTCTCATCTCAGCTTTCTGAAAATCTTTTATATAGGCACTCGCATAATTCCCATATTTGTCACCTACCACAGCTCTGAATATTCTGCTTGGCAGCTTGCCACTTTGGAGGATAAGCTATATGATGTAGAGCAGAACTGTTTCAAAGGACTTATAAACATCTGACCTTAGGTCAAGAAGTGCTTGAATGGGAGAAGATGATGCGAAGTACAAGCAGCAGTATCTGCAAAAGTCTATTTCCTGCAGAAAGCCCCTCAGCAACTACTCTTAGATTCTCTAGGTCCACTCAGTACACTAGAATATATAGCATTTTCAGGCATTAAAGGAAGTTTTCACTTCGATCTAAGTAATTATTACTCATATGCAAATGGACAAAGGAAGCAGCACTCTATAAAATATTTCTATGCCTCTGGTCTAGATACACTGCTATGAAAGAATTAATGCTATGCAGAAACAATGAAGTTTCTTAAGGAATCTGGCTCTAAGTAGTTCATGTCCCAAAAACATAAAAAGTATTTCCAGATCAATCAGAATGTCATATGTATTTTATTGTCACCTTGTAAGTATACCTGACTGAAAAAATCCACAATTAGGAATAACTATTTTTTTATCCAGGCTCCATTATTTTCTCTTGTTAATCAAAAATTCCAACACAATTATAAAAAAAAAAAAAAAAATATCAGGGAGTACTAGTAGTGATGGCTTCATAAGCAGCTTTTTAGTTGCATACAGTAATGACTGCATGATTTCAATTGGACTGCTTGCACAACTAGGTAGCATCTCAAGATAAAGATGAAAGAAAATTGTGACCAAAGAGGTGTTGATGGGCATTTGTCAACTTATCAAGTATTTTAATTATACACTTGAGTAAGTTAGTGACTGCACAGTAGACTTACATTGTCCATATATAAGTCATTTTATAAGCTTCAAGCTGGACTGGCTGAATCACAAATATTTAACCACCAGTTTGGGTTACTAGCTGGCTCTATTCCAGATGCTCCTGCCAAAATCCGAAAGTATTAAGAACTTTCACTTTATTAGGTCCTTCAGAGGCAGAACCTGTGGAATTTGAACTCTGGTAGAGAGTTCAACACTCATTTTTAATACCTCTTGTGCATGTATCTGGTTGGGTATAATGCCATCATTGGACTAAAATGGATGTTTTTTGTAGGGTCTTCTAACAGAACCCAAAAACTGCTCTAATCCATTTTCTATTTCTGGGTCAATGGAAACATTTCTTATCTATGTTTGGGCCAAACTGTTCAAGTGCCTAATAGACTTCCATAAATGGTTGCTTTGGAAAAAGATATTCTAAGTCCCTATAGAAAGCTGATATAATAAATGCATGGAATAGAAGACAAAAAATTGTGGCTAAGGGAAGTGTCCCCAACTCCTATTTACGCACCAACTGAAAAACCTTCTATAGTCAATGCCTTAAAAGAGCATCGAAAAGCTTCTGTGAAACTGTACCTTTCCCTGTCCCACCCGTTTCAAACTCAAGTGTGAACACAAGCAAAAAAATTCCCTTGGGGAGGCTGACATCACCATCATGTGTTAGAACTGAAATGTACTTTATATTCCTGTTATACTTTTAGGGACAGTGCCCCTAAATTAACAAAGCCATGTCTAACAAAGCCATTGTAGTTTGAGCTTATGCAAACATATTACAAATTCTAACATGAGGTTTGGTGCTGGTGGTAAAAAATTGAGATTACTTTCATGATCTAGTTGCTAACAAATTGAGAACTAGCTAAGGCCCATGGTAGACAAATGGTTAACCAGATTAGGAAGAGTTCCATTTTTCCCAGAAAGAACTGGCCTGAAAAGTCTTTCCACAACAAATAATTGTACTGTTTCACATACTGTGAAGCTGTGCATATCACCAGAGGGCAAAAGTGGCATTGGATTTCCATATCTGCCACAAACATCTGCTATACCTTTGGCCAAGTCAGGACCTCAGTGTCTCATACAAGGGTTTTGAGAGCAAACACAGAAATTTTTGGAGGACTGAGATCCCTATTTAGCAAAATGTCTTTGCTTATTAAAGTTATTTGTTAGAAACTTTTATGAGATATAAGTACCACGTTGGTATCATGCTTTCATAACAGTTAATCTCTAAAGTTTTAGAATTACAGGGTTGGAAAAAGCCTCAAGGGTAATCTACTCCAACCCTGACTTGAATGGTTTATGCACTACTCCTAAATCATCCCTGCCACCTTGAATACCTTTAATTAAGCAGATTCTTCAACTTCCTTAGACAGCTGGTTCCATTCTCCCACTATTCTGATAGTAAAGATTTTGTTTTCTGAGACCAAATCCACGTATGCTTTACTGAAGCTGAAACCCATTGCTTAGTACAGGAGTGGACAATTATTTCAGCTGGAGGGCTGCTTAAGGAGTTTTGGTGAGCTTTCAAGGGCTACCCTAGCCCCACCCCTTAACAAGTGCCCTGCCCCCTGGTTGCCATCTTGGGACTGGAAGCCCTGCCC
The DNA here is from genome assembly GCF_052110815.1 of Crocodylus siamensis. Taxonomy (NCBI): domain Eukaryota; kingdom Metazoa; phylum Chordata; order Crocodylia; family Crocodylidae; genus Crocodylus; species Crocodylus siamensis. The sequence continues at coordinate 177,646,255 of NC_143398.1, read as the reverse complement.
CCTGACCTTTGCCACTGGTAGTCCCTCCCCTTGCCCCCAGAAGTAGTGTTTTTGGAAAGGGGGTTTGCCATCTTGGAACAGGAAAAACCATCAAATTATATAATAAAAATCAAATGTTGACAATAACATATTTTAATTTTATTTTTAAAATAATTTTGTCCTGATTTGTATGTTTGTGTGGTGTATATAGAGGTGATTGCATAATAGCTCCAATGAGGTCTTACTCTTGCATATTGGGTCAGGGTGTTGAGGGGTGGGGGGTATGGGTGGGTGGGTATTGAGTAGGTGGGGGGCTGTGGGTGTGTGTGTGTGTGGATGTGGGGTGTGGGAGCTCTGCAATGCCCCCGCTGCTCTGCTGGGCAGCCGAATGAAGGGCAGCCCAGCACAGCATGGGCTCCAGGCAGCTGCAGCAGGAACCACTCGGTGGTGGCGAGAGGGAGGGGCCACTTTCCCCCCCACACTGAGCAACAGCTTCTGTCCCACAACATTGCTGCTCAGCCTGGGCGGGCAAACCCAGAGCAGGTGCAGGGTGCAGGGGGTCAGGGCTGTGCAATGCAGGTCTCTGCTAGTTCCGCAGGGCTGGGGCCAGGGGCAGCAGCAGCAGCTGGAAGGGGTGCTTAGAAAGCAGGCTCTGGGAAGCGTTGGATCAGGTGCCCCTGAGCTGGGGCAGCACCCAGCCAGCTAGCAGCCCACCTGGCCTTCTAGCGCCCTGTGCACTGTTCACGCCACCAGCAATCACAGCCCTCCTCCTGCTGCTTTCCTGTGCTGCCCCGGGGCAAGCCAGCCTGTTCCTGGATGGCCCCAGGCATCTTCCAGCTGCAGGCACCTACTGAAGGCAAGAACAGTGAGGGGCCTGATCCTTTTGTTCCATGGAGTCTGCCTGCTTCTCCTGCAGCCAGGGGTTGACCTGACAATTGCATTGTTGCAATTTGCAACTTTGCAAACTACTAGTTTGTAATAATGCAAACTCATTTTAAATCCCCCAAAACTCTTGCATGTCTATAGTGTGATGCCATTAAGCCACACAGTGACATTTTCATTATGTGTACACGGTATACAAGTGTCCAATGAGCTTATAGTGGTACACACCATGATTTCAGGATATCCTGTTGCCCCTCAGTGAGAGAATTTGGAGGATTATGATTAACCAGAATGTTTCAGTGGTATGGGATATTTCAGAATGGGATGGGAGAAGGCTCATGAATGAGCCTTGGTAGTATTTATACCAAAAATCCAGCATACCAAATGAGCTATTTTAATTAAAAGATCACTTCTGCCAAGAATGATTGGCAGCACAATTCAAAGTGCTAATAGACATACAGAACCAGTTGGGTAGGTCCTTTTCCAATGGGGAACCAACCTTCCATACATGGATACTAACCCAAGTTCATGACCCTGCTTTGCCCCACTTTTTTCACTATCCCCCCACAGCAGGCACTGAAATTATTCATCTAATACCAACTGTTTTGTTTCTCCCCTATTTTTTGTGGGAAAATGTCCTTATATTCTATACGTTCATCTCAGAGCTAAGCCTCAGGTAATTTCCTGAATTCCTCATGTTTATCTACATTATCCTCTTTCCCTAATAGTCATCTCTGCTTCTTTCAAGTCTATTCTCTTGCTTCTAAGTCCATTTCTTCCTGTGTGCGCTCTTGTCTGTCTCTCCCACACTCCATAGCCACAGCCTCCTGAGCCACTGTCAGCCCTTGTCATTGCAAATCGTGGATCAGTTTTCCCAAATGTAGGTATTGTTCCATCAATTCTAATATGTAAAGTTGCAACCACTGGAGAAAATTTCTCAAATGGTAACAACCTACTTTTGGATAACCATACCTCTCCAGCATTTTCAATCCTCTTCTACCATGATCCATGTGTACATGAAAGGGTAAGGCAGTGAAAGAGACTCCTGTCTTATCACTTCTCTATCAAAAAAACCCACATCATAGTGGACGGCCCAGAATGCACTAAGACATCCACTTCAAATCATGAAGTGGAACAACCAACCCAAAAGTTAAAATATCCCTAGTGGTGCACAATTTGCATAGTAAGAGCACTCTTTTGATTTCTCTCTCCTTAGCATCATCATTGCATATACAAAGCACTAGAAGTACTACTGAAATACTAGTAAAGTAATACCAATTTTAGCACTGTGAAGCTGAAGGTTTTGTCTATTGATTAAATATTTCAAGGCATAATTATAGCATGTATTGGCTACTGTCTGAGTGTGGACAGTGAGCATGATCAGCCATGGTTGCAAGGGGTTACTCCTTCGCTCTTGTGAGGGATACACTAAGCGAGGGAACTATTATTTGGAAATATTCATGCCATGCACAGTGAGGTTGTCAGTGAGCCAGGATGTCTGTGGCAGCTAAGTACCCAGCTAGGGAGCTAGGAGGGGAGCATGGCATAGCCATGTCAGATCTAAAATTTAACAGGTAGAAGAAGCTTACATAGTAGCTAGAAAAATCCCCTGGTAGGAAGCCATGTGCGAGGCTACACATTAGGCAGATGTTAGTCATGGTGATGGACCTAGACAACTTGGCCATGGTATTCCTTGAACAGGTGTTCAGCATGTTCACAGCATATGTTACATGCTTATTAATGTCACCATTTACACGATGCTTGGCTTCTTTATGTTGTTGTAAGTTCCATCCACTGACACAGCGCAGGTGGGAAATCTGCTAGAGCTATGTGAACAAGAGATTCTTTGACTTGTTGGACAGAAAAAAAATCAGAATTTGTTTTGAGTTGACCGAAATGAAATGCTTTATTTGGTTTTTTCGGTATATTAAACCCTTGTTATTCTATTTTAAGATAAGGTCATGTTTAAAATGCTCTTTCAAAATGCTTTGTTCTGAGGCTGTCTAAGAAAAATATTGACTGTATCCAAAGCATTTTGACTCTTGCAAAACTACTTTCCTTTTTGCAGCCAAGCTATAATCAAATTCAGCCCAAATTCATGAATAATTTTAGTCACCTAAAATGCATTACTAGTAAAATTGAATTTCTGAACTCATGCCCATGTCTAAACATTGTAAGCTTTCAAAACCCTGAGTTTTCCTCTTCTGCATATGTTCTTCCATTGGCAAAGTCACTATAAATAAGGTATTATCTAAACATGGCCCTCAGGAGTAAAACAGAAATAGCCCAATTTGTTGCTGCCTGTACCTGGTCTAGAATTTTCTAGATGATCCTAAGACACTTAGGGCACATCTACACGTGTGCTTTAATGTGTAGTAGCTTGTTCTAGTGTGCATTAAAGTGGCGCATAAAAAAAGGGCTAATATGCTAATGCTCAGTAGAATAGCATCACCTAAAAAACATGTGCTTGCGCTAATGCTCATTACCGCAGCTTAATGTGCATTAATTTAGTACCTCATATTGGAGGCCATCTATACATGTGTTCTGGGGTGGAGGTGGTACTTTAATTAGAGCGGCTCTGAGAGCCCTTCTAACTAAAGTGACTGCAGCATCATGTGTATTCAGCATCCTGCACTTCAAAATGGTGGTGCGGGTGTTTTAATTAAAGCTTGTTCGAGCTTTAGGTAATATGCCCCCACAACCATTTTGAAACATGGGGACACTGAATACATGTGAGGTGCAGGCTGCTGGAGCCTGTTAATTAGAACACTTCTGCAAACTTGCAGCAGATGCAGTTAATCTAGTCTGCTCCAACGTGTACTAATTAGCACATGTTGGAGCACAAGTCCGTCAGGTGTATAGGTGTCCAGAGGCACAAAATTTAATGTACATTAGGATAAGCACATTAAAGCACATGTAGACACACCCTTAGTGTCCTTCTCTGAGGATATACTCTCCCAGACTTCTCTGTCTGCAGTCCCTACTTCTTGCCCTAGCAAATCATCCCCCAGTCTTCAATGCTCTTTGCCCCTTTAATAACCCTACACACCTGCTCTCCCCACACTATCCTCCAGTACCTACCTATATCTCCAGGTATGGCTTAATAACTACCTCACACCCTGTACTCCTTCCTAACCTGCTTCCAACCCAAAGGTGTAGCTCTATCTTTCAGGCATGATCCGTGTCAGGTGTGAAGCTTGATCAGTGCATACCTTGGTGATTGGCCTCTGAACACAAAATAGACAGATCCCCAGTTGCTCTAAAAACTCCAGGGAGGGTGAAACTGGGTGCCAGGTGGGGGTTGCCAGGTTGGGGATATTGCTGTACAGATATTCTGCTGGGTAAGTCTGACTCTTCCTGGTTCCCAGGTCTCCTGCTTGAGGCCATTTCCTAAAGGGCAGTAGTCACATTATTGATACAGGCTCTTCGGTGGGTTAGTATAGGCAGCAGTTGATCTGACATGTTCAAGATGCTACTGATATTTGAATCCTGGATTCAAGGTGTCCTTTGCCTCCTGCCCCTTAAGCACTTGACCACTACTGCAGAGTACCACTCATAATCTGTGCTATTTCACCCATAGGGTAATATGCTCATATATGCCCTTTAGCCACAATTGGAGAATAGTAAAAAGCCTAAATGTGGATCTTCTCACCATTGCTGAGAACACTGTGTATCTGAGATGCGAGCTAGCATTAGAGGTACAAATAGGTTAGAATTGAAATGGGGAAAAATAATTACTTACCCTCATAGGTCTGTGAAGATCGTTTCAGTAATGTTTAAGGCACTTTAGGGATGAAATTTGCTAAGTATTATTATACAGTTCACATTTAATTCTTTTCATTGCCTTTCCCCTCCACCCCCCTAATGCAGCAGTTAAATGCAGTGGCTGAGCTGGAGACGAGATGAAACACACTTGCTGTCCCTAGTGAATGCAAAAGGATTGTTCTTCCAAATTGCAATATAAAAGGAGTAAGAAGTCCTGTAACTTATGACCTTTTCTCAAAGTGAGTTTCAGCAATTTGGATAAAAAGGAAGGAGTGGGTCATTACTGCCTGAAGCCCTAAAAGGGGATGCGAGAGGCACATCATAGACAGCAAATTAGTTTGACTATGGAAAATTTGTCAACACAAGTGTCTGTTTTCATCCCTGGTTATGAGCCAGAATGCTAGCAGAGTGTGGCCTGAGCAAAAAATCAGAAAAAGAGTTTGATTGGCATTCCTGCAAAAAGAGAAATTTGTTGGAATGTCCAACTGTTCTGTTTATTTAAAGCAATGTAACAGGTGATGTATTAAGACGCATCTTGTGATTTCAGTGTTAGCAACTGCCATAATAATGATCTGTCCAGCATACTATGCCAGAACACACGGCTCACTAAGAATGGGACTAGGGGTACTAAACCAAAAGAATGAGGGTGACTGCAGCTCACCTAAGTGCATCTAAGCTAACTTTAACTTTGAGTTAAAGTTAGCTTGAGTTAGGCTTGAGTTCTTCCATGTGTCAAGGGACAGTATAGAGCTCAGCAGTGAGTAAGAAACCTGTTCCAATATTTACTCAGCTTCTCAGGTGGCTTTTGTCGCTTCAGCTAAGCTTTCTGAAAGCCATGACTACATGGTTCTTATTTCATTGAGCTTGCCTGGGTATGTCGCTGTGAGCTGTAGCAACTGCCATGCAGACATAATCTAATCATTCCTGGTTTAAGGACCAGGCAGTTAAAATGCATAGGAATGCATAATTGTGGACAAAGCCCACACTGGTCAAACAAGGGTTAATACTGTGCCCTGGGTTCAAAAAGAGCCCACCCAGGTATACTTTCAAGGAGTCTTGGGCCTTTAGGGAGGACTTAAAAAGGAGAAGTTCAGCTGAGCTGGTGAAGAGCAAACCAAACCCTGACTCCTGTTTTAGAAGGGACTTGGCTGAAAGCAGGGATTGCTTGAATAACCATTATCTACCTGACCTCTGCTTCCCCACAAAAGGAAAGGTAGGAAAGGTGTGGTTCTATTAATCTGAAAAAGTGGGTTTCCTGTGGCCTCTATGGCTGGATCCAGACATACAAGCACATGCAGTTTGTGATGCTGCAAAACCTCTTTGCAATGCCACAAACGGTACATGTTGTATGGTAAACCATGCATGGTGCTACTAATTGAAGTGTGGGGGAAAAATTTGCTACCAGGATTTTCCAGTAGCAAAAAAACAAAACAAAAGCCCAGATGAAAAAAGCAGCGCAAAGCACACCAAAGCGGTGTGTGCTGAGACAAATGCGGAGACAGGGAAACAGGCAGCCCAGGGCTGCTGGCTCCCCCATCTTAAGGCTCAACCAGCCAGGGATAGTACTTTTATTTATAAGTTTATTCATTTACCATGGCCTACATGGCCGCATGTGTAGACAATAGGACATTTACTGTGGAGCTAATTAGGCAGCTCCACAGTAAACGTGTGGTGTAGATGTGTATGTTGAGCCCTAGTTGGGTTGGTGCATGCTCCGTTGTTCTGAAGATTTTGTGTATTCTGTCCTGCCCTATGTAGAAGTTCTGGTGGAATTTCTAGAATATATCTTTACTGAACATATGCAAAATGATTTTTTTTCAAAGGTTTTTAACACAGCAAAAGCTGGGCAAACATTCACTAAAGCGGTGATAGCCACATTTATGACACTAGGGTGATGTGTGTTCCAAAGTGAAGTCCTTGTTTTAAACAGTGGTTGTGTCCAAATCTCTCAATTTTTTTATTTATTTTCTTTAACATGGCAAAACATTCCCTTCCCCCAGTTTCATTCTTGGAAACAGTAGGATTGTTTTAGCCCAAACTTTCAAAGCAAAGTCAGCCTAAGGTAGTCACCTGGCATGGGAAATTTTAGCCCAAATAGTGCCATGCAGCTGCAAACAGTCTTACCATTAGAAGCGTCATACAGCTTTTAACAGGTGTTGTTGCCGGCTCTGATTATGACTATAAATGACCAATTATACTCATATTCGGTATTGGGATAGGGCTGGTCTACTGCCAATGGCTGTGAAGTGAATACTGTAGTGTGTTGTGTGAGCTTCAAACTGCAGGCTGTAGGGTGCAGTCACCTTCCTACCCCTTTAAACACATTTTCTTGTCTCATAAAGTATTGTGTTTGAAATACTTTTTCTTTGTATGGATTTCAGTATCTGCTCTTAGTACAGTGGAAGATACTTCAGGACTCACTTAATTTCTTTCAGTTCTTAATAATGTCAATACCTGGCCATGCCTTACTTTTGTATGCATTGTTTTTATTTGTTCTCAGATTGCATACATAAAACAGTCTAATTTTTTTGGCAAGGCACACCTTGAGTGTAGGTAAGTGGTACTGTGTATGTCTGGAGTAATCTGCACCTGTTTTACACTGAAAACAGAGAGCCTGCTTCATGAAAACACTGCCATACCCACCATATTTTTGAGAGTGGTGTAGCTCAGTCAGTAGGATGATTGGCTGTGGACAAGAATGACCCAGGCTTTATCCCAGGTGAGGGCAATGTGTTTCCACTCATTGTTTCCATTTCCAGCATCACGCTGAGGCTACCCAATCTTCTATTTAGTGGGTAGCAGGAGCTACCTGGGGGTTGGAGTGTGGTACTGATCACATCATCTCCTTCTCATGCTGAGGTTAAAGAAGTATTGGAGCCCTGCCTCCAGTGCCCCAGTGGGGCTTAGTGGCCTGTAACTGGGATACTTTTACATGCCATACTTTTACAATAACAAATGCTGTTTTTTGCCTTGCTTAAAGCAGTGATTTCCAAAGGGTGTGCTACAAGAGTGTTGGAAGCGTGCCATGATGTTACCCTGAGTGAGAAGATAAATGCTGTTTCCTCATCTAGCATCCTCTGCCTGCCCCAGCTACTACAGCTGCTTCTCTGAGGTTAGTCACTGCTGCTGCCTTCCAATGCCCTTCTCTTCCCCCAGGAAGCCCCTGTGTTTCCCCCAGTCCTCTCCCCTCCTCTCCCACCAATGCTCCCAGTAGTGTGCTCCATTGCAAGTGGGAGGGCGGATATACAGATGGAGCAATGCTTTGCACTGTGGTTTGTCCCCTCCCACACTCCCAGGGCCAGCAGGAAGGACTGCAAGGGAAGTTGTTGGTATGTGAGACCCTGCAGGAGCAGTCTCAGCAGTGGGGGCCTGTCCTTACTCCCTGAGGTACAGACCAGGGGTCAGGACAGGGCAGACAGTGGAAAGAGCCAGGGCATAACAGAGTGAGGTCATGGCTCTGTCATCCTTAAGTGGCACCATCTAAATCAATGAGTATCAGCATTTTTAGTCTCAAGGTCCCCCTCTAGATCTTTTCTGAATTTAGTTCTACCTCTTTGATTTTCAGCTGGGGTGCCACACAATTCAGAACAATTATGGAGGTGTGCTTTGAGACTAAAAAAAAAGTTATACCAGTGGTATAGACACTAATCCTTTGCTTAAAGAAAGATATATTGGGTGTCATTTTTTTAACAGCGCTTTTCAATAGTGGTATGATTTCCTCTGTCAGGAGAATGGAATATTTTACATGTTTTACGGGAAATACAACCCTGCCACACATTTTGAGTGTAAGAGTGAAGTACTCCACTAGACTTAATCCAGACGATGTGTGCCCCAGCTAGGTTCAAGAACACTGCCTTAAACCCATGGACCACTTCCGACCTCACCTGATTTCTGACAATACCCATTACAAGATAACAGAATCCTTCTTGATAACTTAATTATTATTCTAACTAGTATGTTTATTAAATTTGATTAGAAAGCAGTAAGTGCATTAAAAATATATTTATCTTTCTGCTGATATATTTAAGATCAAACATTGGTTTCCATAATGAGTACTTTTATTGCATTTGTGGTTTTCAATTAGTGCTGTCAATTGTAGAAATTTAAACTGAGATATGTCTATCAATTTCTCTAGTACAGTGGCAGTAGACAGAATGGAAACTTTGCAATGTTGTTTGAACAGTTTATAAATATCCTGTTGCCAGTATTTACTTTATACCTATTATCAATTGCTGAATAATTTCTATTGCTTTGAGTCCTGATCCCTTCATCTTCCTTTACTTCCCATTAAAAGGCAGCATGACACAGAAGGAAAAAAAGGTGGAGCTTTGAAGGCTGAAGTATATTAAAACCTTCCTCTTGAATAGACATGTAGTCAACAGGATCACAAGAGCAAACATTCAGGACACTTTTGCTGTGCTCTCCAAACTGGTATGTGATTACTTTTTTATTTTCAATAGTTAAAGTATGTTGCTTCTTAGACTAAGATATAGATATTCATGGCTTAGGAAATGAGCTAACTAACATTTTTTTTTATATCCTAATAAGCTTTGCACTTGGAGCTAGTGGCATAAACTACTTACATAAATGAGACCCAGGTATGCACGCTCCAGAAACCTTTCAGTATTAAAGTTTGCCATGATATTTAAATTGGGGCTAAATATGGCTTTAGTAAGGAAATATTTTGAAAATCTGATATTAAGAGTTGGAGACTTAAAAAAAACAAAACAATAAAAAGCATCTTCGTATGTGACTTCCATTTCTTGTTCCTTCAGTCAGTTCCAGCCTCGGAGCGTGTACTTTTACTGCTGGAGCTGCTAGGGAAGTCATAGTGATATTCTTATATTTAAAACTAATGGTCTCAATCCTTTAGTTTTATATTTTTCAAAGTTTTCTGTTTTAGAAAGTTAAGTCATAATGAAATAGTCTTTGTTGTAAGAGCTAGGGTTTTTCCATAAACGTTGCAATATGATATATAAATGTGTTGGCAGGTGCATGTTTTTAAGTTAACGGCATCGACTGAGTTTTGTATTTCATACCATATGATAATTGACATTATGTAACATGTATTTCTAAACAAAACATAATCTTCAACATACTACTTTTATAAGAGCTATCCCTGACTCAGTGGCTGGGTACACTTTTCTTGAAATATTGACTTAAACAATGGTAGAAATAAGAACTCTTTAAAGTTGGGGCACAGGGTTGGTATTGCTTTTCTAAGCTCTCCCTAACTTTTCAGTTTAATGCTTTTTATTGATTCCTGTAAATTATTTACAAAGACAGAGAGGCAGGCTTGAAATCCTTTAGAGCTCTGAATAATTTAAAGCTCTTGTTTCCTTTTAATTTTTTTCAATCCAGCAGTGTCCATGGTCAGTTTACTGGTGTTAAGCTTATTAAGCAGACCATTAAATAAAATTCAGCTAACAAATGTATCATAGAGATGCAGACAAAATTGCATTTCTCCCCATGGAGCTTTTTACCTTCAACTGTAGCTTTAAAAGAAGCTTTTCCCTGAGGGTAAATTGATGCAAGTGAAGAATATATCCTTACTGGGCTGTGAATTCAAAATCAGTGGTAAAATCCTTTTGACTTTACTCAGGTAAAACTTGATGTAATTTCACCTCAAGATTTCTAAATCCCTGGTGTAATTAAATCTCAAGATGCAGACTTAATGTAGGAGTAGTAAGGGCAAGGAAGCTAATTGCTTTTAAGGTGGAGATTAATTAGTTTATGGGAAGGATTTATAGGATATGAAGTCCCTTTCATTCTTGTCTTCCTCTGATGCTGAATCATTTGATCTGGTCAGAAAGAAAATATTTCATTTACCATTTCCTGGTAGAAAATTAAATTTCTTGGCAATTTTCCTAAAACTATATTTTCAAGAGAGGAGGAAGAGTGTCTTCATATACAGGCTCCTTAACTTAGTGAAGAAGGCTTTAAACTAGGTTCACTGAGGGCTAGAGACATAAGCCCAGAAGTAAGTAAAAAAGTGAAGAAACCTTGATAAAAACTAAGAAAGAGGAAGCAAAAGGAGAAAGCTTAACAATGTTCCCAAAGAGAAATGAATTCAATCAGTTAGGTACCTAAAATATTTGTATACTAATGCAAGAAACACAGGGAATAAGCAGGAAGAATTGGAGATCCCTGTACAATTATGGAATTATTACACATTTGGGATAACAGAGACTTCGTGGGATAGTTCATACAACTCGAATACTATTGTGGATAGGTATAAATTATTCAGGAAGGAAAAAAGTAAGAGGTAGTGTTGTTTCTTCAGAGTTGGCAACTTGCATCCTGTGGGCTGAAGCCAAAGCCACAGTCTGTGGAGCCTTTTGATCTGGCCCACAGATAGGGCTTTGGGGGCATTGCATGGCAGGGAGCTTTGGCAGCACTATCCACGTGCTAGTACAGGGAAAGTGGTGGCAGCAGGCACTTTTCCTGTTTTGGCACAGGGAAAAGTGGTGGTGGAAGGTGATTTCGCTGTACTGGTACAGGGAGAAGTAGCAGTGGCAGTGTTGCACTTAATTTTGATTAATGGGTGGTGTGAATGGAATGAAATAATTGGTATGAGACTATTTTGATCTCAAATCATAATTTATTGAACACTTAAGCAATACCACTGCTCAAAGAAAACCCCAAACAGCCAGTAAAGTTATTTTTACACAGGATTTCTGAATGATGCATGATGAGTCAGCTGGCCAAGCACTGTCACGGCACTGGAGGTCACAGTTTTGACTGGTGTAGTCTCCTCTTGCTTGAGCTCCCAAAACTGAAGTTTTTTCCTTAGGCTTTTATACCTTTTTACAGCCTTCTTCTGTATATTTTATATATATGGTCATGCTATAGATCCTCACCAGTTACCTTTTACAGTGGTTATTTCCTCATCAATCTGTCACCCTCAGCCTATTTCTTTAACTTACTTTGAACCTAATGAGCCATCTTTGGGCTTGTTTTGCTTCTCCACTCTATCATGTTTTTCTATATTCTACAGCTGTCTACATTTTGTCTTGCCTAAAACACTTGTTTATGTTGCCTCTGTGCTCATTTCACTTGTAGCTAATGGTGCCCATTTGAAAAAAAACAATGGTATCAGTTGTTTCAAGGCAGCTTACAGGCCCACAGCAAGTGCAGAGAGAAGTGGTAGCAACAGGTGCTTGTATGGTAATGTCATAGTAAGTGTCTGCTTTAGACCACCAAATCTGGAAGAAGTTTCCAGATTTCAGGACCTGGTTCTCATGAAGGACTTCAGTTACTAGGACATCTACCAGGCGGGTGACACATCAGTGCAAAGGTAGTCCATCAAATTTTTGGATTGCATGGGGGATAGCTTGTGTGGCCACCACCATGAAATGATTGGGTTCAAGGTCCTAAGGGGAGGAAGGAAGGAGAGCAGTGTAATAAAAACACTGGATTTCAGAAAAGCAGACTTTAACAACCTCAAGGAATTGATGGGAGGAGTCTAGGACAGCTGGCTGTACTTTAAGTAGTTAAGGGCACAGGGACGAATTGTCCCCAGGCAAAGCAAGAATAGGAAATACAGCAGGAGACCCGCCCAGCTAAACAAAAAACTCTTCAGTGAGTTGAAACTTGAAAAAGAATCCTACAAAGAATGGAAAATTGGACATCTAACTAGGGAAGAGTATAAGAGTATTTCATGAATATGTAGTGAGAAAAATCAGGAAGGCCAACAAATGATTTGAGATACAACTAGCAAGGGATGTATATGGCAACAAAAAGGGATTCTACAAGAATATCAGAAGTACAAAGATTAAGGAAAGTGTAGGTGCTTTACAGAATGCAGAACAATCTAATAATGGATAATGTGGAGCAGGGCTTAAGTATTTAATATCTTTTTACTACCATCTTCACGAATAAGGCCAGCTAACAGATGGCAAGTGAAACTGACGGTAAGGATAGGGGAGGAGATAAGCAGCCTAGAACAGTGGCAGAGTGGGTTAGGGATTGATTAGAAAAGCTAGATGTTTTTCTGCTGGCAACAGGATACACCCCTGAATATGGAAGGAGCTGGATGAGATAATTTTAGAGCCATTAGCTATAATTTTTGGGAATTTCTGGAGGTCAGGTGAAGTCCTGGATGACCGGAAAGGGCAAATAGAGTGCCCATCTTTAAGAAAAGAAAGAAAGAGGATTTGGGGAACTATCGTCAGTCTGAATTCAGCACTAGGAAAGATTATGAAGCTGGTCATCTAGGATTCTATTTCTAAGCACCCGGAGAAGGAAAAGGTGATCAGGAACAGCTAATATGGATTAATTGACAGCAAAGTCAGCCCTGATCAATTTGATTTTCTTTTAGGACAAAGTGCCAAGCTTTGTGGATGGGGAGGAGGGGGATGGAAGTGGATGCTATATACCTTGACTTTACCAAGGGTTTTGAGGCTGTCTTCTATGACAGTCTTATCAGTAAGCTAAAAAAAAAAAAGGGTCTAGATACACGTACTGGAAGGTGGATGTATTTGGATCATCATCCTCCATGAATAGTCATTAATGGCTTAATACCTAGTTGTGAGGATGTATAGAGTGGGGTTCCGTAGGGCTCTGCCCTGTGTCTTGAATTGCTTAATATCTTAACTGACAATCTGGAGCATGGGAAGGAGTGTGTACTTAGCGAAGATTCAGGTGACACCAAGTTGGGTGGACTTGCAGATGTTCTAGAGTGTAGGGCTCAGAACGACCTTGGTAAACTCAGAATGACCTGGGTAAACTGGAGAAATCATCTGCAATCAATTGGAGGAAATTCAGGAAGGACAAATGCAAGGTCCTGTACTTGGGAAAAAAAATTACATGCACAAATACAGATTGAGGAAAGACTGGTTAGGCTATAGCACTGCAGAGAAGGATCTAGGAGTCAGTGACCATAAGATGAATGTAACACAACAACTTTCTCTTTTTCCAGAAAGGCCAATGCTTAACTGACCTTTATTAATAGGAAGATCACTTACAAAATCAAGAAAATGAGTATCCTGCTCTGTTTGGTATTAGTGAGGCCTTTCCTGAAGTGTCTAGTTTTGGGCTCCTGACTCCAAGAAACAGTGGAAAAATAAAAAATAATTTACTGGAGATCAACAAATTATATTAAAGGTCTAGGAAACATGCTTTATGAGGAAATGCTGAATGAACTGGGATTATTTGGTTTGGAGAAAATTAGACTGGGGGGGAGGGGATTTGATAATAGTCTTCAAATACCTGAAGGGTGGTTATATAGAGAATGGAGGTAGACTTTTCTCTCAGGCTTCAGGTGTCAAGGAAATAGTGGAAATTTTGTGATTCAAAAACAGAATTGCGGGGGGGGCTTAGCTATATACAGGGTTTCTTTTCCTCCTAGTCTTATTGGCTATATACAGACAGTCAAAAAGCCCGAGGTACAATCAATTCAATCTAAGCTGCATAGGGTGAACCAATAACCAACTGACCTGATTGGGAAAGGCAGGGGGAAGCCTGCACTGACCCAGGCCCATAGGCAGGGGGTGCTAAGGCATATCTCTCAGTCTGCTGGCCATTGCCAGCCCATCCAATTGTCCCCAACTGCCTGCTGTCACTTTACATCTGGGTGCTGCCCACCCTGGGGGAGCCTCCCCCTTAGGAGGTATCCCCCAGCCTGGGTCCCGCAGCCCTGGTGAGCTGAGGGGAATTCCCCGCTTTCTCCTTCCCAGCTGCTGGAAGGAGGGAGGGGAGAGGGCTGCTGAGGGTAAAAAAGCCCCCACACAGGGACTTTCCATTCCTCCAGGTGCTGTGCAGACCCTGGCTAGGGGGTCTGTTCCCCTGCCTCCCCTCCCCACTCTCCCCCATCCCAATGGGCTGATGGACACAGACCGGAAGCAGGCTAAGGAGCAGAAGAGCAAGGAAGTCCCTGCTCCACTGGACCAGACAGCATAGTCCAGGGATGCAAAGCATCCTGAGATGCTGGTGAACTGTGAGTTTACTTGAACCAGGAGTGGATCTGGGACAGAAGTTCTATAAACCGGTTTGACCTAAATGAGTTAAGTATAATACTACATCCAACCAGGTTTATTTTAAACTGGTTTTGGCCATTTTGAAAGTGGCTTGTGTGCACTCAACTTCTGTTGTATTACAGGTTTAAACCAGTTTCTGATCACCTTAACTGGTTTACGTGCAAGTTCTGTCCCTAGCCATTATGACTTGAACCAACAAAGATCTTGTAGGATCCATGTCCAATGAGTGGATCTGAGTTTCGATGATAAGTCTCTTAATTTCTAATCATGTTTGTTCTACCACATGCTCCTAATAATGCCTAATAATGTATCAATTTAACTTTCCTAAAGAATGAGATTTTTGCCATCTGTCATGCGTAAGTTCTGATAAATTATAATTGATTTGCTGCTGTATATACCAGGTATGTCAGAAAATCATGGTGTTATGGAATCTAACAGAGTGCAGATAGTATTTGCTAGTGTCTGGAAAGGTGGCTTATGATGATCCTTAAGAAACTGGGTTTGTGTTCCCCTTTTCTACTTTGTTGTATCGTACATATGTTTCCTGCTTGGTCTTCCCTACTAAATCAGGAATGTGGCCATCTTCCATAGGATGCCAGTTTACATTTGAAGATATACTTTGTAAATTCACTATTTTATTGAACGCTTTGGGTCAAAAGTATGTCATCTTTCTAATGAAGGCATCAGTTCTCTGCAGCATTTAACGGATACTTGAGATAAGTAAGTGTTAAAGCAGTTTTATATATTATCACATTTTTGTTTCTCAGCTTTTATGCTTAAGATGCTATACTTTTCTTAGGCCTGAGATGTGCAAAGTAGATATCTAAAATATTTCTATTGTATAAAAATAGATTGAAAATATCCATTTTTGGCCAAATTTTCAGGCTTTATGTATCATGAAGAAATTTATGACTCCATTTTCTCTCTAGTCTTTATCGCTTTTGCAATTAGCTTGTAAAGTACCAGTATTTCTACTTCAAGAAAAAGGCAGTAAAAGTGGACAGCTCCTATATTGCTATCATCAGTAAGTCGTCATCTAAACAGCAACATTTTTACAACGCTCTAGTGATACTGTACTTCTGCTCTTGCTATGGGGATGCTGAATAGAACCTGGTTCTTAGAATTTTTAAAATGACAATCATTCTGAAGGGAAAATAATGACTTCAGCATTGAACCAGTGAGTTATACTTTGGGGCCACTTTAAGGATCCATTAACTCTAGTACTGTTGGTTTATAACGAAACGCCTATGAAACACATGGGAGAAGCAGCCAAGAAATTGTAATGAGTTCATTTTTTATAATTGGCACTTCAGTGAAACACATGTGGAGTGTTCTCTATGATGGGACACAGTGGGGTTGTTATTTTCAATAAAAGCTGGTGAGAGAATGGATTGGAAAATTCTGGCAATGGAGATTAGGTTAGGGACTTTTAGTAGCTGGAAATGCTGTCTGGAGAGGGGGGTGGATGGGCACTGCACCAAGGAATGTGTTTAAAGAGTCAGGGCCAGCTTCTGATGGTTTCTGATGAGGTTAAGGAGAGCTGCAATTTGGGATCAGAATTTATCCCACATCAAGGGACAGCTGAGCAAATCAGTTAAGGAACTGGGTTTTTTTTCTTGAGATTTATTCCTAGCTTTAATTATTTGTCAAGTGTTCTTGAAGAAGTGTAATATAAATAAGAATTGATGTCTTGCCTCTTTGGGACTGTGTAGGTCATATACTGAATGCATTCATACTGTATTTGTTGCTGGGTGGTTGTTTTTTAAAAAAATCCAAACCTGTGAATACAGCTCTTGTTTCAAACGTGCTGATTTTTAGACACCCCAGAAGATGTGCATTATCCCACCTAGCTAAGAATGTATTACTTACGTTATGGAAATACCCAAGGATCATCGCCATGTTATGTGTGTGGCTTAAACAGAGACCAGTCCATGCCCCAAAAGTCTTACAATCTAAACAGTCAAAAGGTGAGAATAGAAAATCATTTTAGTACCATTTCAGAGATGGGGACCTGAGAAGCAGGCAAGTTAGACTTGGGATGGTTACTCATGATTGAAATGTGTTTCTTCTTCAGGGAATAGAATTGAATCTCCTGGAAGACAGCCCAGGATCTTCTTTATAAGACCAATTTCCTATTAGCAGCAAGAAATAACTTTTCATTACACAACAGTAGATAACTTGAAAATAACTTACATTCATACTAATGTTTAACATTTTTTAACACTAAAATCAGATGTAAAATTTCAGTTGATGTTTGCAGAGTAGGAGCTGGGGTTTACAGTAGATCATAAGCAGAAGATATGCCAAGATTGTGCTCTTGCTGCAAAAAAAAGCCAACAGTATACTGGGTTGTGTGAAAAGAAGTGTCACTTGCAAATGAAAAGAAGTGAGTCCTCCACTGTATTCAGCACTGGAGAACTAATGCAAAGTTCTGCATTCACTTTTGGGTCCTACACTTTAATCAAGTGTAAACACATTGGAAAGAGTCCAGTGGAATGGCAACAAAATGATTAGGAGATGGGGAAGCATGATTTATGAGGAAAGGGTGAAAGAGCTAGGGTTATTTAGTCTGGAGAAGCAAAGCCTGAGGGGTGATTTGATAACAGTCTTCAAATACATGAGGGGCAATTACAGAGAGGATAGAGATGGTCTTTTCTTTGTGGCCATAAGGGACAGGGCTAGGAGCAATAACCTGAAGCTTCAGGAGGGAAATTTTAGGTTGGAGATTAGGAGGAACTTCCTGACTATGACAGTAGTCAAAAACCAAAACAGGCTATCTAGAGATGTTGTGGAATAGATTCATAGATTCATAGATTCATACAGATTCATAGATGCTAGGGTCGGAAGGGACCTCAATAGATCATCGAGTCCGACCCCCTGCATAAGCAGGAAAGAGTGCTGGGCCTACATTACCCCAGCTAGATACACATCCAACCTTCTCTTGAATACCCCCAGGGTAGGGGAGAGCACCACCTCCCTTGGGAGCCCGTTCCAGACCTTGGCCACTCGAACTGTGAAGAAGTTCCTCCTAATATCCAATCTAAATCTGCTCTCCTCTAGCTTGTGGCCATTATTTCTTGTAACCCCCGGGGGCGCCTTGGTGAATAAATACTCACCAATTCCCTTCTGTGCCCCCCTGACGAACTTATAGGCAGCCACCAGGTCGCCTCTCAACCTTCTCTTGCGGAGGCTGAAAAGGTCCAGTTTCTCTAATCTCTCCTCGTAGGGCTTGGCCTGCAGGCCCTTAACCATACGAGTGGCCCTTCTCTGGACCCTCTCCAGGTTATCCGCATCCTTCTTGAAGTGCGGCGCCCAGAATTGCACGCAGTACTCCAGCTGCGGTCTGACCAGCGCCCGATAGAGGGGAAGTATCACCTCCTTGGACCTATTTGTCATGCATCTGCTGATGCACGATAAAGTGCCATTGGCTTTTCTGATGGTTTCGTCACACTGCCGACTCATGTTCATCTTGGAGTCCACTAGGACTCCAAGATCCCTTTCCACTTCCGTGCCACCCAGCAGGTCATTTCCTAGGCTGTAGGTGTGCTGGACATTTTTCCTCCCTAGATGCAGCACTTTGCATTTCTCCTTGTTGAACTGCATTCTGTTGTTTTCTGCCCACTTGTCTAACCTGTCCAGGTCTGCTTGCAGCTGTTCCCTGCCCTCCGGCGTGTCCACTTCGCCCCATAGCTTAGTGTCATCTGCAAACTTGGACAGAGTACATTTCACCCCCTCGTCCAAGTCACTGATGAAGACATTAAAGAGTATCGGTCCAAGCACCGAGCCCTGCGGGACCCCACTGCCCACACTCTTCCAGGTCGAAACCGACCCATCCACCACAACTCTCTGGGTGCGACCCTCCAGCCAATTCTCCACCCACCGGACTGTGCAGTAATCCAAGTCACAGCCCCTTAACTTGTTCACCAGTATGGGGTGGGATACCGTATCAAAGGCCTTCCTGAAGTCCAAGTATACGACATCCACCCCTCCTCCTGCGTCGAGGCGTTTTGTGACCTGGTCATAAAAAGAGACTAGATTGGTCAGGCACGATCTACCTGCCACGAACCCGTGCTGGTTTCCCCTCAGCATAATTTGTCCTGCCGGGCTCTCACAAATGTGAGCCTTGATGATTTTCTCAAAGATTTTGCCAAGGATGGAGGTGAGACTGACTGGCCTATAGTTACCCGGGTCCTCCTTCCTCCCCTTCTTGAAAATGGGAACCACATTGGCCCTTTTCCAGTCCTCCGGGACTTGACCCGTGCGCCACGAGCATTCAAATATTCCCGCCAGTGGCTCTGCAATGATGTCGGCCAGTGCCTTCAGTACCCATTTCTGGAAATTTTCAAGGGCAGGTTGGACAGACACTTGGATGGGATGGTTTAGCTGGGGATGAACTTGTCTTGAGGAGGGGTTCTGGACTAGATGACCTTGTGAGGTCCCTTCCAGCCCTAGTTTCCTATGATCCTATCTGAAAAAGTGATAGGAGGGAAAAATGGTCTTGCTAAATGCTTAGGATAAGATTTATGAGATTGGCTTTCAGTTCCTGTCTCTGCATGCTTTTTGGGTAGGGTGGTGATATGGGATAATGTGAAATCTGGAACACTGCCCTTCACCCCGCAAGTCAGTGGTGATGCTGCAGGCAGAGGTGGGGGCAAGCTGGGGTGGTGCAGCTCTGCTGTTATTATTCAGGGAGCTAAGGGAATCAATGGCTTGTTAATGACCCATTGTTCTTTACTTCACAGGTGTTAACAAACACCTTCCCTTTGTAATGGTCATTCCACTAATTAAGCTAACCTGTTTTAGGAGAATTTTGCTGTTTGTTAGGGCTTCCTATCTCACAGATTGTGCTGTCCCATATCCCTCCTCTGAGCCCTGCACCCAGGATGCTCATTTTAACTTTCACTGGACAGCCACCGAAATCCAAAACTGTCCTGGCCAAACTAGGATGTATGGTCACCCTATTCTTAGGGAATGTTGGACAAGCTTATTTCTGTGCTTCACTTCCTTGTGTATAAAATGGGAATAACTCCTTCCTCTACAACCTCATGGAGCTTATCTACAGTTACTAGAGATCCTCCAGTATCAGCTGGATTTTCTACATGGCAGTTGCTGTGTTAAATTGTCTTCATACAGCTTGGAATAGATGATATGTTCCTTTTGTCAAAAGGTCCAAAGTTATGGAAAAATAAACTGAAGGATTATTTTGTCTTTTTGGATATTATATTTCATATCAAAGAATGAAAAATAACAAATAAGTCTTTAATACAGGATTTGAGTGGTACCCAAAGCACTGTCTGATATTTCTTGTCTGTTGAAGAAAATAACTAAAGATGATAAATAAAATGCCAAATTCCTTCTTCTAGACTGTTTCAGGTCTGTATGAGTACCATGAGGAACAGAAGAAATGGAACCTTTGAGAGTTCCAAACTCCTTTACTCCAGTATGTCTCGAAGCACGGACGTATCATACAATGATAGTGTAAGTAGAACTCATTTCCTTGGCACTTTGGTGTGCTCTCCCTGAGAATCAAAGCACACTGATGAGGATACCATTGTACAAAGATGGCAGAGAGAGATGTATAAATAACTTGCAGAACTTAAAAAAAATAGTATTGTATTTTTATAGCCAGAGGCCTTTAAAGGAATAATAAATGGTAGCATAGTCAGTGGATGTGTCAGAATGCTAGCATATGCTTTTAAAAGCTTTTTTATGACAGCTCTAGCTCCAAGAACACCAAGTGAATGTTTATGACTTGTATGGGTAAACTTCATTTACAGACAAACTTCCGTCAGCATTGGTCATGATCTAATTTGAATTGTGGTCTCCAGAAATACATGACTAAAGCATTTACCCCATATTGCTGTCTAGGTTTGGGGAGTATTTCCTTCATGCCAGGAAAAATGCAGTCTTGAACATAACATTTACAAGTTAGGTGGCTGTAAATAAGAACTAGTGTTCAACAAGCTTTGAACACAAGATGCCATGGGCTGCTTATGGGCCCAATGTGTGAATTTTGGGAGCTTCCCATAACCTACACATTTTTCACATGATCAGACTGGTGAATTATTGGTTTATGTATTACTATAGTTACTTATATACCACAGTCACTTTCCCGACAGATTAGCACTCCAAAATTAGGATATGTGTCTTACCTGACACAGCTGATTTTTCTTTCCAGAATAGAAGCGTGGAGATACTGTATGATGGGTATGATGCTGCTTCTTTTCTTTCTTTTTCCTCCAGCAGCTGCATGGAGGAAGCAGCAGAGTTCAGCAAAGACGGGGGGGTGCAGTGGTACAGTCACACCCCACATTGATTCTTATGTCACGCAAATTTTAAAGACAACTCCCCAGCAGCAGCAGTAGCATTTATATTCAGGCAGTGCTGAGGGAGTCACTTGACTTTGTGCCTTATTATAACCTACCTGATTCCCAATAATTTCTCTTCACTCAATAGTTCTTAATGACCCTCTCCTTTTTAACAGTCTTGATGTTCCACTAATCAAGTTATCTTTATGGAATTTTGCTGTCTATCATCTACTCCTCTCTCTCCTATTTCACAGCTCTAACTATTTTTTTAAATCTTTTTTCAAATCCTAGATCTGCTCATAGAGTCAGATCACTTGCAGCAGATAGTTTCAGATTTTGGCTGAGCAGATGAGAGGTGCTGACAATTTAGCTGTGAAAGGAAGGCTGAGTGAGCTGTAAATTAGGCTCTGTCCCTGTTTTATGTGGCCATAACTATGGAAAAATATTTTCTTCTTCATTCTGCCTTCCCAAAAACAAGGCGTATGTCTTATTTTGGGTGTGGGATATGGGAGAAAATATAGCAGTTTGTAAAATGCAGCTTGTATTTATGCTTTGGTAGATTTGATTGGCTTGAACATACAGCAACCAAAAAATGACAGCAACCTCCTGTCATTCCAAAGGAAATTCTACTGCAACACTGAAAACTTCTGGTATTTAATTAAGCAGAGTTTTATTGTTTATTAGACAATTAAGGAAATGATTAGAAACATCCTTCAAGCAGCTTGGAAACTCTGGATTCGACTGTGAAACCTCAGTTCTTTCCTACTAATGAAACTGTCTTGCTGGGATGCCTGATACTGCATTAAATTAGCTCCTACAGAAGGAGAGTTCAGTTGCATTTATGCAGGGGAAAAGGGCATTTTAAAGAAATGTTGTCAATGCTACTTTTTTCTCCTTCACTAACAGGGGTAGGGCTTTACCATGACTCAACTAGAAGTGGCCTCCTGGGCCCCTTAACCCAGTTCCCCGTGTTCACAGGCAACCACTTACTCAAAGATTCCTGAAAATCACCTACCCTGGTTCCTTATACACTACAAATAAAGGCACAAAACCAGAAATACCAAGAATACCTGTGAAAGAACAGGGGATGCTTACCCGATGCATCTTCCTGGCTACGAGCTTGAGGTCTCCATGAATAAAGTCTCCACACTACAGCAGAAGCTGCCGGCACACACCCAATCCACTTTAACACCTTGCCATGTGAAGCGGATTGGGGGATTGCACCGGCCAGAGCAATATCTGGGGCCGGGTAGAGGGCCAGAGTGAAATGGGAAGTTGGTGGATGGAGTGAATGATGGCCACATCCTACTTGAGACTGAAACTCTGGGAGCAAGGAAGAGACTGGTAGGCTTGTGGGCTTGGAAGAGCCCTCATCCAAGGGAGGGAGAGAGTAAAAAAAGAATGCGGCCGCTTTCTCCCTCCGCTCAATGTTCTTTTTCTTAATTAATCACTGTCACTGTCTGATCAAGCCAGATATGCCAGCAATCAAGGTAGAGGAATGAAAGCTGCAGGGTTTACTTCCGTCCCAGCCCAGTTCCCTCTGGTTTGTTTTCTCTCTTCCTTGGTGGTGGGGGGGGATATCAAGTTGCTCTCCTCCGGCATTTCATCGGCACCAAATGTGGCAAGAATATACTAGGAAGAGAGAGGAAGAAGCAGATGAATCCCTTCAAGGTATGCCTTGCCCTGATTAATTGCCTCCCAAAAACAATCAAGCCAGGCGTGGCAGCAAAAGAAGTAAAGAAGAGATCCAATCCATCCCAACGGGGAAGACTCAGCCATCTGTGGGAAGATAGACTGAATAAAAGGAGTTGTTGGGGCCCCGAAAAACCCGGAAAGGGACCCTGCTGGTCCAATACATTTTCTTCAGTTCCTCAGTCCATTTGACATTCTTTTTTTTTCTTTTTTGCTGGCGCAGAGATCCTGGCACAAACCAGCAACCAGTGGCGGTTGGGCGGTGGCATCAGCCCCTCCCTCTCTCCCCCTTCCTTTACATCTTCAAGAACTTTCAAACAAAAGAAGTCATGGCAGGCAGGAATAAGGGGGAGAGAGCGGGAGAGCCACCCCAAGCCAGCTGAGAGGGTACTATGTGCAGGGGAAAAAGACCCTCGAACCACTGTTTGGCGTGAAGGCACGCCCGTCTCCACTGAAGTGGAGTGACAATACCGTATAATATCCCACAGAGGGAGACAAAGCCGCTGCCAAAACCTCACCACTGCAATGGCAGAAAGGTAGTGGCTTAGTAAATTCTCAGAGGATCCTAGGAAGAAGACCAAACCCCATGCTACAGAGGAAGACAAAAACCTTTATTGGCCTTGTTAATATGATCTGGGGGGAAAAAATCCTTTCTGGTTCCAAATTTGGCAATCTGTTGGTTATGGGCAGAACAACAGCTCCATCTTGCCAGGTATATGAAAAGTTTCCCAGCAGGAGTACTGGAGCACCTCAGAGCTGTGACTGTTATCCAGTGGTTCAAAAGAAGGGGTAAAAAACACCGTCTCAACCAATAAAAATAACAACAATGTACTGTACTAGAACCCAATAAAGCACTCAAGAGAAAAATAAAATTCCTGATCCCTGCAGGAAACCATGGACAAACATGGGTTGCCTGGCAATTATCATACAGTGAAAGAGTTTATTTTCTATATTCCAACCTGGGCATTGCTAATACTTGAATCCACATGTCACATTAGGATGATTGTTGAACCACAAACTCCCTTACCTATCATTCTATTCCGTCCATTAACTTATTCAGTTTGATCTTAAAGCAATTAAGGTTCTCACCTCCACTACTTTGCTTCGAAAACCATTCCAAAACCTTACACTTCCGATAGTTTGGTAATTACAAGAAGAATTCAAACCTAAATTTGTTCTTAACCAACTGGGAACCATATGCTTTTTGTGCCGGTAGTATCTTCCAATGTAAATGGCTCTTCTCTTCCTCCGATGCTCACTCTGTGAATGTATTTGTGAAAATTATGATATCCCCTTTGAATCTTTGTTTTGTTACGGTAAACATGCCAAGTTTCTTTAATCTTCCTTTCTAAGACAGTCTTAGTTTCCTTAACCATCTCAGTGGTTCTCCCTTGTATCCGTTGTATTTTAATCTCATCTTTTTTGAATACTTGTGAACAAAACTATGCCCAGTATTCTAAGTGGTATCTTGTCAATGTTACGCACAAGGTTAGTTGGATTTCTTTGAATCCATCCAGTCTAGTATACTCCAAAATTCCATTAGCCTTTTACATCATCACATCATGCTGGTAGCCCACATTCATATTAAGATCAACCAGTACACCCAAGTTTTACATTTCTTCATTTCTCTCAGCTGATGAGTCCCTATCTTATAGCCAAAGTCCCTGTTATTGGTCCCTAAGTGCATGATATTGCTCTTCATGCTAGAGTTGGCCCCATCCTCTCATCCTCTTTTTTCAAACTGGATGCTCTTCTCTTCTTCTGTGCCATGTCAACATCTCATCTTGCCTATTGCTCTTCATTTATCAGCATGTCAGACTGATTCTTCAGTTCACCTTCAACAGCTACTTATTTCCTCTGCTGCTTTCCTATAGTCACATGCCCTCATAGGTTTCCCCTCCTCTGTTCTGGTTGGTATCAGAGACTTCTCATATGTACAGCTTCACCACTCCTTACTTCTATCACTTGCTTCCTATCTTGTTTGAACTCCATCATTGCCTGCAGCAGCATTACCAACGCTTTGATCATCTTCTCTCCATGAACGGCCTCAAGAGATACTTCAGGTATATGAAGCTGGCAATAGGAGCCTGTTCATGGATGCTGTATATCACATTACCCTCACTTTCCCTGTCAGTCTTGGAAATTTCTCCATAGATGTTACAGTTTCCATCATCTGTTCCTCATATGTATGTGTGTGCATGCACGTGTGCATGTGTGTGTGTATACATGTACATCCAGATATTAGTCCTGTGCGAAGTGGCTAGTATTCGCTTCAGATTCAGCCAATTCAGGGGACAGTGATTCGATTCAGTGATTGGACTTGCTACAACGAATTGATGTGGCTGAATCTGATTTGTAGATTTGGCTTCTGCCGAATCTTGAAATTACCCAGGCCCATCCCCCACATGCTTCCCCAGCCTGGCAATGGCTGCCCTGCCTACCCCAGCTCCTGGCACTTTGTGGGGAAAAAAACCCTGAGTCAGTGGGGGCTGCTGGGCAGGGGGGCGATTCCCACTGCCCAACACTGCATGGGGGGCTCTTCATGAGTCCCCCAGTGCCCGCCCCGCTTCCCCAGTCCCATCATGGATGCCCCACCTGCTGCGGTTCTGGCCCTTTAAGAAAAAAACAAACTGAGAAAAATCCTGGGACTCACTGTTCCTGCTGGCGGGGGGTGATCCCCACTGCCCCACACCACATAGGGGGCTCTGCACAAGCCCCCCAAAGCCCCAAGGCCTCTGCAGGAGCGGTGAGTCCTGGGGCTTTTCTTGTTTTTGTTTTTTTTCCTAAAGGGCCGGTGCTGGGGAGGGTGGGGCAGCCATGGGGGGTGCTGGGGAATTAAATGTGGGGTTGGGGGGCTTGTGGCAGAGCCCCCCATGCAGTGTGGAGCAGAGGGGAGCAGTAGGGATTGCCGCCCGCCCAGCAGCACCTGGTGAGTGGGCCTTTTTTTTTTTTTTAAAGCACTGGGAGCTGGGGCAGGTGGGGCAGCCATGGTGGGCTGGGGGAGTGGGTAAGGGTCGGGGGGGAGCAGGCAGGGATCAGGGGGCATGGCAGGGGTCCCCCCCATAGTCCCCTCCCCCAACCCCCTTCCCCCGCCTCTAGTACTTACCAGCTCCGAGTCTGGCTGCAGTTCTCTGCTGCAGCCACTGCAGACTGTCCAAATCATCAAAGCTCTCTGAATCTTTTCCAAAGATTAAGAGAGCTTCGAATCGATTCAAACCTTTTCATTGGTCCCCTGATTCGATTAGGTTTTCGAGATTTGGCCGCTGAATCGGGCCGAATCTCCTCTGAATCGAATCTCCACCCAAAGCTTAGTCCTACCAGATATACACATACATGCACACACATTTGTATTTTATTTCTATTTTTTTCCTTCGCTCCTCTTAATGGTTGTTGGCTGTTTAGGTTTTTGTAGCCTAGGGTGCAACCTCTTGTCCTAAATAGGCTCAGCAGGAATAAGAGGCAAGAGGCCTTCAATCTCCTGTTCAGCAAAAGCCTTGGGGATGCACTCAAAATTGTCATTTTCTACACAGATCCCATCATGTCCAAGTGGCACGAAACAGACCCAACACCACCAAGCACAACTCACTGAATTTGGTGGACAGAGTGCTCTTTCTGCACCACGATGTCCCATCACATTAGCTGTTAGTTGCCCTGTAAACTAGCTCTCACCAGTTTCTGCAGGTTACCATGTGGAAACTATGGGCACAGGGACAGTTTGTTTGTGTGCAATTAATAGGAATGGGGACTTGCCATGTCCCAGCTGCTCTGCTATCATTATTTGTGTGTCTGAAATTATGCTATAGTAAATTAGTACTAAATCAGGGCAGCCATGTTCTGTTTCATTCTTGGGTAAACTGCCCTAAGTCTAATGTGCACAGGGACAGTTACCTCAGGACAACCAAGGTATGCTGAAGTCCTGATTTGTGCTAATTGGTGGGAATGGGAGAACTATTACCATGTGAAAGGGGTTGTGACTGGAAAACTTTTGTAACTGCTGTATTAAGCCATGACAACAGTAAGTGCTTTTAAGATTGTAGTAATGTACACGTAGCACAACTGGGATTGTTCTCTAACTTATGAATGCAGCATTGGGATGCCTGCTTCACGAAACATATTGTATTAAATATTGAATAATGACTGTATAGTTGTGCTGTGCTACAACAACCATAGTGTTGGGAGAGAAAGAGAGGTTAACAATGGCTCTTCATAAGGCCAACAAATACTTGAGAGAAAAACACAAGAACCATGTGTTTTGCTGTCCAGCATATTTTAAAAACATGACTTTTCTTGATATAGATAAGGCTGAATTGGAGTTGCTGAAAATTATTCAGGTTAAATTATGTTTCCAAGTTTCTGTTTTAATATTTCTGTTCTTAATAGGTGTTCAACTAACAATTTAGTTCTGTATTGGTAGTTTTTTGCATGTAGAACTAAAAAAAAGAGAACTCACTGAAGTTTTATTTAAGTTCTTATTCAAGGCGCCTGCAGTAAAGTCGAATAGTGTGCCATATCATTAAATCACAGGGGTAACACAGCCTATCTTTCTTTTTTTAAAGGATTTGGCCAACTTCATTCAGGAAAATTTTAGAAGGAGAGAATGTGTCGTCTTCACAAAAGATACCAAGTCCATGTAAGTAACTATTTCCTATATTGTTTTTTCTGGAAGCCAAAGATAATTTAGATCAGGAACAATATTAAAGAATGTGACAGTCAAGGCCACTGTTAAGATTTTTGAGAGGTGGCCAATGCCGTTATTTCTTGTGCATCACCAAACTCATGTTTTCTTTCCACAAATCTCTTCTGGCTTTTCTTCCTGTCCTGTAAAGTCCAAATAACTTTCCTCCCACTGTTCCTGGTGTAATCAAAAGCAAACCATGATGCACACTTAATACAATGGAATGGCAGATTTTTTCCAGTTGCTAGGAGGAAGATGCTGGCCTTTTTCTACTCGGGTTCCTCTTTGGAAAAAACCTGATTAGTGATCTTGGATCCTACAGTCCTGTTTCTAGAGATTTTTCTACAAATGGGGTAGAGGTTCCTAACCCACAGATATTTTCCTTTCCTTTCACTGGATCTAATGGCTCTGAAATAGCAGCTCTCTCTGCAGCCACCTGGAGAGTGGAGCATTGCAGAACAAGAGACCTCAGAGCTGACGCACTCACATACCTTTAGCACATACAGCTTCAGGGCACTTGTACATGGGATGAAAATGTCATTTGTGTGGCTTAATGGCATCACACATTACATGGGCTCCAGTTTTGGGGGGCTTTAGATAAGTTAGCATCATTGCAAACCAAAATACAATCTGGATGTAGTTTAGTTTGCAATGATGTCTTGCAGCTGTCAGCTTGCCCCCTGACCACAGGAGAGGTGGGCAGGCTCCACAGAGGAAAAAAAAGGATTGGGCATCCCACTGCTCCTACTTTCAGTAGGTGCCTGTTAAAGGCAGAAGTGGGAAGGGGCCTAATCCCCCCTTTTTTTTTTCCAGCGGAGCCTACCCACCTCTTCTATGGTCAGGGGTGAGCTGCTGGTGGGCTGAGTGGCCCCTGGCCTCTGGTCCTTCTCTCCATAGTGGCGGTGCCCCCTGGGGCTGTCCAGGTGGGCTACTAGCAGGCTGGGTGCTGTCCTAGCTTGGAGGCAGCACCTGGCCTGATCCAACTGTTCTCTGAGCCCGCCTGCTAGAAGTCTGCCAGGCACTGTTCCTAGGGTAGGCTCAGGGAAGTGTTGGATCAGGCCAGGTGCTACCTCTGAGGTAGGGCAACGCCTGGCCCACTAGCAGCCCACTCAGGTGGCCCCAAGGGGTGCCTCCAATGTGGAGGGAAGGAATGGAGTCCTCAGCAGCTCAGGGACCACTCGGCCCACTGGCAGCTCGCCCCCCAGCCATGGGCAGGCTTCAGCTCTGCCAAAAAAAAAAAAAAAGGATCAGGCTCTCGCCATAACGTGATGGAAAAATTGAATTGGTGGGTTTCAATCAAAAACTCACTGTTTCATAGAATAAAACACTAAGGACTATACCCCTGCCACGTGTACAAGCACCCTGAGATAATAGGATAGGAGAAAAGAAATAGGGATTTAGGGCTAGAGCATATCGTGGGTATACATGAATCTCTGGGTGCTGGTGTTTGGCATAATGTAAAATTTTATGTAAAAAAAACAAACTTGGACATCACGTCATATGGATCAGATGGAATACTGTTTTGCTACTAAGCTGTTTGTAATATCCACTGGGTCGGGGGTATTCCTAAATTGTGAGGGTACTTAACAATTTTCTCATACCGCCCTGCCCCACAGTGCTGATTGGTGGAGAGGCCTGGGGGAGGGGATGGGGGATTGGTTGCCATCTTGATTGCTGATGCTTTCATGTGATCTCACCCCTCAGTGCTGATTGATGAAGAACTTGGGGGAGGGAGGGAGGGAGGGTCAAGGGGGCAGCTACTGTCTTGATTGCTGGCTGCCCTTTATGTGGCCCCTCCCCTTTGTGCTGATTGGCAAAGAGGCCCCGGGGGGGGGGGGAAGGGAGCAGCAGCCAGCTAGTCTACTGCTCTTTATGCCACCCTGCTGACCAGCACCTTCCCTTGCTAGAGCCTTCATCTTCCACTGGGGAGCCAGCATCTTATTTTAATTAAAGTTTGGGGGTTTTTTGTTGTTGATTTCTCATGCCCAGGGGAATGGATGGTGACAGCACCTTTCCTCTTGTAGTATCTCCCAGGAGAGTTGGTGAACTACCACACTGGTTACAATTCAGAAAGAACATTTGTGAAGGCATTAGTCCTGGTTTGTGCACTATTCTGTATTGATTTAAGTATTTTGGCTAGGGGTCCAGCTTTTTATATCCAAATACTTGATTCGGTAAACTCCCAAGTGGTTGTATAGTTGCACTAATTCAAAGATAAGTTTAGCTGTATTGTTTAATCACATTATTTTGTGATAACTGTCTACACAAATAAAAACAGTTTTTTTGACACTAGGAGTGCTTCTTTTCTAGGGGCTTGGAAGGCTTAAATCAATTCAGTTCAAATAGTACAATCATTTTTTCAGTGAACAAGGCCTTATAAAAGGGAAATTGAGGCCATGAGTATGTATTTGTCTGTGACATCGTGGATAATAAACAGCATCCCATTCCTGTAACAGTGCTGTTTGATGGGTGTTAAGATTTTACTGTCCCAGTTTATCTGAAAGGAAATAGAAGTCAAAGGAAATTAATCATAAATGTACAAGTGAGGATTTGAACACAAAGCACTGCTTGTCTAAGGACTGCATGCTCTTTTTTGTGTGTGGTAGGTAGGGGGTTTGTGTATGTGAGAGAAGGGAGCTCTTCCTCTTTACTTCACAGAAGTCTTTTCTTGGGGTTCTTTCCTGCCTACTGGATAAGACAGAGTGGTTGGGTGGCCAACTAGTTCTCTTCATATTCTCCTTGGGAAAGAAGGCCCAAGCTAGAGCTGCCTCTCCATTCTGTAAAACTTCACATCTCTTTTTGGGGAATAGTGGATGGAAAATGGTGATCTGAAGCTAAGTTTCATTCAGTGGAGGACAGCAGGTCTTTTTCCAAGGTCGGGGATCCCGTAGGCACAGTGTATATTTAAATGCTATGCACTTAAGTTTTCATGTAATATCAGTACCTTACTGCTAGAAAATTCACACAGCAGATGGGGATTTTCACATATGCAAACTATTACTTTTGAAATCAGTCTTGTGTAGTGCTGGGAAGACTATTCCTTTCTTTATTTTTTACTTTTGATTATATAGCTTCATGGAGATGCCCTAGAGCTGCTTTTCTGAAGGCTTTTTAATACTGAGTTTGTTTTCTTGTTTATAATTTTCTCCCAAGGGAGCCACTCTAATCTGGTTGAGTGGAGATATTGACTTCGTAATAAACACACAGCAAGAAAATGCTGAATCAATAGATCATTGTGGATACCTTTTTGTGTACAATGCAGACAGGCTTAAGAGTCCAACTATGTTATTTTCATTTGTTACCAGCTCAGACAGACTTTCCTTCAGGGCCACGTCCAACAGAGTCCAAGACTGTGCTATTTGGACAATGTTGGATCTAGTGATTTTTGTAGATGTCTTGTTTTAGCAAGAAAATATGGAAACCTTACAAGTTAATCTAAAGCACAAGCCAGTCTCTTGAGTAAGAGAACTGATTCATATTCATGAATGAAATAAAGGTGCTAAGAGCCTTATTAGTATTCTCTCACTAAATAGACTTGCTGTGAAATATCTTTTCTCAAGGAATTTTACTTAATGCTATCACACACATTTCTGTGTTCTCATATTATAGGCTAGCTATGAAGGTCTCTAGGCAAATATGTGACCTCATTTTATTGTTTGTTTTGTCTGTTGTTTTTGCAGAGTTTTGCTGAACTTTACAATGACAATAACAGTGGGAAGCCACTCTTACATAATCCAGCATCTGCTTTCTTAGGCATAATTATGTCAAATGTGCCCTTGCCTCATGTAGCCTGTGAAAACTTTGTATGGGTCTCAGGCTGAAGCCTGCTAAAGCAGTTCATATAACTTACTGCAGTTACTCACAGAAAACATGTTTTCATAGTTTCATAGTTTGTAGGGTCGGAAGGGACCTGAGCAGATCATCTAGTCCGACCCCCTGCCATGGCAGGAAAGAATACTGGGGTCAAATGACCCCAGCAAGATGTGCATCTAACCTCCTCTTAAACACCCCCAGGGTAGGAGCCTGCACCACTTCTCTTGGAAGCTGGTTCCAGACCCTAGCCACCCTGACCGTGAAGTAGCGCCTCCTGATATCTAACCTAAACCTACCCTCTGCCACCTTGTGACCGTTATTCCTGGTCACTCCTGGCGGTGCTGGGGGAAACAGTGACTTCCCCATTTCCTGCTGATCCCCCCTGACTAGTTTATAACAGGCCACAAGATCCCCCCTCAGCCTTTTCTTTTGGAGGCTGAACAGGTTCAGGTCCTGCAGCCTCTCCTCATAGGGCCTGCCCTGCTGCCCCCTGATCATGCGAGTGGCCCTCCTCTGGACCCTCTCCATGCTGTCGACATCCCTCTTGAAGTGCGGTGCCCAGAACTGGACGCAATACTCCAGCTGCGGCCTGACCAGTGCCACATAGAGGGGGAGGATCACCTCCTTGGACCTGCTTGAGATGCATCTGTGGATGCATGCCAAGGTGCGGTTGGCCTTCCTGACTGCCTCCCCACACTGCCGGCCCATGTTCATCTTGGAGTCAATGATGACCCCCAGATCCCTTTCCGCCTCCGTGCTGACAAGAAGGGAGTTCCCCAACCTGTAGGTATGGTGCCGGTTGTGCCTCCCCAGGTGCATCACCTTGCACTTGTCTGTGTTGAAACCCATCCTATTCTCGTCCGCCCACCCTTGTAACCTGTCGAGGTCTGATTGTAGCCTGTTGCATCCTTCCAATGTACCCACATCCCCCCACATCTTAGTGTCATCAGCAAATTTGAACAGGGTGCTTTTTACCCCCTCATCCAAATCGCTGATGAAGATGTTGAACAGTGCGGGCCCAAGGACCGAGCCCTGCAGAACCCCACTGCCCACGTCCTTCCAGGTTAAGAAGGACCCATCTACTACCACCCTCTGGGTGCGGCCCTCCAGCCAGTTGGTGACCCATTTGACTGTGTGGGTGTCTACACCACAGCCCCCCAGTTTCTTAATGAGAACGGGGTGAGAGACAGTGTCAAAAGCCTTCCAGAAGTCCAGGAAGATTATATCCACTGCAACCCCTGTGTCTAACGATCTGGTGATCTGATCATAAAAGGCCACCAGGTTGGTCTGACAGGACCTTCCACTGATGAACCCGCGTTGGTTGCCCCTAAGCATGCAGTCTCCTGCTGGCCCCTCCTGGATGTGTGCCAGCATAATTTTCTCGAACAGCTTGCCTAGGATCGAGGTGAGACTAACCGGCCTATAGTTTCCCGGGTCCTCCTTCCTGCCTTTTTTGAAGATGGGGACCACGTTGGCCCTCTTCCAGTCCTCCGGTACCTCACCAGAGCACCACGAGTGCTCATAAAGTTGTGCCAGGGGACTTGCAATGACCTTGGCCAGTTCCTTTAGAACTCTAGGGTGGAGATCATCCGGGCCGGCTGACTTGAATACGTCCAACCCCTCCAGAAGCTCCCTAACTAAATCCTCGCTAACCCGTGGCCCATGTGTGCCTCCCCCGGGGCCCAAGGGGGGCCCAGCAGGGAGGTGGCTGTTCTGGTCCCTACTTAGGAAGACGGAGGCAAAGAAATCATTAAACATGTTAGCTTTGCCGTCTGGTGTGATGACCAAGTTACCCATGTTGTCCTGCAAGGGCCCCACATTACCTGGGACCTTCTTTTTACCCCCTACATATTTAAAAAAAGACTTCTTATTGTCCTTAATCTGGGAAGCTAGTCCCAGTTCCATCTCTGCCTTGGCCTTCCTAACTGCCCCCCTACATCCCCGAGCAACTACAGAATAGTCCTCCCTGGTGATGACCCCTTCTTTCCACTGGGTATAAGCCTCCTTTTTAGCAAGGAGACATTCCTGGATGCTTTTGGTAAGCCACAGAGGCTTGTGTGCTCTCCTGCTCCCTTTGATCCTTGTTGGGATTACCTTCCTTTGGGCGTGGAGGATCGTCTCCTTAAGGAGCGACCACTCTCCTTGGACACCTGGCTCCCCTCCCCCCCGGGACCTCAGCGCTTCTGCAACTATCCTCCTTAGCTTGTTGAAGTCTGCCCTTCTAAAATCTAGGGCCGCTGCCTTACTGCATGCCTTTGCCACCTTGCGCTGGATGGTGAATTCCAGCAGGTGGTGATCGCTGTCGCCCAGGTGGTCGAGCACTCGCAGCCCCCTCACCAGGTCATCACCCATGGCCAGCACTAGGTCCAACAAGGCATCCCCCCTGGTGGGGCTGTGCACCTCCTGGGTTAAATGGAGGTCCTGCACTCTGGCCAAGAACCTGCGGGAGCGTTCAGACCTGGCTGACTGCTCTTCCCAGCAGATGTCCGAGAAGTTCAGGTCCCCCATGACTTAGCTACATCCTTAGCCTTCACTACCTCTGTGAGCTGACCCAAGAATTCCTGGTCAAGCTCTTCACCCTGGTTGGGAGGTCTGTAGCAGACTCCCACCGTTAAGTCCCTTTTCCCTCGACTGCCTTGTACTCTAACCCAAAGCACTTCAGAGTGCCCCTCCCCTGGCTCCTTGCTAATTAATGAGGATGTGTATTCCTCCTTTATATAGAGTGCCACGCCCCCACCCCTCTTTCCTATCCTGTCCCTCCTGTACAGCCTATAGCCCTTGACATTGACCGCCCAATCATGTGTTTCATCCCACCATGTTTCCATAATCCCCACTATGTCCGGGCTGGCGTCAGCCAGCAGGAGGGTGAGTTCCTTCTGCTTGTTGCCCATACTACGAGCAGTTGTGTAGAGGCATTTGAGGCCTCCTGTGGGTGTGTGTACTGACCCCCTAGTCCCAACGTTACCCTGGCCCCTCTCTCTTACCTGTTTGATTGCTTCACTCATTGGTCTGGGCTGGGCTGTAGTTGTGGGTGCTGTTTGGTCTGGCAGTCTGATATTTCCTCTGCCCTGATCTTCCCCTTCCCCCGACGAGCCTGCTTTAAAGCCCGCCGGAGGAGGTCCGCCAACCTAGAAGAAAACACACGCTTACCTTTAGGGGAAAGGTGGAGCCCATCCCCCCCCAGCATGTCTCTTGTCGTGATGTGCTGGTCGTGGCTGAGGAAGCCAAAGCCCTCCTCGAAGCACCATTCCTGTAGCCGCCAGTTGGCTTCCGCAATGCACGTTTCATGCCGTCTGCCTCGTCCACTCACTGGCAGCATAGAAGAGAAAACCACCTGTGCGCCCATCTCCTTCAGCACACACCCCAGAGGGTGGTAGTCCTCCATCAGGTGATCAGGGCTCCTCCTGGCCGCATCGTTAGTACCCACATGGACTAGGACCATAGGGTAATAATCAGTGGGCTGGATTACAGTCTGGACCATCCCTTTCACATCCTGAATCCTCACTCCAGGTAGGCAGTATACCTCGCGTGCTGAGGGGTCCCGGCGACAGATAGGGCCCTCTGTACCTCTCAGGATGGAGTCACCAATAATGATCACGCGACGCTTCTTCCTTCTGGCCTTCTTGTCTCCTTCGGCTTGCACAGGACACGGTGTGCGTGGAGTTGCCTCCTCCCCGGTTTCGTCCTCTCAGTTCTCCTCCTCCAGGGCTGCCAGAGCTTCGTACCTGTTCTCCAGCCAGACTGTAGGAACTGGTGCTGCCATGTCTCGGCAGCCCTGGCACGGGAGGTGACCATCTGCCACTTAGCAGTGGAGGGTTCATCTTGAGGTGCATCCTCCTTGGTCGTACAACCCCGCAGGGAAAGAAAATAGCTGTCAATTTCTTCCTCTGCCTCCCTGATTCCCCTCAGCCTGCTAACCTCCTCCTGGAGCTCCCTCACCTGCACCTCCAGGGCCCTAAGGTGGGCGCCTGCAGGGCAGGTATGGGTGTCCCCAGTCCCTGCCCCCCCAGGCCTTGCTGGGCAGCTCCCGCAGGCCAGGGGGTTGGGGGACGCCAGCCCGCCCGTGGGCTCCGTGTGGGTGGAAGCCTCAGACAAGCCCCGGGAAGGCTGCGCCCCCAGGGCAGGGGCCCTGGCAGCACTCTGTGTCGACACCATCGTAGGAGTTCCTAGCTGAGTTCGGGTCCTCTGGCCCGCGCTAACAAGACTCGGTCTCTCGGCCCCTCCTGCTCCCCCTCCGGCGCGAACGCTGGCACAAACACCGGCGCACTCTGTTTGCATGGCTCGGGAGCGTGGCTCCCTACCGGCTCAGCTAAGAGGGATCCGGGGGGCTTCCCCAGAACTGTGCTTTCATAAGCCCTGTGTATTTTGTATTACCAATGTCTGCTCCAGCAATGCTAGAATGTCATGACAGCTTTAATGATTTTTATTACCACGAAAACACTTTATTTCTATCTACGTACAACTCTACCTGGTTTTTGATAAAGTATATGGACCAAATATTTGTTTATTTTGTGTATATTTGAGGATGGGCTTTTCTGTTGCATTTTGTGCATAATCCAGTCCACTTTGGAAGTCTACTCTTGAAATGTCTAGGTAATCCAACTCAGAATCTCTATATCCACCCAGATGCAGAGATGGTTTCAGCTTCTGCTACTGTATTCTTTTCCAGGAACAGTCCAGGGAATTAGCTGTACAACTCAATTAACATTGCCCTGTAGAGAATTGTAGAGGGATAAACAGGGCAGATGCACAGAACAAAACGCTTTTTGGATGTAGCAAGATCACAAAATCTTTGTTCAGAAATGCAAATAACAGTGTATTAAGGAATGCCT
Source organism: Crocodylus siamensis (assembly GCF_052110815.1). NCBI lineage: Eukaryota > Metazoa > Chordata > Crocodylia > Crocodylidae > Crocodylus > Crocodylus siamensis. The sequence continues at coordinate 177,610,332 of NC_143398.1, read as the reverse complement.
GGTCCACAAAGCCAGAAGTAAAATAGATGAAACAGTTCATATACAATAGAACTGTTCTTTTAGGTTCCACAGACTCAGGCAGACATCACTGCCTTAAATTATTCTTGATTCATCTGTTCCAGATGATCTTCACAACCATAAGGTATGTTTCACACTAAAATAGAACCTGAGTTTTTGTAGCACAGTTCTGGGGAAGGTTTTGATGTCAGTGATGGCCATCTGAGGTATGGAATTACTAAGAGACCAATGAAGTTAATTGGAATCCCACACTGTATCTTTCTGACATTTTTCTAAAGTGTGTAGGTACTAAATGCTTGGTTAGGCTGAGAGATGATCTTGCAATTCAGTCTTTGTGAATCTCAAGTCACTGTGCCTCATAACACATGCATGTAAGCTGAAGTTGACTTCATTTGATGCATGGGGAGTCTGATTTGAAAAGTATAATCACCATGTTAACAAACTATGGTTGTGTTTGTAGCTGTGCAATGTCTAGCACAATGGTCCATGATTGTGGCTCCCAGGTGTTGCAATAATACTATTAATAATGGATTCATAAATTCATAGATTGTTAGGGGCTGGACCTTGTAGATCAACAGGTCTAGTCCCCCTGCACTAAGCAGGAAAAGACAACTGGGGTCAAGTGACCCCAGCGAAGTGACTGTCCAGTCTCCTTTTGAGGATTTCCAGGGTAGGTGGCTGGAAACACCACTGGAGGGAGTTAATTCCAGTCTGGACATCCTGACTGTGAAGGAGTTTTTCCTGGAATTGAGCCTGAAGCGGCCTTCCAGGAGTTTCTATCCATCGCTCCTGGTCTTCCCCAGGGATGCCCTTGTGAACAGCTGTTCACAGAGTTCTTGATGTACTCCCCTGATGTAGCAGTAAGCCGCTACCATGTCCCCTCTCAGCCTTCTCTTCTGTAGGCTGAAGAGGCCCAAGTCCCTCAGCCTCTCCTTGTATTACTTATCTTGCAAGTCCAGATCATATGGGTGGCTCTTCTCTGGACCCGCTTAAGTTTTTCCATGTCCTTGTTGAAGTGCAGCGCCTACAGCTGGACGCAGTACTCCAGCTGCAGTCTCACCAGTGCGGTGTACAGTGGGAGTATCACTTCCTTAGTTTTGCGTGAGCTGCAATGCTTAATGCATGCCAGTGTGTTTGTCCTGCTGGCCACAGCATCACACTGCTAGCTCATGGTCATGTGATGGTTGATCATTACCACCAGGTCCCTTTCAGCCGTGGTGCAAGTCAAATTTTTGTCAGCAAGCCTGTAGATATGTTGGGGATTGTTTGGCCCCAGATGGAGCACCTTATACTTCTGAGTGTTGAATTTCATCTGGTTCTGGTTTGCGCAAGTCTCCAGCCTGTCCAGGTCCACCAGTATCTGTAACCTATGTTCTGTCATGACCATGCTCACCCATAACTATGTTTTGTCTGCAAACTCGGCCAGCAAGCTTTTCACTCTCACTCAATTCACCCTCACCCTCAATTCAAATCATTGATAAAGATGTTGAAAAGCACTGGTCCAAGCATGGACCCCTTAAGGGACACCATGGCCACTTCTTGCCAGGATGTCACAGATCCATTCATGAGAACTCTCTGGGTCCTACCATGCAGCCAGTTTTCCACCTGCTGAACTGTTGAGCAGTTAAGTCCACAATCTTCCAGATTTCCAACAAGGATATCGTGGGATACTAGATCAAAAGCCTTTTGGAAGTCTAGGTATATAATGTCCACCTTCTCTCCCATCTCCAGGTGGTGAGAGACCTGTTTGTAGAAGGAGATGAGATTGGTAAGACAAGACTTACCCACAACAAAGCCATGTCGGCTGTTGTTCAGAATCTTACCCTCAACAGGCATATTGCACATAGACTCTTTAAGGAGTTTTTCCAGGATTTTTCCTGGGATGGAAGTTAGGCTGATTGGCCTGGGTTGCCTGGTCCTCCCTCTTCCCCTTCTTGAAGATGGGCACAACGTTAACCCTCTTTGAATCCTCAGGGATCTCCCCTGTATGCCATGATTATTGAAGGAGTTTTGCCAGGGGTTCCACAATGACCTCAGCCAGCTCTATCAGCACTCCTGGGTGAAGTCCATCTGGTCCTGCTGACTTATAAATGTCTAGATTTTCTAGTTGGTTTTGCACCAGCTCAGCATCCACAGTGGGAAGGCTGTCATTCCCACCATGCCCCCTGTGATCCATATCTCACTTGTCTTTCCCCTTGGTCTGGTGAAGTACTGCAGCAAAGTGGGGATTCAAGAGTTCATTTTTTTCTGGAGTGTCCATTACCAGCTGTCCCGAGGTGTTAAGCAGGGGCCCCACACTTCCATTTGTTTTCCTTCTCCCTATATAACTAAAGAAGGACTTCTTATTGTCCTTGGCTAACTTACACTCAGTCACTGCCTTAACTTTCCTAATTATTTCCCTACAAGTGTAGACCACTCTTGAATAGTCCTCCTTGAAGATTGTTCCTAGCTTCCACTATATGTAAGCCTCTTTTTTTTTTCTTCAAGAGGACCACAATGTTGCTTTTGAGCCAGGAGAGCTTGCCAGCCCTTCTGCTACCGTTCCTCTCCATGGGAACAGTTTTCTTTTGTGCTTCAAGGATCGTGTCCTTGAGGAATGACCACTCTTTGTGCACCCCGTTTGCCTTCTGTCCCTGCTCCCACATTGCCTCTTCTAGTGCCCTGAGCCTGTTGAAGTCAGCATTTTTGAAGTCCAGGACTTCAGTCTTGCTAGTTGATTTGTAAACCTTGCAGTGGACAGTGAACCTGATGAGCTTATGGTTGCTGTCACTCAGGCTACCCTCAGTGTTCAAGCTACCCACCAGATCATATTGTTTGGCCAAGACCAAGTCCGACCATGGAGCCAATTTCCCACCATGATCCGCTAGCTGGGAAATTGGCTCCGTGGTTGGACCCAGAGGGTAGTAATTGATGGCAGTCACTCATCATGGTGTCCCGTGACCAGTGGGGTCCCCCAAGGCTCTGTCCTTGGACCCATATTGTTCAACATATTCATTAATGATGTGGACATTGGAGTCAGGAGCAGACTGGCCAAGTTCACCAATGACACGAAACTTTGGGGCAAAGCATCCATGCCAGAAGACAGGCGAGTGATGCAGGCTGACCTGGACAGGCTCAGCAAATGGGCGGACAAGAACCTGATGGTGGTTAACACTGAAAAATGCAAGGTTCTCCACCTTGGGAAGAAAAACCTGCAGCATCCTTATAGGTTCGGCAGTGCTACGCTGGCTAGCACTATGGAAGAAAGAGACTTGGGGGTCATCATTGACCACAAGATGAACATGAGCCTGCAATGCGATGCTGCGGCTAGTAAAGCGACCAAAATGCTGGCTTGCATCCATAGATGCTTCTCGAGCAAATCCCGGGACATCATTCTCCCCTTTTACTCAGCTTTGGTGAGGCCACAACTGGAGTACTGCATCCAGTTTTGGGCTCCACAATTCAAAAAGGATGCGGAGAAGCTTGAGAGAGTCCAGAGAAGAGCCATGCGCATGATCAGAGGTCAGGAAAACAGACAACAGGCTGAGAGCCATGGGGCTCTTTAGCTTGGAAAAGCACAGGCTCAGGTGTGATCTGATGGCCACCTATAAGTTTATCAGGGGTGACCACCAGGTTCTGGGGGAACATTTGTTCACCAGAGTGCCCCAAGGGATGACGAGGTCGAACAGTCATAAACTTCGGTGAGACCGTTTCAGGCTGGACATAAGGAAGAATTTCTTTACTATCCAAGCCCCCAAGATCTGGAACAGCCTGCCATCAGAAGTGGTTCAAGCACCTACACTGAACACCTTCAAGAGCAAATTGGATGCTTATCTTGCTGGGATCATATGACCCCAGCTGACTTCCTGCCCTTTGGGCAGGGGGCTGGACTCGATGATCTTTCGAGATCTCTTCCAGCCCAAATGTCTATGGAAATCTACGAGATCTATGAAAGTCTAGGAGAGTGGTACCTCTGGTTGGCCCTTGCACTTCCTGGGTCAGAAAGAGCTCCTTGATTACAGTTAAGAAGCTACATGACCAATCTGACCTAGCCGAGTGTTCCTTCCAATCTGTGTCCAGGTACCATGACAACCAAATCCCTTGCATGCATGACCTCTGTCAGTTCATAGTTTCACAGACTGTTAGGGGCTGGAAGGTACCTTGTAGATCATTGGGTCCCGTTCCCCTGCACTAGAGAACTCCAGATCAAGCTCTTTCCCTCGTTCAGAGGCCTGTAGTAAATGCCCACAGTTAGGTCTCTCTCACTTGTCCCACCCGTCTGCCCCAAAGCTTGACCCAGAGCAGTTTCAGGCTGCTTATCTGTGGAGCCAATGTCAGCCCCCAAAAAGGTGTCATGCTCCCTCACATACAGAGCTACCCCTCTGCCTTTTCTCCCCGCTTAGTCCCTTCTGTGCAGGGTATAGCCCCTACGGCTACGCTCCAATCATGTGAGGAGTCCTACCAGGTCTCTGTGATCCCTACCAAGTCTTAGTGCCCGCTAGAGAGCAAGAGGGCTAGCTCCTCCTGCTCATTCCCCATGCTTCTGGCATTGGTATACAGGCAGCTGAGGCCCCCAGCTGACACCCTTAATTTCCTGAGACACTGCGGGAGAACTGTTCCATTAGCATTTTCAAAAACAGTTATCTTAGTGTCTTCCACATGGGAACTTTCCTGTGTGCCAGGCCCCAGGCATGCTCCACTAGGAGTTTCCCTGTCCCCCAGCAAAGTCAGTTTGAAGCCCTGGCTAGTAGATCAGCCATCCTGGCTGAGAACAGGGACTTACCTCTCCACGTGAGGTGGATGCCATCTCGTTCCAAGAGTCCCCTCTCCTGGAAGAGCTTGCTGTGGTCAAAGAAACCAAAGCCTTCATGGTAGCACCACTGTCAGAGACATCTGTTTACTTCTTCCACACAGCCTTCCCTCTTGGGTCTGTGGCCTGCAACAGGGAGCTCAGAAGAAAAAACTACTTAAGCCCCCAGTCCTTTGAGCCCAGCCTCCAGATCCTTGTAGTCAATGAAATGACTATGAAGGTACTAATATACCTGGCTTTAAGTAAAACAAAAGGGAGAGATGTGAAGTTCTACATTATACAAACAAAGGCACAAAAAGTTAGAAGGATGCTTATAATGCAGGGTAAGCTGGAGTTGTGGTATAAGTGTGCTTAGTGCTTGATTTTTGTTCTTGCATAATCTGAGTCTTTGTGATTTGCAAATGCAGTTGTACTGACACTCAGTGTTGTTTATGCACATTCTAATGATCTAGGAGGATTCTCTTGGGTTTGTTTTCCTAGTAGAAAAACATACTTCTGAACAGACATTCAAATTCTGGGTCCCTGAAGAACAGGGAACTTGAAGTACAGCTAGAGAGGGGGTAATGGAGGAGTTAGGGAGACCTGTGCACTAGGGCTGTGTGAAATGGCTATGTTTCGTTTTGGTTTTGGATTCAGCATTTTGGAGGCACAGTGATTCTTTTCAGTGTTTCAGATCACTGTCCCATTTCGATTCAGCCAAATCTGTTTTGGAGTTTTGACACTGTTTTGGTGTTTCAGCCATAGGCTACGATGGGGAATCACTAAAATGACTATAACTTTGTAATTTCTTGCCTGATTCAGATGATAATTGTAGGGATGGTAACCCTTTCTGAGGGCATGAAGTTTGCCAAGTTTCAAGGGAAAGGTGCAGGGATTTTTGTGAAACTGCACCCCAAACTGTTCAAAGCAAAACAAGTAAGCAGAGTGGTATCTTACATGGGGGTTGTGTTTTGAAGTCAGTGCGTAAGGCAAAAATCGCGTATAGTTGAAATCACCCTTCCCACCAGGCTTCGGTGCTGAGCAGCCACTGCTGCTGCAGGGCCCGGACAAGGCGGGCACAGCGCCACACAGCCTGTGCATGCCATGCAACAGCTGCGCCTTCCACACGCACTCCTCGCCCCTCTTGTCCTCTGCTGCCTTGTTCCACCAGGGCCGCCAGCTGAGTGTGAGTGAGCTGCCACCCCCCAGCCATGCCGCCACATGCAGGCTGTACCACATGGTGCCGCACTACGTGCCATGCCCCGGCCGGCACCCGGTGGCCAGCCCCAGCAGCTGAGTGCGTATAGCTGAATTCGCGCAAGTTAAATGCGCGTAAGACGCGACTCCGCTGTATCACTTCCTGGCAGTGGCAGCCTGCTGTCATCCTGCAGGCAGATCTGGGGGCCTGCACCCTCTGGAAGGAGTCTGGTACAGCCCCACAGCCCTCTTGGGAGATGCAGACCCCTGGATCTGCTTGTGGGATGACAGCAGGCTGCCACTGCCAGCTGGGGCCAGCAGCAGCATTGGGTTCTTCCTGGCACTCAGCATGGGCTGTGCCAGACAGACTCAGGTGCTGGCACTGGCTCCAACTGGCAGTGCCAGTATGTGGTCATCCTGCATGCTCTGCAGCTGGTGAATGCAAAGCTTTATTCCCCCGGGAAGAGCTGTGAGAAGTGATTAGAGAGCTGGGGGAAAGATCAGGAACTGGAGAATTGAACCAGAATGTTCAGGGACCTAATCGCTCCCCCAGCTCCTGCTTTCATTCTCTAGCTCTCTGATCACTCTCCCAGCTCTGTCAGCAGCAGCACCGCAGTCTTCCCAGTGCTCAGCACAGGCCGCACTGAGCAGCAGCCTGCTGAAACCTGGTGTGCAGATCCGGGGGCCCGCACCCTCTGGGAAGACCTTGGGAAATGATCAGAGAGCTGGGGAATCAAACTGGGAGCTAGATGTCTATATCAGAGCAGTCCTTCCCTGACTCTTTCCTCTCCCTCTTCTTAGTTTTTGTTTTTCCCTGCAAGACCAGCTCCAAAACTCCAAAATTCTCTGAAACATTTCTGAAATGTTTTGGAGCTTTCCGATTTAATTACGGAGTTGTTTGGGAGCCTTCTGTTTCAATTTGGATTTCGTGTTTTGGGCACTGAAATGGCCCAAAACACCTCTGAAATAAAACGGCTGCTGAAATTTTGCACAGCCATACTGTGCACACATCTCAGTGTGCTCTACATGCTACCTCAGTCTGGAGACAGATGGCAGCAGTGCATAGGGAAGCCCTGATTGGCTGAGTCAGACTGTTCAACCTCAGCTTGCATTTTTCTACAGCACAGTGCACAGTGGGTATGTTCTGCTCTTTGCTGAGCTGCAGCAGTAGAGTCCAGCCCAAGCAACTCACGGTCTCCTGGAGGAAAGAGCAAAACATCTTGGGATGCTGGAGGACTGTGCTGCGGTTTTTCTCAGAAGTATTACTCTGAGTTTGTCCTTTGTTTCCAGAGCAGGTCTGTCATGGGATCACGTAGGTGCCCCGTGACTGGGATTGAGATTGACAGAGCTGCCAATCACCAGGGCAGCTCAGGTGCCGGTTGCCAGGGCAACCAGGCGGGGCAGGTGGCCAGAAGGGGACAGGGCCGGGCCTTTATAAACAGCCCAGGCCGGAGCTTGACCAGCAGTTCCCTTCTGGCGGCCGCAGGAGCAGGAGCTCTGCGGCAGGTCTGAGCAGCCTGAGTTGGCGGCTGCAGCCTTATCTTGCTGACTGGCTGTGATGATGCTGGGGACGAGAACACCCTAAAGGGAGGTAGGGTTGAGAGCCCTGGTGGGGGCTTGGTGTTTACATTATGAGCGGGAAGGCTCTGTGTTGTTTGTGTTGTAGCCAGTTGGCTCAAGTTTCGGTTATAGTTACCGGAGGACCGGGTGAGGCTGTAGGGGTGTGAGGAGGCCTCATGGGAGTTCCCCAGCAGCTTGGGGGTTCCCGGTGCCCAGCAGGAGCACAGTGCCAGTGGGGCACAACTGTTTGCGCCGGAGTGGCGCGGTGTACGGGGTTTGGACCCCAGCCCGTAACGGTGGTGTTTTGCCCAGTGGGGCAAACGACCCAAAGAAAGGTCAAGGGGCCAGGCACGGCTGCGGCCACCTGAGCCCCAAGCACAAGGAGCGCGGTATAGGCCCAGAAGGGGGGCAATGGCCGCGGAGAGCGTGGCATAGGCCCCAGAAGGGGCGGCGAGCATGTGCAAAGAGCGCGGCGTAGGCCCAGAAGGGGGGCAACGGCTGCAGAGAGCGCAGCAGAGACCCCGAGAGGGGCGAGAGGCGCTAGAGGCACGGCAGAGACCCCGAGAGGGGCGAGAGAGCCCAAAGGTGGGCGAAAGGCCCTGAGGGGGTGAGGCAAGCCCAGGGGTGCCAGGCTAGGGGTGCTGGTGGGGAGACAGGCCCAGAGGTGCCAGACAGGGCATAGGAACACAAGGACCCAATATTGTCCACAAACAGCTGCAAGGCTTGGGGCGTGCTAAAGGGGAGGTTTGGAGGCACGCATAGCCCTTAAGGCAGGGGTGCACAGAGGTACCCCATATGGAGTAGGGGCAGGAACATACGTACTGTTTGCCAGGGGGATAAAGACAGCCTCCCATCTAAATCTATTTGCCAACAAAGTCGTGGTGGGCGAGAATCCGAGGGTGCTGAGTCCACCTTGAGTGATGGTAGGGGGAGCTAGGGAGTTCGCGGCTGCTCCTAGGCCCCACTCCCTCACAAGGTCCAAGACAGAAATACTGAGAACATACATTAGCTCTTGATTTGTGTTAGTTCCCTTCAGCTGTTTAGTCATCAGTTGTAGAAGTTGTTTTCCTCCTTTTTGTCTAAGCTCCTTAAGGATTCAGATTTGTTCACAATGCAATCCTTTTAGAGGTATTTTATTCCTGTGAGGGTAATTGCAATATAATAATTGTATTTCCACAAGCAACAGTGGTTGCATAAATGTTTGTTATGGGGAGCTTGCTGTTCTTCCCACTTTTTTATAAATTGTTGGCCACTGTTTCTTCTTTCTTTCCATTTTTTTTTACCAGGGAGCATATGTGTAAATGTGGATATTTGCAAAGCCAGCATATAGAAGGCACTCAGGTGAATAAGAATGAGAAATGGAATTATAAGAAACACACAAAGGAACTTCCCACTAATGCGTTTGGGGACATTCAGTTTGAAAATATGGGGAAAAAAGGAAAGGTAAGTGACCACATATTTTAACTCCATTTCCTCTGAAAATGGCCAGTGATCCCCCCCACTTTTTTTTTTTTTTTGTACTACACTTCATAAAATGGCAAGCAGTTGTAAAGGAGAGAAAATAATCACAGGAAGGAAACGAGGCGTAGATTACTCAAACACAGGAACCTCAGACTTGACATCTAAATGAGCAGTCAGACTTCAAATCCAAAGTGCTTAATTTTCAACTATTAATGTTGAAGCTGGGAAAACCTCTGGGGTGCTATTTTAGATATACAGCTGCTTATTTACATAATTAACATAGCTGGAGAAAATATTTCTAGCTGAAAAAATGTAAGTGAATAAACTCTGTAAAAAAATTTGTTTTTTCCTCAGATTATTTTAAATGAAACACTTTTGCAGGGTAGAAGCAAATAATTTTGTTTTGAAAATCTGGGATATGGGGGGAAAAAAAGATCTTTGTAATATTGAAATTATTTTGATTGTAGAAATTATTAGATTTTTTTCCCCTATGAAACTTCTTCCAGGAGAAATTTCCTTTTTATGAATAGGGTATGTAGCAGGACATAAGTGTGCTTGCCACTTCAAAGGGAGCCTCCACAATAGTCAACAGGTGCACTCAGGCACATTTAGGTGGTCAGCTGATTACTAAGAGCCAGCCTGATTGGAGGAGAGCTAGGCAGCTTGGGTATAAGCCCAGACCCAGGGACATGGGCTCCTAGTTGGAACTGGGGAGTTCTGGAGACGAGCAGCAGCTGTTGAAGCATTCCTGGGAAGGGGTGTTGCTGGGCGAGCCTGGAACACAGTCCTAGGACAGCTGCAGGCATGCACACCACTGAAAGCTGAGTAGTAGGCTCAGGGGAAGCCTTGTCGTCTGAGAAGCCCTACCAGGTGGAGGCCATCAGGGTCTAAGTAACCTAGCTGGACTTGGCTGCTACTCCCCACTAGGCACTAGGGGAAGTTTGCCTCCCTGAGAAAGAGAGAGGGGAGTACCGGAGGATAGGGCGAGTTAATAGGGGCAGGAGTAGGCTCCAGAGGACCCCAGCATGGGGTTCTTCAATATAGAGAAGGCTGCACCCAAAAGGGCTAAATTAGTGAAGACCCAAGATAATTACAGCCTGATATGTTGCCTGGTGCAGCAAGTATGAGAGCCTGGTTGTAGCTGCTTGAGTAGCTGGAAGAAGGCTCAATGAGAACAAGGGAACTAGAACCTGGGGCAGCGCAGACCTGGGTTTTCCAGGGTGAGAGGTCCTGGGAGAACAGGAGAGGAGCTTGAACCCAGCTCTGTCCTGAACAGATCAGCATGAGAGAGAGAGAATGCGAGCCTAGGGTACCTGTGTTTGGAGGTAGATTAGAGCATGGGGAGGTGAGCAGCATGGAGAGGGCCATGACTCTGAGAAGGGGCCCTAGAGATTGTGGGCCATAGAGGGATGTTGGAGTGATCTGGCAATGGTCAGTCTGGTGTCCCAACTGGCCCAACCTGGGGCCAAGGCCATATTGGCCAAAGGTCCCTAATGTAGCAGGGACTACAGATGAGGGGTGAGGGCCTGGACACCAGGGGACATATGAAAGAAGTCCTAGATAACCCCTGAAGGCCACAAGGACATGAGTTACCTGGCATGAGAAGATATAGGATGGATGAGGGTCAGCCCTGCAAAATTGGTAGGCTCTAGGGCAGGGCTCTGCTGGTCCATTGGTTCTGGGCATGACCTAAAAGTACACCCTGCTGGGGTTGGATGGTGTGGTGGGGCTGCCTGTGGCAAAGTGGTCTCTAGGAAATGCTGCGCTTGTGCCACCCCAGCAAAAGGCGTGGATAGGGTGCCTTAAAGCCTCAGCCTCCATGACCTGATTGGTTACCCCTTTAATGGGGACAGGTGTGGAGTGGGCAGAGAGAGGCTGGTGATCACCTCGATGGCCAGCAAAGCTGAGAGAGGTCTGTAGCAGTTCTGAAGACTGGTGGGGGATAGAGCAAGGGCCTGGGCATCAATGACTCATGTGAAGGAAGCTTAGAGTACAGCTTGGAAGTTCAAGAAAATGGATTGAGGCCTGTAGTCACTTGGAGGGCCTTTGAGGTTGAGAGTCTGGTAACAACTCAGAGGGCCCGAGAGACAGAGTAAAAACTGCAGTTATGTAGAAGGCCTGTAAACTGAGAGTGGGGGGACTAGGCACACCCGAAGGAACCAGAGTCCCAAAGGAGGTATAAAGTCTGAGTCCAATGGGGAGCAGGGTGGAAAACCCCAAATAGGGACTGAGTAATGAAGAGAGACCCGTAAGTGGGTGAGAACATGGTTCAGTGGGGCCAGGACAGTAAGTACTTAGTATGGATGCTATCTGCAAGGCATGGGGCATGGTAAAGGGGAGTTCAGAGCCAAGTATTTAGGCCTTCATCCTCAGGTGATTGAAAAGGGTAGCCTCCTGCATTTTTCTTTATCTATTTACATCAAGGCATGGCAGGAGAGCACAGGCAGGTTGTCCAGGACAGGTCAGTGATGGATGAGACACAGGGAGCTCCCCCTGTCACAGGGTGCATAACCCTGGCAGTTTCTTTGACCATATTACTTTTATTTCTCATTTCCTAGAGACCCATGGCCACCTTAACAAAAACAGACAAAACAAAAAAAATTAGATTTCCAAGTCAGGCTACATCCCTAAACATTCCTGAAAATGAAACCATGAAGTTTTCAACATTCTTATATAATATTTAGTCATTTTTAACTATGCATAACTGAAGGGAATAATTGGTTGTGTCAAAGATAAGATGAAGGTGGTGTGTATCGAGCATTGCAATGAAGTTGGCCGTGATAGGAAAAAAAATGATTCAAGAGGGCTCTAAGGATTCACAAGAAGTTGAAGTTCACAAACTGTTTGAAAATAAAATAGAACTTTACCAAAAGCACACGGCCTAAGCTGCAGATTGCAGCTTGTGTGGGCATGTTAATGAAGGTTCTTCTTGTCTCTGCTTTCCCATGGTTTCTATTATAAATGTGATTTGCACTTGAGTATATGTGGCTCTCTGTTTCAGAAGTAAAGTTTTAGTTCTTTTGTTATTTGGCTTGTTCTCTAAGTGGCTATATGAAAGGCTCTGTGAGTGAGTGTGTTGGCAATTGCTTTTGTAAGTACTTTTTAAGACAAGGATTTTGTCTTGATGTTGATTCAGTGTTGCGTAGGAAGTTGGTGCAAAGATTGGAAAACCAGCTTGTGGTACAATAGTCTATATTCCTGAAGAGAGATTCTGCTCTGTTCTCTGCCAGGTTGGGGTTTCCTAACAGCAGACTACTTCATAAACATTTGTGCTGTACCCTACATGGGGAGGTGATGTTGAAGGCATGTATATTTGTAGCAGGAAGCCATTCTGGGGCCGAGTACATCACTGGCCTGCCCCTTGCCTAGGGCAGTCCGCCCTCACTTACCTTGTATGCCTTTTGATGTTACCACAAATCATTGTCGATGAGTAGGGGGTGCATGTGGGCATACATGCGTGCCCTGATATTGGCAGTGCACCACCTGTGAAAAGTGCCGCTAATGCTGCTGGCAGTGCCTGTGGGTGGTCACCACTCACCACCCCGTCTCCCCACCACCAACACCATTGGTGGCATCTGCAGGCAGTCCCTGATATGCAGCGACGTCTGCAGGTGGTTGGCGACTGTTGGTCAATGCTTGCCACCTTCCACTGCTGACACCGCCGTGCCTGGTGTCTGTGGGTAGTCGCCATGCTTCACCAGCCTCTGGTGGCATGCATAGTTCATACCAAAAATTGATGTTTACATGCAGGAGGTTGCACATTTGTTGCCTTGATGCCTAGGGCCAAAACACGTGGCTCTGAATCTTCCCTAATACCATGTCCCATGTCTTGCAGATGGCTTCCAAAATCACCTACAACTCCCCTAGCCCCTTTTCTGGGCCACATTCGGCCTCTCGCCCAAACTTGGTCTACTCTGTGGGCCTTGGGCTCCTGGTCACACTATTCTGCTTCTCACTGAGCTGCTCCCTCTCCAGTCAGGCTCTACTCTACACAGCCCTATAGTTCCCACCTAAGCCCTACCCTACGTGACCCTTCAGGCTCACTGTGCCCCACACTGGGTCACACTCTGGCCCTTCCTCTGGGCCTTTACTCTGGGCCTTACATCCCTTAGACCTCAGGCCCCACCCAATAGGCCTTTGCCTCTCTCCAGACCCTTCTCCCTCAGGGTCCTGGTGGCGTTACAGCTGGATGCTGTTCTTTCAAGGTGTGCTCCCCAGCCTTTCCTCTCCATGGGGTACCTACAAGGCAGGAGGGAGCTGAGGCTTTCCTTGCCTTTCACGAAGGAGGCACAGGTGTGGCATTTCCTGGAAACTGCCCCGCCATACCAGCCAACCCGAGCAGGGTGCAGTTTCAGGTCTTACCCAGGACCGAAAAGAACCTTTTCTGCTCCTATAGTTCCTATCTCAATCTCCAGGTGTTAACGGAGCAGCAGTCCTCAGGCTGGGCAATGTTAATCCTTCAGCTCCCCAGTTGCAACTGCTGCTACTGCTCCGTGGGTCTGGCTTATACTCTGACTTCTCAGCCCTCCTCCAATCAGGCTACCTCCTAGCCATCAGGTGATCACGTAATTGAGCCTGAGCCCACCTGCCAGCTGCTCCGTAGCCTGCCGGCACCTCTTAAAGTGGCAGGCACCACTTGTGCCCTGCCACAATGTTATAGAGCAGCTGGTGGAATGTAGTCACGTAAACAAACAAAGACAGTAGAAAGTATTATTTGTAGCATCATTATTTGATGGCTTGCAGGAAAAAAGTGTTGCTATTGAATTTGAATTTATGCCGACACTATACATTCAAACTCTGGCCAAGGGAGAAATCTGAGACTGATCAGGGCATATATTATTATTTGCCTGCCTCTGCCATGAATCTTCCCCTACCCCCTCTCTCCCCCACTTCTTTGAAAGTGGGCCTGAGCATAATAATTCAGAAGGGGCTGAAAATATTTTAAAAAAGAAAATAGATTAAATCCAGGGAAGCTTACACTGCAGTGCTGAAGCTGTGGGTCTTGAGGAAGATTGCAGGATGGAAGGGTTAATGGCAAAGGAGGATGACAGTGGATGATAGGGAAAGAGAGGCTTTGTGGAAAGAAGAGTTAGGGATTACAGGAAGCCAGAGACCAGGATAACTATTGGTTCAGCATTCTTCTCCGCTGTATGTGTGAAGGTCTTCAGGGTCCTATTCTTCTCAGGTCTGAACTGCTCTCTGTGTCTCCACAGAAAAAGGCACATGTTGGGAGCCTTGTTCTTCAGGATATTTTAAAGTCACTTTCTATACATTCGAATGTGGCAGAACCCATGTCCCATGTGTGTTTATGTTGGCAGAACCTTGAAAGTTCCAATTTAAACCTTTGAAAACCAAAAAACAAGACTATAAAGTATTCAGCACCCCCCCCCCATGTGTGATGGGGGATATTGCTATACTTGATGTTTTTGTAGGTCTAGCTTCAAGGGAGGTGGACTGGCTGTGTATTGGGGGCACTGGGCTAGGCACAAGGTACATCTTGGGCTGAATAATCAAGAAAGTATTCAGACCCCCAGTGAGCTGTTGATGGTGATATATGTAAACAGCAGCAGAACAGCAGAGCAACTTTTCCTATGTGAATGGCTTCTAAATTGCCAATATTGGGACTGGTAAGGTGATCTAGGGAGAGTAGCAAAGTAGCTGTATGTTATAGTGCATGGTCTGGGGGTAGGGAGATGGGGAGAGATACATGATTACATATGACTGATTTACAGTTACTGAAATTACTATGGAATAAAACTGTCAAGATTTTGGAATATAGGCCACATTTGGCACTGTTCTCACTGGCTCTATTAGTTACCTGCTTCAAACATTTCAGTGAATGATCATGATCCACATTCTCCTGTAACACAGTATTTAGGTAGAGAGGGGAATGGAAGGCGTAGTTATTCACATCATCCTTTTATGTTTGGCAGACCACTGTAATGTGTCAACTACAAGTCCATGTGATACCACAGCTGACAAATAATCATGAGCACCTTCCAAAACTGTTTTTTCAAGTTAACATGATCAATTCAGAGATAAGGTTGTCTAGCGTTACTTCATTCCTTTCCGGAGTTAACAAAATTCATTACTTCAGCAAAATACGTCGTTTCTTTCTGCAAGTTGTGTTCAGCAAAATTCAGATCTCTGAACAATGGGAAATATTGTTCAGGTAAACACCAATAAAAGTTCTTGGGTCATGCCTTTGGAGACAATACAGAACATGCCGGGAGTAAAGTATGTAGCACTTCTTTTAGTAAGACAAAACTTGGGTTTATTTGAGGTGTACTACTAAACAGGAGCTATATCTACCTATCTGACACTCAAACAATGACCCTGCTATACAAACAAAATTTAGGTCTGAATTAAAGCTATACACATCTATAGGAGGACAGTAATCGTCTTGGAGGAATAGTGACCTCCAATCTCCTTTTCACAGTCCTTACTCCTTCAAGCTGCTCCAACTAATCCTCTGGCCCTTAGTACAGCTACATCAAGCACAGTGAATGCAGCTGGAGGCACAGTTTAAGGGTACCCTCATTTGTAACTTAACTCTTTATTTTTAATTTTTTTAAAGGTTTGAGTTATGTTTGATCTTGCTGCTCTAGAATGGTGCTGTGCAGAATATCTCCAGGCAACCTTCATTTTGTTTTCTCTGAAGGGTGTAGTCAGTTTAAAGCCACAGCGAATGGTTGGTAGAATAGTTTTTATACCTGGTTTATGTTCAGAATAAGGGTTGGAGGAAGACATTGAAGAAGGAGAGGCTTAGCCCGTTGAGGGCTCTGTTGGTTCCACTACTGCTTGTGATGGATGCTGCTGGCGCATATGGAGCCAGAGGCAGCTGGTCTCCACAGCAGTTTGTAAATATTAAATGTAAAAGAATACAGTGCAATGACAGCTGAAGTAAAGCAGTTGAAGTCAGGAGGTGCTACATGTTCTATCCTTTAATCTTAATAATGCTTTACATGAAAAGTAGCAGAGATAGAGGGAAGTTCAACACAAGATGTGATACTGTAACTGATCCATGTTGGTCAGCACAAATGTTTGCTTGTAAACACTGCAACCCATAACTTGTTTTGTTGAAGTGCTGCAGAAGCACATCCTCTCTTAAATCAATGTAGCAAGTTGGCTTATTCTTGTATTACAACTTAGATTCTTGCATTCTCTACTTTAAAGGCCCCAATTTACTTTGAAAAAAGATGGTAAATATTTAATGTCTGTGTATGAAGGGACCAACTTCACATGTTCTTTATTACATAACTTCTGAACCAGTTTTCTTCCTACTTGGAAGTCGTCTTTCCATTGGTAAGTTTATAAAAAGAACTGAAGGTGGAATATCTGACTCTAGTTCTTCATGTAAAAGAAGATTAAAGTAATCCTCCCTGCAAAACATTATAGGCCTGATGTAGATAATGAAGGTGTTTAAAAAAGAAGTTGCAACCATCCTTTTATAATAGCATTCTTAATATAGAGGTTACTACTAGCTCCCTGGCTCGGCCCCTCTGCCGCTGTAACCTTACTGCTTGATGTCAATGGCAGTGATCATGGCTGGGTTCAGGAATCTTTCCTGAGAAACTCTTCTGAAATAACAACATTCTTGGCTCAGTCTTCATTCTCCCAACCCTCATCTGGTCCTAAGAAAAAGTCTGCACTTCCCTGGTCACCAATATCTAGTTCTTTTATAGATGTTCTTTTATAGACACGGAATCAAGTACTTGGGACTGGTCAGCAATTTGAAACAGGAGTATTTTTAATTAAGGAAGCACAGTAAATCAAAATATAAAATCCAAAAATTATCATTTTTCTTCTGGAGCTGCTTAGAAACGTAATTCCTGAGCCTGGGCACCATGGTGCTAGGTGCTGTACAAATCTTGAAAGGATGTGGCAAACTCTTCAATCCCATTTATTAAATTGTCTGCATTACATGGACTTGGACAATGGAAAAGCACAGATTTTCCAGCCCTCTATAACCTCACTTAGATGTCCAAATATATGCAGTAGCCTCTAAGTACAAATTGAGATAGAGGATTCCACAGCCTTTGTGCCTCACTTATGTCCTGCCAAACCAGGGACTGATGCAGCCTGCCATGACCTGGTTTGCTGTCATAGTCATCCCTGTGCAAGGCTGAATCATTCTCTGTATTTGAAAGGCCTCCCAAATACAGTGTTTCTCTCTCTACAATGTCCCAATTCTCTCAGTTAGGCTAGGTACAGGCATTCAAAAAGCTTGGGGTGGAATTGATTCAAGTTATATAGTTTTCTGTAAATGGCATAGTTTAGAAAGGTAGCAAACAGAACACAGAGTTGCCTTGTTGGGGTAGGGGTGGGGAGGGCAAATCTTAGACCAGGTTCTGTCATTTTAAAATCAGCATACGTGTGCTGAACTGTTCTGTTACAGTTATAGACTCGTTTCTGATCACTTATGCTGGTAAAAGTATACTGTCTGTACCTGGCCTAATTCTAGGAGAATTGTGGACTTTGCCTGCAGAGTCCACACTTTCAGCTCCAGGTGTTTTCCTAGGTACATCTTCCACAGCTCATGTGCTCTTCTGGGAAGGGAATTGCATTAACAATCTGTTAACACTGAGACTGGAGCATGAACTTCAAATAAAGCAGCACAGTACACAGTATTGAGTTACGGCTTAGCAAAAGGATGCTTTATGAAAGGAAAACTTGCATGTGACTAGACTTCTGTTTCTTCTATGAAGAGAAGTATAGTTCCCTGTCCAAGCCTTTCTGTGCACTATCTTTTGTCAGTTATGGGAGGGATATCAAAAAGCCTTATCACACCTAGTGTGAATTTGGTATAGAAATGGCTAATTTTTCATTTTCTATCGAGTAGAAAAATATCTCAACATATGGTGTTGATGCAAGTATTGAAGTGTGATGCAAACATAGAACCTAGTATGACAGTTTGGTATGCGGGCAGTGTCCATCCTGTGTAGACGTCTGCCAAGGAATGCTGAAGATTTCTAGATGAGCCTATGCATTACTTTCACAGGAGTAAAGGACCTAAGGCTCCTGAGGTATAGATCTGTGGGAGGAGGGCTGGGGACCACAGAGAATACAGACGATAACAAAAATGTCCTTGAACTTGTTTCTCTGTGGCTTTGCATTTTGCACAGTAATTTACTCCTGTCCAATCATGGTGTATAACCTAACAGAAATGACTTGGTACCTATTTTGCATTTTGTTGGTATAAGTGACTCCACACCGCTTAAAGCAAATGAGGAATCAGACTCTTTAGTCTGAGAGCAAATGGAACTTGCCTGTTCCTTTGTACTGCACTAATTCATTATTATCTTTGTTCTCTCTTCTTTGTCCATCAAGTACATACGTTTATCATGTGACACAGACTCTGAAACGCTCTATGAGCTGATGACTCAGCACTGGCACCTGAAAACTCCCAACCTTGTCATCTCAGTCACAGGGGGAGCAAAAAATTTTGCACTGAAGCCACGGATGCGCAAGATATTTAGCAGGCTAATCTTCATTGCCCAGTCCAAAGGTGAAAAATGGCTGTCTTGCAGCTACTCCTTTTTTTTCCCCCCACTAGGGTAAATAAGTGCATGCTCATGTAGTGGATAAACTATTCTGTACAAACTAATATGGAAAAGGAAAATGAGTTGGTGCCAAAATGAACCTGGGTTTAATAGGAAGAAAAACGTTGTGACTTTTTTGTTGTTCCTATATGAGAAATGGGGAGATGAATCTTGAGACAAACTTGCCTTTTTTGATATGGTTTTTCCTGTTCTAAATATCCCATCACTTATATATTTGATACTTTTAAATTAAATTGTAATAACTGGTATGTGCCAGAAGATACCTGAAAAAAACAAATATTACAATATCTCACATTAAAGTACTGGGCTTTATTCATTCCCAGTGGGTGCATCTATACATGCATTTACTTTACTTTGGGCTAAGCTTATACTGGTATAAGCTAATCTTTTTAAAGCACTTTTGGGCAGGTGTCTACACATGCAGGGATTAGGTAGCAGACTTGAACCTAGTTTCCTGCAGCCCTGCAACAGGCCCATGCTACCACCGGGGGGGAGCTCCAGGCTCCCCCTGGATGCTAGCCCATGGGCTGGCAGGGAGCACTGGGCCAGGAGACAGTTGCCTCTAGGCTTGTCTCCTGGCCCGGGGGGCTTCCTGCTGCTGGGGTGGGAACGGTGTCCTGGCAGCAGGGAATTCCTGGCCCTCACACCCCAATCAGGGGCACGGGGTTTGGAAAGAGTTTCAGGGATGGGGCAGGTCCCAGCCCCCCGGCCCAATCTGCCGGTGGTGGGGCAGCTAGCAGCAAGCTAACTGCCCCACTGATGGATCAGGGCAGAGGGCTTGGATCTACACACCAACGCTGCAGCTCTTTCCAAGCCCCGTGCCTTGATTACCTGATCAGGGCATGGAGCTGGGACTTGCCTCTAACAGGGACAGTTCTCAGGTTGAGTGGGGAAGTCTGCATGTGCAGCCTGGAGCTGGCTGGGGGTTGCATGAAACAGGACAGTCCCCAGCCACTTCCAGGCTGCATGTGCTTCCCTATGCAGCCTGGCTGGGAACTGTCCCAAATAGGGGAGTGGGGGTGGAAGCTTCCTTCTGCCAGGGCAGGGGAATATTGCTCCCACATGGGTATTCAGGGCAGGGGTTTGGGAGCTTGTTCCCTTCCCAGCTCTGTGAGTGTGGAGTTGGAGGGGGAATCAGGCTGGGGAGCTTGTTTCCCACCCCTCTTTTCCCACCCTTACAGCTCCATGCTCACAGAGCTGCGTGGGGAACAAGCTACTCAGCCCACACCAGCAGGGAGCTCCCAGCACTGGCTCCATGACCGCGGGGCCACTGCAGGAAGACGCTTATTTCCCAGCCTCAGCTCTGAGATCATGGGGCTTGGGCTGGGAGATCCTTATGTCCCAGTCTGAGTTCCATGGTCGCAAGGCTTGGGCTAGGAGATCAGGGTCTCCCAGCTGGAGCCGGATGACTCTGGAACTCAGGCTGGGAGATAAGAGTCTTCCAGCCTGAGCCCCATGACCATGGGGCTTGAGCTGGGAGATAAGGGTTTCCCAGGGCCCCAATCCCCAGTTGCGATCTGGGAGCTGGGGGCTTGGAGCTCTCTGCTGCCAGGGCAGGGGGACACAGTCCCCACCTGGGTTCCCGTAGCAGAACCTGCCCTGGCAGCTGGGAGCTCTTGGGGGCAGGGAGCTATCTTCCTCCCCCTGGTGAACGGCTGACTGGGAGCAGATTTTACTCCCGGTCAGGTGTCTACAGGAGTGCTACAGTATCATTACTAATCCTGAGTAAATTTGCTACTTGCATTTGCAGGTAACAAATTTCCTCAAGATTAGGGGGTTTTAATGTGAAGTAAGCATGTGCATGTGTAGATGCACATACTTACTTCATAGTAAACTGTGCTAATGCAAAGTTAAGCATCTCCTGTTGACCTGTCCAGTGTAACCTGTTTTTCAGCCAGTGGAGGAAAATCCGAGAATTTGTTTCATTGAGTGTAACTGGCATTTTAGCTGGCATGCATGGCAACCCTCTCAAACAGCTGGTTTTGCTAGCCTTCTGCTAAATCAGTCTGATGAATAAGAAAAAAGCTGGAAACAGTTAGCAGGGAGGTAGAGCTTTGTCTTAATGACTGTTTAGCCAGTGCATTCAGGCAAACACAAGCTAATTGCTTTGGAGAGTTGTCAGGAGCCAGTCTGGGCTTTGTCAAGGATGCCCTTTGTAGCCTTGGGTAAATCTCATGACTTCTCTTTGCAGCTTCTTCACATCTAAAATTGCAATTAAAATCTGTCCCATAGTCCTGTGAAGATAGATAAGTTGTAACATGTCCTTAAGGTAACACCCAGTTCCCTGTTGCCTTGCTTTTTGTGTTGTCACTTAACATCGACACCCAATAGTGCTTGTTCAGGATGTTTGTCTGTTGCACCCACTTAGCACAGGAGTTCATGATTTTAAGGGATGCAGGGCAGGGGAGAATCAGAAGCTTGCTTATCTTAAGTGTATAAATATATAAAGACTAGAACTGTTATCATGCTCTTCATTAAGTTTGTTGATTTAATTTCATTTGGTACCTGCTATCCCCAGGAGCTTGGATTTTTACAGGAGGTACTCACTATGGACTGATGAAATACATTGGGGAAGTGGTGAGGGACAACACCATCAGCAGGACTTCCGAGGAGAATGTGGTAGCTATCGGCATAGCTGCCTGGGGCATGATTTCCAACAGAGAAACTCTGATCAGAAGCAGCGATAACAACGTAAGAAATATGCCATGCTCTCCAGGGGGGTTATGGAGATCCAATATAAAACGCATCTTTAAGTCACAAGACAGCTACATTAACGCTAAATGCAGTGTTTGCCAAATGCAGCACTTTTTTACATCTGCCTCATTATCTGTACCAAACCTGATGCTGTCAGCCTGTGTCTTATTTAGACGTGAGGGCCCATTAAGAACTCTTCTTGCTTCAGAACTATGTAGCTTGCGGTAAGATAATTGGTATCTACTAATAGGTTATATTTCAAATGAGTTGCACTGAGCTTACAAAATGCATATTGGATTTTGGAAAATGTCTGCAGATAAGATTCCACTGAATGAGAAATGAGAAGCTGGAGGTAGGCTCTTTGGTATGGCTGAATTTTACTCCACAGGACCTAGGTCATTGGGCAAATGGTGGCTTTATCCATCTTCATGTTCTCACAGTTCTGGGGCTGGCCTCCATGTCTCCACTTAGGTTAGCTTGCTCCAGCTTATATTTCTACATGGATTGCTGTGGCATAAGGATACCCTGGCTGTCAAGGAAGTCAAGGGTCCATTCAATCCTATAAACACATTAGACAAGCAATTCCTGTAGACAACAGCACGCAAGGGAGTCATTAGTCTGGTAAGTATTAAGTCTGGCTGCTCTTGAGTCCTCAGCCTAAATGACCAGGTACCAACTTAGGGCTGGTTGGTTGGTGGTGGCCATTGGCATGAGTTTGGAGTGAGGTTTGAGGGGGAAAGCTGAGAGGTGCACAGTGGTTTTGAGTTGGCATATACTGGACATTTCAGCAATACATCAATATTCTTCTATTGATCAGAACAAAATAGCAAGCTTCAGTTTAAGGGGAGTAGGGATAAAGCAGTATGTTTTATTTTATCTTTAATCTACTATGTGTCTTTAGAGTGTATTAACAGAATAGTGGGTATATGGGAGGTTATATATAGGGTTTTTCTTAAGTCTTTTGATAAAAACTCTCACAAAGGATTATTAAAACAAAGGGAAAAATACCTAATTTTCAACTAGATTTAACAAGATTTAAGAAAAAAATGCTAGACAGTTACATGAGGAATGAGAACATTTGCAGTTACATTAGATAAGAGAAAATGAAAATCAGTGTAAATGCTTCTGAGTGCAAACTAACTGCCAGAGGTACAGGAAAGCCTTTCCCTGTAGAGAGATTATTGCATGGTTACGTACAGGTTTTCTTGAAGTTTCCTCTAAAACAGTTGGTATTGCCCACTGTTTCAGATTAAAACCCAAAGCTAGATGGGTCTGGAGTCTGACTTGGCTTGAAATTATGCTTGTTCCTAAAAAATAGACAGTAAAAGAATATAAGATTGGTAGGAAAGATGCAACCATTTCTGTGCCTCCATTTCATTTCCTTCAGCTCTCACTTAAGCTCTATCATTATTTTTCTAGGAGTATTATTTAGCTCACTATATAATGGATGACCTTAAGAGAGACCCACTGTATTGCCTGGACAATAATCATACCCATCTGTTACTGGTTGATAATGGCACCCATGGATACCCAGCAACAGAAGCTAAGTTACGGGCTCAGTTAGAAAAATACATTTCGGACCGTGCTATCCCAGGTTAGTTCACTTCTCAAAATTGAAACCTTTTCATTTTAGTGATGATGTTGTACAAGGCTGGGTGATAAACTCTAAGGAGGTAAACAAGCTTTTTCTTATGGCTGTAAATATAATATATTATAAATATAAGCTTATGACAGTGTATCCTCAGTGATGCATGGTGATGGTGTTGGTAGTATACTATCATCATCTATGCATCTAAAAGTAGAATGTTCTTTTTATAAATGAGTAGAACATAGATACATCCAGTATTTTATTTGAGATTTCATTGTCAAAGTATTTGAATGGATATCAAATGGTGTATCCAGCACTGTTCCCTAAGATTCCTGAATTGATAGGATTTCATTCTCTCAGACATCCTTCTGCTGTCAGAGGAAGTAACAACTTTTAGACAATATCCCTTTCCAGCCCTCATTTTTGTTTGCTTGTAATTCAGCCTGTGTACCTAATACTGGTGTTATTAAAAAGGAGGCAAGGCTTGCCTGAAGAATGTATGGTTTGCTGTTGCGTTAGGCCTTGATTGCCTGTTTATTTTAATATGAATGTTGCCTCTTGATTATCATGTTCACTAATGGCATATAGTGTGATGTTTACATGCTTAGTATTAGCTAACCTATGATTTCGAAGGACATTAAGTCCTTATTGTTCACTGAAAATAGAATGTATGCTATCAAATATAGATTCAATGAAGCAATAAAACAGCACTGCATAAACTCTTTACCCAAGAGTGTAGGATTTTAATTTCAGTTGGCATACTGCTGGTTATCAACTAGTGTTTAATATATTAAACTACTGGATTAAATTAAAGCCCTTTATATACAATTGCTGGTTTTACAGTTAAATTTTGAGCATGTCTAATCAGTAGAATTAATTTCTTTGTTAATCCTCATTTCAGTCTAATTCCTCCCGTAACCCTAATTGCTTCAAACAGATATTACAAAAACAACCTATAAAATCTCTGTAGATAGACTTAGAAAAGACTGGGCACAAGCCCAAATAGTTGGATACTTCAGCGTGCAGCTGAGTTGGAATCTGGAGCCAGACAGATTTTTTTTTTTCAAGTAACTCCAACAAGTAAAATGATTCAAACCAATGAATTCAGCTAATCCCTGGTTTTTTGTGTGCATTTAAAATCACAGACCCAGATTTTGCAGTTTGGATCCTTTCCTTATTGTAGGGCAAACTAACTCCTTGACTCCTGAGCAACTCTGAGAAACATTAGAGTTCTGAAACGCAATTCCTCTTCTGCTTTCCTTGTGTATCAGGGAATATATTATTGCAATCCTTTATGGGTCACAACATATTTCTCTCCCCACTGCCCCCCTTGCCTTGTTGCCATGGTCCCACCCCTTTACTACCTACTCTTTGTCTCTTCCTGATTACTTTAATGGGAATGGTTTAGAATACGTAGCTCTTCCACTTTTTCCCACTCAAAAATTGCTGGGGATGTCTTTTAGACAGGCCTAGCACTTGCGTGCAAGAGCAGTAGGTTGGATCAACCTTCTGCCTACTTTCCTGTGTGGGTGAAATAGATCCAGCCAAAATCCAACCTGAAGAAATCAAGTAACTCCATCCTTCCCCAGAATGCAGAATCTGGGCCCCACCAAAAGGTGTATCCTCCTTTAAAGTTATTACACCTACTTTAAATCTTACTCTAAACTGAGATTTGGGATAAAGTTGCAAGAGTGTGCACAAAAATTGACTGCGTCTTAAAGCCCCACCTTTGTGATCACGTAGTGATTAGACTCTATTTTAAAAGAAAGCTATGTTTTTAGCTTTCTGACTTGCAGAAAGACTCTTGAAGGCCTAACTCTTCAAGGTCAAAAACTAGCAGACAGAAAAAGAACCTGAAGTCAGTCCCCAAATTCATATTAAGAGAACTCGGAGTTGGCAATACAAATTTTAAACCCATTTGTCTTGCTTTGTTTCTCATGGAGTAGCACATCCCCATGTACAGATGCAAACAAATACTAGTTTGGCAAAATGTAGTGAATGTGTTCTTATGAAACCTGACAATTTTGTGTTTGCTAAATCAATGAAAAACAACAGATGTGAATATTAGTATGTATGGAAGATGCTCTGAATGCTGGATCTGATAAAAACAAACAAGCATAAGAATTGTGAGGGGCTATACGGTAATTTGAGGTTTAAATATACAGACTCAGCAAGCTGAGACTCCCTTTTTGGCTTGCTTTACAGATTCTAATTATGGTGGGAAGATTCCAATTGTGTGCTTTGTCCAAGGAGGAGGGAGGGAAACTTTGAAAGTAAGTTTTTTCTTCTGTCTGACCTGTTCCCAAAAAGTATCATGTAATGTTTTGCCCAATTGTAACCCTGCTAGAATTATTACAGACATGGCTAGTGGCATGGCCTAGTTATTAAGGTTGCCTCGCACTTTTGAAGACCCTATTTCATGGATACTTTTAATTGTCCAAATATTAATAATCCAAATAAAAAAAAAATCACTTTAAGTCTTCTGCCAAAACAGTTTTGAGAATGAAGTGTTTTGGGGGAGGGAGGGAAGGGGCATGGAGAAGGGGGAAATTTTGCAACACTTACTTTTTTCTTAAAGAAAATTTTGGTAGCCATTTTCTCTGAGAACTTGAGTGCCTCCATGCTTTGCAAAATACACCTTTGCTGTTCCTCTGAAAATATGCCCAAATTTTGCCTGTAAGAAATCTGTTTACATATTCTCAGTAAAAATTACTTACAGCTTATCAGATAAATTGCCCCAAAAGTCTGTCAGCTTATGGTCCAGGCTAGAATTAAACAGGACTTACTTGCAGCTGCAGCTCTGGCCATGTTGAATCTGGGACGAGGATCCTGAATGGATGGTAGGGAGTCTCTCTTTTGAAGTCTGGGTGTCTCTCCTGTTGTCTCCAGGCAGGGTGGAAGAAGAAACTACCTGACTTCAATATGGAAATGACAAAAGCAGACTAAAGGCTGAGGGAAGGGAAGAAGGCGGTTAGGACAAGATGCCAGATGAGACTGGAGTTGCAGGAGATAGGGTTTGGATTGTCTGTGACTGGCAGAAATCAGGTAGGGTAGTCTGGAGAAGAGCTTGGTTATCAGCATTGAGGGGAGAAAGTGGTTGGGATTGGATGAGTGAGATGGTGGGACCTAAGAGTTGGTGGGGGAGAGGAGGCTAAGATTGTCTGAACTTAGGGACTGGGGGATTCTGGAACTGGTTGTTGGGGAGAAAAGCGGAAGAGAGGACTTGCAATCACTTGGAAGGGTTGGGGAGCCCTGAAAATGGATGAGGAGGTAGGGGAGACTGGACAATGAGAATGGGTTTGGGAGCCAGTATGTGTGACTGGAATTAGGAAGTGAGATGATGGGCAATAGATCTGACAAAGAGCAGGGTGGTGTGGGGACTGAGATTGTGTACGAAAAGAGGGTAGAAATATGTAGGGAGGAAGGGATATGGATGAGGAGCCTGGGAGGAAGACTGGAACAGAACCGTGGGAGAGGTATGGGCATAGAGAGAAGTCAAATCATCAGGAGCAGGAGAAGATGGCTCCTGGAAATGGAAGCTGACCCAGAATGAGTGAGGACCTGTGAAAAAATGGTAGGTCATCAGGTAACCAAAGCCTGTATCATAATGTATGTGTACTAGGATATCCGATTTAAGAAAATAAATCCACACTGACTACTACCTGGTAATGATGACTTATCCTCTTCTGAGGAGGCACAGTTGCTAGTCCCAATAATGACGGAAAGATCACACGACTTTAACACCAATGCCCACTATTGGCATTTTCATTTCTCTCACCATCAAAGTGACAGTTAATTAAAATTAATTTCAAGATTAATCTTTTCATTTACATTACACACACCCAGAAATGCAAAATATTAAAGGATGGCCTCTGGTTCACTGTCAATATTAAATTATTTTCTAATCCTTTTCTTAGATTTCTGTGGAAAGCTTCACTCACAGATTTTTTTTGTAATATTTAGTCCATATGCATAATGAGTTAGGTGTTTTAATATAGTCAGTCTTCAGTTTAAGTTTGAAAGTATTATTTCAATGTTTAAATCTATATTTGTTCCTTATCATGCATTTCATGGAAAAAGCTCATGTTGCTTTAGGTGCCCAATTGTAGACATTTAAATTGAAGCTTTTGGCTTCAGTTCTTTCGGCTGCCTTTTTACATACCATGAAGAGCAGTTCCTCAAGCAAACCATATGAATTACTGGAATGTTTTGCAGAAATATCAAAAACGCAGTATTTCTAATCAAATATAAATAGCATGCTGTAAATATTCATTTTAAAGCAGACAAACTAATACATAAGGTACTTAATCAGAGGAGTAACTGGATCATATAACCCAGGAAAGAGCATATGCCAGTCTCATTACTTAACAGTGTTATTGGTATGATCAGATGTCCATATTTCTGTTCTTGTTAAAGTTCATGGCTAATGTGGTTGTCTCAGGAAGTAGATGAAACTTCAGTTCAGTCCAAGAAGGTACAATAATTATTTCCATGCTGCAGAATTTTCCTGCTGCCATGCTTGATGGATGTTACTGGTGCCAGCACTTGGCAGTATCTGAGATACATGCCTATAGAATGGCCTTTATCTTTGATTAGTTCAACTTCTTTTATTTAAAAAAAATTCTTACAGGTGTACTTATGACTTCCATTTTAGCTGTGTCCCACCCAGGAAAACAGCTTTGGTCCAATCAGCTTGGAAAGTATGTTTCTTATGTCATAAATCCATTGTCCAATTGGAGGATATGATGTATATACTTGCGGTTTTGACCACCAGAAATTAATTTCTGTTTCATACAACTGCCTTTTTTGGGTAATATTAGTTCATCAGTGGACAGTCTGTCTGTGCTGTGGTTAGGTAATGAAGCTGTCCATTTGTCTTAATGTATTTTTTATCTTCTGCCATCCGCTAGATAGATTTCTACTGTTAATGGCAGATAAAAATTAAAACTTGCTGTTGAGTATTGGTCAATACCATGTAGTACCCAGATGTGATCTTTAGAAGTAGTAACTCCATGTAGCAAAGTTCATTATTGATTCATAACTTTTTCATTTTAGTTTCTGCAACCTTATACTTTAAGAAAGTACCTGAGTAAAACTAGTTTGATCTTTAGCAAAAATAACTAAAAAGCAAGGTGGAATGATAAAATTATATATAAGTATGAATACAAAATTAAATATTAAATGTTATATGTACTAACATACAGCTACAACATAATAATATATAGGCCGATTAGTTTAATATCTGATATTTTACTACTTATGTGTTTTATTTTGTTTTTAAAGTCTAGTGCTCACATCTCCAGAAATTAGGTCAGAACCTGCTACCCAAATGTTGCTTTATCAGAGCTCACAAAGAAGGCAAGGAGACCATTAATGCTAGGGTTTTTTTTACTTCTTCCTCTCTGGAGGCTGTGTTGTAAGCTATTTTAGACGTTAACTATGCTTTGTTATTTTCTCATTCTCCTAATCAAGTTCTACATTCCCTGTATCCCAATTCCTGTCCCTGAGCCCTCATATAACTATTTATGGCCATCTAATCTTATGAAATGGAAGCCACTGTGAAGGGCCAGCATTGCTACAGTTGACAGCACTGACTGGAGCTGTGGGTTTCTCTATTGGCTACATAAAACTATACTAAAAAAATGTTCTTTTTTTTTTTCTTTGTTTTCCTAGGCTATCAATGTCGCTGTCAAGAGTAAAATCCCCTGTGTAGTAGTGGAGGGTTCAGGTCAGATTGCAGATGTAATAGCAACCCTTATGGAGGTGGAAGGTTCTCTGTCATCTTCGTGTGTTAAGGAAGGCCTGCTGAAATATCTGCCTCGTACTGTGTCAAGACTCTCGGAAGAGGAGACTGAAAGCTGGATCAAATGGGTAGGTGCAGGTGATGTCAAGAAATTGCTGAGGCAGAAAGGGCAATTCTGAGGGAGCTAGGGGGAAAAAGGTCTGTCATTTGAGTCCCAAGTTGCTTTCTTATAATTAAAAACCAAAAGCCAAGCCCTAGATCACTACTGTGAATTATATGCAGTCCACTTGTTCCTGCTCCTCCAAGTTCTGGAAATGACAGTGTAGCTGTTTTAAAGCAGAGCTGAGCACATGTCCTAGGGCTGCTTTGTGTCTCAGGTATTCTTCTTGACATGGTCTCAGGGCTGCTCTAAGGCAACTAAGTTTTCATATTTCCAGGGTTTGGCACAGACAGAATGAGAGACAGTGAAATGCTTCTGAAAGAGCTTCTGGGCTTGAAAATGGAGGTGGTGTAGATCAGTGGTTCTTAACCTTTTTGAACCAGGGCATATTTGTAAACATCAGTGGCCAGTCCTGACCCAGTGCCCTTTACTCCCGACCTGCTGCCCCTTGCCCCCAGGCCCCAGCCCCAGCCCCAGCGTGTGGGTTAGGGGGTGGGTGTGTGGCAGCCTGCAAGGGAGAAGCCACGGTTTCCCACGTTTTTCTCCTTGAAAGGAGAATCCATTTTTAAAGTTTACTCGCAACTCTTTCATGTATTCTTGCGACCCACAGATTGAGAAATGCAGGTGTAGATAAGCCATTTTTCTCACAAAGTGGGCTTTAAACTGTGGAACTCATTCCCACAAACTATTTTTAAGTCCAAGAAATTAAGTCAAAGAAGTGATGGGACCCTTCCAAAGATAAAGAACAACTAGAGTTACAATAGTGAGAATAGAAATGGGGACAAGCTCAACCAGCTTTGAAATGCGCATTAATCCTTATGCATCAAAGCTCCAACCACATTTTAATTGGTAGTGGCTGAAAAGAAACTTCATCTAAGGGCTGTTTAACCCTTAGCTGCCTACTGCATAGTTTCTTACACCTTTATCTGAACCAGTGGCTGCTGCCTACTCTTCCTGACAGAGTATTGAACCAAAAGGGCTGGTGATTGCAACATGGCAGTTCCTATGTAATCAGAAGTATATTTGGGTGCAAAGTGGGGTGTGGTAACAGTGACTTGTGCTGCAAGGGTGGCTGCACCCCCTACTCCCAGCCTCTGACCTGCCCCACTGGGGCAGGCAGACCTCACCATGGGAGCTGCAGTTAGGAGAGTTTAAGCCCCCAGAGCAGCTAAGAACCCCCCCACCACACTTCCATTTCCTGCTCAGGCATATTCCCTTCCCCTCCCTTTCTCCCACCTGCTGCTGTTGCTGAATCCAGTGTCCCAGGGGTGAGGAGAGGTCCTTTTTTTGCTCCACTAGGCTGCATGCGGGCCAGGCTTAGCCTGGAACAGCAGTTATGACACTGGTGGATGGGGAGGTTTCCCTGCCCCGTGCCAGCTCTTGAGGTGGAGGGGAACACCAGAGGAGACTGAGCAGAAAGCCTGCTTGCCTGGTGTCACTGCCCCTGCTCCTTTCTTAGGCTGAACCTAGCCTGCATGCAGTGTGGCTAGAGCAGGACATGAGCTCCCTTTACCCTAAGGGCAGCAGGGATGCAACAGCAATGGTGGTGATGGGGAGGAGGGAATGGTAGGAGAGGAGATGAGAAGGGGAAAGGAAATGCCTCTGAGCATGGAAGAGAAGGGACAGGGGAATTTTTACGTGCTTCATAGTTCGTAGTTGGTAGGGTCGGAAGGGACCTGAGAAGATCATCAAGTCATAGAATCATAGAATCAGTGAGTCGGAAGGGACCTAGACAGATCATCTAGTCTGACCCCCTGCCATGGGCAGGAAGGAGTACTGGGGGTGGCAGAGGTCATAAGACCCCAGCCAGGTGCCTATCCACCTTGAAGATTTCCAGGGAAGGTGAGAGCACCACCTTTCTGGGAAGCCTATTCCAGGCTCTGGCCACCCTTACAGTGAAGTAGTCCTTCCTAATACCCAACCTAAACCTATCCTCCCTCAGCTTGTGGCCATTGTTCCTGGTGAGTCCACGGGGGACCCTGGTGAACAGACTTTCCCCGAGTCCCTGCTGCTGGCCCCTGATAAGGTTGTAGGCATCCACAAGATCCCCCCTCAGTCTCCTCTTGCGGAGACTGAAGAGATTCAGTTCCCTCAGCCTCTCCTCATAGGGCTGGCCATGGAGGCCCTCAACCATACAAGTGGCCTCCTCTGGACCCTCTCCAGGTTCTCCACATCTTTCCTGAAGTGCAGTGCCCAGAACTTGCCTGACCAGTGCCACATAGTTTCATAGTTTGTAGGGTTGGAAGGGACCTGAGCAGATCATCTAGTCCGACCCCCTACCATGGCAGGAAAGAGTACTGGGGTCAAACGACCCCAGCAAGGTGTTCATCTAACCTCCTCTTAAAAACCCCCAGGGTAGGAGCCTGCACCACTTCTCTTGGAAGCTGGTTCCAGACCCTAGCCGCCCTGACAATGAAGTAGCGCCTCCTGATATCTAACCTGAATCTACCCTCTGCCAGCTTGTGACCGTTATTCCTGGTCACTCCTGGTGGTGCTCGGGGAAACAGTGACTTCCCCATTTCCTGCTGATCCCCCCTGACTAGTTTATAACAGGCCACAAGATCCCCCCTCAGCCTTCTCTTGTGGAGGCTGAACAGGTTCAGGTCCCGTAGCCTCTCCTCATAGGGCCTGCCCTGCTGCTCCCTGATCATACGAGTGGCGCTCCTCTGGACCCTCTCCATGCTGTCCACATCCCTCTTGAAGTGTGGCACCCAGAATTGGACGCAGTACTCCAGCTGCGGCCTGACCAGTGCCGCATAGAGGGGGAGGATCACCTCCTTGGACCTGCTCGAGATGCATCTGTGGATGCATGCCAAGGTGCGGTTGGCCTTCCTGACTGCCTCTCCACACTGCCGGCCCATGTTCCCCATAGTGGGGGAGCAAGACCTGTTTGGACCTGTTAGTGATGCCTCTGTTGATGTATGACAGAGTGCGGTTGGTTCTGCCTGTTGCTTCGTCACATTGGCGACTCATATTCATCCTGGAGTCAATCCTGACTCCAAGATCCCTCTCTGCCTCTGTGCTGCCGAGAGGGTCAGCCCCTAACCTATAACCATAATGCTGGTTCCCTCTCCCCAGGTGCAGCACCCTGCACTTGTCCTTGTTGAACCGCATCCTGTTCAGATCCGCCCACTTCTCTAACCTATCCAGGTCTGCCTGGATGCGGTCCCTGCCTGCCAGTATATTCACCTTACCCCACAGCTTGGTGTCATCAGCAAACTTGAACAGGGTGCTCTCCACACCCTCGTCCAGGTTACTAATGAAGATGTTGAACAGCACTGGCCCAAGGACCGAGCCCTGGGGGACTCCGCTGCCCACACCCTCCCAGGTCGACATTGACCTGTCCACCATCACCCTCTGGGTGCGCCCCTGGAGCCAGTTTGCCACCCATATTACTGTGCATTTGTCAATGCCACAGTCCCTCAGCTTGCCCACCAGAATTGGGTGGGACACTGTGTCGAAGGCCTTCTGGAAGTCCAAGAAGATGACATTGACTTCCTCCTTCCCATCTAAGCTCTTTGCTACCTGGTCATAGGAAGAGACCAGGTTAGTCAGGCAGGATCGGCCTTGCACGAACCCATGCTGGTTACCCCTCAACATCACTTCCCCTGCAGGGCTCTCACAAATGTAGCCCTTGATAATTTTTTCAAAGACCTTCCCCAGGATGGAAGTGAGGCTGACTGGCCTGTAGTTGCCAGGCTCTTCCTTCCTCCCCTTCTTGAAAATAGGGACCACATTGGCCCTTTTCCAGTCCTCAGGGACTTGGCCCGAGCACCAGGAGTCCTCGAACAGCCGTCCCAATGCCTCCACAATGACGCCAGCCAATTCCCTCAGCACCTGCGGATGAAGGTCATCTGAGCCCACTGACTTGGACACATCTAAGCCCTCCAGGTAGTCTGACCCCCTGCCATGGCAGGAAAGAGTATTGGGGTCAAACGACCCCGGCAAGATGTTCATCCAGACTCCTCTTAAAGACCCCCAGGGTAGGAGCCAGTACCACTTCTCTTGGAAGTTGGTTCCAGATGCTAGCTGCCCTGACAATGAAGTAGCACCTCCTGATGTCTAGCCTAAATCTACCTTCTGCCAGCTTGTGACTGTGTTATTTCTAGTCACTCCTGGTAGTGCTCGGGGGAACAGGGACTCCCCCACCAATGCCTGCTGGTCCCCTCTGACTACTTTGTAAATGGCCACTAGATCCCCCCTCAGCCTTCTCTTGTGGAGGTTGAACAGGTTCAGGTCCTTTAGCCTGTCCTCGTAGGGCCTGCCCTGCTGCTCCCGATCATGTGAGTGGCCCTCCTCTGAACCCTCTCCATGATGTCCACATCCCTCCTGAAGTGCGGCGCCCAGAACTGGACGCAGTACTCCAGCCGCGGCCTGACCAGTGCTGCATAGAGCGGGAGGATGACCAGCTTGGACCTGCTTGAGATGCATCTGTAGATGCATGACAAGGTACAGTTGGCCTTCCTGACCGCATCCCCACACTGTTGGCCCATGTTCATCTTGGCATCAATAATGACTCCAAGATCCTTTTCTGCCTCTGCACTGAAGAGAAGGGAGTTCCCCAGCCTGTAGGTATGCTGCTGGTTCTTCCCCCCCCAGGTGCATCACCTTGCACTTGTCAGTGTTGAAGCCCAT
Source organism: Crocodylus siamensis (assembly GCF_052110815.1). Taxonomy (NCBI): domain Eukaryota; kingdom Metazoa; phylum Chordata; order Crocodylia; family Crocodylidae; genus Crocodylus; species Crocodylus siamensis. Next base: position 177,576,945 of record NC_143398.1, on the reverse strand, counting down.
CCTGTTCTCATCCACCCACACCTGTAACCTGTCTAGGTCTGATTGCAGCATATTCTTTCCTTCTAGTGTGCCCACTTCCCCCTACTTCTTAGTGTCATCTGTGAATTTGAACAGGGTGCTTTTTATCCCCTCGTCCAAGTTGCTGATGAAGATGTTGAACAGTGCAGGCCCAACGACCAAGCCCTGTGGAACCCCACTGCCCACATCCCTCCAGGTCAAATAGGACCCATCCACCATCACGCTCTAAGTGTGACCCTCCAGCTAGTTGACTGTGTAGGTGTTGATGCCACAGTCCCCTAGTTTTTTAATGAGAATGGGGTGAGAGACCATGTTGAAGGCCTTCCTAAAGTCCAGAAATACTATGTCCACTGCTACACCTGCGTCTAAGGATTTTGTGACCTAGTTGTAGAAGGCCACTAGGTTGGTCTGACAGGACCTACCTCTAATGAACCCATGTTGGTTGCCCCTAAGGATAATCTCCCCTGCTGGCACCTCATGGACATGCGCCAGGATAATTCTCTCAAAAAGGTTACCCAGGATCGAGGTAAGACTAACTGGCCTATAGTTTCCTGGGTTCTCCTTCCTCCCTTTTTTGAAGATGGGAACCACCTTGGCCCTCTTCCAGTCCTCTGGCACCACACCAGAACACGATGGGTGCTCGTAAAGCTGTGCCATTGATCCTGCAATGACCTCTTCTAATTCCCTCAGCACTCTGGGGTGGAGATCATTAGCACCAGCTGATTTAAATACGTCCAGTTCCTCCAGAAGTTCCCTGACTAGGTCCTCGCTGATGCTAGGCCTGGGAGCACCTCCCCTGGGGCCTACAGGGGTCCCAGTTGGGGGGGGGTGACCCAGTCCCTGCTCAGAAAAAAGGCAAAGAAATTGTTAAATAGGTTAGCTTTGTTGTCTGGTGCGACGACTAGATTTCCTAGCATGCCTTGCAGAGGCCCCACATTACCCGATACCTTCTTTTTACCCCCTATGTATTTAAAAAAAGGACTTCCTGTTGTCCTTGATCTGGGAAATGAGTTCCAGTTCCATCTTCGCCTTGGCCTTCTTGACTGCCCCTCTGCATCCCCGAGCAACCGAGGTATAGTCCTCCCTGGTGATGACCTCTCCCTTCCATTGGGTGTACACCTCCTTTTTAGCTTTGAGATGTTCCCATATGCTTTTGGTGAGCTGTGGGGCTTTTGTGCCCTCTCGCCTACTTTGATCCATGTTGGAATTACCTCCCTTCGGGCTTGGAGTATCGTCTCCTTGGGGAACGACTACTCTTCTTGGACACCTGACTCCTCTCCCTTCTGGGACCTTAGTGCCTCCCCAACTATTCTCCTTACCTCATTGAAGTCCACCCTCCTGAAGTCATAGACTTATAAAAGTCTCCAGCTGTTGATCCTCTGGCATGATCTGCCCAGCCCAGTGGGGGAAGTCAGAGGTGGGGAGGGGGGTGCAATCACTGCTATAGCACCAATTGCTGCTACTGACCCCACCCCCAAAACCCTGGAATCTGGATCCATTTCAGGATCAGAAATGAGGGTGCAGTCACACCAATGCACCCTCTCTGGATCCACCCCTATCTTTGACATAGGTGAAGAATTGGAAAGAAACCTGGAGTAAGTGACAAGGATTCACCTAACTGTCAGATCTCACTTGAATACATGGTGATAAAATGTCATTTATATACCTTTCCACAGTGTTTTGTCTTGCAAGAAACTGACTTTGAGGACTTCAGCATTGCTGCAGTTTCTTCACTTTCTTTTCTCCCTAATAAACCATCACTTCAGCTTTAATTGTGCTGTAGGCAATCTTCCTTTCCAATTCCTGACTGGAGAATGTAATTGAGCAGTGTTGTTGTTTGCACACTGACCAGTTTTCCACTGCCTCAGTATATTCCCACATCATTTTTTGTGATGGCACAGCACAACAGAATGCTTCATCCCACCTATACTATATTTGGGGGCCAGGTGAAGATTTAACAGCAGAACATTTATTCTTAGAACAATAGAAGAACAGTAGAACTATAGAAGATTTATTCTTAGCTTTGTCCCATAACAGAAGAGAGGTAGCACTAGAGAACTAGAGGCCACTGTGGTACAGTGTACATGGCTTATGCTCGCCTCCAACAGTACTTGGCACCAGCTTGAGAATAACTTTTTGATTTCCTTTTCATTGCTAACCTACAGTTCAATCTGTTTCAGCTCTTTTTCTGTTCTTCTTAGCAGCAGCTGGCAAAATGGAGTTCATGAAATCTTAGCGATTTGTTATTTTTAGAAATTTTACTTCATAATAGCACTCAGACTCAATGAAGGAGCCATTAGTGTAGGGTAATCAGCTTTTTTAATTACCTGTCCAATGCTCCATCTCAGGGTCTGTCTCTTTTCTTTCTTCTGGTCAATTATCTTATGGCCATGATGGTCCTGGTGGGGAAAGATTGCTTTTTAGAACATCCGCTAATATTCTTAATGTTAAATTCATGAAAATATTCCATTACCTTCTGTCCATTTCAGCTTGTTTTTCATCTTAGGTTTTTCTTTTTTAATAACTATACCATTACATGTTTTTAAAGACCTGGGAGTTCAGTCTAGGCCTCAAAACTTCTACCTTTTACTCTTGCAGTGATTATAGGATATCACTTACTGTTTTCTGCTCTTCTGGACATGCAATGATAACTAGACAAGTATATATGTATGTAACAGATTGCTGTGTGAGATGATTATTCTGCAAAAGATATATCCAGTGATTTATGCATTTCATGATATGACAGAACAAACTAACTGTCATCTTGTGTGACATCTTCTCCAACAGTGACCTCTGTCAAATGCTTGTAATACTCTTTTTTGTTGGATCAAGCTGTGAAATACCACTCCATTAGGGTGACCACCTTTTCAAAATGGAATGGCAGGACACATGCCCACCTCCCTCCCCCCACCCGGTGGCACGGCCAGAGCAGAGCTGAACAGAACAGCAGAGGATGCAGGCTATCTGCTCCGGGGCTCAGGGCTCCCCACTGTGCTGCCCTTTCCCTGGGAGTTTCCGCGGGCCAGCAGATGGGACCCTGCACAAGAGGGCGGAGAGGCTTGGTGCTGCTGCCTCTGGGAGCTCTGCAACAGCTTCTCCCCAGGAGTGCACGCGCTCCCCTGGATGAGCCACCTATGGTCTGCTCCCTGGCTGGGCCCTGTAGCTGTACATTCCTACTTCAACTCCAGACCCTGGGCCCCAGTCTTGCCTTGGCTGAGCAGCACCTCCAGCCCCTTCCCCACTCCCTCCCTCATCATGAGGGCCTCAATCTCCACCCCCCCACCCCTATGCCCCTTCCTCCCCTCTCCTCTCCCCCAACGACTTACCTATAGGGAGCTGCTCTCCATCACTGCCTTGGGCTGTCTTGCTGGCCATGTGCATGTGTGTGCACACACACATGCATGTGGTGTCCCCTGCATCCCACGCCCCATGCCCAAACAGCACCTTGTAGGTTGGAACTGTGCCAGCCTGCAAGGGGAAACCTGCCATTTCCCACATTTTTCTGTAGCAAATGGAAGACCTGAATCCCTGCACAATACTAAGAATCCAGGACAAGTGCTGTCCCAGAGTTGTTCAGCCTGGGACCAGGACTTGATGGTCACATTTCAGGACTGTCCTGCCCAATTAGGGATAGGTGGTTACCCTACATCCCATAGATGGGAGCTCTGATAAGCTTTGATTTGTTCCTGATCCCATTCTCCCTCATTCAGGAGTTGTTGAGAAACAAGGGAACTGATAGTCTCATGGAGCGCCTATACACATCCACACTATACGAGACTCCATGGTCTCGTATATCAGCGTCCCCACACTGAAAAATGGCATTGGGGGCACTTTAACTAAAGTTCGTTCAACTCTGAGAGCTGCTCTAATTAAAGTGCCCCTCTCCCCCACCACTCCTGGAGCATGTGTATAAATGCCTATAAACGTCTAAATAACTAGGAAGAGATAGCATCTGTCCTATGGGTAAGAAACCAAACTACATGTATATCCAGAATGAAATCAAACCTGATCTGTAGTTTAAAGTTTAATAAAAAAATTGGTCTCAGACAAACCCCAGACCAGATGTGGACAAATAAGGAGCTGCAAATTAAACTTGTCTTTACACAAGACCCCTTATATTTTGAACCAAACCTGAAAATTCAAACATCCATGTATTTGAAGATCGTTTGAAATGCAATTCAGGATCTTTTCATGTCTTTGGTTCACCTGGTGCTGTTTCCAAGTGGTAGTGGGTTTTTTTTTGGTTCTTTAAAGGACTGAAAAAGTAAATTAAAAAAATAATCACCATCTATTCTACATTTTCAACTTGTCAGCAGGAAGAAAATGTTGTAAAGCCCAATGAGAGAACATGGCTTAAGTTTTTAGACCAAGAAAAAGGCAAGGAAAAGCTTTGCATTAGCAATATCATAAATATCTAGGTATTTCTTAGAACTGGCATTGCAGCTATCTGAGTTTATTGGTAATTTCTAATTGGTGAGACTGTGTCTAATTTTTTTTCCATGGGAAAGAATGACAACACATTGCCATGTTTAAAAGATAATGTGTCATAATATGTTTTGAACTTACACTGCTGTAACTTTGTGAGAAATAGGTAGCTGGAATTTTTATTTTATATTCTTTTAATATAGTATAGTTCTTAGGGTTGGAAGGGACCTAAACAGATCATCAGGTATGACTCCCTGCCCTGGGCAGGAATGAGTGCTGGGATCATAACATCCCAGTCAAATATCTATCCAGCCTCCTGTTGAAGACCCCTAAGGTAGGAGAGAGCACCACCTCACTTGGGAGTCCATTCCAGAGCCTGGCAGCCCTAATCATGTAGTAATGTCTCCTGTTGTCCAGCCTCAACCTTCTCTCTAACAATTTGTGGCCATTATTCTTAGTAACCCCCGGTGGTGCCGGGGGAACAGAGCCTCATCCAATTTCCACTTGTTCCCCCTGGTGAGTTTGTAAACAGCCACCAGATCCCCTCTGAGCCTTCTCTTGTGGAGGCTGAATAAATTCAGGACCTTTAGTCTTTCTTCGTAGGGCCTGACCCATTGCCTCTTGACCATGTGAGTGGCCCTCCTCTTGACTCTTTCAATGCTAGCCACATCCCTGTTGAAGTTCAGTGCCCAGAACTAGATGCAGTACTCCAACTGCGGCCTCACCAATGCCACATAGAGGGGAAGGATCACCTCCCTGGATGTGCTTGTGATGCATCTGTAGATGCAAGCCAAGGTGCAGTTAGCCTTACTGACTGCTTCCTCGCATTGGTGGCTCATGTTCATCCTGGAGTCAACAATGACTCCAAGATCCCTTTCTGCCACTGTGTTGACAAGAAGGGTGTTCCCCAGCCTACAGGTGTGTTGCTGGTTCCTTCTCCCTAGATGCAGCACCTTACACTTCTCTGTGTTGAATTCCATCCTATTCTCATCCTCCCACCTCTGTAGTCTGTCTAGATCTAGCTGGATTCTGTCCTTTCCCTCCCTCGTGCCCACCTGGCTCCACATCTTGGTGTCGTCAATGAACTTGGATAGTGTGCTTTCCACACCCACATCCAGATTGCTGTTAAAGATGTTGAACAGCACAGGCCCCAGGACCGAGCCTCTGGCGACTCCATTGCCCACATCCCTCCAGTCAAACGACCTGTCCACTGCCACTCTCTGGATGTGATTCTCTAGCCATTTTGCCACCCATCTGACTGTGTAGACATCAGTGCCGCAGTCACCTAGTTTTTTTAAGAGAATGTGGTGAGAAACAGTGTCAGAGGCCTTCTTAAAGTCCAAGAAGATGACATCCACCTTGATGCCCTCATCCAGGTACTTTGTGACCTCATCGTAAAAGGAAACCAAGTTAGTCAGGCAGGTTCTTCTCTCAATGAGTCCTTGTAGTCGGAGGTAAAATTTAACCACGTATAAGGGAAGAGAACCCAAGAGAAACAGCTCTGTGATACAGAATTTCTGAAAGAGACATTAGCAAATGTTGGGGGTCGGACCCAATGATCTACCAGGTCCCTTTCGACTCTAGAAATCTATGAAATCTCTATAAAACTATTAAATGAACTGACAAATCCCAACATAACTTTATACCTGATGTTTCTTGTTGTAGACCAAGGAAGTCCTTGAAAACCCACACTTGCTTACTGTTATTAAAATAGAAGAAGCAGGAGATGAAATTGTGAGCAATGCCATTTCATTTGCTCTATATAAAGGTGAGTGCTTCTCTCATCCTTTTTCCATTTTAATTTTGCTTTGCTTTTAAGTGGCTAAAGGAAAGATAGTATGGTAGTTGGACCAGTCATTTTAGGATAATGAACATCTGGGTTCAACACTTGGGACAAATTACTTAGTTTCTCAGTATTGCAGTTCATTGGGCATAACAGCATTTCTTTGTCTCTCAGTATCAGATCACTTTGTAACACCCCTATAGTCATGAGAACTGGTTGTTGGTGGGATTTCAAACTTGATGCACTCTAAGGTGTGCTGTTACATTTCAGGGTTCAGGTACCAGCATGCTGAACAGTGGTTGTTAGTTGGAGTTATGCTTTGGGAAGAAATATTTTAACACACCTGTAGATCTACTACCTTTTTAATCTGCTTTGCAAGCTATAATTGTGGGAGGTTTTCCAGAGATTTAAAATAGAAAACCCACCCCCCAAATTAATCTGATTTGTAACATGTAGGCGTCTTTTGTTGGATATCTGAATGGAAGCTGGGATGGGATTCTCAAAGGAGAAGGAGTCTAAGGAAATTTGGCACCTGTTTTATAGTACATGAGGCCCTAATTTAATCCCTTTTAAAATGCCTGTTGGAATTGTCACTGAGGGTAATGGGAGATAAATGCATGAAAAGTTGGAGAATGTGCCATATACAGGGACAGATCCAGGTCAGGGGTGTACTGGTGCACTTGCACCCACCCACACTTTTTGTGTCCTGCTCCACCCAAAGTTTTAAACCAGCTGCCTGGCAGTGTCAGCAGCACTTCCAGTCATGTGGTGCTGAGGGAGTCGCTTGTTTTCATGCCTCATTATAATCTGCTCTGTCCCTTCTAAACTCTTTGTTCCACCGGTATTAGTGACCCTCTCTTCTTTTTAATGATGTTCCACCAACCAAGCTATCCTTTGTTCTGCAATCCCACTGTCTGTTAGCTGCTCCTGGTGTTGAAGCTCCTATTTCATAGCTCTGCTGACTGTTTTGAACTCATTCCAATTAAGTTATGTTTGTTTTTGCTTCAATAGGCCCCTAGAATATTAGTAAAGCTTCTAGTTTATTTTTAACTGGAGAAAAATATGTGTTGTTCCATAAATAATGATGCACCTCACCATCTGTACCCACCTTTTCAAAATTCTAGATCAGCCCATGGGTATATGTGAGGAAACATCAGTGTAAATGTTTTTCTCATGTCCCATGTTAGTCATATTATGTTTGGTGAAATGGATAACATTTCACTGAAATTCTGAGAGTGCAAAATTTGACTCTGATGTTGAAATAAGTCAGAGTACTGTTATGTCACACAACTTTTAAAATCTAGAAGCAATCTAAATCCAGCTCAAATATCAAACAATAAAATTTACCAATGCTTTGATACTCTCAACTCATAGAGAACATTTTTTGCAATAATATTTTGTTCCTGGAACAGAAAAGGAAATGATTCAGAAACCAACACAAAGTTTCTTCTTCTACTGTACTATAGTAGATATGTGTTAGACCACAAGTTAAGTAATCAATTCTATAAAGGCTTTAAAGCATCAGATGCAGATGCTCTGACTTATCACTGATATTACAATAAACAATTAACAGTTTAATTTCTAATGCTAATGCTTATTGAATTCATAGCACTTCCTCTTTCTTGTATTCTTACTTGCAAAGTCCATTTAATCACTGCAGTAATTTGTTTCAAGGATCAATTTCTGTTTTCAGATACTCTGGTTATTCCAATGATTTCCCGGTTTATACTGAGAATGTGACTGTCTATCAAGTTCACTAGATTTATCTGCTACCAGTTTCTTTTAGGGGTTCTGGGGAGGACTTGATTTCATGGTAGAGGATCAAGATCTTTGAGTTCCTTGGGGAAGACCACCCCAGCTCAGTCTTCATGGACTAATCTTAGCAGCACTGCTAGGATGGGATTCAGGGGAGCTCAGAGCTATATTAACTTACCTGGTGGGTCATCAGGAAGTTAAAGTCTGAGGTGGGGTTGTTCCATTCCTTGATCCCTATTCCATTTCCCAGACTTTGTGCAACCTTTTCTTCAGATGGAACACCAAGTTCACTTGGGGTATTTGGAGGTCATGGAGCCCAAGAGGAAAGACTCCTCCAGTCTGTGCATGGTATCAGAGGTCCCCTAGGGACTACCAATACATGTGGAGTGAGTGTACCCATGAAGATGGTAAATGAGTCTAGGATAATCTGTTTAATAGGGGCTATTTGTTGTTGTTAGTGGTGGGGGGTTTTGTGCCTGGGATTGGGTGGAGGGTAGGGATGAGAGAAAGTATAGCAAGACTCTTTTCAGTCTAGTCCTTACCTAGCTACCCTGTCCTCCTACAGCCTTCAGCACCAATGAACATGATAAAGATAACTGGAATGGGCAGCTCAAGTTGCTTCTTGAGTGGAACCAGCTGGACCTGGCCAATGATGAGATCTTCACCAATGACCGACATTGGGAGGTAAAAATAGCATGCCTTGTCACAGCCTGCAGGGGTGGGGAAAGTGAAAATAAGAGGACTGGCTATTTTAAGGGCACAGTGTACCCATATAACACAATTCTGATTCTGGTAAGCAAGTGCTTCCATTTCAGCTTAGTTTGATGCAAGGAAAATGCATGCCAATGCTTTCCAGACTTGGACTATACTAACTTATCAGGCACGCATACTCTGATATTGATTAAGGTCACTCTTTATCTTGATCTGAACTGAAACAGTCCAATAACCTGAATAATATATCTGACATGTTTCATTTTTGTGACATGGTGGTCTTTGGTCCAGTTTCTTGTGTGCCACAATGATAACTTCTGTATTGAACAAAGTTAGAATCATGGAAAATTAGGGTTGGAAGGAGCCTCAGGAGGTTATCTAGTCTGGCCCTCTGCTCAGAGCAGGCCCATCCCCAACTAGATCATCCCAGTCAAAGCTTTGTCTACCCAGGTCTTAAAAACCTTTGAGATTCCACAACCTGTCTGAGTAACCTGTTTCAGTGTGTTACTACCCTCCTAGTGAGAGAGTTTTTCCCTTGTATCTAACCTAAAATTCCCTTGCTGCATCTTGAGACCATTGCTTCTTGTTCTGTTATCTGCCACCACTGAGAACAGTGTAGCTCCATCCTATTTGAGAATAGTGTAGCAACCACCATAAGGTAGTTGAAAGCTATTAGTAAATCCTCCCTTAGTCTTCTCTTCTCCAGACAAAATAAATCCAGTTCCCTCAGCTCTCCTCATAAGTCATGTGCCCCAGCCCTCTAACCATTTTATGTTGTCCTCCATTGGACTGTATCCAATTTTTCCATATCCTTTCTGTAGTGAGGGGCCCCAAACTGGACACACTACTCTGAATGTGGCCTCACCAGTGCCAGCTAGAGGGGAAGAATCACTTTCCTCCATCTGTTGGCAGTGCTTCTACTAATGTAGCCCAGTATGCTGTTGGCTTTCTTTGCAACAAGGGCACACTTTTGCCTCATATCCAGCTTATTGTCCACTGTAACCCTCAGGTCCTTTTCTGCAGAGCTGCTGCCCAGCCAGTCAGTCCTCAGCCTGTACCAGTCCATGGGATTGTTCCGGCCTAAGTGCAGGACTTTGCACTTGTCCCTGTTGAACTTCTTGAGATTTATTTTGGTCCAATCCTCCAGTTTGTCTAGGTCACTCTGAAACCTAGCTCTACTCTCCAACATAGATACTACTTCCCCTAGTTTGGTGTCATCTGCAACCTTGCTGAGGATACACTTCATTCTGTCTTCCAGATCATTCATGAAGATATTGAACAAAAACCAGGACTGATCCTTGGGGCACTCCACTTAATACTAGCTGTCAACTACACATTGGGCCATCAATTACTACCCTTTTTGCTTTATAATTCAGCCAGTTTTCTGTCCATTTTGTGGTCCATTCATCCAACCCATACTTTGCTTGCTTTCAAAAATGTTGTGGGAGACCGTAATGTTCTCTTTTAATGTTTGGGCAGAAGTTAAGGCTTGAAAGACTGAACCACCTAATTATATCAAACATGGATCCCTGGACCTCTCAGTTGGGCACTTTGTAGCAATATACATAACTCTAAGGTGATGCCAGTTTTTTCTCTCATGTAATTACTGGCCAAACACCATGTCTCCTTCTCAAAGGGGGTCGGTTGAACTCCTTTTGTCAGCTTAAATGCACATAGAAGTTAAAAACAGATAAGGATTAGATATAGCTGCTGGGAAAGAGTCAGCCTAAAAAATTATCATCATAGTCAGTGTAGCTGAAAAGCAGTAAGTTCTGTTCTGTCTTCATATTATTGGGTTTTGTGTTTATAATGGAAGGTGGGTGTTAGACCCTGACTTTATGTGGTGCCCAGCGACTAGGGAGGTGACAATTCAATCAGTCATGGGTCCTGCTACTCATTAGCCAGAGCAAGCAGGGAACAAACACTACTTGCACACATTGTTTGTAACAGCTTTATTCAGAATGGAGACAGCTTCAGGCAGAGGTCCCAAAAAACTAACAAACCTGGGACCTGCAGTGAGCAATAGTTCTTTTCACATTTTATACACCTTGATTCATGCTCATTGCCATTTATTTCATCCTCGCTCCTCCTTTGTTCCACCCATCTCCTCCTATCTCAAGCTCCTCCTCTGTTTACTTTATTACTATGGAACTGCCTATGCATTTCACTCATTTACATGTCTTTTTGCTATGAGTGCATATCTAAGACCTTGACTTCACTTCTTTGGTCAATAGGTGGACTTTGACCAAAACCTGGAAGCTTCTGGAGGCTTCTTCACCAATCATCATTCACCTTTTCACATATGTTTATTTTGGATTCTGTTACCAATTATGTGTTGTTTGTCACATTCCAGTCTGTTTTTCTGTCCCAATTTGTGCCATCTTCCACATTCCTAAAGCTTCACCTCATTCACAGCACACAGATTTACACACTCATAAGCTGCTTTGTCTCAGAAAATGGTTGACACAGTTAAGTTGGTTACTTAGCATAAGCAAATGGCTGGCTTAGATATCATTCTGCCTTGTGGTTAGCAGCTTTTGCTAAGCCATAGGTAATATATTGCCTTTTATTCAGCTGCAAATCCATTGCTCCCCAAGATCCAAATATTGTCACCGTAACAGTGGGGTTTAAAGTAGAATATTGCTGTAGGTAATAGATCATGCTTATTTAACACAGCAGTCACCTTATTTTAATGGATAAATTCCTAATCACAGCTTTCTTTGGAAGTCAGCTGGCTTCTTAAGGAAATGTAGATCACAAGCAAAGTGCCATAGTATTACTGTGCATGTCTAATTATGTGTCAGTGATAAAATATGACCAACAGAAGAGAGATGGAAGTATCCAACAAACCTGTCCCTTCCCCCTCCCTCTGTCTGTTGTTGCTGGTTGCCCAGTTGTGACTCTATAAATTAAAAAAAAAAAAAAAAAAAGCAAAAGCCTTAACAGTTAAGGGAATCTGAAAATATCTTTAGGTACCTCCTGATGGGACCTGTTTATGGAATGGGTACCGGTGGTGTAATTGAAGAACTGAACTTGCTTTTTTTCTCGCAGATGCTGGTTTAACTGGTTTGGTATAGGGGCAAGGAATGATGGTCGGGTAATGTGTAGGTATGGAAAGATGAAACAGTTATTTTGATTGTAAAGAAGAGGAGGTGACCTACTAGGTTTCAAGCTGATCTGTTTTACCCGTTTTGTATGTGCTCTGTTCTGGAGTAAGTGGAAGCTAACCAATAGGGCTGTGCAAGGCTTCAGACCAAGCTTCAGATCCAGAGAAGCTTTGGATGCTTTGGGGTCCGAAACAGCACATTGGGGTTGAAGCTCTGGCCTCATTCAGCTTCCCAAAGCGGTTTGGAGCTGCCTCGAAGCCACCTCTGAGATCCAGCCGCAGGGTATAATGGGGAAACAATAAAATACCTATTACTTTGTTGTTTTTTGTCTGATTTGGATGAAATTTTCAGGGGTGGTAGACTCTGCAGAAAGAATAAAGTCTGCCAAGTTTCAAGGAGATTGGTACAGGGGTTTGGGGGGTAACAGCACCCCAAGTTCTTGAAAGCAAAACTCATCTCATGTCTAGGTGTAACAACATATTAGGGTGAAAACTGCAGGGGTGGTAGCCTCTTCTGAGGCTGCAAAGCCTGCCAAGTTTCAAGAAGATCAGTGCAGGGGCTTTGGGGCAACTGTACCCCAAATTCTTGAAAGCAAAACTCCTGTCACATCTATGTGTTACAACACAAGGGGGTCAAAACTGCAGGCGTGGTATCTCTTTCAGCAGGCTTTGTGGCCTCAGTGTTTCAAGAAGATTGGTGCAGATGTTTGGGGGGAACTGGTGCCATGGGTGCTTGTGGGACTGAGTGTGTGGGTCTGTGGGCAGGGAGGGGCAACACTGCTGCAGGCCTGGCTGCTACGCTGCTGAGTTCCCAGTTACCAACCAATCACTCATGATTCACTCAGGGACCAGGGACTTGGGGACCAGCTCAATGCAGGGGAGCTAGCTACTACATAACGACTTAACGAGCATCGATTAGCACCTACAAAACCAGGCTAAGGAGAGGAAAGACTCAATACAGACAATCAACTGCCCCAAGACAGAGGCAGTCTTGGCAGGAGTTTTGTCTGTCAGCAGCGAGGGGTGCAGGGCCCCAGAGCCCCACTGCAGTGATCTCCTCCACAGCTGGCAGGCATCACAGCAGGGGCTACCATCCCTGCAGCTGTCAACCCACTGTGCCTTAACACACACAGTGTCATCTATGTCATGAGTTTGCTTGTCTGCAGTTTGAGGTGCAGTTCCCCCCAAAACCCTGCACCTATCTCCTTGAAACTTGTCAGACTTTGTGGCCTCAGTAAGAGCTACAAGTCCTGCAGTTTTCACCCCCCGGTGTTGTAACACACAGCCATGACAGGAGTTTGGCTTTCAAGAATTTGGGGTAGAGTTCCCCCCAAACCCCTGTACCAATTGTCTTGAAACATAGCAGATTTCATGCTCTCAGCAGAGGCTACCATCCCTGCAAGTTTCATCCAAATCAGACAGAAAACAAAGTTATAGATATTTCATTGATTCCCCATTATACCCTAGGGCCGGATCTCCGAGGCGGCTCCAAAGCTTTGGATGGATCGAGGTGGAAACCTGGTCCAGAGCTCCGGATCGGATCGTGGCCATCTGAAGCAGCCAGATATGAAGCCAGATCGGATTGGTGCTGACTCACACAGGCCTACCAATGCTAATTTTACAGCTGTTTCATTGTCATGTAAACTGGTCTGGTTTAACTTTGTTTACTGTGGTAGTGGGAGCAGATGCAAAAAAACCACTTACAGAACTTTACCTATATATGCTCCTGAGTGGCAACCCCTCTCTCACCACTCCATTAAAGCAAGATAATTTTTGATATGTGGTATGTTTGTCTGGATCTTGCAAAACTGTGCCAAGGGGTAAAGATAATTTGACTTGTGTAGTGAATCTTTTTATATTAGTGTTTTATGTTCAAATCATGTCTGAAATTATATATGTAATTAGTCTTGATGATTTGTTCTATTAAATTTGTGCATGGTATAAAACCACTGTCTAACCCCTTTGACAGTCTCGGTTCAAGAGGCCTATGCCAGGTAAAAAAAAGGGCACTATTGTATCTAGATCATTGGTTAGATGTGGAAATCTGTGGGCTTGCAAAGTCAATTACTTTTCATGATCAACTAATTCTCTTTTTCTGCTTGAGACAACTCTTTGCTCGACCTCGACATATAGGCTCCTGTTTAATATATGTGCTTTTTCCCCCCCCCCTCCCAGTCTGCTGACCTTCAGGATGTCATGTTCATGGCCCTAGTAAAAGACAGGCCCAAATTTGTCCGTCTCTTCCTGGAAAATGGGTTGAATTTGAGGAAGTTTCTCAATAATGAGGTCCTTACAGAGCTGTATACCAACAACTTCAGCAGCCTGGTGTTTAAGAACTTGCAGATTGCTAAGAACTCCTACAATGATTCACTTCTTACATTCGTGTGGAAGATGGTTGAAGACTTCCGAAGAGTCCTTAAAAGAGAAGATAAGAACAGCAAGGATGAGACAGAGATAGAGTTCTCAGTGAGTAACTGACAAGCTGGTTCAACCATGCATTCATTGTTAGAAAAAAACAAATGCTTCTTCCCAGCACAATACTAAACTTGCACTCTTTGTAAGAAGTGCAATAAATTGTGTAGGAACAGAACAACTAGGGGTCAGTTTATTGTCCAACTTGAGGTAGAACAGCTTTAAGGCTGTACTAACTTATGTTGACACATGGGCTGTTGAAAGATGTGAACTCCCCACCCCACCCCCCAAAAAAAAACCCAAACAAACTAAAACCCCCCCAAAAAACCCAACCCCCAATAACAACCAATCAAACAAACCAAAAAACCACACAACAACCATGTTTTATAGGATGAAGCAGTACATTAGTTCGACTCAGCTTTGCAGTGTCTGTATAGTTCAGGCACTTCACAGCAGGGCTTTTTGGGCACTTTTACGTAATAGCTGATTCAACCAGCTATTGGGTAAAAGCACCAAAAGCCCCACTGAAGCACCTAACCTATACAGATGTTGTACAAGCTGGGTCCAACTAACATGATGCCTCTTCTGGGCACGTGCTGTGCTCAGTAGTGTGGGGGAGCCCCAACTTTAAAGTGAAGCACTGTTTTTGTGGGGAAGGGGGGAAGGTTATGTCTGTAAGCAACCATGATTAATACTGACAAGAAAGAGTGGCATGAAGTTGGTTAAATGAACTGTATATTCACTCGGGAACAGTGAAGAAAGGATGGGACAAGGAACCAAGGATCTGTTCCAGGTTTAAATATTTAACATGGGGCTGTTCAACTGGCAGCTAGCAAAGTGCATGTGTCAGTGTAAGTCAGGACACCATCCACCACTCCAGTCCACCTGCTGCTGCTGCTGCTGCTAGAGTCTCTGGGTTCCCCCTCCCTCCTCCAGTTTGTGCTTCCTGCCCCTGGGGGTGTAGCAGGACACTATGGTATGGTTGAGGGATCCTGCAGCCAAAGGACTTGGAGGACCTGTACAGTGTGGAGGGGTTATGCACCTCAGTGTGAAAAGGGGCAGAAGTACTCACACAATGTAGTGGGGAGAGGTGTACCATGTGGAGCAAAGAGGTATGTATGGTGTGCAGTAGAACTGTACAAAACTTTGGCATCTGTTTCATTTCAGAGGTATTTTGGCCCATTTCAGTGCCCAAAATACCAAATACAAAAAGAAATGGAAGACTCCAAAACATCTCAAAAATGAAACAATACCATTCGAAACATTTCGGAAAATTTTGGCATTTCAGAGAGGGGCTTGCAGGAAAACAGAAACTAAGAAGAAGGAGGGGGAAGAGGAGGGGAAGGACATCTGTAACTGGCCAGTGATGGATCTTTCTCTGAGTTCCCTTCCAGTCACAGTGCTCCAGGAGAGGGATGTAGAAACAATATATCAAGTATATGATGTGTCTGAAGTGATCTGTGCCTTTTGTGAGCTGTCTCTCCCTTGGAGTAGCAGTGTCTGAAAGGCTCTGGCTTGCTGCTAGTTATTCTCTCTTCTTGTATGCTGTATCCAATCCTTTCCTACTTACCCTTGCCTACAACCCCTATTGTTATCCCTATCCATTCCTTCCAACTTATTCTTCCCCCAGAATCCTCTTATTTGTTCTTGTTAGTCTGTCTTGATTTTTTCCCTCCACAAAAAGAAATCTGTGTTTTCCCTGACAGTGTGTCATCACTGTGCAGGAAAGCACAACATATATTGCATACACACACACACACTTTGCAGCACACCAAACATTATGAAGCATGCTGGAAAGGCAGGTGCCAGGTCTTCTGGCAGGGGAGGGAGAGGGGGCAGAGGGAGAGCTGCAAGTTCCCCCCACCCCAAACATAGATGCACCCTCTGTTCTGGCATTGATGACTCTTCTGCTGCTAGTGGGAGCAAGGAGGTGGTAGCAGTGCCTGCACCTGCACCACCACTACCACTAACACCACAAATCAGCAGCAGCATGACATTCTTCACCCCAATTTCAGTTCACAGCATGAGCCTTTCAGTGCCAGAAGAGGATCTGGATCTGGAAGCAGAGGAGTTCAGGGCCATAGCGAAGGAAATTCTGGGGAGTGAGGGGGAATCGGAGTTTGTGCACCCCTCAAAGTTTCCCTAGACCCAGGTCTCCTTCTCCAGAAAGCAGCACCTCTGAGGAGGTTGTGGGGGCAGGTGGCTCAGCTCCTTCTGTTGTTGTGCCTCTTCCTGATGAGGAGGGGGATAAGACAGGATCCCCACCCTCCACCCAGAAGTGGGTGGGTAGTGTAGTGTGGGATCATTTTGAGGTGGCAAATGATCCCAGGTATGCTAACTTCCAGCACTGCTGAAGGCAGAACAGCCGGGGCAAGGAAGTGAAACACTTTGCCACCATGATGATGGCAACTCAGGAGGCAGCAGCCTCTTGCCCTTGTTCCTCCTTAGCCTGGCACCAGTGGGAGCATGCTCAAAAAGAAGCCCCCCTCTCACTCCAAAGCTCCTGTCCCCGAGAAACAGAGCCAGGCCACCCTGGATCACTGGGGAAACGGCTGAGACAAAGCAGAGTGCATTCCAAAGGTGAGCAAGGTCACCCAGAGCATTGGGGAGATGTTTGCTCTGGATGGCCAGCCCTTCTCCTTTGTTGAGAGTCCAGAGTTCAGGCAGCTCATAGCGCTCGTGGCTCCATCCTACCAAGTGCCCGCATGCACCATCTTTAGCAGGACAGTGGTGCCCTCCCTGTTTGAGGCATGCAGGGAGTACTTGGTGCAGGTAGCCTTGCACTTCACCTTGGACATCTGAAGCAGCTGGGGTGGAGATCATGCCTACCTCCCTCACAGGACACTGGTGTGATCAGTCAGGGCATTGGTGCGCTCTCCTTCAAGCAGAGATGCTGGATGAGTCTCACATGGCAAGGGAGATAATGGTGGCCATGAACTACATGGTTCAAGGCTGGCTTGTTGGGCAGGGCGAGCTCACCTGCAGATTCATGGTCACCAGTAGTGAGGCCAATATGGTCAAGGCAGTCCATGTAGCACACAAGTTCCACCTCGTAGTCAGGGATACCTTGGAGAGGGACAGGGATCCCGGTGATGGTGCCATCACAACCAGCCAGGTCATTTCGAAATGCAGGAAGGTGATGGGCTACTTCCACCAGAGCATCAAGGAGGCCAAGATGCTGCAGGACAAACAGGCAGAGCTGAGCATCCCACAGCACAAAATCATGCAGGATGTGGAGACTAGGTGAAACTCCACATACCTGATGCTGGAAAGGCTGGTGGAGCAACAGAAGGCCATCTATGAGATGGCCTTGCTCGGGGAGATTGGGATCAGTGGCCCCCTTAACAAAATGGAGTGGGATACCATCTCCCAGATCTTGATGGTCCTCAAGCCATTCCTCAAGGCCACAAGAGCCTCAGTGCTGATGATGCACTCCTTAGGCAGGTGATTCCCCATAGTGAAGGAGCTTGAGAATAAAATGGAGAAGTTCCAGGAGATCGATGTTCCTGGCTGGGTCAAGCCGCTTTCACCAGAGGTACAGGCACTGGTGAAGCAGCTAAAGGATGACATCAAAAAATGGCTAGATCCATTGCGGTCCAGCACGGGCCACATGCTGGTGGGCATGTGCGACCCGAGGGTGAAGGGGAGTGTCTGCAGCAGCAAAACCCTCGATCACTGAATGGAGGTGCTGGTGAACAGAGTCAAGGAGGCAGAAGAGCAGAGGCAGGGGGATGTGGAAGAGAGGGATCACTTTCCCATGCCAGCACTCCAAGTACAACGCAATCTCCTCCACCACAGCCACTGCCAATGTGGGCCAAGGGCCCACAATGTTGTGGTCCAGAGACACCAGATCTCACTATCAGGCAGGTAGCACAGAGGCCTCAGTGGCTACCTATCTTGCCAAGGACGTGCAGCCGCTGCACTGTGACCCCTTGGCTTATTGGGCAACCTGCAGGTGTGGCAGGATCTGGCCACGGTTGCCCAGGAACACCTGTCCTGTCCACCAACCAGTGTTCCAAGAGAGAGGGTGTTCAGCATTGCTGGTGATGTTGTGACACCCCACCGCACCTCCTTGGATCCAGGTTTGGTGGAGCAGCTGGGGTTCTTCAAGGTGAACCTCCTAGTGCTGGGGTTCCCCAAGCTCGACATGCAGATGTAGTGAGTGCCACCCTCCTCACTCTGCACCTATTTGCTTGTTTTATTTTCTTTCAAAACTTCGAGGTGCACTTTCACATAAACCCCTGCACCACTCTGCCTGAAACTTGGCAGTCCTCATGCCCGCATGAGGGGCTACCATTCCTGCTGTTTTCATCCCACTTTGCCTTAACACACACAAGTAATATGAGTTTTGCTTTCAATAGTTTGAGGTGCACTTTCACAACCTCCCCGCCCCCCCCCCCCCCCGGTACCTATCTCCTTGGAACTTGGCAGACTTCATGCCCTCATAAGGGTCTACCATCCCTGCTGTTTTAATCCAAATGTACAAAAAAAAGGACAAAGTTATAGGTGTTTTAGTGATTCCCCATTATGGTCTATGGCCGAATCTTTGAATCGGCGCCAAATCAGCCGAATTGAATCAGGACAGTGATTCAGATCACCAAATCGAATCACTGTCCCTCTGAATTGGCCGAATCTGAAAGCGAATACTTGGTGCTTTGCACAGGTCTACTGGGCAGCCTCTGCTCCTCTATACTGCTACCTAGGCATATGTGTCAAAGGTCTGGGTGACCTCTCATACATATACCATGATCTAGAAGGATTAACAGTTGGCAGGATCAGTGAAGGGATGCTACCTTTCATTCTTTCAGGACGAGTCTCCAGTCACAAGACACCCTTTGCAAGCTCTCTTTATCTGGTCAGTTCTTCAGAATAAGAGGGAGTTATCCAAAGTCCTTTGGGAACAGGTAAGACATACTCTTTCACTTCCCCAGAAGTTATTTTCCAGACCAGGTCTGTGGAGCACATTAGCAGAGCAATATGATGATACTTGCATTGCATGGCTGGTGTGCTCTTGTTTTGAATGCTGATTATGTGACATGCTTCACCAGAAATTGCAAGAAAAAGGGGAGGGGGAGAGAACAAATCAGTTTGTCCTTAAGGAATATTACAAATCTTTTTCTTATGTAACAAATTGTGAATGATTTGAATCTGTGCTAGAAGGAAAATAATGTTGTCCGTGCTTTGCCAAAAACTTTGTACAAATTCCCAATATCATGTTTTTTAGCTTTTGTACTTTTTTTCCAGACCAGGGGCTGCACTTTGGCAGCACTAGGTGCCAGTAAGCTACTAAAAAGCTTGGCAAAAGTGAAGAATGATATTAATGCTGCTGGAGAGTCTGAGGAGCTGGCCAATGAATATGAGACTAGAGCAGTAGGTAAGCTGTGCACATTTTGGAAAACCTGAGCAGTGTCCGTTAGATGCCAAGTTTTTTACTATAGCTTTGTGGAATGTATTGCATGTTTTAATGACTGCCTTTTACTGCATTGAGCACCAAAGGTGGGCAAATCATAACTTTTTGCTGCTGTTTTGGGTCAGGAGGGATCTAAATCGGCTCAGATCAAACAAAGTGTTTGAGTTCTTATAGTAAAGCAAAAAATCTAGATTTCATTTTTAGTCCACTTGAAATGCACCATTTGCTGTGATGCAAAATGTTCTGCTCAGTCTTCAGGTTGCTTATTTTTATTTTTTAAATTTAGGACAATTTTTAAAAATGAAAAGTGCCCCTTCAAACAAGAATTAGACAAAGCATTGTTCTGAAAATATTGGCATATTAATAAAAATGATTTGAAATTATTTAACAATGCTTTGACACTTAATTTCCCTCTGTTTTCATCTTCAGCCTGAATTTGTGGACAGTTTTGGTGCTCAAATTTCATTTTTTAGACAACTTACTGTTCATGGAAAATATGCTACTTATTTTGACCTGAATCTCTAAGGGGAAGAGAGAAGGTGTATATATATGAACTGGAATAGAGAACACAGGGTCAGGCAAATATCTCCTGAGGAGTTCCTGAACAGTACAAAGAATGCTGAAGAGGAAGCGGGGCATGTCTTTATGAACTTACAGATGCATCCTATGTGCTTGGAGTAAGGTGGGAATGGAAAATGAACCCAGATCTCCTAAAGGCAGTCTGGTGCCCTAATATAAAACTATAGGTCTTGTAACGCTAAGAACTTAGGGGTAAATTGATTTCCTAAGATGATAAGTTGTGTTGTGATAGTGGTAAGGCAGCATGTTAGAGCTTCAGTAGATATTTGGTGGTGGACTACTTAGTTTTACATTTCTCATCTCTTTTACTTTTCATAGCCTTTTAACATCCTTTTAGTTACCTAGTCCATGTGATGTAGAGCATATGGGCTGGGAATGACCTCACGGGCTGGTTATAAGCAATAGTCTGACTGAGGGAAATACTGGACTGTAACCTCTTGTTTTGTTAATGAGGCAGGCAGTTTTTTTGGCTTATGTGAAATCTGGACAAATATTGTAGTAATTAATTACTTCTTCAATGCCACAGTAGCTAAGAGACTATTTAGGGATGAATAAAAACCCAACCAGTGGGTGTAACAGTTATCAGAATGGATTAACACTGGTCCTTGTTAATCCATATTACACCAATACTATAATGTGCCCAGGTAACCTGCCAGCACTTTACCAGCTACATTCTTCTATCATCAGTTGAACATTTCCCTTCCCCCACATCTGCCTCATACCTATTGTCTTCCACCTCTCTGATCCTCACTGCCATGCATTTGCATTTTCACAGACCTGCATTTTGACTTCTATTCTACCCAGGTGAGCACACAATTCACCAGCGAGACTCTCTATATGCCTGAAGAAGGGTGTTTGTGCCCAAAAGGTTGCAAAGAACAATTTTTCCAACTATTTAGGTGGTCTAATAAAAGATACCACATCTACCCAAAGAAGCTTTTTAGTCTATAATCTTAGACCAACATGGCTACAACCAACATCCCTAAAGCTGTGAGGTTACACACTTTGCATTTCAGTAGTGCTCTACTAGGTGCTCACAGTTAACATACTAAGAGTTGATTTATTTTCATAACTGACATCCCTGATACTCATGCTGGAAGTTTGAAGCCAAGCTTAGTTTTTCACTACTTTCACATGGCCAGGTTTCAGGAATCTGCCAGTAATTTCTGAACTCAGTGATTCTTCTGTAACTATTACAATAGGCTTACTGGCACAGAAAGAGCATATTCCAGTTTGCTTACTCTTACTGAAGGCAGCAAAAACTGTAAGGACTAATTTTTTATTGCTGTTGTCATTGGATCTAAACCTTAATGAAAGAAAACAGATATTTTCTTGCCCATGCACAGGGCAGAGGTGTTAACTGAGAAGGTGCCATTTTTACTTGCTCACTTCCTGGAGCAAACTCACAGCTTAGTTTTACGTTGCTATGTATCTGCAAGCATCAAATCAGCTTGAATTTTTCTTTTTTCTGAACAGAGATTAAATTAATGTACAGAGTTCATATGTGTCAGGTGAATATTTAAAAATAAAGCCGAATGAGCATCTTAGGATTACATGCACATTTGTGAAAATGGAAAAGGTGATTTTATATTACACATTACTTGCAAAAAACTGTGAAGACACTTAAGTCAAACATCTGAACAAAGACAGGACAAAAATAAAGTTCTGAGTCATGCTAACCGAAGATTGATCTTAGTCATGTTGCATTTTTCTTTCCCTGTTCAAATATGAAACTAATGTGTCTGTGGTTATTTTCAAAATACGCATACAATTTGAAGGGTGTGAAATAAGGTCAAACTAATATTATAATGAACCTTAATAATGAGATTTTCTGCCTTCTGATCTATGCACCTGTGACTTAGAATACAGACTGAAATCAGGCCAGGAGAGAAGCATATCTGATGCAGGCTTCTTTTTTTCCTGTTTGGGGCTGTTATTCTTTTAGAGCTGTTCACTGAGTGTTACAGCAGTGATGAAGATCTGGCAGAGCAGCTGCTGACCTACTCCTGTGATGCCTGGGGTGGAAGCAGTTGTCTAGAACTTGCAGTGGAAGCTAAAGATCAACAGTTCATTGCACAGCCAGGAGTCCAGGTAAAAACAAGAAAGAACAGAGACTTAGGCAGATGTAACTCAGATAGTCTGAATCATCAAAAATGAATTTGTTTTATGTATGTCTTGAATTCATTTCCTTCTGAAAGGTTATGTTGATGCAAAAACTTTGCAAAAAAATATATTAAAGCAGTCCTATGACACAAACGCCAATCACCTGGAAATCAAGAGTTTTCGAGGAGGATTGCACAGCAGTACAAACATTGTCCCATTGGCAAGTGTGAATTACAGTAGTATCGTCCCACACTTGAGCATTTGACGTGTTGGCAGTGCTGCAAAATATAACTTGCTGTAAGCTTGATTCTTTTCTAGCCATAACCTGAATGCAAAGAACTGTGTGAAGATTTGATGCTCAGAAATATTGATCAGTTCCTGTAGGTGCAGGGATCTGCCCAAAGGTATTATGCCATGAGAAATAAGCTTTGATTTGCAGCTGGAGTTCATAGGAGGCTTGTTTTTAGAAAGTGTACATCACCTTGCTTGTGTTCTGTTCACTGCAGCTGCTGGAAACAAGGATACAACCCAGACCTTACATACAGCTACAACACTATCATTGGGCTAAGTATTATAAAATGTCTATTAGACCTCATCCCACATTCCCAACATTGACCAATTGGCATTCAGATCAAAGCCATAGTAACACCTATGACCGTACCATTTTGCCAACATTTCAGCCTTAATAAGGCAAACTGGAAAGGTTTTTCAGCATACTTTGATGCTATAGTCAAAACCATCAAAGCATTGTCTGAGAACTCTGACCAATTCATAGAAGTGGCATAGAAATCTTCAAGGAAGAACACCCTGTG
This sequence comes from Crocodylus siamensis, assembly GCF_052110815.1. Classification (NCBI taxonomy): domain Eukaryota; kingdom Metazoa; phylum Chordata; order Crocodylia; family Crocodylidae; genus Crocodylus; species Crocodylus siamensis. Next base: position 177,553,831 of record NC_143398.1, on the reverse strand, counting down.
GGGATGCCACAAGAATTACATCCCAGGGCTCACTGTGCAAACCACTGGCCTATACAAAGACTATAGGCAACAGTATGAACTTTTTCCTTTTCCCACAAACATCATCACTACAGGTGAGGAACTCATGTTATCCATCACAGAAAAATGCAGAAAATCCTGGCAAACCCTGATTGAATCAACTGATATGATGTATAATAGTAAAAAGGAATGGGTGTCACCCCCACATGGAGTCACCCCTACACAGGGTCACCCCCACATGGGGAAAAAGGCCATCGCCACCTGGGCCAAAAGTGGGAAAGGAGCCAGAAGATCTGTCTGGCTCACCAGGGATATTAGGGAGCTATTAAAAAGAAAAAAAAAAAGTGTGTGTATATATACAATGGAGGAATGGCTCAACAACCAAGGAGGAATACACCTGTATTGCCAGGGCCTGAAGATAGCAAGACACACAAAACTAAGGCAGGCATGGAGATCAAACTGGCAATCAATATAAAAGATAAGAAGTCCCTCTACAGATACATAGGGAGAAGGAAAAAATTGGGCTCCAATATAGGACCCTTACTGAATACTCAGGGGCAGCCCACAGTTGATACCTGTGAAAAGGCAGAACTCTTAAATACATACTTTGCATTGGTATTCCTAAAATCCAGCCGGGGCTGCTCACCTGACCAGAGTCTGAGGGAATAGGGGGAAGGCAACAACCTACAGGAAATCAGCCCAGAACAGGTGAAGGATCTTTTAAAATGCTTGGACATTTTTAAGTCTGCTGGGCCAGACAACCTGCACCCAAGAGTCCTGAAAGAACTAGCTGAACTTATGGCAGCACCAGTGGCCAAGTTGTTTAAAGAGTCCTGGAACTCAGGAGTGGTTCTGGATGACTGGAAGAAGGCCAATGTGATGCTTACCTTTAAGAAAGGGAAGAGGGATGACCCCACAAACTACAGACCTCGTTCCTGGGTAAAATCTGTGAAAAGTTGGTTAAAGAGGCTGTCAACTACAAGCTGGTAATGGATGGGGTGCTAAAAACAACCAGCGTGGCTTTGTCAAGGGTAGATCATGCCTGGTGAGCCTTGTGTCCTTCTATGACCAGGTAACTAACCATCTGGATGAGGGACACGAGGTTGACTTCAGTGAAGCCTTTAACTCTGCCTTCCACAGGATTCTCTCTAAGAAACTGGAGAGTACTGGGCTGGACCAGTCTCCAGTGAGGTGGGTGGAGGACTGTCTTATTGGCCACTCCCAGAGAGTGGTGATCAACAGGATGGCCTCATCCTGGAGGGCTGTCTCCAGTGGTGTCCCCAGGGTTCAGTGCTTGGACTCATGCTATTCAATTTAGTCATTAATGACTTGGATGAGGGGAAAGATCTAGGATGACCTTATTTATGGGTTTATGGGTGGAACAAAATCAGATGAGGTTTAACAGGAAGAAGTGCAAGGTCCTTCACCTGGGTAGGAAGAACTCTCACCACAACTATACAGTGAGTGGTGGCCCACTGGCTGGCATAGCATCTGAATGAGACCTGGGGGTCGCAATCAACTGGAAGATGAATGTGAGCCAACAGTGTGATGAGGCTGCCAGAAGAGCAAATAAAACTCTGGTGTTCATCAGCTGATGTGCGGCCAGTAGATCCAGGGAACTCCTCCTCCTTCTGTATTCAGCATTAGTGAGGCCTCGGCTGGAGTACTGTGTCCAGTTTTGGGCACCGCACTTCAAGAAGGAAGTGGATAAGTTTGAGAGGGTACAAAGGGCCACCCATATGGTTAAGGGCATGGAGGGCAGGCTCTATGAGGAGAGACTCCAGGAGCGGGATCTACTCAGTCTGAGTAAGAGAAGGCTGAGAGGTGACTTGATAACTGTCTACAAGTACGTCGGGGGGAGCATCAAGAACTAGGAGAGCAACTATTCAGGAGGGCACCTCAAGGGAGGATGAAGACCAATGAGCATAAAGTAATAGAGGGTAAATTCAGGTTGGACATAAGGAAAACTTTTTCTCTGTAAGGGCCATCAGAATCTGGAACATACAGCAGAGGTGGTGCAGTCACCCCCCTTGGAGGTGTTCAAGATGAGTCTGGACAGGCACCTTGTTGAGCTCATCTGACCCCAATAACTTCCTGCCCATGGCAGGGGACCAGACTTCATGATCTTCTGATTCTATGATTCTATGTAAACTAAATGATGACCCATGAAAGGCACATCAACATTAGAATGTCACCACTATACTTCTCAATGGCAAAAGCCCCCAAATAAACAAAAAACCACTCAGATTGGAAAGGTACAAGCATCCCAAAGACCAGGGTTTTACAAGCCCCTTCTCAATGATGGAGTTGAATGCTGGTATTAACACACGGGAAAGCAGCCGGCCTTGACATACTTACTGGGAAAGTCAAGCAATTCAGACCCCAGACTTGAGAATGGCCCCTCTGCCTACAACTCATGCACAGCTAGTTAAAAAATTCCAAAGATACGGTGACATGCTCAGGTGCTTCTAAAGCCTGCAAAGATCCTTCTGACCTAAAGAGCTTCAGACCTATCTCTCTGCTATGCTACATTGTACAAACAACTGGTACTAAACTGGCTTACCCCATACATGGATAAACACCTAATCCCTTAACAGGCCAGCTTTTGCCCTGGAAAACCAACAGTGAGCCAGCTACTCAATCTACTCAGCATACTGATGATAGTTTTGAAAGAAGCCTACTTACTGGAGCTGTGTTCATCAACCTAACAGTTGCTTACAATACAGTTAACCACTGGTGACTCCTCCACAAAACCCTGGAAACAACAAAAGATCTACACCTTACAGAGATGATATGAACCCTGCTTTAAAACAACTTTTTTTTTGTCAAACTGGATGGGAAGCGAAGCAGATGGTGGTAACAGATTGATAGCCTCCCCCATGAAAGTGTGCTTGCACCACTGTTGTATAATATCTATTCGAATGACCAACCAATTGAACTGGAAACAAAATGTTTCATCTGTGTAGATCACTTGTGCATAATGGCCCAAAACACTAGCTTTGACCATGTCAAAAAATCCCTCAGCAAAGTGCTAATTTGCCTAATCTCATACTACACTGAAAACCAATTATGTGCCAACCCAGCAAAAACACAAGTATATGCCTTCCATCTGAAAAACCATGAAGCCAACCACCAGCTCAGTGTTACTAGCCCACTGCCCAAATCCAGTTTACCTTGGAGCCACCCTCGATCAAACCCTCTCATACAAAGAACATATCATGAAGACAAAAGCAAAGGTGAGTACTCATAACACCATTTATATAAGCTCACCGACTTGAAATGCAGAGCTAGTCGCTCAGCCATCCAAACTATTGCTCTGGCTCTCAGCTTCTCTGCCGAGTGTGCATGGCCTGTATGTGAGACATCTGTACATGCTAAACACCTTGACCCCATCCTGAATGATAGCTGCTGATATATCACAGGATGTCTAAAGCCTACCCACCTAAACAGTGTGTACCTGCTGGCTGGCATCATTTTGCCCGACACCAGAAGAGCAGTGGCCACTAGGACAGAATGATCAAGACAAACTGAAGAGATGAGACACCTGCTGTACACCCATCCTGCAGCACACAAACATCTGAAGTCACGCAGGAGCGTCCTCACCAGGACCCAACCTCTCTGCCATACCCAAGGAGACATTTGTTGAGCAAGAGGCTAAAGAAAATACCTGATAGTGAAAAAATGTACATCCCAGCAGCTGAGTCCATACCACCAGGGGCTGACAAACCATGTCTCACCTGCCTGTGCACCAGAGTCAGATGTTCCAAGGAACTAACGAAGAAGTGGGTTCATGCTATTTGTTCAACCACCTGTGACTGGCACAGAGCCTCAGGTTATGCAACACCTGCTTCAACGCCTGCTGTTTGAAGGCACAAGTACAATGAAAGATCTTGCAAGATACAATAGTGAGCACAAGTATGTATAACAAAATAGTCATGTGTGGTGTAGAAACAAAAGAAGATAAAGAACTGTGGTGGAATCCTAACTTGAGTCTCCTTCAGATGAATGCAACTGCTCCACCTCCCTTTCAAGTTCTTGAGATCGTTGTCACTTGTCCCATTAAAAAATGTTTCTAGGAGCTGGTGGAAGGTGGATCAAGATGGAGCTTTGGGTCTGTACAGTAGCTTTTCTTTTATTTGACCTTAGTAGTTCAATATTTCTGCTGATCTCAACACTTCTTAGGCACTAGAAATTCAATGCCTTGATGTATTCCAAAATAATTTGTTATTACATGTTCTTTACTTTACCTCTGTATGTTCTAATCAGCTTCAGTGAGGCCTTTCTTCTCTTTGCTATAGAATTTCCTTTCCAAGCAGTGGTATGGAGAGATCTCAAGAGACACCAAGAACTGGAAGATTATATTGTGTCTCTTCCTTTTCCCTTTAATTGGCTGTGGGTTCATCTCCTTCAGGTAAAGAACAGAACACTCTTTAGCAAAGAAGTGAAGGGAAAAAATGATATAATCTTTCTATGTAGGGGCTTATATAGGGTTCATGTCATTATAATATGATTTGCCAAAGGCTGTGCAAAGGGTGTGATAGATCTAGAAACTGGACTCAAGAAAACCAGGGCCCCTGTTGAATGTCTTACTCACAAAATCATTATTCATGTCTCAGTCTTTCTGTAACTGATGTTGATGTGAACACCCTAATAAGAATAGAAAAGATTTAAATTGTCAATAGCCAACAAATATTGTTTCCACCCAGTAACCTATCTGCAAATAGTATCATGGTCTTGGTAACAATTTTAATTGGCAAGTGATCACATCAGCTCTTGATTAGCTGAGAGTGCTAATAAAATGCCTGTTGGTGGAGTAAGATAATGCCATAGATACAGTTGTGCCTAATCACAGTCCTTCAGGGTCATAGTTGGCCACCCTGCAAATGTATGTGAAGTCAGATCAGTTTTAATGGATGTAACTCAGACCACACCTACTTGGCTGCACTTAATCACCAATTTCACATGCTTTTCACATAAATTATTTCATATACTTAAATTATTTCACACTTGAGTTTTTAGAAATGTCTGCTTGTTTTAATAAATCTTTCTTCAATTGTCTAGGAAAAAGCCTATGGAGAAGAGTAAGAAGCTCATCTTGTATTATTTATCATTCTTCACTTCCCCATTTGTGGTTTTCTCCTGGACTGTCATTTTCTACATCATGTTCCTGCTGCTTTTTGCTTATGTCCTGCTTATGGACTTCCAGAAGGAACCCACCGTGCTGGAGGAGCTACTTTATGTTCTGGTCTTCATCCTGCTTTGTGATGAAGTGAGACAAGTAGGCAATGCTTGCAAACCAAATACTATTTATTTCCAGGCAGAAGCTTTTTCCCCTTAGATGCCAAAACACGATGAGGTCTCCTTGAAGTTATGTGCAAAATGTTCTGCAAAAAAGGCCTTTAGCTAACCCAAGTGAAGTGGCTTATGGTTGGCGTATGTGTAGGGACCTACTGAAATTGTGATTATGCATTTTTTTGCAGAAAATACAAAATCAGGTGTTTTCTGTGAAAAGCTATGGGCTCTGAGATTTTGGTGGGCTTTCTGGGAAAAAGAAGCAAGCAGAGAAAAGGGTGGGAAGCCCTGCAGTCTTGGAGCCTGGGAAAGTAGGGGAAGAGGGGCTGCTTACAGCAGGTGGTGGGGAGGCTGCAAGCAGCTTCACTTGGGTCCATGGAGCCCTGGCTCAGCTCATTGCTGGTGGTGGGTGCACACATGCCTTGGAGTGGATGGCAGGAAAGGGGCCACGGTTGCCCTGCCATCCACCCTGAGTTGTGTGTGCAGAGTTTAATAGAATGCTTAGATTGGGTGTGGCCCAAAATGATATTTTAATTGCCCTGATTAAGCCCACATTTAATAACCTGCCAATTTGTGGGGAGGGGTGGGACTACCCAGAGTCCTTAGGCCAATCAGAGGCATGGGTGGGGGGGAGGGGCTGCTGTAATCAGCCTGTAAAAATGGCAGCCATCCCTGCGATCTACCTGTGAAATTGGCTGCCTGCATCCTCACCTTGGGTAAGTAACTCCCATACACATTGTTGGTATCTATTCATGTGTGCCGAGTAGAAAGTATACTCGATTCTGGGCTGTATAAATTATCCCATGCCATTAGGTTCAAATTGTCAGAGCAATCTTTAGCACATTGACTATTTTTTAATGGTCGATGGCTATAAATGTTGTAGGCTCCTCTGATGACCTGTTCAGCTATCACTGATATTTTTTTGTCATTTAATGAGCAAGAGAACTGAGATTTTGAGGGGAGGTCTGGGATTTAGATGAGTAAAGATAGAATGCTTTCTGAATGAAGAACTAAACCTAGTGAGACTTCCTAATTTCTGTTTTGTAGTGTTATTTTTAGCTTATCTATAAAGATTGCTTTTTCTTGTCAGGGGAGAATACTTCTAGTAATAATGTTTTAAGATGATGGGGAATTCAGAATGCAGCTTGACTGGTAAAGAGATCAGAGGTATTGGAAGAGAGGGTTTATTAGTTCAGGGCTGGCTTCAGTATCTTGTAAGACACAGGGCCACAGGACAAGTGCCTTTCAGCCATCCTATACACAAGGGCTTGTAGGACAAGCATAAAACACTCCAGAATGTTTTACTGCTATTATAATCCTACTATTTTGTCTTCGGGTATTCTTAGGGGAAAAAAATTAATAAATGGTGATGCCTCATATAAGAGTCTTATTTTGTGGGTAGAAAAGGGAAGGCTTTATGAAGGCCTTTGTTACCTTGAAAACGTTCATTTTGTAGGCCAGGCATATAGGGAATTAATTCCAATAATTCTCTCACTAGTTCTCTGTGTAGTCAAAATCACTTTGGAACTAAGTGTGTTACCCTGCATGCCCGTAATCATATCTAGTAGGGATGTGTGAAATTTCACCTAATGTTTCCTTTTGAAGCTGTTTTGATGTGTTTCAAGCTTGAAGTGAAACTGAAATGAAAAAAAAGCCTTCAAAACAGCTTCAAAATGAAACAAGGGCACGCAAAACGTTCCAAAAGTTTTGAAGCCAGGCTTACTTGGCTTCTGAGTCGGTCCCAGGTGGCAGCAGCAGCCTCCTGTCATCCGGCAGGCAGATCGGGGGCCTGGCCACACCCTCAGGAGGGCTGCGGCGCTCTGCCAGACTCCTACCAGGGGTGTGGGGTCCTGATCTGCCTGCTGAATGACAGGAGTCTGCTGCTGCTGCCTGGGACCGGTGCTGGGCACAGCCCGCACCCAGTGCCAGGAAGATCAGTGCTGCTGCTGGCCCCAGCTTGCAGCACCAGCCTCCTGTCATCTGGCAGGTAGATTGGGGGCTTGCCCACACCCCTGGAAGGGCTGTCAGGGCTGTGTCAGACTCCTTCTGGGGTGCAGGCCCCCAATTTGCTTGTCGGATGAAAGGAGTGGTGCTGCTGGCTGGGAACAGAGGCAGCACCGATCTTCCTGGCCCTGGGTGTGGAATTGCCTATGGGCAAAATGTCAGAACAGTACTGAAACAGCGAAACAGTTTCAACGAAATGAAATGGAACAGTGCTTTCGAAACAAAATGAAACTTGAAATGAAACACTGTTCCGTCAAAACGGAAGACGAAGCGGGATGGTGCTGTTTAACACAGCCCTAATATCTAGCCCAATTCCCAATGCTGTTAATGGAGGATATGTGTATATGCGCTATTATACATGTGAGTAAAGATTGTCAGCCAACAAGTTAAAGTGGTAGATAATTTATTTGATACTTGAAGGCAGGCTGATATCTGGCAGAGAGCTGCTGAGCTGTGTGGCTTGGCTGCAAAATAAATGTTTGAAAGTCCCAGCCAGGGAGTCAAAGGTAGTGAAGTGCTAATTCCCTAAGGCTCCTTCACAAATTCCAGTACTTGGTTTCACTTTGAGTTGGACTGTATAGAAGCTTGGCAGTCAAACTTCAAAGATGCATGTGGTTTGTGCCCTGCATGACTAGTACACTTCATAGAGTTTTGGAGGAATTGGGCATGTTTGAAGGTCTTATTTCACTTGAGATGAAAGGGAGATTAACATTGCTTGGCATCTCACTAAAATCAGTATGAGCTCAAGCAATGTTAATGCAGGTATTTAGGAAACGTATAAAAAAGTATGGTAATGTTTCTATTGCATACACTGGATAGAAATTGATCTAAGCTAAGAGCTAGCCTCTCTTGCTATACTGGAACAAAACTTTAATCTTGCATTTGAGTACTCCCAAACCTTGCAAGTATTGGAATCTGGGACGTTTATACGCATACATTTGTCTGCTCTGGCATGCCGGAATTCCAGAGCATTAGAGCAGACTCGATTAATCAAGTCTGCTGCACATGCTAGCTGGTGTGCCTTGTCACATACATTTGTGTAAACAGCAAAATGTGCGTCAGCACTGAGAAAATGGTGGTGGTGTGCTTTGAATTAAAACACCTTTGATGTGTTTTAGTTCAAAAGCTTACCACCACCATTTTTTTTTTCAGCGCTGATGCACATTTTGCCGTTTTCGCTGGATTGGCTGATGGACATTTTCTCTGGATTCAGACTCATTGGTTCAAGTTTATCTTCTGGAAGGAATTTCTTGGGCAATCGCATCCAGTTCCTTGTGCTCACAGGCAGTGGTTAACTCAATGGGGCTCTGCCAGTTTTCACCCACTGCATGAATGGAAAACAATTGGTTAATATATATGCAGAAGATCCTAGGGAAAGGACCATGCCTTGAACTACAAAGGAAGATAACTTCCCCTTCCCCTTTCCAGTCCCCATGCAGACCATGCCATTGTTATTTACAGGAAAAAACCCTTCCTGACCCCATATTTGGTAACTGGTGTGGCCTGGAGCAGAATGGACCTCTAGGAAAAAAACCCTCAGTTTTCTAAGTACTGACAGAAATATTTGCGCAGTACAGTCCCTGCTCCTTCTCCCAACAATTTAGCTGTTATCAATGTCCTAATGCCTGAAAGGAAGGCAAAAGGAAAAAAAGAAATAAACAAAAAAACCCTAAACTAAACTAAAGTAAGATACCAGTAGCATTCATGGGGGCAGGGAGTGGAGAGGAAATCCTTCTGGACTTTAACTGGCCACCAGCAGAAAAGGTCTTGAGGCATGGGATTACAAGATGCCTTCTACATTACAAGTGCTATTTCTATACTTCAACCTGGAGGGGCCACAAACACGTGGTGCAGACAGAAGTGCAGCTCCCCGCTGTAAGGGAACATTTTGTAGGAAGTATTCTGAGTTGCAATGATACTCCAAATGCAACAGGAGTTTACCGTGTGTTTGAGAGGGGAGGGGAATCTGGCTGCAAACCTGCAGCCCATTTCTTCTAGTGATGGCTCCTGCTCCTTGTCCGCCAGTGCTGTTTTCAGAATGGGAGGGGGGAAAGAGAGCAGAGGGAGCTCATTCTAGGGGTTCCCCAGCTGGCGATGGAGGGTGGAGTGGGTGAAATGGAGCACCACCCCCCTTGCGGGAGGCGGAGCTCCAATATATCCACTCCACCCTCCAGCAGGGGCTGAAAAAGCCCTAAACCAAACTCCCTCTACTCCTTTTCCCCCCTCCCATTCTGAAAACAGCTCAGTCTGGCAAGCAGGCACACACAAATTTTATCTGAACCCTCATGCTTTCTGTGGCCAGATTGGGCAAAAATTGTCACTTCTGTCTGTGCCCATATAATGCCACATCACACACACTAGTTGTTAATGAAGAACTCCCTGTCCTATCTTACCATCCCTTCCATAAACTTATCCAGTTCAGTCTTAAAAGGAATCGTGTTGTTTGCTCCCACCACATTGCTTTTAAGACTTCAAAACTTCACTCCTCTGAACTTTAAAAATCTTCTAATTTCCGACCAAAATTTATATGTAGCCAGTTTATGGATATTTGATCTTGTGCTGCTGCTCCTTTTCAGCTGGGAGAGCTCTTCTCCTTATGTAATATTGATCCCGTGAATTTACTGGTAAAGAGTGATCATATCCCCTGTCAGTCTCTATTTTACTAAATGGGCTAAATTATTTTTGAGAGAGCACAATAATTTCAAGTTAGTGAGAGCAGGTTTTTTCACTAACTAAAAATGAACATTTCAGCTGAGGACAAAATTTAGCCTGACATTGAGTGGCAGTTGTTAAATCTGTGTAGTTTAAAAAAGGACATCAGAGGCCAAGACATCTCAGAAAGGTCAGGGAAGGGTGGTTGCATGAGCTCATTGTTGGCACTAGGTAAACTGCTGGTTTCATATACACTAAGGCTGTGCAAAGCTTTGCTGGCTGTTTCATTTTGATGCTGTTTCGACTCATTTCAAGCTTGAAACAGTGAAATCAAAATGAAACAAAGGACTTCCAAACACCCTTGAAATGAAACGAGGCTAGTCAAAATGTTTTAAAAGTTCTGAGTAGCTCCACAGCCCCATGTGGCTAAGCCCAGCAGGGAGCACAGCTCTGGCTCTCCCTGCCTCCTGCCACTGGGCTAAGGGAACTGGGAACTTACCAAGCACAGTGCCGGCTCTGCCTGCCTCTCACAGCGGGGCTGCACTGGGATTGGCTCCGCCAGCCCCATGGAGCTCAGCCCGGTGGCAAGAGGCAGGCAGAGCCAGGGTTGCGCTCTGCTTCCTGCCACCGGGCTGAGCTCCATGGGGCTGTGAGACCCTGGGACCTGAGCCTGGTGGCGGGAGGCGGCGTGCAGCCCAGTGCCCTGCTCTGCTTCCCCCCACTGGGCTCAGTTCCCCAGCGCGCTGCCTGCCGGATGACAGGAGCCTGCTGCAGCAGGCTGGGACTGGCACTGAGCGCAGCCCGTGCTGGGAAGATTGGTGCTGCTGCTGGCCCCAGCCAGCAGCACCAGCCTTCTGTCATCCCCCAGGCAGATAGGAAGGGCCGCAGGGGCTCTGCAAGACTCCTCCCAGGGGGTGCGGGCCCCCGGTTTGCCTGCTGGATCACAGGATGCTGCTTCTACTCCCAGCTCTTGCTTGTCAACAGCTTGAGGTGCAGTTTCCTAGAAACCTCTGCACTCTCTCCTTGAAACCCAGTAGGCTTCATGCTCTCAGAATGGGCTACCATCTTTGCAAGTTTCATCTGAATCAGGCAAGAAATACCAAAGTTATAGGCTGTTTTGTGTTTCCCTATTATAGCCTATGGGTAAAACGTCGAAACAGCATCAAAATAGTGAACCCATTTAGATTAAATGAAACAAATCAGTGCTTTTGAAACTAAACAAAACCCTAAATGAAACACTGTTCCATTAAAATGTCGAAACCGAAGTCAAAGCAGAATGCTGCTGTTTCGCACAGCCTTAATATATGCCTTTTCAGATAATGCTGTCAGCTTCAGTTTGCTAACATTAAATTGTTCATACTGTTGCCAGACTATTACATGTCACAGAGTCCTGGAGCAAGTGTGAGTGTTTGAAGGTTGGATTTCAGGAAAGGTGAAAGGGAGATTTAACTTTGCTTGGCATCTTTCTGAAATCAGTGAGAGCTGAAGCAACGTTAATACAGGTATTTGAGAAAACGTATAAAAAAGAATGGTAATGGTTTTATTGGATACAGTACATAAAAATTGCCCTAATTTAAAGCTTTAAATTCTATATTCTCACAGTGGTGTAAATCCCATGTAGCCCTATGGAATCTATGGGTATTTAGCTTTATATTTGTTTATTTCTAGTCACTAAGGTGGGTGGACATTAAATCAGTGAAGTTATTCTTGACTTAAACTAGAAGGCAGGATAGAGTTGTGCCTTATAGACTAACTGAATCAAAGTTTCATAAGGTCTCATAAGAAATGGCTCACATGGCTAATGGCCTCTCTCTGACTTAAACTAGTATAACTAAGGACAGGCACCAGTCCTCTTTCTTATTCCCCCATTATTTCTCTTTTCTTCACCTCAGAATAATTTAATCTTAAGGCTCCTTATTCTATAAAAGATGTAACATCATAACTGAGCTGTTAGTACAGTACTTTGCTTGTCTCATTAAGGGATGCAAAATTTTGAGTTGTTCAAATAAAATGTAAATGTGGGAGAGGCAAGGATTGCTGTGGGTGATGCATTGCATTTGAAAGCTTGTCTAAGTCTCTCCCAACCATGCAGCTAGTCCAATAAAAGATGTCACCCACAACAATCCTTGCCAGTCATGTAATTCCTGAACCATCATGGCTACAACATTGCTTCAATGGTACCAAAATATGTGAAACTTCGATAATTCATGGTCATCTCCATTTTACAAGAAGCAAGGCATTTCATTTGGAAAAGCACCACATACAGGATAACCCCTGTGTCCTGTTTAACTGGCATGCTCTTCTTCCCACTATCTCCACTACATTCTGTCCATAGCTGAGTATGGGCTGAGCCTGTGCATTAAAAGAATGTAAAGAATACTTCGAAAGCTCTTGATTTTGTCCACTGTACAGTGGATTAGATTCTAACCTGAAGACTTTCATAACCACTGTGCATTGTTAACCAGGATTCTCATCTGCCACATGATTTCATTTGGGCTAGTTAGCCAAATAGTTTACTCCAATGTATTATTTTGTAGAAGGGTGAAATGATGACTAGTCCATTTTGTTTGCCAACAAATGCAGTGTTAATTGAATTGCCATTTTATATTCTTCTTGAATGTCTCAGCAACCCGAGAGACGGTCATTGATTCAGAAGCATTTGAACTGTTGACATTTGGATCAAAATTGAAACTAAGCCTATTTGTAGTACATACTTACTTAGATTTGGACATACCTTGTGGGATGCCTAAGGGAAAGACAATGTAGAAATTAACTTAGCTAGCCACTAGGTGCCACCATTTCACTTCTTAAATACAACTAAATATGTTTACCAAAAGTAAGAATCTTGGTCCTTAACATATTGGTTATAAGTGTAAAGGTTTAAATCTTTAATTACATGAACATACTTTACAACGATTGTATATACAATAAAATGGTTTCTACCAGATATCACTTTGATTCTTGAAATCATTTAATAATTCTGTAAACATTAATAAGGAAATGATAAATAGGATTACCGAAGGGGTTGATTGGATTTGTGTTGGTTTTAACGTTTCTGGTTAAAAGCTGAACTGGAGCTAAGATTTTGAATGAGACTAAGTAATGCTGAGATCTCAAGCTGTTTCACTGAGAATGAGAAGAGATTTTTGCCAATTGATCCCATGATATTTCTGTTCTATCGCACACTTCTGAACTGAATATAGAAACATGTTTCTTTCCACTTAGAATTCCAGTCTTTGAACAATTTTCTTTTGTGGGTGAGGGTAATTCAACCATGCTCTTTACATTTAGAAGTGGATGGTAGTTTAAATTTTAAGTTGTATTTTAAACACATACTTAATTGAATATATGTATAACTAAAGATCCAAGTGATTATTTGGAAAGATTTTTTAAAAATATGGTCCAAAATCTTTGCTAGTCAGTTAACAGTTTCTGTAGGCACAGTTTGAAGGGTTTGGATTTCAAATAAGAATAAGAAAGGAGAGGCCACAGGCAAAGAACACCCTACCTTATACCAGTGTTTCTATAATAGCTGTCAATATATTGTGCGCGGTCCATGAAACACGTCATAAGCTGTTGCATAGTACTGTACTTCTAATGGCTAATCTTTACAATACCCCATAAGGTGAGAATTTTTTGCTACCATTGTTTTACAGAAGGAGAAACACGAGGAAAGTTTTCACCAAATAAGTGGTGGTGGTGGTCACTTCTAACTCGCTAAAGCAGAACTTCCTTTTAGCTGTCTGATAAATGCTGCCTATGTTGTACAAGTATCTAAACTAATGTCCAGCTAGAGTAGTGTGCATAATGCATATGCAGTCCATCTTACTACAGTGTAACTCTATGGTCTTATCTACTGGCATTGTCTCCCATAGGAAGGCTGAAGTTGCTCTGGTTATAGTCTCATAATTCAAGCAGTAGAAGTGCAGAGTTCAAGGTTCAAAGTTTCCTTGTTCACTCCTACTGAGGACCTGTGCATGAGGTCACTGTGTGTAGTATCTTTTATCATTAACTGAGGGACTCAACTAATTTGTTCAGGCAACTAACCCATGTACAGGCATTAGACTGCAGGATCGATTTAGAGTTTTGCTTTAAGAAACTCTTAGCCCCTACTGGTGAGCAATTACTCCTCTGTGAAATCCTACTAAAGCTAGGGGCACACAGCATGGTCAATTGGTTCCAATGCTAACTCAGAATGCAGGAACAAAATGAGTCTTTAAGACTCAGTTAATCTTTAAGACAAATGAGCTTATTTTCAAATGAGCCTTTAGGACTAGTAAAATCTTGACTTGACTTAACCCTGGTAGAGGTTAGCAATAAAGCATGGGGTGGTAATGCTTCCCAACACATATGAATGCAATAGTCAGAATTTTATCTTTAGAGAAAATATCGGGGATCAGATCAATGGTGTGGCCAGTAGCAGTACTGGCAAGGTAATCGGACCAGAAATACAAGACGGGAGCAAAGGAACAAATTATTCCACTTTTGCCCTCTGCAAGTAGTGTCTTTCTACACAAGTAGTTCCAAGGGAAACCTTGAAAATTTTGCCAAATAGATCATTCAATATAAGTGAAGGTGGTGGGATCAGGCCCATAATGTCAGTAGTTAGAGCTGTTACTTTGTTGTATAATGATTTTCGTTCTTTTTTCTTTCTAGTGGTACATGAATGGGAGTAAATATTTCTTAGACCTATGGAATTTCATGGATACACTTGGCATTTTTTACTTCATTGCAGGAATGGTGTTCAGGTGAGTAGTATCTATTTAACAGCTTGTTTTCTGGATTTGCCTCCATTCCAGGCACGCTAGCACAGCTTGTTAATGGATTTGGAAAGAACGGGTGCAACCTCAGCTGAACTTGCTGATGAACTCCTGTTATTTTATAATGGAAAAGAAGGTCATGGATTTTTGGCTTCAAGGTACAAAGACTGGTTAGCAGAAAGACTTGCAGCCTGAGGAGGATTTGTGTTGACAAACTTTTCTCTTGATGGGCAATGATGCAATGCAAAGCAGTTTGATTTCATAGTTGTTGGACTCTCAAAGTTCAGTAAATCCAGTTCTCTGGTAAAAGAAGTTTGTTTCCTAGAACTTGGGCCTCTTACAGGCCAGCAGCACACTATTGCAGGGGATATATCTGTCAGAAATGTGTGTGTGGCTTGCCAGCATTTTGAACCAATTGAACCCTGTTAACCTTGAAAATTTCTCACAGAGCACTGTGCACACTTGTCAAATCCTTAATGGAAAAAGGGGTGGGTTGTGACTATCTTTTTGGAACAGCTGGTTTCTCAGATTGACATGGGAGTGGCTAAGGATGGTTTAGATTTCTCTTCAAACTTTTTGCATGGCTCCCATGTTTAGACCTGATTCATCAACACTTATTTTAACCCCTAATTTAAAAAAAAAGAATCATTTTGAAAAGGCTCAGTTACTTTGGCCTTCCCTAATGTGTTGCCTTCAAGCACTGGTAGGGTTGTTCCAGCTCCAGTTCCAGGCTTTGCTAGAGATCTGGAGTTCTTATCCTGAGGCTGAACTCTCTGTATAATGTGTTTTGGGTTCAAGAATCTTCCAGCTGACCATCATGAGGTCCATGAGACTTACAGAACCCAAAAGTGAGCCAAACTCTGCTCTGAGTCTTACCACTGCCTTAGATTTGACATCATTGGATTTACCCTGAGATCATTTTGGCTTGATGCATACTTTAACATGCTTAGTGGAAACATATTTCATACTGAGACCACAATAAGACCAGTGGTAATAGCAGTGGAGGTAATCCTGAGGATATACACAACTTAATTAAGCAGAACAGAAGTCTTATGCTAATGGACTGAGGTCTTCTAAGGTTTTAGTGAGGAAGATTGTTGCCCCTGGCTTCTGATAGTTTAGGACTTGTCTCTTCTATAAATTCAAACTGCTAATTGGATTAAAAAAGGAACATACAGGAGACCCTTGCCATTTGTGGGGGATCCATTCTGGAGATCCCTGCAAATGCTGAAATTCGTGAATATTAACGGGGCCCCCCATCAGACCCCACAGCTCCCATGAGAAGCTGGAAGTGCGGGGCTCCCCTGTAATGTCTGGGGACCAACTGTGGCTGCTTCCAGGGGAGAAGATGCCACCGCCGCTGCTGCCTTTCTCCCCCTCCGCCTGCCCAGCTCTGCTTTCTGCTCCACTCGCCCCAGCTCTGCCCTTCCCTGCCCCACACAACACTTTGTGCCTGCTTGCTCAGAGGCAGGAGCTCGGTGCAGTGCCAGACAGAGCTGTGGTGGCGCTTGCCGCAACCCACCCCATTGGTGCAGTGCACCGCAAATATTCAAATACATGAAAAGGGGATTTGTGAATAGCAAGGGTTTCCTGTATACCTGAACAAATTTTCCTTTGCTTTTGCAAAACTCTAAACTTGCTAGAAAGCTTATATGGCTCAGAGTGAGGTTCCATTGTATGTTACATTTATGGTTTGGGATTTTGTTTTGCAAAATCTATGCTCAATTTCAACAGTCCTTGTCTGATTGTAGTCTATGCTGTTGCTTCATCCATTTTGACTTCCTTAATTTTCCAGATATCCAGTAAAGTTTTACCTTTAATTGCATGGCTGGGATTGGTAACAGGGCATAACAGATTTTACTACTCAGGGGTTGTGAATTTGGCTCTGCTAGATAGTGATTGTTAATTATTGTTGATTGGTAGTGACTTCTGGTGTGTGAACTGAATTGTGGCCTGATCAAACTCTGACTGAAGGAAGGAGTCACTGGTTTCAGTGGGATTTGGACTAAGTCATTGGTGGTGCTAGCCCAGTTGCTAATGGGTGATTGTTCCCTTCATAAAAAATCACAATTAGCATTATTTGGTATCTTTGCTTTAAAAGAAAAAAAAAAGCTCCAAATAAAAATGAAAACTAATGCTCCAAAGCCTAGTTCAGATGTTTGTTACAGATGATAGCAGAATGGTTTGCAGTGAAAGGGTCTGCTTTTTCTTTATCCAAGGTTTTGCCTAGTCTCTAGTCTTTCAGTTTAGCTAATCCAGACTGTTCCCATTGTATGTGGTGTTTTGAAAAGATGGCTGCATCTCATGCAGACTCTATAAACTCACTATTTTACAGAGGCTAAATTCTGTATATGCACCAGTAAGTTAAGCACTATAAAGCCATGATAACACATTGCACAGTGTACTTAGAATGTTAAATTGGAGGGGAAGGTGGGGGGAATGAAAGAAATGAGTTCCCTACAGCATTTGCTGTTATACTTTTACTAAGAGAACAGAAGGATAGACTGTCACCTTTTTTATTATAACACACAAATGAGTAAACCATAGATTAGCTACTTCCTACTTGATGCTTTAGATTACTTCAGTGTATTTTTGGTAATACCTCTGGACATTTTAGCTAATGTTTCACTACTTTTTTCTTCTTCTTCTGCAGGCTCCACTCCTCCAATGAAAGCTCTTTGTATTCTGGAAAAGTCATTTTTTGCCTGGACTACATAATTTTTACTCTAAGACTGGTCCACATTTTCACAGTTAGTAGGAATCTGGGACCAAAAATTATTATGCTGCAGAGGATGGTAAGATGCTGATAATCATTCCAGCTACTCTCTGTGATGACAGTAGTATCTTCATGGAATGAAATTCACCCATTATATTGATGACAGGAGCAAGTTCTTCACTTCTCTGAAATCTTCAAGTAGGGATTAATTGAAATTTAAATGGGACATAATTAGTGTAGGGCTCTGTGTTGGCCATTTTCATGAGTGTCAGTTTCTCTCTGAATGAAGATCAGACTTACAAGCCTCAAAGAGCTGTAATGTCTTACTATGTCAGATTATCTCAAATGCTGTAGAGCTGAATTTGGTAGTCGTCATGACTCACCTAGACATTCCATATTGAAGTTGGTTGGGGAAAAAATATCACAATGGAAAAAGGAATAGTCCAAAAGCTTTTGAAGTGATACATTTACTAAGGACTACTTGTAGGGAACTTGACTACTAGGGCTGTGCAAAATTTTGTCTGGTGTTTCATATCAAAGCAGTTTCGATATATTTTGAGCTCAAAACAGTGAAATTGAAATGAAACAAAAGCCTTTGAAGCAGATTCGAAATGAAACAAGGGCACTTGAAACCTTTCAAAAGCAGGTTTACTTGGCTTCAGTGCCAGTCCCAGCTGGCAGCACCAGCTTCCTGTCATCCAGCAGGCAGATTGGGGGCTTGCCTGCACCCCCAGGAGGGCTGTAGGGGCTGTGCCAGACTGCTCCCGGGGGTGCTGGCCCCCATCTTCCTGCTGGATCACAGGAGGCTGGTGCTGCTGCCTGGGGCCAGTGGCAGCCAGGGCCATCCCAGGGCAGGGGGCAAATCGGGGCAGCCACCCTGGGCCCTGAACTTTGGGGGGGCCCCACAGAGCTGGGTGGAGTGGCCATGGTGCATCTGGCTGCTCGTTATCCCACCCCACCCCCTGCTGCCGGTGCTGCTAGCAATGGTGACGGCATCTTCTTTGCATGCAGAGCGCATAGGATCGGGGCAGGGACAGGTCTCTGCACAAGCTGATTTGCCTCGGGCCCCACACCAGAGCTAACCTGAGGAGGGTGTGGGGCCTAGCACAAATCAGCTCATGTGGGGACCTGCCCCCACGCCAATCTCATGCACTCTGAATGTGAAGAAGCTGCTGCTCCCATCAGCAGGGAGGGGTGCAGGGGCTGTGCCTGACTTCTTCTGGTGGTGTGGGCCCCCGATCTGCCTGCTGGATGAGAGGAGGCTGGCACCCGATCTGCCAGGGGCATCACCAATCTTCCTGGTGCTGGGTGCGGAATAGCCTATGGGTGAAATGTTGAATCAGTGTCAAAACAGTGAAACAGTTTTGATGAAATGAAATGGAACAGTGCTTTTGAAACAAAATGAAATGGAACTTGAAATGAAACACTGTTCCATCGAAACAGAAGTCAAAGCAGAATGGTGCTATTTTGCACAGCCCTGTTGACTACCTCAGGATTTAAAGTAGGGAGTGGTTCAGCTCTTTCCTCTTGTTTTTGATGAGGGGGAATAGATCCCTGGTTATTAATCATTACCAGAGCCAGAGGAAATAGGAGGGATCTGCAGCCATCTCTATAAACACAGGCTTAGTGCACTCTAGTGGTTACAGGAGGAGAAGCAGCATAAATGTGTTGGGGCATGTGTAGACAAAGTGGGGGTTTACTTCACTCTAAACTGAAGGGCTGGGTATTTAAAAACACCACTTCTATTTAGGGCAAAGTAAACCCCCGTATCATGTACACCTGTGTCTTACCTACCTCTCCAGCAGTGGGGAGGGGATGGTGAGCTGCCAGTGGGTGGAACGGTCCCTGGGCTATGGGGAAGGGTGGGGTTGATGCTTTCCTCCATGGTAGCAGTGCCACCCCCCGCCCCCCTCCACAGGTAGCACCCGCCTGCAGGCACCTGGCTTGAGCAGTCCTGGCAGGCACTGAAGCTATGGAAGGAAGGACCGGGTCCCCTTATAACATATATAGTCAAGCAGGCTCCGGGGGGGAAAAAAGATCAGGCTCACCACTTTATTTTTTTCCTTTGGTGGAGCCGGGCTGCTGCCAGGGTGCTTGCACGGGCTGTCTGCACAGCCCCTGAGCAGGTGCTTTGCTGTGTGGTTGTAGGGCAGCAAACTAAAATTCCTCAAAGGAGTTTTAGTTTGCTGTGTTCCAAAGTCATTTTAGGTGCGTTACACTGCTGAATGTGCTACAGCGGCTGGAATTGTAATGCGCAATATGCCACTGACACATGCAAACACCAACACCATTAAAGCAGTGCAAAAACATTTAACCCACTTTAAAGTGTCATGCACACATGCCCCTCATTTCATCTACACACACCCATGTACTCCTAAATGACTGCCACAGAAAACAGGTCTGGGGAGAAGGGTGCTGTAGGGTGAAGAACATTGACAGAATGTGGCATGGTCTGTAGACAGTACTGAATGTGAGCATGCATGATGACGCCTGTCCGTCCTATAGAGACACTGGACATCCTGATGGTTCATGCTTCTGTTCCGTGTGCCGTTGGCTGCAGATACTAGCATTAGGAAAATACAATCCCAATGAGCTGCTGGGACCGGGCAATTCTTTGACTTTTTTTTTGACCAATGCTTCATGTTGTATCTGTGGAGTGATGAGATCATCTTGCCATAACATGTGGAGTTCTTCAGGAATTTGCCTACATAGATTTTCTCAGTTGTGGTTGTTTCACACCCCTGAGCTTTCAGCAGAATTTTTTTTCCTATACAAGTTTGGAATACTCTGAGCCTGCCCCTCTCATGCTGAATTATAAAAAGAGGTGTGTATTTCCTGCTCCACATTTCCTCTCAGCCACATGACTGAGTTGGATTGTTTCCCTCTGTCAGTCTGCTTTGTAGCTTGAATTCTATTTGAAGCCTAACTTGAACTGCCACTGTTATTACCTTATCCCTTCTTCCCCTTATATTTTGGGGGAGTGGAGGAAGAAGGATTTAGGTGTTGGGCTAGGGGTTGTTGCCCTCGCTCCTTTCCACTTCCATTTTACTTACTCTAGTCCTGAAATGTAACTGATTTTGGAGACACTTTGTCTTCTAGCATCTGCCTTACATTTTCTTTGAGGTGTCTTATATCACCCCTCTACACCCCTCTACAAGGACGAGAATGTTTTTTTTCATTTCATGGTGCTGCTGTCACCAAAAACTTTCCCAGTATTGAAACTTCTGTTATGGGGTGGTGTTTGCTGCAGACTGTCTCGGCCAGTTCTTAAACTACCTAGGTCAGGGGTCAGCAGTCTTTTCAGGCCCTGGGTTGGATTGACCCAGTTCAGGTCAGGCATGGGCTGGTGCAAAGCAGACAGCTGCTAGGACCCAACCACTGCCACTTTTCCCCACAGTGCCATAGAGAGAGTATTTGCAGTTGGCAGTCATCTCTGTGGCAGCAGGGGAAAGCAACACCTGGCAGTAGGTGTGGGCTGGATGGGCTGGGCAGCAAGGCTGGGTGTACTGGCAGCAGCCAGAAGCTTCTAGGAGCTGCTGGAAAATTGAGTCCGCTGTGGGCCAGATCTAGCCCGCAAGGCAGATTTTGCCCACTCCTGCTGTATATTCTGCTTTACAAGTAGCTCCTTAGTTAGGAGCATGGTTGGATGCAATGTTTCCTTGTCTTTCAAATCAGCAGCTTCCTCCTCTTCGTAAGAACCATGTGGGTCACCAAACAAGCTCAGAGACTCCCCAGCCTTTGAAGGTTTCAGGAGAAACTTGTTGAGACATGGGTGCTTTAGTGTCTGTATTATAAGACTGAGACACAGAAAATGCCAAGTCTCTCTGAAAGGGCCGGAGTTTTTCTATTCTCTTCCTCCTCCATCCTACTTAGTCATTATGGTGGCCAACAAAAAGCAAGTTTGAACAAGTCTATTCTGTCAGACACAAAATCTTGGAGACTGATCCTATTTATTGAGATACCTTTGCACATTTACAATTCAGAATAATCAAAGACTGAACCTTGCAAATCCAAATGACTTTTTAAGGTCTTTGAGTAGATAGCATTAGCTGAGGACCTCCTTATGGATTGAGCAGACCCCTTCCTTTCCCTGGGAATTAGTAGCTAAGTAGTATAAGTTACATTAAATGCTGTAGACTTAGTTTTTCAATTCATGGCCACTTATGCAGTCATGATAAGCTGTCCTTGGCTCCAAGAGTTTGGCCTTCCTTAACATTCTGAAATGACAGTAGAAGAGCTTGCTTTTAGAATCCAGAATTTTCAGGTCTAAGGTCATGTACTTTCTCAAGAATTCATGGTACTACCTTGTGTTTTCTGGGAGGTGTGCCTTCACCTCCCAGTGTGGGCGATGATACTAGCCGTATTTATCTACTCCTGGGTTGAATGCATGCACCCTTCTCATCAGCTCCCTTCATTTCTGTCTGGGTTTGCCAATTTGATCCCATGCAGAAGTGCTTATGGTTCTGCAAGTGCAACCTGTTGAATGCCACTCATGCTGCCTCCCACCATAATTTCTCCAGCAGGCAAGGCTTTGATGATATGATCCAAGGATTCACAGAGATGCCTCCTCTTCCTCCCCCTTTTTGGAAACCAGTAGACCTGTTTTTATACAGCCTAGTTCCACATAAAAGCAAACCAGTTAACATCAAGTTATGGTTATTAGGCCTGTGTCAAGAGGCTAGTATTCACTTTGGATTTGGTTTCAGTCAGTTCGGGAGACAGTGATTCAATTAGGTGATTTGAATCACTGTCCCGAATCAATTTGGCTGAATCTAATTTAGATATTCAGCCACCACTGAATCAGCTGAGTCTCTGAATCAAATAGATCCCCCCTCCTGCCTGCTCTCCCAACCTATCAATGGCTGGCCTGCCTGGCCCCAGCGTCCCTGCTCTTTTTAAAAAAAAAAAAAAAAAAAAGAAGCTCTGCACTCATTGGCTCCTGCCAGGTTGGGGGGGCCTCCCCACTGCTCTCCATTGTCCTGCAGTGCATGGGGGGCTGCCATGAGCCCCCAGAAGCCCCAATAGCCACTGCAGCAGCTGGTGACTGTGGGACTTTTTTTTTTTTTTTTTTTTAAGAGCTGGGACAGTGGGACTGGGCAGGGCAGCCATTTATGGGGCTGGGAGAGCGGGCAGGGGTCAGGGGCACTCAGGGAGGCTGGGAGACCAGTCAGGGAATGGGGCCTGGTGGTGGTCCCCCCATGGTCCCTTCTCCCCTCCTCCTGCCCCCCCCGGCCCCCTACTTACCAGCACAGAGAGCCTAGGTCCAGCTCCCTGTGGCAGCGAGCAGGGACTGCCCAAATTGCCAAATTTCCAAATCTCCGAATCTCCTCTGAATCTTTTCTGAATTGATTCAGAAGTTTCAGATCAATTCGCAGCCTTTTATTGGTCTCCCAATTTGATTTGGATTTGGAGATTTGGCTGCCAAATTGGGCTGAATCTCCTCCAAATCGAATCAGCACCCAAAGCTTTGCACAGCCGTAATGGTTATGCAATCTGACTTCACATGGTACCTACTCCAAGCTCCTCCTTCCCCATCCTTTTCAGGGACCCTTCTCACAAGAGTTTGCTTCAGGAGAAAGTTTGCTTCTGGCACTGGGGGCATTAGAAAGATTTTCAAGTCACAATGGAAAAATAATTATTTCTTAGTGAGAAGGAAAACCAAAGGGAAATTGGTGTCCCATCCTTGACTTAATATTTAATTGGTTCATCTACAGTTTCTAGTTCAAGATGGGAATACAGCAGGCCATTCTTAAGTCCTTATACTTGAGGGACTGGTTGGCATCACTGGACTTACTGAAGGTTTACTTCCACATTTTTGTAAGACTTTTGCACTGGTAGTATTTGTTTGTAAAGAGACAGGACCACTACCAGAAGAGAGTTCTCCTGCTTGGTTCTTCTATGGGCCTGCCCAGGTTTTCTTAGTGGTAGTACTGTGTCTCTAGAAATAGGCAGTCATGGTTTACCTCTCTCTATGGGATAATAGGCTGAAAAAGAAAGCTTCTGCTGAGCATGTGCTAGAAAACCTTGACACAACAATGCTTTTAAATTATTGTTCACCCCAGTGAAAAAGCTTGTGTTTTTAGGTACTACCCTAGACTGTCAACAATGGCTTTCCTCCTACAGGAATGCTTTTGGCTCCTGAAAGAATGCATTCTCTCAGTTGAAAGACATCCTACCATGATGGTAAGGACTTGGCTTTCTCTACTTAGTGGTATGGCCTCCTGCACCTTTGTAATGCCACATATCAGACTTCTGTCCAGGTCAGAGAGATTCTCCTACACAGCACTAAGACCTCTGCCAGCTATGCTTACCTAGTAATGAAGACTAGATCGTGTAACTGGTGTCCATTATGAAATGTTTCAAATATTTCAGTTCTCTATTCCTGATGCATTAGAATGTTGACTGGAACTCAAGTCTACTATTTTATGAGTTCAATTAGAGTCTACCTCATGGCTATATCATTGTGCCATCCATTGACCATCATCTTACCATCAAGGACTGGCCTGTTTTCTTACTTAGTTACTTTCATAGTCCTTAGGGCCCTAGGTAAGGTGTTTCCTATAAGGGGGTCCTAAGGTATGTAGTCTTACATTGGGACCTAAACCTATTCCTCACATCTTTGATGGTATGGCACTTTGAGTGGATGGTGACCTGCTTGATACTTCACCTGTCCATGAAAACAAGATTTTTGGTGGCGATTACCTTAGCTATCTAAGCCCTCATAGAAGAACCTCTCTATATCACCTTTTATCCAGATAAGAAGACTCTAAGGACTTGTCTGAATTTTCTTGTCCAAGGTTGGCTCTAAACTCCATTTGATTTAGTAGATGAAACTACTTTTTATTCTTTATAAATCCCATTTCTCCTGATCTGTGACCTACCTACAGTCTTCCAGTATTAAGTGGCTTAGCTGTGAACAGGAACAAGCCATTCAAAAAGTGTTTATGACTGTTTCCATAGCTGAGATGTCTAAAGGTATCATCCTCTAAGTGAAAACTGGGCTCCATAAAATGATGCTCTGGCTGCTACGGTAAACTTGTAATCTATGGTTTGGACTTGCCCCACAAGAGGTCTTTCAGAAGGTCCATTTCCATAGCCTCCCTGCACAATATTCAAGTGATGTCTGTAAGGCAGCCATCTGAAGCCTGATACCATATTTTTTCACCTATAACATGCACCCAAAGATGCTACACGCCCCGTTTTTAGAAGGCGGAATGAAGAAAAAGTATTTTTCCTTGAAAGTACCAGTAAGTAATTAAATGTAACATAATATGTGCCCTTACTGTAGTCATCAGTGAAATACCATTGGTGTCAAGTATGTGGGGGAGTCTATCACTGCTCTATTAGCCCCTTAGCTGCTGCTACTTACTCAGCATCAGGCTCTGCCTGATAACAGCAGGGTTAGCGCTTTAAATGAACAGCTAGGGATGGGGGAGAATCAGAGGTGAAGAAATTTACTCTAGTCCCCTGGAAGAAGGGGAAGGAGGAGGGAGAGGAGAATATGGTATCATGTGACTGCTGCAGGGGATGGGAGACAGAGTTTTACTTGCTTTGGTCAGGGCTCCCCACTATCTGAACAGGGATTCTGGCTGAGCAAGCAGCAGCCCAGCCCGGAACAGCCTGCCTACTCTCTGAAAGGGGCTGCTGTGAGCAGTCTGCAACTCCAGTTGGGGACAGACTGTCTGCAATGGCCTTGTGGTGGAGGCACCCTAAGAGGCACTCAGGACTAGTGCCTTGCTCACAGCTCTGTGCTGTGGCTGGCAACCAAATAGCTTTATGGTGTTTTCTCCCACATAGTGCAAACCAGATTTTCAGTAGCTTGTTTTTTTGGCCAAAAAAAAAAAAAAAATGATGTGGGCTATATGCCAAAAATACAGTACTTACCTTTATAAAGAATTATGTAATCATGGGAGTCTCATAGGTAAATGCCACATCTTGCAGAGTAGTTGTTCAGTTGCTGTGTAGCCCAGGTGTACACGTTTGTACTTTCCTCTTTAATTGAGGGAATTATTGGCGGGGTGGCGTGCTGCCAAGGGACACAACAGCCCAGCGGCTGCGTCCATTCCCTATAGAGTCAGGTTCAGTCAATTAATTACTTAACTATATACAGGTTTATTATTACAACAAAACCATTAAAGGGTAAGGACACACACACACATGTATGTATGTATGTATGTATGTATGTGTGTATATATAGATAGATATCTATATATAGATAGATATGTGTATATATATGCGTGTGTACAAATTTACAGAACAATAAATGGTATAATATATATATACAGATATACACACACCCATTTATCATTTAAAATACAGATGAACAATAGAACAAACCAGACCAAAGAATAATGATTGGGCAGCCTTGTAACTTTATTCATATACAAGCTATTACTTTAAATTATTCACTTAAACTGTAAGGCACAGTTCACAAATATAATTAGCAGTCCTTGGACTACCTTGGTGCCCTTCAGGGAAGGGGCCCCACTCCCAAGGTACCACTACAGAAAAGGAAGTGGGGGGAAAGAAAAAGCAGAGGAAGACCCCAAAGACTCCTAAGCTTCCCTGCTATCACCCAGAAGCGGCCCACGTGGTGTCCCTTTGCAACCCTCAGGGGGTCCCTCCCCCGTGGGGACCTTCTCTCTTACTACTTCACAGTCCTGGAGGGTTGCCTCTTGTTTTCCAGGTCAAGTCTGCCAGGTTTTCCTGCTGCCTGACTCTGCTGCTGCCATCCTGGCTTAGAGCCACGGGTGTGTGTAGTGGGCACTTCGCCTTGTGCTAGGGGTTGGGGGCCTGGACAGCCATGTGCAGCACTGGGGCTTGGTCTATTCCTGGACCCTCTGGGCAGCATCATTTGCACTGAGCCGCTGCCCCGTTTCAGCATTTGTAGACCCAAGCCACTTCAAGCAGCTCCCAGGGTCTCTCGCCCTCTGTGCAGCATCTCCTGCACCGAGCTCCCAGCCTCATTCTAGGGCCTGAGGACCTTAGCTGCCCCAGGGGCTCCAAAGATCCTGCTCCATGCACCGACCTGTGCACTGTGTCTCTGCCTGCATGCCAGAGGTTGCAGACCTGAGCTGCCTCATGCAGCTCCCAGGGTCTGGATGTCATGCTACACACAGACAGCCTAAACGCTAGAGCCATGCCATGCTCCCCACTGATAGAAGTTTTCAGGGGCTGTTCCTGGGCTACTGCTTTGCCCTGCTTCGCAGCTCTCCTCAGCTCTTCTAAGCCCCCCTCTTCTCTTTTCTCTGTCCCCAACGCATCTGCCCCTCATGCTGGGCACGCAGCTCCTTTTATACATTACAGGGCTCCGCCCCTGAAGTCTTCCAGACCTGACTGTTTACAGTCTTCAATCAGGTCCAGGGGAGCTCTTCTCCCCCTCCCCTCAGAAAAGGGGCGTGATGTTATTTTTCTTGCTGCCTCCTGATTGGTAGAGGGGCTCCACCAATCAAAACAGCAGGATCTCAAGCCTGGGACTCAGCCCAAGCTCTGAAAGGTAAGCCTGCTACAGCTGTTTGCCTTTGGGGAGTGAGTGCAGAGGTGTAGCAGTGCAGCTGCATACCTGGTGCAGCCATAGTGCATCTGGGGCAGGGCCAGCTCTTGCCATGCTGATCACAATGGTGTAATCAGCCACCACTACAGTAATGACTGCTTCTGTACCCCTTTCAAAGTGGCCACTCTGGTTGTCCCCCCTCAGTTATTTTCCTGGGTCAGATAGCTGCTTATGTGCGTGTTGGGGCGGGAGGAGATCACTGCTTTGAAGTCACCCACTAGTGAGAATGTGTATGTGGACAATTTTCAAAATAGAAAACCACTTCATTTACTAATCATTGGAGTTCTTCAAGATGTATTGTTCATGTATACATTCGCACTCCACCTACCTTGCCTTCTTTTGGAGTTGTCTAGTATAGGACTGTGCATCTGACAGGGAACTGAGGAGCAGGAAGCACACAACATCCTTTATACTTGCTACAGAAGGGACAGGAGGTGGGACTGCAGCATGTGACAGAGATACTGATAAAGCAAAAAGGTCTGTGGTCAAAAATCAGAAGCCTGAAACATACCTACAAGTAAGAATGTGTTTGTGGATTTTTCATCTTGAAGAAGTCCAGCTACTAGCAAATAACTTTGATTTGTCTCTAGGATGCCATCCTGTCCTACCTTCTGACTGACTTCAGACGAACATGGCTAATTACCTGTCTCTTGATTTGTACTGTTTGCTGTTAACTTCAGCTTAGAAGTTATTTGTGTGTAAATCATTTCCCATTTTTCCTGTCATTTTCTAAAAGGGCAGTTTCTTGGCAGAGTCCAGATGAGGTTTGCTAGGGTTTTCTCTCCCATCTCTAAATAAACAATATTCTGTGTAGATTGGAGAGAGGTTAGAGAGAAGGGCTTATTTCTTGTTTGTATCTGTAAGAAATGGAAACATTCTTCCTGAAATAAAGATGTTTGATCCTTTCTTTGGGAGCGCTAAAAGGCAAGAATTCAGAAATGTCACCTAAGACAACTGGAATGTGAAGCTTTAGTTTTAAGATGTTCAAGCTCTAATTTTCAGAAAGTGAACGCTAGTTTTAGTATGTAGAAAATGGCAAACACCAGACTTGCCTTACGTGTGTGTGTGATAAGTGAATTGTTCTGCTGTTTGACTTGTGTGAAAAATGTGCATATGAAGATTTATCCAAACTCTTCCATTGGTCCAGTGGAACCTACTTTCCTTGGGGTCTGCTCCTGTGACAATTTAAGCACTCCTACCTCCATAATGTCTAAAGTAGTAGCCTTTTTTAAGTCAATGGGATATCTCTCATGAGTGTAGTTATATGCATGCATAAATATTAACAATATGGGAGTTTTGAAGGCCAGTGGGAGGCCATCTGAAAATCCAGCATCAAACCATTCCATAGTTATGAGGTTATTTCCATCCATACCCAACCTTCTGTCTAATTTGTGAGGCTGAAATGTTTGCCTTCTTCACTGTGTAATTTGCAGGAGGAATGGAGATGATTCACTCATCTACTTTCTTTTTTATGCCTTCTTTTCCCAGATGATTGATGTTTTCTTCTTCCTTTTCCTCTTTGCTGTGTGGATGGTTGCCTTTGGTGTGGCCAGACAAGGAATTCTGAGAAAGAATGAGCACCGTTGGGAGTGGATATTTCGATCTGTCATCTATGAGCCATACCTGGCTATGTTTGGGCAGTACCCTGATGATATCGATGGTAGCCGTCTCCTATGTGTAACCCCTATGCTCAGGAGCAGGCCTAATCTAATGCTTAGTCCAATGTCTTGAGGGTGCTTCCGAACTTCTCATTTGGCCTAGCATAAGAGCCCTTCAGCCACCTTCCACTGAGAACCTTGTAATATACTCAACCCTCCCCAACTCCAGCCTGATCCTCCAGTTTCCAGTCCTCCTGGACATCAGCTATTCTCTTCCCCATTTTTTTCCACTGTCTGCTCACCCTGATCAAATCCTCTTCTGAGCCTCTGTAACAACCCCCTTCTGCCCAGATAGCAGGAAGGTGGGAATTCATATGAAATTCCACTGAGCCCTTAATTGTCTGTTTCAGTGATTGCCCTAGTATACTTGCACTAATGGTTGGCCAGCAATAGCTGGAGGTGTGTGCAACGATGTAAATGTCTCATGCCAATTTCCTGCTAGTGATGCTAACCCTGGTTTCAACCAATGATCATTTCCACCTAGGAAAAAGTATATTTTTTCTGTCTGCAGTAGCCGCAGTTGCAGGAAATCCTGAGGTATGAATATTTTCCTTTCCACATAGTAAACAGGCTTGTTTTCTCCCCCTTCCTGACCTAGGTACCACATATAATTTTGATCGATGCACTGTTTCTGGGAATGAGTCTAAACCTTTATGTGTGGAGGTGGATGCCAATAACCGACCCCTTTTTCCTGAGTGGATCACTATCCCATTGGTGTGCATCTACATGCTTTCGACCAACATCCTTCTAGTGAACCTGCTGGTTGCCATGTTTGGGTATGTAGTAGACTAGCAGTTCTCTGTCTTTGGCCCCTGGGGTCTCCAAGATGAGCAGGCAGAGGAAAAGCAGGTCCATGAGGGAACTTCCCTCTTAAGCAGGGAAATAAGGAATAAAAGGAACAGAGAAATGGATTTCATAGACTTAATGTTCACCTGGAAAAGTCAGAGATAATGGTGACAGAGTGTGCATTTCTGAGGAGTTAGGAACAAGGTTTCAATGCCCAAAACAAAGCCCTTTGCCTCTATTTAAAATATCTGCCCCATTATTAGAGTGACAGTCCTCCTCGCCTTTCCAAAACCAAGAGAACAGTTCAGTTGACATTTGGCTCCATCAGAAAATTTGTTAGCAGTAAACTGGGATGCTTATCATAAAAAGGAAGCTAGCATGTATGCATGATGAACTGATTCCATCAGCCTTTCTGGTTCTGCGAGAATTATACAAATCCTGCTGCTCTCCAGGGACTGAAGCATAGTTTTCTTGATCTTTAGGCACATGCTGACTCAATGTATGAAGCTAGCTGAGATTTAGCACAATGTCAATGAAGCATTTGCCTGAGCCACGGGCTCAGACTGCTGGGTTTACCGGATAGAGTGACCATCTGATAAATAATTCATCCTTACACACTTGTTTTCATTCAAAGTCTCCAGCAAATTGACTTGCATGCAGTTGGTGCTTCTCTTGGAAAACTCATTTTTGTGACAGCAGGGCAAGGCAGAGCTTATGCTGTGTAAGGGGCATTGCTTAACTATACTTTCCCAGGAGTCATATTCAGAAGGAGCTGCAGTTTTTCTCTTGTGGATTATTGCTTATTACCTTGTACTAGCCCAGTGCAGACCATCTGCCTGTATTGGATTAACTGAATTGCTTAGGCCAGTGATTTTTTAATTAGCATGAGGACTAATAGATGTACTGTAACTGTTTCTTGATTACTATACTCTAGTAGCAGGTAGACACCCAACCAACATCAGGGCCTTATTGCATTAGTTGCTGTACGTACTTCCCACTCAAACAGGACTGGGCTTCTTGCTTGTAGCTGCTTTCATTTTAAACCTGATGGAGGTAGTGCCCGCCTTTTTCATAATATTCTAATTAAAGCACACGTCCAAGAAATGGAAGGCCTGGAACTGACAGGGCTTCTAATTCACATCTCCAACTTCTCAGAAGAGTAGCTTAATTACTATGTTATAAGCTCAGCCTCTCATGTTCAAGTTGGGCTGTAATGTAGAGTAATGCAGCAGTCATGTGGCCAGTAGCGGGGTAAGTAAATGAAAACCTGATTTTTCAGCCCAGTGGCTAGAGACTGCAGGCTGCAGAGGAGGGTTATGGTCCCTACTCCTAAGATCAGGGACAGGAATTATTTCAGCTGGGGCTACTTAATGAGTTTTGGTGAGCTCTCATGGGCTGCAAGGGTAGCCCCACCCCTTGACAAGTGCTCTGCCCCCTGGTCGCCATTTTGGGACTGGAAGTCCCATCCCCTAACCCCTGACCTTTGCCACTAGAAGTCCCTCCCCTTGCCCCAGAAGTACTCCTTTTGGGAAGGGGGTTTGTCATCTTGAAAACAGAAAAAAACAAATGATATACTAAAAATCAAACATTGACAATAACATATTTTAATTATATTTAAAGAAATATTTTTGTCCTGATTTGTATATGTTCTGTTGTGTATATAGAGGTGATTGCATAATAGCTCCAAATTAAGTCTTACTCTTGTATATTTTGGGAGGGTGGTGGGGGGGTTAAGGCGGGTGGGTATGGAGTTTTTGGGGGGCTGTAGGTGTGAGTGTGGATGTGTGGGTATGCAGGGTGTGGGTGTGTGCATAGATGTGGGTGTGTGGGTATGGGGGACTTGTGGGGGTGTGGGTGGGTATGGGGTTTGTGGGTGCTGTGGGGTGTGTGGAGGGGGAGGGTGGCTGGCGGGTGGCCGGGGGGGTGTGGGTGCATGTGTGTGTGTGGTAGGATGTGTGAGTGTAGCAGTGTTCAGGGTTCCCCCCAGAGGAGAGCAGGTGTGTGTGTCTGTGTATGGGGGGAGGGCGTGTGTGGGGGTGGTGTTTGTGGAGTGTGTGATTGTGTGGAGTGGGAAGGTTTAATAGGAGAGCATGCAGGGGAGGGTTTGTAGGTATGGTGGGGTGTGCATGGGAGCCCTTTGCACACATGTGCCCCCAAGCTGTTCACTCATTGTCACTGCCCCACAACAGCCCAGAGCCCATGTGCCCTGGAGCATCTCCCCACCATTGCCAACAGCATGCAGCCCCAGTGCACCCCTTCCCACTCTGGACTCACCCCCATTGGAGCAGATTAGCTGGAACACAGGCACAGCCCGGACCCAGTCCACTCCTTACCATCTGGTGATAGTGCATCCTGCCACCCCTTGAGCATACAGTGGGGTGGCTACACAGCTGGACTGCCTTTCTAGGCAACCCAGGTAGCAGGTGGCTCCATCCAGTTGCTGCTGCCGCCAGACCCAGCCCTGCGGTACTGGCAGGGACGCATGCTGCACAGCTTCACCTCTGTGTGCCCTGTGCCTGTTCTGGGCTTGCCTGCTCAGGCCCAACAACGGCAGAGCGACACAAGCTGGGTAAAAGCAGACTTTCTCCCTTGCCATTGCCGGCACTTCCAGGTGTAGCTGCCCAGAGCTCATGCTAGGCTGCCCTGTATCTACTCTGCAGGGCCACTACTGCCTGGGGCAGCCCAGAGGTAGCGGTAATGCAGTGTAGACACAGGGCAGCCCTGCATGTGTTTTGGGGAGCTACACCAGGAAGCGCCAGCATTGGTGGGGGGCAGGGTGGTGCTTTTACCCTGCACTGAGCAGCAGCTTCTGTACTGTGCTGCCGTTGCTGAGCCTGGGCAGGCAAGCCTGAAGCTGGCACAGGGTGTGTGGGGTTGGGGCCATGCAGTGTGAGTCTCCACCAGTACCATGGGGCTGGGACTGGTGGTGGTGACAGCCAGAAGGAACCACCACTAACTGGGCTGCCTAGAAAGGCAGTCCCATTGCAGAGCCACCCCAGCCCCACTGCATGCTCAGGGAGTGGCAGGACACACCACCGCCAGATGGTGCCTGGGTCTGGCAGGACTGAGGGACTCACCATGGGCCAGACAAAGATCTGATGCAGGCTGGATCTGGCTCGTGGGCCATATTTTGCCTATCCCTGCTTAAGATCATCTTTTTTTATCAGTGACTGCTTAATGTAAAATGCATCCTCATTCAAGGGGTCAAGGTTTGGAAACCAGTGGCTTTATTGGGCTTCTGTCAAGACTAGTTTTAAGCCCTTCCTTAAACAGCCATCTGCCTCTGTACCTGAGTTAAGGTACCAGAGTTTCTGTATGAGAATGATATAAGTGTAGCATTTGCTGAATTTCTCCAGGACTCCTCATGTCGGTATCAGAAACTTGTCCAATGATTTTGAGTGATGTATAATAATAAGGCCCCTGACAGAGGTTCAGTTAAAGGCATGATGGGATCTAACCCTGATCCCAGCAATTGCACCTCCTGCCATGCCACATATGCAGAGCAGGAGGCATGATTGTGGAATTGAGAAACAGATCCCAATCATGCCATATTGCTGGTGCAGGGGGGAGCCTGAGATCACAATCCCAAGCTCCCTCTGCACCATTGGTTTGGGTGACCAATAATCAGCTGATTGTTGGTCATGGGGCCATTCAACCCCCTGTGTGGTCCCTGAAGCTGGCCAATCATCAGCTGATTGGGACTGCCCCTGGGCTCTTGCCCCAGAGCTGTCCCAATCAGCTGATTGTTGACAGAATCAGGTTTGCCTTGGGATGATCTTGGTCCACAGTCAGCTGGCATGGACTACCCTAGGGTTCAAGCCCTAGGGCCATCCCTGCCAACTGACAGTCAGCTGATTGGGATGGCTCATGGGTTTAAGCACTGGGGTGGTCCCTTCCACATGTTCAATTTAAGGTGCAATGGAAACCAGCTACAAAATTATTACATGTATTTTGTGTCATAACTTTGTAGCTGGTTTCCTGTTTAACTTAATCTTAAACATAACATCTACCTGGGGCTTTAAATGTCTTTTCTTTTCATGTTGGAGATACTCACTGAAATAAGGTCCAGTACTCAGAGCATGTAGCCTATAAGATTCAGTCTGCAGAAGAAAATGAAAGGGGACAAGTGTAGGTCAGCTGCTAATAAATAGAAGTTTAGATGAGAAATGTATGTTAGTAATGCAGCATCGAGTACAAGTTTCAGTGACTAGGAGCAGTAACCATAGTGTTAAAAGGCTAAATATGGACCCTTAACTCCTGTGAAAAGCTGGGGTTCTCAATCAATTAGAAGAATATGAAAAATCTAGCCTCAAATTCATTTCTGACAAGGGTGAAGAATCCTTTCTAATTGCTTTTATTTCTGTAATAACCTTGATCTTTCTTAACAACTGCTATTGGGCCTCGTAATTGGCAACCCACAACTGGAGAGGCGTACTCTACACTGAAAGGTTTTGCCAGGAGAACAGTTCATGCAAGAGCAGTTGGACTGCGTCCGCACACAAAGCTCCTCTAAACCAGACTTTGCCTTTTGACTGGCACAATCACTCTGCCTTTGCCAAACCAAGTAAGGCTTTTGCTGCTACTAGACAGCCCACAGAAAGTGTATGTCGACACTCCCTGCGCTCTCAGAAGGGTTTAATGTTTCCCTCAGTAACTTGTGTGCTTTGTGCTCTGGCAACAGAGCTGAGTAGAGCCATCAGAAATTCATGGCTATGTATGCACTCTGGTGACATGGTGGTAGCAGCTGCTCCTATGTCACTACAGCGTTTTTTTTAATTTGCAAAATTAGGGCCCTCAAACATTAGGCAGTGTTCTGAATACAGATTATCTTAATCCAACCCAGACTCTTGTAGCTCAGGGGAGGCTTTAAATCTGGATCAATGCTTTATTAACCACAAGCCAGAGCTTTCCATAGATAGACTTTAAAGTGAATGCAGAACCAGACCAAATGAACAAGTTCTCATTTAATGCATTCTTTTTATGACTTGATAAGTTTATGAAGCGGAATTACTACTTTGGTTTATGATTTGTAGCAAGCAAAACGCTTAATGCTATTTATCAGTCTGACTTATAGTATACGCACTATGCTGTATCTTCTGGGAATGAATGAATGAAAGGAATTTTCTACAGGGAGGTATCAGGGTTCTTTTGTAACAGTTGGGGCTCCTATGGTGTCTAGATTTATCAGGAATGTGTGGTTAGTCTATCTTGACCCTGCTGAATATATTTAAGGTACTGAGGCTTACAATAAAAAGCACTCATGATCAAACAAACAAACAAACAAAACTATCGATGATTTTGAGTGCATGACTGTTAGAAAGGGAATGGAGCAGAGATAATAAAAAATGAAATTCTTTGTGCAAAAACCCCCAAAATAGTTTTTTACCATAAAATGGAAACTTTTTTGAAATGTATTTTTAAATATTTGTTTAGAAGATGAACCCTTTTCATAACTGTGCCAGAACAGCTCTAAAACTGCTTTCCCTTTCTCCCCCTTTTAGTTTGCAAAATCAGCTAAATGATGTACAGACTTTCTCATTCTCCTTATTTTTATTTCTTCTTTTGCTTCTGTAACATTTAAAAAAATGGAGGAAACGTTCAACAGTTAGAGCAGCAAAGATTAAAGAAGAAGAAAGGAAGAGAAAATCTTGAATATCAGCTGTTTTATGGCAACCATTGACTAAAACAGTGATTCTCAAGACAAGGTGCCATGGAATGCCATGATTCACAGGACAAATCCAGAGATTTCAAATAGAAATCCATAGTTGTGCTCTTTCTGAATTCTTTGCCAACTTCATTGATTCATTGTTTTCCTGTTGGCAAAAAAAGAGTGAAAACTGAGTGCTGGCATTTTCTGATGCCTGCCTCAAATTTGTCCAGGAATGCCTTGAGTCTAAAAAGGTTGAGAACCACTAGAATTAAAAGCAAAGAGAGGGAGTAGGGGAGAAGAGAAAACCAATGTTATGGACTAATTAAACAATTTTAAAGGTGATGGAGAGGAACTGCTTATGAATCAGCTGATCTATTGCAACTGTTTTGTGCATTCACTCCTGTTCCATGGTGAATGGAAGCTGAACATGGGCAGCTTAGCCCAGAATGAAACTGCCAGTAAATTGCTTCAGTTTAGCTTCCATATGCTGCAATGTAAAAATAAGTACATCAGATCAGTTTGAAATGTGGTAATTCTCTCTTAAATTGGTAAGTTGGGTGGAGGGTATTTTTTGTCCTTCCATATCCCAATGTTTTTTGTTTTGGTAGGAAGTTTCTACTAGGTTTTTTCCTCCCATGATTTTGGAAAAAAAAAATCTTCCACTCCTATTTTACCATGTCTAGGTCTCCAGTTCATGAAAGCTACTTTCTTGAAGCTTGATGTGATGCTAGTAATCCTTAGCAGGATTGGTCTTACTATAATATCTTTACCAAGTCAAATGCAATGGAAGTTTACCTGGGCAGAAGAGCATGCCTATAAGTCTCTTGAAGAGCTTCAGTTTGTCTTCAGGTTTCTCTATGTGAAGCATAATTGTAGCTTTTTCTGTACTGGGACCATGATCCAATTTGCTGCATGTTTGTTAAACCAATGTCCATTCTCAGAAACCGGGTCTGTGTTAGCTATCCCATCCACATTTTAGTAGGCTCTCCTTGATACTTTTCCAAAGAAGTATCTGGGCTTTGTTTTGATCAAATGATGCTTCTGAGATTTCATTGTCAGCTTTAATATTGTGATTAGCATGTAGATGCAGTGCTGGTGGATGCATTAGTCATATAGAAATATTTTTGATATTTCCATAGCACCATACCATTAGTTAGGTGCTTTACAGTCTTAAAGAGACAGATGAGAGATTTTAAGATATTCCAGGGAATGACATTTCAAGCCGTTAAAATAACAGAAGATGTGTTTTGATCCCAGCTCAACTGCTTTGAAAATCTCAGCCATGATCCATGACTCCAAGTCTTAGATGTACTCTATCTAGATGTGCCATTTAGGAACAGTCCCACAAAGTGACATCATGGGACATCCTTGCTTTCTGCTTCAGGGAGACAGGATTCCTGCCAGTCTCTCTTTTTCATAGTGTAGCATGCCTGTTTTGCTTGCATCATATGCTGTGTCCTTGCAGTGTACCACTGTTCGTGTACAGGAAGAGAACATGAGAATGTAAGAATACAGGGTCAGAACACAGGTCTATCTAATCTCCTATCCTGTAGCTCACAGTGGCAGAACGTGAATGCTAACAGAAAGGGTATTTATGCAGGGCCTATCCAGCCTGATTTGTCTTCTGTCTGTTTCCCCTGAGGCCCTCTAATGATTCCTTGCATTTATTCTGGAAACTTGCACTTTTCTGCCTAAGGGCTTGTCATATTCAGGTCCCAAACTGTAAGAAGTATAGAATGTGAAGATGGATCAAAGAAGGGGATGACAGGAAGGAAACAAAGGCAAGAGACATCTAGTTGAAATAGTTTACTTGAATTTTCAAAAATCTTCTGACAGGGTCTCTCACTAAAGGGTATTAATGGGTGCTTGTACACGTGACAGGATTTTAGTCCTTAGAGTTGCAATCTATGTCCCCTAAATTGAAACAGTGAGTTTTGAATTGAAACGGGTTTTATTTTTCCATCACTGTATATATGTTATTGTCCTGGTGGTTGCAGGGACTCACTGAAGGCAGAAGTGGCAAGGGGCCTGCCCCATGCAGTGTGGGGCAGTGGGGATCGCACCCCGCTTGGCAGCACCCAGTGTGTTGGGCCTTTTTTTTTTTTTCTTTTTTCAGAGTGCTGGGAGCTGGGGCGGGCGGGCAGGCAGACATTGCTGGGCTGGGAGAGTGGGCGGGGGGATGGGCCCGGCTGATTCGGAGATTCGGCAGTGGCCGAATCTTGAATCAGATTCAGCCAAATCGATTCAGGACAGTGATTCAAATCACCGAATCGAATCGCTGTCTCCTGAACTGGCCGAATCTGAATCCAAAGTGAATATTAGCCACTTCGCACAGGCCTGCCCTCAAAGTGTTAGCTGCTTTGTTCATCTCAGTTAATCTGTTCAACCCACTTAGCAGCATCCTTTTCTTCTGTCCCTTTCCCTTCTATATAAAACCTTGCTTTCTGCCAGGCCATTCATAGCATCTGATGAACTATGTTGCTGTCTATGAAAGCTCATTCCTCTCTGAACTAGTTAGCTTTTAAGATGCCACACTGCCCTACTTTCTGCCTTCTTCAGACTAATGCAGCTAGCCACCTTTCGTTTAAATAGATTAAACAGAGTAAGGCTGGGTAAATTAGATTGCACTTTGAACTCAGGTGCATTATGGAAAAAAATGACCTCTCTGAGGTATGATTTTTGTAATGAAAAAACAACCAAAATGTATCTCTTCCCAGGATTACTCTTCCCAAATCCTCCAATTCTAGTGGGCTGCATCACTTATTAATTTGTAGAAAAGTTGCTTATTGACTTGTTTTGCAGCAACAGAGCAAGAATATTTCTGAACAGCTCCTCATTGTGTTTGATTAAAAATAGATTTTAAAAAAGAAGATACCATAGGCCCCATAGGTAGTGGGTATGGGGAAAAGTCTGAATATTGATTTCTGCTTCCAAAATAACATGAAAACCACGTTTGAAAAATTAAGTGTTTGTTTTCTGGACAGCTAGAAACAGAAGACTTACGTTAGCTATATATTGGTTAAGCTGTGGTCCTAATGAATGAAAGACTTTTGTTTAGAGATATTGACATATTTTGAAATCCTGTCTGCTCTGGAATGATTGTAGAAAAGGGGCAGACTGGGCCCAGATTGTCAATGGTATCCCAATGGAAATTAGACACCTAAATACTTCTGATCTGGGTCTTAGGGTATTTATACACATACTCCAGGAGGGTGGGTGGGGGGGGGGTGTTAATTGTAGTGGATCTGAGAGCTACTCTAATTAAAGTGCCCAGAGTGTCTCTTGTATTAGCATCCCTGTGCTTCACAATGGCGTGGGGGGCACTTTATTTAAAGCTTGTTGAACGAGCTCCTGCTGCCACTTTGAAGCATGGGGATGCTGATACACAAGATGCGGGAGGCTGCTGGAGCCCAGTAATTGCCATGCACACTCAGTTAATTGAATCTGTTCTGATACACTTGGATTATAGCACAGCCTCCCTGCTCGTGTATAGGTACCCTTAGATGTTACAATTTTTGCAGCTGGAACAGTCATTTTATTCTGTTTGGCATAGTGAATTCCTGATCCTAGACTTTGGTCATATAATACCAAGACTTTTTGTTTTTAATTTTGTTTCAAGGAAGAAATCAGTACTGAATTCTGTGGCCAAAGCCCAATAGTTAAGTTAAAAATTTCAAGTGAGCCAGAGCTCAATCATTCATGTCTGTGTGGCTCTATCACTGGGTAAGTATCCTCTCTCCCAGACTCATCAGTCAGGGGCTTCGGATACTCCCCAAATCCATGGCAGGCATCCTATGTGCAAGCCTCAAGCTTGGAGGCCTTGGGGTTCAGATACCTCCTAGCCTCAGTTGCTCTAAGTCAAGAGACCTAGGAGCAAGACATGAACAAAGCACAACCTCAGTCCCCCATTACCACATAATTGTGTAGTTGAGTTTCCCGCACTGGGGAAATTCTCAGCGTCAGCCTGTCTGGAGTGTGATGGACAGTTGTCACCCTGGAAAAACCACCTTCTTGATTGTGGTATTTTCCCTGCCAGTTGGATGATGAGGTGCTCCAATCTGGAACCAAGACTAATTATGCACACTGGATAAGTCATGCAAAAATGCATTAGTTTGGCAAATATAATTAATGGCACACAGTGTTCCAGCAGGTTTCATTGTGTTTGAAGCCTGGAAAAATATTGTCTAAAGCTAGGTGAGGCTTGTAGAGCAATATATATTTAATCTTTTTTTAGTGTTCTCTCACTTCTCTTTCCCTCTCCCCCAGTCTAGCTGTAATTTCAGTTTTCTGTGCCGCATCCTACTCTCTGACTTCTCCATTTCTCTAGTCTTTCAAAAATCAAATCTGAATTCAGTAACCTTCAAATCAGAATTAGACTTCCAAATCCATGATGTTCAAATGGTCTTGAAATTATGCAAAATATTTGTCCTGTTTATCCTCTGTGAATTTACTTGAATTGTAGAAAAGCCTTCATTAGATGATGATTAACTAGCTGTATCCTTTATACATCTATCTTGATCTTTTAATTTGTCCATTAGTTACACCGTTGGATCAGTACAAGAAAACAATGATCAAGTGTGGAAGTTCCAGCGATATTTCTTGGTTCAAGAGTACTGTAGTCGTTTGACTATTCCATTTCCCTTTGTCATCTTTGCCTACATCTACATGGTGATGAAGAAATGTTTTAAATACTGCTGTAAAAAGGAAAGCAAAGAGCTCTCCATTTGTTGTAAGTAGGATTGTGTGTTATTTCTACTATCCCAAACATTTTTATGGCAAACGGATTGCAACCATACCATGGTATGCTGCAATCCTATTTTAGTTTCACAAGCCAAGCAGGTTTGGACTAGGTTAACTTCTAGATGGTAGACTTTAAAAGGGAAACACTGCAGCACTGAGCAACTGTGAGTTAAGAAACAACCTGCTTTTTAGCTGAGTTGATAATAAACCATTTTGCTATTAGTCAGAGTAGTTAAGATGGATACAAAAAATGAGTCCATGACTGTTTTTGATTAACAAATTTCTTACAGCACACACAACCTCAGACCTTTGGGTTAGCATTTCTAACCTCTGCTTACTAGAGGTGCACTGATATATTCTTGTTGGCTGTCGGATCAGCCCTGATAAAAGGAGAAATGCCATTATAGCTATCAGATTTTTTTGGTCATTGTGGCCAATAGTTAGGGCCATGTGCCCAGAGTATAGCCCAGTCCCTGAGCCCACAGCAGACTACAGGTCTCAGGGAGCAGTAGGAGGGGGCATTAGGGAGCAGCCACAGGGCACTGTGTTCGTCAACAAAGGGCCACTTACTAGCTCCTGCTGTTGCTGCTGCTGCCATGCCAATGCTGCATGCCAATGCTGAACACTGGGGCTGCCATGGAGACATTGGGCTGTGCGTGGGTGGGGTAAGGCACTGCATGAGAGACTTTTTGTTTTGCCGGGTGCCGGGCACCGGGCACCTTTGCAAATGCACCTTCTTCCTGGAAGCCATGGGAGCTTGACTGCATGGGGCCTGCCGGTGCTGAGGCAGTAGTGTGCTCTGGAGCTCCAAATGCTGTCAGTGATGCTGTCCATGAGACGGTGCACCCTGCCCACCTGGGATGGCAGCACAGACTGCGTGGGGAGCAGGACTGTGGATAGGAGCTGTGGGTGAGGGGGGCGATGTGTGTGTGGGAATAAGGTGGTCATCACCTTTCTCACTGAAGGCCAGAGCAGACAGGAGGTGTGTGTTTGTGCGTGTGTGATAAATGCAAAATAAATAAAAAATGGTTTATGTTGGTAGTTTAAAATACCTTGCGCTATTACTAAATATCGGTTATTGGATTGGCACTGGCCAATTAATGGTTGGTTAATCACTGGCTATCAGTATTGGCCAAGAAAATCTTTATTGGTGCACTCCTACTACACATATACATAACATTTCCTTTGAATTTTCATCTGGACCTGGGACAGTGTTGCTTTAAATTGCTTAAGTTTTTTTGCTTAGTTAAACAGCTCCTTTTTTCCTCCCCAAAGGTTACTGCAGGTGCAAAACTATTCCTCTGTCTGTTGTCCAAGAGGACGTTGAGGCTTAGTTAGCTCATGTTTGTAGATACTTTGAAATCATCAAATTAATTCCATTGTTTAAAAGTTTGTGTGGTACTTAGTAGAGAGCCTTTCTTCTTTAGGGCACTTAGTGCATTCTACCAGATACTGTTAGTGCATGGAAATTGTTAGCTTATATCTATGTAGCATGGTCTGTATATGAAAAGCATCATTCATACTGTTGTAGTTGCTGTTAACACATTGATTGATGATGATCCTCTCCTGGACTAAACCAAATAAGGCTTAGAACAGATTTCATAGTCTGAACAAGCATCCCTCAAACTAAGAATTCTCTCTTTTCACAAAGAGACACACGTTTGGCCCTCCCTGATTTTTTTCATTTTTACCTTGTCATAGCACTCCCCACACCCACAGTGATTTGTTGATTTGGGCACTTCAGACAGTATTGCAAGAGGTGACAGACCTGTTTGATCTTGCATGTTTGAAATGCTTACATGACTTACAATAAGTATAGGTGTAGGCACCCTGCTCCACCATTTGACACTATTTATCTTTGCCCTTCAATTATATTCCTTCAGCTAATGAGGTTTCAGAATGGATGCTACAGGGGCAGCCTATTATGAATAATAACTTCTCCAGAGACTTTCCTGCCCTGTCATGCTTGATTGGAAAAGAAAGCTCATACTCTTTTGTCCCACCCACCCCCTATAGGCACTGCCAGTAAATGAACTCTGTCAGGAAACCTGTATGCAAAAATCCAGGAGTGGTAAGGCCTCCAGCTATTTTCTTTTCATTTATTTTGTCAGTGAGCAGAGATATGAATTGCTTTAACAAGTTTTTTTTTCCCAAGAATTTGAATGTTGTTGCTTGAATTCTCTTAGCTTGTTTTCTAAGTGCCATTCATAACAGATGATAGAAGATGACTTCAGTTAATTGGCAAGCTTGTTCCTATACATCAGCAGCCTGGCTTTCACCCTGCAGCATAGACTGAACCTGTTGTAAGAAACACAGATCCTTAGTACTGCTTAAGTGAACTAGGTTGTCCCTGTTGGTTGTCCCACATTTTACATTCTCTGGCAAAGTTGTGCTGGTGGGAGAAGTGACAGGGTACTATTTCTTCGTTATACATTAAAAACCATCCTACCATAGCAACTCTACTAGTGTTGGAGATGCTAATGGCCCAGATGCTTAAATGTATGCTTCAGTAAACATATGGGATGTTTACTGAACACAGAAATGAGGTACCAAAAACATGTCAGGTGATGATAGGAGAACCCTTGAGATAAGGGAAAAAATACAGACTTTAAAATAAAATGGAGGTGTTCATCAGGCCTGTGCTTAGCAGCTAGTATTGGCTTTGGATTCAGCCAGTTCGGGGGGGACAGTGATTTGATTTGATTTGACCGAGTCTGATTTGGAGATTCATCTCCTGCTGAATTGGTCGAATCTCTGAATCCAACAGGCTTCATCTCCCGTGCGCTCTCCCAGCTCCATCGATAACTGCCCCACTGAGCCCCAGAGTCCCAGCTCTTTTTTTTTTTTTTTAAAGTCCCACACTCACCAGGTGCTGCCAGGCACGGGGGAAAGGGGAGGTGATCCCCACTGCCCCACACTGAGTGGAGGGGCTCTTCCACAAGCCCCCATCCCCTGCCCACTCTTCCAGCCCCATCAATAGCTGCCCCGCCTAACCCAGCTCCCGGTTTTTAAAAAGAAAAAGCCCCACACTTCTCAGCTGCCGCAGCAGCCATCGGGGCCCCTGGCAGCTTGTGGTGGAGCCCCCCCTCCCCTGCATGCTGCACAAAGCAGTGGGGATCACCCCTCTGCCTGGCAGCAGCCGGTGAATGTGGGACTTTTTTTTTTTAAAAGAGCTGGGACACCGGGGCTGGGTGGGGCAGCAATTGATGGGTCTGGGAGAGCAGGTGAGGTTTGGGGGGTGCTCAGGGGAGCTGGGGCAGAGGATGGGACCTGGTGGGGGTCCCCCCCTGGTACCCTGTCCCCTTCTCTACTCCCCCTCTCTACTTACCAGCTAGGCGTCCAGGTCCAGCTCCCTGCAGTGGCAAGTGGGGACTGCCCAAACCTCCAAAGCTCTCTGAATCTTTTCTGAATTGATTTGGAAAGCTTTGAATCAATTTGGACCCTTTTAATGGCCTCCTGATTCGATTCAGGTTCAGAGATTCGGCCGCCAAATCTCCTCAGAATTGAATCAGCACTCAAGCTTTGCACAGCCCTAGTGATAATGACTGTCTCAGTAATTCTGTGATTGCCTCTGGGACATCAGTGTGTGGTCTGATAAATCCCCTGTTATAGGCCCGATGAGAAGAACACCCTTCTATTGTGACTTGCACCCTTAGTCTGTCCACACTCCTGTAGTGGGCTTTGTCTAAGTTGTCAGGAATTACTGTTTTTGCACATCTCCAACTGTTTCAGGCAGATGCTACAACTTTAGAGACAGCAGAAACTCAAAGGCCCTTTCTCTTCTCTGCACCTGTTGAGAGACTTTCCACTTCCCACCACTGTTATGAAACAAGCCAAATTATTTTAGATGTGATGTGGTAAGATCAATGGGACTTAGCCATCTAAATACCTTTGAGGATGTGGGACTCATACCTAAATATGTATAGACCTCCTCAGTAGTCAGTAAGGTATACTAGGTAACTATATGGTATATAGTAAGCCCTTTATGGTAGCAAGCCCTTTATGGTAACTAGGGCTTGCTTCCATAGATCTGTTGGCTGGATCAGCACAGAAAACCATGTGGCAACCTTGGGGTCCTGGAAGACTGGAGTTCTGGTTGGATCACAGGAGCCTCTGTTCAGTATTGTTTGTATTTCGATGATTATACTTCCTCTTTGGCTTAAGGACCAGAAATATAGAGGCCTGCACTTAAATAAACCCAGAAATTAATTTTGCATAGATTCATAGATGCTAGGGTTGGAAGGGACCTCAACAGATCATCAAGTCTGACTCCCTGCCTAGGCAGGAAAGAATGCTGGGGTCAGATTTCTTAACCTCAAATACTGTGTTTATGCTCATCTGCGTATATCATATTTGCATTAGAGCTGTAATCATTTTGGAGTGGGGCTGCTAACATTTTGTATTCAGAGAAATTAATCCCATTAGCCTATGGGAATGCAATCACCAACAGGTCTTTTCACATTGTAAA
The DNA here is from genome assembly GCF_052110815.1 of Crocodylus siamensis. Taxonomy (NCBI): domain Eukaryota; kingdom Metazoa; phylum Chordata; order Crocodylia; family Crocodylidae; genus Crocodylus; species Crocodylus siamensis. Next base: position 177,509,534 of record NC_143398.1, on the reverse strand, counting down.
ACTGTAGAGGCAAGTTTAAGTTAATTTAATGCTTTTCTGTATTTCTCAGGCTTAAAATATGAGGACAATGAGATTCTCTCATGGGAAGCTGTCATGAAAGAAAATTACCTTGTCAAAATCAATACCAAAGCAAATGATTCATCAGAGGAGTACGTCTACTTATTTCTCTCTGTTTTACTCTTAAGCTAAACTTCAGCAACCTATTTTTACTAAAAAAAGTTTAATGTATTTAGAAAAAGCTAAGTGTTCATAAATTTAAAAATATAGAAGTGAGTTCGAAGTAGTTCACACACATTCCATGTTAAGTGAAATCTAGAGAGTTATCACATATTTTGTGTAGCTACATAGTTGTTTGGACTTGCAGTTATGATATGTTGTGCATGTAGTTATATGCTGCCTAGTTCACATATATATATAAACATACCAAAAATATTTGCTACCTTGGATAACCTTCAGTCTTCATTTCTGTGTATCCCTTTTCCTCATGTATCTAAAATGAATCTAATGATGCTTTCCTTCTCTGTAATGTTTGAGGTCTGCTGATGAAAAGTGAAATGTAAGAGCTAAGTGATGGCATATTGTATTTTTATGTAGATGAATAGAGAATATCTAACATATAATTGAGAAAGTATGTTGTCCATAAACATAAATCCTACTGGGCATCTTTACTTGGTTGCAGTCCAGTGGTAGATAACATCTCCGTTCTTTTTTATATTTGGACTTGAAGGGTGTTTATACACATGCTCTGGGAGCTGGGGCAGGGGAGGTTGCTCTGAGAGCCACTCTAATTAAAGTGCCTGGAGCATCTCATGTATCAGCATCCCGCCCACACACTTAAAAATGGTGGCAGGGGCACTTTAACTAAAGCTTGTTTGACGTGTTCAATAGTTTTAACTCACAATGTCATCTGCAGTGGTCCTCCCCAACCATTTTTAAGCATGGAGATGCCGATACACAAAACACTGGAGTCTGCTGAAGTGTAGTAATTGAGCCTGCTTTGACACATAATTACAGTGTGTAGGAGCATCCTTGTTGCTCATGTATATATGTCTGAAGGTCCTAACATTTCTGTTATTTTTGGGATCCACTTCAGCCTTTTTTTTAGTATAACTAAGCCAGACTACTTGAGTGGAGAAAAGTAGAAGTGGGTTTAGAAAGCAAAGTTACCAAAAGACTTAGGGTAAAGTAAAATGTCACTTTGTGGGCCTAGATAACATGTAGATATGCTCTGGAGACTTGAATGCTGGACCATTCCTTGTAGTCCTTCCCACCAGCTCAAGGAGCATGGGAAAAGCAGGGGAAGGGGCCGGGCTGAAAAAAATATGGCCCTATATTTCTCTACCTATGGCAGATCATGCCATTTGGAGCACAAGGGTGGGCAGTGCACTGTATTGCAGCCTTCCTGGACACTGGGGCAGATGCCAGGTGTCCAGCATGTGGAGTAGCTCACAGGGGCCTGGTGTCATGGCAATCTGGTCAAGAATCATTGGATGAAGCACTATCCAGAATTTTCTCCTGCACTTCTCTTGAAGCTGTCCCACTGGGCATCAGGAGCAGGAAATGTGTGGGGCCAAGAGAACAAATCAGAGGGTGTGTGGCTCAATGAGATGTGATGTTCTGGTTGGAGGGGACTCTGAGTTCTACCTGAGCTGTTGTACCTAGCACAGTAGAAACTTTCCTAGTGCTGTTTATTAATTTAATCTACTTCATCCAGTGGATACAAATGCAAGGTAGTTTAGCTGCAGGAGGAAGGCTGAAGAGGGGTCTGGGCAATACCCAGCCTGTGACCTCTTGGTTAGAGCAGTGTACTGGGAAACAGAAGATATAAGTTCTGACCCTCACCATATGTAGAACCTGGGTCTCCTGCTCCCTAGGCAAGTGCCCTAACTGCTAGTTTATTAGACTAAACTGATTCTGTGGGAGGGCTGTCCTTCTCCAATTTACTTATAGCAGCTGTGTCCAGAGGTCTGGTTTATTTTGTTGTAGGATGGAACAGAATTCAAAGCTGTGCAGAAGTACCCAAAGCAGCAGTTAGATGTTCTGTATGTGCCAATTAGGTGTCTAAAGTGAAATAGGATTTAGTCCTCAGGGCCCAGTTTGGAAAAGCTGTATGAAACTTCATTGAAAATACTACTGAACATAAAAGCAATTCTCAAAGATATACAAGGTGTTCTTCATTTCCAGCTTAATTATTGAAAAGCTGATAAGTCTTAGTGGAAAGGTTTCTTGTTTCTAGGGCATGACACTGCCCTGCTGTAAACATTTCCTTCCTCATAGGCGTAAGCTGAAAATTAACCGGCTTAACATCAAGTAGCCAGCTAGTTTTAAAGGGCTTCTATACATGTGCTCTAGAGTAGGGTGGGGGGTGCTTCAATTAGAGCAGCTCTGAGACCTGCTTTAATTAAACTGCCCACAGCATCATGTGTATTCAGTGTCCCGTACTTCAGAATGGCAGTAGGGATACTTTAACTAAAGCTCATTGAACAAGCTTTAGTTAAAGCACCCCTGTCACCATTTTGAAACACAGGGATGCTGAATACACATGACACAGAGGCTGTTGGAGCATGCTAATTAACACGCTGCAACACTCACAGCAAACTTGATTAATCCATCACTCATACAGTTGCCCAAATGAGCTTCATATCCAAAAGAGCCATGCTGGTGATACTGACAGCAGCCTGTATTTAAACTTCTCTAATTGTAATAAAAAATCTATGCCGGTATAATTATTGCCACATTCTGGGAAGTCTAATGGGAATAGTTTGAACTCACAGTGTCATCTTTAGTTATTTACAGTTCTTTCATTAACCAATGCACACCTAGAATAAAGAAGAATTTTAGAATTTCCCAAGACACAGTTGCTTCGGACCTAATTTTAGACAAGTACTTCAAATAGATGTCCTATTTTACATAAAATTAACGGACTATTGCAGAGTTTTACAATGTATCTACTGGATGCTGTCAACAACTGATAATTTAATTTTTAGTTCCATGATTTTCACTTTGGTGTATGTTGTCTTTCCACAGGATGGGACATCGATTTAGACAACTAGATGCAAAGGTACTTTTTTTTTCATATAGTCCAAGAGCTGGTAGTATATATTGAATTTATATAGCTTTACTTTTCATCTGAGCTCAAATTTTCTTAGAACACCTTTTTTCAAGGCATAATCATAGATTGAGGTGACTTAGAGGCACTGTTATCTTGTTGGGGTTACTAAGTAGAGTGGATGACCACAAGAGTTGCAAGTTAGAGACAGTAGCTCAAAGCTGCAAGCTGCAGAACTACAAGCCTACTATGTAATGGAGACTCTCTGAACCTCATTAAGGGATGGAGAATGCAGTGACAAAAAGGGCAGGCCAAAATGGGATATAAACTAAGCTCTGAATCAGAAAGCTAGTCTGGCCCAGGCAAAGGAACTGAGAGGAGCTCTCTTTATAGAGCTAAGAAGATGTGCAGTAGCTGTAAGCAGGCCCAGAAGGGCAGTGGGGACCAGAGGAGAGTGAACAAAATAGTGGCAAACCTAGTTTGGTTATGTTTTGGTTTGGATTCTGAGCAAAGAAGCTGCAAAGTATCCATTATAAGTCACAATAGGAAACTGCTAAGAGGACCAAGCCTGAGTTGGGGCAGAGCTGCTCTGAGAGCCTGAGCCTGAGTTGGGCCAGAGAGTAGTAACTTAGTGCTGAACAGGGCAGAGAAAGATACCTAAAATGTCACTCTAGTAAACTGAGTGCTGCCTCCCAAATTTATTTCAAGTAAGATCAAGGTGTTGCAGGTGAGTACAGGGTAGCACCCCGGGAAACTGGAGTATCAAACAGACCTGTGTTGGGGGCCAGAGCCACTTTTACAGGCAGAGGCCTATTATAGAACTGATTTCAATGGGAATGGTAGGAGGTGCTAGCTGACAAAGAAAATAAATTGATAGTAATGTGTGGGCCTCTGATGAGGTTACAGCATGCCTGAAAGAGGCAACTGTAGCACACTGAAGTCCTCTTGTAGTGTCTCCTTTTGTAAAGACTGTGTCCAAGAACAGTAAAACGCAAACAGACATTGTCTCCTAACAGACATTCAAAATCCATCTAAGTTACTCTGTTTCCTGTAACCGGCATAGTTTAGAGCTGCATAGATGTCACACCTATTGCTTAATTACTGGTACACCTTCCAGAGTAGGAGACAAATAGCTGAAGGCTCTTCGTAGAACAATATTTTTTTTATCTTGTTATAAATACACGTTGAAAGAAGATGTTCTATGCAACAATATTCACTCTTGTCTGGCTAGTTAATTCCATCAAGTTCCCCTATTACATCAAGTAAGATTCTGATATCCTTTTGTCACTTTACCCTGGGAGAACACCCATTGACTTGGGGAACAAAATTAGACAGTAATAGTACAGGCATTGGAAATTGGTGCTAGAATTTGATGTGTAAAGGTAACGTTGAAGCAAAGGAAATATTGAAGGACACAGCAGTCTATTAAACCTGTTTTTATAGGAGACTGGTTCAACAATACTCTATTGAATTGTAATCTACCATCCCATTGTAAGTAATTTGAGTAATTTGGAGCCAGTTGCTTTTGTGATGCCTGCTTGTTTAAAAATGTCAATGATATATATGTTAGTTCTCACTGTATTAATTGCACGGATGGAAATTGTAATTGCTACAGATCTTTCATGTATGTTCTGTGTGGGGCAATGTTTGAAGAGGCTCTTTTATTACTCATTATGATCATTTCCCTGTGAAAAGAAATATAAAAACTGCATCATTTGTCACTGCAACTGAGTGTGTCTAGTGAATACAAATAACAGTAGGTTATTGCTTATTCATTAACAGCTGGCATTCTGAAGGCAACCAAGGAAGCATAAATTCCACTTGAGTATGCTCTGTGAGGATGTATTCTAGAATATGTTAAATAATTTCTAATTTGCTTCATAATTCTTTTTGCCCATTATTAAAGCTTCAAGAATGTCCTGGGGAAAAAAAAGTTAGAATGAGTTTAAACTAATAGGAGCCTGTTGTTTTTAGCTCAGTGATCTGAAGGGTCTTCTGAAAGAGATCAACACCAAAATGAAGTGAAAACAACCTGAAGCCCACTTCAGCAGTGTAAGCTTACTTTTAACTTGTATGTGACTACATTCAGTAATCAGTCTCTCTGGTGTTAATGTATCCAATGAAGAGGAAGTGTTCCATTTGGCATAGGTTATCACAGTTTCTAGGGGAGCACTTCAAGACTCAGATTTTCATTCTCACTTGTTTTCTGTAGATTAAATGAGAGTATCTCCTATGACCATCTATATTTTCTGGATGTAATTTTTAAAAATTGTGTTAGCTGCAGTCAAAATGATGTTATTTTGGCCCTTGATTTGCATAAGAGCTATGAAGTACATCCACTTATTTATCTATGTTTGTACTAGAGGCCCCAAACTGAGAACAGGACTCCATTGTGCTGATGCTGTGTGTTCCCAAGGGATCTTATGGATCTAGAATGTGTATGGTAGCTAAAGGGGTTTAAGTCCCTGTCTTGAGAGATATGAAAGAGAAGTAGACCAATACCCAAGCTAACACACACTGGCTGCTACTTTTGCAGAAAAAACAGGGTAAGAAATATGGCTATATCAAAATAAAGATAATCTGGGAGGATTGTGGAAAACTATATTTAGGTATTTTTATCCTCTTTTTCAGAAGTTGGAGACATCCTCCTTGTACAGAATAATTTCTGTACAAATTGCACAAATTCTGTTCTGCACTTGCTCGTCTCATGGGAATTATTTTGTATCCACATCTTGAAGATGTAAATGACTACATATGATTCAATACATCAACATGCATTAGGGTAAAAAACACACTGAGAAAAGAGCGTAGGCCCAAATTGTCATAAATATTTAGGCACCTATATGTCTTTCAGCATCTGGGTCTTTGTTTTTCTAGTCTTTGGCCATGTCCTTAGATAAAATAAATTCCATGTAATTATAGTTTTAAAGGTAAATATCTGAACTGCTATCTGATTTGGGCTGACTTAGAGGTCTCATAGCTTGGGGACTAATGTGGTTCCTATTAAATAAAGTATAATGGAAGTCATGAATGTCAGGATCTCAATTGTTTTATTTTGGAGACAACTAAATCAATGGTTTAAAATACTGGGCCCATCTGAAGACACCAAGCCTATATTTATGCTGATAGGCTAAAGCAAACCTTAAAGTTGACTGCAAGCTTTACCTTCCAACCATCTACACTGTAAATCCCTCAGTTCAGCCACACTGGGCATCTAACCAGACTCTGGTAGTTCTGCCAACCTTCTGATTATGAGGTCAGTCTAGCTCACCTCTTTATGCACTGCTTGGAACTCACCTGGGCATGAAAGCCTTCAGCTCACTAAACGCATCTCTGAAAATGCTACAATTTCCCATTTATTTCCAGTCTTTGTGCACTTCATTTTTTTCTGTATTATCTATACACAGACAAAAGCCAGAAGGAAAGATTGGTTGTCCACAGACCAAGCCTAGCAGGTCTCTGTTTTGAGTATAAGCGACACAGTGTGGCCAGCTTTAGTGTGGGCTAAACGAGGTGACGGATGACTTGAGCTGGTTGAGGGTGACCTCAGAATCAATCCTGACTGTCAATATAGACCTACGCTTATTGCTGACATCTGTTTCAGTGGAAGTTTTGTGGTTTCTTTGCCCAGTTCTTCTTTCATGTGAGCTGTCCAGGTTCTGAAGTTGAACTTCTGCCGTGTAACCAGAAAATAACAATGAACAGGAAGGCTGCTGTTCCACAGCAAGCAGCAGACCTTTGCCAAGGAAGACAGAACAGCAGTGTCTGTATATGCACTGCATACTAGTAACACAAGGGCAAATAATTGCACAAAGTGCAGAACACTACAGAATCAGGCCTATAACCCTGAGAGAAAATGCATGTACAAAATGAGGAATTGATGACCCCTAGACATGTCAGATCAGCCATTGTTCCTGCTTACCATGATCGAAAACAGTATAAGTTTCTTAGTAAACATGGGGGGAATTATTATTATTATTATTATTATTAATAATAATAATAAACAGGAGGGCAAGAATAGACCCAGCAGCAAGATAATCTTATGTACTTCATTAAGGATTAAACTTTTGTGTTCCAGTCAGATAGCCACTGGAATGAAAACATGTGAAATGTGATTGCATCTGGGAGATCTGTTCAACAACTATTTTATTTTATTTTGTTTTTGCAGGTACTGAATTACTCCTTGGAGAAGTATTAAAGAGGAATGGATCCAACAACAAACGGAGGTGCCTAATAATGAGTTGGCATGATTCTTGGTGCTTTAAAAATCTCTTTTCTATCGATGCTTCTGAAAGATTTGAGCCTCAGTTTTTTATTCACACTGTTGTCTTACATAAAAGCAGTAAGGAATTGAGGGATATTTCTCTTCCCGACGCTTCACACTGCTTTGTGTATGCTTCTGTCTTGTGACACCTTGTAAGCTCTCTCTTCCTGTGACACCACCTTGTGGTTGTGTGGATGTTCTTGTAGACACTTTTTGACAAATAATTGACTCCTAATGTAGGAGGCTTGATGGTCCTTGCTCTTTCAGTTCTATATTTGTCTCATTTATTGCCTGTTTTCCAGGTCCTTAAGGTCTGTTGTTAGCAGCTGCTGCTAAGGAACATCCCTAATTCTGCATTCTCTTGCCACTGCCAAAGCCCATTTACCTTTGAATCATATGAGCACATAACTTAACAGTAAAATCAGCTAGGCACCATTGTTGCTTTTCTTAGTGAGAATCTTCAATGATCCTTCCTTTCCCATGCTTAGTTTGCTACTCACATAGCGTATTTACAAATAATGACCACATTTTCAACACTGGCATATAAGAATGCAAGATTTTGTCTCAACATCTCTAATGGGAAGCATGCCTTATCTCCTGGATTCCTAGAGAATGATATTGATTTCTGACCAGGTTATGAGGCTGCATATTGTAGTCCAGTTCCTGACTATCTACACCAAAACACTGAAGAGATGAAATGAAAGGGCAAGTTATTTCTAAAGAGCTCAGGTAGACGTGCTGCTATTAGCTTCCATGATGTTTTAAATGCCCAGGAAGTTGAAATTGTTCTAAAACGTTCACATTTTGTGATTTTTTTTTTTTCTGTTCTGATTCTTCAATGTGTAAGAAAGTTTATCACTCTTTAATCCTTATTAGATCAGGCAGTTGAATGCAGCAGTTAATTTAGCTTAATAGAAAAGATGATGCAATTAGAAAGACTTCACATAAAAGGGCATTAGCTATTTGGGAAGAAGAGCTGTGTTCTCCAATCCAGTCCAGGCCTGTTTCCACTAGCTAAGATAAGGAAGTTCATCTGACCATAACTTAGAAGTCTGAGCTATTTGCTGTGGTTATTTTAGTATCTGGGCTTGGTCAGAAATGCTAGTGTTGAAACAATGAAAAGCAGTGTGTATTAAAAGGCCTGCCTTTGAAAAAAAAATCAGTCCTTTGATAAATTGTGTTGTATGCTTTCCTTATTTTACTAGCTTGTGTTTTATTTGGAACAAATGCTTTTGTTGTGACTCTCAATAGCAGGAAAATTATTAAAAGAACACCAGCCCAGGTTCAAAAGCAGGACTCTTGTTGAAAACAATGGAGACTGATTAGCATGGTGTTGGTTTATTATCCCAAACATTATTGCAGTACAGAAAATCACCTTGAAGTTAGTATTAGACTATTGCTGACCATTGTATGAGATGTGCACATATCTGGCCATCATAATACAATAGTATTTTTCTGTAAGCTTCCAAACTGTGCTGCTGATCATATAGATACACTATGGTTGTTTGTTCCTGTATTAGTGATATAAGTCTTCCAGGCTGTAGGAAAATTCCAGATTTGCAAGTGGGCTTCCCACAGAAGAGAAATCTGAGATATTGGAGACTGATTATGTTCTAAGTATAAACTGCTTTATTGATATTTCACTAGTCCTGCCTGAAGCAAAATGATCAAACAGTATGCAGAGCAGAAGCAAGTTATGTCCCGGTAATTGGCACCTTTGACAATGTGGATATCCTGAATCTTTGACAGGAGACATTTTTGCTTTTGCTGTAGTCTTCCACTGAGGGGATAAATGGCAGTGAGCCCATCCCCACTTCTCAGTTTGCTCTCAGCTATGGAGTTCTGAAGGTCATTGACTGAGGAATAGGGGAAAGAGAGTATGAGGACCATATATCTCTAAGAACTCCAGTTATTGGTTAATAATTTCCTTTTCTATATTGAGTTGTTATCCACACATACATTCCTGTGTGTGGGATATTCCAAATACCTGGAGGGTGAGTCTGAGTCCTATAGACAAGCAGAAATTGAACTACTGCTCAAACTAAAGGCAGTTTCCCTACTTGAGGCCTCCCCCATATTGTAGTACTTAATAAAGGTAAGGATTGAGGTCCATGTTGTTGCTCATAGATGTCCCCTTTAGGAATTCCACATTAAGAAGCAATGGATGTAGATTGCATCCTGATGGAGCAGGCTCAAATTAAAGCAAGTAGCTTCACCTTGAAAGTCTCATATTGAAGTTAATATAACCTGAGATCCAACCTGACAGCCTTGGGGAGGAAATAACTGTGGCTTTAGATCTTTTAGCTTTGGTTATTCATAAAAACAGAGTTTTTTTCTTTAAATGTTTGGTACTGTGCAAATGAAGGGCTAGGACCCTCTTGACTTTAAGGATGTGTGGAGAAACGTTGGTTCAAGAGGTATATAGCTTTGGAAAAAAGATGAGCATGGTAATCTGCCTTCTCTTGTGGAATTCAGAGACTACTTTCAGCAGAAATTTAGGATGAGTTTGCAGTACCACCTTGTCTGGATAGAAAGTAGTGTAGTCTCGTACTCTCTTTATCTAAGTAACCATCAACAAAATTATCATTTTCCTGTGGAGATGGAGGAAGGAATATGATGCTGTCAACTTGAAGAATGGGCACATTAAAGATCCAAAGACCAAGTCTAAGTCACACTCTGAGAATGGCTCTTTAATATTGTGGGGAAGGGGAGAATTTGGCTACAATCTTGAGAAACCTGAGTGTATTAGGATGACAAAATATGGCCCAGTCTTTAGTATATGGATGTTGGCTGAAATAACTACTATGTGGACCCTTATTGAGCTGAACACTGGTCTGCAGTCCTCAATTCCAGCATATAATCCAGGATAAATGTAACAAAGGATAGAGTTGTGAAATGGTCTTATTGCAGGAGACTGCTATATGAAGGTAACATGGTGGCACGATGGCATTGTTTATAGGAAAGAATATTACTGATAACTTAGGTGGTTGTAAAATGTCTTCCAGTGAATGCCTCAGGATCTTAGTGATCCCTTTTGGGGATAATTGCAGATTTTTTACAAGGTCTATAGGAAGATCTTGGAAACCACCAGATTTATCAGACAAAGGGATGAGCAGAGGAGAACAATGCCAGAAGAAGATTTCCTAATCTTTTCTTACAGCAATAATGGAACTGGAGGGAAGGAACAACCCATGGCCTATGATGGAGGATGAGCTGAAGGACTCTTGAAGACAGGGCAAGTTCAATTTTGAGTGACCAGAATGGTGAGCATTTTCCTGGATTCTTCAGGACAAGACTGTCATAAAGATGAAGGCTAAAGGAATTTGTAATAACTTGGTCTCATAAATATTTCCAAAACCCTCTGGAACAATCTAAAAGTCAAAAGATTACAGATTAAAGCAGGAGTTGCAACTGCTGATAACTGTACCAGTTAGGTAGGTTGTGTTACAGAAACTATGTGGTACCTGCCAGCACACTATGTACATTTGGATCTTGCTATGGCTTGAAGTCAGTCTGATGGCAGATAAGGGATATAGATAGCTGTGGAACTGATTATACTATGAACAAGATGCTTTCATTTCTGTTTCCATTATATGGGTTCACATAGTGGTTATACAAGGTCTATCAGAGTAGAAAATGAAGTTTGGTTTGATTTAGTAAGTTGAGACAGAACTAACAGGAACACTTTGGGAGTTACCTGAGGAAGCAAGCATGACTTTGGCTGTTTGGGGGTTAATGTAGTACATGGAACTGAATGGTTAATGTAGTACACTGAAGTGGCTGACCTCAAGTCTGTATGCTGACCTGTCTCTACAAATAAGATTTGGAACATGGTCTGCATATTGGAAATAACAGTGACTGAAAATTCAGCTGGTGATGTGTGAAACAGGCCGTATTTGATTTGGATTCAGATTCGGCCTGAATCAGGGACAGTAATTCAATTAGTTGATTTGCGTCACTGTCCCAATTTGATTTGGCTGAATCCAAATCTGAAGATTCGATGCTGAGTCAGAGAATCAGCAATTTGGCCATAGACACAGCTTTAACTGTTTTTTGGATATACCTCAAAGTACCAGGCACAGCTCATGAATGCTGCAATGCTGGGGCAGGTGGAGCATCCCACAGGAGTGCGGGGGTGGGAGGTGGGGCATGTCTTCAGCAGCGAACTCAGAAGTGGATTGGAAATACTTCTGGACCACTTCTGGGTCTGCAATCAAGCATGTAAGGGGGGCCCTCCCATGCCTCCCTGGCTCGGCAGTTGGCTGTGTGGGGACCCTGGGTGCCCCTCCAGACCCAGGAGGCACCAGTCACCAAGCTGGGAGGGCATAGGGTGGGGGGCACCCCTGTGTGCTCCCTGGTGGACCTGGAAGTGGACCAGAAGTGCTTCTGGGCCACTTCCAGGTCCACTGCAAAGCATGCTGGGGACCCCCCCGCCATGCTCCCATGGGATGCTTCATCCACTCCAGCATCTCAGCATTCACGAGCCACCTGGTACCTTGAGGTATGTAGAAAAAACATTTAAAGCTGTGTCTATGTCTGAATCATCGAATCTTTCTGAATCTCCCCAAATTGATTTGGAGGGTTCCAATTTGATTCAGAGAGATTGAAGGGTCTCCTGATTTGATTTGGATTCAGAAATTAATCCACTGAATCAGGCCAAATCTCTGCTGAATCGATTCGGTGACTGAAGCTTCCCATAGTCCTAATGCTGAATGCCACTGTTTGGCATGAAAGTACTGCTGATTGTGGTATCTACTTTTGTAGCATCTAAAAGTTTAAAGGAGGGGCATTACCTAGTGCAACAGCAGAGCTGTTTGTTAGTATTGTAGTGATGCAAAGAGCAAAATAAATCCAAGTGATATGTTCTTTTCTGGAAGGGTTCCTTTTAAATATGATACTGCTTTTAGCAAGCATGGTGTGGTTTCTTTTTCATTCTACTTTTATGTTACATGTTCTAAGTATGTTCAAAAGACCCTATACAAATACTGTTTCCTCAGACTAGTGCTGTGTTCAGCGCAATGAAGAAGGTTGCTGAGTAGATTTTTATAGAGTAGGAGATGCACATTGCCTTTTTCAATATACCCTTTTCAATATACTCTGTTTTATCTGCTACCTAAATTGTCCATATGTAGTGTGACAAGTCAATCACAATTTGTTATAGCATCAGTACAATATAGGTCATTATTCTTCAGTGAAACATAAGATTTCAACATTCGTTAAAGGCCTAATCATATTCTCGCTAACTTCAATGTTTATTTTGCAGAAATGGATTTTTTTCTCATTTGTCTTTGTATGTAATATAGACTCTCTGTTATACATAATACTTGTAACATATTCCATGCTAGTTGTAATGATGCTATTCCCTTGTGTGCTGGATATATCTGTGGGCCATCTCTTAAAGAATCAAATTCACCTTTAAGAATTAAACCTGTATGTACCAATAATTAAACAATGTGTTTAATTCTTGTGTCTCGCCTTTCTTTCAACGTTGGGAAGAATGATAGAGAAAAGGGCTTTAGGCAAATAGTTTCTATCATCATTGCTAAGCTTCTGAAATGTTGTATATTCTTGACTTAATTTTACTGGCACAGGCAAGTTCTCCATTTTATCCCTAGCCAGCCTCTTGCTTAATACCTTTCTCAATAGAATCACTACACTTAGAAACTGCAATATGGCTGAATAGGGCAAGAGGTGTTTTGAGGACAATTATATTGATCATCCAGTTTGAAAAGGATCCTCCAATCAGAGCCGTTCCTTTGGGTGGGGGGGAGGGGGAACTGGAGCAACAGCCTCAGGTCCTGCACTTTGAGGGACCCTGTGGACAGTGCTGTACAGGCCCCACCGAGGGCACCACCACTCTGTGCGGCCACTGCATGCTGCCAGCTTCACGCTCCGACTACTCATTCTCCCCCCACATGCCGCTCCATGCTCTAGCTGCTCACCACCCCACACCCGGAAAGTTACTTTGAGACATTTTGAGGATGACTTCTTTATAGAGCACAGCTAAAATTTAATGCAACAGCATTAATAATTAAAGCTTCAAAAAAGTAACATCAATGACAAAAATCATATTTAAGGATGAATACTAAGCTTTAAAATTCCCACTCTGGAAAGACTAGACAGCTACTTGCAATTTGTGACATATCCCTGTTATATTGTAAAAGTCCTTCCTGCTGAGGAAGGACTGAGTTTAAAGTGAATGAGAGGAGAAATGTGGAATTTACCAACTTACTCATTATGGATTTGCTTTCTGTCCTGAGCTGAAAATTTCCCATTACAAAACATACGAAACATACTTCTTTTGAGCTGCCATAGGGCTGTCATGATTTCAGCAAACTAGGAGCACTCTTCAGTTACGTAATAGTAATTTGTGATGACTTCAGTGAAAATGAAAGGAGGCTGAGGAATACAAACATAGAAAAATCAAGATCAGCTGCCATAAGGCATATGGTTCTGAGGTGATAGTTTTGAAGTCATTCTAAATTCTAACTCCTCTGTCTGAGTAATAGGAAATGCTGTTCTCAGTAAAAAAGGAGGCAACGTTTAAGGCAGATCAATCATGCACACTTGTTATCAATGTTAATTTCACTGTCAGGCCACACAGATGCTTCCTCTTTAAGATGACTGTATGATCTTTCCAATACTTTTTTCTGATGCCAACCCAGACTGAGATCCTTTGCATGCAATCTGAATTTCTTGCCAAATAATTGTTCAGCATCTATGTATTTCAGTGCTATAAATCTCATCCAACAGGTTGATGAACTGGAGAGTCACAGGATCATAGGGAACAGCTAGCCCTTCTCAGAGGCCACTTAGTCCAATCTCCTGCCAGAGGCAGCATCATGCCTATTCAAACCATCCTATACAAACCCACTGTCTAACCTATTAGTAAAACTACACAGTCAACACTGACACCCTAACCTGTCACAGATAAGGCAGGGGGACAATGTAGGCTGGGGCAGGCAAAATATGGCCCTCAGGCCAGATCTTGCCCACTAGGGCACTTTCATCCAGCTCATGGTGCCCACCAGCTAGTTGAATCCCACACAGCCCTTCTGCCCACAAGGGTGGGAGTTAGCCACCCATGTATACACACCACACAACATACCATATTGCACCTCGCTCCCACCCATGTGGGTAGAAGGGCCTTGCCCAACCAGCATGCAGCTTGCAGGTGGGGCTGCTGCTGCCACCACTACAGCCACCTTGGGATCTGGTCCGCTTCCCCGGCATCCCATTCACTCCAGGCACCAGGTAGGGAAGCGGCAGGGGGGAGGAAAGGAGGAGCTGCAACTGGGTGGGAGAGTGGAGTGTGTGGCTGGGGCTGGTGGCAGCAGAAAACCCATGCCCAAGGGGGTGGTGGCAGCATGGAGCTTGGGTGGGCAGGATGTGGGTGTGAGGGAGAGTTCAGGGGGATGTGGGGTGTCCCCCACATGCCCCCCATTGTACACAGCCCTTGCAGCCTGTGGTGGCAGTAGCAGGCAGGGGTGCTTGTGCCTGCAGCCAGCACTGTACATAGGGTGAGGGGCACAGCCCAGTGGCCTACCTCTGTAACCACTGCGCACATGCAGCCCTGCACTCATGCAGCACTAGGGGGGAAGCTCCACACACTGGAACCTGCTGCCTTCCCCATCCCCTCCCTGCCATGTAGGCCTTGGATATGGCAGGGCACTGTTGGTGTCTGCCACTTTAAGGTCTGGAGCAGGCAGCAGCCAGGTGCTTGAGTACAGTGGCCATTTTGAGACCCAGGATATATATAGGGTGAAGCAGCAGTTTGCTGCTGGCCACCATGAGAGGGATATCAGTTGGCAGAGCTGAGGCTCACAACATCTTGGAGGTATACGGGCTGAGGCTAATTAAAATATTTTATAGTAGGTATTTGACTTTTAGTGAATGATTTGGTTCCCCCTCCCTCCCAATTCTAAGATGGCAACCCCCTCTCCACCCCCTCCCAAAATGAGCATTTCCAGGGGGCAAGGGGAGGGACTTCTGGTAGCAAATATCAGGGGTTAGGGATGGGACTTCTGGTCCCAAGATGGCAACCAGAGGGTGGGGCAACTGTGAAGCTACCTATGCGGTTCTTGAAAGCTCACCAAACCTCATTAAGCAGCCCTCCACCCAAAATAATTGCCCCCTGATGTAGGCCAATGTCCTGCTGCTGTGAGAGTTGTTAAAATATGTTTGAGAGATCCAAGGAAGAGGGCCACACTCCCAGCTGCAGAGGAATGTAAACCTCCCTATAGTCTGTAACAATCTGACCATGGGGGAAAATTCCTTCTTGACCCCCAAATATGGTGAGCGGTCTGACCCTGAGTAGAAACGGAAGACCCTCTAGACAGAAACCTCAGCAGGAGCATTAGCGGACCCCAGTCAAAATCCCTTTCCTTGGTTACACCTAACACTCAATTGCTCCAGAGCTGTGCATTTTTCCTTACTAAATATTTTGATTAAAGGAAACTTCAATCTAAAATGATACTTTTTGAACTGTAATTAAAAGCTTGTTGTGCATGGTAGAAAAAGGGCAAAAGTACTCAGTTCTTTCAGTTGAAGGACTTACCTACAGTTCAAAAACAGAATTGATAATTCATTACCAACACAGCTTTAACATTATGGGAGTGAAAGATGAGATAATTTCCAGCACAGTGCCTAGATCCAAGGACTGTGTGTGGGGAAACAAAGTTAAGGTCAGAACAAGAAAACTTGCAGCTATCTCCATAGCTGCTGTTGCAGCTCATAGTTTAGATTAAAGACTGTCTCTGCTCCTCATGCCCAGTTCCTAAACTCCAGTTCTGTGAAGCACTAAATCTCTGTTAGCCTATTTAGAGAAATGCAGAAAGGAAGACTTCTGGGAGTGGCCTACAAGACCCACGTTCCTTTTGTTTAAAATTGGTATCTAACCTTATGGATGGAGGGAGAACTTCAGAAATTTTGAACTGAGCATAAACTCATTCAGTGATGCCTTCCTGAGTGTGCAGACAACCTGAAGCAGTGGCTCTAAAGACATGAATGTAGGACTGGAAGGGGACACTAAGGCCATTGAATCCAGTCCCTTATGTTTGCAGGCAACCTTTTTAGCACTTAACAGTGCTAAAAATCATCTGCTAATACAACAGTCACAAAGCACTTTATGAAAATAGCATGCTGCAATATGCTGCATTTAAAAAAATATATAGGTAAGATAAGGGTACTGCCATTGCAATTACAGAGAACTTATAAGTTAATATAAGTTCACAGGATATTAAGAAGACCATACCCCATGCTACAGAGGAAGGCAAACTGCCACAGTCCTTACCTATCCTTTTTTCCCTCAGGTCTGGTGATCAGTTCCACCCTATGGGCACATCCACATAAGTGTGGACATTTCTTTCCCTGCAGACAAGTAGCAGCAGCACAGCTTGTACTACTGCTACTTGTTCCTGGGGAATATCCTTATCATATGTGTTCTGGCATGCATCCTGGGGGCCTCCTGGGGCTGCAGCCATGGCAGGAACCCTGGCCAGCACCTGGAGCAGAGCTCTGGCTGACCAGGTTCTGTGGATGGTGCAAACTGCTGCCACATACACCACCCGGCTTTTTTTGGTGTAGGGTTTTTTGACCATGGGATCTCCCGGGGTCAAAAAATCCCCCTGCTCTGCAAGGTAGCAATGTAGGGAACGCCTGCATGAGAAATAATACCTTCTAGCCAGTCACCCCAGTCAAAACTCCCAACTTTAACTGTGGCCAGTGTTCAGGGCTTCTGTGGAAGGTGGGGAAAAAATAAAAGGTAATAAAACATTTATGAAATGAGAAAAAAAATCCTTACTTGTCCCTGCAGATGACCAGTAGAAGTCCTGAGAAATGGAATTAGCAGGCTCCTCTCAGAGAGAAAGAGAGAGAGAGAGACTCACTTTCAGTCCTAACATGGGGATTGGAAATGGTTGAATGTGCTGCTTATAGATCCAGCAATATTTTCATTCCATCAGTAACCCTTCTGGGGTTGCAGGAATCTTGCTGGGTTCCTATAGAAGCAATTTAGATTCTTTGCCATCAATACTTTGCTCAGAAGATTATTTCAAAACTTCACTCCTTTGATAAAAATCTTCTATTTCCAGCCTAAATTTGTCCAGTTTATAGCCAATTAGTCTTGTTCTTTACCTTTACATAGGTTTTCTCCTGGCTTGACATTGACCTCCTGAACATATTTATAAAAAAAAGCTGTAGTGTAATGAGGAGTGGGCAAACAGGGCACCAGTCTCAGACACACTTATAGGGCATGCATGAACAGCAGCTACCACTGCTGTCACCCTAGCTTCTGATTAAAAATAACTTCAACTTTTTTTTTTCTAACTTAACAAACGAAGACCTTTTAAACTGTTCTGATCAAATAAGTTCTCTCCCTTGACCATCTTAGTAGTTGTCTTTTTTTCTTGGTTCTGCTGAAATGAATCTTTTTTGAGCTTTGGTGACCAGAACGACAGCCAGTATTCTAAATGGGATCTTACCAGTGCCTGGTAGAGTGATACTAATAGTTCCGTATCTCTATTAAGAATCCCTGCATAGCATTGCCTGGAACATAGTCTTTCTGGACTTTAGGAAGACCTTTGACACTGTCTCTCACCCCATTCTCATAAAAAAACTAAGGGACTGTGGCATCAACACTACACAGTCAAATGGGTCACTAACTGGCTGGAGGGCTGCAGCCAGAGAGTGGTGGTGGATGGGTCATTTTTGACTTGGAGGGATGTGGGCAGTGGGGTTCTTCAGGGCTCGGTCCTCAGGCCCGCGCTGTTCAACATCTTCATCAGCGACTGGGACGAGGGGACAAAAAGTACTCTATTCAAATTCGCAGATGACACTAAGATATGGGGGGAAGTGGGCATGCTTGAAGGGAGGAATAGGCTGCAATCAGACCTAGACAGGTTACAGGGGTGGGTGGATGAGAACAGGATGGGTTTCAACACTGACAAGTGCAAGATGATGCACCTGGGGAGGAAGAACCAGCAGCATACGTACAGGTTGGGGAACTTCTTTCTCATCAGTGTAGAGGCAGAAAAGGATCTTGGAGTCATTATTGATGCTAAGATGAACATGGGCCGGCAGTGTGGGGATGCAGTCAGGAAGGCCAACCACACCTTGTCATGCATCCACAGATGCATCTCCAGCAGGTCCAAGGAGGTGATCCTCCCCCTCTATGCAACACTGGTCAGGCTGCAGTTGGAGTACTGCGCCCAGTTCTGGGCACCACACTTCAAAAGGGATGTGGACAACATGGAAAGGGTTCAGAGGAGGGCCACCCACATGATTGGGGGCAGCAGGGCAGGCCCTATGAGGAGAGGCTACAGGACCTGAACCTGTTCAGCCTCCACAAGAGAAGGCTGAGGGGGGATCTAGTGGCCTGTTACAAACTAGTCAGAGGGGTCCAGTGGGCATTGGGGGAGTCCCTGTTCCCCCGAGCACTACCACGAGTGACTAGAAATAACGGTCACAAGCTGGCAGAGGGTAAATTCAGATTACACATCAGGAGGTGCTACTTCACTGTCAGGGTGGCTAGGATCTGGAACCAACTTCCAAGAGAAGTGGTGCTGGCTCCTACCGTGGAGGTCTCTAAGATAAGGCTTGACAATCACCTTGCTGGGGTCGTTTGACCCCAGTACTCTTTCTTGCCATGGCAGGGGGTCAGACTCAATGATCTGCTCAGGTCCCTTCTGACCCTACCTACTATGAAACTATGAACTGCAATACCCTTTTCAAAGCCATATCACAGTGGTGGCTTATGGTCATATTATGATTGAGCAGTATAGATTCCTTTCTCTCTTCCTCATCTGTCTTCAGTCTGTACACACCCTTCTTTTTCCTTTTTGCATTACAGTTGGTATATTTTAGTCATAGGATGCTTCCTCCCATGTCGATAGATTCCACTAAAGATCTGTCTTGAAGTAGTTGCTTTGTCATGTGCCACTTCTTTCAATATTCTGTCATAGAAATTGCCTGTCTCCTCTTTCTGCCCTATCTTGTGAAAATAATCAATCCAAGTTTTGCTTCTATATCAGATGCAGCATATCAGATAGTAACTTCTATTGTCATGTCCTCCATTCCCATTTGATAACCTATACTTTTCCTCAATTTCATTTTGACTCTTAATGAAGAGCAAGGCAGAGTATTTATTCAGGATTTAAGCTATGCCTAGATTATGTTTTATCTTCACTCATCCTCAGTTTATAGAGACCCCACTTCCCTCCTAGCTCTCTCTCTTTCTGTGACTTTGTGAAGTCTGGGGCCTCATGTGTTGTACAGCCCGTCAGGTGAGTAGCCCTGCCCCTCAACTCTCCTACCATGACTTTAATGTTGATTTATCAAGAGAGGGGTTAAGTGTAGATCTTTGTGGGAGGGCGTCCTGACAAACTGCAGTATTCACGATTGTTTGGGTGCGATGTTCCACGGGGCTCCACCTCCCCTACACCCCGTCCACTCACCAACTGGATGTGATGTTCGTAGAATAGGGATTTCGGCCCCTGCGGGGTTACCTGCAGCTTGCTTTGGGTGGGATTCCCCGTTGGAGTGGGCGCCGATGGCTCTCCTCTCTCTGGCTACGAAGTACGGCCCGCCTTCTCTGGGCTCTTTGATTTCCCTTTTCCTTTTTTTTTTTTCTCAAAAGAAATATTCCCCTGGGGAAGAGTGAGCTGTGGAGCTGTCTTCTTGACCCCAGCCTCTTCAAGAGGGCTCAAATACCTCCTCTGCCCTGCTCCGTCTAGGGAGCTCAAGGGCTTCCCTTGGCTTGCCTTCTGCGGGGAGCTGAAAGGCTTTCCCTGCTCAGCCTCCTGCAGGGGGCTCAGAAGATTCCCTGGTGTGGCATGCAGGAGCTGCCCTGGCTGTGCCACTCCTCTTCCACACTGGAGCCTCAGCAGCCCTAGCGTGCTGTGTACCAGCGTTTTCTCTCTGCGGCTCCCCCACCCTGGTTCTGGCAGGGCTTTTAAACTTTCCCGTGGCGGCCGTACTAGCCACTGAGATTGGTCCAGCTGTTCCCCACATGGGAAACAGCTGATTAAACAGCCAGCATAATGCTGGCTTGTGCAGCTGTGGCCGCAGTCCCGGCTCCTGTGCTGGCTGCCTGGCAGGGGGTAAATCACCCCTGCCGGGGGTCTGTTTCCGGGGTTTGGGGCCCATGGGGAGTACTCTCTCCCCTTTGGGAGCCTGTGGTGGCACCTTGCTGCCACAGACTGAAGATGCATTTGATGTTTGTTTGTCTCTAACTTTTTTACAAATTCTAACTCAGCTAATGCTGTGACCATTGTCACTTTAATCCTGCATATTTAACT
The DNA here is from genome assembly GCF_052110815.1 of Crocodylus siamensis. NCBI lineage: Eukaryota > Metazoa > Chordata > Crocodylia > Crocodylidae > Crocodylus > Crocodylus siamensis. The sequence continues at coordinate 177,488,926 of NC_143398.1, read as the reverse complement.
ATACAAGGTCAAAAAGATATCCCTCCTTTTTCCATTTCAAGTATGTTCTCTGTACATTTTATGATTAATTAGCATATTTGTTCATGCATGTAGGTCTGTGGCCCGTCTCAACCATATTTTCCTTCTTGCTTGGGTTGCAAGCGCCTGATGGCATATGTACTTCTATCTTAAAGTAATTCTAAGATTCCTTATTATGTATGCCCTTTAATTCTCAAATCTGACTCCATAATTCTCTTGGATTAGACTTTCTGAAGTCCAAAACCCATGCTATAGAACATCTGAAACAAGTAAATCAACTCACGATTTGTCGACCCTTAACTGTCTATCACCAGTCCTGCCATAAGTTCCTTGCTGTTTTCAAGAGCTAGATATAAGATAGCATTTCCTCTCATTAGTACATTGACTATTTGATCAAGAAATCTATCAGCTAACTCATCCAAAAATAACTGTGCCCTATTGTTGTTGGTAGCATTTGTCATCCAATCTCTATCAGGCAAATTAAAGTGGGGGTGAGGGGATTATGTTTCATCTACTTTTCCCATGCTGCTAAGTATGGAGGGGTTCTGGTATGGAAAAGTGGGAAACCAGTGCTCCAGGATCACATGTACTGTCAAGAAGGGAACCCCCAAACAACCAAGAACTGGGAGAACTGGTTATAGAACTGATTGTTCTAGAAAAGTATGGGAAGTAATACAATAAGAGCTGGTCAGGAATTTTCCAATATAATGATTTTTTTAAATCAGAAAATGCTAATTCATTTAAATAAAAAAGATTTCTTGTTCCAGTTTTGTTGGAACTTTGATTGGGAAAGATTTGTCAGCTCAAAATTGGAGAGAATAACCTATCCCATAATTGCTAAAAACCCCGTGGTTGGGAGACTAAAGTTGTTGACTCCCCCCTGTTTGATTTGGACTTAATCTTTCCATGAATAGGTGAGTACCCTTAGCAACAGCCTATTGGCTAGTTAGGCATAGGCATAGGCATATCCTATTTTTAATGATAATCTTAGAAAGGTCTTGAATCTATACCAATTAAAAATGGGAACATATTAGAAGTCTTGGAAAATTTTATGGGATGGGAAAATGGTTTTCTTTCCATCACAAACTGGGAAAAGTACTTTTGAATCTTTAAAGTATAGGTGGCTGATTTCCTTGTTCCTGTGTATCAGCACATCTGAAGCAGTTCTTCTCATTAATCCAAAAGAAGCATTTTCCCAGGGGACAGAGGGCTACTTTCTTAGAAGCTTTTCATTTAAAGCAAAGGACAGTGATGCAAATGGATTTTGTCTGAAGAGCTATAAAATGGATCAGTGCTTGTATTGTCAGTGCCAGTTGTTGGAGTCACCTCTCTCAGTGACCCTGAACTGCTGCGGTTAAATAGCTTTCTGTCAAACACCTCCTAGAAGTTAGTCTCACAAGTGTAAACACTGACCTGAATTTCCCTTCATTTTTTTTCTAACTACTGGCTCACTGCCTGAGGGGATCATGCAGAGACTCATGGGAAATAGCTGATCACTATTCATTACACAACTGCCCTTTGAAGAATTATCACTTATGTGAAAAAGTCTTAAAAATCCATCTTCAGGGAATTGTAGCCATGTAAACTGGCTCTGAGTATGGTCTATCATAGGTGCATCACCAGAACTAACAAATGCCTGAACTGCAAACCTCAGTCACTGGGAAATTTCTCCAGTTGGAAGAAAGCTCTGATGGAGCAGAGCAAAGCCATGGTCTCAGTATGATAACCAGGATGGTAAGATGAGCTGCTCACTATAAATAAATTAAACATTTAAGGTAGAAAAAGAGTTTGTTCCCTATCATAATGCATAGACTTTGGTGCAAAATCAGAAATATTTTGGAGTAAAGCTACCAGTGTTGGTAATGTATCACCCTGAGGCAGTGCCTTCCTCATGATGCATGTGCGAGGGTTTCTGTGGTGGGTGAAACCTGTGCATCTCTGGAAAGTGTCTTCTTTCCCTGTCTGTCAGACGTAAGTGATTGAAGAAGTCCATGCTGAAGCAGGGCATTGAATACTGTGCTCCTAAATCTAAAGCCAGTCATTTAATTGGATGTGCATGTTTTTACTTGAGTATGGAAAGCATATCTGCAAGTCGCATGGAATTCATCATGAGCTGCCAAACCCTCCCAAGACTATGGGGTAAATGCTCTAGCAGCTAGCCTAGTCTGGGATTTCCACATTTGTGTGACTACATTGTAGCTGGCACTTGAGCTCGTCAGTTTAGCTTGACTAACTCTATGAGCTGCACTCACGTTTTAGATGGTAGTATAGACATAAACTCTGAGATCTTTGACCCAATGTAGGGAACAGATTCCAGGTCTGGGTGAAGAGTGGGTATATACCACTGAAAGTATGAAGGCTGGGGTTTTATACTGATTTCCTCATAGCAAAGCATGCTGGCAAGTAAATAAGACTGAGCACTTCGTAATGTTGGCGTTTTTAGCTTTTGTATATTTGGAGAAATAGTAACAGGTGAAAGGACTTTTGGAATGGTCTTCAGCAGAGTATGGCTGTGAAGCAATACAGACACGCTTCAGTCCTGGAGTAAATTGTTATGCGTGTGTAGGAGAGAACTTCAGCCCCCAGTATTCCTTCATTTGTGTGCACAGGTTGTTGATAAATTAGCACTAGTGGAACAGGATTTTAGTTTTTATGATGCTAGTCCAAAGCTGTTCTTCTGGCGAGCAAGTTTGTAGGCTTCATGTAGGACAGACAGCTGGTGGTGATCAGGCTCAGGTTTCCTTGTCCTCATCATCCCTTTCTTATCTTCTGTTTAAAATGCAAAATTTGGTCATCTAGAAGATATCCCAAGTATAGCTTATGTATTGCTTTTTTGTTGGGGCAGGGGAAGGAGAGGAGAGAAGTGGCTGAGGTTAATTACGATGACATGACATGGCTGTTTGCTAAATGGGTGGCCATGTTTGTGGTTCCATCCCTGATAGAAGAAAGAGGAATACCAATGAGGAACCAATTTAGAACTATTGCTTCTCTAAACAAAAAGGCAGTATCAGTGTCTTAAAAATAAACTTTTATGTTTTCTTCCATAGGAGGCAGCTTTTACATTTCCATCCTTGGCATTTTTATCCTTTTCCATTATTAATTTTGTTTAATACTGCTGTAGTTTTATCTCCTTGCAGCTCTGCATCCAATTTTTCCTGTATCTCTAATATACCTTAGTAGTAACTGTTGTTTTTGTCATTTCAATTAATTTTGGATAAGACATTAATGTATTTCTGATAATAAATAACTTCTAAAGCCATAACCTAAGTAACATGTAAATCTAATTATCTCCTAGTTAATTTATAATATGGGATTATAGCAAGAGGAGAATCTTTTGCAATAAAGGAAGACTAAAGAGATTGTATGAAAATGGCTTTTGTTTATGATTTAGCTAGTTTCTATAAAGGAATTCATTTTTTCTATTGCTAAGAAGATAAAGACTTTGCTTTTCTCAGCAGATAACTGAAATAAATAATGTGGTTCATCTGGATAATTTCCTTAGCCTGGAATGTATTTGAATGGTACACCATTTTAAAGTCTCTGCTCTGCTGAAGATGTGGTCCTATAAGAAGGGTGAAGGGTTTCTATGAATTCAGACCATTATCTGCATACTCATATACAAGTATCACAGAAAAAGATTTATTCAACTTAGAAATTAATCAGGGCCATAATTAAACCTTGATTGCAATAAATCCTCACGTCATGAATCTCTGCTTCATAAATATCAGTGGCTTAGTGGTAGGAATAAAAATGAAAAATGAGGTTTTGGCTATGCAGTTATACTTGCTGCTGTACAATTTATTGATATGGAATGCCTTTTTATGGCTTCTTTCCTATGCTTCCCTCATCAGGCTGTCAAACCTGCTCCCACAGTCACTTTTCCCAGCTGGCTGGCCGAAAGCTGGTAGGGGATGCTGGTCTCAAGGGACGCTTGTACACATGCAAGGGGTTTAGTTCTCCCTAAATTGAGACAGTGGGTTTTTAATTGGTGGGTTTTTAATTGTGTGGATTAAAAACCCACCATTTCAGTTTATGGACTTCCATCACTGTGATGGAGCAGTTAGCTTAAGGCCCCCACCCCCTACTACAGGCAGGCTCTGCCAAAGAAAAAAAAGTGGTGAGAGGCCTGATCCTTTTTTTCTCCCCCAGAGCCTGCCCACCTTTCCTGTGGCTGGGGAGGGAGCTGCAGGTGTGCCCTGAGCTTTGGGGGCCTCTGGTCCTTCTCTTCATGGTGGTGGCACCCACCTGCTGGCAGCCTGCCCAAGTGGTCTCAGGGGGGTGCTGCCACTGCAGAGGGAAGGACTGGCCCCCACCGCAGCTCAGGGGCTGCATGACCCAGTGACAGGTTGTGCAGGCAGGCTCCGCTGAGAAAAAAAAAGAAGAAAAAAGCAGCAAGGGACCTGATATTTTTTTATCTCTTTCCCAGAGCCTGCCCCTGTCTCCTGCAGGTAGGGAGCAAGCTGCTGGTGGGGTGAAAGGCCCCTGAGCTGTGGGGGAGCCCCAGTGCTTCCCTCCACAGTGGCAGCATCCCCTGAGAGGGCCCAAGCAGGGTGCTATCTGTGTGGGTGCTGCCTGGGGGGCAACACAGCCACAGAGGGAAGCACTGGGCCCTCCTGCAGCTCAGGTGATATGGCCATGGGAGATTCATCGATTCACAGATGTTAGGGTTGGAAGGAACCTCAATAGATCATTGAGTCTGACCCCCTGTATAGGCAGGAAAGAGTGCTGGGTTCAGATGACCCCAGCCAGATGCCTATATAAACCTCCTCTTGAAGACCCACAGGGTAGGAGAAAGCACCGCCTCCCTTGGGAGCCCAGATATCAGCAGGCTCCACTGGGGAAAAAAAACCTTATCTTCTGGGGCCACCAGGGTGCAGTGCTAGTTGGGTGGTTGCTGCCCCAGCTTGGAGGCAGCACCTGCCAGATCTAACGGTGCATGGGGTGCTGGGCTTCCAGTGCCCCATGCACCATACCCACTCCCTTCCCGCTGCCTGGGACCACCCGGGAACGGGCTGACTTGCCCCTGGGACCCAGTGGGGAAGGCAGCAGGAAGGTGGCTGGGTGCGCTGGCAGCCAGAGAAGGAGGTGGTCATGGTGCATGGGGCACTGGAAGCCCAGCAAGCCCAAGCTTACCCAAGCATACCTGGGCTTCCAGGTCCTCATGCAGAGTCTCCTCCACCATCTCCAGATGTATAGGCTCTTGTACACATGATGAATAAGCACTGTAATTTGTTACATAGCAAACTAAAATATATGAGACGTGTTTTACTTTGTTATGTAAAAAGTCAGTTAAATTGAAATATGCTGCCGCAGGTGTATACTGTTATGAAATGTATTTGCAATATGCCACTGAATGTGTACACTGTTACGCAATTAAATTGCTAAAAAGGACAATTAAAGCATTAAAACGGGCCATTTTGTCACACGTACAAGGGCCCAAGCCTCCACCAGGGCCTCCACCCCCGTCATGAGAGTGGCTAGCTACAGTCAGCTGGCCCTCCACTTCCCCCATATCAACCCTTGCACAGGAACAAGATGTGTCTGAGCAACAGGGTAACCTGCTTCAAGATTCTCACTGCTCTGTCTGTCTTGCTCCTTGACTTTGCTCTCTATTTGATCTTCCAGCTTCCTGACTCAGTGTGGCCCCTGGACTTGCTCCCTGTTTGATCTTCCATCTTGACTCAGTGCAAGAAGCTGGAGTTCTCTGTTTGATCTCTTGGCTTCCTGACTTTATTCTTGGATTGATGTGGCTTCCTGACCTGGTTTAACCACTTACCCATCCCAACCCTATTTGGTGCCTTGGTTCCGTGAGTGGTCCCTGATCTGGCTGCTCACATCCTGGTGTGACATGCCCGCAGGTGGCTGTGCACATAGTAACAGAAGGGAGGGCATGATTTGCAATGAATAATTTGATGCACTAGTTGTTGGGGTTTTTTTCCTGATCGCAAAAGTAAGTTTGCCAGGGGATGGATACCAAAGCCCTGAGGTAAATAGGGAAATGAGAGACTGGGAGGGAGCACAAGCAGGAGAGGGCAACAGGGGAGGCCTCCTCATCCTTACTGAGAAAGTAGGGCAGTCAGCTAGTTACCTCAGGTGTCTGTACATGAACGCACGGGGCCTGGGAAACAAGAAGGAAGAACTGGAAGTCCTCGCACAATCAAGGAACTATGACATGATTAGTGACGGACTTGGTGGGATAGCTCACTTGACTGGAGTACTGTCAGGGGGGGATACAAACTGTTCAGGAAGGATGGGCACGGGAGAAGAGAGGAGGAGTCGCACTGTATGTGGAAGGGCTGTATGATTGCTCAGAGCTCCAGAAGAAAACTAGAGATAGGTCTGTTGGAAGGCTCGGGTTAAAGTCAGAGGGGAGACCAACAAAGGTGATGTTGTGGGACCCAGCAGCAGCCTGAGCAGGCAGGCTCCCCTGAAGAAAAAAAAAGCGGCGAGCCTGATTTTTTTTTTCCTCCCTAAAGCCTGCCTGCCTGAGCTGTGCAGGGGCCTGGTGCTTCCCTCTGCAGCTGCAGCCCCTCCCCCCCTGCCCCTGGACCACCTAGAGTGGGCGCTGCCAGGGGGACCCCGCGCAGCTCAAGGAGTGCTTGGCCTGCCAGCAGCTCCCCCCCGCCCTGCCGCTGAAGAGCTCCGGGGTCAGGCAGCCCGGCATCAACCCGTGCAGGCAGGCTCCACTGAAGGGGGAAAAAAAAGCAGCAAGTCTGATCTTTTTTCTTTTCTCCCCGGAGCCTCCCTGCCTGCCCAAGCTGTGCAGGGGCCCAGTGCTTTCCTCCAATGCCCTGGGTGCCTGCAGGTGCCACCTGGGAGGGAAGCACCGCCACTGCTATGGAGGGAAGCCCTGCAGCTCAGGTACCGCTTGGCCTGCTGGCAGCTCGCCCTCCCCCCCTGCCACTGGAGAGGCAGGTAAGGATCGGGCCCGACCCTTGTGTACATGCCACAGGGGTTTACTTCACCTTAAATTGAAATTGTGTTTTTAAAAACCCACCACTTCAATTTAGGGAGAATTAAACTGAAGTAATTCCCTCTGTGGCTGTAAGGTAGGAAACTCAAACACCTTGGACATGTTTGATTTTGCTGCATCCCGAAGTCATTTAATGTGCAATACACTGCTGACAGTGTAAACAACCGCACCATTAAAGCAGTGCAAAAGGGCATTTAAGCTGCTTTAACAGCCAATTTTGTGGCATGTACAAAGGAGGGTGGTAAAGCACTGGAACAGGTTTCGTAGAGAGGTGGTGGACTCTCCATCCTTGGAGGTTTTTAAGGCCTGGCTTGACAAAGCCTTGGCTGAAATGATCTAACTGGGGCTTTGAGCAGGGGGTTGTACTAGATGACCTCCTGAGCCAACCAAATTTTCTACGATTCTTTGATTCTATGAAAATACCAGGCAGCACATTGTGCTTCCTAGAGTGTCCTTTTTGTTTGATATTTGAAGTGCTTTTGTGTTATGACTTGCTTATGAATGCTGAAACTCAGCTGGCGAGTATTTGGGTACTGCTGACCTTGTATTGTATACTTGTGATTCCAGGTATACATACTTCTACACACAAATGTACATCTACATACAAATTTGTGGAAACCTGTGTTTCCATAATATTGGCTTTTACTTCTGAAATATGAAAATTGGCTGTTCAGTTTCCACCATTTTTCCCTAATGAAACTTAATACAAGAAAACATAAAATGGTAAATATTTAAGCAGCAGCTTTATAGTTTCTGATTTACTGATGGTGCATTATGTTAAATGTTGCCAACACCCAAGATTTGATTATGATGTCTAATATTTGGTTCCTCTCTTAAGGTTTCATCCTTTAACCAGAAAGCCAATAAACCCCAGCATGTCCTATTTCTAAAATCTCATGACTTCAAAGCCTTATACATGTTGTTTAAATGCTTAGCACTTGCTGTTCTGTGGTAAACTCTACAGCTGCAAACAGTGACTTGAAAAACTATGTTAAAGGCAATTGCAGAATATGGAACAGGTACTCTAAGATTTTTAGAAATTCTCAAACAAATACATTAATTGCTAACTCATCGAAATGAGGAGAAATGGATGAATAATGCATCCAATACTTCAGGAATATTATTTGATTTTCTAAATGAACTCAATTCAGCCATGTTAATGTAGCTCTCATGTTTATTTTATGTCAATGCAGTCTGATTGCATTTTACTAGTGTAAATGCTCTTGGGATATCCAAGTTTGCATGCTTATTACTTAAAGAAGATGAATGTTAATCACTCTTTCTTGTCATTAGCATAGAAATTTGATTGCAGTGGCTGAACTTCAGTCAGGGAAAAGAAACCATGCTCCATGATTCATGTAACCAGTTGCAATCATACATAGTTGCTGTTCAAATTTGAAATAACAATCTGTAGATTTGTTGATTATACTTGACAAAATAGAGATCTCTCCATGGAAATACTGTAAAAAGTGGCAAAATTAAAGACTAATCATTTCAAAATACTCACTTATATCTGCTCAGAGCAAAGATACTAAAGTTATTTGATAGACTATGTTTACATATTCAATTAATAGTACTGTTGCATCCTACACATTAATGGAGTAAACATTACAGTGAAGTAGGAAAGAATCCTCCTCATTTTGCAGAAGGGGAACTGAGGACAAAGTTACACAAGGAAAAAGAAAAATTGGGGATTTTCTTAAATCGGAGAAAACCAGGATCCCTGATGAAGATAAGCAGGTTATTAAATACTAGCCCACTAATGAGTGACTAGGTTCTTTCAACAGCCCCTACTGTGTACAAATACCCACCTTAGATCCTGATGTAATTTACACTGGTGTACGTAAGTTACACTGGTGCAAATATAGCTTATGGCCAGGTTGTAAAGATAATTTGTAGGCAAAACGAAACCTCTTTCAAGACTTTAGGTTAGAGCGTGTCTACAGCTGCTAATTTGAAAACCGTTGGCAAGTTTTCAATCTTTCAGTTTGTTAAGGTGTGACTTGACTCAGATCTCCTGATCCTACTTCTTCCAAGTCTTGTGATATATTACCTAGGAGCAATTCCTGAACTTATTGCCATCTCTACAAACAGCGTAGTCAGTATTCAGTTTAAGTGCTGGCTGCTTGCAGAATACTGGCACTCAGCATGTTAAGGGAGTGTCCATGGAAGATAAATATCTGTCTTTATGTCTTAGGGCACTGGATCTCGACCTTCCTAGACTTCAGGCACCCATCCATAACTTTTGTGAATTGAATGGCACCCTGTTTCAAATACCAGTGTATTTGTTACAATCTTAACCTCCTCACAAAGGTGCTAGGAGGTAGAGTGGGAATGGTTGGAAGGGGGAAAGAAGAGGAGAAGGAGCACGGCTAGGCAGGGATGAGCTTGCAATTACCTCTTCAAGCCCTGTTACACACTTCAAAGGATCTCACAGCACCCAGGGTGCCCTGTAACCCCGGTTGAGAATCTGTTTTAGGACAGAGGTGTCAAACTTAAATGAGTGTCACAGGGATGGTCCATAGGCCAGATTGGGCTCCAAAACCTATCCCCCATCCCTGATTCCAGGTTCAGCACCCACAGAGCCTACTCTGGGATCCATGCTACATGCGGTGCCTACCCCAGCCAGTCTGAGATCTGCACCATACACAAAGTTCCAGCTCCCCACGCTGGTCTGGGACCTGCACCACACATGGTGCTCGCTCCAAACAATACACACATCTGTGCTGCATTTAGCACCCACTCCAGCCATTCTGGGACCCACGCTGCATGTAGTGCCCAGATGCAGCATGGGTCATGGACCAGCTGGAGCTAGCACTTGATGTGGCGCAGTCCCAGAGCCATGGAGTGGGTGAGGGAGAGTGCTAAGTGTGACGTGGACCAGCCAGAATGGGCAAGTCACAGAGTACAGATCCCTGAGCAGGTACTGTGTGCAGCATGTGTCCTTGGTCCTGCCTGTGGGATGCACTCCACATGGGTCAACTTGGACTGCCTAGGTGCAGCACCACGGGCCCGGTGATGGGACTCCGTGGGCCTTAGGGGACTGGATGCATCATTAAATTTGTTACTTAGTAAGTTGGACTGCTTAATAAACACAGTAAAAATATATTAATAAAATATTTAGACACTTATTTTTAAAGTAATGAAAATCTAAAGTTAGGATCCTAGAACTGCATTTTGATGTCTAGTGACTTACTTTGGAAAAGCTCTAAACTCTCATGTACTACAGTGAATTTCTGCTCTTATGTCAACAGAGGTCATGTATTTTGTATGGAAAATATATGTGTTATATAGAGAGGGTGCAGATCTTATGACAGTTTGATCATGGACCGCTCAACACTTCTTCTGCCCTGTAATTCATTTCCCTAGGATATATACTAACACTTAGAATTTCTGAGCAATTTCAAACAGTCACCATGGTTAAAAAAAGCTGTTTGTCACAGAGTTTCCATTTCCTCCCCAAAAAAACTACATACCCCTTGAGGCAGAAGACCAATAGAATAAAAGACTAATGGGTACTGAAACAGTGGCTGTTTTGCTCTAAATAAATCATTTTGAAGCACGCTATCTGATGAGATGATGATAGGAAGTTCCTTGGTCAAAAGTCCTCAGGATTTTACCTTTAATGGTACTTTTGCCTTTTTCCATTTCTATTTCTCTTTTGGTCTTCAGCAAATCTGGAAAATCCCAAAACTTTTGTTTCCTTTGTTTTGGAAAACATTGTGGTTAGCGTCAAAAGGTGATGTGTTTTCAGCCTCAATAGGCTGTGTCCACACAAGTGCAGCCATGTGGTATATAGTGCTGCAGGCAGGTCTGTGGTGCTACATACTGCACATTGTGGGGTAGTGGCTCCGAGATGGCCACTGTCCCCCTGCGCCGAGACTGCTTCCCGGAGCTCAAAGGTTTCTCACCTCCGGGCTGTACGTGCCTAACTCGCCTGCCATGACTTTGATGGTAATCTGGTCCAGTGTTATTGTCCGGCATGTGCCAGTCCAGAAGTGGGACTCCTTGAGTTCATGGGGTCCCGCGTTGATGAGGGCTCCACCACCCCTACACCCTCGCCCGTTCCGCCGGGTCATGGCCACCGATTTCGGCCGGCCACGTAGTACTGTCTTTCTTTCTCTTCCTCTTTCAGGTTAATCCACAACAAAATGCAAAAATCAACTCTAACACAATTCCAGTCAGGGGCTCTCCAGAGCTCGGATTCCCACCCTGATCCTCAGCAGTGGTTCCCCGCTCTTGCCTTGTACACAGTGGACAGAACCCCTTTCCTCAACTCTAAGTGGGTTCTTCAGCCCTCCCTGGGGCTCCTTGAGACCGCTCAGTCCTTCACTACCGTAGCTGTGAACTCGCAGGCTGAGCTGCCCCCTTATTAAGGGCTTTACGGTAGATAGGTTTGCCAGGTGCCGATCGCTCCCGACCGCCTTGTTAAGTCCTTCCTCTCACTGGGCTCTCCACCCGGGTTCATAAACTCCGCAGGGGCTTACCCTTTCTCCAGAAGGTGCGGCCGCGGTTCAGGACAGCACGCATCTGCCCCGATGAGCTCCTGCTGGAGTCCGTCTCCCTGCTGGGCTCTTCCGGTTCCGCCCGAGCTTTGCCTAGCACCGGCGTCTCCTATATACCGGTCCCCTCGGTCCGGGCCCCTACTACCTCCGTACACCTACAAGAGGTATGTTCACGCCCCGTGCTCTGGGTCTGAGAGAGGGGCTGTACCACGCCTGCGCCGGGGAAAGGAGTTTCGGAGCCCGACGGCTCCTTCTCTCCCTCACACACATGCTGGTGTTTTCTGTGATGCAAGGTAGCAGCACCGGAGAGGGGGGAGACTCTGGGGTCAACCCCCCCCCCCAAAAAAAGGGTGGTGCATGCAGGGACACTGTACACTACCCAAAACCAGAGCCTGGCTGGTTGGATCCACACTCCAGCTGCCAGCCAGGCTCCAAGTGGCAGGATCACTGCTGCTGCAGCCCCAGGATGACCCCAGGACCTCAATTCAAACTGCTGGAGTCAGCCTCCCCTATCTCACCTGGGGTAACCTGCTGTGCACCAGACTGCGCATGGCATAGGCATTTCCCATGGACAATAGCAGTGGCAAAAGATGTGCTCCTGCTAAGTGTTCCCTGGGAACCAAATGTCTATGCTTCAGTGGACGCAGCCATGAAGTTAGAATTAATGGCCAATTTCACACACACCATCACTTAGTAAATTGGGCCGCTCCTTGGGAAACAACAGAATAACTTTAAAAATGTGCCAATATCTAACTTACCAGAGTCACCTGAAGGCTGCCCACATTGTACCAATGACAATTTTTCAACAAAGGACAGCATGAAGCTTGTCAGAATGTAATGTGGTGTTTTGAAGACTGGCTGACTGCTTTTGATTTACTAGGGGTGGGAAGTAAAGGTTTTCCATGTTTCCTAATGGCTGTACAATGTTATCAAAGTTTTGTTTGTTCTAATGTGTTTCCTATTGCTTCATGTTCAAAGTCCAGTTCCTCAAAGGCACACAAGCCTGATCCAAAATCTGCATATTAAGAGGGGCCCAGTGACATCAGCAAGCTTTATATAAGGCCCAAGAATCCTTATATCTGGCTTTGAACAAGAAAGAAGTATAGTACAGCCTCATAATGAATTGCTGTGAGACTGGGAGCAAAGGTCTCTAAGGCCAGGTACAGACATCATATTTTTACGAGTAGAAGTGATCAGAAACTGGTCTATACCCATAACAGAACAGAATTTTGGGACCCTCAGACTGGTTTAAAAATAGTGAAACCTGGTCTAAGATTTGAGCTGTCCTTCCCCCCCCCACCACCACCACCAAAGAGCAAATATGTGTTCTGTTTCCTACTGATCTGAATGAATCCACTTACAGAAAACTGCATAACTTAGATTGTTTCCACCTCGGGCTTTCTGAATGTCTGTATGTAGCCTAAAACAGGACATTTACTACAGTAGGGATAGTTAATTTCCCACATCATACTACTGAAAAAAATCAGTTTTCGTTGTTGGGATTGTTAAAGGCAGGGGGTTGCTATAAACAGAGTTTGTTATAATAACGTTCTTTTGTACTCTTGTATCTACTGGTTAAACTAAATATAAGGTATGCTTCCAGGTGGTTAATGGGGAAATTACCGTGGAAAACAGTAAAAGCAAAACATTGTGAGATTTGCCAGTAGTATCTCTCCACAAAACTACTGCACCCATAAAAAAAAGTCCTTTTTTTAGTAATTAGTCAGTTTTCTTTTCATAAACTAACATAATTAACTTTTTGCATGTAATCTAGACTACAAGAAAATAAAAGAAGAACAGTTGCTCTAAATGTCTAGAATAGCATTTAGACTGTTCTCAGAAGTGTAAACATGCAGTAATGCCATATGATTTACATTTTTAATGAAAATGTATTTTGTAATTATCTAAATTTCTCTCATAAAGAGAAAATATTGTTCTCTCAATTGTCTTGGAACAGGCTAGACTTGATTGCTTGGAGTGAAAATGACCTGAAAATTGTTATCTAACTGAGAACTATTAAGTTCCTTAATTTGCTCTTTTCTTAAATGGTGCATATCTGGTTTGTGTAGAATTGAAATCGGATACCAAAAACTCCCTAGAGGTGTTAGCATCTGGACCCTGATGGTAAAGGAGCCAGTGCAGAACACGCAAATTGCCTTAAATATATATATATTTTTTCTTTCAAGTTTCAGAAGACTGAATGATTTCCTGTAACATTCTGTCTTAGTCTTTTCTTTCTAAGTGATTTGTTTAGGTGCTCATATAAAATTTCAGTCAGCTTTGAAAATTAAAACACTTCTTGACAGCTTTCTAGTATTTTCCAAATCTTGTTAGGTTGGAAATGCCATACAGATAGTGAAGACATACTGTGAGTTTTCAGTCTCCAGTACCAGCTGTATCTAAGAAGTAAGTAGTTAAGCAATCCACAGAAGGGTCAGGTTTTTAAAAAATGCAGTGTGTTTGCTTAGCTCTGCTTTCACAGCAGTCAGTGCAACTCCCAGTGACTTGAAAGGAAGTGGAATTAGTGTGAAACACTTTGTGAAGCTTGAAAAATGTCAAAAGTTTTAACTGTTTTCAGTCCCTAAGTATGCGGGAACTTCTTGGTAAACTGTTTGTTCGGGTTGCATCCTATCATGAAAAGGGTTGTGTGATAACTTTAAATTTTGGTTCAGATTTCAATCACTTTTCCAAATTCTGGTGTGGTTAAATCCATAAGGCTAGTTTCATGCTATTTGTGGTTTATAGGGAACATCTTAAGGACTCTCAAGCATACTTCTCTTAGAAATCCTAAGCTCCTAAGACTTTGAGTTAGGAAAAAAAATAAGACTTATCTAAATTTCTGAACTAAATCTACATTGAATTTTTCAAAACTTGTTTTTTTGCTCTGTAATGTTTTAGATCGGGGGTTGCCAACCCCTGAAATGCTTGGCATGCCACAGCTGATCTGGGCTCTGAGAAGCTGCAGCTGGCAGTGAGCAGACTGCAAACAGCTGCACTGGCTCCTTGGGGGCAGAGGCCATAGGTGCACCTTGGGGCACAGGGCAGAGAAGTGGCCTGGGATAGCGCAACCTCAGCCCCTCCCCGATCATCTGCCCAGAGGTGTGCACGCGTCTGCCTCCAGCAACAAGGATCAGGCCTCTGGTATGCCAAGTAGAGGCATAGGTCCAGGTTGGGGTATTTTTGGCTCTCCAGCCAAAAACATTGCCAACCCCTGTTTTAGATCAAGCCTGTCCAATTCATGGTCCACAGGCTACATAAGGCCCACAAGTGGCTAATCTGTAGTGCCTGAGGCTCCCACCCAGCCATTGCTTCCTCTTGTCCTGGCTGCAGTAGCAGCCAGGGGCTCTCAGCTTCCCTTCTTGCTTCTGCTTTTTGCACTTGTCCCAGAGCGTGGTGTGGCACACAGGAACCCACACCTGGTGAGTTGTGGGGGCACAGTAGTAGAGCAGTTGTGGGGGGTCTGCTCATGTGCCTTGAGCAGTGGTGGTGGGGACTGCTCATGCATGCCAAGAAATTGGGAGGAGTATGAGGGTGGAGAAGGGCCCACCCAGAGTGTCCTTTTGGGTCATACTTGTGGTTCATGCAGCATAGCATCTGCCATGGTGCAGCCCACCTGGGGTGCAGCCTCTGGCCACTGAAAAGTTGTACAGCCCCATTTTAAATGCTAGTTTTCTTCTGTCCTAGGTTTGTGTTTTGTCTTTCTTTTCTGTTCAGCTAGGTTCAGTCCATTCCTACTGAGGGTCAGCAACCCTCTCTCTCAAGTTCTTTTCCCTCCCAGACCTAGTTCTTCTGACCCAACTCCGTACTGCCTCTCTCTGAAGTGGAAAGGAATCTATTGTTGTGGTGGCCAAGAGTCCTCAAGCCTGCTCAACTCCTTCCTATCTGGCTAAACATCAGGCTGCTTCTTCCTCACTGACTTTTGCCTCTTCTGCACTGGGGAGAGGTTGTGCTTGGTGGAAGGGAGGGCAGTGTAGGGACAGGCCAAGGAAGAGTGGGAAGAGAGCTCAACTGACTCTAGGGAACTGCAGCCTGGCCAGAGGCAGAGGTGACCTTGCTGGCTTGATGCCACATTACGATTCTATTAATTAAACTGCTGTGGGAATCCTGAGGATTGAGGAAAGGATGGAGGAATATCAGGCGGCTGCTCAAAGCAGTAGCCTCAACCACACTCTCCATCCTATGTTTAAACAAGCCAAAACTTGGGAATTTCACTTATCTACAGTTGGTCTACAATGATACCTATGGACCCATGAGTCAACTTGCAGTTACTTATTTAACCTGAACCCAGAATTGCCTGTGACATGGATCTTGAGCAAAACCAATTTTACTCTAACTGCACATATCTACTGGAGTGCATAATGTGTCTACGGAGACACCGGAGAAATATTTACTGAGTTCATTACAGAGTTAATGAGCCAAACTTTGGATAGATGAAATGTCAAAAGTCCAAGTTTGCTAAGGGAGCCAGAGCTATGCAGAAGACATTTATTTCATTAAATAATTTATTTTTGAACACTGATCAGCAGCTTTCCTACGTCCCTGCTGGAGATGCCTCACTGTAGCTGCTGTAAGACAAGAATCTTCAAAGCATCCCATCGGCTCCTTGGGTAAAATTCTTATTAGATTGGTTTATGGCGATGAGGCTTGACATTTTGATAGCTTTCTGTTATCTGCCTGTACTTTTGCCTTTACCCTAAATACTCAAAGAAGCTATGCTGCTGGTCCAAGAGCTATAGGCTCAGGCTATATGGAGAATGGCTGGGTAGTGACATCAAGGAGGCTCTCTGGCCCTGGCAGATAAGTGTTATGCAGGGGTGAAGATAGAGGCACCCCTCTTGCCACTGAATTATGGGTTTTATTTCTTTGCTCATCATGGCATTTGGCCACACCTTGTGGAAGGAAGGTTAGAAGTTTAACTCCTTAACTTTTCCCATGGCTATCAGGACCCTAGACCTATCCTGGCTCCACCCAGAACTCCCTCCCCTCTTTGTAGAGCTGGTGCCCCACACTGTCAGGACCTGAGAGCTCCCTACCTTCACCCTGTGGGTCCTGCACACCCCACCCACAGCCTCAGGTGTGACTCTGGGTGTTCCTCCCCTGCAACTTTGTCCAGGGTGACAAAGGAGATCACTATGTCTCTGCCTGGTTTTGTAGCAAATCAGGGTAAAGATCCTGGTTTGTAATGCCATATTGCAGCTGTGAGAGGAAATTTGCAAATGGCCTGCCTACAGGGAGATGGTAGCTTCCTGATAAAGAAGGCAGGATGAACATCACAAGTAGGCAGAGATGTGAAAGCCAAGAAAGGGTAAGCTCTCAGAGAGGAAAATGAGATCTAACATCAAAATTAGTTGAGAACAAGGAGGATGGGGATGCAATAGAGGACCTGGCTTTTGTCTAGTAAAAGTTTCAGCCAATGTTTCAGTCCACTATTGTGATCACCAAATCTAAACTCTTGTCTGAACAGGAGGTGTTGATGTTTTGTTCAGATTGCTTTCAAAATGTCTGACAAAGAACGCTGAACCTCTTCTGAGCACCACTTCACTCAAAAAGATAGCATACACACACCATACCATGCATATGACTTGACAGTGGACTGTAACTTGGGTCCATATAACTAGTCTGACTTCCTGTTTGCTTCTTCCACACACTGCATGTGTTTGGCTGACTGGGCTTGGTTTATGCAATCCAGGTATCATTACGGGTTGTTATGTGGCATGTGAAATCTGTCCTGCACACTTGCTATGACTAAGACCTTTACTTTCAAGGCTCTGTCACTTCCAGATGGAGGAAACACAGGATGAATTCAATAAGATCTAAGGGATTTGTTATATGTTGTACTTTGAGCTGCTCAAATGTTGAGTGGAGTTAGTGCTAGCTTGATTTTTGAGGAGTCACACCTTAAGATTAAAAACCTTCTCTGACTGTCCCTGACATGTATAGATGTGACTTGCCACTAGAGGGCTAGTATGCAGGAGCTACAGCTGTGAGTTACCACTATAGGATGGTGTCATGTGTGAGACAGGGTTTGGGAGAGGGTGGGAACATGAAACTGGGAGGTGGAGATTTAATGGGATGTGCCTGAGTAATTAAATGGGAGGTGAAAAGGAAATGGGGGTGGGAGAGGGGTTGTGAATTGAAGGAAGTCAACCACTGAAGGATTACAAAAAGTAAAAAAATAATTGAAAAGAAATAAAGAAGTAAATTAAGTAAATCATGTTTTAATAAACTGGGATTTGGGATTGGGGTGTGTGGGAGGGGGTGCTAGTTATGCTTTCTGAGCTGGGAGGTAGGAGTGATGAGGGAAGGCACTTTGGGGGGAGATACTGCCCCTGCCCCAGGAAGGAAGTCCCAGCTCATGGGGACCCAATCTGGCCCCCTACTTTGTTCCCTGCCCCCACCCTTAGACCCCACTCCTGGACTCATCTGTACCCTGTGACCTGGCTAGCTGGCATGTGCTCTGCAGGCTAGTTGCACAGGGTTGCTATACCCATGGGGGTGGGAAGGTCAAACCCCCAGGGGCAGGGAAGGGAGTTGGCTTGGTGCCAGAATGCCCCCTGGGCATTATAATTCAGAGGATGGAAAGTCTGTCTGCCCAGGAGACTGGGCTGTTGGGATGCTGGAGGACTGCAATTTGGGTGACTCATTTGTAGAGAATGGCCACTTTGTAATGGACCACAAGCTAGGTAATACAGATCAGAGATGCACCTGCCCTGGAGTGGCATAACTTTAAGCTGCCTACAGTGTGCTTCAAACTAGTTTCAGGAGTTAATGTGGGGACAATCTAGGGGTTAAGAACTCTGGGGGCTACCTAAAATTAATGTGTAACAAGGCCCAATGAATACTTGGTAGAAGTAATTATTTCCACTGTATCATAAAAGTGAATGAGATAACTGTAGCTTACAGGTCTTTGCCCTGAGGCTTTTGCAAGCTAAATTACATTTATCAGGCTCCCTGCCCCTGATTCTAATTCATGTGGGGGCTGGGATTTTATGTTGTAACATGCTGGCACTATTATAATACCCTGAAATGTGATCTACCATGTCCCACAGAGGTGTGTACTGGGGGGATGTAATGATTATATTTGTGAGGTATCAGAGTAAACAGCCAGCTGTGTTTCCATAACATGGTAAATTCAAATTAAAAAAAAAACAACAACATGTTGCTGTTGTGACTGTGATTTTGTTGTCTAACCTAGAAGCTATGTCTGTGAAACATGCAGTCTAATCTGGTAGCTGCAGCCAAACAGAAACAATAGCTGCAAGCAGTGAAAATTGCTCTAGTGGTGGCAGTCTAGATAGTTGCCTTGGACAGTTTCTCCCTTTTTCTTCTTGCTAATTTGCAGAAGGCTTTTTCATGTACAAGGTCTCTCTCACCAGCCTAGCTAGCTAAGGTGTACCCATGGTTACTTTTGCAAGAAGACATGAGGGTGATGTTCCTGAGGATTGATGTTATCCATAAAAGTTTCAGGTACTCAGCATGAAGCTTTTTTGCATCTTCTCTTGAGTTCTTTAGTTTACAGGTGTCCAACAAAGACTTATCTGTCTGCATGTAAAAGGTCCCCAGATCAGAAATTTGAGCTCTTGCATTCCTGTCTCCATTCTTATCTATATGCATTTACAACTTAATCTAACGAGCAGCATGTCATTTTGAAAATTTACCCCCAACTCTTACTGAAAGTCCGTTGCACTTAAGTGTTTTTGAAAACTGCAGCCCAAATGAGCCTTGGGTGGCATGAGCATCTGCACTGAAAGAATGGCTGGCACTAATAACTTTGTTTTTGCATGATAAAAGATTACATTCAGGAAACCTCTTTGTTAAGCTGCCATGTATTGGCAAAATAGGTGAATTGAATTGCCACAGAGTTTATAATTTATGTGGTGAGTAAGAGTTGTTATTTCCCCCCATAAATTCTTAGACCTTGGACCAACATCATTACTTAATACAATTATTAAAACCTCAAAGGTTCTCTAATTAAAATGGGCACTTGCCCATTGCAGAACTGGGGATGAGAGAGGGGGAAAGCTGTTTCAAGGAATTGGCTATTGCTCCTGAACGATTTGTCAGCCTCAGTTCCAGAAAGGGTAACAATAATAGTAGACAATGCATTGCTTTAGTTTGCAACAGAAGGCAAGGCTACCCACTGGGACTATTTGCCATCTGAGAATGTCCAGAATACATTAATAGCCTTGCACACCTATTGCCTGCAGCACACCACTTACACATGGGTCAGCATCAGAAAGGTAGATTTAATATCTGCTAGTGGCAGGACACTGTTGGTGCCTGCCACTTTAAGGGCTGAGCCAAGCAGCCAACAGGTGCTTGATTGTGGTGGCCATTTTAGACCTCTGGCCACCTATATAAAGAGAACAGTTCACTGCTGGCAACATCTTGGAGGTAAGGGCTGGAGCTGTAGGGGATGGTTTGGAGGCTCCTGGTCCTGGGCATGACATAAAACTGCACCCTGCCAGGAGTGGGTGGCCTGGTGGGGCTCCCAGTAGCATGGGAGCCTCCAGGAAATGTCAGGCCAGTTACTACCCCGGTGAAAGGCGAGTTGGGGTGCCTTAATAACCCCTCCCACAACCCTCCCACAACCAGGTGGGTTACCCCAGAGAAGGTTCAAGAAGGTAGACCCAAGTTAGAGAGAGGGCTAGATGCTCAGAGACCTGACTTGAAATCCCTCAACTAGTCAATGCTGAGACCAGGACCTGAAGGGTCAAAAGGGCGAGGGGTCCACTGCGAGAGATGCCTAGAACTGAGGGCCTGGGGTTTCTGACTGTCCTTGGAGGTGAGGCCAGGACCTGTGTGGCCAAAGGTCCTGAGGGGGACCACACCTGAAAGGGGGAAGAGTTCAGGGAGCTAGGCAGCCCAGAATGACGTGCAGTAGGTTACCTGAGTGGAGAGATCTTGTAGGGGTCTGGACTGGAGGATTCTGGGGCCCAGTGTGGGGCCAGTGAGGTTAACAGCTGTGAATGCCGTCTGTGAGGCTTGGGCTGTGGCATAGGGAAGGAACGGAGCCACAGATAGTACTCCCTGGCATCGGGGCAATAAATGGGCAGCCTCCTACCTAATTAACATCCTAATTAGATATCAAAGGCATGAAGGCATGGCAGACAAGGAGGCAGCTGGTTGCCCCAGAAACAGGTGGACAGACCATTGGTAGGTCAGCCCTGAGAAGGCTTCCTGTTACACTGCTTATGCTGGCATTTTACATTGGTGAGAATTCTCTGTGCACTAATAATTCTGAAGAATCTGTATGGAGCCAGGATCTGTCCTCTTCTGACCTTTCTATTGATGCAAAGTTTCTAGATTGAGTTTTAGGGAGTTTTGGCTTTACACTAAAGGGAATGACTAGGAGTACACTAACATAACCAGGAGCTGCTTTGGGTTATCGAGATGTCAGAAGAACAGCTCCTGTTTTTGGCATAGGCCCTTGGAAAAGCATTGCCGTATCACTTTAACAGAAAGCTTCCACTAAATTTAAAAAGGATGACAACAAATATTTGCTCCTGGATCAATTCTGTTTAAAGTGCAATGTGTGTAGCCAAGCTGTGACACAGGGAGGTTAGGTACAGTATCCAGGCTCCATTATATAAGGCCAGAACCATATATGCTGGAAACCTGACAAGAAGGCTTTACAGCTTAGAAGAGAAAAGATAAGGGTTATTTTTAGAGAACAGACCATGGAGACCTTACTAATTTTTGCTCTTGTAATGAGTATTTTCTCTTGTTCAGGTAAGTTTTTCAAAACTGAAGGCATATCCACTTTCACTGGAAAGCTGGCTACTTGATGTGTACTTGCTTTTAATGGGACTGTAATATACTTGACTCAGGGCTACCGATGTATGACTACGAACCATCCATCACAGAAAATGCTTTGAATGCCTCCATTGCAAGAGTGAATTTTAGATTGCAAGGACGCAATCTCTTTGGTGTCATCAGGAGCTATGTTAGAAGGGTAAGTGTGGAGTTGGCCAAAAAACATTTCACTGAAATGAGCTTAATGAACAACACCTTTTCAACCAGAAAAATCTTTCTTTTGATTGAAGTTTTCTGGTTTTCATCCAAACTTCTGATTTTGGGAATGTTACTTGAATGCAGTTTTTTTGAAAAACCAAAACTTTGTCATACTTGTAATAAGAAGAAGTTTAAAAGTGGGTGGCGTTCAAGTTTCCTTGAAAAATACTTGGAATTTTCAACCATCACCATGTAATTGCTTTCTATTTCTGGCTCATTTGAATGTTTCTAGTCCAATCTATAATGTTTACTTGATACACTTACCCACCTCCTCCATATCTCCCATCTACAAAGATTAAGTATATTCAGTTTGTGTGCAGTATCAGGGCAGTGATTCCACAGTTCATGTATAGATGTTATGCTCAGTTTAAATCCGCCTTCAGTGCCATATAGTTTCCTCAGATAATTAGTTCTTGTTTCCTAGCATAGATTTTCTTGCATGGAATTTTTTTACATGGAAAAAATGACAGCCCCCCCCTCCTCGGCCCCCAGTGTTCAGAGAAGGTGATGACCTCATTAACAAATTTAAAATGCTTGTGTACGTGGTCAACCACAAAATTATTTTGTCTCTAAATATTAAACTTGGTACATATCTGTACCTGCATGTGGAGCAGTGTGAAGGCTGTGGCTGAATAAATCTCGTATGGCAATCTAGTATTGCCAACCAGAAGGTACTGAAGGCTAAGGGGAAGTACTTCGAAGTGTTCCTGCAGCGCAAGTGTCTACTAGACTGGGAAGAAAAGGAGACAAGACTTTAATAAATATAACAGCAAATATATACAAGCTTCCTGAAGTGGGATATTTCTTTCTAGCAGGTATTACTCAACACTTATACTGGCAACAATAACATAGTTTTATCTTACTGGATGCTTAAATTGTTGTCGGTGCCTAAAGGCTACAGTCAGTTTTGGGACCAGGTGCGTAGGCACCTCACTCAACACTGCATCGTTCTTTTTTTAATCTGGTCATGTTGGAAGTTAATTGTTGCACCGTATGCATTTCATTCATGAACTAAAACAATGAGATGACAGATATTTAAATATCTGCTGGCATGAATCAGTTATCAGAGAGAAGTAGTTAGCTGTGATAATCTGAAGTCGGTCAGAAGAAAGAGTAGATGCACACTTTTATAGACTTACTAAATAAGATTTGAGAGAGAGAGTGATTGAGTTCACAAGCTTTTGTTAATCCAAGTTCATGTCATCAAATGCTGTGAAAAGCTTATGAATCAATTATCAATTATAACATGAACAGCAAGTTGCAGCTGTGGAAACTGTTTGGCAGAGGAAAGCCATGGAAGATTTATTTCAAAGTCAGTTGTTTGCAGTTAAAAAAACCCGAATGGCTTTGATTTATTCTGGTGTGACAATTTTCCTATACATAAGGTTACTCAGTATGCATTTACTGTTACTTACTATTAATCTTTGTTCTTTGTTCTTGATACTCTCTCAAGACAATGCCCACTCAGCTTGGGACGACCTGTTGGTAATGTTAACATCAGACAAGATGTCCACAATTCAACAAACAAAATGGGCCCTCATTGCACCCAGGTTCCCATTAAGGAGAATGGAATGCCTCAAAGTTCACCCTGTACTTGAATGTATTGATCAGATGTTCCTTTTTATAGCAAAGCATTTGAACAAGCAGAGTTCATGCCTAGGCTGTGTTGTTCCAGCTTTGAGCGGTAGGATTGTTCCACACGCAAAATTCAAGGACCAGGGCAGGGAAGGAACAATTTTACTAAGCAATTTGGATTTTGCTATTTTTACTAATTTTACTAAGCAATTTGAAAGAACAGTTTTACTAAGCAATTTGCGCTCTCAAGCAATTTGAGGGAGACTCTAGAGCAGTGGTCTCCAAACTTTTTTGATCGTGCACCTCTGTCAGTAAAAAAATTTTGAGCATGCCCCCCCCAACATATGTATATGTATATTAATAGAAATAGAAGTTCTAATATTTTCTTCCCGCACCCCAATAGATCATCTTGCACACCACCTGGGGCGCACACACCCCACTTTGGAGACCACTGCTCTAGACAGCTAGAGTTCCATGATATGCACTTCTTAGGCCAGAACATGTTATCTGAGGCTTCTATAAATGGGAGCTGTCTGGTTGGAAGACAATGCCATTCACAAAAACAAGACTTGGTGGTGATGGTTTACAAAATGGAGACACAAAAATATCTTGACTCCATGTCAGTGATATTCTGCTCCAAATGGGATACTGACCTAAGAAGGCCTTGATTTTTGCTACAATTTGGCAAAAAAGCAACTGTGTGTTGGTCAGTTATTCTGAATGCTATTGGCTGCTCCTTTGTATGCAGGTTGACCTGCTTGATGGCAACAGCTACAACATAATACTGGATTTCAATATTCAAGAAACCACATGCTCTAAAGATTCAGAGAGAGACCCAGCTACGTGTGACTTCAAAACAGGGCCCTATGCGGTGAGTGCAAGTTTTGTGTCTTTTTAATCAACATTAGTGACAATGATTGACAGTGACATATGCCTAAGCAAATGCTTAACTTGAAGCATTAACCAAATGGTGTTTGAGCACCAGCAACACTGTGGATTTGTTTTTCAGTTAACTGGGAGGGGGTGAGGAGCTGAGGTTTGATCTGAGAGCTGGTGGACTTGGCTTAACTTTGGGTTTAGTCTGTATGTGTTTGGAGACACAGGCTGGCAGTGTAAGTTTCAGAACAAATACTAGAAAGTAATTACCAACATAGTGAAGGTCTAAAAAACTCCTATTTGACTTTTCCTCGTCACATATAACTCAGATGGATGAGAGAAATGTGCCATTCTGATTTTGCACTCAAAAAACCCATCAATATTCAACAATCAGAATTAGGTAATGTGGAGGGAATGGGGAAAATGCTCATAGGCATGGTTCTGGGTCAGATCCACCTTCTGAGATATCTGTAAGCCTCAACACATAACAGGCAGTAATTCTTCAGGATTACATCAAACTGATGACAGGATAATCAAGTCATTTGCTTACTGCATTATCATAATCTCTACTCAGAGAAATGTATTTAGCAGCCTTCTTTCCCCACTTACAGTGCTAGGAGCTCCAAACTAGTTCATGTGCAAAGTTAAGGGAAAAGAGAGATGATTGAACCAAGCAAACATTATTTTGTATTTCCGCTCTGTCAACATAGCTGCCATGCTGAAAGATACTTTTTTAGGAAAAAAAATCCATGGCAGAAGATTCTCTATTACCTTTTGCTTTCAGTGAAGAAAATAATTATAGGTTATAAAATAAGATGTGGTCACTGTGATCTAGTCTCACTTCCCATATGACAGTTTATTGGGCTTCCCTGAGTTACACTCTAAGTCAATCAAATTTTATCTTCTAGAATGCATTTAATCTTGATTTAAAAATTCCCAGTGGTGGACAATCCTCTACAGTTATTAGCAAGCTGTCTAAAGAGTTAATTCCCCTCATTCTTAAAAAAAATTGCGCCTTATTTCTAATTTGAATTTGTTTAACTTCAACCTCCAGGCAGTGGATTTTGATTTATAACTTTTGTCAGCTAGACAGAAATAACCATCCCAAGATTGTTTCAGTCATTGCTACCCAGGAAAGTGTCATAAGTTCTACTGTGCTATAGGATGAGCATAACTGTGGAAAACAATGGCTTGGAGGATAATTACTGTTTATTAAACACCAGTGTTTATTTGATATTGTCCAATCAGCACTAGTCTAGTACAAAAAGCAACTGTAGCTTAAGATTACTTTCTTCTACACACTTTCTTGTCCTGAGCTATGCTGCATGTTAACCTATTTCTTAGAATAAAATAGAACGGAAACTACTTCATGTCCCATTAATCCTGCTCATTCTGCTCTGGCAGCAAAAGAGAAGTACAATAACAGATACTTCACCAGATTTTCAAAAGGCCAGATCCATCAAGCTTATCACTGCTTGTGCTACTGGGCCCATCCACAGCACCCAGAGGGCAGCTGAGAAGCTCACCCAGTATTTTGACTTTTTCCCTACCGTTTGATCTTCTTTCATCTTCAGTTTGTCAACTTGATTTCAGTGACATAAAACTGCAACCATGGTGCTACTTCATGAATTATCACCCATGGAATCCTGAACTGTAGACATTGGGTGAATATGAATTTGTTGCTTTGCTACTTGCTGGCCAGCTTGCCAGATCCAGCTGAATAACTAATGCCAAGTAAGCCCCAACAGCCCTTGAGTTACAGGTTTGACTGTGGTGGCTCTTGAATCAGGGGTAAACCTTACATCAACTGATCAACTGTAAGTACAGCTCCTTTGAAGACAAGCCCCCAGTGCTTATTAATTTTTTTCAACAATATCTGTTAGCAGAGCATGCTGAAGAGATTCCATCACAGAGCTGCTCCAAAACCAAGACTCACATTTATATTATTATTGTGGCACCAAACCCGCAGTGCCTGCCACTTTAACGGCCATTGACCAGCCAGCAGGGCAGCTGGCAGGTGCCAGGTAGGCCTAATGAGGTGGTCACCTGCCTGCAGGATGGCCCTGGGATGGGAGGAAGGGGCTGAGCAGCCTCCATTTTAGATCCAGGCCCTCAGCGCTGTGACAGCAGTCTGCTGCAAGCAGTCAAAGAACAACAGCCGGATGAGCTGCTGCTCAGAACACCCTGGAGGTAACAGCAGGAGCTATGGGGATGGCAGGAGGCTCCTGGTCCTGGGTATGACTGAAAACTGCACCCTGCTAGGGAAGGATGGCCTGGTGGGACTACCCGTGGTAGGGCAGTTTCCCAGAAATGCCAGTAAAAGGTGGGTAGGGGTGCCTGTCTCTGGACACCTGAGCCCATGGGGTACCAGACCCCAGTAGAAAGTTGGGACAGGCACATCTCCAGACACCTGAGCCCATAGGAGGTAAAGACCCCAGTGGCCTCAATGGGGTGAGGGGCATAGTGATTCAATTAGAGAGTGGCCTGTATACGGTAGGGTGCATGTGGAATACCTGAAGTGCTGTGCATGTTTGGTTTGGTGTAGAGTAAGGTCTGATAAGGAGGACATGAAGAGCTGTACTGGGGGTGTGCTGAGTAGGGGGCAAGAGTGCAACCTGAAGTACAACACATGGGCCAATCCCCATGAGAAAGTGACTTAAGGGTGAATCCCCAAAGGGGGGGGGGCAGCCAGGCCCAGGTAAGTCTACAGAAGCCTGAGGTTGCATTTGGCCAGAGGCCATGTTTGTAGTAAGATTCAGATCTGCCAGGGTAAGCACACAATGACCGTATGCTCCAGGGTGGAGTGAAAGTCTCAGTGAGACTTTGGAGCACCAGTCATGGTATGAGGCACTGTAATGATCTGGATGACAACTTTGAGGCATGGGACATGATAAGGAGAGGTTGGAGTTGTGTGTATCATCCTAGGCATCCGGCATTAAAATGGGCAGCCTCCCACCATTTACATCAATCTTTTATACAACAAGTCGTGGTTTGCAAAAGTTGGGCAGACTGCCCAGAACAGGTGAGTGGGCCAAGGATGTTTCCTGGACCTGAGTAGACAGCCTGTTATAAAAATGCTGTGATTTTTTTTCCAGATTCAGGGCTCTGGTTGTAAATAGTGCTCTTGCTCAAGTCCCTAGTCTTGGTACACAGGCTTTTTCTAGCCAGCTGTCTTTGTCTGAATCTGAAATAAACTTGTACTGTAGCCTATGCAGCCATATGCATGAACTCTATTTCAATCCATTACAGCAAGCTGCTTTCTGCAGAAGTACAGTGTATGTCTCTGATGAACAGATTCAGAATTTGGCAGTCCGTTGCCACCAGGACTCGTCGAGCTCAGAATCTGCAAGCAGTGAAGAAGAGGTAAGCAAAAGAAAAAAATCCCCTTGCCACGCACCTTAATCTAGAGGGTAATTTCTAGGGCTGTACAAAATGGCTGTATTTCATTTCAATTTTAGATTCAGCCATTTTGGAGGACAGTGATTTGTTTCGGTGTTTTGGATCACTATTCCATTTTGATTCGGCCAAATCTGTTTTGGAGTTCCGGCACTGATTTGGATTGGCTGGGGAGAGGCAGGCACAGCCCAGGTGGCTGCAGGTTCTCCCACGGCTCCTCCAGCTGTGCCTGCCTCTGCCCCGGTGGGGGGAGCTGCAGGAGAAGCCCCCATGGCTGCCTAGCCTGATCCCCCACCTGGCCCCAGTCAGCCGGAGCCCAGCACCACCTAGCCCCAGTAGCCCCAGCTCCCAGACAGTGCCCAACACCCTGCTGAGCTGAGCTGCAGCCACACCATGGGGCAGTTGCCGTGCAGATGCCAGGTGGAGGGGGTGATCCCTTCTGCTTCCCACTGCCCCGTGCTGTGCAGGGGGACTCTTCCATTAGCCCTCAGAGGCCCTGGACACCGGGCTTTTTGTTTTGTTTTTAAGTGCTGGGAGGCTGGGGCCATGTAGGGGATGGGGCCAGGCAGGGCAGCCATGGGGGCTTCTCCTGTGGCTCCTCCAGGTGTGCCTGCCTCTGCATGGGTGGGGGGAGTTGCGGGAGAAGCCCCTATGGCTGTCCTTCCTGGCCCCATGCCCCACCTGTCCCCAGCCTCCTGGCACTTTAAAAGGAGGGCTGTGGGGCTGCACTGGACTTTTCCTGGGGGGCACCCCTGAAACATTCCAAAACATCCAAAACATTTTGGATGACTTAATTTCATTTTGGACATGTTTCAAAGCCTTCCATTTAGTTTCAGAGTTGGTGTTTCGGGGGCCGAAACAGACTGAAACACCTCCAAAACGAAACAGCCGCTGAAATTTTGCACAGCCCTAGTAATTTCTGCCTGATAAAAATGCTTTGTCCTCCTCCCTTTAACATTTAATGGGAGTGGATGTGCATATTTGGAGACAGAATTTGTAACTTGACCTTATAAGCTGCTCCATTAACACAGTGAGGGTGTAAGACAAATACCTAAATTTTAGGTGGCAGAATCTCAGGGTAGTTTAGGAAAGTAATTGCCTTTTCCACATTTTACGGATCCGGGGGACTGAGGCAAAGATGTGAGGTGATGTGAGTTGCCTGAGGTCAGCAGCAGCAATGGCCAACTTAGGACTACAACCCATGCTCTGCTCAACAGACTAGTTGGTTTCAAACTTCTTTGCCTACAAACCCCTTTACCAGCAAAACATTGCTGTGTGTAACCCCTACATTTGAAGCATCTCTGCATTTTCATTCCTTAGGAAGCGTGTTGACACTGATATCAACATGTGCAGTGCCATTTCTCACCCTGTATTGACCAGTCAGAAACTCTATTGCCATCATTAAAATGAGCACATACCCCTTGGCAAAGCACTGCATACCCCGGAGGGAGGGTGAAGAGGGAAATGGACCCCAGTTTGAAAACCATTTTGCACTAAACCATACTGCCTCTTTCACCAAATGTAGAGATCACTTCAGGGCTGAAAATAAAATAATCTTTCAGCAAGGTAAAAAATACCTCTCCATGCAAACCAGCTTTGACACACCTGACAATGTGCTCTCTCTCTCTCGCTCTCTCTCTCTCTTTGTCTCTGACTGTCTAGCAGCTTTCCGTTGCTGTGATCTCTAGACTGAAGTATTGTTGAGTCTTTCTGGTTGTAATTCAAATTTCAGTCTAAAAGCTGTATGTGGTTTGGCAAGTCATCTCTAGTCATGCTTAATTCTGATCAGCTGGAATATTTGACCTTGCTTCTTGGATCCCTTAAATTGCTGTGAAAGTCTAGAGTATCTGCCAACTCTGATCCTCATTTGTGTGTGTAAAGTATTGTATGTGTATGCCTAGGGATGCTGATTAGTATGTCTTATCAACAGAAACAAATATTCTGTCTCTGTTACCAAACCACTCCTAAACCAACCATATAATATTATAACTGCAGGGGTTTCACTCAACTGGGATTTGGGTTCCATACTTTTCTTCATTTTTGAGCTGCCTGGTTTGAGGTTTAGGCTTGAGTAAACACTGATCGGCATTTCAGAGCTCAATCTGGCTTTGTTTCAAAGCAAACAAACTTGCAGACTTCTTGAAAAAAAAAAAAGATGCCAAATCAGGTTTATCTGCAACTGGGGGCCAGCTCGTACACCAGAAAAATGTGTACCTGCATTTCTGGTTTGTAACTAAACAAACCCAGTGAGGGCTGAAACATGTCATGTTCAGGGCTGAACATTTTTCACCATTCTGTCTCCTTTTTATTGCCAGCCCGTTACAAGTTGTGACAGATAATTACATTCAGAAATAAAGATAGCACTTCAGGCATAATGCCAGGACATAAGGACAGCTTGTGCTGTTGGTTAAATGCTGGAACTGAATGTCTAACTTGTATAAATTGGATCAAATTTCCTACCCCTCTCTTTTTGAATTCTCAGTAAAGTTTACAATTTTCTTATGCATTTCCTATTCAAAACTAGTTAGACAATAGCACTGAAGGAGGGCATGCTAAGTATTTGAAATGCAAAAGGTTTGGGTTAGTTTGGGATGCTGATTTTTGTTTCCTTATAGGTTAAACCTAACACTTTTTAAATTGAGTTTTCAGTGGAAACATTTGTTTTTACAAGGAGAATCCTTTCTGTGGCTATTCTTTAACAGTCACTTAAAATTCGCTATTACTTCCAGTATTCCCACCAGGAAATGCATTTGTGAAAAAGTTAATGGAAAATGAATGCCAAAGGGAGCAACCCTAGATAAAAAGGAAACTATCTCTTTCTGCAAAGATTGGAGCTGGATGGACTTGACGATATGACCCTGGGGGTTTTAAGATAGCACAGAAGTGTTCACCTGGCAACAATTGTCAGGGAGTATGTTCCCTTCTTTTCATTACCACAGTATTGGATAAGAAA
The DNA here is from genome assembly GCF_052110815.1 of Crocodylus siamensis. Classification (NCBI taxonomy): domain Eukaryota; kingdom Metazoa; phylum Chordata; order Crocodylia; family Crocodylidae; genus Crocodylus; species Crocodylus siamensis. The sequence continues at coordinate 177,458,616 of NC_143398.1, read as the reverse complement.
AAGATAGTGGCTTTATGGGTGACTTGTAGTCACAAGTGGTAGCTAAAAACCTGATTTTAGATTAACAATGCTCAGGGTATCTTGTCAGGGAGTGATTACAGATCCAGTTCTGTTGCCAATGGAATCCACTTGAAGTAATGGAGTACTTCACTGCGTGGAAACCAGGAGGGGGAATAATTCCTGTTTGCTTTCAGCTGGACTTGTTTAAAAATGATTCATAGTACCAGCAAGTTGACCTGAGTGCTCACCTGAAACCAATACATTTCTGGTTTAGCTACAAAATCGGCTTCCAGTTGCAGGACTGGCACTTTTCAATAAGTGCAATGGTTGGATGCACCATGGCAAGGGGTTGATGTGATCAGTGTTCTAGTTGTATTGTTACCTTGAATCACATGGGACTTCTCTTGATCCCACTTAACAACAGAATTCCTAATGATTTCAGTGGGGTCAACATCAGGCCTATGGTAATATGGCACTGATGATCGGCAAAGAGAGGCTGACTTTCAGATAAACCTTTAGAAAACTGCAAGGCTCCAAACCTTGATTTTATCAGTCTTCAGAGGGTCAAACTGAGAACAGAATATTTTTAAAGAGCTTTTATTAATCTGGCTGTGGTATGAAAGAGAGGCTCCAGCCCATTTTTAGAGTCCTATTTTTAAAGCAGTTTCTTGGACTGGATGTCCCAGTTTCAGTTCCCGTTTTTCTTAGGCTCTTTCTTTTTTGTTTTCCCTACCACCTATTCACTTTAGAAAGGATAGAATCACTATAAATTAATAAAGCAGCAGGTAGAGTCAGCCTACTCTGACAGCTCTGCAGATAGACCTTTCAAAGATGTGTCTTTATTTATAGATGTGGTACTTGAGAATGATGGATCTGAATAGACGGGGTAATGGCCGCAATAAAGGTAGGTAACCTTGGAAGTGGCTGACTTCTTGTGTGCATGTTTTATAAGTATTACTTGAGTCTCACATAGACAAAGTTGTCTTACACCCTCAGCTAGGCACTTCAGTGTAGGTGCTTTTAATTCAATCCAATGAATGTTCTCTTGTGGTAACAATGCTGGGATAAATGTTCGGACTAAAATGGGTAAAAAAAACCCACAAAAAAACTAGCTTATCAACCCAGGTTTGGCAAGTAGAAAGTAAAGCAGTGTGGCTGGAGTAAATAATGTGGAATAATAACAGCAATCTGAGCTTTCCATAGTTCTGCTGGGATAGCAGGACAGAAAATTCAGAGCGGGTGGGAATGGCAGTATTCTACCACCTTGGGCAGTGGTGTAGATTCCATGCTTTCTTTGCTTACTACATGTGTAGTCCCTTCCCAGGCTTTCCATAGACAGCCAGTGCCACAGCTCCTCCAGTAGTGTCCAACAGTACTAGGTAGTGCACAGAGCTGTTCTACAGCTCTTCCTGCCAATGGTTCATCATTGGTGTCACAAGAGGCAGTCACTTATTCCCCAGCAATGACTAAAGATTCTCTGTGTGTATGTTGTACAGAGGCAAAGCTTCATCACAGCCTTGTAAGTGGATGAAGCATGCTTTCTTCCAGTTGTAACCCTTGTTCCCTGGCCTATATAGAGAGGGCTGGGCCATGACCCTTTTGTACACCTAGTTACAGATGTGGCTATTACAGAAGCACACTCTTACCTTTATATTCAGGGTTCAGGTAATAAGAATCCAGCTGCAGAAGTTCCTGTTGGGGATGGTCAAAGAAAGGATTTTGTATCTCTCCACCTCACCCATTACTGCCACACAAGGAGAGTGCAAGCATAACAAGTGTTAGGTGCATAGGGGTGTAGGTATGGCTGCAGAGATTAAACATCAACCTCAGTTTTGGAAGAAGAATCTCTAGACTGAAGGGAGAAAATCAGACATTGACAAAGTTAATTTTTCAGCTGCCTTTTGTTCTTGTTTCATTAAGGGGAATGAATATTTCAATTGAAGCTCATCCAAATACAGATTTGGAATTTAGCCCATTAACTAGTACATGCGTCAATGTCTGTCCTTTGTGTAGAGTTAATGATCTGTAGAGGGATGGAATTCTTTAGTTGCACAAGCTTTAACCATACGTAGAACAGAATCCCATTGTACAGCTTGCTGCAAGTCCCTGTGATGAGTGGAAAGTTTGTTCCCGACTTCATTATTAGTGACCTTTGAGGAGATAACAGTGGCCATGCACAGGTGGCACATTTCCACTAGGAGAATAGTCACTCTGCTGGTAGAAATTAGGGAAACTTAAACAAATTACATTTTTCACACAATCTGACCCCTGAATATCCTATACAGCTGTGATGTAACACACACTTATGACTGCAGAACACTTTTTAAATGACTGATCATGCAAAAAATTAACCCTTGATAAATCAGCTATTAGCTTAAGTCACTACAGAGCACAACATGTTAGGGAACTTCTGTTCAGGTTCCCTCAAGGGTTAATTTTTTGCTCTTTTGTGGGGCCGGGCTGGTGCTTAAAGCAGTGAGCAGCAGCCCAGCCCTGTCCCCAGGGCTATTAGCAGGGGAGGAAAGGGGGCAGCACAAAGCTGCCAGCTGGGCTTTGCCATAGCTGGAGCTGGAGGTGGGGAAACAGGGTGGAACGGAGCCCCCTTGCCTTGTGTCCCCCCCACCCCAGCTACCCCAGCTGGGGCATTGGATGGGGCTGGCCAGGCCCACAAGGCGAGGGGGCTCTGTTCCACCATCTTCCCCATCTCCAGCTATGGCAAAACCCAGTTGGCAGCTGAGTGCTGCTCATGACAAGAGGCTTGACCCAGGGGTGGGGGAAAGGAGCTCCCTGTTCACCCCCAACCTGAGCCTCTTGACAGCAGCAGTATGCAGCTGCTGGCTGGGCTTTGCCATGGCCAGAGCTGGGTGGGAGTGATGGCTGGGGAGAGGGGTGGTTTGGAAGCCTCCTTGGAGGCTGCTGGAGCACCCTCACCTGCTGCCAGGGCTGGTGCAGGCAGGCTTCAACCCCCCCTGCTTTGTGTAAAGTGCCATGAGTTAAAGTGAGGTCCCTAAATGTCTGTGGGCACCACAGTAGTTCATTCAGTTTCTTCCAAGAGAAATATGTCCCCTCTAGGAGAAAGACCTTCCAGACATTAACTTGGACAATATACCCTATGGGAGAGTTTCTCTTGGTAGACCTGGAGGAGCTAAACAGCAGCTTCTCCTGTGCTTTCCCCAGACTGTCAGTAGTAGCAGACTTAACTGATTTGGGTCAAACTGGTTTATGCAATGTCTGTCCCAGATTCCTTGCTGGCATGCTCTCTGGCTGGGTGGGGTCCTCTGCTCCACAGCAAGGCTGTCCCCTCCCCTCTGTTCCCTGGAAGGAGCTTGGCAGAGGCACAGAGCATCTGCCTGTCTTCTCCCTGCTAAGCAGGGATTATTCTCCCTGCCCCTCTGCCTTTTGAAGACACCTCAACATTAGCTAGCAGACTACATGCTGGCTATGGTCCATGCCGTGAGAGAGGACAGAGGCAGACATGTGTTTTGGAGCTAATCAGCAGGTAGCTTAGTGTCCTTCCTTGGAAGAACTGTTTAAGAAGAGCTCCATTAGTTAAGGGAGAGAGGTTTTGTTTTGTTTTGTTTTGTTAATGGATTAATAAACACTGAGTTAGGGGTACTAAACATCCCCTGCTAGGCAGCTCAGGATGGGGAGGAGGGAATAATCACAGTGTCCTGCCAGGAGCTGACCACGTCCCCCTCAGCTCTGCCCTGTGGAAGTAAAGGGAGGGCTGCTGTAGCACCCCCTGATCTCTAGCCTGAGGCACTGCAGGCAAGTCCCTGCATTTCTGGGATGTCTGTCTGGTTATAAAACTGAGTTAGCCTAGCCAGGTTAGACTAACTTGCAAAGATTGAATCAATTCAGGCTCAGGCTTTTTGAATGTCTGTCCCTAGCCAGAGACCCAAGTCTGCAGAAAGTGGGTGGGCATTTCCCTGCAGCTCAACTCTTCCCTATCATGGAGGAGTTGAGCTGCTGCTGCCCTCCCTCCTTCAGCCTTCTTGGCATGGAGAAGACATGGCGACATTGCCCTGTTGCTCCTTCCCATCCTAGAGACTGAGACAGGAGGGGACAAACAGCTGCCTGCTGCTCCCTGTGCATACCCCCAGACGGGTGTGTCCCTGGTCTGAGGAATGGGTTGCATGCCTTGCCCTGATGCTCCCTCCCCTCCCAGAGAACAGGCGGGGAGAGGAGGAGCAGCTGCTTGCTGCCCGTTGTCTGTTCTTTGCACTGGGAAGGAAGACCTGCTGGGGAGTATAGCAGCAGGGAAATGCTCCCTATACTTCCACAGACCACAGTGACCAGGAGGGGCTGGGAGGAATGAAGCAGCTGCAGTCTGGCCAACCTAGACTGAACTCCTGTACTGCGCCCTCTGCCAGGAAGATTTGTAGAGGTGGAAGTATTCCCAGAAATTTCCACTGCTAGAAATGAATGCCTGTTCATACTTAGTGTTACCCCCTCAGATTACCTAATATTATTCAAGAAGAACCTTCTGAGATCAATGTCTGGATCTCATCTTCTCAGGTTGGGGCTTTTCCTACATTTAGAATGCTAGTGCAAAATAGGAAATATGGAAATCTGTCACCAATGGAGAAGTTTCTAGTCTCATAGTAACTTTTAGAATAGGTGTAACATTGCTGACTTGCTCTGTTGAGTGTAATAAGGTAAGTTTTAATTTTGATCATGCCTCATTGAATCATGATATTCACCTTAACAAAAGTCAGGATATGCTTGCTCATGGTATTGAACTTCAGCTTTCCTAACATTTATTCAGAAGTGCTTTTGGTGATGTCTTATCTGAAATGTATTTCACTAAGCTTAATGAGCATGGTTCTGAAAATGTTTTAAGATGCACCTATATTTTGATGTTCTTTTCCAAAAGCTATACTTGCTCCTGAGGCCTTCTCTTCAGGGAGGAGAGGCAATCCATATAAAACATGGCATAAACCCAGTGATATCAACCCCTACAGGTTTGAGTAATCCCATTTAGGTAAGTACATTTCATAGAACATCAATCTGTCGAGGAATGTTGTGGGACAAGTGGTGGTGAACTGGGGCTGTGGAATAGCTCAGAGAAATGATGTCCTGAAAAACTAGTAACACTAGAGTAGGGGCAGGCAAAGTCTGGTCCATGGGCCCGATTGGGCCCACAGTGGACTCTGGTTCTCAGCAGCCCCTGCCCACATTGCTGCAGCCGGTTTCCATGGAGACCACAGCAGCAGCGGGACCATGACAAAATCAAGTATCAAGGCAATACTTTTCTGTGACATGATGTTTATTCAAGTTTGGAAATATTTTAGCATGCAATTAGTTGCTAGTGTAAAGTGACATAGAAAGCAAAGAGCTTATAAAATGGCACCATTTTTCTTGGAGGCAAGGATTTCTTAGGGTGATTTTTTTTTTGTTGGACCAACTCTGTAGCTGGAATAAATTTAGACAAGCTTTCAAATGCAAGGCCATTTCTCTGTGGCATATTTGGCTTGCTCTTCCACTGCATAACTTAATAATTTGATCAAAATGTATGTTAAACAAAATATTTTTCCTGTATACCTGGTTTTAACATGTTTGGGATTAGGTGCCTCATGGACTGGATATAAAATCTCTTGCCTTTAAATTGTCAGTTTAAATCAGCCTGGGTCAGTAATGACCAGGGATCCTGGTTTTCCTTGGTTAAAAGAAATCTCAAATTCTCTGATTAAAAAAATAAATTCAAAATCTCTGATGAAACCCTCCAGTATCCTTGATTAAAATGAAAGGCTTCTCACTTCTCTTCCCATAGCCCCTTGGCCCTGCTGGTGCTCCTCCTGCCCCCACACAGCCCCCTGCACCTCCCAGCCCTACCATAGGGGCCCCCAGCTGCCAGGTCTGTGGGGCCAGGGACCCAAGTCCACAGTCCCCTGCCCCCGGCTGGCTGAAGGCAGCGGCTGCTGCAGTGGAGTAGAGCCCCCCCACTGCCCGCTGCCTGCCTTCTGCAGGCTTAGGTGGGGGCGTGGCTCCCTGCCACTGGGTGCATTCTGGAGGGCAGGGGGGACCCATGCCCCTCAGATCTGTGTGTGGGGCAGGCACAGGCACAGGCACAGGCACAGGCACAGGCACAGGCACAGGCACAGGTTGTCCCCTGCAAGCTCAGGCTCCCCACCCTGCTGCCCTCCCCAAGAACCCCACAGCAGTGAACAGCAGAGACATGCGGGGATCTCCTTGTGAGCTTTGTGCTGCCCTGGTGACACATCCCGTGAGCAAGGGGATGCAGTGAGGGGCACAACCCCATGCTGCCACCTCTGTTGCTGTCACGTGGGTAGGGGACACATCACCAAGGCAGTGCACAGCTCATAGCAGCAAGGAGATCCCCATGTGGCTCCACTGTTTCTTGCAGTGCTAAGTCTCACTTGCTTGGCTGTGGAGGCCCCAGGAGAGGGCAGCAGGGTGGGAGCCCAAGCCAGCCATGGGCAGCCTGTGCCCACCCCCACCCTGTGCACAGCTAGCCATGGGCAGCCTGTGCCCCTGCCCCCCAGAGTGCATGCAATGGCAGGCAGTGGGCCCCACCTCTGCCCCCGAGATGAGCCACCTGCAGTCCCATCCCGCTCTCCACTGGAGCCCTGCAACTGCATTTTGCGGCCCAGAGCCCCAAGCCCCACCCACTGCCCAGCTGGGCAGCAGCTCCAGCCCCAGCCCTCCCCAACTCCCTCCCTCCCTCCCTTCCTATGGGGCCCTCAATCTCCCCTCCCCCACACTTACCTGAGGGAGCTGCTCTCCAGGCTGCCTTCTGGCCATGTGCATATATACATGGTTCCCGCGCCTGACTGCGCTCCTCCCATTCCCCCAGCCTCTTGCAGGCTAGAACCCTGCAAAACTGCAAAATTCGTGAGTTTCTCCAGTACAATGACAATCCATCTTTGCCTATGATAAAAGGTAAAATCTTCAGTTTTCTCCATTTTATGGGAAATGGAAAACCCAGATTCCTGTTAATGACCAGGGATCCAGGTTTTTCATTCGCCATGGAAAAATACAGTAAAACCTACACTTCCTTATTTTTAAGGCGAAAAACCTGGATTTTCTCCTTTAAAGGAGAAAAATCCAGGAAGCTGTGGGTTTCCCATTGCAGTCTGACAGGGTGGGTGGGGAGTGGGGGCACCGGCAGGACCCAGGGGGCTGTCAGTGGGGAGTGAGGGGCACCAGGCAGGAATGGGGGACTGTGGCTTGCGAGTGAAGGGCAATGGCATGGGCAGGCCACTGGCATATCAGAGCTGCTCAGTGCCACAAAGCTGGGGGGCGGGGGGAGTGAGGGGAAACTGCTGCAGCTGGACCCACATCCTGGTGGTCTCTTCAGGACAGGGCTGGGTTCAGTTGGCTGTGTGATGCAACAAAGATTTCCTATTAGCGCTGTACCTTTTCTATAGCTACAGAATCAGTTTCCAGTTGCAGGACGGGCAGTTTTCAATAAGTCCAATAGTTGGTTGTGCCATGGCAAGGTTGATGTGATCAGTGTTCTACAACATTAATATTCTAGAGTGCCTACTACAAATGTAAATGTTGAGAGAAGCCTGTGCCCTTCATCTCCACCTATTCCAGATGGTAAAGGAGAAATTCCTGTGAACGATAACGTTTTTTGACTTGGATCTCTGAATTATGCCCTTGGGACATATGTGAAACACAATGACAATAGCATATTTTGAAGTGCATTACAAGTCTTGATTAATATGATTTGTGAATGCATGCACAGTTGTATCTGTTATTGGTTGTTAAGAGATCACTTGTAATGGTGCCTAATATAAATCTTTATCTAGAGCAGCTGGAGATGTAATGCAAACAAGTAAGAAGTTCTGTGTTACGCTATCAAAGAGAGAAAAAAAGCAATTGGTCTGCAGCAGCTGTTCATTACATCTCTGCCTGCAATCTAGGTGCAAGGGTGATGTTTTGGCACCTAGTTAATAGAAATGATAGTGAAGGAGCAAGCAATTCATTGGACATAGCAAGGCCTGCCCTGCACAAGTCATTTTTGGCTAACCTACTTCTGAGAATTTCAGTGGGAGTAGTTCTAATTGCTGTGGGTATTTTATCTGCCATATCGTAGAAGGAAGAAGTTAATCCAAAGGAAAGTGATTTTAAATGAGCTTAACTGACACACCATGGATATGGCTGTTTAACATGTTAAAGTAGTCAGGGGATGATGAGGAAAGCTTTTTAGTAAAATGTTTTTTCATGATAAGAAATGAATCATGTACAGTTCCTACTAAACAGGCTTCTGCAGTACATCAGGCAGTCTTACTGGTGCTCTGGGCACAAGAGGCCAGGGTTGAATTCCAAATGTGTGTCGAGGATTAATTTCATTTCTCTGGTTTGGAAAAATGATAGTTTTAATGTTAGTGACTCATTGACAACCCCCCATGTATGTCTTGGTTCCTAAGCAGATTTTTCTTAAACTTATACATTAAGGAAACCTATACTTTCTCCTAACAGAGGTCAAAACTAAAAGGAAAGGGGAAGTAACAACTTCCTTAATAAGGGCTTTATTTGTTCTGTAAGAAAAGATGCTTTCCTTAAGCCTTTTTAATTATAGCCTCAAGCTAGGACAAGCTGATGCATAGTTTTAATTTGTACTTTTCCTTTTTATAACTCTCAGATCTTTTCTGATTTCTCCCACTTCCTTGAAGAATAGTTCTAGTGTGCACTCTGCTTTTTCTAAGTGTTTTTCCCCAGTAGCGGAAAAGTTAAAGATAAACAGGAAGTAACTAAAATGTCTGATTTATTTTATGCTAGGGATAGACGTTACACATAAACCAGTTTATGTGATCAGCAACTAGTAAACCTGTAACAGAACAGATGTTCAGTGCACATAAACCAGTTTGAAAATGACTGAAACCAATTTAAGAGAAACCTGGTTGAATGTAGTAGCAGACTTAACTGATTTGGGTCAAACTGGTTTATGCAATGTCTGTCCCAGACCTCTTGCTGGCATGCTCTCTGGCTGGGTAGGGATCTCTGCTCCAGAGCAGGGCTGGCCCTTCCCCTCTGCTCCTTGGGCAGAACTCTGGCAGAAACTTGCAGGCAACTGGTCTTTCCCTGCTTATGCAGACACCTCAACATTAGCTAGCAGACCACATGCTGGCTATGGTCCATGCTGTGGGAGAGGATGAAGGCAGACAGGCTTTTTGGAGCTAATCAACAGGTAGCTTAATGTCCTTCCTTGGAAGAGCTGTTTAAGAAGCACTCTATTAGTTGATGGAGAGAGGCTTTGTTTTCTTAATGGGTTGATAAACACTGAGTTAGGGCTGATAAAAATTCCCTGCTAGGCTGCTTAGGAGAGGGGGGAATAATGAGAGTGTCCTGTCAGAGCCTGTCCATGGCCTGCTCAGTTCATCCCTGTAGGCACCTATTCAATTTGGATTTGGCTGATTCAGATTTGGCTGATTCAGTTCAGAGATTTGAATTGCTTTTCTGATTCCATTTGGCCGAATCAATTCAGAAAATATTCGGAGCCGATTCGGCGAGATTCAGAGATTTGGCCATATGGTATAATGGGGAATCAATGAAATATCTATAACTTTGTTGTTTAGCTGATTCAGATGAAACTTGTAGGAGTGGTAACCTCTGCCAGGGGCATGAAGTCTGCCAGGTTTCAAGGTGATAGGGGTTTCTAGGAAACTGCACCTCAAAGTCCTAAAAGTAAAACGTATGTTATGTGCATGTGTTAAGCCACAGCAGGGTGAACCCTGCAAGGATGGTAGCTCTTGCTGAGCCTGCCAAGTTTCAAGGAGATAGGTGCAGGGGTTTCTGGAAAACTGCACCTCAAACTGCTGACAAGCAAAACTCATGACATAGGTGACACTGTGTATGTGTGTTAAGGCACAGGGGGGTGAAAACTGCAGGCCTGCTAGGGCCTGCTGTGGCCACAAAGCCTGCCAGCTGTGAAGGAGATAGGTGCAGGGATTCAGTTTCCCAGAATTGCCAAATCTTTTCCGAACTGATTCGGAAGCTCTAAATCTATTTGGAAAGCCTAAAGCTTCTAGTGATTCAATTTGGATTCATAGATTCAGCCTCCAAATCATCTTCAAATTGGAATCACAATCCGAAGCTTTGCACAGCCCCAGTTACAAAATTGATTTAGCCTAGCTGGGTTAAACTAACCTGCAAAGATTGAATCAATTCAGGCTCAGGCTTTTCTAACATCTATCCCTAGCCTTAATGTTCTCAAACACAAAGGATAAAGTACATGACTGTCTGATTAATGCTGGAATCTGTGGGCCAAATCAGCACAGGGGAACAGGGCCTAGCTGTTATATATAAGGGATGGGCCCTGAACAGCAAGGGCAGCAGTCTGCTGCTAGTTGCTGGAGAGACACCACTGACTGAGCTGCTGTTCAGTACAACTCGGAGGTAAGGGAGGAGCTATGGCATCTGGCTGGAGGCTTCTGGTCCTGGGCATGACTGGAAATTGCAGCCTGCCAGGGAAGGGTGGTCTGGTGGGATGGTCCATGGTGGGGCAGCCCCCCAGAAATGCCAGGCCAGTTACCTCTCCAGTGAAAGGCAGGTAGGGACTCCTGATAACCCCAGCCTGATTAGCCCCACATTTCTGGTGGATAATTAAGGTCTGGACAGGGGGAGCCCAGGCTCACTGTGAGCACTGAGGCAGGGCCCAGCCCAGGTGGAGGGACCTGTGGCTGCACCCAGATTCGCAGTTGAGTCTGAGGTTGCATTAAGGAACCGGAGTAATGCTCCAGGGGGGTGGGGCCCTGAGCCTTGGGGAGCTAGTAGGGGAGCTCCTGGGTGAGGGGATAGTGGGTATGAATGGGTGAGTGCAGTGGGATGGGGCTTGGAGCCCTAGTCCTGATGTTTCATAGTTTCATAGTTTGTAGGGTCGGAAGGGACCTGAGCAGATCATCTAGTCCGACCCCCTGCCATGGCAGGAAAGAATACTGGGGTCAAATGACCCCAGCAAGATGTTCATCTAACCTCCTCTTAAACACCCCCAGGGTAGGAGCCTGCACCACTTCTCTTGGAAGCTGGTTCCAGACCCTAGCCGCCCTGACAATGAAGTAGCGCCTCCTGATATCTAACCTAAATCTACCCTCTGCCAGCTTGTGACCGTTATTCCTGGTCACTCCTGGCGGTGCTCAGGGAAACAGTGACTTCCCCAATGCCTGCTGATCCTCCCTGACTAGTTTATAACAGGCCACAAGATCCCCACTCAGCCTTCTCTTTTGGAGGCTGAACAGGTTCAAGTCCCACAGCCTGTCCTCATAGGGCCTGCCCTGTTGTCCCCTGATCATACTAGTGGCCCTCCTCTGGACCCTCTCCATGCTGTTGACATCCCTCTTGAAGTGCGGCGCCCAGAATTGGACGCAGTACTCCAGCTGCGGCCTGACCAGTGCCGCATAGAGGGGGAGGATCACCTCTTTGGACCTGCTCAAGATGCATCTGTGGATGCATGCCAAGGTGCGGTTGGCCTTCCTGACTGCCTCTCCACACTGCTGGCCCATGTTCATTTTGGAGTCAATGATGACCCCCAGATCCCTTTCCGCCTCCGTGCTGACAAGAGGGGAGTTCCCCAACCTGTAGGTATGGTGCCGGTTATTCCTCCCCAGGTGCATCACCTTGCACTTGTCTGTGTTGAAACCCATCCTATTCTCGTCCGCCCACCCTTGTAACCTGTCGAGGTCTGATTGTAGCCTGTTGCATCCTTGCAATGTACCCGCGTCCCCCCACATCTTAGTGTCATCAGCAAATTTGAACAGGGTGCTTTTTACCCCCTCATCCAAATCGCTGATGAAGATGTTGAACAGTGCGGGCCCGAGGACCGAGCCCTGCAGAACCCCACTGCCCACGTCCTTCCAGGTTAAGAAGGACCCATCTACTACCACCCTCTGGGTGCGGTCCTCCAGCCAGTTGGCGACCCATTTGACTGTGTGGGTGTCTACACCACAGCCCCCCAGTTTCTTAATGAGAACAGGGTGAGAGACAGTGTCAAAAGCCTTCCGGAAGTCCAGGAAGACTATATCCACTGCAACCCCTGTGTCTAACGATCTGGTGATCTGATCGTAAAAGGTCACCAGGTTGGTCTGACAGGACCTTCCACTGATGAATCCATGTTGGTTGCCCCTAAGCATGCAGTCCCCTGCTGGCCCCTCCTGCATGTGTGCCAGCATAATTTTCTCAAACAGCTTGCCTAGGATCGAGGTGAGACTAACCGGCCTATAGTTTCCCGGGTCCTCCTTCCTGCCTTTTTTGAAGATGGGGACCACGTTGGCCCTCTTCCAGTCCTCCGGTACCTCACCAGAGCACCACGAGTGCTCATAAAGTTGTGCCAGGGGACTTGCAATGACCTCGGCCAGTTACTTTAGATCTCTAGGGTGGAGATCATCTGGGCCGGCTGACTTGAATACGTCCAACCCCTCCAGAAGCTCCCTAACTAAATCCTCGCTAATCCGTGGCCCATGTGTGCCGCCCCCGGGGCCCGAGGGGGGCCCAGCAGGGAGGTGGCTGTTCTGGTCCCTACTTAGGAAGACGGAGGCAAAGAAATCGTTAAACATGTTAGCTTTGCCGTCTGGTGTGATGAACAAGTTACCCATGTTGTCCTGCAAGGGCCCCACATTACCCGGGACCTTCTTTTTACCCCCTATGTATTTAAAAAAAGACTTCTTATTGTCCTTAATCTGGGAAGCTAGTCCCAGTTCCATCTCTGCCTTGGCCTTCCTAACTGCCCCCCTACATTCCCGAGCAACTACAGAATAGTCCTCCCTGGTGATGACCCCTTCTTTCCACTAGGTATAAGCCTCCTTTTTAGCAAGGAGACATTCCCAGATGCTTTTGGTGAGCCACAGAGGCTTGTGTGCTCTCCTGCTCCCTTTGATCCTGGTTGGGATTACCTTCCTTTGGGCTTGGAGGATCGTCTCCTTAAGGAGCGACCACTCTCCTTGGACACCTGGCTCCCCTCCCCCTCGGGACCTCAGCGCTTCTCCAGCTATCCTCCTTAGCTCGCTGAAGTCTGCCCTCCTAAAATCTAGGGCTGCTGCCTTACTGCATGCCTTTTCCACCTTGCGCTGAATGGTGAATTCCAGCAGGCGATGATCGCTGTCGCCCAGGTGGTCGAGCACTCGCAGCCTCCTCACCAGGTCATCACCCATGGCCAGCACTAGGTCCAACAAGGCATCCCCCCTGGTGGGGCTGTGCACCTCCTGGGTTAGATGGAGGTCCTGCACTCTGGCCAAGAACCTGCGGGAGCATTCAGACCTGGCTGACTGCTCTTCCCAGCAGATGTCCGGGAAATTCAGGTCCCCCATGACAACCACATCCTTAGCCTTCGCTACCTCTGTGAGCTGACCCAAGAGGGGCCTGGCACCCAGAGAGGGGCTTGGAGCCCAGGGACAGGGTTTGGAGCTGGTGAAGAGGCTTGAGGCATGATAAGGGAAGGTCAGAGTCATGTCCATAGGCTCTTGTCACTGGGGCAGGTAAAGGGCAGCTTCCTACCTGATTGAAGTATGGTAATCATTTACATCAAGGCACGGCAGGAAAGGTGGACAAGTGGTTTGCCTGAAAGCAAGTGGACAGGATTACATTGAGAATGGCCCTGGGATGCCCACTTGTTACACCATCTCTATCAAACATATTGTCAAGTCCATTTTAGGAGTAGTGAAGGTAGACTGCTTATTTTTGGCACTGGTATCACTTCTGTTGGAATAGTATATTCTGTTCTGGTCTGAAATTCAAGAAGGATATTTATTAATGGAGAGGATTCAGAGAAAAGCTACAAGAATGATTTTGGGGTTGGAAAACGTGGTGTACAGTGAGATTTGAAGACCTCAATTAATTTTGCTTAATCAAGGGTACAGAGTGCCTTAGCCATAGTTTATATATACATGGGAACAGAAATTTGTAATAGAGATCTTACTAATCTAGGAGAGACAGATTCAATGACTGGGAGATGAAGCTGGACAGATCTAGATAAGAAATGAGATATAGCCTTTTTTAGCCATTTGGGCAAGTAATATTGGAAGTGATGGCTTTCTTATTACTGTAACTTTTAAATCAATGTTGAATCATTTTCCAAAAGATATATGTTAATTCTTACATGAATTAATTTAGGACAAGTCCTGTGGCCTGCATTAACTGGAAGGTCAGACTAGATAACCACAGTGGTCTTTTTGGTCCTTTAAAAACTGTGAATTATTAGGATACATTGAATTCTGAAAGGTATTCAATACAGTAGCATAAGTCGTCTTTTATAGCTGACAAGAACCCCAGCAGAATTCGCATGCAGGAATCACATTAGTGATTAAAGAACCCACTTAGCAACTAGATCTGACCAGAGACTTGTCTGGGGTTATTATCTGTTGTCTCACATTCTGAGATTTTTAAAACCACATCTTAACAGGATAAAAATAACCATCTCTAATTTCTAGCAGAGGACCTGATACTGTGCCACAGTCAGCAGGCACTGGCAAACTATGGCAGATAAGAAATGAATGGATCTGATACAAAGGTATTTTGTGGAGTGAAATATACAGAAAGCTTTCTTTAAAAGCCCCAGCACCTGAAATTGTGTTGTTACATGACACTTAGGTTTCATTTACAAACAAAACCGAACTAAACTTCAGGTTCTCGGTTGTGGAGAACAGCTAAGAAAAATACTGCCCAGTTAGCTGGGACAAGAAAAATTAAGCAACAAGCTCCTGATTTTGCTTCCAATGTTCAAGCCTACTGCAGTTCATTTTTCTCTGTCATGAATCATACCAGGAAAATGTTCTCTAAAAGCAAATCAGGTGCAATATAAAGTAATATAAAGATGTGGATATATAATCGTGGTAAAGAAAGAGACTTTCATGTGAAGCTTAGGGGGCCCCTGGCCTCCACTGGGATGACTAACCATTGGTAGGACTGGTTAGTCATCCAACACCAGGTGGGCGTTTACCTCACCAGTGAGTAATTTGTCTAGAACCTGGTATCTCAAAATCAGAATTTCCCACCAAATGAGATAACTGTTAACCCTGGACTTGACTATGCATGTACCTGAGACCAACATGAGACTAAAACTATGAAGAGGAAAAGTGAGAGTTACCCTGGTCCCAAAGAATATAGAACTTTGCTTAGGTGTGGGAGTTAGAGACATTATCCATTGTGCCTTCATTAAGAGGCCATCTTATGTAGTCACACACTTGCTGTCTACACTGTCTTGTCACATGCTCTTTTGCCTCTGATTCCTCAGCAAGTGGCTAATTACCAGCAGTGTAGTAATGCTGCCTGTGGTAGCCATTTCTCCCTTCCCCTACAATTTGGCAGTGGAATGGATGCCCAGTCACCCTCCCCTAGTTACACCGCTGCTTATTAGTGTTCTGTAGAAAGAAGCTAAACATCAGGGGGGAGGAAAAAACCCTGTCAAATGGGATTTGCTATATCATACCCTATTAAATGGGTACTTTGTGTCAGTCTTTCATCAGTCCCATGGGACGCCCATGCCCACTACAGGACAGGGAGGTCCGGGTGAGGGAGATCCCTTGCCCTCCATCAATGCTGACCTTGTAAAGAAACATCTTCAGAGGCTGGATACCTTCAAGTCAGCTGGCCCTGACAATCTACACCCCAGGGTACTCAAGGAGCTGGCGAGCATCATAGCCCAGCCCCTGGCACGGATCTTTGAAAACTCCTGGCTCTCTGGTGTAGTGCCCAAAGACTGGAAGAAGGCCAATGTGGTGCTTATCTTCAAGAAAGGGAGGAAAGTGGATTCGGCTAACTATAGGCCCATCAGCCTGACTTCTATCCCGGGGAAGATCTTAGAAAAATTTATTAAAGAGGCCATCGTTAATTGACTGGCCGACACCAACATCCTGAGGGATAGCCAGCATGGGTTTGTTGCGGGTAGGTCTTGTTTGACCGATCTCATTTCCTTCTACAACCAGGTGACCTATCACCTGGACAAGGGAGAAGAGATTGTTGTCATATATCTTGACTTCAAAAAAGCCTTCCATCTGGTATTCCATGACCACCTCTTGGTGAAACTGGCCAATTGTGGCCTTGGGTCCACCACAATCCACTGGTTGGAAAATTGGCTCCATGGTCAGACCCAGAGGGTAGTAATTGATGGCAGTCATTCATCATGGTGTCCTGTGACCAGTGGGGTCCCCCAAGGCTCTGTCCTTGGACCCATATTGTTCAACATCTTCATTAATGATGTGGACATTGGAGTCAGAAGCGGACTGGCCAAGTGTGCCGATGACACCAAACTTTGGGGCAAAGCATCCACACCAGAAGACAGGAGGGTGATCCAGGCTGACCTGGACAGGCTTGGAAAATGGGCGGACAAGAACCTGATGGTGTTTAACACTGAAAAATGCAAGGTTCTCCACCTTGGGAGGAAAAACCTGCAGCATTCTTATAGGCTCGGCAGTGTTACGCTGGCTAGTACTATGGAAGAAAGAGACTTGGGGGCCATAATTGACCATAAGATGAACATGAGCCTGCACTGAGATGCTGCGGCTAGTAAAATGAGCAAAATGCTGGCTTGCATCCATAGGTGCTTCTCAAGCAAATACCGGGATGTCATTCTCCCCTTGTACTCGGCCTTGGTGAGGCCGCAGCTGGAGTACTGCGTCCAGTTTTGGGCTCCACAATTCAAAAAGGATGTGGAGAAGCTTGAGAGAGTCCAGAGGAGAGCCACGCGCATGATCAGAGGTCAGGAAAGCAGACCTTATGATGACAGACTGAGAGGTATGAGGCTTTTTAGCCTGTAAAAGCGCAGGCTCAGGGGTGACCTGATGGCCACCTATAAGTTTATCAGGGTGACCACCAGTGTCTGGGGGAACATTTGTTCACCAGAGCGCCCCAAGGGATGACAAGGTTGAATGGTTATAAACAACTACAAGACCGTTTCAGGCTGGACATAAGGAAGAATTTCTTTACTGTCCGAGCCCCCAAGGTCTGGAACAGTCTGCCAGCGGAGGTGGTTCAAGCGCCTACATTGAACACCTTCAAGAGTAAATTGGATGCTTATCTTGCTGGGATCCTATGACCCCAGCTGACTTCCTGCCCTTTGGGCAGGGGGCTGGACTCGATGATCTTCCACGGTCCCTTCCAGCCCTAATGTCTATGAAATCTATTCATGAGCTGATCCTGGTACAGTCAGACCCTGGGCCACTTATCTAACGATAGTGCAACTTGGATTAAATGACAAGAGTCAGCTGCAGTTATATTACCCTGCAGTTTCTGTTTCTTCCCCCTCGGGTTTTGCCCTTGTTTTCTCATTATTTTGTATCATCTGATATCTGTGATGTGTTGTAAAGAACAGGAGGAATCTAGCTGTTTGCCATATCTGTCCAAAGATGAGATCTGGAAACTTGGCTTTTTTCCTACAGTAAAATTAGAGCTGTGTATGGGAGCAGAGCCCACATATTTGGGCAAATAGAATAACTACAGCAGTCTGTTCCAGCTGTTCAGAAATCTTTTTACTTTCTCTCCTGCTCATTATTCAGGAAAATTACCCACTGTGCTTTCCCCAACTGTGAATTACCCTTCAGATCCTGTTGCTGGATGTAGGGAATACTCCTGCTTCCAGGAGGTGAAGGTCTTAGTTCTTCATCTATGTACTCAGGGCCTAATCCAGAAAACATCAACTTGCTGCTAGACATAGCCAGTAATAGTTTCACTGGAAGGCTGAGGAGGACCCTGTAGCTGTCCATCTCTTGTGTTGTTAATTTGGCACCTTCCACAAGCACCTAGAAATTAAAGTTCTCTGATGCATAGCTCATGTAGTGGCCCCAGCAGGCTTCCTCACATAGGTGAGATTGTGTTAATATCTGAAAGGATCACTTCTAGCATGGTTCCTTTGCCATGGTTGTTATGCTTTTAAGGCCTCTGAGACTAAGTGCTACTTAAGTGATAGTTCTTTGTCCTGGACACCTGTTGATAAGGAACTGACCTAAGACCACAAATGAACTTGGCTAAAGCCAATCAATTGCTGTTAGGTGCTAAATTCCAGTTACTACCAGTCATATGGTCACTTCCCTTATAGAAGTTTGTTCCTAAAATATCACAAATTTGCACTGGACAGGAAAAAACACTCAGATTACTATGGTTACCGACTTCATGATAATGCAGCGTTGGATACAGAGTCATTGTAGCCTTAGTCATATATTCTTTCAGAAAAACACA
This sequence comes from Crocodylus siamensis, assembly GCF_052110815.1. Taxonomy (NCBI): domain Eukaryota; kingdom Metazoa; phylum Chordata; order Crocodylia; family Crocodylidae; genus Crocodylus; species Crocodylus siamensis. Next base: position 177,440,484 of record NC_143398.1, on the reverse strand, counting down.
GACCCCACGTTTACAGTATACATTGCAGCCTTGGATTTAATTGCATTTCCCATAAAACCTAGCACCGTGTCTCTTCCTTTTAGAGTTTACATGGCATACTAATTTTCATTCTCTAAATACATTTTTAAAACATTTTTATAACTTGATAAGCAGCTTTTCTTGGGATAGATAACATGGTGTTTAGTACAAAAGTTTGAATGACTCTTTTGTAGGCATGGCCTTTTAACACACTTTTTTGAGGGATGTATATGCATTATTATGGATATGTTCTATTTATTCTCTATATGGGTAATGACAACATAAGGATACTAAATTATGAAGTAGTAATGTAGGATTTGATCTTGATAATTAAAGGAAATAATCTGCTGATGTGAATACAAATTTATGCCTTCTCTCCTTTTTCAAGTTGTTTGTGTCCAGTTAATTTTTCTGAAAATGAGATGTTGTGAATTGTAACTGTGAAATCTATCTTTTTTTAGTGAAATGAAGATCCAAAAGGACCAGAAGCCACAGATGCAGCATACCAAGAATAAACTTGATAGCAATTACCTTTGCTTTTTAAAACTGCAAAAGCTGTTCTGTAATGAATGGACTGTCTTTCCCACTCACTCACTCTCTGTGTTCGTGTCAAGTGTCCTCTGAATGTGCATGCAAGATACTAAATGTATGAAAATTGGCAGGAGATAGCATTTCAGTGTATTGGAGCTCATTAGGAAAGCTTTCATGCATCTAGCATATCTGTGTCCAATACACATTGTATCATCTTCTAATGGTGCTATTAAAAGGTCATTATACAGTCTGTGTTCTGGGTTACTTGTTGGTTGCAGATGTTTATCCTTTTTTCTTTGTCTTGCTCATTGCTAATTAGTGTTTCTTTCACCCTCCTCCCACAAGCAACCCGCCCCCTTTTATTATTTTCCTCCATTTTTCCACATAAAATAATGAGAGGGAAGGCTTATGATGTCTTTAATAATGCATGGGCAACTGAAGGCAAGGATCTGTGCATTTTAACTGCCAGCATAGACTCAAGTTGTTGGGAAATTTAGGTGATCAGATGGATTTAGATACTCAGATATTGTCTGACAACTCATCTTTTATGATTAATTATTTACATGTCCTGTTGGTGGTGGAACAGGGGTGAAGGAAGAACATATTGAAAAAGGGAGGAGAATACAGGTTCAAGTTCTTGGAGCTTGGCTTTGGTAACTTGCTGAGAGAGTAAATTCTGTGAGTGGATAAGGGCTGCATGAATTCTCTTCCCAATGGCACTGATGACATTGCTCTCTCTCAATAAGAGCTGAAGTACACTGTTTAGCCCTATTACCCATTCTTTATAGAGGTAAAATAGAGAAAATCCTTCGTCATGGTAGATTCTGGACCATGGTGCTCATTTCAACATGTTATTGCCATGCCTGCACAAGGAGCCTCAGCGAAACTGTGTGGTATGGCATGTAGGAGCACACACCCCTCTGTCATCTAGAGTGCTGGTTCCTTTATCTGTGGTAATGAGCAAGAATGGCTGCAGCCCCATTTTCAAATTCCTCCCTCTCCTCAACATTGGGCAGGCAGACCATGCCATGAGAGCAGCACCTGGGGATGGTTTAAATGTACTCAAATCAAGCAGGAATTTACCCCCCCTACCGCAGTGCCTCTTCCCTTCCCTCCATGCTCGTGGGCACTTTCTCTCCCCTTCATGCCCTCCCAGGCACCCTGTTGCTGCTGTGCCTGGCTGCCCTGGGGACAGAGGGAGCTCTAGAGCTGCTTCTGTCCTGCTCCAACCAGACTGCATGGGGAGCTGGGTTTAGCTACGGACAACAGCAGCAGCAGGCGGGTTTCCACACCCCAAGCCTGCTCCTGGGCTGGTGGAGAACCCCCCAGGAGACCAGGCAGGGAGGGAGAAACCAACCATTGCTGTTGCTGCTGCTGGCAGAGACTAAGCCTGGCTCCCTGCCGCAGTCTGGCTGGGATGGGGCAGGAGTGGCTTTGCAGCTTCTCTACTCTATGCAAAGGAGGACAGCGTCAGTAATGAGCAGGGGAAAGGGAAATGGGGGATGGGGAGAGAATGTGCTGCTGAGCATGGAGGGGGAAAGGCAAGGGGAACTCTTACCTAATTCAAGAACTTATAAAGTCCCTAACTGCTGTTCCCGTGGCATGATCTGAAGGGAGGGTGAGACTGTGCTATTGCACCCCCTCTGTTTTCACCCCTTTGTTTGAATGATGTAACATTTCCACAGAAGAGGCATCCCACCAGTTGCTTTCCCTTGTTTATCCACTGCAGTTTGCAATAAGGCTACAGTGCAATAGGTAGATGTTATTTGCCAATTGCCTATTGGATGATGAAAAGCATGCCGCATTCCTGATAATCAGCTTTAACATTTTTCCCTTTTATTCTTAATATACTGCACAATGTCAAACAGATATAGGAGATTCTAACAAGTGCATGTTCTTTTCTGTGTACTACTGATCATTAAGGGTGCTCTTTACTTCTGACTGTAATACCCTATTTTCAGTTGCTTATGAGTCTGCTAAACTTTAACCTTATGACTGAAATTTTCCACGGCAGATATCTGCCTTGGGTCTTTTTTTTTGGAAAATTATAGTCAAAATCATGTGGCTATTTCCAAGAACAAGGTGAGGGAAATAGAAGTTGCCTTCCAATTTTATTAAAAAAAAAACCCTCCCAAGTGACCTTTAGAAAACTCTCTTTAGAAAGCACATACTGCTTTGGAGCAGGGAATTAACATTTGGAACCTCTATTACCTCTGTCTTCTGACAGCCCTGTGAAAATCTGTCGTAGTGCCGGAGAGGGCACAGAGACAGGGCTGCAGCAAGCCCAGTGCCACAAAGGATGCAGAGACAGGGGCCAAGGGCCCAATGATGACCGGAGGCCAAGTTAGACTGAGGCCTCATCAAAATAGGGATGTTTAAATACCACGTGTGAGGCATGGGAGGTGGTAAAGGGAAGGTGTTGGAGCCACACATCTAGCCCATAAGGCTTGGAGATACCGTAAGGCACCTCCTGAGTGTGAGACCCAGTAAAGGGTCTGTGGTAGAGTACTGTGTGCCTGCCACTTTAAGGCCCTGGAGCTGGCAGCCTCCAGGTGCCTAATGAGGACGGCCATTTTAGGTTCCAGGCTGCCTATATAAACAAGGCATTTTGGCTGCTGTTAGGCAGGCAACACCATTGCCTGGCCAGAGGGCTACTAAGGTTCTTTTGGAGGTAAGGGAGGAGCTGTAGGGGATGGTAGGAGGCTCCTGGTCCTGGGTATGACCTAAAACTACACCCTGCTGGGAGTGGGTGGCCTGGTGGGGCTCTCAGTGGCATGGGCGCTCCCAGGAAACGCCAGGCCAGCCATCACCCTGGTGAAAGGCAGGTCAGGGTGCCTTAACCCCTTGCCCCCACCACTGGGTGGGTAACCCCTTTATGTGTAGGGCCCAGGGGTGGACCCTAGAGAGACTGAGAGGCTAGAGACTCAGTGCTGATTGAGAGAGTACTCTTGACTGGCCTGTGCTGGGGCCAGGACCAGATTGGTCAAAAGGGCTGGGGGCCCACCGTGAGGGACGCCTGAGAGCCAAGGGCCAGGGGTTCTGACTGACCTGGAGGTGGGCCAGGGCTGGTAGCTGAAGGTCCTGGGAGGACCACACCTGAGAGGGGAAAAATGGCTTCAGGGAGCTACATAGCCTGCATGAAGGTGGATGAGGCCGCCTGATGAGAGGACTCTAGGTTGGGGTTCCATAGGAGGATTCTGTGGCCCAGAGTGGGGCCCAGTGATTATGTGAACATTGAGATGCCATCAGCGAGGCTTGGGCTGCGGTGTAGGGGAGGAATGGCGCTGCAGATAGTGCCCCCTGGCATCAGGGCAGCCAATGGCCAGCCTCCTGCTTATTACCAACTAATTAATTTGTTAAGATCAAGGCGTGGTGGGCAAGAAGGTGGGTGGTTAACCCAAAAACAGGTGAGTGGGCCACATGGAGATCAGCTCCAAGCAGCCCCCTGTTACAGGGTCCAGCAACCCACACTGTTTAGAGGAGTCTGACTGTGACAGAGCAGCAACTCAAGGGCATCCTCCCGATTCATAATTTATACCAGCAAGACATGGCAGGAGAGATTAATAGGTGCCCATAGGGCAGAGCCAGTGTGGTCACAGTGCCCTAAAGACATCACGGCCATCCTTGGGGAGGCCATATTGTGACAGTGATGGTTAAAGCTGAGGGATCAGTCTAATGTGACTAAGGCCATTGGACTTTTAATCTTCCCAATTTCGATCACTTGTATTTGAAAACAGTTATAAATCCCTTCTGTCTTCTCTTCCTCAGACTAAATAATCCTTATGATTCTAGCTCTTTAATCATTTTTGTTGCTCTCCTCCAGACCTCTTCCAATTTTTCCAAGTCTTTCTTGAAGTGCAGTGCCTAAAACTGAACACGGTACTCTGGGTGAGGCCTCACCGGTGCTTAATAGAGGAGAAAAATCACTTTCTGTAACTTGAATGTGATATTCCTGTTAATACATCCCAGTATGCTATGTTATTTATTTATTTTAGAAAAAAATGACACTGTTGGCTGACATTTGGCTTGTAGTCCACTATACTCCACACAGCCTCTTTTGTAATGCTGTAGTCTTGCTAGTCATTCTCCATTTTCTACCTGTACATTGGATTGCTCTGTCCTAAATGCAGTACCTGGTATGTGTGCTTCTTGAATTTCACCCTATCTATTTCAGACCATTTCCCCAACTTTTTAAGCAAACTTTGTTTCTGAATCCTGTCCTCCAAAGTGCCAGCTACCCCATCAGCCTTACCCCTGTCATCTATTACTAGCTTTCCCTTTCCACTCAGTAAGGGGTCTGCATTTTCCTTGATTTTTCCTCTTATTTCTAATGTTTTTACAGAAGCTTTATTGTTGCCTTTCATATCTCTTGGTAGTTGGATCTCAGTTTGTATCTTGGCCTGCCTGAACCTTCTCCTTTGATACCAGTACTGTACTCTTTTACTCATATGGCCAAGTATCCACTTTTTCTAAGAGTCTTTTTTTATGTTTCAAGTCTTAGTAGAATCAACTGTTTAGCCAAGTGGATCTCTTGCTAAGCTTCTTATCATTTTCTACTGTTGGATAGCAAGCTCTTGTGCAATTAATAGTGTCTCTTTAAGGAATAATCATCTGTCTCTTGGGGCACCTTTTTCTTTCCCAGGGATCTTCCCTTCTAGTTCTAAGTCTCAGAAGATCTGCTTTTTTGAAGTCCAGTGTTTTATTTTGCTGTTCTCCTTCCTTTCCTCCTTAGGACCATTAATTTATCATTTGCCCTCTATCTTCAGGTCCTTACCAATTTCTTTCTAGTAGTTGGGGGGGGGGCAGGGACTTAAAAAATTACAAACACACACACAACCTATGTTAAAAGAACATTATTCAGGTAGCAAAGTCATGTACTCAAAAGTTAGGAAATGCCAGCATTAAGGTTGGCTGTGCCACCTTAACTTGCCTCCCTTGTTTGTATGCATTATGGTACAGTTTGGTTATGTGATAACGCATGCTTTTCTTCCATTAGAACTCCAGTTTCAGTCTAAGCTGGTTTGTTCTCACTTAATCAACAGCTGCTCATTAATTTGGGTTACACTTGTTACTCATTGTGTGACCTTATCTACCCTACATAGTTTGAACCCTGCCGTGAAGATACAGTAGTTTTATTCATTTCCTTGTGAGCTTTTCGGTGACACTTATCATTTGTAGAGTTAACCACTAAGAAAGTAAGCTTAAAAGTCTCCAGGTTGAGACACTCCAGACTTTTTCAGCATGCTTAGTATGCTGTAGCACCTTATATATTGTTCACTTAATTTCAATTGCAGCTGTAGGTATTCAGGACTTCTGGAAATCAGACCAAGAGTTTTAAGTCAGACAACGAAAACAACTGTCCTGAGAAACTAAAGGTGCAGACAGAAGTGCAGCGCTGGGTCTAACTCATGGTGCTTCACAAAAAGTGCCATGCATTAGCCTGATCCTCCTGACCCAACAGATGGGTTGGGAAGGTGCAAGATTGAGCTTGAATTTGGAGCCTATCCAGGGAGAGAAGCTGTGTCTCTGCAGTCTGTTCCCCTAGCTTTTCCCTCTCTCTTAGCTCCCCTGCTGACTCAGGAAGAGGGAAGGGGGAAGGAGAAGGCAGGGGCAGGAGGTCCACTCTGGAATGGGTGTGTGTTTGGACTGGAGCTCCCCACCTCTGGAGGGCTTCAATCTATCTTCCCCATTCTTCAGTTCTGCGCAATCTGCAGAACGAGCTTCCTTCACTCTCTTCCTGCCCTCCCCCCCCGCCTTCTGAAAATGCTGAGAGCAGTGCTGGGCTGGGTCCACTGAGCCCTGCTCCTGGCAAGTGCAGACAGAAGTTACTGAGGGCACTCCTATTTGGTGCACCTTCATTTGAACCCTCATGTAATGTGGGTTCAGATTTTCATGGAATTGGGCCCTTTTAAAGTGCTCTGCAGCTGAAGCACTCTGCAGCTGTGCCCCTGTGTTTGGCCATACCTGTAGAGCACTTTCAGTTGCTAAATCTAGCAAAAATTGTCGTTTCTGTCTGCACCTTAAGAATGGAACTGACTTGCCCCTTTAAGACAGCAGGGTAAACAACTTGCTTAGCAATCTGAAGGGAATAACCTAGAAAAAACATAAGAGTTCTCTGTTAGAGACTAGGGTAGAATCCAGTTCTTCTGGGCAGTAGTCAAACCATCTTTTCACTTCTAGTTAACAGTCTGTCTCACTGTACAGCTGTCTCTTCATCACTAGTTCAGTACTAACCTGTGCATAGAATGACATCGAGGTCCTGTGAACAAACCAGTATGTGATCATCTGGGATCCAGGTTTTCCGTTTGTCACAGAAAAATGTGGTAAACCCCAGTTTCTAACATTTTAAGGAGAATAACCTGGATTTTCTCCTTTAAAGGAGAAAAAATGTGGGAAATGGTGGACTTCCCCTTGTAGGCTGGCAGAGATCCAGCATGCAAGGGACTGGGGGAGTAAAAGGAGGGTGATCAGCAGGGGGCAGCATGTGCATGTGCACACACACATGGCTGCCAGGCAGCATGAGAGCAACTCTTGCAGCTCCCTACAAGTAAGTCGGCAGCAGAGGAGGGCAGGGAGGGAACTGAGGCTCCCATAGCGAGGATGGAAGTTGGACAGGGCTGGGGCTGCTGCCCAGCTGTGGTGGTCCATGGGATTTGGGGCCCAGGACACAGCCACAGGGCCCAGGCGGGGACTGAGACAGGGCTGCAGGCAGCTCGACTGGGGGCCGGCAGTGGGGGTGGAGGGGCTGGCGCTCTCTTGGAGGGGAATGGGGAGCATGTGTCATCCAGATCTGTGAGCAGGGCTGGGGTGGGCTGCTGCTGCAGGCTCGGATTCCTTGCCCTGCTGTCCTCCCCCCAGGCACTTATACATTTTGCCATTTCATTTGAGGTTTTTTATTGTGGAAAATCAGAGCTCCCCCTGCCCCTTTTACTCACTAGAATGTGGGTCCAGCTGTGGCTGCCCCCCCTCCCCAAACTGCTTTGAGCTGCCCTAACATGCTGGTACCTTGCCCATGCCAGTGCCCTTCACTCCTGACCCACAGCCCCCTGGCCCTGCTGGTACCCCTCATGCCTGACCCATGGGCCTCTGGCCCTACCCGATAGCCCTCACTCCCCACCTAAAAAAAAAATTCAAAATCAAGTGCCAAAATGCATTGGTATTTAGAATTTATTTTATTATGGTGACTGAGGCACTGGTAGGCTTCCAAATTGCTTTCAAATGGTAAATATATCAATAAAACATTGTGTTCAACTGATACCTACATATATAGTGGTGTTTCATTTTAATTGTGGAAAAACACAGATTTGGTGTTTTAAATTGAAGAATCTGTGACTTTTTTTATCAGAGAGTTTGTGATTTTTTTTTTTTAAACAGAAAACCAGGATCCCTAGTGATCATGTAACTAAGGACCTGTCTATCAATGCAAGCAAGATGGGGGAAGGGGAAATTTAAGGTTGCACAGGAAATCATTTTTCCCACATTGCTGAACTAGGGTGTTCTTAATGTCTTAATGTTTTTACATTGATAGACTTAAGGACAGATTGCTGGATCTACTAGACCAGACACTGGACTGCGGGTAGTAGACCCCCAGTTATTTCTATAGATTTGTTATTGACCTACTCTGTGTCTCTGAGCAAGTCACTTTTACCTCTTCTCCTCTCTCTTGCATCTAGTGCTTTCAAATTGCTAGCTCTTTTTTGTGCAGGGATAACTTTCCTATACATCAGTGCAATGGCTAATGTAATGCAGCCTTTATTTTACATTTGAGACCTCTAGGCAGTAAAATGAATATGTACGATAATAAAAAGTCTGATGAGAGAAATAAAACAAGGTGGTAGACAGAGCTAAGAGAAAGCATGCCTCCAATGTAAGGTGAGGGTTTTAAAATGGTATCCTTTAACATTTACTTTAAAAATGGCAATTGTATACTCCATAGTTGTTGCTTTCTAAATAATCCATAAGGCCTTATATTTTAGATAATAATCAAAATGTTCACTCGGTCTTGCCACTTTAATGAAACCCAGTTAAAGGATATTCCATTTCTCTATTGTCTTTTTTTAAGTTAGGATGGTTTGAATGGGGAATGAATTGAATCCTGATAAAGGAGCCTTCTGCACAAATGCTGCAGTGCAATAAACAGCTTGCACAGTGCATGGTGAGCGTTATAGTTCTGATGATAAAGACCTATCAAAAGGTAACACCTTGTAAGTCTTCCCAGCCCAACTCTACTCCCTTGTCCCTTCTCTGATAACTTCTTTGCTAACCCCTATTCTGTGCCCACTTTCTTCAATCATAGAAGATGCAAATGAATATGAGCCTTTTACAACAACCATCTTCTGCCAGCTTTGCAGTTGCCTCTGCTTTCTTCTTTTTCTCCTCCTGCCTACCACAAGGGGTATGGGCTGACATAACTGATGTGTTTTATATACCCTGGCTAGTTTGCAGCAGAATACTAATGCATGGCAATCAGCAGAGTTGCTCTAATCAGCCCTTCCTGTAGGTCCAGGATGCTTTTCCTTAATTCTTTTACTAGGGCTTGTACTGTCACAGGGGAAAATTCTGCTTTAAATGACCCCTCCTAGCAGCTGGTTACCCTATTTTGTAAATGATCAAAATAAAATGCTGTTATTGGGTTGATATTACATACACTTTAGGCAGTAAAATGATTCAGAACCAGGGATCCTGATTTTTAAAAAATCCCCAGTTTTTGGATTTAAAACAGTAACCCAAAATCCACATTATAATATATATTACTGGCACTTCATTTTAATCACAGAAAAATGTGGATTCTGAGTTACTTTTTAATACAAAAATTGGGGATTGTTTTTAATTGGAGAAAACCAGGATCCCTGTTCATAACAAATACATTGTCTGCAATACAGGGCTTCCCAAGTTGGACCTTCTGACTACTCCTCTCCTTCTTCTAAAGCTCAGTATCTACCTCGATGAGTCTCAGAATTCTGTACCAATATTTTGACAGGAAAGCAAAAAGATTGAGAAGCACTTGTCTGCCACTAGTGTGGCACGTCCTTTTTTGGCAGGTGTCACAAGCCCTGCATTCTCCATGAGTGCCACTCCAATCCCCTTCCCCTGCATGATCTGTTGCTCTTCTTTCTGCCTTACCTGCTGCTGAGTTCCTTGCTCTCTCCCTCATCTTGTGTTCCATGCACAGAAGCTACCCATACCACTTGTGGCACACAGGCCTTGGGTTGGCCACCTGTACCCTAAACCATTTGGTTGCTGAGATGCAATGAAACAATGGTTAGTCAGTGCTGTGCCAAGGAAGTTTGGCACCAGGGACAAAGCCCACAGTGGCAGCCTGCCCTCATCCCGCACACAGATTCAGGGGGCATACACTCCCCACATGCTTGCCTGGGAGTGCACGCAGCAGCAGGAGCCACCCCCACCCCCGCTACTGCACTGGTTAGAGTTAAGTGGGGAGGAAATGAGGTGTAGTGCATTGTCCAATGCAAGCATCATCATACTACTGACATGTACAGGTCTGTTATTTTGCACCCCTTGTTACACGTACCTTTTACCTGATATGGAACAGGCTAACCAATTAGCCAGGGTCTGTTTATTGAGGTGGCAAAATCCAAGGGAAAAGGGATAGAAGTAGAACACGGTGACACTAATACATGATTTAGTCTTATTTAGAATGTGCTAACTTCCAATAAAATGACTGTTATTTTTCCCAGGGAAGATGAAAGATAGCATCATACATACCCTGTTGCTATTTATTTCAAGCACGTATAATATTATTTTGATTTGCAGCCAATATGCTGGACTCCCCAGCCACTAACCCTTCTTCCTGAATTGTGTCAATGTATGAAAAATGGATGTTTGGCTTTTTAGCACCTATGGAACCTCCCTAGTCTGGAAGTCAGCTGACTTTCCATGTAAACTGACTTTCTCTTGCTCTTTTCTTCTCTGTTAATTTTCTTTTCAGATTGCAGCAAAATAAACCAATTTTATGTGGGTCTCTATCTTATAAATGTGACAACATGCAATCACATCTCTCAAAGATTACAGAGTACTAGCTGCAGGAGAAAAAAAGGTGGTGATGAGACATGAGAGAGGCCAATCAAGAGTGCCTGCTTTCCTTTCAAAATTAGTTTTTGCTTCAGGCCTTTCAATGGAACAGAAAGCTTCAGCCAGACCTTCATTTAGCCTGTAGAGCTGTTGTATTCCACCTGACTTGCAAAGACTATTTCTGTTCTATAGGTGCATCATTTTATCCACAAGGCACTTTTTACCAAATGGGAGGTTTTGCAATTCTGGTCTGGGCTAGTCATCGCTGCTGCCCTTTGTTTAAAAGAGCAATAAGAAATAGTTAATTTTCTTCAGAAAATAGATGACCTTCAGCCTATATACAGGCTCATGTTGCCTCCTCCAGCTCATCACCAAAGGCAAGTTTACGTGGACCAGGTTTTGCAAGCTGCTGTTCTGTGAAGAATGAATGTCTATGAAAGTGAGGTAGAAAAGACCGGAGAGAATGAGAGGGGAGGCAGCGAGAAAGCACTACATAGAGCTTTAATAAGCACTGGAGGTGTGAAACACCAGAAGTGAGCACATTTTGAGCTACATTTTGGCTTGAAAAGGAACTTGGAACTGTGAGCAAGAAATTGTGCCCTGCTGTTTGTCTCTTCTTGGGTTCAGAAAACAAGATTTGGCATGCTCTTTGTAAATAAACAGGATAGCATCAAAGAAGCATCTAGTGCCATGGTGAGTGGGGCGACTGCCCTGGGTGCTGAAGCAAAAGAGCACCAATAGACGCTGCCCAGCTGGGGCAGAGTGCAGGACAGAGGCATGAGCAGCTCATTTGGGGAGGGCATGGGAACAGGGGGAGGGTGGCTCCTGTCACTATGTGCACTCCCACACCAGCATGGGGGGGGGCATGTGCCCCCACCCCCCAAACCGTGCATGGGCCGAGGGCAGGTTGCCACTGCGGGCATTGCCCCAGGTGCCAAACTTCCTTGCCACAGTACTGAAAACATCTGATTCCACCAATGATTTCTCCTTTTGATGGAAACAACTTGTATAACCCTTGATTTGGCTAAACCCCTAAGTCAGTTATGCAAGGCTGTAGTTGTAGTTATGTTTCTGAGAGCCACCAAACATTATTTACCCTATTTTGAGTCATCTGTGCTTTGGTGAAGGTTACAGAGGTTCAGCTGACCCAAAACCCCATACCTGAAGTGGACACCAGACAGATGGGGGATCTGAGTAATTCAAAGTATAATGGGAACAGCTGTTGTGCAAAATTTTCCAATGGCATCAATGTCTGTGTGGTTGCAGACTGAGACTGCTGAACAGGGCTTGGTTCTCAGAATGCAGTGACAGCTCAGCTTTTCAAAATGAGATCCAGGCAAAGTCTCAGGCTGGGATTCCAAAATTAGGAACCACTTCTAAAAATCCAGGTCTATCTGTTTTTTTCTGCATACCATAGGTAAACACAAATTAACCACATCAGGTTATCAACTGAAGTAAGTGGATGGACCTCAAAGTAAAGGATTCCTATAAATCTGTTTTTCTTTTAATCAGTTTTAACTCCAGTTTTGAAAGGTTCCCATGCTGTGGGTCTGAATCTGTTTGTAATGCCTCTTGCTGGCTTGTTAGCCAGAGGGCCTGAATCCGTAAGTTCTGCATAAATCTCTGTTGTCTGAGCCAAAGAATCCAGCTTTTGTAAGTATGTACCTCTCCCCATTGCAAACTTCTGGAAGGAACTACAGATTAAAGAGAAAGAGAGAGTGACATTGTATGTTAGCAGGGATTATGTATGCATCCTATGAAGTGGAACTCCCATTAAGCAAAGGACCTTGGGCTTGGATTTTTTTGAGCAAGGCCACTGGCTTGTCCATCAGAAGAGATGGTAGTGTGGGCCCTCTTTCTCTTTGTTGGCTGCAGTTTCAGCAGAAGTAGAATCAGGAAAATTAAGTGCCCTGCAACAACTTTCTTGTTCCTTGAATAACAAGGTCCCAGTGAAAATCCCTTGAGTCTGACCATTAAAAATAAAAGGTAAAGAAATGGGATTCCCAATATTACCATCCTCACATGTTCAAAAATGGTAAGTCAAGCTGTAGGATATCATAAAGCTGTCTGTCTTACAGATCAAAGCATTCTGAAAATAATAAATCTGGGTTTCCTTTTCCTTCCCTTCTGATGTGCAAGCCTGCAGGGTGTCTTATGTTCACATTTTTCCATGGGGAGGTGAGTTTGGGCTTGCCTACACTGCTGCAGGACTGAGTTCAAGCACTAAGGGGGACAAGCGTGCCCCATGCACCTATTCACCAATGGAATCATCCCTCTGCTCACATTTTTAAGTTGTCAGGTTCTGGTTTGTCTGGGAGCAGCTGCTAATGTTAAGCCCAGAGTGGCCTCACTGGCTAACTTCCAGATTTGACATTTGAAGGCATAGGTGGCCTGGGCATGGGAGGGGTTATACTTAAAGCTCCTTGATGCAACGTAGTGTTTTCCTAAGGCATGATTCTACAGGCCCCAGGGCCTGGGTCTCCAGTTTAAAAAGGCCTCAAGACTTACCAGCTTGTGCTGAAAAAGGTATGTGTTTCATGACCCCACCCAGGATGCAAATATTCAGTGGAGAATATTGTGCAACATCAATACTTATTATACTGTGTACTACTTAGATCCCTCATCTGTCTGCTGTCCACTGTTAGGCTGTTATAATGTGAATGTAATGCATGTAACAGCAGAAAGAACTAGGGGCAGTCTGCAGATCTGCGCTGACTAGGGCTGTGCAGAGCTTTAGTCGATTCAATTTAGCGGAGATTCGGCTGATTCGGTGGCCAAATCTCCAAATCTGAATCAAATCAGGAGACCCATTTATCTCTCCAACTCAAATCAGAAGCCTCGGATTTGATTCAGAGAGATTTGGAGAGATTCAACAATTCAGACATTGACACAGCTTTATATGTTTTTTCTACATACCTCAAAGTACCAGGCAGCTTGTGAACACTGAGATGGTGGAGTGGATAGTGTATCCCACAGAAGCATGGGGGGGTCCCCAGGGTGCTCAGTGGAAGACCCAGAAGTGGACAAGAAGCACTTCCAGTTCACTTCCAGGTCTTCCGTGGAGAGTGCAAGGACACCTCCCCACCCCATGACTTGGCAACTGCTGCTTCCTGGGCCTAGGGGGGCACCTGTGGTCCCTCTGTGGCTGATCGCTGAGCTGGGGGGGTCCACTGCCGAGCACACAGGGGGCCCTCCGTACTCATGTGGGACACTCTATCTGCCCCACCATCTCAGTGTTCATGAGCTGTGCCTGGTACCTCAAAGTATGTAGAAAAACATATAAAGCTGTGCTATGGCCGAATTACTGATTCTTCAAATCAGAGTCGAATCTTCAGATTTGGTGTAATTGAACTGGGACAGTGATCTGAATCAGTGAATTGAATCGCTGTCTCCTGAATCGGGCTGAATCTGAATCCAAATCAAATATGGTCCATTTCACACACCTCTAGTGCTGACTTCATTTGGACTACAGCTACCAGAAACCCCCATGGTCTTGGGGGCAAGGAAAAAAGGAAGAGGAATCTTGAGGCTGGAGTAAGGGGAAGAGAGACCTACATGCATGTGGAACCTGGTCAGCCCTATACACAGGAATACACAGTGGAGCTGGAGATCTCACTGGCTCAGGCAGCCAGGACTGTTGACTGAAGGAGCTGGATTCACACTTGGGGGCAGCTGTAGGCCGCTTTTTGAGGACATGGTGGTGGTGGTGGTGGGTGAAATTAAGGTGTTGAGTGTATGTTACCACAGTTTTGATCTTTCTTTACCTTTTACCTGTTCCGTCCCTTTGGTCCACTGGCTTGTGACCTTAACCCCTATGATTTTCTTTATAAAAGTGGGAACTCCCCTTGCTTCTTGTACCAGGTTCTGGGGCTGCAGGGTTGTCACACTATCTTTGATTAGCCAAAAATCTGTAACCATGGAAACCAGCGTGCAGCTTCATGTGGTCAAGCTCTACCTTGTTTAATCATTCTGTTGTCTGTCCCTCTGTCAAACTGATCAGAGCACTTTTGCTGGCCCCACCTGTTTTGTACTTGTAGTCTTTGGCTCTGAATGTCCTCTAAATACAGCTTTTTGTCTCCACAAGTTTTATTTTTCTTTTTAGTATTTGAATACCCAAGGCACCCTTGTTCAGTAAGGGCTATAAACAACTCTTCCTCAACTAACCTAATTTTCAAAGAATTTGACTAGACTCTTCAAATTGGGACACTGAATGCCTTGTACAGGGAATATTTCCTGCCATATACCATGCTTCTCAATTTGACGGACGTTATCTGGGGGGACTATGGGGATTACATTTTAAATATGTAAAACTGCCAATGGCAGTACTCAGGACTTGAACAGCTGTTGAACTGACTGGTGTTCCTAAATAAGTCTAAAAGAATTGAAACTGTTTTCCTTGCAAATATTTCATTATTTATTTCAGAAGGCATTTCATGACAGAAGTTGTCTGTGGATTTGTTTCTTGAGCTCTTTTTACTTCCAAATGACTGCCTTTATGTGAAAGTTGTCCCAATGGTGAGGTGCTGTTTGTTGGATTCTAAATAAGCAATAAAAAGAACTTGGTCTTCATACTTTCCTTGCGAGTGTGTACAGAACATGTTCAAAATGGAGCAGGTGTTCTCACCTACAAGAATGTGGCTGTTGCAGGCAACCCTCTCTGGTGACTACTGAAAGAATCTGGAAGGACAATCTTTTCTTCTTTTGTTTTCCCACAAAACAAAATATTTTTCTAAAAAAAAAGCATAAGTTGCCCACTTATGCTTATAATGGTCTGAGCTGGTGTAACTATAGGAAAAACAGAAGAAAAGGAAAAACCTAGCTGTCATCCTCATCTGTCAAAAGGCATATGAGAAGCAGTTGTTGCAGAATATTTTTCTATCTGTCACTGGGGAGAGTCAGAGAATATGGTAAAAAGCTTAAATAAAGAAGAGGAAAGTAAACACACAATTCCAAGAGCTAATGCATAGAAGGCCATCTGATTTTGGTCAACCCACTCTGAGAATCTGTCCAAGTCAGCCTGTATTCCTAGCCTGTCCTGCAGTGTGATGGCTCTCCCCCATAATTTGGTATTGTCCATGAACCTGGCCAGTTTACATCTGACTCCTGAATCTAGATCATTGATAAAAATGCTAAGGAGTACTGGCCCGAGTACCAAGCCCTGAGGGACTCCACTGGTAGCCTTGCACCATGTTGATTTGCTCCCTTCAACTAGTACTCTTTGGGCCCAACCTCATAGCCAGGTACCTAGCCCTCTGACCATATGTTGGTCAAGGCCACAGTTCTCCAGCTTAATTAACCATGAGGACATCATGGGGAACTAGGTCAAAGGCCTTCTTGAAATCCAGATAGATGACGTCCAGGGTATATGTTACCTGGTCACAGAAAGAGATGAGGTTGGTCAGGCAAGACCTGCCAGTCACAAAATCATGTTGGCTGGCATTCAAAAGCTTGCCTTCTGTTAGTCTGGTGTTGATGGATCCCTTGACAATTTTTTCCAGGATTTTTCCAGGGACAGATGTCAGACTGCTTGGTCTATAGTTCCCTGGGTCATCCCTCCTCCCTTTCTTGTAGATAGGAACTGTGTTGGCTCTTTTCCAGTCATCCAGGATCTCACCTGAGTGCCATGATTCAGATATTCCTGCCAAGGGGGATGTAACAATGTCTGCCAGCTCTTTCAAGACTCTCAGATGCATTCCATCTGGGCCCACAGACTTGTGAATGTCCAGTTTCTCAAGGTGTTCCCTCACCAGATCCACATCGATTTTGGACCTGTCACCCTCTCCCGAATAGGTTTGCGCCATTCCTGGCAGTGTGATCCTCATGGGAGGGTAAAAAATTGATGCAAAAAAAGTCATTTAGGAGATTGGCCTTTTCTTAGTGATGTCAGTCACCCCGTTGGATCTGTCAGGGGCCCGATACTATCCTTGTTCTTTTTGCTACTTCCCACATATCTGAAGAAAGACTTTTTGTTGTCCTTGATCTTGTAGCTAGCCTAAGTTTGGTTTATGCCTTGGCTTGTCTCGACTGCTCTCTGCAGGTGCAGGCGAGTGCAGAATAATCCTCTTTGGTAATGCTTCCTGTTTTCCAGCTGGTGTAGGCTACTTTTTTGAGCTTAATAAGGTCCAACAGTTCCTTATTCAGCCATGGGGGCTTTCTTGCCCATTGACTGCATTTCTTGTGAGAAGGGATGGCTTTGCCCTGTGATTCAAGGATTATGTTTTTGAGCGATGACCATTCCTTATGTACCCCCCTTTTCTCGGGGGGTATGGCCTCTGATTGCCTGACAGACCAAATTCTCTGAGTTTTCAGAAGTTGGCCTTCTCAAAGTTAAGGGTTTCTGTTTTACTGAGGGGTTTGCCTGTTCTTTGGTGAACTAAGAAGGTGACCAATTCATGGCCACTGTCACCAAGCTTCCCCTTGATCCACAGATTACTTGCCAGGTCCTCCCCCTTGGCCAGGACCAGATCCAGCAATGTATCTCCCCTAGTCAGTCCATAGACCTCCTGTGTTAGGTAGAGGCCATTGATGCATGTGAGAAAATTACATGACCTGTCAAATTTGGCCATACAGTCATCCCAGGAGATGTCAGGAAAGTTGAAGATCCCCATGATGATCAAGCATCAGGAGAGTGCAGCTTCGACCAGTTCCCTATTGAATTCCTGATCTAAGTCTTCTTCTTGGTGGTGGTGGTGGGGTCTATAGTAGATTCCTACAAATAAGTCACCCTCCCCATGTTCTCCTTGTCTCTTGACCCAGAGGGTCTCAAGATGCCCTTCTTGGTTTGGAAACTCAATCTGCAGGGAGGTGAGATGATCTTTGATGTACAGAGCAACACCCCCACCCCTCTTCCCCACACGGTCTCTCCTATACAAGTTATAACCCTCTACTGTCATCGACCAATCATAGGTTGAGTCCCACCAGGTCTCCATAATTCCTACAAGGTCATAGCCATTATCACACAGGAGAAGGGCTAGTTCCTCATGCTTGTTTCCCAAGCTCCTGGCGTTTGTGTACAGGGAGTTAAGTCTGCCATGTGAAGCCCAGTGCTTCCCTGAGGGATTAAGAGGGAAATTTCCTTGGGCTGTCGCCAGAGCAGGATCCCTTAGGCTGCCCAAGTTATTGGTAGTGCAGCTGACATGACCTGGGCTAGAACTGTTAGTAGACCGCCCGTCCCCCAACAGTCTCAGTTTAAAGCCCAGTCAAGAAAGTCAGCCATTCTGGCTGAGAAGAGCTTCTTTCCCTTCCAGGTGAGGTGGAGGCCATCACTTCCCAATAGTCTGCTCTCTCTGAAGTGTGGACCATGGTCGAGGAAGCCAAACCCATCACAATGGCACCATTGCCAGGGTCTTCTATTCACCTCATTGATACACCTGTCCCTCTGGAGCCCATGTCCTGTGACAGGGAGGATTGAAGAGAAAACTATCTGTGTCCCCAGACCCTTGAGCCCACCTCCCAGAACCCTGTAGTCACATATGACCTGGTCTGGTCTTCTCCATGCCATATTGTTGGTTCCCACATGGATGAGAAGCATGGGATGGTGGTCAGAGGGCCAGATGAGTTTGGGGATCCTCTCCGTCACATCCCAGACACAAGCTCCAGGTAAGCAGCAGACCTCATGGGGCCAAGGGGTCAGGGTGACGGATCGCTCCATCAGTCCACCCACTGCAATAACTCTGTGCCTTCTTCTAGGCGCAGGTGCTGATGGCTTCGCATCCTCACATGCTGAAGCCGGAGGAATGGCTGGCTTCATTGATGCAAGAGGTGCAAAGTGGTTGTGCAGCTCCAGGAGAGTGGTAACCCTTCTGCTGCACCTCTGGGCCGGAGACAGCTGTTGTCCAGACAACCCCAGACTGGACTTCGTGGCAGTTCCTTGGTTCCACCACTCTGTCATGAGCCATCGGATGGAGAGCCTGAAAGTAAGAGTCCAGCTTCTGCTCTGCATCCCTAATGGAGTACGGCTGCTGGACCATTGCCTAGAAGTCCCTAATCTGGCACTCCAGGGCCTGCATCACTGAGCATACCCCACAAGGGTGGGTATCAATGTCCCCACACCCAGCTGCCTGCAGTCTTGCTAGGCAGCCTTCACAAGGAGCTGGGGGCTCCGTCTGAGTGGAGCCCAGGGCCGAGGGTCCTGCCCAGGAGAGGGCAGGGACCACAGGCTCCATCTGAGTATAGGCCAGAACCATGGGCTTCATTTGGGTGGAGACCCTGTAGATTATAGAGCAGGGGAGTCCAGGTGCAGGGGGGAGTCTAAGGGGGCAACGTGTCCCACCTACCATGGTCCTCATAGTAGTCTGGTTACTACTGTGCAGACCCTTGGCTAGAGCTCAGTGCCTAGAGCCTCGGGCCTTCCTGTGCAAACTCCCACACTAACTTGTGTGCCGGGCAGACAAGTCCACTTGTTTGTGCATCCTGTTCATGCAGCTCCCTGGGGAGCTGGGCCAAGTAGGAGCTGGGGCGGGGCAAGACCCTCCTCAGCTCCTCTCAGTGGCCTCCCCACAGCTGTGCTAGCTTCCTCCCACTATGGGCCCTGCTTACCTCCAGCTGCGCTGGGGGTCAGTCGGGGTGCTCTGCAGCTACTGGGAGTTGCTGGGGGGCTTCGTGGTGCAGGGGTGTGATGGGCTTACACCTGTGCATCTCATGCCACTCCCCAAGCCCAATTGAAGCTTTTTTTCCATTTGCAGGCCCTTTTAAACTGCACACGTGCAGTGGGCCCACCACCAGCACCACGGTGCTCCCAGACTAGGGGGGACCCTACCTGGGGTATGGGGGACCCTGCCCCACTGGAGAGGGACAGGTAAGTACCCTCTCCCCCTCTTCTTCTCTCTCTCCCTGGGGGCCTGGGCCAAGTAGGAGCCAAGGCAGGGTGAGACCCTCCTTGGCTCCTCTCAGCTGCCTCCCCGCAGCTGTGCTAGCCCCCTCCCACCATGGGCCCTGCTTATCTCCACCTGTTCTCAGGGTCGGTTGAGGGTGCTCTGCAGCTGCTTGGGGTTGCTGGGAGGGCTTTGGGATGTGGGGATGCAATGGGCTTACTGCCTGAGTGGCTGACATTGCCACAGACCACAGGTGCCTGGCATGGCCCTCCCCCCCAGCAGCACAATGTAGTCAGGGTACACTGAGGACAGTCCACCCCAGTTGACAGTTGCACTGGGAGCAAGGGGGCCCATCTCCCAGCGGATCTGTTCCCTGGTTTAGAGGAGACTCAGGCTGTCTCTCCCACCAGCGACCAGCATCCCCCACCTCGCCTCCCTGCTTGGCTACAGCCCCCTGCTCAGCCTGCACGTGGATGCAGCCCCCTGCTCAGCTCCCTGCTCAGCTCCAGCCACCACACTTGGCCAGCAGCCGGCTGTGGCCTGATCACTTGTGCAGCAACTGGCTGAGGCCCACCCCTGTGCTCCCCACCTGGCTGTGGCCCCTTGTGTACCTCTTGCCCAGTTGCAGCCTCCTTATTTACCCGATTTTGCTGTTTCAAGCTCGAAATGCATCAAAACAGCTTTGAAATGAAACACCCAGTGAAATTTTGCACGGCTCTACTGCTGATCACCTTGTTCTCCTTTAGTTGCTTCACAATGAATTCCTTGAAGACCCTCTCCATGATCTTTCAAGGTATTGGGAGAAGACTCCCATTTCCTGGATCTTTCTTCTTCTCTTTCTTAAAGATGGGCACTGTTTGCCCTTTTCTAGTCATCCAGGACCACACCCAAGCTCCATGAGTTCTCAAAGAGGATAGCCATCAATGGCTTTGAAATTACCTCAGCCAATTCCTTCACTATCCTGGGATGCATTCCATTTGCCCCTGCCAACTTGAAAGCATCTAGTTTCTCTAAATAATCCCTAACCTGTTCTGCCATTACTCTAGGCTGTTTGTTTTCTCCCTATCTTTGTTGCCTACTGCACTCATCATCAGCTGAGCCTATTTGTAAAACTGAAGTAAGAAGGCATTAAATACTTCAGCTTTCTCTCCATTATTCATAACTAGGGTGCCTTTAGTATTCCATAAGGAACCTATGGTTTCTTTGGTCTTTCTTTTACTTTTGACATGCTTGTAGAATAGAGTTGGGGGAGTGGGGTAGGGAATGCTTAACAAAGAGGGCAATCTGCACTTCGCTCAAACCCTTCAGCTGGTTTCATGTTTAATATGGAGTCACAGAGGCTTTAGTGAACTTTTGGATTAGTGAATTTTCTAGGTGTAAAATTCCCATTATTCTCAAAGGGTATTCCATACTAAAGTTATCAGCATATGGCAGGGGAACCCTAAGGTAAACAAAAGATGAAAAGCCTTTCCAGTCATTTGCTCCATAACAGCTAAACTACCCTCCTTAAAGTTTCTGTGATTCTTTACTGAAAAAGTCGCTCTGTGCTATGACAGGTGGAATGGATTCTGATTTTGTGACTGAAGGTTATATTGCTATTAGTGTACTATGGGGGCAATAAGGTAGGGGTGGGGCAACTCTTGAAGATCTCTCCCTCCTTCCATATCTTAAGTACATTCTAGCATTTTGCTACTGATTGTGATTAAATTTATGGATATTATAGTGAATGGCCAAACTTAACATGGATCAGTGCTCACTGACAGCTTTGACTATGTATGTGATTGATATAACCGTAGGACAGGCTGTTTCCTGAAGATATTTTGAAATGAAAAATGCTCTGTGATTCGTAGAGACCTGTAAATACTTGTTAGCAATAGGATTTTCCCGGTCTGTGGATTTTTCTTTTTGGGGGCCCATTTCTAGTTTTGAGTTAAATGACTGAAATATTATCTGTGGTCAAGACACAGTGAAAAAACAGTAAGAAGCCCGGATCTCATCCTCTCATTGCATTTTTGAGCAGGGTCAGCTGGCTTGTATTTATATGAATAAAATGCAAGATGCAAACACAAAAATCACTGAGATAAGGCAGCTTTAAAACTAGGTTAGAGATGAAACAATCTTGAAATCTGGCAGATGCAGGGAAAGCTTAGTAGCCCCAGGGAATGGCTTGAAATGATTGATGAAATAAATGATTAATGAAACAGTATGATTAGCTTATCACACAGCCCATTATCATTCAGATCCTGAAGACAGAAACTAAAAGAAGCAGGGCTATGTGGGTGTGATTGGTGTTCTGTGCAAGAATCTGTGCCAAACAACCTTTTCCAGGCTGCAAGGGGCTCCCAAAAAGAGAGAGTCTTTGCAGTATTGCACTCTGCAGAGTCTTAAAATGAATCTTTCCCTTCAGAAAGGGTTGCAACAGTAGGGCTGTGGTTAAGCTGTTGCTTGGTAATTGGTATCTATCTGCCTTATACTCAAAGAAGAGAAGTTCTTAATTCTTCCCAGGACTATCTAAAGCTTTTCAGTTGACAACTTGACACTTAGTACTAACAATGCCGCTTTCTAATGTCATCCCATCAGATCTCAGAGCTAACTAATTTTGGTGCATCAGTAATAGGAGTCAGAAACATGAGAGCTTTCTTGGGTGTAGTGGGACCCTGGCCAAAGGGTCACACCAGGGGGGGAGCTGGGTACATACTCTCAATGGGTGTTTAGCCCCCTTATCTATATCCTGCCTGCCATAACTCGTTGTTAATGAGAAGGATATCAGGAGGTGGTACCTGACTGTAGTGGTGTATGTTGAGATCGCTACAGGTGTCAATGTTAGTGCATCTTCTTTGGGGCTCCACCTCCCTTACTTCACCCCACCCCTTTCCACTTGGGTGTTCTTGTGATGCTATCAGGGTAAGCACCTGGTCCTCTAGGCACCTGCCCTCATGTGAAAGAAGAAAAATCAGACATTGAAAAAAACCCAGAAATATCTAGGACCAACGTAAGTGGGCTAGGCCCTTCTACTCCAGCAAGGGTTTACCATCAATGATGTCCATACCACATAGAAATTAATAAAGCAATACAAAATAAATAGTCATGTCTGTTGTTCATCCACAGGCCTAGCTTTGGCCTTGAAGTATACATCTGTCTTCTCCTAAGGTGGCTAAAGCTCTTCAGGGCTTGCCCCCAGTTACAACTCTGATTCACAGGGCTAGCCTGTATCTGGCCAGCTTCTGTGGGTGATATGGGGCCTCAAGTACTATGAATTCCCATGAGACAGGTATCTGACATCCAGCATCCATGGGGTCATCAGGTTCCTGTTGTGGGAACAAAGGTTGGGCTAGCATCTGGTGAAGCGTCCTCAACTCTGATGGAGAGATGCAATGCACTCTGGTGCCTATACCAGTATCTTCCCACTCCTGGGGCAGATGCCTCTTTACAAGGGAAGTTCCACGTTGATCTGAGCCAACCCAGACCCCTGCAGACCCCCATGTGCCCTGCTGCTTCTGCCAGGTGCTGAGAGCCCCAGTGGGGCTCATCATTACCTGCAGCTGTGGCTCCTGGGCTCTAGTTGGTGCCAGGCACTCCAGCTGCCTGTTCTCACCCCTGCCTGGGCTGTGGGTCTGTATGGGGCCCTGCTTCCTGCTTCCAGCTTTGCCCTGGGGATGAGTGCATGGGGGAGTGAGTCACCCACCATTTCTCTGCCCTGCCCGGGGCAAGTGTGTGTGTTGGGGTGGAGGTGCTGCTGCCTGCCCACAGGCTCACTGTTTGCTGCCAGGTTCACCTGGGCTCCCACTGGCTGTGGAGCACCCTGGAGGTCATCATCTCATTCCTACTATATGGAATCTTCTGAAAGTGGTGATTGTGCTTCCATTGCAGCTTTACTTTCACCTGTGTAAGTTCTCTTCTGTCCTGAACTGTAGTGAAACACTACTTTCAACTAAAAACAGCAGTCTTTTTGCAATGTAGCTGGCTTCACCTTGTTCAAGGCTAGTTTAGTCAGCATTTGAAATGGTTACTGCACAGCTAAGTGTAACAAACCCAACATCAGTATTTATCACTTTAATAAATCTGAAGAAATAATGGAAACTATGAACTTGGCCAACCCTCTACAAAAGTTCATCAGCCAGTTTTAGAACTTTTACAGAACCATTAAGCATGTTGCTATAGAATTGCTCACAGCCTTTCCACTCTGAGTGGCTCCATTGCATAATAACATGGGCTTTCCATGACAAATAACCACATAATGATAGCTTCTGGGAAGCTCACTGACAAAACTTGCTGTCGCTCCTGTAGTGCATTTATGTAATAACGTTATGGGTAACCACAAGGTAGGTAAAGTGGCTAGTGCTCATTTTGGGCAGATGTCAAAAGACCAATTCAGATACTGGGTTTTTCTGCATACACAGATGTAACCATGTACTTCATGTCTGAATCACCCATTTTAAGGCAAAGAATAAAAGCAAGAGGTCAAAAAGAGAGTAAGTCTCTCTGAGATCAGAATATGTAATCTCCTGTAGGCCTTTTATTATGAAGGATGTCTCGTTTGTGAAGTAAACAGTAGATTTGAAGAAATCTACCTAAAAGAGCCATTATATTGAAAAGTAGGTGGTGGCTTGCTACAATACAGGTATGCTAAAATTTGAATGAATATCCAAAGATACCTATAACAGTTTTGTAGACTAGACTAGGAGTAGGCTAGGGGTTGGGTCTGGCATGCACACATGAGGCTTCAGCAACATTTGGCAGCACGGGCCACTGGTTGAAAATGCTCTCCCTGTGCTGCTGCAGGGACAATTGAGGTGGATTATTCTGGCCCACAGCTGGAAAAGTTTGCCTACCTCTGGGCTAGAAAGTTCCTGACGCCAGACCTCCTTGTGACGCTTCTAGTAATGGGACATTTAAACACAGGAAATGCTATACAATTGCTCACTGGTGTTCCTTAGTTTAAGTAAATCCTAGTTCTCTTTTGGAAATAGTCACCTGGGCCACAACTTGGCTGTTACTCTTGGCTGTTATATTAAAAGATGGACTACAGTAAGAGCCAGAGATGCTTGGAGCCAGAGATTCTTGCTGCTCGGAGAAATGCTTTGCTCCTCTGGTGTTTCTGCCTTGCTTTGCTCCTCTGGTGTCCCACTCCCAAACATTGGCAAAGGTTTATGCCTGCAGATACTCAGGAAATTGCGTTTGGGGTCCCTAGAGAAAGTAATTTCCTCTTCCTGTGTCTCAGATTCCCCATATGTAAAAGGGGGATGCCAAATGTCTTTGGAACGGTTTCTGGTATCTGTGAATTAGTTAGTTACTCAATGGTGGTATTGGCAAATGCCTTAAATATCTAGTTCTTTATCAATTCTTACATTGACATTAATACAAAAAACTCTAACATGCTAAAAATTAAAAGACAGCAATTGAAATGAATATTAAAGTGTGAGAAAACATGGTACTAAATGCTCATTATTATAGTTAAGATTCCAGGATGAATATGAGTCGCCAATGCGACGAAGCAATAGCCAGAGCCAACCGCACGCTGTCATACATCAACAGGGACATCACTAACAGGTCCAGAGAGGTCTTGCTTCCCCTCTATGCGGTGCTGGTCAGGCCGCAGCTGGAGTACTGTGTCCAGTTCTGGGCGCTGCACTTCAAGAAGGATGTAGAGAACCTGAAGAGGGTCCAGAGGAGAGCCACTTGTATGGTTGAGGGCCTCCATGGCCAGGCCTATGAGGAGAGGCTGAGGGACCTGAATCTCTTCAGTCTCAACCAGAGGAGACTGAGGGGGGATCTTGTGGCTGCCTACAACTTTATCAGGAGCCACCAGCAGGGACTCGGGGAAAGTCTGTTCACCAGGGCCCCTCTTGGAGTCACCAGGAACAATGGCCACAAGCTTAGGGGGGATAGGTTTAGGTTAGACATTAGGAAGAACTACTGCACTGTAAGGGTGGCCAAAGCCTGGAATAGGCTTCCCAGAGAGGTGATGCTCTCACCTTCCCTGGAAATCTTCAAGAGGAGACTGGATAGGCACCTGGCTGGGGTCTTATGACCACTGCCATTCCCAGTTCTCCTTCCTGCCCATGGCAGGGGGTTGGACTAGATGATCTGTCTAGGTCCCTTCTGACTCACTGATTCTATGATTCTAAGATTTCAACATGGGCTGGGCCCCAGCATAGACAACAGCATTTCAAGCCACAGTGACCCAACAGCTTAAAACTTCTCATTATGTGTGTGCGCTCCAGAGATCTCCCACACCACCAAGGATTCATGTGCTAATTAGCCCCCACTCACAGCTGGAAGTCAGTGATCTTGTCAGAGTCCTCAGATGCTCAGAAAAGGTATAACCAGGTGAGGCACCGGGCAACCTGGTCCAGCTTCATTTAATGGAGAGCAGGACAACCCTAATCATATGTACCAGGCTGAGAGAAGGGAGTGATAGAGGGATTCTGGGTGTACTGTTTGGGGCCTTGTTTGGTGATTTTTGCCAGGCATTTAAGGCTAGTGAAGAAGCAAGAATCAGTGGAAAGGAAAAAAGGCACGGCTCAGTTGTGGGAATGAAGAGGAAGTCTAAATGTATGCACTGTAGTGTCTCACCATGACTTAAGAAAGAGTTGGCACTGAAGGACTGTACTTAATGAGCACTACCATTTATCTTATTCAGCTGGGTTGCCCTAACCTGTTATTGTGGTAGGTTTCCATGAGCTTCTTGGCTTTTTGGCTAAGATCAAGCATTTTTGGCATGAAGGGGAGGGTGTCAGGGCTGGTTCTGGTCCTTCCAGTGCTGGCCTGCTATTGCAGTGCCTCCAGGCCTGATGCCAGTTCCCTGTGGAGGGAGGACCTGTCTGGCTTTTATTTTTAAGCCCTCCCCGCCCCCAGAAGGCTCTGTGTTGGCTGCATTTAATTAACTTCGTAAATGGTTTCCATTACTGAACACATGCAGCTTTTGGCAGCAGTTTAATGATAGCCAATGGATTTAATTATGTTGTCTTGTACACGGATGTAAGACAAGGAGCTTCCCCTCCCCCATGCCAATTGGAGGGAAAAAAACCTCTTCTTCTATTTGAGGAAATACATTATGTCTTATGGGGTGGGGGGTTGGGACGCAGGTTGCTGTTTGCTTCTTGTAGGGTTGAACACCATGTATAGATCCCAGTTCAGGAAATTGGGCTCTTCTGCTTCAAAAAACTTTGGAAGGGTAAGTAAGAAAATAGAATTCACCCTGCAAAATTCTTCCTAGAATTTCCCATGTGATCAGAGCCAGGATCATGTCTAAACATCTGCAAGGGAACCATTATATATAACCACAAGTTCCTGTAATTACTGTATTAATTTTCTGATTTCCTCAAGCATTAGTACCATGGTATAACTACCTCTGCAGATACTGACTTGTTTTTGTGTATTGTCAACTTAACCCGGAGGCTCTCAGGATAATACATGAAACTCAGGATACCACATATTTATTTTTCTGCTTGATTATTTCACATTATAGTGTCCAAAATTACACGGTGTTGTTTGTGGAGGCTGGGGAAGATTGTCTTTTTGATAAAGACTATGGTATGTTTCTTTTCTACTGGTTCTTAATGCTATTTTTTGACCAGTTTTACAGTTTTGATTACTCTTAAAAACATCTGGAACTCCCAGTGAGTCACTTTCAGGAATAGTAGTTTCAATTTCAGTTACTGAAAGCAGGGTGCGTCCCTATCTATGCCAATAGAATAAACTCTATCACAGTGCTAACAAATGCTAACATCTCTGGACATAAGTCAGCAGCACTGTCAAGATGGTCTTGTGTCCATGAAAGCTAATTGCCTTCATATGTTGGAGCTCTTGTTTATATTTAGTGTACAAAATCTGATTCTAGTCTATTAAATAAAACCTGAGTCATGATGTTTTAGGTAGCTTTTCTCAACTGTAGTGCTGCAGCACTCTGCATGGTGCCTTGAGATCCTTTCAACAGTGCTGCAGGGTGCCACACAATGTTAGCACTGTAAGGTGTGCAAACATGATTAACATGATAAACCCAGAGTTTTCGCAAGGAATATGTAGTGTTATAAACATTCTGTACTGTTGCAGTCTTGCTGAGTTCTTTGCAGAAGAAAAAACTCTATTTAATTTTTCTATTGTCAAAAAGAGTGAAAACTAAGAGCTGACATTTTCTCAGAGGTGCCTTGAATCTATCAAAGGGTGCCTTGCATCTAACAAAGTTGAGAATCACCAGTCTAAGGCAACATAAATTTGAGAACAAAACTGTCAAGTAATTATGCTTGAAACTGAATTGTACATTTTTCCTTTAAAAAAACCCAAATTAAAACATTGCCAAATCCTGATTGTATGTCACATTTATTTGAATGGTATTACTTAGTTAAACATCTTTTAGCAAGTACAATATTTGTTTAATTTTACATGTAGGAAAGTTTTACTAGTAGCCAAAAAAAAAAAAAAAGCAAAATGGGCTGGTTGTTCCTTGTCTTCAGTGAAGCAGTGTTGAAGACAATATAGACTTGGACTGCATTTCAAAAGCTTTATTTACAAACAGAGGTTAACATTTCATTAACCTAAAAAAAATCTATGTTCTGCAGAATCTGTATGCAAGGTAGGGCACTTTAAGATGAGCTGGATTTTGGGCATCTTGAAATAATCCAAGAAGAATTTAGACTTGCTTGTATGTGATGAAAAATAAAAATTGAAAAGCTAGTCTTATTCCAACTCTATAGATTGTTTAAACATCAACCTTTATATGTCTAAAATAAAAACTTTATGTTACAAGCCTCCTGTGCTGCTTGCAATTATCTTAACATGATTCAGAAATTAAATTTGGCAAATAGAAAGGAGGCTTATGTTTTCAGCTCCTGTTGTAGACACATTAACCAATACCAGTGGAAATTGTTGATCCCTTCCTGCCTAACAAGCGGAAACTATTTCTTTGAAGAAAAGGCTTCTTAAACAGAGATCTGTCTCAATTACAGATCAGTTCCTAACCTTTTTCAAGAAAGGTGTAGCAATACATTTCTTTGGTGATTATCCTTGACCTTATAAGCTTCTGTTGAAAAATGGTGCATCTGAAGAAAAAAGATTGCATCAATATCCTTTCTGCAGCTGGATAAAAGATCATCTTTCTATTTTGAGATGTCTGGGTCTGTCAGTTCCTGTTATCACTTCGAGATTTTAGGAGAATACCTGCCGTTCCAGTTATCTGGTGATAGTTTCTCTGGATTATCTTGCATTCTTTCTAGAGGGCCCTATGTGATACAATGGATGATAGCTTGTCAATAGTGAAGTTTCTCATCTAGTGTGTTGCAGTGCTTTAATTTTTTCCAGTATCAGAAACCACAAAGAGGTTTAGTGAGGTTAAAACATGGAAGGTCTTTGGAACATTGACATTCCCACATTATTTGTTGTGCCCAGGAAAATTGTTTGGTGACTGGAGTTTAGACGTTTGATAGCAATGACAGTGATACAGAGCGGGGGGAAACACCTAAAAGAAATGAAGATTCTGGGCTACAGCTGGCTAGATTTAGAATGTCCAGTGACATTAGACTTTTCTTGTTAACAAAAGTTTCATGACTTCCAGTTATTTGTTAAGTTATGCGGATGCTACCTAATTACTAATTCAAAAAAAATCTTGCCATTTTCTCTTTGGCATGCAATTCCTAATGATACATTAGAAATGAGTTAGCAAAGTGTGTAGCTGGCTTCTCATCCAAACTCTTGCTGGCTTCTTGTATGACCTGTGTCAAGCCATTTAACCCAAGACTGAAAACTATGCCGATAAATGTGGAAAGCTGTATTCCTGGTACATTTGAGAATGATGTTTGGAACAGCACAAAGAAAATGCCATGGTGCTTTACCACTGGTACAACAAACACTTCCAAGGAACAGTCTGGCACTTTCGACTTCTATTTAAGCTGTTCTGCTGAATGCTCTGAATTAGCTCTGGAGAGGGAGAATGCTGCAGCTCAAGTCAGAAATTCCTGTGTTACAGATTTTCATTTTTGTTGCATCTTCTCTGCCATCTATAAGCAATTTGTTTCTCTGGGTCCTATCTGTTAATATAGTCCTTTCAGTCTTGCTGTTATTCCATGTAAGACCTGGACAAGAGGAATTTTTGGCTTATTTGTTAAAGCATATAGAAGGGAATTTACAAAATGGTTGTAAAAGATCCTTTATCGTTTCCCATATTTTCAAGTGATAACACTTATGGCATAAAAATTAAAACAAAGTTGAAGTCTCCTGCAAGCTTTTGAACCGCTAGAGGCATCTATTCTTAGTGCCACAGGCAGCCTGTGGAGCATACAAGGCAGCTGACAAGAGAGCTGTCCCTATAATATTAATCACAGACTTTGACAGGCTGCATATTTGAAACTAAGCACAGATGGTTGACTGTTCTGTGGCTCCTTCATTTTTAGTAGGGGTGTGCAGAATGGGCTGTATTCGATTTGGATTCAAATCAGGGACAGTGATTCAATAAGTTGATTCGGATCGCTGTCCCCAATTCAATTCGGCCAAATCTGAATCTGAAGAATCGATGCTGAGTCAGAGAATCAACGAATTGGACATAAAAACAGCTTTAAATGTTTTTCTACATACCTTGAGGTACCGGGTGTGATTTGTGAACTCTGTGATGGTGGAGTGGATGGAGTGTCCCACAGGAGTGCTGGGGGGGGCACATGCTCAGTGGTGAACCTGGAAGTGGACTGGAAGACTGAACATGCTGGGGACCCCCTCGCATCCACCCTGCTTGGTGATTGGCTGCAGGGGGACCCCGGGTGCCCCCCAGACCCAGGAGGCATCAGTTGCTGTGCCGGTGGGTGCAAGAGAGCCCCCAGCGCGCTCCCCGGTGGACCTGGAAGTGCACCAGAACTACTTCTGGTCCACTTCCAGGTCTGCTGCTGAGTGCGCTGGGGACCCCCCTGTGCTCCTGTGGGACGCTCCATCTGCCCCAGTATCTCAGCATTCACAAGCTGCCTGGTACCATGAGGTATGTAGAAAAAACATTTAAAGCTGTGTCTATATATCCAAATCACTGCATCTTTCCAAATCTTTCTGATCTCTCCAAATTGATTTGGAGGGTTCCAATTCAATTCAGGGAGATTAAAGGGTCTCCTGATTCAATTTGGATTTGGAGATTTGGCCACTGAATCAGGCCAAATCTCCACCAAATTGAATCTAGGACCGAAGCTTTGCACAACCCTACTTTTTAGTATTGTCTTGCTGTTACTTGTAACTAGTCATTTTTTGCAAATTATTTTATTTTGCCAGTTGTAAAGTATGTCTCCCCTGGGATGGGACCAGTTAAGAGGCCAAAAATTAACTAGTTTAATAACTGGAAATCCCTGTTCCTTGTAGATTTCATAGATATCTCATAGACATTAGGGCTGGAAGAGACCACGCAAGATCATTGGGTCCAGCCCCCAGCTTAAGGGACAGGAAGTCAGCTAGGGTCAAAGGATCCCAGCAAGATAAGCATCCAAATGTTTCATGAAAAAGTGTATGGAGGAGGTGCTTGCACCTGGGGGAGTCTATTCTAGGCCTTGAGGGCTCGAACGGTAAAGAAGTTTTTCCTTATGTTCAGCCTAAAACTGTCTTGCAGGACCTTGTCATCCCTTGGGGTGCTCTGGTGAACTAGAGTTTCCTTAATGTCTGTTTTGGGACTCTTTCTAGCTGTAGGTGCCAGTCTGTGGTAGAATACATGTAATTCTATTGGGCAGGGTGAGAGGATACCAGAAATCAAGTTGACGGTGAACTAACCTCTTATGATATGAAGCTTGGCTCTGTAGAAGCTGGTTATGAAGCTGCAGGACAGGCCGGGGAAAGAACACAGCACAGGCTGAATGGAGCTCACAGAACAAGGTGCAGAAGGTTTATTTGCTCCGTCATTGGTGGTGTGTAGGGGGTGCACGCAGGTGTACTTGCACTCTCTGAGATTGGCAGTGCACCCCCTGCGAAAATTGCCACCGGTGGGTGGTCACTGCTCACCACCACCTCCCTCCTGGCAGCATCTGCCGATGGTCACCAGCCACCAGTCGGTGCTTGCCACACCCCCTTCTGCTGCCGACACTGCCACGGCTGCCTGTGGGAGCTCCCCACTTGTCACCATCACACCCCACTGCCACTGCCTGCGGGCAGTCGCCGTGCCCCTGTAGGCCCCAGGGGCATGTCTCATTCATGTTCTCAGTCCTATATAGTAGTCCATAAATCTTCATCCACTTACTCCTCTCTCTTACCAAATTATGTGTTTGACTAAAGCATACCTTCTTTCATTCAACTTTTTGTTCTGAAGGACTGAAGAACTATAGAATCTACCACTTAGGAAATACTTTTTCATTGATTTCATTCTTAATATTCTTCATTCTTTCCCCTCCAAAACAGAACCCTTAAGATACCAGTATTTTCTCTTTGAAGATACATACTACACTGCAATCAAGTCACCTCTTGACCATTCTTTTAGGTGCTAATCTAAACAGGCAGAGCTCCTGGTATCTTTCTCTCTTTCTGTGTGACACTTTCTATAGCTCTTATACCTATTTGGTAGCTCTTCTCTGCACCTTCTCAATTTTTGTTAAAATTTTCATTTAAAAATAGGTAGAATACCTGGTTGCAGCATTTTAGTATTGCTCAAACCAATGCCTATACAGAAGCAAAAATCACCCTCCTAGTCTTACTTTTATATTCTATTTATATATCCAAGGATAGGATTAGTCATTTCAACTGCTGTATTACATGAAAAAAATCCAGTTAAGTTCTCTGTCTCTTGTGACCCCTACATTCTGCCCAGAGTTGTTGTCAGTCCTCCCATTCTATGGAACTGACCTATATTTTTTGTTTCTAGATGTGTATGTTTGCATCTGGCTCTACTGACACGTAATTTGTTTGAATTGGCCCAGTTTACCAGATTATTCTTTAAGACAGCCCTGCCTCACCAGTTATCATGCAATCAGTTTTTGCCATAAGCAAATATTGGACATAGTTTTATATTTACTTCCAGTTCACTAACAGAAACATTGAAGCAGGTCAGATCTTGGGCTGCTTAGGGAATCCCCATGAAATGATAATTTCCCTTTGAACTTTTGAGATCTGTCAGCCAGCTCTTAATCCATTCAAACTTTCACTGTTGTATAGTACTAACTCTTTAATAAAGTGTCATTCAGAGCTAAGTCAAATGCCTTAAAAATCTATATATAACTATGTATTTCTCTTCATCAGCAAGACTATATCAGAATGAAATAGGCTTTGACAAGTCCTAGTTTTTAGTAAAACCACATTGATTGGCCTCTTATTTCTCGTTTGTTGAATCCTGTATCAATGTTATATTTTATCTTGCTGAAGTTTGCCAGATTAACTGTCCTTCATTTTCAGACTCTTATTTCCCGTTTTTTGAATATTAACCCAGCATTAGCATTCTTCTGGAAGTTCCCTGATAGTCCAAGACTCATTATAAACTAACAGCCGTGAGTCAGAGATTTCTCTTGGCCTATGCCTCTAGGACTTGTGTACGGAAGGTATCCAGGTCTGTTGACTTAAACCTTATCCACATCAGTCATTGCTTGATATGCTTAGTTATTACTTGACTGGAAAGCAGTTTGTGATCTTTCTTATGTGACATGGCTATATCACCTGAATGCTTTTCAAATACAGAAAAGAAACAGTTATTGTACATCACTGCCAGTCGTACCCTCTCCATCCAGTAAGAGACCTATACCATTTGTAGGTTTCACTTTGTGATATACTCAGTGTTATTTTCTCTCCTTAGCTTTGCCAGTGATGCAATTTTTCCTAGTGTCTCCAGCTGTCCTTCATGCACCATATAAAGTAAAAGTTATGCAGTGTAAACAAGATTTATTTCTTCTTTTTCTCTGTAGTGTTATGTTTTTTTCTCTTCTCATACCTGCCTTCACTTTTAGCTAGAAGGGACTTTTAGTCAAAGTTTAATTTCCATAATTTTGGCTTTTTTCACTATCTAATACTCTCTTCTTAAGCTACTTATAATTCTTCTCATTTGTCCATCCACCTCCTACTCATTTTACTCACAACTTCCTTCAGCTCTGGAGAGAACTAGCATCTTGAAACATCAAATGTTTTTGTGAGTAGTTGGTACTATTCCTTGTTTCAAATAAAGAATATGATCAAGCTATGACCACTGGTCCTGGGATCACCACCAATTTCTAGTTTAATATTTAGTTCATATTTGGAGAAATAATTGTAGTCCAAA
Organism: Crocodylus siamensis; assembly: GCF_052110815.1. NCBI lineage: Eukaryota > Metazoa > Chordata > Crocodylia > Crocodylidae > Crocodylus > Crocodylus siamensis. Next base: position 177,406,899 of record NC_143398.1, on the reverse strand, counting down.
ATAGTCACCTGATTCTGGGTGGAATACTACTTCTACTAGAAAATGGTTGTCTAAAAGTTATAAGCACCTATGCCACATCCAGGCTAGCGCAACTATGAGATATGTGGTGCCGCGAACACATCTGCAGCACCACGTATCGCACATTTAGATGTTCTCTATGCTGCAAGGGCGCATTGCCTGTGTGTCCACTGCTCTGCATTTTTTCTGTAGGTTTTGTTGACCCCTGGGTGTCCAAGGGTCAAAAAAACCCACAGGAAAAAAAAAGGTGGAGCAGCACACGCACAGACAGTGCACTCCACACAAAAGTGGAGCCAGGCTGCCCGGATCTACTCTTCAGCTGCCAGCCAGGCTCCATGCGGCAGGATCACTACTGCTGCAGCCCGGGAGGCCCCCAGAGCCCCAGGTAAGGCTGCTGGGACCAGCCCAGCATTGGCCCCAGCTTCCTCCACCCCACCTGGGGTAACTTCCTGCTCGCCAAAGCATGCATGTCACAGACATTCCCTGGGGACAAGTAGCGGCAGCACTACTTGTCCCCAGGGAACCAAATGTCCACGCTAGGCTGGATATGCCTCAGATGTTTTGCTACAGGTTGCATGTGATCTGCAGCAACTGTCTCCTAGATGGATGTTCCCATGATGATGGTTATGGGAACACATTATGGGCAGGTCTTCCTGATCTTTGGTTTGATTTGGTAGTCTGTTACAGATCACCGCTCCTGAGCTTTGTTAGTATCTTTATCCATGTGCTGGTGAGATCTTGAAGTTCTCAGTATTGAGAACCCTAAAAGTGGTAACAATACCTTTTAAAATGTAGAGTGGCACCCAATCTTTTACCCACTCAATTCTTCCCAAATAGGATCTAATGAGTTACGTTAGTTTTCCAGTCATGCAAACTCTTATTCCAGGTTCTAATAATGTCAAGTCCCAGGATATCAAATTTTCTATTCCTTCTCCATGCACATTGTTTTCCACTTAGTTTTTACTTGGAATTCTATCTTTGGTGAATAAGTAGTTCCGTTTCTTCACTTCCCATTTCCATTCACACTGTGAACTGATAAGAACAGATGGATAGAGAGAAAGATACAGAGGCACAGAACAGGTAATCAGTGTGCCCACTCCCTTTGAACTGTCAACTATGGAGTAGACACAATATCAAACTTAGTATCCTGCAGAACAAGAACAGAGGCTTCCTTAGTACTTTCTGTAACACCATTTCCTGCCTTATTTGCTGCTTCTGCCAATGATATTAAATGTTGACCTCTGTCTCTCCACATTCTTCTTTTGACTATCCTCTTTTTTCCATAGAAAGTGATCTGGCACATGCATACTATTTCTCACCCTCCTCATAGGACCCGTGCCTTATTCAGTGCATTAGATGGGTGATACTCAAAGAGCAGCTATTCAATATTTTGTTTTTTCTTCATTTGCTCCATGTGTCGTCTTAGCTCATTTTTCTTGTCATCTGCCAGCTTTCACTAAGCTTAGATAAGTCAGTGTTCTGACACTGTTGTCAATTGTCCCTATCTTTAATTCTTACTATGAGTTGTATGTCTTCTCTTTGAAGGAGGATGTACTTGCATCTTGCTAATATTTAAATTACATTACTTTCATGCACAAGGTAGATTTGAAAATACAAAGTCCTACTTCAGTATGCTTGTTCTTCATGGCCATTTTCATTTCATAGACAGTTTCATGGGTTTTTTTTGTTTCTTTGAAATCATGTGCTCATTAAAAAGAAAAACTGGTATCTGCTATAGTGATGGGATAAAACCTCATTTGTCCTTAACCTTGAAACACCATTTTTGGATCTCAACATTGAATTCAAATTGATAAAAATAAGCTTGAAAAAAGACATGAACAAGTACCAAGGCATTTCCTGAAAAAGGTTGTATTTTAATGTATACACAGATTTGTATTTTAATGCATATACAGCATTTTAATGCATATAGATCTGATAAATAAAAATCTTTGCCAGTAGTTTTAATACTTGTTTTTTGATATTTTTGTCTTGAGGACCTGTCTTGATAACCTTAATGACTTTACTATGTTCTTTAAGGGTATGTGCATGTGTTCACTGTGCCCAATCTATTGATCATGCATCTTACTTTAAACCATATAATTATAGATCGAATGTGGCTTGTGCACATATTAACCAGTGCTAGGAGCCACACCAGGAACCTGATCAAAGTAAGCTGGGGTGGGGGGAGGCGGAGGCAACATCTAGGGAGGCTGCAGTGGGGGGTTGATGGGTCCACAGAGACACTGTTCATCCAGGGGTACAGTGGGGTGGGGATGGGGGGCCAAAAATAGCCTGGCCAGGGTTGGGGGGTGGGGGTAGAAAAAGCACATACCTGGGACTGGGTTTAGTTATGTTAAGTTAAGTTATGCTTTCCCAGCCCTGGGGCTGTGCTTCATACACATACAGATGTTCTAGGTTTTATTGATCCAGCCATTTTTTGCTGGATTTAGTTCCCTCAAACGTATATACAGTTCAGCACTTGGATGGACTGGACCCAGTTAGGTCAATCTAAATGTACCCTGAGTTTGCTTTTTAAAAGGAAAAGGTGTTTATTTTGATGCCAATTCCTGTCACCACAATTACATCCACACATAGGCTTGTCTTGTGGAGGAGTTGAGAAGGTGGAGCAATAACATAGCTTTGTAGGAAAGACATTTATGCAGTCCTGTCGGCACTAAAAAGAGAAGTTTCAGCATGGTCAGTGAAGATGATACCTCTGGAGACTTAAGCTGTTAAGCTTTAGCAAATGTGGGTATGTGAACTGCAGGTTTTTTAGGTTTATCTTAGCCAAATTGTGGTGTGTTGTTTCAAAGAGACAGCAAAAGACATATTCCTCTATGGATCTGGAATGTACTTGAGGACCTCACATCTACTCAATGGTTGCTTATCATATGCAGTTCTCTCAAGAGGACTTCAACTGTTAACCTAAAATCTGTGGAACGGCTAAACAGTGCATGTGATGCCTACCTAAGCCACTTTTGACAATGACTTTTACACCTCTTTTATATTCTTAATTATACTAAGTCTTTCAAACTGTTCTTCATCCTTATTGTGTACCTTTTATACTTTGTTAAATATTAATACTATAAAGGAGTATAGCTATAGTAAAGTTTGAACACTACTATTGACCTAATACTTAGAATAATTCCTAAAAATATGGTTTGAAATGCTCTTTCAAAGGATTTGTCTCTATAAATACACTGATCTGGTTTTGTTGGCAGCATCCCATTGTGTGGACACAGCATATGGCAGTGGAAGGAGCCTTTCTGCTAGTGTATACATGTCCTTGAAAGACATACCGTAAATTAAGCTAACAAAAAGCACTGCACTGTCAGCTTAATTACATCCATGCTGAAGGTTTTGTTGGCATGGCTATGTCAGCTTAGGGCTGTATCAGTTTTATGCAGTCCTAGTCAATATAGGTACAGAGCAAAACTTTGTATTACAGATTTAGCCAAAGATGATGGGCGCACAATAATTATCTAAACAAAACTGCTACATTGTCTAGTGCTAATTGAAGGCTGTAAACTTTTTTGACAGAGCTTCTGAACAGACTAGGAGCCAGTCTGGAAAAGGAGCCCAAAGGGGACCCTGGTTATAAAAAAAATACTTTGCTTTCCTTATTTTGGAAGTTTTCATTTATTGTGCATTTTGATGATGCTACTTTCAGTGTTTCAAAAAACCATAAACATGTATCTGTGCATTGTTGCTTCAGATTCAACAGGCTTGCCAAACTCTGAGGGGGAAGTAGCCTCTGCCTTTCAGGAACTCAGTTTCAGGCACGTATGAAGCTGTCTCTCTTCTCTTCGGCAATCCCTCACAGTCAAGGGATTGTCTTCCTTGATTACCTTATCTGTGTGTCCAAAGATGGCTGTTGAGGCCTATCCAGGATCAATAGACTCTACTGCAGCTCAGACATGTGTTTCCATGTGGGGTGGAGATGAATTTTTTATGCGTGACACACCGTTTCTGCCACTCCATCTTTTCCCATCTCCTGTTGTTGTCATGAGGTTTCAAAGTACTGAGATCGCTGCAGCAGATTCTTCTTCCATTTGGGATGGTCCTGGTTGATGGTCTACTAGAAGCTGACAATTACAATGCCAAGCGCCAGGAAAACTGGTGCTAGCGCTGGCCCCAGCTGGCAGCAACAGAACGCTCTTATCCCAGGTGCAGACCTGGGGGCCCACACCCCCCAGGAGGAGTCTGGCACAGCCCTGCAGACCTCCCATGGGTTTGGGCCCCTAGATCTATGCGCTGGACGACAGCATGCTGTTGCTGCTGGGGCCAGCAGCACCAGTCTTTCCATTGCTCAACACAGGCTGTGCCCAGCGCCAGTCCCAACTGGCAGCGGCAGCCTTCTGTTGTCTGGCATGCAGATCTGGGTGCCTACACCCCCAGGAGGGCTGCGGGACTGTGCCAGACTCTTTCCGGTGGTGCGGACCCCTGGATTTGCGCACTGGATGAAAGGAGGCTGCTGCTATTGTCTGGGACTGGTGCTGGGTGCAGCCTGCACCCAGCGCCAGGAAAATTGCTGCTGCCACTGGCCCCAGGCAGCAGTGGCAGCCTCCTGTCATTCAGTGTGCAGATCTGGGGGCCCACACCCCTGGGAGGAGTCTGGCACAGCCCCACAGCCCTCCCAGGGATGCAGACCCCCGGATCTGCATGGCAGATGACAGGAGACTGCCACTACTGGCAAGTGTCACGAGTTCTGCTTTGAACAGTTTGAGGTGCAGTTTCCCAGAAACCTCTGCACCTATCTCCTTGAAACTTGTCATGCTCTCAGAAGGGGGTACCATCCCTGCAATTTTCATCCAAATCAGGCAAGAAATAACAAAGTTATAGGCATTTTCATGATTCCCCTTTATAGCCTATGGGCAAAACATCTAAACGCGTCGAGACAGTGAAACAGTTTTGGTGAAACAAAATGGAACAGTGCTTTGAAATTGAACAAAATAATGAAACAAAGCACTGTCCCTTCGAAACAGTGAAACAAAAGTCGAAACAAAACGGTGCTGTTTTACACAGCCCTCCCTAGCAGGAACTTCAGTACACCCTAGTCAAAATCCCTAGTCTTGGCTGGGCTGTAGCCAACACCCAATGCCTCTGAGGAAGGCTTATAAACAACCGGACACATGTAGCAGAAAGTGGGAGTGGACGCAACCAGAAAAGACCAGAAGCATGGGAAACACCCATACCAGAATATAAGCATAGCTATGTCTAGATCATTCTCAACCACTGGCTGTCCAACCTCTTTTTGAACAACACCAGTGACGGCAAGTCCACTACTTTCCTGGGCAGTCCACTGCCTCACTATTCTAAGAGTGAAAAAGTTTTTCTTAATATCCAACCTAAGCTTACCTGCTGTAATTTCAAGCTATTGGTCTAGCTCCTCCTGTCTGCAGCAAGAGAGAAAAAGTGCTTTCCCTCTTTTTCCTCAAGTGTTTGAAGACTGCTACCGTGTTCCATCTTAAATGCCTTTTCCACAAGTTGAACATGTCAAGCTCCTTCTGCCGCTCCTCATATGACTTGCTTTTCAAGCCCTTTATTATCCTGCCTCCTGACTCTGGACCCTCTCCACATACTTTTTAAAATGTGAAACCCAGAATCTCACACTATACAGATAAGGCCTAAACAATACCAAGTAGATGACCACTTTTACCACCCACCTCTTCCACCTAATGCTCCCATTGATACATCCCAAAACCACATTTGCCTTTTGTATGACTGCATCACCCTGAAGATTCATACTGAGTCTATGATCCACCAAGACTTCACGATCCTTCTCCACAGTGCTGCCATCCACTCAGGTATCACCCATTTCAGATTTGTGTTTTTGATTATTTCTCCTGAGACACAGTACCTTGCATTTGTCTGTACTGAATTTCATTCCATTTAACTGGAAAGCAGCTCTAAAGTTACCAATATCCTTCTGAATTGTACTCCCATCCTCTAGTGCATTCAAAATCCTTCCCCATTTCACGTTCTCCACAAACTAGCTCAGGAAGCTTTCTATGCCAGCATGGAAATCATTAATAAACATGAACAGCACCAGGCCCAAGAGAGACCCCTGTGAGACTCAACTTGAAATCTGGTATTCTGACATTGACCTGTTAATAATTATCCTTTGCTTGCAGATTTTGAGCCGGTTAGCTACCCACCTTATAGTAGTTTTGTCCAGACCATATTTTTCCAATGTGTTTATGAGAAGGTCATGAGGGACCTTGTCAAAGCCCTTACTAAAGTCCAGATATACTATACCCACAGCATTCCCTTCATCTACCCAAGTAGTTACTTTATCAAAGGAGATGAAGTTTGTTTGACATTATTTATTCTTTCAAAATACATGGTGGCTGCTTGTGGTCAGCCTTTCCTCCTCCAGGTGCTTCCAAATGGCCTTCTTTAGGACATCCTCCAATAATTTTTTGGGTACTGAGGTAAGACTAACTGGTTTGTAGTTCCCCAGGTTCTCCTTTTTGCCTTTTTTATAAGGAAGGGCACTTTTCTAGTTCTCTGGTATATGGCCCACCTCCCATGATTCATGAAGATTATTTCCAAGGGCTCCGAGATCTCCTCTGCCAGCTCCTTCAGGATCCTGGGATGAAGTTCATCTGGCCCTGCTTACTTGAATTAATTCACATCCATCCAAAGCTCTCAGACCCACCAAAAACTCATGTGTTATCTTATTCTTCAGCTTGCCGCTTAATTTTTTTGTGAAGACTGAGGCAAAGTAGCTGTTGAGTAACTCTGCCTTCTTTGTATCATCTATTAAGAGTTTCCCCTGGCTACTTAACAATGGGCTCAGCTTCCTTTGCCCTTATTTTCTGGCCAAAATATTATAGAACTTCTTCCTGTTATCCTTAACTTCCTTTGCCAGGTGAAGCTCGTTCTTTAGCTTTGCCTCCCTGATTTTGTTCCTGACTTAATTGTTTCATCTACCATCCCTGTCCTTCTTTTTTCTTCTTTGGTATCATTGGTAAGCAGATTTGGGGTGGGCAATCTCTTACCAATGGGCATGTACCCTGCCATCTGGTTTACAGGGAGAGGAGAAGTCAGAAACACTCTCTGGGTGCATACAGAAGTGCAACTTCCAGCTCTAACTTGTGGCAATTCATAGAAATTGCCATGAGTGAGACTGATCCTCCTAACTGAACAGATATTACTGTTGAATCTGGAGGGTGGAGGATTGGTTTCAATTTGGAGATGATCCAGGGAAAGAGGCTGTGTCTTCCCTGGCTGTTTCCATGCGTCGTTTCTTCCTCTAGCTTGCCCCACTCTCACAGCTCTGTTGCTGTCTCTGGGCAGGATGGGGGAGAAAGCAGGTCATCCTGGCGTTTTCTCAGTCCCACTGGAGTGGGCAGCCAGGTAGATTGGAGCTCCTTCGAGGTAAGGGGCTCCAATTCACCGATCCTCCCACACTAGCAGGGCTGAAGGGACCTCCCTCCCTTGCCTTCTCCCCACTCTCATCCAGAGACAGTAGTTCAGGCCATGCTGCTGTTGCAGCTGAACCAGACGGAAATTAATGAAGTTGCTCCACTTAGGAGCATCTTCATTTGAACCCTAATGCAATGAGGGTTAATGTGTTGTGCAATTGGAGGGCTCTGCAGCCATGCTATTCTGTGTGGGCATGGATTTAGAGTGCTTTCAAGGGCCCGACCACATGCCAAATATAATTTCTGTCTGTGACCTCTGTAAACTCTTCCAACCAGCTCTCTGGCAAAATGCAATGGAACTATATTGTCTCTATACAATATGGGAGTATTTGACTGCAAATCACCACACCTCTCATGGTTGTAGACAAGAATCAACCTTTTTCTTTTTATAAAATGGCCCAAAAATACAAATTCAAAACAATTTAAAAAATAATTTAAGCCAAGGTTTCTGGATTGTTTAAAATCACAAATTTTAATTATTTACATTTTTAACGAGTTCACCTTGCTGGAGGGCATTTAATAGATCTGCCTTTGGGTTTATACAGCACATGGAACAAGAGCTTTAATAATGACTCTACAATCAGCAATTATGAATGGCTTGATAGCTAAATCTGTATACTGAATAAAATGAGAAGTAATGGAGAAAAAGCACTACATACAGTTATATATCCAGTGTATAAACTTTTTTTGAATGTAGGAACCATTTCCAAAGAAAATAAAACTCATACAATGAAGGTCTGGAGTGGATGTCTCCACAGTAGTTGAGTTACATTATAATGCCAAGGCAGATTGTCGGAGCCTTGTGGCACTCAGTGTACTCACACATCTGTATGAAAGCTACTGTGTAATACAGTTAAATTAATTTCAGTGCTCCATAGTCATGTGTGATCAAATTACACCCTTTAGAACTTTCTTTGCAATGATTACTCCAGTAAGTTAAATAACTTAAGAATTCTTACCACCACATAATTGGTGTGGAGCAAACTAATACCTATTGGAAAAGAATAATGAAAAAGTGATTATTTTTGTATCAGTATTTCTTTGTGCAAAGGAATTAGTTTTGCAGGCAGTTACGCTACTAGCAGAACAAATTCCAATGAATGACAGCTGATAAAATTCATATTTAATGAGCTTATGTTACCAAGATGCTGATTGTATTAAAAAAATAAGCCGAGTTTCAAGTCATTTTCCAAATGCCAATGAGTCTGTGTTGGAATCACTTCCAGAAACAGAGATAGCCTTGAAAAAAGTAGATAGCTACTTAACATCAGTAGTTAACTCAGACTACTTGTATGTATTTCAGGGATGTGTATAGACACAAAGCAGGAAAAGGAAGCTATCTTTGTCCTCATCCATCTTTAACTAAGCACTGCCTGGGATAAATTAAACCTTTTGCTATGTGAATATCCTAAACTTAAACTAGTGAAGGAAAGTATTACATCTTAAAGAGGAGTGCTAAGTCAGTTCCCCACCAGTGCCTGGTTTTATTGCCAGATAAAATAATTGCAGTCAGATTTTACTATCTGTGGGGCATAAGGTTTTCCCTTCATCCTGCTTGGAGTATCCCCGGTGGGAAGGCTAAGTCTCCCCAGGTGATGTGGACACCACTCAGCAGAGCTAGGCACCCTGACTAGTTAATCGGCATCAGCTGAGCTGGCTGCCTCTGTAGTAGGCTTACCAAATTGAGTGTGACCTCACACTTACTACACCTTGTGCAATTGTTCTTATGCCTAAAGGAGGTTTCTGATTCTGTGCGTGGCTAGCGCCTGTCCCAGACTACTTCTTATTCATATCCTGTTCCTGCAATATCTTGGATTCCTATGATCCTTGTTTCTAGCTCTTGGCTTTTATCCTGGATGTTTTGGTACCTGACTTTAGTCTTTGGTTTCCCACTTGCCTCTGAGGCTCTTAGTGGTGACTCTACCAAATAACCTGACCCATCTTTCTAAGTGGTTCCTTATGGCTAGGAAGAATGGCAGTAAGCTGTGAGAGCTGACAGAGCTTGGGTCAGCATGATTCCCTGTGGAGGTTGTGCTACAAGAGGAGGAGCCTTAGGATGGTTTGTCTGAGGAAGATGTAAACATATGAGAGCAGCAATTTCTGGGAGAAGTTGTGAAAAGGCCAGGTGAAGCCAGTCAGCACAGAAAGCACTGCTGAAAACAATGTGGAGCTAGTATCTGAGGCTGGTGCAGGTGGGTGCTGTGTATTGGAGCCTGTAGTATTGGGAAGGTGTGAGCACACCTGTGTGTTCTCAAACAGATGTGATGACATCCCCCCCGCATCACCACGGGGTAGAGGACTTCTCTGTACCCATGGGGAGAAGGCCCTGGAGAGGAGGGGGATTATGGAGTTGGCTTGGGAGAGGACTGAAACTCACCCTTTGGATTTTTGGAGAGGACTGGCTGTGGAAGGACCAAACTGAAGTCAAATGAACTACGTGCTCACAAGAGGTCAGTGTATTTGAACTGTCTTCTCTGTTTTCAAAGAGATCACCAGAAAGAAGGGCACTTCTTTCCTTACAGAGTCGTTATTCTTAAAATTGTGGAGATGAACTGAGCAAAACAGACTTGTGAATTCAGTTGCTATATAATGAAATTCCTAATATCCCTACTGTAAATGAGCCACCTCTGCAAGTGTCTGTGAAACATGAAAATTCCTCTCTAATAGCTTAACCTTATCCAAGATAACTGTTTGCATAAATACTTAAGGGTTCTTATACCGCTTACTTGGGCTAATCTCCCATTTAAACTGCAGTAAGGAATATAGCTGGTCAACTTTGTCAGAGTCCATAACGATGACAAATTAGTGTTTGTCAGCTACTTCTAGTAGTGAGGTCAGAATGTAGCCCTCCTTTATATATCAATGACTAGGGCAATGCATTTGGTGCTTGCTTTAGTAGCAGTTTATGTTAAATGACTGCAGTGCAACACATATTCTCATCAGGTTGGGGGTGTGGTTCAAGAACAGTATTAAATGGTTACTGTGAAGGACTTTGAGACTGACTCTAATATTAAATTTAACATGTTTGCAATTGTCCATTTGCCTGACTCTTCCTTGTTTGGTTTTTTTATTACTAAATTTGCTGAAAACCCAGATAAGACTTCCTTTACCTAGCCAGGAATCCTGTGGCAAATTTCTTTCTTTCTTTTAATGAATGTATATTTTTCCTTTTTCATCAAAACCAAAATTAGTCTTAAGGGGCTGGTTTTAACAATTTTCCCAGTTGGGTGGGGGAACCTGGGCTGGGGGACCTCATCCAAAAATATCTGACTCAAACAATTTTGAGGTGTTATGGAAAAGCACTGTGCAGCACTCATTCTTAGCAGATGCACCGATACCTTGATGTGTGCTGACAAATTCACTGTGTTGGTGAAGGACAAAAAGAGACAGCCCATACGTGCAAGCCATACCTGCTGAAGATCGTTCTGCATTGTGGATGAAGACAGAGCCACTGAGCTAATTAGCACAGGCTAACAGCTATGTGACCCTCAAGCCTGGCACAAGTCTTTGCAAGCTATGTGTGCGTTCCACAAGGCAAATGGTGTCCCCTGTCTGATATTACTACCTTACAGGTTGGATGAGAATACTGTAAAAGTATAAAGATGAAAAAGGCGAGCAACGGAAGGAAAGATTGCAGAGCTGAGGCAGGTGGGAAATGTAAAGATTAGGGCAAGGAAGAGGGACTCATCTTACAGTTTTGTAAGAGTATTCCTAATAAGGGAGTATGTTCTCAGCAGAGCCAGAAGGGACACACTAATGAATACAGCTATAATGGGTAGATGGTTAAAATTTGGGATGGCTAGGAAAATGTAATGCCTTTCTAAAATGGCTATTACAAAAGCAAAACATCAGTTGAGTTATGCTTGGGATATTGCTTTTGGTATAGGGGCTGTTTCACTGTTGGCAGGGTTCAGTTCTCTGAGTGAGTGAGTGAATGAATGGCTTGAAAAATAGATAGTACCATCTTTAGTCCCAGCTGGGAACTTTTGCCTGGTTAGTAAACCCTTTGTTGTAACAGTGAAGGTCTTTTTTAAACTTGCACTAGTGAGTAAAACATTAAAAGAATCCACTAACAATTCTAAATGATTAAACCTGGCTTTTGAGGTAACTGCTAGAATATTAATGAAGCAGTATATGGGATAGAGAAGTGGGCTTAAAGTTTAAATGGAGTGAACACAAGAAGTCTCTGGAGCCAGCTCAGCCAGAACTGTATGTTATGATGTGATTAGTTGTTTGGATATGCCAAGTTAAAGGAGTTTTTTAATCATCAAAATAGTTAATGCGTCACTTCTGTCCTTGCAGGGATATTATAACTTTTGTCTAAGCGTTGAGGTTTGTTGTCTAAATATAACAGATAGAAAAGTGTATGCTAATGAGGAGTCATAATGAAAAGAGTGCTGGCTCTGGTTGATGGGGAAATCACAACAGGATCACTGTTTGGCTAACAGAAGCACTTTATTTTACATGGCCACGGGAGATCAGCAAGAGGTGGCTGATACTCAACAGAAAAAGGATGCAGGTTCTGTTATATACTTGTGAGAGAGAGACACAGATCAGCCTCCCCCCTCAACACATTCTTGGCAGTCTGACAGTAACTCACCCTGGAGTCTTGCTATACTAAACGTGTTTTCTCCAGCTGTCTCCCGATAAGCTAATCTTCAAGGTCTCTTTGTTGTTTAGCCTTTACGTATGCTCCTTATTATGACCTAACTTTATTTTGCTTGCTCCAGTACTTTTCCTCCTCATGGTTGTGTAATGCGAGAATCCATAACTCACCTGAATATTAAACATTGCCTAAATGGGTGTAAAGTTTATAATGAAAACTGTACCTCACAGCATGCACTGTGAATTTTGTCTTAAGTGATTAGGTGCATTCATAGCTAATTTCTTTCGTATGGTTTCCGATTACTGCGTTAGGAGCTGAATCAACTCATTTCTGTGAAGACAGTTAGCTAAGTATGCCCAGACAGATATTTTAAAGTCCAGGTCATTAACCCAGTAAATAACCTTTGTGTATTGAGGGCTCCTCTAGACCTGGAAGAAGGGAAGAGTGGTAATAAAGTTGATGTCACTTCCATACGGGGCGATTCATAATTCTTCAGGTATGCTGTATTATATTAATTGTGTTGCACTTCAAAGAATGCCTATAAATTGTTTTGCTGGAGCTGGTCAGGGACTTCAAATATTTTCTAGCAAAGACATTTAGCTGATTTGTTGAAACCAAAACTACTGAGTTTTGGGAAGCTTCAAAACAAACAAGTTCCATTTTTCAGGCCCAAGCTTCCTTTTAAACACTAAAAACAACTTGATCATTTGAATTATAATCCTGTTTTATGCAAGTCTTTAAAAGTGTTGACTCTTCATCCTGACACAGGACAGGAAAAATGGTCAAAATCTCATTCTTGTGAGACAACACAACCACTTCCTGCCCGTATCTGTCAGGCAGCCTGGAAAGGCTTTAAAATGCTCTGTCTGTAGCTTGGGCTGTGGTGATCAAAAATGAAAGAAGACCTTTCCCAGTCCAGAGAGTGAGCTCAGTTTGCCCTTGTTTAGGTTCATTCAGTGTTTTTGTGGTGAAGTAAGTGTTGTTGCATACATCTGATTTAAGGAGAAAAAAATAGTGAAGAATTACAAATACTTGACCATGTTTTGGAAAAAAGAGTTGGGGTGAGAAAATCAATGCACTTCAAATGTTTTATCTGGATTTAGATGAAATATTTGGATATGGATATTTTTCCTGCACCACTCAGAGTTGGCACATTTTGATGTAGCTAAGGCTGGTCAAAATAGGAACTTCAACAATGCTCCAGAACTATTCTAGTCGTCTTGTGGAGGCTGGGGGGAGGAGAGGAGGGTATCTCTTCTGGGAACATTTCTCTGTTAAGATGTCAAATAAACATTCAAAACCATTTTTTTATTTTTTAGCCTTTGCCCTTGCACTTACTATGTGTGGTGATGGGTGACAAGTACTTAAAACTTCCTTACCTACTTTCAAGTAGAGAAGTTGACCGGTTTTTCTGGAGGCTGGGAAAAATTGCTCCTCTTCTTTCTCCTCTTTTGCAGGGGAAAAGATATTTTGAAACAAGGGGAAGAACTGAAGCTTTATTTTTATGGGCCTTAACAATTTAAGCTTTGTCTGTTTTCTAGAACTGTACTGCAAGCCCTTTGCCTTTATGAGCCTGTTGCTCTAGAAAACTTCATCCTGCTTCAACAAAGCTGCCTTTCTTTGCTTCTTGTAAATCAAGGTGCACTGTTACTAATACAAGCTTATGGGTATGTATAACCCACACTTCACATGCTAGCTTACCTGATGGCAAACAACCTTAAGAATGGTCAGTTGTGTTGATCAGGAGCTGTGCTTTTATCCTAGGAGCGAAGATGGGAAGCTCTTAACTCTTGCTTGTGGATCATATCTTTGCCTTGCATGAACCTGTGTAATTTCCTTTGGGTTTTGGGGGAACACTAATTTGTGTTGGGAGTAGGGATGAGATCCAAGCCCAATGGTTAAGTTGTGTAGCATTTCATTCCCTAGAAGTGTGGGGTAGGCTTGGTTCTTCTGGCCAGACTGCAGTACTGCAGAAAAGGACATGGGAGTTATGGTGGACCCTAAGCTGAATATGAGCCAACAGTGTGCTCTTGTGCAAAAAAAGCCGATAGTATGCTAGGTTGTATTAACTGTAGTGTCATTTGCAAGTCAAAGGAAGTGATTTTTTTCTTCTGTTTAGTACTAGTGAGGCCTCATTTAGAGTCCTATATCCAGTTTTGGGCCCCACACTTCAAGAAGGATATAGAATTAGTGTCCGACAGACAAAAATGATCAGAGGCCAGGGAAACATAATTTCATGAAGAAGCACTGAAAGCAGACATTATTTAGTCTGATGAAGAGAGAATGTCAGGGGCAGGGATGGAAGGGAGGAGGGATTAGTTAATATTTTTTAGATATTTGAAGGATTGTTGCAAAGAGGATGGTGATAGACAGAGATGGGGATTCAAGGGACAGAGTTATGTGCAATAGTATTAAATGTCAGTAAGGGAAATTTTAAGTTGGATATTAGGAAGAACTTTTTCATTATGAGGGTGACTAGGCATTGGTGCAGGCTACCCACAGAAATTTTGGAATCTGCATCATTCTAAGTTTTCAAATGTTTAGACAAATGCTAGACTTTGATTTAATCAGCGATGATCCTGCCTTGAGCTGCATGTTGGGCTAAATTACCTTCTAATGTCCCTTCTGTCCTGATATTTTTTTAATTTTTTTTTTTTAAGGAATTAGTGATTTTACTTGTTGGGAACTTCTCCCCACACAGATAGGGACAAGCAAATGCCTTCACCTGTGCAGGCAGATGCACTCTCTGCATTTCTACCAGTGCTGGCTTTTTTTCCTTACAAGAAGGCATGTGGTTTTGTGTGATTTAGATGAACTATTTTTCTTTCTCTCACTTTACCTTCCTTCCCCAACCAGAAATGAGACTTGACCAAGGAGATCTGCAGCAAAGATAGAGTTGATGGATTGTAGGAGGTGGTAAATGGCACAGGGGAATCATATTCCACAGATGCTAGTGATTGCTCTTCATTAACAGCCCTTCCAAAAGCTTAAACTTTAATGTGGCCATAAAAAAACAAGAGACGAAACGTTTAGATTTAGCTCCTGCCCTTTTGTTCAGCAGCACGAAGCTTTTTTTTTTTTTAACATTTGTTACATTTTTTCCTCCCATGAAACACCTCTTATAATCTGAGATGGTAGGAATAATTTACTATAAATTGTGGTGCACTTTAAATGTCAGTTCTTCCTGTATTTGCTTCAGTTGGGGGGGGGAGGGGTGCATAGCAGACAAATGTATTATCTTGGCCAGCAGTGTTTGGAGCAAAATCACAGCCTGAATTTCTTTGTTTCTGTATGATGCCTCTCAGAATACTCAACACAAAGGCACAAATGAAAGGGCTGACTGAAGCTTCCCTTGATTTCACGTTGCTGTCTGTGGGTACAGGTAGGATCTTGATGTGTATAAACCTCTTCATGCATCCTGAAGCCTCTTCATGTATAAATGGGTCCTTGATGATTAGGTTAGTGTTTGTTTCTTTCTGTTAGGAAACTAGTACTTTGAGTGTGTTTCTGGCACTGAGAGGCCTGTTCTAGGAACCTAGAGCTGATTGACCCTGCAGATGCTAGTCTAGCTATCCCTTCCTACATTTCTCACATTTGAGGAAGCTTTCAAAACAGTCTTTTGTTTCTTCTACTTCTAAACAGCTACTGCTGGAGAAATGCCATCGGCATTGATTTCCTTTGATGTTTTCACTTGTTTGGAGTTCCTGGCAGAGTCACAATCTACCACCTTCAAACCCTGTCTGTCCTATGATCAACTAGTTAAGGATCCCTGGCCCCATCTAGCGCACAGATGAACTGATAGGTGCCGCCTAAGGTTTCCACAGTGAATATGGAACCAAGTAAAGACCTGCACTAACCATAGGACAGAGGTGCTTGCTTAGACACGTGGCATCCTATATGCCCTGCAGCTTTAAAACGAATTGGGAGAGGCTGCTCTGAGCTTCAGGGCAGGAGCTCGGTGCCTTTGCACACCAATACTGATAACATGCCCATATCTTGCTTATTACAAAAGGGGGACCAACTTCAGAGCATCAGATTCCAGCAGTGACACAATGCTGGCCCTGGAAGGCCTCTCTGTCTGGAATCATAGTGGGTACTAAAACCTACATGAGCCTCAGTTTGCACATGCTGTCCTGTCCTAAAAGCTCAACTGATCTAAAAGATGTATTCTGCACCATCCTCTCCTGTGTTCATCTTATCCCTCAAGCTGAGCAGATACTAGTCTCCCATTGGGTCCATGGGTGGCACTGAAGCTGGACCTACCAAAGGCCAACCAGCCCACCAAGTCTGGTACTGGTTCACCATGCATCTCCAGAATGGCTAGGGTGGCATTCCCCAGCTCTAGGCGTGGTTGTCATGTAACTAGGGATGCTTAAGACTTCCTCCTGATGTCTCAAGAAGTCTGTTCACCAGTTTCCTACCCCTGTCTGTTCACCAGTCTTCCCACAAAAGACTACAACATCTGAAACTGAAGTTACTGTAGGATTCATAACTGTTCCTTTTTGGAGTCATAGTTTCCTAGTTAGTAGGGTCAGAAGGGACCTGAGCAGATCATCTAGTCTGACCCCCTGCCATGGCAGGAAAGAGTACTGGGCTCAGACGACCCCAGCAAGGTGATTTTCAAGCCTTGTCTTAAAGAGCCCCAGGGTAGGAGCCAGCACCACTTCGCTTTGAAGTTGGTTCCAGATCCTAGCCGCCCTGACTATGAAGTAGCGCCTCCTGATATCTAATCTGAATTTACCCTCTGCCAGCTTGTGACTGTTATTGCTAGTCACTCCTGGCAGTGCTCAGGGAGAACAGGGACTTCCCCAGTGCCTGCTGGCCCCCCCTGACTAGTTTGTAATGGGCCACTAGATCCCCCCTCAGCCTTCTCTTGTGGAGGCTGAACAGGTTCAGGTCCCGTAGCCTCTCCTCATAGGGCCTGCCCTGCTGCCTCCTGATCATGCAAGTGGCGCTCCTCTGGACCCTCTCCAGAGGGTCTGTGAGGTAGTCTCATAATCTCCTCAGCACTGGATTTCCTACTGTTAGCAGAAGCAAAAATACCTCCACTGTTAAGAATATCCAATCTGACTCTTATACAGATGCACCCTCCTATGCTGACTAGAACATATTTTATATTTCCCAACTAATTCCCAGCACAATCTGTTTGTCTATTTTGACTGCTCAGGCTCAGGGAGCAGAGGGTGGCTTTCATCAGCTGTGGCACTGCAATAGAGGGCTTATTCCTATTAGTCTATGCATAAATGCTTAGGCAGGGGCAACACTTCCCCATACTGTTTCCTTTTGCTCTGCCCTCATTCCTACCAAGCTTCTTGACCTTATCATTCTCTGTGGGGCATGTCACACACCCACCGTCTTGGATTTGTTACCCAACTGGGCCAGGTCCCTTTTCCTACAGCTTCAAAATAGGAACTTAAAGCCACGGTAAACTTCTGGGATCCTTCACCTGAGGCTCAAACTAGAGGTTATCTGGTTTTTAGCAGGTGTTTCTTCCTCATTCCTGGGTGAGCCAGTGATGACAGTTGTCTTATCTGAGGTGTAAAAAGATATTTTAGGCTTTTTAAGGGGCCTGTCAACTAACTAAAATTGTGGTTGGGAAAGTTCATACTTCAACATGTTGGTTCTTGGGCACCTCACATTGTCTATTAATGATGACTGAAACCCTGCTAACCTGTATTGGAAAACACCTGCCTCTAGCCAGCGCAGCAGAGGAAGTCCTCCGTTGAATCCATTCTGGAGAATTTCTTGTATGCTCCTTTCACACCTACCCCACTGATAGCTGCTGTGCCGAACTGTGCCAAA
The DNA here is from genome assembly GCF_052110815.1 of Crocodylus siamensis. NCBI lineage: Eukaryota > Metazoa > Chordata > Crocodylia > Crocodylidae > Crocodylus > Crocodylus siamensis. The sequence goes on along the minus strand of NC_143398.1, from coordinate 177,389,043 downwards.
GCAACAGTAACTGTCTCCTAAGAACCAGGAACTTCCCGCATTAGGGTGACCTGTTTTCACTGGGACAGTCCCATTTTAAACACTTGCCTTGGGTGTCCTGTTGTTCTGGGCAAATGAACACTTCTGTCTCAATCCAGTGGCATGTCCAGGTCAGGTGATTAAAAAAGATGATCTCGTTGAAAATGGGACTGTTTTAATATCTCCCTCTTCTCCTGCCCACTCTCCCACATTGTCTGGTACATTCAGCTGTCTCCAAGCTCTGGCCTCAGCTGAGTGCACCAGAGAGCAGTGATGGGTTGTGGGGGAGAGGAATGGAGTGTTCTGATTTGTGACTAGGAAAATATAGTTGCCTTGCCTCCATATCTTTCAGGGGGGCTAGAGTGTGCATGTTTCTCAACATACTTGCTGGCCATGAAAGCTTCGTGGGACCTATATATGAATCTCTCTGGCTGCTTGCCCTCTTAAGCAGGTGCACGCACCCAGGCACACTATCACACTTGGGGAACACCCACAATTCTTCCTTGATAAGAAAATCTATTAGGCAAATTATCAGGAGTTGTTCCCAATGTACCTTGGGGACAACAGTGTAATCATGACATCCCTGAGTTTTAAAACAGCTGTGTTGCTGTCCTTAAACAATGAAGTGAAACTTTAAATGATGAAATGAAGCTGTTAACTTTCCAGATCTAATCCTGCTGGATATGGTGCTCACCTGATTCTGTGATGCCTATAAAGTAACCTCTGCATTAATTAACAGTCACAAACCTAGAGGAAAGATTGCTGCTTATCACAGTGGTCACAGGTATCGATACAGTCATGCAGCTGACTGAGATGGATTGACAGTTAGCACTTTTGAATCTGAAAAGGCTTGTAGCAACTGGCGCCATACACAGTTTGAATCCTGAGATGCCATTGATGGATTGCCCACACACAAGCTCCTTCACCACTTGGCTGAATGCCGAGAGCGCAGCCCACAAGGCAATGCCTATGATGTCCTGCCAAATACACCTGCTAGCACTGAACGCTAGGACAGCCTGATCTCCACAATCCATCCCGTAACTATCTGTGCACCTAAAACATATGATCAATGGGGATGGCCTGATGTGCGGGTCTTTTGGAAAGATCCGACATCTCCAAGGAAGCTGAGGCAGCAAATGCTTTTAGATTCGGGTACATCTTTGTCTATTCTAAGTTGTGAGGGACTCCAAGCCTCTCAGCTGAGGGACCTCTGAGTAATAAACCTTGAAAGATTTAATGGCCATTCAGTCACAACTGCTTTTTCCCTTCCCTTGCAATTCTGGGTCAGTGAACCGACTGCCCTACCAGTAAACAAAGCCGAGTTTGCCCCGACCCTGCTGAGAGGAGTTGGGATCCTAGGAATGAATAAATATCCTTAAAGGCATAATAGATCTCTCTAATTCAGCAATCTATGTTCAGCTGGGATGTGATACAAAGGAACGAGACTTTTAAAATGTATTTATGCATGCAGTGCATTGCTGCTCAGCCCTTAAGGCACCCAAACCTTTAAAACAACTTGAGTGGCCCATCAGTGTCAGCAACATAGCCAAAACTGTCCCTGGGGTCTGCAAAATTAGATTGCAGATGGATCAATGTCATGGAAAGAGTAACAGGACTAGATCTTCCCCCTCAGTGGCAGCACCGCTTTGCAGTGGCTGCAGAAGCCAGCATAGAAGAAACTACTGACCACAAGCAGTGGTGGAACAAGCCAAACCTAATGACAACCCTGTCTGGTCAATTCAAAGAGCAGATGGGAAAACTTGGTTCCCAAAATGAGCACAGTAAAAGTGCTACCCTGGATGCTTACCACTCATAACCCAGGAGAATATAGCCTTGACCCAAAAAGCTCATTTGATTTTTACCGTAGCCTTACCATTCAAATTTGACTCCTCTCTATTTCTAGCATCTAGATACTGCAATTTTTGGTGACTGACTTGGTCTATAATTCCTATCTGGGTTCCAGCTGGTCAAGTTAATGTCTCCCTAACAATCAATAACAATTCCTCTTCATCTAACTTTTGTGTGGGGGATTGATACTCCACAGGATGGGCATACTGCAACTCACAGCGTAAGCAACGCTACCTTTGTACAAACCCTTATAGTCAATAGCCTCGATAGTGAAGTTTGGAAACTTTGCAGTTCCAACAGAGTAACAAAAGCACAACTGGGTAAAATACAAGGAGCAGCACACAGAATAGCAGCAGGTCCTGTGGTGGTAAAAAAACAAATGGGTAACTAAATGTGGGAATCCAGCCCACAGTTCATGGAATTAACATTTAAATTAACTTGTCCTCAGCTATCATTCAACAAGACAAGCTCCAGTGTCTAAACCTTACACAATCCTTACAAAAGAACTACAGAAGTGAACTTTTTTGTACAAGTCTGGGTGATTTAAAGTTCAAATCTCAGCAAAACACTGTTATTGTGTGAGTGAATCCATAATTCATTGATTAGATTAAGCAAAAGATGCCACACAGCATCACTGGAGGGAACTCTTTTCCAATAGTCTCCAACTGCTACTGGCATTATAAATGTGGCCTTACAACCCATGGTAGTTTTGCATGCTAGTACTGGCATATTGTTAGTATTGATGCAATGTATCTGTGCATGTAGGACCCAGCAGTTGCTTCTAAGAGTTGAATCCTATGCTCATGAGGGGGAGTTGTGAGCCTTCCCAACTCAAATGTAAATAAGTAGCACAGGCATGTCCAGCAAGAAGATATGACCTTGCCCTACCTGCCTTGATGGTAATGCCAGAATGTCTTGGTGATGCTACATAAATACTCCATGAGCATCAAATGGCGGACTGCTGGTCATGAAAGCTTGGCTGGACCTACATATTGTAGTTTGGTCATTTAAATTTCATAATAGTTGCATCTTGCACAAAAATGACCTTAGTCACAATCCTATCAAAATGAAGCAATCCCAGATGCTTTCATCTCCTCTGCTAGTTGTAAATACACCTGATGTTTTTACTATGTTAAACCATTCATAAATAACTGCATGTCGCTATATGATTGCATCTTCCTTATTGACACATTCTTCCCTGATTTAAGTCACTTCTTGGAACAGGCATTCAATATCTGTCTGGGTTTTTTTGATGTCTCTATAGACTGTATCTGGTTCAGAATATTTTGGGTTCTGCCCCACTGTTAAAACAGCTAAAACAGTGTCTTGTGATTGATGTCCCAAGGTATCCCATGCAGTCAATCAAGCTCCATCCCAGTTGATTAAGTGGTAACTTCCAGACCCATCAAGAGCTTGCAAAAGCAAGTTTCACAACTGGATGACCCAAAACAGAATCCAAGTGGCTAGCAATTGTAATACAATGGCCCTCTCCCTATGCACTTTGTTTGGGATTTTAATCATTGATTCATCAAGAAAGAAGACTTTGAAGGCATTTACCTGAAGAGTATAAAAAAACAATGGAGCTGCTGATAAGGTGTGTTCTGAGAGAGAGAAATCACTGCAACACTAAACTGTACCCAGTTGATCATCTTCAGAAATGGATCCACACCCAATCAAAGCTGTAAAAATTGAGACCGATTCCTGCTTCTATTGATGAGAGATGCTATTACAGCTAAAATATACTGGACTTTAATGATAGCTCATTTATTTAAATATTGAAAAGGAGTCTTTTCTGTCACTTTGTTTTAAAACTCATTTACGGTGTAGTTATTAAAGCCCTTCCTCCATTCATCAGATGAGGTGTTATGTCAATCCTTAACTGCACTTAGGTTTGACTCCTGTTCTTAACTGTAACATAAGTTTCTGAGAGCGAATCCATGAAATGTGGTTTTATTAACTGGGACCCATATGTTAAAGTTTAAGGACAAACTTCCACACACAACTGGAATAGAGGAACAGGTCGAGTCTTTTATCACCTTGAATACATCTTTCAGTGGCTTTGTGGGCTAGAGAGACCGCTTCCAGACAAGTGACAACCTTAGTTGCATAGAGGCTGTTTTCTCAGGAACTCTAGTTTATATTCTCAGGAACCTTAAAGAAGTCTAAATATCAGTTGGAAATCTACCCTTTTGAGTAGCGTAAGCTCTTCCTGGACTCAGGAGGAAGTGGCTAAGATGAGATTAAATCAAGGGAACAATTTCAAAACCTGGATTCAATCAAATGTTCAGATGCTTCCTGACATGGAAAAGTTGATTGAAAGTAAGATGTTGCTTGTTTTCATTATCCTTCTAATTGAAGGATAAGTGAAAAAAGTTTGACAGCAAAGTAATGTATTAGATATGCCTACTCCAAGGTGGAGCTAAGAGTACAAAACACTTAAAAGCGGGGAGTGATACTATAATGAAGTACTGTGGGAAATTCAGTTGTGGATCTACATTCCAATCCTGCTGCCCATATTGGTCTGTTCTCCTGGGATGCATCTACATCTCAACTGCAAACGCTAAGTGAATCACCATTATTTTATAATGCAATTGCCTGCTAATCTGGAAGTCATACGGAAGCAACACTCCAACTATGCAGCACTTGCTTCACCCAAACATAGACAGCGGATAAATAGCATCCGCCAGGCCCATTCTCACAGAATTATCCTAGTATATAATCCATAGCGTAAAGCCTTTGGTTACTTCTACGAATTTATGGCTTACCTGTGGCTTTGTTGAACAATGGTTACGTTTAGAAATATCTGAAGCAGAAATTATTTTCTTTAAGCGTGCAGGAGTCAGCTTAAATGTATTTGCCCCCATGCAGGACTGTATGCTTTTAATTAATATATAAGCATATATAAGAGTTAAGGCATATGCAAAATCATTAGTGTCTTGGGTAATTGCACATGCTGCGGCAGTCTGGCAGAGATCTGCTTCATTCCATGTCAGTTAAATGATCAGCATAATATAGCTCGAGTCTTTGCGCAAAACTTGTTCTAAGTGTTTTACCAGTAGCTTTCCCGCAAGGTGTGGGAAACTGTATCATTTCTTGCATAGCCCACCTTTGTTAATTGGAAAAAATTTGGAAAAATGCTGCAGATAAACATAAAAAACCCAAAATGGAAGCAGAGCTCTCTACAAATAAACGTGTAAGAATTTAGACACTTCAGTGCGGTGTACTCTCCCTGCCCATCCCCCCCCCCCTCCCCTTTTGCAAACAACTGTTTGAAATTGAGGGTTAAACTCCTAAAGACTTGTTTATACACTGGTGGTCTAATTAGCCCTGAGCTGTGGCATATTATTTTAGATATGATGCTATGCTGCAGCTGTATTTATATAGCTATCTGTTACAGGACAGTGTGAATCATTGCATGTATACAGCAGGCATTTTCTGTCTCAGGTGCTCAGCATTTGTTTTGTTGTCAGACTGTACATGCTATGGGATATTTCTTACAGTGTAGTCTGAAATATGAGGCAATGAGGAATATGTAGACCAGTTCCTTCTGTGGGACTGTTCTTGGGTCAGTTTATCCTTGATGCAGAGTTATTTCTGGGTTTGGAAAACCAGTTTGATTGATGGGAGAGCATTGTGCTGAAGAACTGGAATGACCAGCAGATGACTGCAGAATTGCAGGAAACTTGCACGAATTCAGAAGTATGTGGTTTCTGGTGGTTACCAGTCAAAGTGATCACCAATTTGTTGTGAGATGTGCTGAGGCTGTTGTGACAGGGACATGTGCTGCTTAAGAAGGAGGCACTGCTACAATGTATTATAGTGAATCTCGGCTAGGGTGCTGGGCAGCTAGGGGTGCCACCATGTCCTTTGAAGGGTGCCTTAAGGTACGAGGAGATGTGCACAAAAGCTAAGCAGATATGAGCATTCTTGTCCCTGCCTGGATGATCCCCTACTTCCACTGCACAGTCCCTCTGCAACGAGCTAAGGAGGATAGTTGGGGAAGCACTGAGGTCCCAGAGGGGAGGGGAGCCAGGTGTCCAGGGAGAGTGGTCACTCCTTAAGGAGACAATCCTCCAAGCCCAAAGAAAGGTAATCCCAATGAGGATCAAAGGGAGCAGGAGGGCACACAAGACTCTATGGCTCACCAAAAGCATCCAGGAATGTCTCCTTGCTCAAAGGGAGGTGTACACCCATTGGAAAGAAGGGAACATCACCAGTCATGTCTATACTGCAGTCGCTCGGGGAAGGCCAAGGCAGAGATGGAATTAGGGCTAGCTTCCCAGATTAAGGATAATACGAAGTCCTTCTTCAAATACATAGGGGGTAAAAGGAAGGTCTTGGGTAATGTGGGGCCCCTGCAGGATGCGTTGGGGAATTTGGTCATCACACCAGATGACAAAAGCTAACATGTTTAACGATTTCTTTGCCTCCGTCTTCCTAAGTAGGGACTGGAACAGCCACCTCCCTGCTGGGCCCCCCTCGGGCCCCAGGGGAGGTACACTTGGGCCAAGGGTTAGTGAGGAACTAGTTAGGGAGCTTCTGGAGGGACTGGACATATTCAAGGCAGCCGGTCTGGAGGATCTCCACCCTAGAGTTCTAAAGGAATTGGCCGAGGTCATTGCAGGACCCCTGGCACGGCTTTACGAGCACTCGTGGTGCTCTGGTATGGCGCCGGAGGACTGGAAGAGGGCCAACATGGTTCCCATCTTCAAAAAGGGGAAAAAGGAGGACCCAGGAAACTATAGGCCAGTTAGTCTTACCTCGATCCTAGGCAAGCTGTTCGAGAAAATTATTCTGGCACACATCCATGAGGGGCCAGCAGGGGACTGCATGTTTAGGGGCAACCAACACGGGTTCATCAGTGGAAGGTCCTGTCAGACCAACCTGGTGGCCTTTTACGATCAGATCATCAAATCATTAGATGCAGGGGTAGCAGTGGACATAGTCTTCCTGGACTTCCGGAAGGCTTTTGACACTGTCTCTTACCCCGTTCTCATTAAGAAACTGGGGGGCTGTGGTGTCGACACCTACACAGTCAACTGGGTCGCCAACTGGCTGGAGGGCCGCACCCAGAGGGTGGTAGTGGATGGGTCCTTCTCAACCTGGAAGGACGTGGGCAGTGGAGTTCCGCAGGGCTCGGTCCTCGGGCCCGCACTGTTCAACATCTTCATCAGTGACTTGGACGAGGGGGGTAAAAAGCACACTGTTCAAATTTGCTGATGACACTAAGATGTGGGGGGATGTGGGCACACTAGAAGGAAGCAACAATCGGACCTAGACAGGTTACAAGGGTGGGCAGATGAGAATAGGATAGGATTCAACACAGACAAGTGCAAAGTGATGCACCTGGGGAGGAACAACCAGCACCATACCTACAGGTTGGGGAACTCCCCTCTTGTCAGTACAGAGGCAGAAAAGGATCTGGGGGTCATCATTGACTCCAAGATGAACATGGGCCGGCAGTGTGGGGAGGCAGTTAGGAAGGCCAACCGTACCTTGTCATGCATCCACAGATGCATCTCGAGCAGGTCCAAAGAGTTGATCCTCCCCCTCTATGCGGCACTGGTCAGGCCCCAGTTGGAGTACTGCGTCCAGTTCTGGGCGCTGCACTTCAAGAGGGATGTGGACAGCATGGAGAGGGTCCAGAGGAGGGCCACTCGCATGATCAGGGGACAACAGGGCAGGCCCTACAAGGAGAGGCTACAGGACCTGAACCTGCTCAGCTTCCAAAAGAGAAGGCTGAGGGGGGATCTTGTGGCCTGTTATAAACTAGTCAGGGGGGATCAGCAGGCATTGGGGGAGTCCCTGTTCCCCCGAGCACTGCCAGGAGTGACCAGGAATAATGGTCACAAGCTGGCAGAGGGTAGATTTAGGCTTGATATCAGGAGGCGCTACTTCACTGTGAGGGCGGCTAGGATCTGGAACCAACTTCCAAGAGAAGTGGTGCTGGCTCCTACCCTGGGGGTTTTCAAGAGGAGGTTAGATGAACACCTTGCTGGGGTCGTTTGACCCCAGTACTCTTTCCTGCCATGGCAGAGGGGCAGACTAGATGATCTACCCAGGTCCCTTCTGACCCTAGAAACCATGAAACTAAGTAAGTACAATAATATATAAATTAATTTTGAAAATGGGTGTTGCCCAGTGCAGCATAATTAGGGAGGGGTGCCTCAAGTCCCAAACATTTAAAAACCCCTGATGTAGTATAAGATTTGCTGGTTCTCAAAAGGCTATTGATGATGCCTTTGCAGATATGGAATTCCCAAATTGCACTGGGGGAATAGAGTCTTTGTTTCTCTGAGCAAGGCTTCCTGAGTTCATAACCAACAAAGGTCATTGCTTGAGGGACATTGGAGTTACAGTTAGCACAGGTATCGGGGTAAGAGTCCACAATCCCAGTTGAGACCACACAATCCAGCCTGTCTATGTTTCCTTGTTCTGAAACTTTAATTTAAAGTTTTGTTTTTTTTAAGTTCAATTTAAGGACAGCCACTGTGAGGTCAGCGTTGGCATGTACAGGGAGGTAAATGTGTCTTTTCCGTGGGTCTTTTGTGTTTCTGGAATTGATGCCAAATTGGTGTCCATTCATTCTTTTAGACGGGTATTGTTCTGTCTAGCCAATGTAGACAGCATAAAGGCACTGTAAGCAGGTGATGATATATATGACATGGGTAGAGAAGCAGGTGAATGAACCTTGGATGTTATAATCCGTGTTATTTTGTCGAGTGAGTGTGTACTGTGCATTGATGAGGGGGCGCAACTGGCATCTGGGTCCATTGCAAGGCCTGGTTCCTCCATAAGAAAAGGAATTGGGTGGCTTGTTGTTCGAGAGATCATTTGTAAGCAAGGACAGATTTGTCCCCTGTGGCAACCTTGAAATGGCTGTCATTTTTCAGGAGGGGTTGCAGGTCATTAATGATGTATCCAAGGTGTTCAAGCTGGAGGGGGAGGGTCTAGGAGGGTGTGGGAGGCAGTGCTACCCATGTACTAGGTCCTGGGAGCTGGTCGGGGGTGAAGGACTAGAGTAGGGGGCACGTGCAGCAGAGCTTGCCAGGGTGGCGCTGGTGCAGATGCATTCTTCTCCTTCCCCCTCCCACTTCTGCATTTAGCCTGTGGCTGCCCCCATGGTGCTCCATATGGAGCCAAGCCCATCTGCTCCTGCTGGACAGACCTGGCCTCATCCCTGGCCAAAGCGCACAGCTTCCCAGGGGGGCTGTTCCCACTATGGCTGCAGTCACCTGGGTGCTGCTTGGCTTCCCTGACCTCCACTGGCTCCTCCTGCTGCGCCACGCCAGGTGGGGCAGCTGCGGCTGTGTGGCTCCTAACCCAGCACATGGAGCTCTAGCTCCTGGTCACCTTCCACATGCTCCACCTACCTGACGCAATGTGCAGCCACCTGTGGGTGGCTGGGAGCTGGAGCCCTGTGCACCAGGGCAGGAGCCACACAGCTGCAGCTTCCCCCCCTGCCTGGCTGGGCCTGTGATGCCCTCAAGTGTCCCCACAGCTGCCACCACTTCCCTGCGTTACCTGCTACCCAAAGTGGTGCAGCACAGGCAGAAGGAGGAGGAGGAGCCGCTGGAGACAGGGAAACTGAGCCAGTACCTAGGCAACAGCAGGAGCAGCCATGGGCCGGATTCAATCAGTTGGTGGGCCGCATCTGCTCTGTAGGCTGTATTTTGCCCTCCCCTGCCCTAGGATAACTTTATTGTAAACCAAGTATGCTTTCAGATAGAAGTACCGAGTGCGCATCATCTTGCTAAGTAATGCTAACACTGGTATTGTGTACAGCTTCACAAAACCTAAGCTTCTGCATGCAGAAAAACTCTAAAGAAAACCAGCTCTTGACTTAAATGGAGTAGCAGGCACACATTTAGAAAGATCACATCAGTTTCCTCTGCACAAGGTTTTAACAGCCTTACACAAGTTACATTTCTGCCTCATTGGCCTACTCCAGCTACATATTAATCTTCAGGACACAGGAGCAATGAGTTAGAAAATACATTGCTCTGGACATTTTTTTGTCTTAATTGGTAGTCCTTTTATATTTGCTGGTAACAATTAAATTAGTGTTAATTCTAGTTCTAGCCTATCATTTATTATGGGTGGCTGTTATAGAAAGAAATTTAAGCAATTAAAAAAAAAATCCAAAAGAAGGCTAGACAATCACCTAGCCAGGGTCATTTGACCCCAGTACTCTTTCCTGCCCATGGCAGGGGTTGGACTTGATGATCTGCTCAGGTCCCTTCCAACGCAACAAACTATAAAACTATAAGTATTGCAGAAGGGCTCCAACCAAAATATCCAGTCCTGAATGCTCCAATACATTTACTAGTTTAGCAATTCAGTTCCAATTCATCCACATGATGTCCCCCTCCAGCCTCTCTCCATTCCCCTTCCCGACCACTGGAACTTTGGATCAAAATGCATCTTCATATTTTGGGCTTCTAAAAATGTTTGGATCCAGATCTTATTACTTCAGCCTCATAAAACGACAATCTGGTTGTCATGCTTAGTCCATCCCAGACAGGTAACAGCCTCTGTAGCAGGGCCTTTTGGCTTTGATGCCTAGACTAGGAAAAAAGCCTGGTTCCTTAGTCCTGCCCTGTATTTGTAAGCTTTCTGATTCTTTTTGTTTTTAAAGTAACAAATCAACATAAGAATAATTGGGGCATTGTGTAGGGACTATTAGACTATCTGTATACTGGAGTTCTCATCTAAACCAAAAGGTGACTGTAAAAACATTGCTACTTTTTTTTTAATGAACTTGCATATGACTTTGATCATCTAAAGTCTCACTTAAAATATCTCTTTTTGCTAAAGTGGCTGGAGAACAGCTTTTGTTCTTGGCTCTGCTATGAAAGCAACTGCAAATATATGTTCATTTATCTCCAATTCATTATGTGAGAGCTATAAATTGAAGACTCAGCCTTTGCACACCTGTGTATCTGACCCCAAGTGCATTCCCTGTCTGTAATTTTTTTCCCAAGTGCTTTACTTTCCTGCATACAAGACCAGTCATTTTCCTGAATGGCCCATTGGGATTTGGTCCACACTTGAAAGGTACAGGCTCTCCTGAAAAACTATCTTAATCTCAATAAATGTCTGCCTCGTCGGCTTCTCATTTCAATTTTATTTCCCCTAGTGACTCCCTATCAAGAAGGAAAAAAAGTTAATTGTAATGTGCACCTAAATTGACAGTGCTTGCTTTTTCTTGGAGGCATCAGGAAGAATATCTAATCTTCTGACTGCTTTATGGTGGAAGTTGGCAGGAAATAACTGTAGCCATGCAAGAACAATACTTCTCATTTGGCTCAAGGGTGTCATTGCTTTCTTCAAATTCAAGTGATAATTGCATAGCAAAATTTTAAACTCCAGAACAACAAGGTGCATCAAATCCTTTTTCCCCCAGGGACAAATGCAGGTTGGAGATTTGATGTATTTGCAATCTCTGCAGCTACTTGGGAACAATTTGGAGGAATGGGGAGGGCAGTTACTGACAGCTGGGAGGTGAGATGTAGCACCAGGCATGAAAGAAGAGCACTTTAATGAGCGCAAAGGGAAGGACCAGCACCAGATGAGTTAAATAGGCAAGGAAGCAACCAGGCTTTCCTCAGGATCAGCACACTTGGCAGTTGCTGCTGTGCTAGCTAGACAGGTGGAGATGATGAACCTGCTTATCAGCTGTGTGCAGTGGAGGGTAAGACTGCCCCCCTGGGGGAGAAGGAACTGGCTGGAAGTGGTGGGATTTTCTAGACATGATGATGAAGAGGTCAGAGGCCAAGTGCATACTCTTAAATTTGTAATATGGGTGTCTCCCAAGCATTCTAATACTTGCAAGATTACTATGATTTTGGACTTTGAGATGCTGGGAGGTGGGATATTGGGTTGGATGACAGCAGAAGAGGTGATTGGGATGGAGGTTGGTAGACATGTTATCCCCACATTTTCTCTTCCTGTGTATGTACCAAGGTCTGGAGGATTTCCACCCCTTCAGGGTAGGGAGAGAAGCTAAAACTACCTCAGTGTTAGTCAGAACTGGGGGGGAAGCTTGAAGGTAATATATCATTACATCTGAAAACCAAGAATTGAAGAAAGAATGTACATGCCAATGCTATACTATGCCAACTATAACACTGCCCTTTCTGAGCAAAACCCTTTACAGTACAGTTTGTCTTTGGCCATTCTGTACACGAGTGTGTGGCTCCCCAACAGTGTGGGGGGTGGCTCATGGTCCCTTGCAACTGGCAGTTCAGGTACTGCATCGCAGGGGACGGCCAAGGGTTTTTGTGCCACCATCACAGCCTGTGCAGTGGCGGGGGCATCCCCAGGGGGCTAGGGGTGCCCCTGCCGCATGTGGTTTGGGGGCTCACACCAGTGTTTTATGTGGCTCCCTGTATTAACATATATATAAATTACCAGTTCAGAATTCAGTCAACATATTAAAGCAAATTTTGTCTTGCTGAGCAGTGCTGAAAGGGAACTTAGTGTGCACTCTGCTCGTATTAAGCCTGCTCTACGGAAATAACCCCACACCCTCTCTACTGTCACCTCCTAGGATTCCATGTGACACTTGCTGACCCATCACTAAAGCCACAGAGCACTGATCCTATTTCACTGACAGTCCCAATATCTAGAGGACCTGTCCTGCTACTGACAGCTAACGGAGCTTAGAGCCGAAATGAGGCAGACGTATGTGTATCATGATAGATCCCACCTTTTCACATTGGTCTCAGATCCAGACAGTTATTCTGTATGCCCCAAGACCTTGTCATATGATGCTAGCAACTCTGCTGAGCTCTTCCAGGTAAACCCTCCACCATTTAAAAAAGCTATAGCTGTTTTATAGTGAACACAGTAGATGTGCACACAGATTATTCCCAGTGACTGCTGCCATTTCCCAGGTACAATACTAAGGTTAGGTTTGGTATGTACCTTAACCCCTTATTTTCTGGATTTCAGAAGTTTGATTATCACTAAACAGGTGATAAATCATAGGGTTATCTTAAATACAAGTGAACAAAATGAGAAGGCTTTCTTTGACCAATAAATGATAAGTGCTAAGGGCTTGCTCTTGGGGTCTGTGTATGAACACACCTATGGAATGTCATAGTTTCATAGTAGCTAGAGTCGGAAGGGACCTAGGAAGATCATCTAGTCCGACCCCCTGCCTTGGCAGGAAAGAGCACCGGGGTTAGATGACCCCGGCAAGGTGCTCATCTAACTTCCTTTTAAAAATCCCTAGGCTAGGAGCCTGCACCACTTCCCCTGGAAGCCGGTTCCAGGCCCTAGTTGCCCTGACTGTGAAGTAGCGCCTCTTAATATCTAATCTAAACCTACCCTCCGCCAGCTTGTGACCATTATTCCTGGTCACTCCTGGCAGCGCACGGGGGAACAGGGACTCCCCCAATACCTGCTGATCCCCCCTGACCAGTTTGTAGCAGGCCACAAGGTCCCCCCTTAACCTTCTCTTGTGGAGGCTAAACAGGTTCAGGTCCCGTAGCCTCTCCTCATAAGGCCTTGCCCTGCTGACCCCTGATCATACGAGTGGCCCTCCTCTGGACTCTTTCCATATCGTCCACGTCCCTCTTGAAGTGTGGCGCCCAGAACTGGACGCAGTACTCCAGCTGCGGCCTGACCAGTGCCGCATAGAGGGGGAGGATCACCTCCCTGGACCTGCTCGAGATGCATCTGTGGATGCATGACAGGGTACGGTTGGCCTTCTTGACTGCCTCCCCACACTGCCGGCCCATGTTCATCGTGGAGTCAATGACGACTCCAAGATCCTTTTCCGTCTCCGTGCTGGCAAGAGGGGAGTTCCCCAACCTGTAAGTGTGGTGCCGGTTCTTCCTCCCCATGTGCAACACCTTGCACTTATCAGTGTTAAACCCCATCCTATTCTCATCCGCCCACCGTTGCAACCTGTCAAGGTCAGCTTGTAGCCTATTGCACCCTTCTAGTGCACCCACATCCCCCCACATCTTAGTGTCATCAGCAAACTTGAACAGGGTGCTTTCTACCCCCTCATCCAAGTCACTGATGAAGATGTTGAACAGTGCGGGCCCGAGGACCGAGCCCTGCGGAACCCCACTGCCCACGTCCTTCCAGGTCGAGAAGAACCCATCCACTACCACCCTCTGGGTGCGGCCCTCCAACCAGTTGGCGACCCATTTGACCGTGTGGGCATCGACACCACAGTCTCCCAGCTTTTTGATGAGGACAGGGTGAGAGACAGTGTCGAAAGCCTTCTGGAAGTCCAGAAAGACTACATCCACAGCAACCCCTGCGTCTAATGATTTGGTGACCTGATCGTAAAAGGGCACCAGGTTGGTCTGAAAAAATCATCCTGGCACACATCTAGGAGGGCCTTGCGGGGGAATGCATGCTCAGGGGCAACCAACATGGGTTCATCAGTGGCAGGTCTTGTCAAAGAGCTTACCCGGGATTGAGGTAAGACTAACTGGCCTAAATTTGACCCCTAAATTTCTCCTCTGGCTACAGACTGTGCATAAGAGCTTGCGTGTGCTTTATTTATTTATTTACTTCTTTTTAAAAATTTATTTATTTATTTTGATTCAGTGAAAATCTGTATAAAATGTGTAAACACAAAACTGTACATACAGTCTATACAAAAACTGTACACATAAACGCAAAACTAGGCTAAAAGTTGGAGTCATGACTGCAGCTATGTAAAACTGGTGAGAATTATTCTTAAACTGGACTTTTTTAGTTCCCCATATCATGAAAACAGTCGGGCAGATACATCTATAGTACCATTCATTCTGATTTTCCCAAAAAAATCTGATCAAAAGGTGCTGGGAAAAGCAGAATTGAGGTAAGACGAAGACTAGAGTTCTTTTAACAGCATTATTTGATTTATATTGCTATAATGAATAGACATCCATACTCTATCCAGTTGTCTTTACATAGGCTTTTTTTGATCTCCTCCATCTATAAATTCATTCACAAGGTCAGAATTAGCCTATTGCTCCCATATCTCATTCTACCTTGCTATTTTCCCAAGTTGTTCCTCGTCCCCCCCCTCCTCCCTCCGATAAGCATAACACACAAGTTTACTGCTTTCAGTTCTTAGCTCAATAAAACAATCACCTCCTATATCAATTCTTTATTGCCCACCTTACAAATGCTCTGTGGTAGTTAAAATGTGACTGATGATGCTTGCCTCCAAAGGGTTTAATCCTACAAAGAATGTGTGTTTTAAGCAAGACAGTGACACATTTTCCTATCTTACATGTGCATGTTTTCTACTTGGTTGTTTTATAAGAGTATAGCAAGTGCTGGAATTTTTTATCCCTCTAAAGATGCCCAAGGCAACTCCCTCATCTAATACAGGGCTAACAGCTTGTAAATTATTCCACATAGTACCTTTCTGCAACTACTTCGTGATGCTTTTAATGTGTATCTATTGTTGTTCTTGAATTCTAATGCTTCTCTCTCCTTTTTGGAAAAAAAAAAATTTTTACAAGATTTCTGTATAAAGCCGCAAAGCACAGCTGTGATTTCCATCTGGCAACAACCATTGTTCCTTAGACTCAATCATTTGTCTGGATGATGTGACAAGCTTGTATAAAGGGATGTTTTGGTGGTGGTGGTGGTATTGTATGCTCCTTATCCATACTTTCAGGAGAAATTGCTGCTCTTGAAAAGATATTATCCTGGGACAGTCTTTTGATAGATGCCATGTAACAGTCTCTGTAGGGCAAGAAGTCTAAGGCCTAATCCCAACTCCCTGTGAGCTGCATAAGTAAGTAGTACTTACCTACGCTATAATTGGCACTTAAGGCCACTTGGGGTCTTGGATCTTACTTTTCTTATGCAATGTGCCCTATTCTGTCCTGGCCCCTTATGCTCTGGTGTGATTCTCTTTTGCCTGGGGAGGTGCACAACCTCTATATTAGTCCCTATTATATTAATTATAATATTGTTTGTGTTGGAGAGGAGGAGGGTTAGATGGCTAGGGAACTTTCCCAGGGATTATGAGACCCAGGTTCTAGGCCTTCCTTCCCCAAGGGAATAGGGAAGGAGGTTGGTTGAACCTTCATCACCTACTTCCCAGCAAAATATCCTAGCCACTAAATCTTTCCATAGGCTTGCCAGAAACATCATCCATTCTTCCTGTTTCAGCAGCCTCACTAGGCAAGAGGGGAACATATGCAAGGCCATGAAAACTAGTAGCATAACTACAGTGGGGCAACTGCCCTGGGTGCCAAAGGGGATGGGAGCTGAAAAAATGGCTTTTGTTGCAGCCTGGCCCCTACTCCTCCCCACCCCCATGCCTCCCACATGATGTTCATGCTTTCATAATGGGGGGAATGTTTAGAAGGCAAGAAATTAACCCAGGCCTGTTGTTTGAAAACTCTTGATCTTTGCCTTTTTATATGCAATTTTCTAGACTTTCCCCATGTGTGTCCCTTCCACTCATAGAGCGGGCAATTTACCCTTTAAACTGGTATCTCCTCCCCATATGGGGGGAAAAAATCCTACCATATTTTGCACATACATGGGGATATCCTATTTTGGAAGCAGAAAGAAATGGCCATACCCCTAGTGACATCTCAAACTACTGAGAGTTGAAGTCTTCCCCCATGCTCCCCCTGGCTGCAGCATGGAGAGGCTCCTACCAAATGCACCGTTCCAGCCCAGGGCAGGCAGTGGCTCAGCTTCAGCTTTGGCCGTGGGTTTAGGGCTGAAGCTGAAGTTAAGCCTCTGCCTTGGGCTGGTACTCCAATCCAAGATGTTGATTAGGGAAGAGAACCTAATCTCAGATTTGAGTAGATACAATGCATTAGTGGCCAGTACATTGATTTAGTGACCTAAAGGAAGGAGAGAGAAAATAGGAGATCTTTTCTTCTACTTGGCTGTTATCAGGAGCTGCCTCTGCTTCTCTCCCCCTTTTTCTTGCAGTGGAACACAGACTTAAATGAAGAAAAGCATCCAAAAAACAAACTACTTAAGGATTCAGAGCTGAGGGGCCTATCAGACTGGGTAGATTGTCACATTAACAATGCTGTTAGACATACAGTCTAACAGATAGCAATTATGCAAATCCCCATGCTGACTGGCTGGTAACAGATGACATAATCAGAGCACAGGGATTTGGATAAAGTACAGGAACTAAAGTAACGGAATAAGCCAGATACCAGTGCCTTGATACTGGCTCAGGCCCTGCTTAGCTAGTGGATGCTTGGAAGTTAGTGGTAGTACTGGGAATACAGCAGAATTTTGGCCCACAAATAAATGACATGCTGGGATGGGATGGGCTCCACCTTTCCCCTAAAGGTAAGCGTGTGTTCTCTTCTAGGTTGGCGGACCTCCTCTGGCGGGCTTTAAACTTGGGTCGTTGGGGGAAGGGGTAGATGAGGGCGGAGGAAACATCAGACTGCCAAACCAAACAGCACCCACAACTACAGCCCAGCCCAAACCAATGAGTGAAGTGAATAAACAGGTAAGAGATAGGGGCCAGGGTAACGCTGGGACTAGGGGGTCAGTACACACATCCACAGGAGGCCTCAAATGCCTCTACACAAGCACTCGTAGTATGGGTAACAAGCAGGAGGAACTCGCCCTCCTGCTGGCTGACACCAGCCTGGACATAGTGGGGATCACGGAAACATGGTGGGACTCAACGCATGATTGGGCGGTGAATGTCAAGGGCTATAGGCTGTACAGGACGGACAGGATAGGAAAGAGAGGTGGGGGCGTGGCACTCTACATTAAGGAGGAATACACATCCTCATCGATTAGCAAGGAGTCAGAGGAGGGGCACTCTGAAGTGCTTTGGGTTAGAGTACAAGGCGGTCAAGGGGGAAGAGACTTAACGGTGGCAGTCTGCTACAGACCTCCCAACCAGGGGGAAGAGCTTGACCAGGTATTCTTGGGTCAGCTCACAGAGGTAGTGAAGTCTAAGGATGTAGTAGTCATGGGGGACCTGAACTTCCCAGACATCTGCTGGGAAGAACAGTCAGCCAGGTCTGACCCCTCATGTATATGCTTGGCCAGAGTGCAGGACCTCCATCTAACCCAGGAGGTGCACAGCCCCACCAGGGGAGACGCCTTGTGGGACCTAGTGCTGGCCACGGGTGATGACCTGGTGAGGGGGCTGCAGGTGCTCGACCACCTGGGCGACAGCGATCACCACCTGCTGGAATTCACCATCCAGCGCAAGGTGGCAAAGGCATGCAGTAAGACAGCAACCCTAGATTTTAGGAGGGCAAACTTCAGTGAGCTAAGGAGGATAGTTGGAGAAGTGCTGAGGTCCCGGAGGGGGGGGAGCAAGGTGTCCAAGGAGAGTGGTTGCTCCTTAAGGAGACGATCCTCCAAGCCCAAAGGAAGGTAATCCCAACGAGGATCAAAGGGAGCAGGAGAGCACACAAGCCTCCGTGGCTCACCAAAAGCATCCGGGAATGTCTCCTTGCTAAAAAGGAGGCTTACACCCAATGGAAAGAAGGGGTCATCATCAGGGAGGACTACTCCGCAGTTGCTCGGGGATGTAGGGGGGCAGTTAGGAAGGCCAAGGCAGAGATGAAACTGGGACTAACTTCCCAGATTAAGGACAATAAGAAGTCCTATTTTAAATACATAGGGGACAAAAAGAAGGTCCTGGGTAATGTGGGGCCCTTGACTCCAAGATGAACATGGGCCGGCAGTGTAGGGAAGCAGTTAGGAAGGCCAACCGCACCTTGTCATGCATCCACAGATGCATCTCGAGCAGGTCCAAAGAGGTGATCCTCCCTCTCCATGTGGCACTGATCAGGCCGCACCTGGAGTACTGTGTCCAGTTCTGGGTGCCGCACTTCAAGAGGGATGTCGACAGCATGGAGAGGGTCCAGAGGAGGGCCACTCGTATGATCAGGGGACAGCAGGGCAGGCCCTATGAGGAGAGGCTACGGGACCTGAACCTGTTCAGCCTCCACAAGAGAAGGCTGAGGGGGGATCTTGTGGCCTTTTATAAACTAGTCAGGGGGGATCAGCAGGCATTGGGGAAGTCCCTGTTTCCCCGAGCACCGCCAGGAGTGACCAGGAATAACGGTCACAAGTTGGCAGAGGGTAGATTTAGGTTAGACATCAGGAGGCGCTACTTCACGGTCAGGGCGGCTAGGATCTGGAACGAACTTCCAAGAGAAGTGGTGCAGGCTCCTACCCTGGGGGTTTTTAAGAGGAGGCTGGATGAACACCTTGCTGGGGTTGTTTGACCCCAGTACTCTTCCCTGCCATGGCAGGGGGTCGGACTAGATGATCTGCTCAGGTCCCTTCCGACCCTAGAAACTATGAGTGCATCCATGCACCCTTAACAGTTGATAAAATGTTGTCTTAATGTAAGAGTTAGGTACAAATGCAGCGTACAGGTGCCACAGTGATGGGTGCCATACAAAAGTGTACATCATAGAATTACCTTTCCCAAACAGTTTTTAATAAAAAACCCACCCACATTTAGTAGCTGCCATCATTCAGCAAATTAACCTTTATCATGCAACTTTGCTATGCCAGCTGCAAAGGGAAGTAATTACTTATAATAAAATCTGCCCTTGATTTAAAGCCACAGGGGAAGCAATTAAAATTAATAAAAGGCAAAAGCCATGACTTCAAAATGAAGATCGATGGCTTTTGTTATCTGTTTCATACATTTTATTATCTACAAGTTGTGTAAAATTCTTCAGTGTTTCATGCTTTTTTCCCCCCTCAAAACAAGGTTTTCAATGGGCTTATGCTACGGTTGTGCTTGGCCTTCTATGTTTAATGCCAAGGTCAGTGAAGTTTTCACTGGAACCCCCTTTAGAAGTAATTTTTAAAAATAATTCTCACAAGGGGCTGGTATGGTTTGGGCTCTCAGCTTGAACTGCTTTTTTTTCTTCCAAGTACAGTCCTCAATATAAACTGTATGCAGTACACAACTAATATGCATTTTAGGCTGTCTTCAGGTTCTGCTCTCCTGACATCTATTTGATTTGGATAGTTGTAGTTTTGGAAGGTGAGGAACCCTGTCATTTGGGAGTGAAATTAGGTAATTAATCAAAGGAAGTTAAATAACATGATGGAAAGAACCGGTTCCCATATAGGCTTCTAACTATTCTACTATCACTTGGCCTTGTAAAATAGCAGCGGGCCTGTTGGGCATGATGTACATTGTGGACAGGAGCAGCTGCTTAGTTACAGCAGTCTGAATCCTTTTCCTGCCCCATAGCAATTTATCAAGTGCTTCCTTTCTGCTCTTGCTTACAGAAAGGTAAAATGGATTTATGTTTTATGATGGATCATGGACATGCAACCTTCAAGTGCCGCAAGGTCAATAAGGCCATGTAATCAATGTGAAACTTGTATCAATGTATCAGATCTTAGTGACTTTTTTCTTTTCTGTGGAAGCAGGAGGTAAACTGTGTTAACATTAGCAGAGGGATTTTCACATCTCTTCCTCCCCACCCCCCAACATATCAACCTCATATTCTCATCAGTTTTGCCTTGCCTGCTAATGATAAAAAGTTGCATGAGAACTGACTGAGGCTTTTTTGTGAAATTTTTACCATGAATTATATTAATCCTTTTCCCCCCCCCCCATGGTCTGAAGTGGGCTAGGTACAAACAATGGATACCTACATGAAGTTGGTGTAATGGATTGAGCCCAAAAAGGCAGTGGTGGGTGTCTTGCTACAGAGGTTGGTGGGGGTGTGGTTAGACTTGGGGGGCTGCAACAAGGTCTGTGTATTTTGGTGATCTTGAATACCTGTAGGAATTTTCCTGAAGTCAGTAGGGCTTTAAGAAGGAGTAATGCCTTACCTGCACTGAAGCCTAAGTATGTCTTTGAGCATCACACAAGGAGCTAAAAGTACACAGAGGGAACATCTACACAAGACGCTTAATGCTCAGTAGACTACCATGTTAGTACACTAATTAGCCTACTGTGCATTAAGCATCACACAGAAAACAGGCGATCACACTAATGTGTAGTACAGCAGCTTACTAAATAAATGTGCAGTACTTAATTATACAAGTACTAAATTTATCATGCAGTAAGCACTGCACATTAACGAATATCTAGACATGCCCAGAAACCATTGTTCTCTCAGCTTAGTTGGACCTGGCATTCAGGTTCAGCGTTGAGTAGGAGTGCACTGAGAGCTTTCTCTGTCGTACCCAGATTTCCACCCAAGCTTCACTCCTCCCCTAACTACTTCGCTGTGAATGAACTATCTAGTTCATGTGGCTCTTCATGCCTATAAACAGGCTGTTTATCTGAGTTCTTTTCCCCTTATGACTACCCCTTATAACTTTATTGCTTAGGAGTTTCTTGGTCTTTGCCCCTGCTTAATGTATGTCTGGGGCAAAGAACTCTTGGAAGTTACTACCATGAGTTCTGTGCGTTCCTACAAGCTGTCCTGTGAAGGGAGAGATGACCAGGCTGTAGTCATAATGGTGAGGCAGCTGCCACTGCTGGCAGAGAGGAATGAGACCCTTGAATGGACAAAGCCCCCATTGTCTGTCTTTTATGTTGGCAATGGCCTGGAGTTGCACTAATAACTTGGCTACAAGCCACAATGACAGTCTGCCAGTGCTAGCTTGGGCTAGCACTTATCCTTCTGGCTACCTGCTATCCTCATTTCCAGCAAAATTTACCATTTCCCTCTGGAGTCTGTTGGAAGGCATTCACTTCTCCTGTATAGGTATCTTGTTAAAAATCTTGCTAAGTTGTTTCTGTGTCTACTGGGATCCATTTTAATTCTCTCATTCAGACACAAGCACACTCTGGGCCTATAAGTCTTTAGAAACATCTCAGTTCCCTTCAGTGTTTTCTCACAGAATAATTCCCTGATGATGGAAAAGCTTCATATTAGAATTAGACTAAGGCCTGCTGTGCTTTCTGAAAAGAGCCACTCCACTGGGAAGAAAAATAGGTCTTACAGCAGGGTGTCAAGTGAAGTATGGAAGACCAAGGCTTTTTAGAACATCTCTGCACAGAAGAAAGGAGTTGCTATCTGGAAAGGGAATCTGAATAGGCCAGATACAACCTTTGAACCTGTCTAGACTCTGCTGGAAGCAGTGAAGAGAAGCCAAAATCCCACCCTTTAACTCCAGCCTGTAGTGAAAGGCTGGTAAAACTGGAGCAGTGGTGATTTAATTCAGACTTAACTTGTTTTTCTTAATTTTTGTAGTCTGTCTTTTTGTCAGTCATGTAGTAAATGAACTGACTAGGTATGTCCATTGGACTTGTTTCCATTGCCAAATTGGAGGATTGGACTAAAAGAAATCTCATGATGTTCAATAAGGAGAAATGCATAGTCCTGCACTTACAACAGAACAAACCCCATGTACAGGCTGGGGACCAACTGGCTAAGCAGCTGCTCTACGCAAAAGGACCTGGGGGTTACAGCAGACAATAAGCTAGATATGAGCCAACAGCGTGCCCTTGTTGCAAAGAAGGCTATCAGCATACTGGGCTGCATTGCTAGGAGTGTTGCCAGCAGATCAAGGGAAGTGATTATTCCTCTCTATTCAGCACTGGTGAGGCCACATCTGGAGTATTGTGTTCAGTTTTGGGCTTCCTGCTACAGGAAGCATGTGGACAAATTGGGGAGAGTCCAGTGGAGGGCAACAAAAATGGTGAGGGGTCTGGGACATGCAACTGATGAGGAGAGGCTGAGAGAACTGGGCTTATTTAGTCTAGAGAAGACTGGGGGGGAAATAATAGCAGCTTTCAACTACCTAAAGGGGGTCTCAAAGAGGATGGAGCAAGACTCTTCTCAGTGGTGGCAGACAACAGAACAAGGAGCAATGATCTGAAGATGCAGCAAGGGAAGGTTAGGTTAGATCTTAGGAAAAACTTTCTCACTAGGAGGGTACTAAAATACTGGAACCGGTTACGGTGAAATGTTGTGGAGTCTCTGCGCTTGGAGGTTTTTATGACCCAGCTAAACAAAGCCTTGTCTGGGATGATCTAGTTGGGGATGGTCGTGCTTTGAGCAGGGTCCCAGAAGTGGGGTGGGGGGAGATCGTTGGCTTTACCAGAGGTTGTTGGCTTGCCTAATCTAAGTCACCCTTTCAGAAAGAATAGATGTGATGGATGGAGGTACGCCCTTCCTAGGGACCACTGCCATTGTGCAAGACAACCAAGACCATCTCTCTGCCAAGTTTATCCAATGCAACCATCATGGAATTCTGTAGAATTTGAGCCATCTCTGCCAGGGTAAAGGGGCCACAAGGCAGTGTTTGGAACAGAGACCTTAATCCTAAAAGGAAGAAACAGGTTAAGTCCCAAGTTAACATACTTTTACTGTGCCTTAGGTAGTTTTCCATCATTTCTCCTCTGATTCTATAAGCACACTTTATGAAGCCAAAAGGCTTTTTTAGCTATAGTTTTAGTTTGTGCTGAATTCGGAAATGGATAGAGTATTATGTGTTGCTTTGTAGGGGAAATGACAAAAGGGTAAGAGTTTTATTACTTAACAGCTTGAGTTTTCCTGAAGGGTGGGGAAGCTGTTGCAGATTATGAGTTACCTTTTTAAGTATGGTGTTTCTATAGGCTTTGCAGTATTTCTGCTTTATCAGTGTCTGCATGCCTGCAACCCAGCTGGCTTTTTAGATGTCCTGCACTTTCCTTCAGCAATGGTATGGTGGCTGTTTATTTCTTTGATCCTTTGGCTTTGGGAAATTTTTCAGCAGGGAGGTCCTTTTTTGCATATGGTGTTTGCATATAAAAAGTTAATTTAGTTGTTTTTAAGCTGTACATGAAAAGTAGCAAAAATAATTTCATTCCTAGTGATTCTCTGAACTGGGAATACCTAGAGTTTTCTTGTAGTGTGTGGAGGTTAGGGGAGGCTCCTTAAAACATACTGTTTTTCAAAGGGCACAATTTAAAACCAAAGCAACAAACTATTGCCACCTTAGTCAACTGCTCTGCCTTTTTTGGATAGCCATGGCTTATAATTAGGGGGCTGACTTTTGTTCCAGTAAATGCTGTTCTTTTCACATTGGTAATCACCAGGGATCCTGGTTTTCTCTATTTACAAATCCCCAAATCTCTAATTTAAAAAAAATCCCAAATACTCTTTTTTTTTTTTTTAAAAACCCCAAAATCTGCATTTTTCTGTAATTTTTTTTTAAATGAAACATCACTATATATTATACAGCTATCTGTTGAACACAATGTTTTATTGATATATTTACAATTTTAAAGCAGTTTGAAAGCCTACCAGTGCCTCAATCACGATAATAAAATAAATTTGAAATGCCTATATATTTTGGCCAGAGCACAGCCTATGGTGGAGGCTGTCTGTCTGCTGTGGGCTTGGAGCTCCCTGCCTTGTTGCTGTCCCCCCAGGGGCCTCTGTGACCCAGTAGGCAGGACCCACCATGGGAGGGTGGGGAGCCTCAGTGCTGCCACCAGGAGCCCCATGCAGGCTGTACTGGTATGGCAAAGCGCCCCTGCTCACCTGGCAGCAGCAGCACCACTCTGGAGTACTGCCTCCTGCTGCTGCCAGGCAGACAGGGCATCTTGCCAAGACAGCATAGACTGGCATGGGGCTCCTGGCAGTGGCACTGAGTGTTCCTGTCCTGCTCTGCCCTCCCACGCTGGGATACACCCGCTGGAGCCCCAAGCCTCCAGTGGGCAGCCTGCATCTGCCCCCACCTTGCTCAGAAATCTTGGGGGGCACATGCTCCCCTATGTGACCCTCCCTGGGAGTGTGCGCAACAGCAGGGAGCCAGCCCCCCTGATACCTTCTAGATGAGCTGGCATGGCTGTGTCCTGCTCTCTCAGCTTGGCCCTGTGGTCGCACATTCCTGCCCCATGCCCTACCCCAGCTGGGCAGCACCCCCAGCCTCTGCCCTGCCCCACTCCCTCCCTCCCTGTGGGGGCCTACATCTTCCCTCTCCCCCTTAGACTTACCTGGAGGGAGCTGCAGGAGCTGCTTTCCATGCTGCCACATGCATGATTGCCTGGCTGCCTGATCACCCTCCTCCCACTTCCCCCAGCCCCAAGCAGCCCCTTGCAGGCTGGAACTCTGCCAGCCTGCAAGAGGAAACCCCCTGTTTCCCACCCTTTTCTCCTTTAAAGGAGAAAATCTGTGTTTTTCCACAGTGAATGGAAAACCTGGATCCCTGGTAATAACAGTATTTTCTTATTGTTGTCAGGAACAGTTGAAGAGCATTTAAACACTTACAGACCCAATGACTTCATTACAATTAATTTTGTGATCGATCAATCAGTTATAAGGACTGCATGGCCCATTACTCAGCTTCAGAGTTCTGCACTGAATTCAAAATCAGATTTTAAAGTTTGCATTGGGTATATAGCCCTCCAAGAGCTGAACCTGAAGACAGACCAACTGCAGATGTTTAGTTAAAAATGTAACCTTTCCAAAAAAACCTCCCATAAACCATGCCTTGATGCAGCTATGCCTTTTATTCCTGACCAGAATTCAGTGAAGGATGGGATGGAGAAGTAGTACAGATGGTAATAAATTGCAGTTATGTAGATCGGCGGTTCCCCTTTGTCTGGAACACTGTTAAATTCCGGTCATCTTGGCAAGTGATACAGTAGGATTTTATATGGAAGGTAGAAAAGGGTGATAATTCAATATTTAGAGGATTTCCATGCATCTAATCGAAGAACAGAATTGTTCACTTTAGAAGAGGAGACCTGTATTGATTCCCAGAGGTGCTCTAAAGACCAAACAAGGTTCAAGATGCCTCTCCCACCAAAATCAAGTACTCTAAAAGATTCTATTTAAGAAAACTTCTAATAGCAATCTTAACACTGAAATACTAGCATTACTGTGACCTGAGAAAGAGAAATCATCTACACAGCCTTCTCAGTCCAAATTAATATCTATATTTTACCAGGTCTATACTCCCAACTGTAGCAAAAAAGCAGTGGTGGAGGGCTGTCCTCTCAATATATTTTCAGGATGTTTTCATCTGAGGGAATCTGAAAGTCCTTATGCAAGTCCAAGGGCAAGTCCTTGTTGGCATCAACATACTATTTGATATGTTTTAAATGCATAAACTGCATAATCAAAACGTAAAAGCAAAGTCCAAAGCATTATTAAGGCCAAACTAGAACTTCTTCCATGGCTCAATCTGGGTGGCATGGTCAGCAGATGCCAAATCCTGCAAGGTTAAATTTTCTCTCTGGAACATTTTCTAATGCATTTTCTTGGTAAATCTTAACTGCCTTTTTTTCCTCTGGAGACTCTGATTTTATAGATGGCACTACCTCCCCTAAGCATCTGCGGAATACAAGGTAATGATCCATCTCAGTTTTCATATCACTGCTTCCCAGTTTCCTTAACATTCCTGAATTGTTTGATTTGCTTGTTCCTCATCCAACTTGATGTAAGGCCACCATCTAAAGATGTGCAATCTAGCAAGAACAGGCATTCAAGGCTGAAGTGCAAAGGTGCTGAGCTGGACCTAATTTTTTTTTATCCTTGATTATCTTAAAAAATTAAACTTTGCTTAATAGAGACATTGTAAACAAGAAAAGTGGAGATATAAATGTACCTGCTACTAATCATTAGTATGCTATATTCATTGTAGTGTGGCAACTGATGTACCTCATTTATCATCCAGGAAATATGCCTGCTCCTTTTACTGCTTGATATAAAGCTACCTTTTGCAGGAAGACCAGATTTTGCAGGCATTAAACTTATGAAGCTAGCCCTTAGTTACATCAGGCTGACCTACTTGGCTTAGCCAACTTTTCACCTACATTCTCAAGTCTTGCTTTTGATGCTTTCTTGACTGTTACCACTTTCTCGTTTCTTCCTCCCTTAGCTTTGTTTCTTAGCCCAGCTTAATTTATACAAATTATAAATCAGCCTAGACTCCTAAGGCCTACAGTGGTTTCTACCTAGTAGTGATCCACAGAATGTAAAATAGCAAGGAAAAATAGTGAAGGGAAATTCTTGGTAACTTTTTTCCTCATAATATAGGGAGAAAGTAAAGGAATGGTGGCAAAATCTGTTACTGGTCAAGGGTGTTCCTATGCTAGTTATACTGGGTGAATTTATTGCTGCGGGCATCTC
Organism: Crocodylus siamensis; assembly: GCF_052110815.1. Classification (NCBI taxonomy): domain Eukaryota; kingdom Metazoa; phylum Chordata; order Crocodylia; family Crocodylidae; genus Crocodylus; species Crocodylus siamensis. The sequence continues at coordinate 177,362,146 of NC_143398.1, read as the reverse complement.
TGACAGCCTGCATTCAGCTGGAAATAAAAAAGGATTTAGTGTAAGAATTACAAAACTATCCCATTATAGTAAATATAAAAACCTAAACCACAATTTTGGGGAAGAGATGTAAACCTCCCTGTCAAAGATTTAGCTGTTCAATAATTATTAATGTTCTAACTAGCTAGAGACTGCATGTTCTTTGCAAAGGTCTTGCCCTTGGTTTGAGGCATCTGGTGGTGACAGGAATATATGGACAACTGGTCTGATCTAGTACGGTAATGTGTATAAATCTCTATTCTGTTGTTGTATGTGACCAAGTCTCAAAGAGGAACTCTCACTGATACAGTGTCCAAGAGCTTTTCAGTTCAGGATTACAGAGCATCAGAAGAAAAGTTAATGAGCAAGCTACTGGAGTCTGCTGTATTTGCCAGTCCTCAGAGTAAGGAAAATATAATCTATTGAAAACTTTAAAAGGTCAGGCCATAGCTATTGTACGGCTGCAGCCTTCCCTAACTTAAGTGCAAATTGTAGGTTCTCAGCTCTTGTTGACTGTTTAGTCCCTAGTAACCTTGATAGGGAATCCAGAAAGCTGAGAAACTCTCTGATCATGTTTCGAGCATAAGTCATATCAGCTTTCACCTTGATAGCAACCTGCAGAACAGTTAACAAACCTTAGATTCTCCTGAGGATGAATTTTGGCAGATGTCTTCCAGGATAAAATGCAGGGATTGCTGGTCTTGTTGCAACGCTGAATGCTTTTGCAAGTTGAAATACTGAAGCTTTTGCTCTCTATTGATTAACTTATCCATTCCCTAGGGAATAATGGCTACTCTCTTTTGAATTCAGGTGCAGAGATTTGCTTTTAAAAATAGCCTTAATGAAGTCTTTTATTGCTGCTGTGGGTCTGCCTCATTTCCATTTCCCATTCTGAATTACTTTGATTTCTAGAAAAGCATTAAGTGGCTCTATATTTAGAACGGGCTGCAAACTGCCTGAAGACTTTCTGACAGCAAATAATGAGCTTAATGGGGCCTCCTGATAAATCTTAGAAATCTTCAATTTCTTATGCTCCTTAGTTCAAGTCTCTGCCAGTTTCTTCCTTCAGGTAATGGGCACCTCCTGGTTTGGAATAATTGAAGTGGAATTGGTAAGAGCCTGTCAAAAATGGGGTCTTTGCAGAAATGAAGTCCTACATCTGACATTTTACATCATGCCGTTGTGAAGCACTTACCATTTAACTGTCCCTCAGGCAGTCAAAATGAGATGTTCCACCCCACGTCCCTTTTCTATGCTGTTTATTCAGAAATATCTGAACACCGAGCTGAGAGAAGCAAATGCTGCATGTAGGAAAGTGCAAATTTTCCTGTGTTGTAGCTTACAGGATAATAGGTTCTGCAGCTCTAAACCATAGACACTATGGCCGTGTCCAGATGAGTAAAGATATTTGTTTCCACTGCTGCTTGTCCCCAAGGAACACCCATGCCACGTGCCTTCTGGCATGTGGCAGGTTACCCTGGGTGGGGTAGGGGAGGCTGGGGCCAGCAAAGTCTTACCTGGGGTCCTGGGGCTCTAGCCAAACCTCCCTTCCCCACCCTGGAACAACACGGGGAACACCTGCATGGTCAGCGTGTGTTGCCACATACCTCAGATCCATGCTTTGCTGGATGTAGCCCATAGGTACAAGACTGGACCTTTGAGCAGCAATTCAGAGTTTTGAGTCTGTAATATGTCAAGAAAACAGTAATGATAGGAAAGAATTACTATCAACAGTGAGAGACACAGTAATATTAAAGTGATACTGAATATCAATTCTTTCTTGCACATCATCTTTGCTTACAGAGAAAAGCAGTGGTGTGTTCCTTGTCTAGAGTGGCCAGCAGATGAAGGAAAACTCTCTGGTATCTGTTGTTTTGAGATGAATGCAACAATTTGCTACTGCGATGGTTTATCTGCGTCACCTTGTCAGTGAGGTGTGCAAGATAATGGGAACATTAGAAAAATTCATGACATCAAAATCATAACAAAAACATAGTTTTTTTACCAAATTAAAGACAGAAATGTTTTGTGCAACTCCATCACTGCTATTAGCGTGTACTTATCAGGAACCTATTTTGTTGCCAGACTTGGTGATCTGGAATGGTAGCAAGGGGAGTAAATTTAAGATGCACACACTACATCATGATGTAGACTCTTGCAGAGATGCATGCTGCTCTTGCAGCAAATGATTACTCTGGCATGCCGTCTGAGCTTATGGGGAAGAATTATATTGGCTGTGTAAAGGAATTGCTGAGCAATTGCTGTGGTGGGGCAAACTGAGTTTCACAGCCTTAGAGGTAAATTCCAGCAGAAAATCCATTCCGACATGGCTATCAATGAGGCACCTTATACGAGATGACAAAAATGAAAACATGTTTAGACTGTACTAAATCAGTTGGTGTTAGCTGGGAAACATCAGCAGTCAGCTTTTCAAACCACTTGACATTGGCCAGTTGTTATGCCCATTAAAAGCAATTGCTATCAGTTGGAGCTGAGTTAGGCCTGGCCTACACTAAAGCATTCCTGGCAAATCCATATTTGCTAGCAATGTGAAAAGATCACAGGCCCCAGCCAACATAGCTATGCTGGTAAAGCTGCTGGTGAGAATCTAGCTGTGCTGACACAAGAAACCTTTTGCTGGCTTACGTTATGCCATTTGGGGAGGTGGTAGCTAAACTGGCATGCTCTGTGCTTTCGATAGAAGGCTCTGTTTACATAGCTACACTGGGGGTGTGTCTACAAGTGCGCATTTATGTATGGCACAGTAACCAAAATGACTATGCAGTACAGTCACACACCTACACATGCATACCTGTACTGCACAGTAAATATGGCAACTTATGCAGATTTGAGCATAAATTTAATACTTGTATCATGCAGGTATCAAATTTTATGCCTGATTAGTTACTGCATAGAAACCTTACTCTTCAGTAACACTGCATGTGTGGACTGACTCGGGAGTAAAGGTAGTCCCGAGTCAGTCTAAACACAGTGTTAATGCACTTTTAATGCCTGCACATGCAGATGCCGGCCTATTCCTGCTTCCAGCACAGTAAGTTTAAGCTAGCATAAATGCACGTGTAGACAGGCCCTGGGATACTTACAGCTTTATGGTGCTGACAAGTTCATAGGTGGGTGGCAGGATTTTTTGGAATGTGGAGAAGCTAAAATACTAGGAAATCTCATCTTAAATGCACAGCTTTAATTCAGTCCTTCAGACCACTTGCACTAGGTCATGCAAGATATTTTGATCTTCCCTGTATGTTGTTCAAAATCTAACTGTGGTTCAGAATTAGGAAAGCAGATTTAAAAATGCAGTTCTATTGTGGGTGGGACGTGTAGCCAAGGATGAAGTGTACGAAGTTAACATTATACTAATGTTTGCATTTAATTAAACTAGCAGGATAAATATTTAACTAAAAATACTTTTGAAAAATGATTGACAGGATTGCCATCATTCGCACTTCTTTAATGAGGTCCCCTAGCTGAGGTCTTTGGAGCCTCTTTAAATCTTGCTGGCTGTGCTTGCTAAGTTTGTTTCTGTTATGCTGCCATATCTCAAAGCAACAGCACCATAAAACTCTAGGCGAAGGGAGAAAGACAAGTGAATTTAGGGGTGGGGGGAATCGCAAGATAAAAGTGAGGCCCCTGCTATGTTGCACATTATGCAATTAACTGGTTAACTGAACAATAAATGTAGACCAGCCACACATGTAAAATAACTATCACACCATAAAAAAAAAGACCATCCAGCTATAAAAAGAGCCAATTGGCTACACAGTTAGTGCTTGAAAATGTGTAACAACTCTATAGTTTATTTCTATCCAGCTTTAATTTGAAAATGTAGCAGGGCCCAGAGTACCTAACATGGCTGAAGAAATACACAAGGCCCATTTCAGTACTGGTAAAAATCCATCCGTTACACTGGTTAACACTAGGGGTTAATTGCCTTGCAGCAAAAGAGTCAAGCTCCATCTCTATGCTGTTGCTGAACTGGTGGCAGAAGATATCAAGAATGACTGACTGTCTGTGTCACAGTTCAAAAACTCATAAAGCTGCTGTGATAAACTGGAACTGCTTATAGGTAAATGTGAAGAGTTCACCAGGATTTCTTAAATTTATTTTGATGTCTACAGAATAATGGATTGACTTGATAATTTTGCATCTTTTCTGAGGTTAGATCCTGAGAAGGACTGAGGTACTGCAAGGTAACAGTGCCTAAGAAATCTGTAGCCCTGAGTTAGGTGTCAAGGTTCTGTATACAATTGAGCATTCATCCAGGTGGAGTGAAGGGAGCATCCCACAGGAGTGTGGGGGTGGGGGGGGGTCCTGAAGTGCTTGATGGTGAACCCGGAAGTGGACCAGAAGTAGCTCTAGTCCACTTCCAGGTCTACTGGGGAGCATGTGAGGGGCCCCTCTGAACCCCCCCCCACCTTGGCAATTGGCTGCAGGGGGTCCCTGGGTGCCCCCCCAGACCCAGGAGGCACCAATTGCTGAGGTGGGGGGGGCCGGCATGCTCCCCAGTGAACACCGGAAAAGGACTGGAAGTGCTTCTGGCCCACTTCCGGGTCTGATGCTGAATGTACTGGGGAGCCCCCCATGCTTCTGTGGGACATGCCATATGCCCCAGCGTCTCAGTGTTCACGAGCCACCTGGTACCTAGATATATGTAGAAAGGTATGTAGAAAAAACGTTTAAAGTTGTCTCTATGTCCAAATTCATGAATCTCTCTGAACTGATTTGGAGAGATTAAAGGGTCCTCTGATTCTATTTGGATTCGGGGATTTGGCTACTGAATTGGGCCAAATCTCCATCGAATCAAATCGCGGACTGAAGCTTCACCCAGCCCTACTATGCACGCCCTGAATGGCTACAAGTTCTGGAAGACTAAATGAGAAAAGATTTGCTTGACGAATTCTATGTAGTTATTGACATTATAGGGGAGACACTACAATTAGTAGAAGGCTGATTTCAGTACATATTAAACAGTTTCAGTGATCCATGAGATGTACTAATTAGTCTATTAAAGGCAGCACCTCAACTTCCTTGAGGGGAATACTTTTGACAGACATACTGTCCTACAAATATTGTTTGTGACCTCAGTTGAGATCCCTATAATGTTTCTCTTGACAAGATATTAGTTTGGCTGCTCCAGAGGGTGGTTAGCTTAAAAGAGTTGAAAGTTGCCAACTTTTTTGCTGGGTGAATGCTTTTTCAAATAAGAGTGTCTGGGTGAATTTGTTAATGTCTATCTTGCTTTCTGTTTCTGCTAGAGCTCTTGCAAATGAGCTTGCTGAAAGCAATGTTTATGGAAATAGTACATCATTAAGCAAATACTAAGGAATATTTATTGTCAGAGAATCTTGAACTTGCAAATGTGTATTTTCAGCTGCTCCTGTAAATGATGTGCTCCATTTAGAAGCAGGAAGCCTAGGGCCAGAGAGACCTCTGTGGAGAAAGAGACCTTTAAAAGTCTGTATTTGGGCCTAAGGGATAAAATTATCATACCAGGTTGGGAAAAGCCCTGCACATTCCTTAAAAGCTGCAAGAACTCAGTAAAAGCTGGTCAACTCCCATGTAGGCTCTTGAGCAGAGGACTGGGATATAGGACTGGGGAAAAAAATGTCAGGAACAGGGCCAAGGAAGTCTTTGTAAAGGAAACTCCTTAGATTTACAGTGCTAGCGGCATCTGTGGAAGCTCCCAGCTCACCACCGCTGGGCTCATGCTGCCGCCGTACGTCCGCCGCCACCAGTGCAGCCATGCCCCCGCAGCCGCTGGGGGCACGCGCCATTCATGGATGTAGGGGGTTGTTAGTCTGCACACTGACTAACTTGTATCTTGTTTGCCTACAACTTTCTCTTGCAAGGTGGCACACACGTTTGAGTTTCCTGATGCTTTAGAGACAGCGTCAGCTTTCTGAATCTTAGATCAGTTTACAATTGCAGGGACCACCACCATGTCTTATAAAAAAAGGAGTGATACAAATGGCATTTCACCCTCTTCCCCCTCCCCTCCCCCCCACAAAGGAATAACTCCAACTGCTGAACTCCTGAAGAAGGCTCCATCTGGTTTAGGCACCTGCTAGTAGCCTGGATTTAGGCACTAAGACATCTATGTCTACAGGGCTTCTCCTAATGGCTAGCTCAATGTGGCTCTGCTCAGCCTGCTGAATGCTATGAATCCACTTCTGGTTCACTTAACTGCCTCAGAGTCTGGACAGGGAGCTTAGGTGTATAACTTGGGTCTACAAGTTCCATTCTGGCTCTTCTTCAGCAATCCCTTGCAGTCGGGTATGATTGTCTTTGAATGTCTTACCTGTGGGTCTGAAGATGACTGACAATGCTGGTCTGGGATTGACAGACTCTGTTGCAACTTGGGACACATGTTTCCATGCAGGATGCATGGCTCTGGATTCTTGATTCCACAACACTGTTTCTGCCACTCCCACTTTTCCATCTCCTGTTGTTACAATAAGGTTTCCAAGCACTAAGATCCTTGTCGCAGACTCTTCCTTCACTTGGAATGGTCCTGGGCAACAGTTTCTCATGAGCTGATGTCGGGGTTGCATTTTTTCCTTGAAGTGCTTTGCTCTGCCCTTCTTTTGAGCATACACCATGACTGAACTGGGAGAATAAAGCTTGCTTTGGGAATCTAGAGTCAAACATCTGGATGACATGGCCAGCCCAGCAAAGTTGATGTTGGATGATTATTGTCTCGATGCTCGTGGTGTTTGCTTGAGAGAGGATGCCAACGTTAGTGCATCTGTCTTGCCTCAGGCAGCATTGATGGTACTTCTCCGGCAACTTGAAGTGTCTCCTGTACAGCCTCTAAGTCTCAGCTCCATGCAGTAAGGTAGGGATCACAACAGTGCTCGCCACCCCCTGCCACCAACGCTGCTAGAGATATCTGCGAGCAGTCACCGATCGCCGCTTAGTGCTTGCCCCCTCCGCCCCACCACTGCAGCCACCTGTGGGCAGTCCCCACTTGGCTCGTCCTCACTGCCAATGTCACCATGGCCACCTGCGGGCAGTCCCCGCTCTCGCTGCTGCCACCACTGCCTGTGGGCACTTGCCATGCTGCCCCCCACCCCAGCCTCAGGAGGCACGAGATGTTCATGGTAGAAGCAATACTTTAAAAAATCTACATTTCTTTCCTCTAAGAATTTACCAGTTTCCTAGTGTATATTCACTACGTACTGAATCAACTTTGCTGAGCTGACCACATCATCCAGATATCTGACTCCAAACATCTGAAGTAAGTTTTATTCTCCCAGTTCAGTCAAGGTATATACTCAAGAGTGGGCAAAACAAGCACTTTGAGGATGTCCTCAAGGCCAACTTGAAAAAATGCAACATCAGCTTGTGAGAGACTGTTGCCCAGGACCATCCCAAATGGAGGAAGAGTCTGCTGCAAAGATCTCAGTACCTTGAAATCTTATGATGACAACAAGAGATAGAAAAGCAGGAGCAGAAGAAAAAGCATGTTGTGGACTGAATCAAGAATCTGGAGTCACCCACTCTGCATGGAAACATATGTCCAAGGTACAACAGAGTCTGTTGATCCCTGATCAGTGCCATCAGCCATCTTCAGATCTACAGATAAGGTGCTCATAGAAGACAATCATCCTTGACTGCAAGGAATTGGTAGTGGTGATTTGCTACATTTAGCTTTTTCTTTTTTACTCACAAAAATAATTTCCTATTTCCTCAGGGGTCCTGTCTACCTGTTTAGAAAAATCTATTTTGTATTTGTGAGAGAGAACTGCATTGAATGTTTAAAATGGGTTCTTTTTTGTCTTACTAAAAAAAATGCATGCAAGAACCTAAAACAAAAGAACTGGATTATCTGTTTACATTCATAGAGAACTTGTTTTATTCTTCCATTTTTATTCTTTCAGCTATATGTCCACTTTCTTAGGACTGCTGCTTACTAAGTTGGAGAATGTGCCAAACAAATATTTAAATAGTCTCTCCCCTGACCTCCTCCACCAAACACTTGTGATTGGGACTTTAATGAAAGAAGTTATCTTATAATATCATTTGTCCACATACAGCATGAAAAAACTTAATGTACTAAATATCTGTTGCTTTGTTTGCTCAGTTTGTATTTGCTATTACACGGTTTGTGATTTATGTGTTTTTATAGTAGGCTATCTGAAATAGTTCCAAGGTGTCACTGCCTTGCCTTGTTATAATCTTTCTATCAGTGTTTGTAGTCCAAGTTTTCCTCGCTTGATGCTGTACATGTGTTCCTGGAAAACGGCACGTAAGTCGAATTCACATAAAGGGAACCCACTTTACAATGTAACACATAGGAATATGTTCCAAGACCTTGACTGTATTGACCCCCAGACCATTTCTACCACTTTTACAAGACTATTTTGGTACTCACCAACAGCAGACAGTACACACAAACACAGGGCATGATCATAATGGGGGTGGCAACTACAGAAGCACGAGTCACAGACAATGAATGAGGAGCACAGGTTCACACAGGAGACTATATTTTGGTGCGTGTCACTCTCGCATTGCACTGGACAAAGCTGCTGACTGTGGGCTTCTACCACACCAATAACATAAGAGTGAATTAACATTGCATATAACACATTTTTATATATAGAAAGGGTAATCACACAAGAGTGAGTTTGCACATGCAGAACCTGCATAAAGCAAGGGAAACCTGTACAGATTTTATATCATAGGTTACAACATGCAAGGCTTTATTTGCTGTATTTTTCAAATTTTATGTTTACTCTTAATATGATGTGATACCTTAGTATGTAGTCAGAACAAGAGAAAGTCTTTTGTGAATGTGGAAGATATGAGTTCAACTGAATATTGCTAAATTCTTGTTTATTAAGATTACAGTGGGTCAAATCCTCAAGTCTTTATCTTGTTTAAGTAAGGGCTGAGGGATCAAATTCATCCATGAAGAGCTGACAGTTCTGGTTACTTTACTAATGATGTAGTGGTCATCAGCATGCCATTGCATCATATATGTGGTGCAATGGCATTGCCATCTCTCTACAGGGAGATGTACATCACTCAAGGATTTGATCTTATGTAGGCATAGCAGTAGTACTATAGGTTCTGTTAGGGCATAGATGTAACTTAATCTGTTATGCAAATGAATTAATGTAAATGGCAAGAGGGTGAACATTATGTGGCTTCTTTGGGAACACTTGGCTAAGCTTTCTTTCTTTCTGAACTCAGTTATTAAAGTTTCACTAAAACCATTTTAGCAGATGTAGGAGGATTCTTTAAGAAGCTTATGGATAAAAGAAATGGTCAAGCTGCATAATACTTCTATTGGGTAGTTACCTTTTTACAGATCATTAAAGTCAGATCATCTCTGTATTATCTTATGCAAATAAACATTAAAGTATTTCTGAAGAAGCAAGCAATATTTTGAAAGTCTAATGGAGATCTGATTTAGATGGAATTAAATGCAATAAAGAAAAGAAAGCTGTCTGCTGTGTCTTACAGCCAATTTTCCATTATTTAGAAGGGTTGGAGTTTTTTGGGGTTTTTTTTTGCCTAAAATTACTGAGCAAAGCATTTTCTACAGCAAGAATTGCACTCTTGGGCCAGGAGCAGACATTACACTTTTACCGGTATAAGTGATTAGCAGGGATCCTGGTTTTCTTTGATTTTTAAAAATGGCAAATTCTCTGGTTTAAAAACCCAAAATCCATGATAAAAATTAAAGCCCCCCCCAAAGCTGCTCCCAGTGCTGCTGGTGCCCCACATTTCTCCCCCCCAGTCTCAACAGCCCTCCTGATGCCCCTCGCAACAGCCCCCCAGACCTGACCCACAAACACTGACACCCAACCCAGCAGGTAAAGTGTGTGTGTGTGTGGTGGGGGTGGGGGCGGGGGAAGGGGCAGGGCAGGGGAAAAGGAAGGTGCGGGGGGGTAAATCAAGAAGGGGCGGGAGAGTGCCCCTGTGCACACTCCCAGGAGCAGGGCCGGGGGATGAGGGCAGGGGTGCCACTCTGTGGGCCATACACATGCCAGCTGGCCTAACAGGAGGCTCACACATGGAGGCCGCCACCGCAACTCTGGCACTGCACCCTGCGCTACCATCCCATGGCCATCTGAATGGCTTTGTGGGCAAGCAGCACAGGGCATGGCAACAGCAGTGCAGTGGCAGCCACTGTGTGCAGGCCACATACGTGCTGCCTGGCTGGGTGGTGAAACCGGAGGCTTGCATGCAGTGGCATGCCCCACAACTGGCTGCACAGCTCTGTGGCAGTGTGGGGTGGTGGTGGCTGCATGCAGGGTGGGGGGGGGCTTTGTGGGCGAGTGCTGCCACTGTGGAGCCATGCCCTTCACCCCTGGATCCTAGAGGCAAATGGGGCTAGGGGGCCTGTGGGGCAGGGCTGGGGAAGATGGTTGGGGGCTGAGGGAGCAGGGGGGTGCTGCTGGCTCCAGACAGCATATCACAGTTGGGAGCAGGGCCAGGGGTGAGGGTAGGGGTGCCCCTCTGTAGGGGACTTTGCAGGCAAGTGATATGGAGGGCTGTGTGGTTGTGCCAGCCATGTGCTGGCCACACACATGCTGCCTGGCCGGCTGCCAGGGGAAGAGGGAGAGGGAGGCTGGCATGTGGCTGGAGCACAGCTCCATGACCGATGCTGCAGCCACAGTGAGGGATAGGGGTGGGCTGGGGCTGGGGCTTGCACACAATGGCTGCTACCACTTACTTGGAGGCCTGAGATGGCTGCTGCCTCCAAAACCTCCCAGGGCAGTTGCGGAGCTGTGTCTGGAGCTGTGTGGCTGGTGGCAGCAGTGTGGGGTGGTGGTGGCTGGGCGGGGCACAGTCATTCGCAGCCCCACCACTGCGTTGCTGCCGCTGGCCGCACAGCTCCAAGTATAGCTCCGCGACGGCAGCAGGAGGTTGTGGAGGCAGCAGCCATCACCGTTGGCATGGGAAACCCCACAGGCAAGTGGCAGCGGCTGCCCATTCCAGTGGTGATAGCTGCTACCTCCACAACCTCCCACCGTCATCGCGGAGTCATGCTCAGAGCTGTGCCACTGGCAGCAGTGGCGCAGTGTGAAGTGGTGGTGGGGATGGCTGTGTGCTGCCTGGCCACCATCATGCTGTCACTGCCACCCGGTGGCCGGCTGCACAGCTCTGGGCATGGCTCCATGGCGGCAGTGGGAGGTTTTCGAGGCAGTGGCCATCACCGCCATCACGGCCCTCCAAGTAAGTGGCAGCAGCCACTGTATGCAAGCGCAAGCTCCAGCCCCATTCCTCGTCATGGCTGCAGAGCCAGCCATGGAGCTGTGCTCCAGCCACATGCCAGGCTCCCTCTCCCCCTCCCCTGGGAAGCTGGTCAGGTGGCATGTGTGTGGCTGGCACATGGTGGGCACCACCACACTGTGCTCCACATCCATTTTCCACAAAGGCCCCTCACAGAGAGGCGCCCCTGCCCTCACCCCCTGGCCCTGCTCCCAGGTGTTGTGTGTCACCTGGGGTCGGCAGCACCCCCCATGCCCTCAGCCCACGGCCACGCTTACCTCCATGCTCCAGGGGCAAAGGCTGAGCCTGAGCCCAGCCTCTGGGCAGAGCTGGGAGTTTCCTGCCCTTTTTGCAATTGGCTCTTGCAGGCTGGAGCTGTGATTACATAAGCCCTATGGATACTTTTATTGATCCATAAGTATTCAGGATAATTTTTTCTAAGTTGTTTGGAAATTGTCTGTTTTGAAGCAACTGCTTTTCTTCTTTTTCGACCACTCAACCCTTCCCTGAATAGGATAAAAAAAGTCTTCTAATCATGCAAATTCTTCCCAGCAGGGTTCAATGTTAGCTCCTAGCTCAGATTTATGCTCATAAATAGGCAATTCTAATTCTTTTTCCATGTTATGTAGCCTTCCAACATCAGTATAAAGGCAATTAAAGAATCTGTTTTTTATTCTTTGGTGCCTTGACTAATTTTGTTCTTGACATCTTGATTTTTGTGCTTAACAGATACTTGCATTTTCCTGTCTCCATCCTCTCCTCTTTCACTCAATACTTTCCTGACTAATTGACCCAGCTTTTCTCCATAAAAGATGGCAGCACTTTAGAGTGTGCTACCCTTTTCCCCATGCTAATAGTGACACGCTCTCCAAAAAACCAAAAACTTTATAACTTGTTCTATTTAATGAAGGCGTTGTTTCACTCTCAACGTGTTCTGCGTTTCCTTTGCTTGTGGGACGTAAGTTATCCTAGAACACTGCATTGATATTCTCCTTCAGGTGCCTCTAGAGGGTGCTAGCATTTGAAGCATAGCATTTGAATAGTTCAGTTTTTAAACTCTATGAAATCTGAAAGTTTTGAGAGACACTTGGCAGCTGTTAAGAGGCTTCCTGTTTCATGTGCTATGACTTTGATTCTGCGTAAAGTTCCTACTTCTGTAGGGATTGTCTCATTCATTGGGGTTTTTATACTTGAGTTCCTTTACAACTCATGTAAATTTTTTAGAAGCTTCCTTGGGGAAATCTTTTCCCCAAATGAGGTAGGAAAGCAAGAGTTAACTTAATGTTGTTTAATTCATGAAAGGGGTGAGCTTAGTATGCTCTGGTAAGAGATGCTGTTTCAGATTGATTGGTGAGCTCACTGAGGTGTCGCTTTACTTCTAACTCTGCCTTTCTGCTAATGTAGATGAGTAGCTGTCTACATGGTGAGGAATGAGACTTATGTCAGCCTCCGTGCCTCCTTATTCAACACTGAGAATCAAAAAGACTCAGATGGTCTGATAGTGCTGCTGTTATATTATATCTAAGGCTTATAATGTTTGTATGTAGGACGGATAGTGGGCAGGGAGTGAGATTTGTAGGGGAAAATCATCTCTGAATCCATGACAAGGAAACCCCCAAATAGTGAGTGGGTCTAGTGAAGCACCTGTCTAGAAGCATTAGCTAGAAGGCATCTGCTGGGAGTTTGTATGGAGGCAGGAAAATGATGAAAATGAGAAGAGAAAGTCCTTGAGGATTTTGACTTAAGCTAGGAATAGAACCTGAACTGCAACAGAACAACAGTATTACTGTTGTGCTCTTACTTCTTGGTTACCAGACTTGACTCTAAAGTGATCCATTGCTGCTATGTGCCTAGGGTAATCTGGGCATATATTAACTTTAATAGCTTTTTCATGATGTGCTTTGTAGCTCTGGAGTGTATGAGGGGCTGCAGTCTGACTTTTAAGGTTCTGGTATTTAGGAGCCAAGACGGTAAAGCCAAAATTAATCCATCAATGGACTAGTCTTTGCAACATCCTTGTGAACAAGGTCCGTTTTAATTTCTTAAAACATGTGACTTGATTCTGTGGCTTTTCCCAGTTTCTTCAGACTTCAATTCCTATCCCTTCATGGAGAAACTACTCACTCGCTCATACCACAACAATATTTTTCCTGATGTTTTTGTTTTAGTTGTACCTTGACATGCAGAGGTATGTCAAAATGAAAACCAGAAGTATTCAGACTCTTTTGGATTGGGGGTAAAAGTTTTCTGACAGTTTGTGGGGGGGGGGGTTCTCAGTGAGCTTATTCCTTTTTAAATATCAATGTCTGTAGAAAAAAGAAGATATAAAGGTCCACTTGAAAAGAGAAGGAGGGAGGGGGGATCTGAGATACTTTCTGAAGCTATTTAAGCAATCAAATATTTTGTTTCTTCTAGCAAGAGCCACAAATTTCCCACTCATGCAAAACTAATTCACTCAAAGCACGGGGGAGGGAATCAAATCCAAGCATTCTTGAGCTGGAGGTAGGAAAGTCCCTTCCCTACCTCCACCCCTCTGACTTTGACAAATGGTGCACATTAGTCCTAAGCTAATACAAGGCTTGTCAACCACCCGGAGGCTTCAGCAACTGGATGTAAATTTGAGGCACACATTTCTAGTAAATAAATATAGACTACTCCTTGAACTGATTTTCACAGGGCTATGAATACAAACCTTCAAAATATTGCTTTTAACTGCTGTATACTTCGTTTTACATAGCCTTTACACCAGTCATGAAATCTTAACTGCATGATACTTGCCTAGATTGCAGAAAAAATTGCTGGAAAAATAGGGCATGATGTGCAATTAGAGATGTTTACTTCATCTAATTGCTGCTGTCTGCCCTAGTAAGTTGCTATCGGTAGCTGGTGATGGATTAAAGGTTTGCCGAGTGGCTTGTCACATGGTCAACACAAAATTTATACGGGTATTTTCCTATGACTGCACGTAGACTGGCTTCTACTGGCATTTTAAAAGTGTGTAAAGAATCCAATCTACAAACTATCTACATTGTCACTTGAACTTTTGAAAAAGGGCTGTCGTTGTAAGGGAAGGGGGAGCAATTTATACTATCTATACTTGTCATATAGGCTGAGTAGAAGACCAAGTTGGCTTCTACCTGTTTCTACACTGATGTGGCACTCCTTTCTAGTATCATTCTTTCATGCAAACATTGTTTAAAAAAGTGGTGAAATGTACGCATTTAATAAGTGGGTATCATAAGATGAAGACCTTCCCCTATATAAGTACCCAGAATGAGGAAATTAGAGCATGGAATGAGGGGACCAGCCATAAATGAATGGATTTGAACCACTTAAACATAGATTCTGGCAGTTAGAGGAGTAAATGCTGTTCAGAGAATCTTCCCAGACTTTAATGGATGAATATCTCAGGGTAGCAATAAAACATCAACTTCAAGTCCCATGTTACGGCCCTGTTTTTAATACCATGCAACGTTGCTGAGAAATTGCATGGCAGGCAGATGGCAGCATCTCCTTGGTACACTTTGGAATTAAGGCATCTCTTGTACAGTAACCACAGTGGTTCATTATGAACCATTATGAAATGTATAAAACCATCATCTTGCAATTAGTTGGCTGAAATAATTTTCTAGTGAAGTTGGACACCAACAGATAGATAGGTTTTTAATTGAAGACAAATTGCAGGAAAAAATGGCTTGATTTTGGTTGAGTGGCATTTGTAGGCTTTAAAAACGAAAACAAGATGCAGGCTTCTAGTTTGTTTTTCAGTTTTTTCCTTCCTTTCCTTCCTCTTGCCTCTGTCTATGGGTTCCCCACACCCTAACTTTTCAAAATGCAGGAGTTACTGGTATAGAACAGCTAGTGGCAAAAGAGACAAATGAAATTTCACATATTTCCTATTCAAACCTTTCAATACTGGAGAAGTTTCCCAAGGCTAAAGGTAGAAGAGAAGAGTGAAGTTGTGTTTGGACACAAAAACTTACTGTGTTGCATTTACTGGTGGGCAAAATGGGCCATGGAGGTGAGACTGTAACAACTTCAAAAATATTTTGCTATTTGAAAAATGTACTCATTTTCAATCAAAATATTTCTGTGGAAGTAGGGGAATCCCTTCTTTAAAAAATCCCATTTGACTTTTTTTTTTTTTTTTTTTTTGTAAAGCCTAAGTAAAGAAAAATTATACAAGTTTAAAACTATCTGCCAGAGGTGGGCTGGCATGGTGTAATGAATTGGTGGAGATGCAGGTAATAGGCTCATTTCTGTCCAACCCAACTGTTTTTGTCCTAAAGGAGCAAGAGGTGCTACTCTGCCCCATCCAAGGATCACCTACTTCAAGAACTTGTGGCCTGCAAGAATGAGATCAGACCTAAAATTCCTACTGTGAAACTTTTCAGTTAAAATCTTGCATCCGTTATCTGGCTAGAATTGACATTCTACTGAATTACTATTTCTCTTTATTTAGTATATGAGTTTTCTCTAGAGATCTTCTGCAAACCTTTCCAGGTCTTGGTCCCAATAGCACAGACTGAGGAAGACATATAGAGGCAAAATATAAAAAAGATAAAAACACAATCCCTTTTGTTTCAGTATTTTTTTAAAAACAAATGCCATTTCTTCCCAGCCTCTGCTTTGGCAGCTCATTGTTCAGATGCATGTTTTGGTGCAGGGATTTGTGGACATAAATTCCACATAGGCATGTTTACTTCTCTCAGCCCATGATAATGGAGAAGTGGTTCATACTTTATAGCTCCAGGAATGCAAATGTGCTTAGCATTGATCCTAAATTCCTTCTGAGTTTTACCCCATCCCTTGAAAACAAGGCTACTGTTGCATGTTCTTCAGCAGTGAACATGCAGTAGCTTGTGGCATTCGGTGTGCTCTGCCTGGAAGTATACAAGAAGACCACGTGGCTGAGAACTATGCAAAGGACAATCTCTTTGTTAGTACACAGTGTATGTTGGTGTCCTGTCACTGATACTTCCACTAATATCAGGAGTCAGGGAGTTTTATTTGTGTATATATGGAAAAGGCCACCTTCTTGTTTAAAGTGTGGAAAAATACAGTTAAAGGTTAATTGGAGTCAAAATATCTGCTTGCTTCATGCTCATGCTCTTGCATGCTTGCAACAAGTTTTGATGATGTTCACATAATCCAGAGGTTGTCAACCAGTACCCCCTGGGGGTACTTGGGAAGGCCCTAGGGGGTACACGCAGGCAGGCAGGGATGAAGCACCACCACCTCATGCCACTGCCTCCCAGGAACAGGGCTGGGGGGGTGGGGGAGGGCAGCAGCGCCCCTCTGTGGGCTGTGTAGGCACCACCTGGATGGCTGGATGCAAGGCAGCTCACATGCAGTAGCTGCCGCCGCCATCCACCACCCCGTGATGACACTGCTCCGCGTCGTGCTGCACACCACCCCCTCCTCCTCTGCTCTGCATTGTACTGTGTGTCACCGCACCTCCCCCCCCCCCACACACACACTCCACATCTGGCCTCTGGGGCTACACTTACTAAAAAAAGGTTGAAAACCTCTGGCATAGTCTATCTGCATACAGAGAAGAGATATTCTAAAAATGGCAATAGTTTGCTATTTTAAAATGTTTGTTATCCAGGCAGGCAGTGGAAACAATATCTGCGGTCTTAATGGGTCCATACATATCCAACTATCTTAATTTCCTTTTTAAAAATATTCAATAGTCATAAGAAACTTAATAGCTGAGACTGGCTCAGAATAGACTTTTAAAAGTAAGTAATTGAATGGCAGTGTTTCTAAATTTGCTGCACAAATTTACAAATTGCTTGACCTGCTCTGGAAATTTTTTTTTTTTTTTTAGCCTTTTCTTTTTTCCCCCTTTGTAACTTCCATTATTTCATGGGCATTATCAGGTAGAATTCATGGTTTTGCGGTCTGCTTACAAAGGATTCTAAATCACATCTTTTATTTTATAAAGACAGAGCTGGGAATTATTTAGTGGATATCTGTAGACTTCTAATTTAGGATTTGAAATTAAGCTAGCCTTTATGGCAGAATCATAAATCCCAGCATCTTCATGCTTATTGACGTCTGGCTGTGATGCTTGTGGTGGGGGAAGTGTGGGTCTTGAGCCTTCTCTGCCCTACTGATAGTCTGAATTTCCTTGTAGACCTGTGAAGAGATTACATCTGTGACCAACTGTGAATGTAGGTTTGGGTATCTCATTAGTGGACTAGCTTCTCCAAGGGCTACTTCCTCTGCTGCTGTAAATCATTGTAGCACTACTGATTGATAGCAGAAAAGGATATAGCCTGTATCATTTAAGTACAAACTTGGCCTTCATTCATAAAATGAACTCTAGTTTTTTTCCTGGTCCAGCAGCAAGTGTTGCACAGTGACCTGATGGCTTAAAGAGCACAGAGTAATGACCTTGATGCAATTCTTTCTGTCAAGTACTTTTCCCATTTGGTGGGTGAAATGCATCATTCCAACAACTGAGGACAAACCTTATTTAATTTGGGGTGTTTAATCTGGGGGGTGTGAATATATCTGTCCTTAAGGTATTTTTCCATCTGTGTTTCATTTCCAGTCAGTGACAAATGAGAGCTTTTCCTCATCTTTCCCAGTTTTTTCAAATCAGGAACAAAAAAAAGTAACTTGAACCAGGAAAACTTGGCATTTTAATATTAGTTTTAACATTGTTTTTAAGACTCTTATTTTTTATTCATGTTCTGAGGAAAGTTCAAATAATAATACAAAATGAAAATATGATCTGGCACCTGATCGTATTTTTTTTTCATAATGAAGAATTGAAGGGATATCAGATAGCATTTAAACTTGCCTTCCAATCTGTAGAATAGCTTTTTCTTTTATCATATTGCAAACTTGCACTGTGGAACTCATTGCCACATGGCAACACCAAGGCTGAGGTTGGGGTGCGGTCCAAAAAGATATTGCAACTCTGGACAAATATAGCAAAACAGTGGCCTCAATCCTGTTGCTTCAGGACAACTTTTTTGGAAGACTGAGAGGAAAGCTGGGAAAGGAAGGGATTCTTGCTGGGGGAAGGCTGACCTGGAGCCTGTTACTTCTGGGTTTATTTTTCTTTCCTATAAAATCATGTGATTTCAGCCCGACAAAGTTGTGAAGGACTATATGGACCAAGTCTTATCCGGGAGCAATGAGTATAAATGAAGCTCAAGATTTGTTTCAGTGTGTCAGTAGGGGTCTTTTATTCCATAGCTGAGGGTGCACATGTTACTTCAAGCTTTTATTACTGAGATGTCGTTCAAGAATGCCCCCCCGCGTATCAAAAAAACAAACCTGCCACCTTAATTTGACTCCAGGATAATTGAAAGGCATGAGGTCAGGGGAAGAGGAAGATGGGAAGATAGCATCTGTACATATAGTTTTAGTCCAGAAATGGTCTTGGCATGCCCCATTCCAGGTCCCTGTGTAGACTTGCATGAACATCCTGTGTCCTCTTTCATGCTAGTGAAGCATCTGCTTGCCGAGGAAAAGGACTAGCTGGAGCAATGTTCTGAAAAGGAGATGAAGGAGTTCAAGCAGCTGTTGATAAATGAGATTTTTGCTTCCAGAACTGCCAGAAATTGGCAAGGTTTGTGTGCTGCAGTTCTGGAGACAGCGTAGGGTCATGTGTGGATCTCGGGTGGTTTACATAATCAACTGATATAGCTTTTTGCCATGGAGGGAATCTTCCCTTGAGAAATAATGGATCCTTCCTACTTCTGTTCTTGACAGCTGCTGGCTTACAGGAAACTTTTCTGAAGTTTAGTTTCTGGTTTTGTACACTTCAATTTAGGGCTTAGAACATGGAATATGGTCCAAATCCTTGGCTAATGTAAATCCACTCTGATTGTATTAAAATTATATTGAAGATGTAGCCTATGTTAATATTAATAACCCATTAATAACTGCAAATTTTATAAATAGCTCTATGGAACTTGAAATTCCCACTGACGAGATCATGTTTTCAACTGAAAATAATTAAAATGAACAGGAGATATCGATTTCCATGTTTAGCATCTCCCCTGGCTAATATTCCTCCAAAACTGGAGCAAGAACTCTGCTCTTAAATAGTGACTCTGTCACTGATGTTTTTTAGTAGTTTCCAAGTTCAATAGGTCTGTAAATGGCCTTTCTACTCTTTTTCAGAAGCCCCAAACAAGGCAAAGCTCCCACTTGACTCAAAGTAGAGCAGGTAAGGGGACATTTAGAATTCACAGCTACAAAATACAGGGGCATTAATTAGCTAGACACACATTTAAAAAGTCATTTAAAATCACTGTGCAAATTACAGTCTCAGAATATCCTAATTAGGCATTTTAAATTATCTTGGTATGATCTCAATTAAAATATTCAAGATAACAAGTCAGGAAAACTGCTCTTCCGCTCATCTTCCAGTATGTTTGACAATCTTTCTTCCTTGCAACTTTTTTAAAGGGGTTTATGAGACCCACAGGCACTTCTCCCAGTCGGGGCATTTCTATATTTTGGCATTCTCCAGGGGTCTTTCAGTTAATTAGAGTGCTCCTTATTGGCATTTTAATTCCAAGTGTGCCTCTACAGCTGGTGTTAAAATATGCTAAAGCCCTAACAGCTTTAGATGTAATGGGAAATTCCTGCTTTTGATTTGACTGGTCATTGCACACACACAAAAAAAATTGCTACTAAACTTCTGCCATACAGTTGGGTTTCTAGTGAACATAACCTATGAACTGATGAGAGAATGATTCACTCATGTTCGGCAGTCTAAATCTTCTGACTGAAGCTTATTTACAGACTGGATGCCTCTGGAGGAGGGTCAGTTGATAGAACAAACCTTTTCTTTTTGCATAGACTGAGCAAAGGAGTTTTGCTACAGAGAAAAGGTGGGGAATCACCTGCACGGTACTGTGGGCTGACTGTGCAGATGAATCCTTTGACATTACAACCCCTGACCTTATTAAATACATCAGGGGTGGGGGAAAATGGCAGATCCCACCAGCTGCCAGACTCAGTTTCCCAGCAGCCCCTGCCACCAGTTGCTGCAGCCAGTTTCCATAGAGACCCTGGCCCCTGTCATGCTGCTTCTGGGGTCTCCATGGGAACCAGCTGAGGTGATGGGAGCAGGGGCTGCTGAGAAATGGAGTCTACCCTGGGCCCAATCCAGTCTGTGGGCTGGACATTGCCTGCCCCTGCCCTAGGTGCTGAAGACATTTACGATTTGGCATGGATCTGAGTACACTGATGAAGAGCAAAAATGGGGGCCAGAGCAGGAGAGAGGAACAGAAAGATGCTCCAAAAAGATTACCTCCACGTGACTGAGAAATGCATTTTAAATGATTGGCATGTAGAGTTCACAAGTGAACTTAATTAACATTAGCCTAGTAATGAAGTCTAGTGCCTATCCCTCCTTCACTTTCATTTAATGTCTGCTGATGCCTTTCTAAGAGGAAAAGGGTGCTTGTGACTGGAACTGGATCAGAATAGCTGCTTCTGTGCACGGTCTCAGTTTAGAAGTCAAGTCTGTACATAGGGAATTAGCCATAAGCACTTCAAATTCACACCCTCCTTTTTCCAAAAGAGCTTCACAGAAGAGCACACCCCCAATAGGAAAGAAAGTATCTTACCTCAGATCACTGCCAATGCATTTCTTTGAGAGCCAGGCTTTTAAAGTGATGCACAAACCTCAGTCATCCAGTTTATAAGAATGCCATTATTGAGTTCTCATTCAACTACTAAGAAGTGACAAATTGGTATTAACAATTACTAAGATTAAATTATTCTGCCCTAATTCTATTTCTTCTTGCAAATCTCAGTCAAACTGAATGCTCTCCCTTGTATCTATTGAGAAATTTTGCATCCATGCCCTGTTTCGTAACCACAAATCTCTAAGTAATTTCAAAGAAGTGGCAAAAAAACCCGTGTTGCAGTGCAGTTTATAACACGTGTGTGACTGGATGGAAGAGGGGATGGGAACTGAGTATTTACGTGAGCTAAGTAATTTGTAATGGTGGAACTGTTTCTCTTTATTTCCTGGCTTATTGCTTTGGAGAATTAATATTCACAGCTTTTTAGATCTGTGCTTTGTTCCCCTTCTTTCAGATCCTCCACTAAAAACACTTTCATGGATACCTTTTGTATCTAAATATCTCCTGCCAATGGCATGGTGCGTCAAAAAAGGGATTTGCCCTAATTACTAAGTGAATAGGAGGCTAGTCATTCACTTTAGCAGGAACAGCATGCTCTCCCTGAAACTTTCTTCTCAATGGAAAGCCGAAGAGAAATCCGTCTTCTTATTTGCCAGGTCCCTGCCTACAGTGATGTGAACTGGAGCCTGAAACAAGTGTTCTGCTAGTAGCTGATCACATGGGTGGGTGGGAGTGTGGAGAGGATTTGGGGAGGAAAAGAGAGACTGCAGAAGCATGTTGAGTAATTTGATGGTTCTGCTAGGATTAAAATTAGGTATGAAAGAGCTGGGTTAACTAATTTCAGTTTTATCTGGGTTTATCACTGGTATTGTTAGAGTGATGTTGTAGCCATGATGGTCCGGCAATTATGTGAGAGGCAAGGATTTCGTAGAGTGATCTATTTTAGGTGATATCCTTAAGGGTGTTTTAGGATGATCACCTGCGACCTGGAGAAAAAAGTGTTGAATTTGAAAGCTTTTCTAACTCTATCCCAACAATGAAGTTGATTGAATAAACAATGTTACCTTAAAAAAATCCTTACCTCTTGTTAATATTGGTGTTACTGGCCTTTTGAAACATGGGCTTCAGACCTGGCGGCTAGTGCTAACTATAAAGGCAGGTGTTAATATGGACACATGTCTACAAATTAGTCTGAATTGATTCTGATGACCAGAGATTGACAGTAACAGGCCACCATTCTCAGAATATTATCAGTAGACAGCCTGTAGACTGTAGAGCCCTGTTCATCGCTAAGTTTAAGAACTTCAGGACTTCTTTAGATTATTACAGGTATGATTTAGGACCTGATTTTGTTCACAATGAAGTCAGTGCCAAAACTCCAATTAACCTCAGTAGTTCAGGAATTATCTCTAAGGCAGATTGCCAGTAGCATTAACAACACTCAAGTCCAGTCTTAGTAGAGGCAGCTCATTTGGGAGGATATGGAATGATCCATTCTAGCCAGGAACAGAAAGTCAGTTTTATTTCCCCATTTTTAAGCATCTGTGACAGTCTGCACAGGCCTACGGAGGAGTCCTTCTGACAGGTTCGAGTCACTGGGAAACTGACTGTCAAAATGCCAATGGTGTGAATAAAATCCAGGCTGACACTAATCAGTGGTGAGAGCAAACTCTATTTTGTGGCTGAGTGGTTTTCAGTTTGTACCTAAATATCAAAGTTCTGATGTCTTGATACCTGTCTGCTATTAGTCTAAAATCATGAGGACAAAAGGGACTTCCAGGGTCATCTATTCCCACCCCCTACAGAGATACCTCAACCATCCGAGACAGATGTCTATCCAATTCCTCTCCAGGTTTTCCAGAAGGAGACTCCACATTTTCCCTAGACAGCATGTCCCACTCTCCTATTGTTTTGACAGTAAGGATGTTTTTCCTGAGATTTAATCTGTTTTACTGCAGTTTAAACCCACTGCCTTATGCCCTGTCTTCTACGGCAAGAGAGAACAGTTGTTTTCATGGCAGCCTTCCAGGTTTTTGAAGACTGCTATCATGTCCTCCCTTAGCCTTTTTTTCTCCTGGATCTAAACTGTCTTTCCTGATGTGGCTCGCATTCCAGCCCCTTTGTCATCTTTGCTGCTTGCATTTAGGATCCTCTCCAGTTTCTTCATGCCATTTTTAACAGTTCCCAGAACTAGAAACAATGCTCCAACTGAGGCCTAAATTATGCCAAGTAAAGGGATACAATCATTTGTTATGGCTTGCATGCAATTCTTCTATTAAAGTTGCCCCAAATGATGGATACAGGTTGTTTTTTTGTTTTCTTGCAACTGCATCACATTTGCTGGCTCATGTTGAATTGGTGATCTACCATAACTGCAGATTCTTCTTAGAAATGCTTCTACCTAATCAGCTATCCTCAATTCTGTATTTATTTTTCTTCTGTAGATGTAGCACCTTGTTGACTTTCATTTTGTCACCTTCAGCTCAGTTCTCTAACATAACAAGGTTCTTCTGAACATGAGTCCTATCCCCCAAATGTTTGCTGTCACTCCCAGTTACATGAATGTTTGATAACTTGATCAGTAAGTTCTCTACACATATATCCAAATCACTAATAAAAAGGTTACATAGCACTAGACCTGGAACAAACCTTTAATTCATTTGTAGTCACTCTGCTTGCAGTTACCCAAACAATGTATATATCCAGCAGGGGTGTGCGAAATGGGCCGTATTCGATTCGGATTCAGCCCAATCAATTCATTGATTCAGATCACTGTCCTGATTCAATTTGGCTGAATCTGAAGATTAGATGCTGATTCAGAGAATCAGCAATTCAGCCATAGACACAGCTTAAAAAATTTTTTTCTACATACCTCAAAGTACCAGGCACAGCTCATGAATGCTGTGATGGTGGGGCAGATGAAGTGTCCCACAAGAGTGCAGGGGCTCCCCTGTGTGCTTGGTGGCATACTCAGAAGTGGACTGGAAGTATTTCCAGTCCACTTCCAGGTCCGCACCCTACCCCCAGCACACTCCCAGCTTGGCGATCGGCTGTTGGGGGAAGGGGACCCCAGGTCCCCTCCAGACCCAGGAGGCACCATCCCTGATTCAGGGGGTTGGTGGGGGGTCCTCTGCACACTCCATGGCAGACCCAGAAGTGGACCGGAAGTGCTTCTGGTCCACTTCTGGGTCCACTGCTGAGCATGCTGGGGAACACCCCCCACCCCATGCTCCTGTGGGATGCTTCATCCGCCCCACCATCTCAGTGTTCGCAAGCCACCTAGTACCTTGAGGTATGTAGAAAAAACATTTAAAGCTGTGTCTATGTCTGAATCATCAAATCTCTCCAAATCGATTCAGAGGCTTCCAATTCAATTCGGAGAGATTAAAGGGTCTCCTGATTCGATTCAGATTTGGAGATTCAGCTGCTGAATTGGGCCAAATCTCCTCCGAATCAAATCAGCAACCAAAGCTTCACACAGCCCTAGTATCCAGCGAACAGTAAATCTGTCTAGCCCACATTTCACCAGCTTACATACGAGAGTGTTCTATGGGACTATATCAGAAGTCTTACTGAAATCCAGGTTTATCGTGTCCACTGCATTCGCTTTGTCAACTAAACAAGTTTCCTGTCAAAGAAGAAAATGCAAGTTATTTCAGAACAATTTCCTTTTAATGAATCTGTTTTTGCTGTTAGTGATTGCTCCTTCCTCCAGTTTACAAGCTGATTACTTTAAAATTTGCTACAATGACTCCCCAGATATTGAAGTCTGGCTGGCCAATCTATACTTCCCCAAATCCTCCCTCCCTCTTTAAAGATGGCACTATTTTAGCCATTCTGCTGCCGTCTGGGACCTCGCTCATCTTCCACAACTTATCAAACATTGCCAGCAGCTCTAACATTTTTTCATTGGTTGGATTTCTATCAACAAAAAGGCACTCAAAGTATTCTTGTTCTAATGCTCCCATCTGCTAGTTGCAGTGACTCAGAAAACAATAATATGAGCTCTCAGCTGGGATGAGAAAAGCTTAAGTCAGAGAAAGACTGGTCTAGCACATTTGCCATCCTGCCTCCATAGAGCTTGATTTAATATCCATTATGCAAGGACAGTCTTTCCAATTATTATATTTACTCATATCCAAGACAGGGTGCATCTGTTATCCTCCCCCACTCCATTTAAGATTGGGGATTGGGGTTAGCCTCACTTTTTAGATTCAAAGAGGAAGTGGTGGGGGTGGGCAGGGGAAGAGGGGCAAGGGCTGGGCCAGGCCAGAGCTGCTGCTACTGCTCCTTCTGCTATCAGGCCACGCTGGGCTAGAGCAAACGTGTGCCCAGGCAGGAGTGGGTTGGAGTCTGCTGAAGCTGGAGTGAGGGTAAGCTGAGGTGGGGGAGGGGGCAGAGGCAGTGGGGACAGTTGGGAAGAGGGGAAGGTACGAGGGGGAGGACAGGAGCCAGGAGATGCAAATACTGAGGGTGGACAAACAACAGAAAACAAGGGCCAAGTCCCAATAATTAGATTCTATACATGGAAAATTATAACAAATTTATAAATTTTCCATGTGTAGAATCTAATTATTGGTGGTTATCTTAAATTCAGTCTCATCTTGGATTGAGGTAAATACAGTTTTCTAGCTGCACTAAGGCTCTAAATGGTAACTGGTTCTGGTTTGTGGGGACATATACATAAGATTTGTAAAAAGATCTAATTTTCTGGTTCTTTTCTATTTCCTTTGCCCACCCTTCTTCCTGGAACAGACTTGTGTGGGTAGATGTCACGTAGCATTATTTCCTTTGCAGCTGAGCATTATTTCCTTTCACTGTTGTTTCTCTCTTCTTCTCTTCACCTGTGGAAGGGGAGGGGGTTTAAAATTCTAAATTTGAGCATTTACCAAAGTCCATTAGTCAAATGGTTTATCACTTGGGGACAGCAGCTTCAATAGATAGGCATTTTCTGTCAGGTTCACATAGTAGTTTTAGTTCCAATTGGACAGCAACTGCTTTCCTAATTTTCAGGGTGAGTTAATTCTCATGGGGAAAGGGAATCTTATTTTTTACTGAGTTCATGTTCCATAGGGAACAACATCAACAAAAATGCTTTTGGAAATGCCCAGATGGTGTGTATTTAAGTGTGCCACTCGGGGATACTTGACATGCGAGATTATTTTTTTTGGAATTAAGTTTTGAAATATCTACAGCCTCCCTTGTCCCTGCGTGTAAGCTGCAGTGTGAAAACCCATCAGGACTGAGTGTGATGCATATGTTTGTTGTTTTTTTCCCCAGACTTTAGTAAGTGATGTTGCTGGAACTGAAAAAAAAGATAGTAGATTTTCATCTCTAGTCAGCAGACTCAACGTGCTCCCCCCACCCCCCAATTTTGTAAAATTTAAGCCCTGTCTTATTATTTTATTTTTCACTCCTAAGGTAAATTCTCAATTACTTATTGGCCTGGTCAACATGCCTCCTTGTATTGGGTACTGCAGTTATGGGGTATTCCCTCCTACAAGGAGCTGACAGTCTATGCTTAGTTTATTGGAAAATACAGGACAAAAAACAACACTTGTATCTAGAGACCTAGAAGTTCACATTTCTTGTATGTAATTGTGTAATCTGAATCTCATAAGACTCAGAATGCAACCGTACTCTGCTTAGTATTAATACCTACTGAGGATTGTGGCACCTACATCAGTCCTACAGTTCTGCACGAAGATGCTATTCAGCACTGTTAGGTTGTGGTGATTTGGCATTCTTTTCAGCAGATGGTAGCGATTAGTTGCTAGCTTAAGGGTGGGAGTGGAAATACAATAACATCCATCAGAAGGCATCTCATTGTGACAAAGCAGAGTTTGAAAATGCATGTGTGTCCTTGGTTTGGGCTTTCTGCTCTGGATTGTGTTGCCATCTTACAGCGTTCTGGGTAGTGATCTGTTGAAACACAACAGCTGCTAGCAAAGAGACGGGGCAGTTCTAGGGAGGAAGGACAGGCAAGCCTGAGTCCCAGTGACATCAAGCACCACCAAAGATGTCAAAGTAGTAGTTCTGCTTCTGAGAAGAGGAAATTATGGTTGCTTTGTGTGTACGTCAGTGCATACATCTGATTGGTTTGGATCTTGTGGTCTGGGCTTTGTTGTCCTGTTGCATGAGGCAGTGAGGCCTTCACAGCTGCTGTGCCTTTGTAGGTTTGTAACAAGGAGGCAAGACATCCTAGGTAGGAAGGCCAGCCTTGCCAGCATCCCAATGATGCAAGAATCTAGTAGACCAGTGACTTTGAATAGGACTCATCCTCAGAGGAAATAGGAGATTGCAAAGAAGATGTCATAGCTGGTATACACTGGATAAACACACTATACATATTAGGAAGACTAGATGTTATTTTAGATATAGCTAGCAAAGGACAAAAGGCAACAACAAATCTTTATATAAGAATGTTAAAAGTAAGAGGAAGACAAAGCAAACAAGAGGTCCTTTACTGAATGGGGAAGCTAATAATGGTTTATGGGGGTGGGGAGCTCAAGTGTCTAATATCTTTACTTCATGTCCTTTAGTTAAAAAAAGATGGGTTGGTTAGATACCCAGCCAAAAGTCAGAAAAGGCCAGGTGAGAGATTACGTGGGCAAGCTGGATGCTTTAAAATGAGCAGGCCCTGGTGAGATTTATCCTAAAGCAGGGGTGGGCAAAATATGGGTCGCAGACTGGATCTGCTCTGCCAACTGATTTGGATCCAGCCTGTGGGCAAGGGACCTGTCATTTGATTATATCTGGCTTGCAGTTGCCCCTGAAGCAGTCTTCATGGAGCCAAGTCCCACCCGCTCCCTCCTGAGGCAGCCTGCACCAAGCTCCTGCCAGGTACTGCTCAGCTCCCCCCACCTCCAGCAGCTTCTCCTCCTCCTGCCCTGCTGCTCTGAGTAGCAGGCAATGTGGGGAAGATCAGGGGATGTGTGCTGGGCAGCAGATGCCTAGCTGGGTGGCTCCTGCCCTAGTGTATAGGGCTCCAGTTCCAGCTGCCTCCCACCCACTCAGCCCACCCACAGGTGGCTTCCCATTGTATCTGGTGGGCATAGTGGATGGAAGGTAGCTGGGACCTGGAGCCCTACATGCTGGGGTGGGAGCCACTCAACTGCAGCTTTCTCCCATTTGGCTGGGCAACCACATGCCTGGTATGCATCTCCACAGCTTCCTCACACTGCCTGCTGCCCAGAGTGGTGCAGCAAAGACAGGAGGAGGATGAGTTACAGGAGATGGTGAAAGCTGGGGCAATACCCGGAAGACTGGCAGCAGCCCCACCGGGAAGCTGTGTGCACTGGTTGGGGTTGGGGTGGTGCTGTCTGCAGGGTGAGTGCAGGTAGAAGCATGATGTAGGCTGCCCTGGATGGGAGAGGGCAAGGCTTGGGCCCATGTGAAGTGCTGCAGGGACAGCCACAGGCTGGATGTAGGGATGGTGGACTGCAACTGCACCTGCACTGCCCAGGGCAAGCTCTGCTGTTTCTGTCCCCTCCCTCCCTCCCTCCCCCTCTGCACCCTTGGCCAGCTCCCAGGACCTACCACATGGGCAGACCTC
Organism: Crocodylus siamensis; assembly: GCF_052110815.1. NCBI lineage: Eukaryota > Metazoa > Chordata > Crocodylia > Crocodylidae > Crocodylus > Crocodylus siamensis. The sequence goes on along the minus strand of NC_143398.1, from coordinate 177,333,706 downwards.
TCTTCTCCACTCACAATATACAAGAGTAAGACTTTATTTGGAGCTATTATGCAATTGCCTCTATATATACACCACTCAAAAAATGCATAAATCAGGACAAAAATATTTTTTGAAATAAAATTAAAATATTATAGTATGTGTTTGATTTTTTTTTTTTTTTAGTATATGATTTTTATCTATAACCTGTTAAAATGATATCTACTAAAAGATTTTATGTGTAGCCTTCAACAGCTCACCAAAACTCATTAAGTGGCACTCCAGTTGAAATGATTACCCACCCCTGTCCTAGAGTATTCAAGAAATTAGCTGGAACCAATGCAGAGCCATTGGTTGTTATCCTTGACAACTCGTGGAAAGGAAAAAGGATCCAAGAAAACTGGAAAAGGAAATTATCATTTTTTAAAGGACTGATTAGTCACTAATTTCTGACTAGTTCTCCCTTTCCCTAGCTTTGATACATGGAAAGGTACTAGAGTCTGTCTTATAATCTGTTTGAAAGCATCTGAAAGATTACATGATAAAGAACAGCAAACATGAATTTATCAAGAACAAGTCCTGACTAACCAACCAGGTTACTTTCTATGAGAAGTTGAGAAGTTTTGTGAGTAGGGGAGAAAAGTGGATGTGGCTTTTGAGAGAGTCTTCTACGACTTTCTCATAAGTCAGCCAAAGACCTAGACTGAACATACCTAACAGTAATTCATAATTGATTGAATGATCTGCTCAGAAAGATGCAGATCAATGGCTACTGGGAAGAGGTATCAATAGGAATTCAAGTGTATCTGTCCTGAGTCTGTTACCGGCTGATACTTTCATTAATGATTTAGAGGATGGAAACAAGTGCATACTTACTTAATTTGCTGACTAATTTGCGGAGCTAATTGGTCTACTCTGCAATAAAGTGCATGTGTGCATGCACCCACTGTGTAATAGCTGTCTGGGCTACAATAGTGCAGAAAAGGACCTGGGACTATTGTGGGTTACACAAGGAGAACAAGTCAGCATGATATTGTTGCAAAAATGCTAAAAACGTCCTGCAGCGTGATAACATGAATACTGCATACAACTCTCAGGAAGTGATTCTTCCATTCTGTTGGTACTGGTGAGGCGTTTTCTGGATTACTGTGCCCATTTGGGGGCATTGTACTGCAAGATGCATGTAGAAAAACCTACAAACATGATGAAAGGATTAGAAAAATCATGATATGGAGAAAACCTGAAGGAACTGATGCAAGAGGCAAGGATTTTATGGGTGGTATATTTTATTGGACCAAATGCATGGCTGAGATGCACTTACATCGGCTTTCTTTATGCTGATTTGAAGAAGAATGCATTGAATTTGAAAGCCTGTCTACATCTATCCTGACCATGCACTTGGTCCAATAAAAAGTGTCATCCAGAAAAATCTTTGCCTCTTGCATATTTCCTTGAACCATCACAGCTGCAACATCATTCCAGCACTGAAAGAACTGATGATACTATTTAGTCAAGAGAAGAAAAGAGCAGACAGAGGGAAATTTAGTTAAGTCTTTTAATTTTTTAAAAGTGTCTTGTGTGTCCCCCGGGGCCATAACAGGGAGTAATGCCCTTAATTTGCAACAGTGGAGAACTAGGTAGGATATTACGAATAATTTTCCAACCACAAAGGTGGTAAAGCAATGGAGCAGATTAATTAGAGATGTTGTGAAATGTTGTTATTGAAAGGTATGTGCAAGAGATGCACATTTTGTCTGGGGTGGTTTAGAAAGGGACCATACTGCTTTATGCTATTTAGCCTAGATAAACTCCCAAAATCTGTTCCATCTGTATTATCCTATGATTCATTAAAGCAACTGATAACATGACTTGCAAATGGCAACTACTTTTTACCTTTTTTCCCCTATGTGCAGCTTTATACAAGTAGCACCTGTGGTACTGCTATGTTATGAAACTTGGGGATGAAGACTGCCTGAGACATTATGAATTATTTAAAAACCTCTTTTAAAGGACATGGGAGCAAACAAGGATCAAATGTGTTGAAAATTGATTGATTTAAAGATCTTCCACCTGAAGCATCTGAGGTGGTATTCCCCCCCAACCCCCAAGATATATTCCACCCATTCCACCTGAAATAGGTTTATCTAGAAGTCTGCAGTTTCTCTGTGAAAATCAATTTAACAGGTGCAGACAGTTTTGAATGTGTTGTACCTGATTCTAACAGAAAATTGTTATTACCCTTAAAATTGTGGACAGTTAGGTCACATTGCATATTGTGTCTCTAATCACAGCTGATTACCCTACACAAGACCTCATGAAATCTAGTTTCTATACAGGGAAGAGGGCAAGTATATGAAATTGGCATGGCATAATTACCTGCGCCTTTCGGTACAAGATCCGAGGGACTTCAAGCACTTTGTAAAGGCGTTGCACAATTAATTTAATAAGAACTAAAAAGCAGAGGACAGATGCTATTGTTATTTTTAAAGGCCCATTGGGGTATCTGAAATCTTTTTTGTCATCAGATTCACTTAGTCAGAATAAAAGGAATTTTGAACAGTCTGTAAACACAAAACATGGTTTCCAGCCATGATACCGTATTGCATCAAACTTTAAATGCATGTTGAATGCCTTTTGAAACTTGTATGGTACTTCCTTAGGAGTGATCTGTCTTAATATTTTTAGACTCAAGACACCCCTTGGAAATGCCAGCTCTTTGTTTTCACTCACTATTTCTCTACAGAAAATAACAGAGCAATTCTTCAGCTCGAAAGCACTTGAATCAAAACTGATCAGAATGTTTGCACTTCTATTTGAAATCTCTGGGTTTATTCTGTGAACTGAGTTTGCACACCTAACAGTGGTAGCATTGTGTGGCACCCCACCGCATTTGGTTGAGAACCACTGGTCTATATAGATGTTAACAGATGAGAAGCCAGTAGATGGTGCTCAAGAATACTGTTCATCCTTGATGTTGCTAATAAAACTTCTTAAGCGGTGTAAGTAATGTCTCCTGTGCAGTCCTTTGCATGGAAATGGTTTGAGTTCTCTTCTATTGGAATGGAAACTCTACAAAAGTGATTTCTACCCAAAAGTTTTACTTTGATATAGCCAGGGACTCCTTCCCTTGTGAGATAAGGGTTTCTCCATTAATTCAAGTCTCCCACATTATCCTCGATTGGCTTTCTAGTTTTGAAGGATGGACAATTTGGAGCATCCTCAAAGTGGACAGATGTTGTGTACTGACAACTTTCCAGCTACTTTTGTTGCTTCAAAGTCTGCTTGGTCAAAACATGTGACACATTGCTCTTCATAGGTCCTGCTCAGCTCTGGAACCCCTCTCTTTCTTGAGACTTGGTGGAATCTTTTGTAAGCGCTATAATAACTTTCTATTTGGGCAGGCATACACCAAACAAAACTGGGATGAGATATTGTTTAAGCGGTCTCTATCTTGAAGTGCTCTATCTTTTAAGTTGTTTTGGTCCTTTGGCTGTTCTCCTGTCTAAAGGTTACTTATTGTAAGTTGCTCTGAGCTGTTTTGGGAAGGGCGGCATACACATTGAATGAATAAATAAATATTAGATAAACTAATGGGTGCAAGTTTTAGCAAAGACAGAAAATCATTTATGTTAATGTTGTTTTAGATTGGAACTGAAATTTTTTTCTTGTGCATGTGTTGTGTACACAAATAGGGTGTGTGGAACGTGCTGAGTGTAATACTACCAGCTCATAGGGCTGCTTGCATATCAGCACCTGGAATCTGCCCCCAAGCCATTTCCTCTCTTACAAGTACACAAGACCAGATCCTCAGATTAGAGTTTATCCTGTTTAGACCTTTGACTTCAATGTGGTATCTCACTGATCATAGAAAAGATCAAATTTTCTAGGACCTGAGATCAAATTGCAGGAAAGATGAGGCTTTTCTGTATGAGGAAACTGACTAGAATAACCATGGTACTTTTTTTCCCCCATGATGGTGGTGGAGAGGTTGGAGTGTAATTTTTTTTTTTTTTTGCTTTTTTGTGGTATCACTTATTGAACTAACTGTGTAGTTGGAGAGGCATGGGACAAGCTTTTGGGTACAAAGTGCCCTTCCTCAGGTTGGAAAGAGAAGACGACTCAGGCTAAGCTAAATAACAGGTAAAGAAATGTTTTGTGTTGAACTCCACAATGCTCCAACCCAAGAATAACCATGGCAGAAGAGTTATTTTTGTCACCTATTCTATACAATATATCCTTTCATTCAAGCATATTTAATTTCCTTTCAGCATGGAGGAAGTTTTACTGATTATACTGTTAAGATCATCCTGGAGAGATCCTTATTTGAGTAGAGTTATACCTTATGAAAGCGGTTTTTGTCTGAAATTTTGCAAGCTGTACTGACACTAAATCTAGAGAACTGGTCTCATTACTTGTACCTTTCTTAACAAAAGTGGAATTGTAACTTGGTTGGTATATGAAAAATGTTTCAATATTGACCTGAATCAATCTCTAATATACTTTGAGCATTTTTATAGCTATTCTATCTAGTTTCTAGCAGAGTTTTAAAATCTGTATTGCTAAGATGATGCATGTAACCATTCCTATTTTTTTAATTACACAATTCATTTTAGGACAAGTCCTGCTTGCCATGTTCTTATGGGTCTTCATAGGGAAGTTAACAAAATGTTTAATTTGAGGAAGACAGCAAAGATTTAAAACTGTAAATTTGAGGCAGGAATTAGGTTTTGATTGTACAGTTGGCTTTAGTTTCCTACAATGCAGTAGTGTGTGGTACTCCTAAACAAATTCTCAATTGTTTTTACCAGCATCTGCTTTCTTGCAGGTTTTGCTCTCAGTTGAAATGCAGCCTTTTTTGATGCAATATTATGGAACAAAGCTTCAAATATTTTTAATGTTTGCAGAGGAAATGACGGTTGGCTTCTGTTTAGCTTGAGCTCTAATAATGCTGACCAATGGGAGATTAATGTCACTTCACTGCTGTAGGTGCTGGTAAAGGCCACAGATAAGTGTCAGACAGATAATTTTAAGAATTAAGAAACACACCACTAATGAGACCTTTGTTTGCAAGCTAGAGCTCTTTTAATATAGTTGCTATCTTAAAAGCACCAACATCTTAGCTGATTATATCCAATCTGAGCTCAAACTTACACTTGCAATGAGGGACTAACTAGAAACTGTCCCAGTGGCAGTTTCAAACAATTGTTTCTTGGGCACTTTTAAAAAATAAATTCAGTTTATTAACAGTAGAAATGTAGGTCTTATTTTAAAAAGCACCCCCCGCAGAATTTTTAAAGGAGAAATACCCCCATAGAATCTTTTTGCACACGTTGTAATCTTGAAGCAAAATGAAAACATTTTAATTTTTACTTCAAACATTGCTTCCTAAAAACCAAAAAACATTGAGATCCTGCAATGTAAAAAAAAAAATACAGAAGAGGGCAGGATTATGTTTTTCTTTAATATCTGAAAACAAACCATTTTGTAGGTGAAACCTCTCCAGATTTTGTTTGGCAACTGCTATTTGCTCTCCCAAAGCAAGAGTCCCCTCACAAAACAGTGGCTAAAGGAACCCTAGCTGAGGCCAGGTGTTGGGGTCTTCTACTTTGACCCCGTCTTCTCTGTGTACCAGTTAGTGCTGCCATCCTAGTTTCTTGACTGTGTTCCAAACCTGGACCCTTTTATTTGTTTCTTTCCCTGACCAGAGAGTTCTTCAAATGCAGTAGATTGGCCAGCTCTGGTACCAACTAAGTTGTCTGAAGTAAAGTATGGGCTTTCTGCTTCAGACGGGGTTCCTACCAGTTGTCCAAATTTGGGGCCAAGAAGGAATTTTTTCCTTAAATCAGATTGCATGAGCAGGGCGTGTGTTTTGGAGCGGGAGGGGAGGGAGCGTGGACTTGCTTTACTCTGTTGCATGGGCCATTGGTCCTTTCTTTCCTAGGATATTCTGAAACTATATTTAACCAACTATTTCCTTGTTATCAGGAGAGGCTGCAGATGACTGGGAAAAGGCAAACATAGTTCTCATATTTAAGAAAGGGGAAAAAAGGAGGATCCAGGAAACTACAGACCAGTCAGCCTCACCTCAGTCCCTGGAAAAAATCATGGAGCAGATCCTCAAGGAATCCTTTCAAAGCACTTAGAGAAGAAGGTGATAGGAACAGTCAGCATGGATTCACCAGGGGCAAGTCGTGCCTGACCAACCTGATTGCCTTCTACAGTGCCAGCCATCTCATTATAGATGTGGGAAGATCAGTGGATGTAGTATACCTTGATTTTTAGCAAGGCTTTGGTACAGTCTCCCACAACATTCTCACAATAGGCAAGCTAAGGAAGTATAGGCAGGATGAATGGACTGTAAGGTGGATAGAAAACTGGCTGGAGCATTGGGCTCAGGGTAGTAATCAGTGATTTTATGTCTACTTGGCAGTTGGTGTGAAGTGGAGTGCCCCAGGGGTTGGTCTTGGGGCTGGTTTTGTTCAATATCTTCCTTAACAACCTGGAAGATGGCACAGAGTATACCCTCAGCAAGTTTGCAGATGACACCAATCTGGTGGAAGTAGTGGATGCGCTGGAGTGGAGGGCTAGGATTCAGAGTGACCGAGACAAATTGGGGGATTGGGCCAAAAGAAGTTTCATGAGGCTCAAAAAGGGCAAGCACAAAGTCTTGCACCTATGATGGAACAATCCCATGCACCACTACATGCTGGGGGCTGACTGGCTAGGCAGCAACTTTGCAGAAAAGGACCTGGTGGTTACAGTGGACAATAAGCTGAATATGAGCCAGCAGTGTGCCCTTATCAAGGCTAACAGCATACTGGTGTGCATTGGTAGGGGTGTTGCCAGTGAGTCCTGGAAAGTGATTCTTCCCCTCTATTCAGCACTGGTGAGGCCACATCTGGAGTACTGTGTTCAGTTTTGCCCCTTTCCCCCCACAGAAAACATGTGAGTAAACTAGAGAAAGTCCCTCAGAGGACAACAAAAATGGTGTGGGGGCTGGGGCACATGACTTCTGAGGAGAGGTTGAGAGAAATGGGTTTAGTTAGTCTAGAGAAGAGAAGACTGAGAGGGGATTTAATAGCAGCCTTAAACTACCTGAAGGGTGGTTCCAGAGAGGATGGAGCTAGACTGGTCTCAGTGGTGGCAGATAGAACAAGGAGCAATGGTCTCAAGTTGCAGCAAGGGAAGTTTAGGTTAGATATTAGGAAAAATGTTCTTACTAGGAGGGTAGTAAAACACTAGAACAGACTACCCAGAGAGGTTGTGGAAGCTCCATCCTTGGAGGTTTTCAAGACTCAGTTAGACACAGCCTTGGCTTGGATGATCTAGTTTAGGATGGCCTACTTTGAGCAGGGAGTTGGATTAAATGACCTTCTAAGGTCCCTTCCCACCCTAATTTTTCTATGATTCTATGAAGTAGCTAGATACTGTTTATGCCTTCATCTACCCTGCTTTTACTTATGGCATGTTATAGATTATACATGATAGTTGAGACATTGTCCATTGTAGCTGTGTGTGGGGGTTTGAAATGGCAGTTTTGGAGCATTACAAAAACATTTTTCAAACACGGAGAAGGGGATTCTGTGGCCCAGTCCTATGGTGCTCTGTTTACAAGTTCAAGGACTAGTTTTGCCCATGCTGCCTCATCTGGTGGAGATGTTGGCACTAACCAAATTTATCTTCTACTTGGAACCTCCATTATGATGGTTGACCTTGGCTACAGAGTTACTGCTTCTGCTACAAATTTTGGTACACAGCCTTCCATCACTCTCCTTTGTCCTTCAGTCTGTTAGCAACTGCTTTGGACTCTGTGCTAATATTGATCCCCACTTCCTCCCCTTCATCATCTCCTGTGGTCAGGAGCTTTGATATACATTTTCTCACCCATGCCCCAGTTATCCCACCTGCACAACTGAGGCGGTTCTGGCTTACTGTTGGCACAGGACTGAGCCCTTTCATGAATCACCACAGTTTTTCATAGCTGCAGCAGGGAGATCTGAAATGTTATTAGCTCAAAGATTATCCAATTAGAAAATCAAGTTGCATGCAAGTGTGTTATGAGACTGCTAAAAGGAACCTGTGCTCTGAACCATGCCCTTCCTCCCTCTATAGCCTCACTTGTCAGTTTTTCTGTAACTGCCTTCTGCAAAGTTGCTACATAGAACAACCCTCACTATAGTTGCTACATAGTGATACCCTCACTATGACACTGCAGATGCCACATTCAGCTGGGCAGTCCTCCAGTTGCTGTTTGCCTGGGATGGTTGGAGCCACACCTTCAGACATGCAATGTGGGGTGCTGCTTTGGAGTCACACCCAGGAATGAGGAACTGAAGAAGCACTCAAAAGAGGGAGAAATTACTTCCCTGTAACTCAGTGGTTCTCAACCTTTTCAGACTCAAGGCTTGTTGGCCTCCAGGTACCCTTAATAGCTTTTTTGAACTGAGTAGTATCGTATTTCAAAAAATTATTTGTTGATTAAAATGCTTACCTTTTTGCAGAGGGGTTGGGCAGTAGGGATGGAGGAATAGCCAAGAAAGGAGAGCCAGAGCCTGCTTTTATCTGCTTATCTTCTTACACCTCACTTATCTCCTCACTCGTCCTTTGTCACCCTTCAAAGTATTTTGCAGTACCCAGGTTGAGAATCACTGATGTAAACTGGAGTGCTTGTGGGCATATTGTCCATATATGCATCCACACCCTGGTCTTCTTCCCTTTCCCCATAAGATATAACATAATACAGGACTTTGTGGAGGAAACAAAGGAAGATTGTATCCCCTTGGTGCAGAGGGCCCTGATGAATGTGAGGTTGAAGTGTGCTCTGTCAGTACCGCTAAGGTTTATTAAAAGCTCAAGAGCAAGGCCTGACTACAGGTCAAGTGTGAATAGAAGCATTGTCCCGATTTCAAAATTGTTTTCTCTATTAGTAATCCCTTGGTGGGTTCTGCACTGATCACTGGGTTCAATAAACAGTCGTACCTGAATGAAATAACTAAAAAGCAAGTTTTACTTATGGAGCAGTAGGCGAGCCTTTGTAGTCCTTTGTCTGTCTGTGTCTCACTCATGGACTCACCAACTAGCTACTTGTGGAGTGACCATCTCCTAATTCTCAACTTCCTCAGTCTCCTGTTTGGGAGCATCTTTAAATTATAGATTTACTACATCCTTCCTCCTAACAATAAGTACAAACATTAACACCCTTCCACAGAGAGATTGGAGTGAGTCTTTGCCACTCCCTTCCCCCCTCTCCTGCAGCTCTTTCAGGAGATTTTACTTCCCTGCCTGACCAACAGAAAATCTGACCTTCTGAGGCAACCAAGGGCTGTTTTTGTTGTTGATCTTGTTCTGTTTCTATTTCCACTACCAAGAAAGGAAACCATTGGTTGAGAACTGTCCATGTCCACCTTTTCTCTTAAGTCTGGAGTTCTTCGGGGGTGCTTATAGGCCCCTCTGATTGCACTTCAATGTGTTCCCCTTGTCTGTTCAGACTAGGTATGACTATGGATTCACTAGGCACTAGATGGTACCATGCCAATCCCTGTGCATTTGAAACATAATTCCTCACACTTCCTGTCCCCAGACTTTAGTATTGGAACCTCCCAGGCTTCTCTGTCAAAATACCATTTTAGTTTCGGTTTCCAAGTTTCTTTTGTCTCTCTGAGTGTCATTATCCTGAACTTTTAGTAACAGATTGGCAGGTTGGAACATATCTGTCGACCTATTAATAGTTCTGCTGGTGACCAGCCATTTGCCAGAGGTGTACTTTGATATGCTAATAATGCTTTCAGAAAGTCACCCCACTGTCAAATCATTTTTTTCAGTAGGATTTTTATGGACTGAACAGACCATTCCACAAGGCCATTCAAGTAGGGATAATTAGGGCATGATGTACTGTACCAATGGTCCAAATCCTCAGCAAACTGCTAAAACTTGGGACCAGAGAACTGAATCCCACTGGCACAAAAACCCTACACATAGAATCCCATGTCTTGCAGATATGACCTTCAGGTTAGCTATCACAGATTTCCCAGTAGTACTGGGCAAAGCGCATACTTCTGCATACTGGGACTAATAGCCTGCAACTATTAAATAAGTCTTTGAATTCCACATAAATAAATCAATGCTGACGTTTCATGTGCCTGGGATGGTATCTGATGAGGTTGTAGTAGCTCAGCCTGCTAATGTGGCTCAAACTTTTAAACAGGTGTAACCATTTTCTGCTATGTTTCCAATGTTGTTGCCAGTACATCACTTTGTGTGCTTGCTTTTTACATTTTGCCATTCCTAAAGGGCCCCCATAGATCTTCTGCAGCATTTTCTTTCGGAGGCTCCTGAGCATCACCAGCTTTACTGCCTGTAAAAACTACCCGTTCAACCACTGAAAGTAATTTATTACCTCTACATTGCACTCATTTTTGTACTCTGGCTAATCTTTAGGGATAATTTATTTCAAGATTTCCATTCTTTTTTGGTATACAATGCTCCTCAAATTTGCGCTGTATTTTACTTTAATTTCATATTTTGGCCTTTTTCAAAGGTAAAAATGTTATAAACAGCCAGGGCTTCCTCCACCACAACATGCAGAAAATTGAGGATTTCATTTTGTCATTTTTCTCTCCTGCTTCTGTAGTGTAAGCAGTGTGTAGGAACCTTTCTTTGAATGCCCTGCAATTCTCTATTACCTGATATCAGAAGAGCAGGTGAAGGTTGCAAAACTTCCGTGACCAACTGCCCTTGTACTTAGACATCACTTAGAGGCCTTTGTCCTTCCATGTGGCTGTGTTGCTCCACTTGCCCTCAGTGTTCAACTTCTTCAGTTATGAAATCAAAAATTTTCAAGGTCTTTCTTATTCACCACTTATGATACCATGTAGTGATCACTGGGTTCAGCAAATACAGGCATATGTGAATGAGAAGAATTTGAGGGACCTACCAAAATCAAGAGGCAGTCATGGGGCTGGCCACCATTTTTCACAAAATTATCATGGCTGAACCCTTCCCCCCAGTCCTGAGTGAGAGGGCCTCGTGACCCTACCCTTTACTGCTGATTGGCCAGGAGGGCTGTCCATCATGCATCCCCACCCTTCACTGCTGATTGGTTGAGAGAGGCAGGGCTGTGCTCAGGCAGCCCTCAGCCAATCAGTGGTGAGGGGTGCTGTCATCTTGGATGATCCCCTTCACACCACCTTCCTTCTCTCTCCTTGGCAGGTTGGGCAGCCGGGTTGTAGTGATCGTGAGAACTTCTGGGTTCCATTGGGGAGCCAAAATTTTATTTTTCGTAAGTTTTTTTTGCAGATTTCGGAGACAATGCCTGATTTTCATTAAATCCACAACTGCAAAATGAGTAGGTCCCTAGTGGTGATATCTACAGTTCTATTACATTTTTGCAAAGAAGTAATGTATTTACTACTACTATGGTCATGTGGGTGCAGCTGTGTTCAAGGTCTGCCTCTGCAGTCTGAGTTGACAGCACTTGTCTCTGCTCTAATCCTATGGCTGCTTCACATGATGTGGCAGCATCACTGCTAAAAGGCATAAGATTTTGCAGGCAGTAAGTTCTCGTATAGCAGAGCAGTTATTTGCAGGGGAATAGCACTATTGGCTTTACTTAAGTCTTCCTCTGACTGTTTCTCACAGGAAGTGGATGCCAAAGATTTATTACTCTCATGGAAGGTATCGGAACAATCTTCTCAATCCCAAATACGTTTTCTGTCCATCTTTAACTGAGCTGTAGACAGTTGCTTCTTCCTCTGCCATTAGCCTTTCTTTCCATGTTCTGAATGGGATCTGCCCCTTCAAAAAGTCAGTTGAGAAACCACCAGAAGTTTTGCAGTGGAGCAGAACTAAGTGCCACTTCCAGATGCATTTATAAGATGCACATAAGCAATCAGTTGTGCAAGATTAACAATTGAACCCTTAGGGCTGTGCTAGAGAGTTTGAGTTGTTTTCACTTCCCTATGAGAGCTTTGTGCTGTGGGCTATACCACCTCAACGTCCCTTACTTTTTAATATAGTGATGTAGGAATGTACTATTATCCCCAATTTTACAGTTGTGAGATGAAAGCACAAAGGATCAAGGGCTAGATCCTGAAAAGAGTCTTGGGCATTCCAGAGCCAGAAGTGCAACACCTGATTTTTAGATGCCTGTCTACTGGGATTGTATAAAACAGCACCATTTTGTTTCAACTTCCATTTCGCTATTTTAACAGGACAGTGTTTTGTTCTGAGTTTTGTTTCATTTTGAAACCACTGTTCTGTTTCTTTTCTTCAAACCTGTTTTGCTGTTTCGACATTTCACCCATAAGCTGTAATGGGGAAATATGAAATTGCCTATAACTTTGTAATTTTTTGGCAGATTTGGATGAAAACAGTAGTGAGGGTATCCCCTGCTGAGGCCATGAAGCCTGCCAAGTTTCAAGAAGATAGGTGCAGGGGGTTCTGGGAAACTGCACCTCAAGCTGCTGACAAGCAAAACACATGACGTTTGTGTGTGTGTGTGTGTGTGTGTGTGTGTGTGTTAAGGCATGCCCTCATTGGTGCTGGGACCTCTACATGACATGGTAGTGTGCCCCAATGAGGTCTCCTTCTCCTCCTCCCCTACAGCCTCATCCCTGATCCACCACTTCAAATGACAACAGGTAATACTAATAATAACTTAGTGAACACTAGCATAGTAGCACCAGCAGCATTTCAGGCAGTCAAACTGTGATAGAGCCTTTCTTTCTACTCCTGCAGGAGCTTCTTCACCAGTATGTGTTAAGGTGTGCCTTCGCTGTGTCCTTCCCTCTTCTTTCCCCCTCCCTCTCCTTAATTTCTGTTTCCCCGCAGGCAGGCCAAGCTTCAGCTTCAAAACTCAAAACATTTTGAAACATTTTGACTGCCCTTGCTTCGTTTTGAGGCTGTTTTGAAAACCTTTGTTTCATTTTGATTTTGTTGTTTCAAGCTCGAAACAAGGTGAAAGTGTCAAAATGAAACAGCTGGCAAAATCTCACACAGTCCTACTGTCTACTTAATAGAATTCAAAGCAGCCAAGTTAGGGACCTGTTTCTAGTTCAGTACAGGAGAGGCATTAAATACCTAAAAAGGGGGTCACAACAGGCAGTGCACTCACTGGGGAGCTCTCCACGTTTCCCATTAAGGAAATGCTGAGAACAGAGATGTGGGTTAAATCCTGCTCCTTCTGGGATTTGGCTATCTTACTATGGGCTGCAGAGAGCTTGCATTCCTTCATGCAAAGAACCAATGTAGTTTGTGCCCAAAAGCTTGTCATTTTTCTTCCAGCTGTATGGTTAGTTCAATAAAAGATATCAAAAAGAACCCTTTTTAAGCACCTAAACTATTGCTTTTTTAAAAAAATGAATGAATGGGTTACTCTTTCTTTCAAAGACATAGCCAACAGACAAAGTAATGCTCCTCTTTATTCTGTAGCCCAGTGATTGGTGCCCTAGCCATACCCATGGGAGACCCATGCTCAATTTCCTTCCCTTCATCCTGTGGAGTCTTAACTCCTTGGCTACATGATGCCAGGGAAGTGGAGGGTGGAATAGAAAATATACACATGTTCAGTCCTTCCTGTAAAAGTTTTTCCATTTTCCATTTTGACTGACTAAATATTCATTGAACCAGAGAATCTGAGTGCAAGCAAAACCATAGTTAACAGTTTGCATAGTTTGCCATTGTCAGCAAGAAGCCTGATGCTTGGCAACTATCTTTGACCCTAGATGGGAGTTCAGTCTCTGAAAGGATTGCAGGCTTGAATCCAGTTCAATTGCTCAATGTTTTTTATAACTCCACAAATTAACATCTCTTGAAGACGATAATTCAATTAGTCTTCACATGGACATAGGTATTTTGGGCACAAAATCTCTGTTTTACTGGACTGGACTTGCAAGGATAAACCACAGAGTGGAATAAATACTGACTCAGCACTCCAGATGGGATGAATTGTTCCATCTTCCCATCTGCTGTCAAACTAAATGGATGTGGAATTCAGCCTTAAGCTCTATTAAATGATTTAGCACAAATTGCAATGTTACAGTAAATCATCTGTAGAAGAAAATTAAGTTGTCCTGCATAGCCCAGCCCAGAATAGAACAAAATGTCATTTCAGGCCTAAAGATTTGACTTTTACTCAATTGCTAGATAGAATCATTTTATTTAGGGGCTGCTAGTGGTGTGTAAGTATAATAAAATACCAATTAGTGAGAGAACTTGGTATCAGAGGTACTTAAGGTGCGGCTTGCAGGTTTTTATATTCTGAGTAAACCATATTAGATTACAGGATGTACAGTCATATATCCACTCTCTTAATGACATCTGCCAATAGTATCTTTTGTCACTTTTTAAAAATCCTCCTAAATTCCTGACCCGGCTTCCCCAGCAACTTGAAGATGTCAGCCCTGGGGCAAGTCTTTCATTAGATACAGTTGGAGTGACTTTTCTGTTTGCCCTTGGCATAGACAGATACCAGGAGACAGATATTCTCCCTGCACCTTTAGGAGCTGCCACAGCTTGCACCACATACTGGAGCCCAAGAATCCAAGGTTACTTTGTTGGCAAAGACCACATTTGAAAACCATCCTGAATCCTCTACCTTCTTTCTCTACTGCCACTCTCTGCTCCTCCTCCCTTTCATCAGATCTTGTCCGGAGCACCGCTTGCTGGGACTGGAGAATCGCATCCTTTCTTTAAAAAAATAAAACGAATACCCACAGAATCAATTTTGCATTCTGAGTTGCAAAGCTATGGGGGTAGCAGACTTAAACATATACGTATTTAAAATCCCCATCAGGCTGAAGTGTTCTAGTCAGTCAAATTTTGCATCTTGAGTTTTTTAGCTTCTCACAAGTAGAATATTTTATTTGCCAAACTTAAAGTTTTATGGATTTGAATATTCAAACTGCATAGTTTTGGCTGCTTTGAAGCAATTATCTCCTTTCATTGCACAGCCTTCAAAAGAAAATGTTATTACAGAGAAATCATGAGGGAAACAGATGCAAAATACTCTGGGGACCATATGGCTGCACAAAGATCCATTTTGGAATCGGTACAATTGCTTTTATTTTTCAGAGTCCCTTGCATTTTTCTTTATTCATAAGGGAACCTGGCTATCTCTTAACATTAATATTATCTGCGTGATGCCACAAGCTGTTTAGCCCAGACTTACCCAAAAGACTTCCTGAGTTGTATAATTACAAAAAGTTAGAGGGAATCGGTCAGAATCTGGTTAGAAACAGAATTAAACTTAAAAAAAAAAAAGTTACCTGTGAAATGAAACTTTTTTTCAAAAAAAAAAAAAAGGAGCAGGCAGACTAAAGAAACAAAGACTAAAGAAATAAGTAAGATTCAGGCATTAGCCATTTTGAAAATAAAACAATATTTTAAAGCCTTAAGTGCCAGGGGTAGTGCATTCTTTTGATTGTACAAATCAATGAGTGTGTAGCTGTTTAGTTACTGCAGGGACCCATCACTTAAAACAAAACTATTTATACTTGACTTTAAAGTCTGCCTGTGCCCAGCTTTTATCTCAATCAGCAATAAATTGAGGGATATAAGCTTTTTAGCCAACCGTACCAAAAACTCTACAGATACTAATAGCAATAATCTCTTAAAGTAGGTGGTTTAATTTGTTCAGTTTTGTACAGTGCCACACATACTGAAATCATGGCTTGATTGGGCTCTAGCTATTGCCTTAGGATCAAATAGCATCGTGGTGGGAGCCACTGTATCGCTTGTCATGTTTATCCTTGATGGCTGAGAAATGTACAGCCTCTGAAGAAATGTCATGTTTTGTAATGCAGGTTGTTCTGCAGGAGAGTTTGCACCTCTTAATCACTTTGCCTAGTCAATTCATGCTGTACTTGCTTTCTGGGTGTTAGTGCTAATGTTCTAGGTCTAGGAAGAGGTGTTTGGCCTGTGTGTCATTTGTGACCATATCTTTTCAAAGATTGGTTTGTGTGTACAAACAACTGAACTGGATACCCAGATTCTGTCAGCACCTTTCAGAAGACGTTCAGTTCACTTTGGATGAAGCTAGGTTGCTGAAGCACATTGGTAACTGTTCTCTGTGGATAGAAGTAGTGCCACTAGTTGCTTCTGTTGTTCGGAAAATCTCTGTATCTGCAAAGGTACAGAGATGCTCCATGTTCAACCGCTCAAAAAAAACCTTTGCCATAACTCAGGTTGAATGACTTGCCTTATAAAAATGCCTGCATGGAGTTGTCCTCTGAGTTGTCCTCATTATGTGCATTCACAATTCAAGCTAGGTTTGCGTTTTGTGGTATTGTACTGACAACTCTAAAAAGTGAACTTGTGAATGATAGTGCTTACACTGCCACATGAGCGAATTTCCCTACACTACCTTCTTAACATGTTACCTTCCCTGTCCTTGAAGGTGCCAGACTGTTATTTGTCATGGTTGTGAATGACAACTGTGGTGTCAGTTAACAGTATTTTTCTGGAAAGGGGATGCTTAGGGTGTTTGAACACTTCAGTGTCTTGCCAAGAAATAGTAAACTTGCCTCCAGGTTTACTGGGCATTAGACTCGAACTGAGATGGAAGACTACTGTGTTAGCCTACTTCTAGTTTTTAAAAGTTATCTTCAGCTTTGACATGCTTAGTCTTTGTGGCAGTGGCCAGCAGACATTGAATTGCTGCCTTTTTGCTTTGGGACATCTTAGAAAATGTCAATGATAAGACTGATGACACGTTTTGAAGTCCTCCCCTGTGATCCATATTTAGTTCTCTAGTAAACTTCCTTTTACTAGCATGCCGACATTAGTTAGGTGTGCTTTCGATTTTACTGGCACAACTATTCAGATAAACCCCAACAACTTTCCATGGAGTTTTCTGGTAGAATACTATTAGCAACCCCTTTTATAGAAATGCAGTTTATAATGGCATAGGCAGGAAAGCTTCTTTGGGCAGGTGTGATATCTTTTATGAGATCAACTGAATAGTTGAAAAAATGTTCTTTGCAAGCTTTAGGGCACAAGCACCCCTCTTCAGGCATAGGGGGTATCTGCTGTTCTGAGATCTCCAAGGAATGATAGAAGCTAAAAGTATGACAGGATGTCAGTGAGAATGTAAATAGGTAGAAATTAGGAAAACAAAGAGTAGGGAGGGGAGGTGGGGAATGGGGGACAATGGGGAAATAATACCAAAGGTAAGTAAGAGAGGCTACTGTAGCTGAGTTCTCCAAAATAGAAATGAGGCCATATGTGAAAAAGGAAATAGCTGGAAATTAGGAAGACAAAGGGTAGAAAAGGGTGCGGGGAGAAAAGTATAAATGTCAATTAGGAGTGTGATATCCCTTTCCCCTCTCTTGAGATAGCTGTGTTAGTAAAGTTCAGCCTGGACCAGGCCTTTTCTTCTTTTAACCACAATATTTTGGTGTCACATGGGTCAACTGTTGCTACCGTTCAATGTAGTTCGATCCAACGTAGAAGGGTTTTTTGCATGCTTCATTTACAGCTGCAGAGTAGGACCCAATGGGTATGTCTATAGGCATAAAAGAGTTGTGGGGACATACACATGTGTTTTTGAATGAACTGGTATCTCTGCACAATACAGGCAAACTGACATGGGTCTGGGAAAACCATCTCATAGGGAATGGAGTTAATCCTCTTAAATTACATGCTAATGCTAGTGTCCTGATTTTAGGAACCAACCTAGCATGCATACCTCTACACAGTTGTGTATTTTAAATTGTCTACCTGTTCTAATATTTAATTCTTATTACAAAAGCTTTACCATATTGATTATTTTCCATTTTGTATTGCAGTAACTTCTGAAATACTCATCCAAGAGTAGTCCTAAAACTGCTGACTGAAGGAATCTTCAAGCCTACTACACAATCAGTCAACGACATACAAAGTTTCAGAGATGACAAGGGACTCTACATCAGGGATAAAGTGCCAATTCAGGTATTTCTGCTGTGAAATGTGAACTGTCATACCTTAACTCAACATATACACTTCGTGGTTTACTCTTATTATAGTGGCACCTGCTGGCTCTGAGATCAAGGTCTCACTGTACAAGGTACTCTATACACACAGCACAGTCTTTGCCCCAAGGAGTTTGTTGTTTAAATAGACGGCTTGGGGAGCAGAGGTGGTGATGGGAGATGTACATGGGGAAATTTTGGCAGTGCGTAAATGGAGGGACCCACTGTAGTCCATAAAAGGAAGGAAATAAAGTCAGATTTGCAGAGTTCTGACCTACAGTTTTTTTGTCCGCATGAGGTTGGTCTTGTAGTTAACATCTTTATAAGTCCAGCAATCCCACTTGACAGAGTGGTGAACAGAAGGGTGCTACATCAAAAGTACCATGCCTTTTTTAGCATAGCGTAGCTTCTGTTGATTAGTAACTGAAGGAGGTCATAAAATGGCACAGTAGATACAGTGACTTTGTTTTCAACCTAGGCAGGCAGTATTGAAGTAAGCAGTAGCGTGGTGGTGATGTACCCCCCTGCCCTGTCTTTCTGCAGCCCCTTCCCTAGGCAGTACCCAGTTCATGTGCCCACTTGCCCACCCCACGTTATGCTACTGCCCATGGACAACTATAGACCTGTAAGCCATTCTGGAAGGTATTGCAGGTATCAGGTTTCCCATGTGCCATCAGTTGCAGACTATTGCTGAAACCTTTAGATACTGTTTTCTGGGTCTGTGCAATCTTGACTTTTCCTGGCATTTAAAGATCATGTTTAATATATTGTTTGTATCAACTCAGATTCTGTCCACCTCTGCATTGGTGCAGTCCAGTTAAACTCAGTGGGGTTGTGTCTTTTTTTTAAAAGCTTCATTCTTTAAGAACCAGTCAACCTGCACTGATAATAGAATGAGCTGTTGCTTTCATCCTCTGTAGTTTAAAACCAGAGTAAAATCCATTCTGCTCCAAATGTCTGGCATAATTAGTAAAGCCAGATGTATCGTGGGATGTTGTTCGAAGCTATGCTACCAAGTCCCTTTTCAGTGTCTGGTTGTAAATGTTTCCTTAAGCTATGCTAATTTATTTCATTCTGCATTTGTTCCACTCTTCAAAGTCCCTTCATTACCAAAGGAAAGTCCTTGTTCTCTAACAGCAGCCAAAATATTTGGCCCCGTTAGGGTGGCTATTCATCTGGTTTTATAGAGGACTGTCCAGTTTTCTGGTCCTCTGTCCTCTATTAATATGAAACTGGACGCCTTTATGTCCTCTATTTTTCATTGCTCAGCACCCTCCCCCTGCCCCCACTGCTGACACCACTGTGGCTGCCTGCAGGAGCTCCCTGCTCAGCACTGCCATGCCCCCAGTGCTGCCACCACCTGCGCGAGCTCACTGTGCCCCTCCAGCTTTGGGAGGCATGGAATGTTCATAGTGGTGGGGATTGCACTAAATGCAACTGTCCTCTATTTTTGAGGTACCTTGATGGCCATCCTAGCCGCTGTCCTTGTCTTCATTCAATGCAACAAAACCTAACATTCTGTTTCTGTCTTCCTAAGTTAATGAAATGCTGGCAGATTTTTGCCTCAGGTGTTTATGGGCAATATATAGGACAAGATGATGTCTACAGGTGGTGTTTCCTTACTTGTGTGTTTTGGTATCATTGGTGATTTGTTTAAAATATCTGGACTCAAAGGCAATAAAACATGGACCACAAATCTGTCCCTCAGTGGCAAAATAGTCAGTTTCTGATTGTGGAGCCCTCTTCTAGTCTTTCATGGGAGGGAAAGTTACGCTTGAAAGGATGTCCCAGAGTTGAGCCAGACCTCAATTCTGCTCTTCAGGATTTTATGACACCAAAATCAAGCACCCTTCCATTGTAAACATTGAGTGGCAATAATAATATGTAGTAGGGGATAGTCAGAGATAAATAGTTTGTGAGGAAATATGCTTCTTGACTGCACAAAGCTGTTCTTCATTAGCTGTTTAACATACTTCTTGTGAAACAAAGGTAGGAAAACTTTCATGATGCAAAAGAAGTTTGGAGGCATATCTGTATCTTACACAATCACATCCTCCCTCACCACTCTGGGGTTCACAAGCAGATTGAAGCACAGAAAAATGATATGTTGAATATCCAATTGCAGTTGTCACAGGGACTTGCAGGGATCATCCTATGAGTTCTAAAAAAAAAAAAACCTGTCCACAGTGTTTTGCAGATGGAATCTCAACTTGCTAGTCTAGCAAATGTCTGTAGAAGACAAAGAGCAACCAACAAACAAAACCCCTTTGGTAACAGGCTATCTTGTCTGCACATAAGCCCAATACAGGTATATATATTTGTCAAATTAATAGTGTTCAAATGGTGGGACTTCCACTACTTTCCTCAGGAGCCTAGTCCAACATTAGAAAACAGATGATTGGTTTTCAGTTTCTTGATGTTTGCTCCTATTTCTTATTCAAAGAGTCAGATTAAATAATGCTAGATAGACTTCATTGTCCTCTAGTTTAGGCCAAGTGTTTATGCTATTTGCTTCCATAAAGATCATAATTCAAAAGTAATTGGGGGAAGAGGGTGCTTAAAGTTTTACATTAAAAGTCACAACCTTCCAGTTTTCTGGAGGATTGGATGATTCAGATAAAAATATCCCAGAGCAGTGAGTGAGGTTCTGTCTGTCTCCCAACTGAAGCATTTTTGGTATGCACTGAATGTTTCATACTGCTATTAGATATTCTGTACGTCACTCTAGGGACAGACATTCAAAAAGCCTGAACCTGAATTGATTTAATCTTCTCAGGTTAGTCTAACCTTCAGAGATTGAGCTGATTTTTGCAAGTGGATAGACAATCAATTTTGAATCAGGAAATGCAGGCACATGCCTGTAGTGGCTCAAGGCAGAAGTTGGGGGGTGCTAGAGTGAGCCATTCCTTCCCTTCCACCATGCTGACATGAGGGGGGCATCGCCAGGCCCTGGCAGGATGCTATGATTAGGAAGCAGTTTAAACCCCTACCCTGGACTGCACAGTCCCCAGCCAGGGCATGTCTAAGGGGGAAAGGGAAGCAGCCCTTGCCAGGCTTTTCCCCCACTTGCTGCTCAAGGGGTGGGGAGTATTACTGGATCCTGAACCCCAGCTAGCACTCTGAGGCAAAGGGGGTAAAGGGTATCTGTTGACGATACTGAGCTTTTCAGTCTGCCCTTCTCTACTTCTTCATACTATCTGCAACAAACTGACAGCGCTCAGATCGTCTCTAAGCTTTATCTAACATGGGGGTGGTGTGGCCAGATGCCTGCTGGGGTCCATGCCACTGGGGTCCCTGCTCTGGGGGAAGGCGGGATCCCTGCTTAAGCAGCAAGCGAGGGGAGGGTGGGGCAGGGGGAAGCCAGGCAGACGGTCTGGCTGGGTAGGAGAGGGGTGGGGCCAGCTCTGCTCTCTAGAGCAGACAGCACAGCCCAGCCCAGCCTGAAAAGCATGCTGGAGGACTCTAATTTAACTTAAACCAGGAAGGGATCTTGGACAGAAGTTCCATAAACTGGTTTGACCTAAATCAATTAAATCTGATACTACATTCAACCAAGTTTATCTTAAACCAGTTTCAGCCATTTTGAAACTGGTTTATGTGCACTGAACTTATGTTCTGTTACAGGTTTAAACCAGTTTCTGATCACTTAAACTGGTTCATGTGTAACTTCTGTCCCTTGCCCTGTGCTGCAGTTTCCCTAGGAGATTAACTTTGCAGCTGTAGTTCCCCTAATTGGTAGTATTCCCTTTTGTTTCATATGAAGGGTCTTTCCAGTGATGCTTGTTAATCAGCTGTGTCAACATGGTGTGTATACTGACAGTGTTTCCTCAGTACTCCTTGTTCTGAAGTGGTCTGGGTTGATGGAAGCATCACCATAGTCCATCAAGTAGCATGGCCATATTAGCAAAGCATGGACTTCCCATCTTCTTCTTTAGACCAGTGTAACTCCACTGCCTGCATTAGAACTACTTCTGACTTACACCAAGGGGGAACAAAAGCATCTGACAGGACGACTGCTTCAGCAGAATGTAGCTTCTTTCCCTTTTTTTGCAAGACATGGTAGGAAATGTAGATCTCTCTTATGTGGGAGTGGGGAGAGCCTAAGCTTCTCATGAGGGAAAGGAGAGCAGAGACGGAACAATACTATTGACTTTCAACATGGAAAGCTTTATTATCTTGGTTGGTAAAGGTGAAAGTTAAAGTCAGCTGTGGTCTAAATGGAAGCAGGTCTATGGAATTCACTCGTCCATGTTTCCACTTTTGCCAGGGCTGACTTTGATTTAGAATTTCTTTACCTTCCAAACTAGCAGAGACAAGGTGCTGGCTACTGTTGGCATATGCAAAGTTACCTGAAATCCTGCTCTATGCTAAGGAATTGTTGAACAAAAAGCAGCTTGCAGCACGACAGTCACCAAGTAGAAGAAAGGTTGATCAGTAACACGGTAAAGCATATGCTGTAAGATTAAAAAAATAAATAAAAATCACAGTGTGAAATGTTGCACTTGGGTGTTTCATAGTAGGCGGTCAGAGTAAAGATTTGGTTAGATGAGCTCAAATTTTTAGAGGATAATTTGTTGCAGAAGCTGATGCCACGGGGCCCAAAGACTACATTCTGCAGTGTCTTGTGTATTCAGCATCCCATGCTGCACAATTGATGAGCTTTAGTTAAAGTGCCCCTGTTGCCATTTTGAAGCATGGACACTGAATACACTAGATGTGGAGGCGGACTGGAGTGTGCTAATTAGGCAAGTTCAACAACTTTCCCTTCTCTATGTACTCCTCCATGTAGAGTTCACCTCCCAAACAAGTGCATTCTACCTTGTAGCTTACCAGTTAACATTGAACATGTTGAAGCGCACTCAACGAGTTTACTAGTACACAACATGTACAAATGCTTCTGAATGGTTAAAATAGCTTCTTTGTCTCTCCCCTGAAATGTCTTAAATGCTAAAAAGTTTTCCTATATGGACATACTAGGATGGTGGAAAACTGAACTTCATGCAGCAGGTGCTTGAGTACATTGCTGTGTTCAGCAGAACAGGAAAGAAAAAGCAGACAGAAGGCTGACTGAAGATGAGGGAAGGATCAGTGAAAAGAGGAACCTGCAGTCTTATTTGGAGCTATGCCTAAATGGTAGGCTGGCCTTGGCAATTATCAGCCATAAGATATAATTATCAAGTTTTCTGATAGCTCTTTCCTCAGAGCTTGTTTGGCATTCCAAGCATGCCAAGAATGGAAACTCCTAGCAGTAGGACATTAAAAGTTACCCTAGCAACAAGCTTTTTATTATCTGTTCTGCCAAGGAACCCCACTGTGCCAGGCACTACAGTCAGACAATTCTGCCCTGTGGGACTTACATTTTGTCTATTGGGTCTTCAGAAAAGGTACTGGTGACAGCCATTACTGCTAGGTATCCTTTCAGAGAGATGGGGTGGCATGCCCAAATTTATATGGCAATGTCTTGCCTTTAGTTTGTCAGCTAGAATTTCCTTCCCTCGGTTTTTCTTTCCAATGAAGTGTTGACTTGTATATCTGTTATCTGGTCACTCTTGTCTTCTCGTTCAATTGAAGAATTACTCAAGGAGACATGTTTGCTTTGGAGACGCACACTCCTTTGACTATACCAGCAAAAGTAACAGATACGCCCTTGAAGGGAACATTGCAAAATGAGTCATCTTCCTCTGTAACTCTGCCTTAAGGTCAAACTCATTCAACTCCTTGTGGATAACAGTCCCCAATATGAATCCCAGCAACAGAAGAGCCCTAGAAGTTCCCTTTAGTACAGACAAAACAGTTTCATAGATCTGCGGGTCTATTAAACTGGCTTACACTAGTTTACCTTTACCATTGTACCCAAGTACTCTGTCACCTGTGGTTTACATATTGATAGTGACATGCAGGAATGAAATGGTCTGGGGACACCCTTTGATCTCTCCTGGCTGCTTATACAACCCTTTGCCAAAAGTAGGCTCTGATTTCAACTAGGAGTTCAATAACTTGGCAATCTGTCAGAAAGCCATAATAAACCTACCCACTCCCTATTTTTGTGTAAATCTCAAGTGAATCAGCTTCTAGAAACAGTGCTTCAAGTACCAGGACCCCTCATGTTGCTTAAAGAAGGATATCTCACCCTCCTCGTACCACAGCCTAGTTGTGAGCTCATTTGAGGCATGTAGGAGTCAAAATTTTCATTTGCAAAGGTTGGTATTGTAATGGAATGGTTAGGGCTCTCTTAGCTGTTCTCTGGTTCCCTACTCCCCTTACTATGATTAGGTTTTTTTGCTTACTAAATCACAGCGTTAAGACCTGAGGCCCAGGTCGGGTTGGTTACAGGCAATCTGTTTTCAACTGCCAAAATAAGGGAATGGCAGTGGCCTGGGGTGCAGGAGATCTAGGTTTCCTTTCAACACAGGAATCGTATGACCTCGGAAGATCAGTTGCTAATCTGTGCAAAGAGATAAAATAGTTCCCCTACTCCTTCCCTATGTTTATAAATTCTAGATTATAAATTCTTGGCATCATTTATGTTAAGGCAGAAACTTGATATAATTTATACTATGCATTGTAGAAATACTGTGGACGCCTGATCTCAACTGTGGCACGTAGGTAGTAAGTATGCAAATAGTCATAGTAATTTGTTATTCAGTGTTGGGTAGAGAGAAGATGTGTAAGGACCTTCTTCATTTTTATCCAGCAGAACTTATTTTTAGAATGAAAATGAGCAGTCTCATGTCTATTAAACACACCACGGTACTACACTGAACTTCCCTTGTGGCAGTTTACAATTAGCACAACATTAATTTGATATTTGAGCTTATGATCAGAACAGAAGTTATGTTAACTATTTAAGTTTTACAGTCATGTTTAGATTACCTGGCCCATTTGAATGAGTGGGTTTGTTCAGGGTTCCCAAATTTACTTGGAGGCCAGCTCTAGATTCAAGACCACAGCACTGCCTCAGGTAATCCTGGATGAAATGATACTATCTAAGTTTTCAAAAATGGGAGGGCTGGAACAAGTAAGAAGCAAGAAAGTGAGCTGAGATTTTGAAGTCGGGTGACACTATTTTAAATCCTCAGCAAAGGCTCAAATATATTGTTGTGCATTGTATTATAGGGGTAAATGTGAGTTGACCACTTTCTCCTTTCTTAAATCATAGCAGTTGAATATCTATATGTCTTGGGTTTCTCAGTCTTTTACAGCTATAATAGTGTGGGATGGGAAGTGTCTAGAGATGTAAGATAAATGACATATATGTGATGTAAGTAGTTTGCTTCCCTCTTCCCTTGACATGCTCCCCTCCTGGCTCTCCAGGGACCTAGCGGACCTCCTGCGGCTAAAAAGGAAAGCATACAAAGGATGGAGGACAGGATTCACCTCCAAGGAGGATTATTCTGCGCTGGTCCGGTCCTGCAAGGAGCAAACCAGGAAAGCCAAGGCTGCAGCTGAACTCCAACTAGCTTCAGGCATCAAGGACAACAAAAAGTCCTTTTTCAGATATGTGGGGAGCCAGAGGAAAAGCAAGGGCAACGTTGGACCCCTGCTAAACCAGATGGGGCAACTGACGCCCAGGAAAAGCCAACCTATTAAATAGGTACTTTGCATCAGTCTTTCATCAGTCCCACGGGATGCCCATGCCTGCTATGGGACAGGGAGATCCGGGTGATGGGGATCCCCTACCCTCCATCAATGCTGACCTCGTGAAGGAACACCTTGAGAAGCTGGATACCTTCAAGTCAGCTGGCCCTGACAATCTGCACCCCAGGGTACTCAAGGAGTTGGTGAGTGTCATAGCCCAGCCCCTGGCACGGATCTTTGAAAACTCCTGGCGCTCTGGTGTAGTGCCCGAAGACTGGAAGAAGGCCAATGTGGTGCCGATCTTCAAGAAAGGGAGGAGAGTGGATCCGGCTAACTACAGGCCCATTAGCCTGACTTCTATCCTGGGGAAGATCTTAGAAAAGTTTATTAAGGAGGCCATCCTTGAGGGACTGGCCCAGGCTAACATCCTAAGGGATAGCCAGCACGGGTTTGTTGCGGGTAGGTCTTGTTTGACCAATCTCACTTCCTTCTATGACCAGGTGACCTATCACCTGGACGAGGGAGATGAGATTCATGTCATATATCTTGACTTCAGAAAAGCTTTTGATCTGGTATCCCATGATCACCTCTTGGCCAAACTGGCCAGTTGTGGCCTTGGCTCCACCACGATCCGCTGGCTGGGAAATTGGCTCCGTGGTCGGACCCAGAGGGTTGTAATTGATGGCAGTCACTCATCGTGGTGCCCTGTGACCAGTGGGGTCCCTCAAGGCTCTGTCCTGGGACCCATCCTGTTCAACATCTTCATTAATGATGTGGACATTGGAGTCAGGAGTGGACTGGCCAAGTTCGCCAATGACACCAAACTTTGGGGCAAAGCATCCACGCCAGAAGATAGGCAGGTGATCCAGGCTGACCTGGACAAGCAAATGGGCAGATGAGAACCTCATGGTGTTTAACACCGAAAAATGCAAGGTTCTCCACCTTGGGAGGAAAAACCTGCAGCATTCTTATAGGCTCGGCAGTGCTACGTTGGATAGCACTACAGAAGAAAGAGACTTGGGGGTCATCATTGACCACAAGATGAACATGAGCCTGCAATGCGATGCTGAGGCTAGTAAAGCTGGCTTGCATCCATAGATGCTTCTCGAGCAAATCCCGGGACGTCATTCTCCCCTTGTAGTCGGCCTTGGTGAGGCCGCAGCTGGAGTACTGCGTCCAGTTTTGGGCTCCACAATTCAAAAAGGATGTGGAGAAGCTTGAGAGAGTCCAGAGGAGAGCCACGCGCGTGATCAGAGGTCAGGAAAACAGATCTTACCATGGGACTCTTTAGTCTGGAAAAGTGCAGGCTCAGGGGTGATCTGATGGCCACCTATAAGTTTATCAGGGGTGACCACCAGGATCTGGGGGAATGTTTGTTCACCAGAGCGCCCCAAGGGATGACGAGGTCGAACGGTCACAAACTCCTGCAAGACCGCTTCAGGCTGTACATAAGGAAGAATTTCTTTACTGTCCGAGCCCCCGAGGTCTGGAACAGTCTGCCAGCGGAGGTGGTTCAAGCACCTACATTGAACACCTTCAAGAGTAGATTAGATGCTTATCTTGCTGGGATCCTATGACCCCAGCTGACTTCCTGCCCTTTGGGCAGGGGGCTGGACTCGATGATCTCTCGAGGTCCCTTCCAGCCCTGATGATGATGATGTCTATGAAATGTCTTGTGTGAATGACTCATTTGGGACTCCAAGGCATTGCCACTGTGCTAGGAACCTCTTAGGTCCATCCCCCACTAAATCAGTTCACAGTGCAGTCGCATCCCTTGTGGGACATTTTGCCTAGATCAGGGGTTCCCAAACTATGATACACATAAGCCTGGGGGTACACAAGACATCTTTGGGGGGTACGCAGGAGAAATTGTGTAATGATTGATTTAATTTTCATTATAATAATAATTAGTAATTAAGGGGTCAAAATATAAAAAGTATGCTGGTGGGGGTATGAAGGCAGCTGACAAATCAGAAAAGAGGTATGCAGTAAGAAAAAGTCTGAGAACCTCTGGCCTAGACCCTATCTAAAAGTTCCTTTAAGTATCAGGAAGCATTCCTCCCTTTGTCCTTGTTAACAATACAGGCATGTTCCCAGGGTCTGATCTAAAGGACATTTAAGTAAACAGGAGTCTTTCCACTGCCTTCAGTAGGCTTTAGAGCAGCATCTAAAGTTCTGTTTCAACAGGATGAGATCACTGTGATCATTTCTCACTTTTTCTCCAGTCTCCTGTTCCAAGCTGTTGATTTTCATACACAGACCAGTATCAACCTAGTTTTACTAAAAACAAGTACAGTGAACTCATCACGTAGCCTTCCACGTATGAAATATTACATACAAGGTATAAATTAAATGCACATATTTATGATGGCACCATTTAAAGCATGATTGATACAGAAGTGTGATTTATGATGGCAACTGCATAGCCCAGAGTGACTGCACCATCTGGCTGGATTTGTGGTTACTTGTTCAGTCGCTTTTGTAACTTTTCAGTGTTTTATTCCACACTTTGCATTCTTCTGCCAAGTCTGTGAACCTGGAAATGAAGCTGCCTACTGCAGTCAAGCAAATTCAATCTATGAATGTCCTATCCCCTTCTGAATGTTTCTGGTAGTGATTCATCTTTATGGTTATGACAACTGCTTGACTGATTTTTTCCTTTCAAACTCTTATGGGCCACATCTAAAAGACTGCTGTCACCTTTACAAAGCTCAAGAAATGGGGGAATTTGGCTAGTTGCATAAGAAAAAATCCCCTTTTTCTATCGGAGGACAACTTCAGAGTTAAGAGGCTGGGAAGAGAAGAGATTTTGTGAAAGACCACCTAATTTTGTCCTCAGATACTTGAATTACAGTGTAGCCTGAAAGCACACAACCATCATCAGGACTCCAGTTTTTGTGTAAATGCAAGGTCTAACTTTCACAGGTGTTGAACACAGCTCCTACTGATAAGCAGCTGCACTGAAATCAGGTGAAGCAGTACAGAGTTCAGTGCAGATTTGTTAAATTCACCTACAACTGCTGGTCAATACTCGGGCAATTAGCCTGTGACACTGCTAGCGGAGCCATGTTGCTGTTGTTATCCAAGCTAGCTCATTATAAGCCAGCTCAGGCATCCCTGCATGAGCTGTAATCACAGCCTCAAACTGCACTGCAGATATGGTGTCAGTCATAGTTGTCAGTACCTTTTAAAAATATAAACCTAAAAAACAAGCACCCTTTATAGTAACTTCTTTGAAATGTGCAGTGTTTCTAGACAGGCAGGCAAATAATTTATTCCTAATAAATGAGAGATGGGGGCCTTCCCCCGAGATCTGTAGATCTAAAACCAGATTTCCCAAGTCCCAGTCTAGCATTGGCTCGAAACAAATTGTTACAGAAGGTTTGTCATTTATAGCTGTACTTGCCGAGTCTCCTCCTGTTAGCATTCTCTCGCCAGTACTGTCAACTTGTACTGGTTCCCCAAGTAAGATAAACTACAGCAGCAAAAGCCTTTTCTGCTGGTTATAATAAAGTCTTCCCTAGATTTTGCCAATCTGAGTGTTACAAAAGCCACCTCCTTAAGCAACCCTATTATAATGGCAAAGACTGCAAGCAACAACCACTCCTCATCTCATTCCTCATGTCCATGGGAAGTAGGAAGAACTGCAAGAATTATTTAATTATTGCTAAAAGAGGCTATGAACTACAGCAAGTTTTAAAGAGGAATCAGTTTAATAGGCATGTCCTCCAAAAAAGCCAGAGATGATTTCTGATAGGGCATGACAAGTGCCTCAGACTGTGATAATCAGCAGGAGTCATAGAGGCTGAACACTTCCTAAGACCTGATTGGAATGGGCAAATAACACTATCCTACATTTTAAATGGTCTTTTGTGTCTTAAAGAATTTGAACCATTCAATAGCTATGCTGACAATTGTAAGAACTCAAGAATAAGAATCCCTGAGTATTGGAGTATGCCGTCAGCTACACATACTGTATGCCAGTTTAACATTATTAGAGCAATCAGGACTTCTCTTTAGGGATTTTGTTGCATTTTAATGATGATGAGTGCACAGAAGGTGTAGTTTTTTGACATTTTGCCCATAAATGGGCTCTGCCTCCTCTTACACCTATACAAAAGAATTACCCCCATTTTAGTGAAGCAGTGAAAGATTCTGTTCATCTCAGTCGATCTGCATTCCCATGAATCAACAGCTGCAGCTCAGAAAGAGCCACAGGATACAGAGTAAACAACACAAAGCTGGACAGTCACCTTTCCCCTGGCATTCTAGGTGAGAACAATAGCTTTTTGTCCCTCTAAAACTCAGCTTCTCTCCCTGTCCCTAGCACAGTTTTGAAAGAAAGTCCTAGCCCAGAAAAGGTTCAGATGTGAAGTTCCTAGTGCTCAAACAGTTTCTGGTTTTGAAGGCTATGGAAGGGCTCTTTTACAAAGTTGTGCCTCACAGCTGCTGCCTTTTTGCTTCTACTCTTGCAGATGAATCCATAAAAACCAGCTCAAGTCATGAACTGCTTTGATCTTGAATGCTTTCCTCAGCGCTTTGTTAGTCACTGACATTTTAATATGCAGAATATACCACCAGTGCAATCCACAAGCCTTTTTTAAACAGAAATGTTATGCTTAGTTTCTTTGGTACTTTATCACTAACACATGCTTCCTCAAGCTCCTAACAGAAGCACAAAGAGCAATGGGCTATTTTTAAGGAGATGCCATCAATTACTACTCCATTTCTCTGGAGCCTCATTCCTGTTCACTTGCACACACAAGTCCCATGGACCTTAGTGGAATTATGCTCGTGTAGAAAGCTGAACTTTTAGTACGTGCCGGATCTAAGACTGGTTAAGAAATTGCTTGGTACCTAATAGCAAGATGTACATTTTACTAATGATACCATCAATCCTGGTGGAAGCTGCATGCAGGATGGAATCTATATTGGAAGGTGTTAAAACAATGTGCAGCATTGTTCATACAGCCCTGCAGAAGTTTCCACTGATAGCGGCCTACTAACTTTGTAATGTTTGACACCCATGTGTTGGAGCCAAGTGCTCTTGAGCATCTGTTGGGCTGGGTTGACTCCAGCAGTCTTTCTTGGGTAATACTCCTGGGCACAGAGCAATAACCCTTCTGGAACTGTGATCAGTGCTGGTTTTCCAGCAGTAAACTGGCCCTTTTCCTAGAGTTATGTTCTGACAGGAACTCTTGTTTCTACCGTACCCCTGGCACGAAGCAAACGCTCACAGAACTTGCAGTGATTTCTGATGATAATAATTTTATTTAGACAATATAAAAGGTAAACCTAAGTCATTAAAATATCTCTGTGCTATTTTCTGCTTTGGTTTCCTCTTCACTCTTCATAATTCTACAGGATTTAATAGTCTAAGGTGTATTAGCCTACTTCCTTCCCTATTTCCCTTCTGCTTGCGGCTTACAAGCCGCTGAGTTCTGAAGCTGTCATGGTAAACTCCCATGAAGTTTGAAAAAAGCTCAAAAAAATGAGTCCTTGTCTTGGGGTGCAGACAGAAGTTGCGTTTGCAGTGCAGTTGGCCCCCTTAAAGTGCCCAACAGCTGAGCTGTGACACGCGTGCACGGCTGCAGAGCACTTTTTTAAAGTAGCCGATCATGTGATGGGGTAACTCTCATTCAGTAAGGTATCAGATGAAGGTGCTCCACTTTCCCTAGGGTTAACTTGTGGTGCTATTGGGGCTGGGCTGATGCAGTCCATCCCCGCCCTGAGTGCTGACAGCAGGAAGGGAGTGGGGAGGGGGAAGCCAGCAGCATTGACCTGATTTGCCCAGCCTGAGCTGGAGGGGAGCCTGGCTTGAGCTGGATCAGGGGCATCCCCCCCCCACACACACACACTTTCAGGCCTTCCCTAGCCCCCCATTGCCCAGTTCAGGCCAATCAAACCCAGTGGGAAGGTCACTGCTGCTGGCTTCACCCTTCCTCCTTCTTTTCTGCTGATAGTCCCAGAGCTGGCAGGGGTAACAGACCCAGGCTGGGTAGAGGGGCAGCTCTAGCTGGGGAGAAGGGCTGCTCCTTTCACTGCTCACCTGCAGCCAGGCTCAGTTTCCCTTCCCCACACCTCCTAACCCAACAGGCAAATGTCTGTTGGGTTGTGGGAGATCCTCTAACTCATGGCCCTTTAGGTAAAGCGCCATGATTTAGAGTGGGGGATCTGTACTTCTGTCAATGCATGCCCTTGATCTGTTATACACAAATGCCTTATCCCTCTGAGGAGATCCAAATGCTTCAAAGATATAAAATTAATTTTTGCTGCGGAGGTGTTTAGTGAGTTGCATACACTGTGAACATCTGAATACAGTTGGGGCTGGCAATCTAGGGCTTGCACAACTATTGGATCTAGCCCGTGGTGCTGGGGGACTTCCTCAGTGTTTCAGTGGTGGGGAGCTCTATCTGTGCCATGGCCAAGCTGACAGGTGGATGTGGTGGCACGGAGAAGTGGCAAAGGTGGCAGCCAGGTCCTGGCAGTGTCCCACCTCAGACCCCAGATAGGTCATTCTGGCATACAACCAGAAAAACTTGCTAACTGCTGGAGTAGGGCATCATCCCAGATCTTCTCACTTAGAGGGGGCTGTGCTTTACCCGCTCTGCCACACTTTCTACAACTTTGTATGCTCCATAAGGTTATATACTTCAGAGCTGTAAAAAATCTATTAGACCTGCTGTTTTTCCATGCTGTCTGGTATACAGCCCAGTTTTGTATGTGAGCATAAAAAGTATAGAATTATTGGCTGGGATGAGACCCAAGTCTTATTAATGTAAATGCACTTCTAGTTCACTGCACTTCCTTGCCTGCAGCTTTTTCTTTTCTGTAGATTTACTTGTGAAATGCTCTAAGACTTTTCCCTTAAAAGCACTACCTAAAATAAAATGCTTACAACTGAAGTGAAGATGCAGGTGAGCAGTGAAAGGAGCAGCCCTTCTCCCCAGCTAAAGAGCTGCCCCTCTACCCAGCCTGGGCCTGTTACCCCTGCCAGCTCTGGGACTATCAGAGTGCTATCAGAGAAGTGGCAGGAGGAGTAGGAGTCTGTTGGGTGTCTGAGCAAAAGGCACAGCTGAGGATACCTTGCCTTGTAGCTAGGGGGCACACCTAGGCTCTTTTGCAACATCTGATCTGATGTGTGACTTCAGGGTTTCCATTCTCCTTGCTGCTGTTTTCACCTTTTGTCTAATTAGTCTATAAATACTTTGCAGTAGGGACTGTATATATCTGTGTGTACAGTATCTGGGGCAGTAGGATCCTGAACTTGTTGGCAGCTTATCAGGGTTACTGAAGAACCACTGCTGTGATTTTTCAGCCTCTTCTTTTCTTCCCCTCCTAACACCATACAGCATGCAAGGATTTCTAAATAAATCCTTAGCAGCTAACGCATTCCTCTTCCACATCAACATTACAAAAAAAAAAAAAGAAAGAGAAAAGAACCCTCCCCCGTCCCCCCTGCTGAAATGTTCCCTGACCAAGCGTAAAATTCCTGTTCAACTTTCACAGTCACAATGCACATCAACAGAAAGGACAAATGCAAAGCCTTGAGTTGTCTAACCCTGTTTTATTGGCTAACCTGAAACATCGAGAGGTTTCTGCTACTTTCCCGCTCCAGCAGCTTTGAACAAAAAAAAAGCATTGTGTTAAGTGGCGGGTGTCTTATTTTTAATGAAGGCATGTTTGTGCTTGTGCTGCAGTCTGGAGACTAGCAAAGAATCGCCATCAAGCAAGAAAAGAATGGGCAAGTCTCTCTTTCCTGTGCTGTGCTTCAGATTAATAAATTGCAACTGTTAAATGCTGAACACACTCCTTCCCAGCTTGGCTTTGGAGGAGAACCTTCCCTTACATACATCCAAAGATTTTTTCCAGTAGCCTTTTTTGATGGGGAAATGGGAAGGATGCATACAAACCAGTAGCAAAATTTGGAAGGCTTGGGTCTAGAACTAAGCTAATTACAATATTCAGATAGAGGTGTGAGGAGGGTTCTACCACACTTCTTCATGACTGCTGTGGATGTGTAACTTTGCTGTTTTATAACGTGAAACACAGCGGCTTGTACTAATTCTAGCCTCTAGTCCTGGAAGTGGCCCTCTATTTTCACTGTTTCTAATAAAAGTTGAGAATATAGCACAACGAAGTGTTCTACTCCTAGCATAATCAAGCCTGTAACTGAATGGAAATAACCTTGTTCACGCTCATCAGCAAAACTGAGCTAGAGCCCACCTTAGATTGGTGGGGACAGCAAGTGGGAGTCAAGTGAAAGGCTGACTGTGGTCTCTTAAGCCCTTCCTGTACAATCCAATCACAAATTCCGCTGAAATAGGAGCATGCTTTTCAGTAGAAGGTATTTACTTTTGCCGAGTGTCTAATTGGCTTTATACCTGTGTGGCTAACCAGATCCTTAAAATCAAGTACAGCTATAGTGTAGAGTTGGTTTTAGGAGGCTTTAAGTGGAATGATTGATTTCAAAGCTACCCAGACTTGGACTGAGTATCTGTCTTTTCTGACACACACAGCACAGAGTAGCACAAAAGGGTTCTGATCAGTTCTGCTGTATGGTGCTTCAAGGCAACTAGAGACGCTGTGGGTGCTGACAGATGTGTGCACCCCTAACTCATGGCACTTTCCGTAAAGTGCCGTGAGTTAGAGCCCATCCCAACAGATGTTTGCTTGTGGATCAGGGCAGGGGGATTGAGCCTGGGGATTGAATTCGGGGAGCCTGCTTAGGTGGAGGAGCAGCCCTTCTCCCCCAGCTCTACCCCACCTCCCCAGCTCCAGTGCTGTCTGGAGAGGTGGGGGGAGGAGGGGGAAGGGGAGTGAGCCGTGGTCTGGGGTTTGCCTGGCCTGAGCTGAAGGGAGAGACTTGTCAGCTGAGAGTTTCCTAAGGAAGCACTACCCTTGATCTTAACATATGCAGATGCTGAAATAGAGATTTTAATGTCTGTGGCTAGTCCTTTTCTTACTGCAGGTTTATACCAACTATTGGCAGGATGGTTTAACAGCGAGGCCCTGCCAGGCTCCAGCTCAAGAGTCATGCAGGTCCTTGTAACTGAGGGTCAGAAAGACCACTGGTTTTTTGTCCTCAGCTTTCCCACGTGCATAAAGGATAGTAGAGTTTGCTGTCCAGGTTGGACTAGTTCAGAGGAAACTTATGAGGGGAAACGGGTGCAGGGTAAACTTTTCAAAATGGCCCATTATTGTCTAACTAAACCTTTGCTTCCCCACCTTGGAAATTTCCATGGACAGCATTGAGGGTAGAGCTAGGGGTAAGCTGTGCCCTGCTGAACATGCTACTGGTACATAATGAAATCATTTTCAAGGTTAAATACTTTGTTCAATTTTTAACAGATCCAAAGAGACTGTAGCCGATTGAAAACTTTCCATCAAAATGGTTTCAACTTTATTGATTTTTTTTTTCCCCCCTAAAAACATGCTGCTTGTTTCATAAAACTTTGGGTGTTTTGCCAAAATATCTTTTGATGGAATGCTTTGCTCAGTTTTCCTGAGAGAGGAAATCCAATTGGGGTTTCAGGCTGTGACAGACAATAGGGACACAAAGAACAAGTTACAGCTCCCATTGTTTTGCCTGGAAAACATCAACCAAAATGAACAGGGTGGGGTGTTTGTTTTTGCTTGGCAAATTTATTTGTTGGGTGGGGAAAATTTCAGACCAGCATTAGAAGTCTCCCCTTTTAAGAAAAAATGAGAATAAGAGAGAAATTAAATTACAGTTAAGCTAAATTAAATTTTGATACATCAAAGCCATCTTGCTGAAAGGCCAAGGGTGCTTTATGATGGTGAAAGCTGTGCAATTCTGTATGCTGTCTCTGTGTCTGCCAGTGCTTTTCTTGCACTGCCAATGTTTAATTAATCCTTTTCCTTGTCATATGATGCATAATATAGGCAGCTGAGTGGCAGTAGGCAATTCCATGCCTTTCGAATGGATGGATGCCTGCCAGCAATTATATTTCATCCTCTCCTGCCAAGAGTTAATGTCCCAGGCTACTGTTACTGGTACCAGGGAGTTGGCATATGACAGCCTGTTACAGTAACAGGTATGCCATTCCCTTTCTGGAGTAGTACCTTGGTCTGGCTGTCCTGCCCTACGTGTAGCTGGGTGTCAGATATGTCTCTCAAATGCTCAAGTCCTATTGACTCAATGCCTGTCATTCTTAAAAAACTCTAAACCTTTATTGTACGTCCATGGCTGCATGCATAGAGATGCACTGTCTGGCTTGCAGTCAGCTTAAAACAGAGAAGGGGAGGGGAACCAGGGAGGAAAGTGATTTGTTCCAACACTGGCCTTTTCTCACTGCAGCACTTCGGGTTTCATTACCAATACCAGATTCAGAGCACTTGCTTCCCCCCTCCTCTGAATGAGCATGCCAAGAGGCAAACTAGCTAGTTCCAGAGGCTCTTGCAGAGGCATTGGCTCTGCAACGGGGTGTTGTGGAGAGGACCATCCACACCCTTTCCAAACAAGTAGCTAATATCTGTCCAGCCACAGACCACAAACTTGGGTTCCTTAGATTTTTAATCAGGGGAGTGAGTTGGGGCTTCTGATTACAGCACTGTTGGAATTAGAAGGACCCAGGTTCCTGTAAAGCTCTAAGAACTAAAGGGAGTTACTTCATCCCCTCTGTAAAATGAAAATAATGATGCCTTGTTACAGTGCTTTGAGAAAGCTAGGTAGCAATGCTTTTTGATTGGAAGTACCTGAGGACCTGCTGGTTTAGGTTCTGGAACTGAATGAGAGGAGAGATCATTTGTACTGGCTTTGTTGACTTCTGTCTAGCAGTGTATGTCTCCTAAGGAACCTGCAGATGTCTTGTCCCTAGCTTGCAAGTGTATGCATATACAGAGTGCTTATGGCAGGGCAGGTATGTGCGCTAGTTGGACTTGCGGTGAACTCAGACTTAGGCATTTTTTTTCATCTTAAAATATCAGGTGCAGTGTTGACCTGACAGGCTGAAACAGCTGCTTGGAGGCAATTTCTGCTCCGTGTCAGCTCAAAAATTCATGTAGGCCGGGTGATAAAAACAGCAGAGAGAATGGGTGTGTGTGGGTGTGTGTGAGAGAGAGAGAGAAACTAAAACCACTTTAAAGATATCCATAGTTTATATATTAAAGACTGATTGACATGTCCTTCCCAGGACAAGATGATGGACTTCAGGGTAGGGACAAGACTGCCAAGCCTGCAATTCCTGTTTATTTCCAGGAGCTATTTCCTCTGGGTTCAGAAGCAAGAGGTATAGTATAGCCCATAGGTTGTAATTATTTTGGGAGGGTACCCTCCTCCTTATTCCAGGCACTTCAGTCTGCTGCGCTGCTCATACTATAAACAAACAGAAAGGCTTCTTGCAGAATACAGGCCAAACAGACCTCTATAAAGGATTGCAGGCCCCTTGGTGCCTCTGATTAAAGACTGAGTGATTATTTTGAACATATACTGCTATAAAATGATTAGGAGAGAATTGCATGACTAGTAAAGGTAGCAGTTGATGGAAGAAAAAATCTGATTTGCCATATGCATCTCAGACATTCATTCCAATAGGATGCTTACATACTGTTTATTGTCTATTTGACATGTATGCAGTGAAATCTCTGATTCAGTCACAAAACATATTGCATGTAGCCAGATCTATAATTTGAGATTCATCGACCATTGCATCCTGGTGTGAATTTACAATATGATGTTTTTTAGTCAGGGCAGAAAAAATCTCCCATCTTGTGCAGGAGCCCTGCTCTCCTTGACTGCACTATTTTGTTCTATTCATGTTCTGTTCTGAAAAGCAGATGAGGAAGATACGTAAGGATTACTTTTGCTCTCAAGCTCCATCTCTGAGATGCTTTGTAAAATGCTGACAGCACACTCAGTGGGTGGGGAGGAAATTAGGAGTTAGGAAGCATGCGATTTTTTTTTTTGATTTTTTTTTTTTCACAAATAGAACATTATGCGATCCCCGGCTGCTGAATGAGGCGTGGCCAATAGTGAGGGGATCCAGGTCTCACCTTCTTAACTCTCTATCCCTATGTTCAAGCCTGGAGCACAGGACACAACAGCAGGCCATGTGAAAACAGTGACCTGCTCTCTTTGTACAGTATATAGAAAATCTCATCAGACCTTTCTTGATGTAACATTGAAATATACAAGGTCCATTGAGGGTGGGAGATGGGGCACTCCCACAAGCTTAACACTCCTCCTCCCCGTCACGCACAGTCTCCAGACTTATAACAATACTGTGCCAGTGTTATTTTTGTTTTATCATCATCCTCATGCATTTCTGACAGTACTTGGGAATCTCAGTCATGGATGGTGATAGGCTCTACACAAATAGATACCTTTAGGTACAGAAAATATATTTAAACAAGGTTGACTTCCACTTCCAAGAATGTTGCTGTCAGTGGGAGCCCCTAAAATGCTGGAGAGAATGATTTTGTTTGTTTGATAGAGAAAACCCTATTAAAAACATCAGAAATCAAAAATATAGCCTCGTCGCCCTAACACTAAGACTCAGATTAATGACCAGGGTGCTAAGCATATGAGTGCTGGGCTTGTTTGTAATACACCCATTCACTTTCTGGTCATTTAGGCTAGGGACAGACATTACACATAAACCAGTTTAAGTGATCAGAAACTGGTTTAAACCTGTAACACAACAGATGTTCAGTGCATATAAACCAGTCTGAAAATGGCTGAAACCAGTTTGAGATAAATCTGGATGATTATAGTATCATACTTAACTGATTTGGGTCAAACTAGTTTATGCAATGTCTGTCTTAGACTGCTTGCAGGTTTAAGATAAACCAGATTTCCCCGCCTCCCCCTTGCACCCCAGCATGC
Organism: Crocodylus siamensis; assembly: GCF_052110815.1. Classification (NCBI taxonomy): domain Eukaryota; kingdom Metazoa; phylum Chordata; order Crocodylia; family Crocodylidae; genus Crocodylus; species Crocodylus siamensis. Next base: position 177,295,360 of record NC_143398.1, on the reverse strand, counting down.
TTTCTGGGCTGGGTGGGGCTCTCTGCTCCACAGAAGGGCTGGCCCCTCCCCTCTGCTTCCTGGCCAGAGCTCTGACAGACTTGCAGGCACAGAGCATCTGCCTGGCCTCTCCCTGCTAAGCAGGGATTATTCTTCCCTCCCCTCCGCCTTACGCAGACACCTCAGCATTAGCCAGCAGACCACATGTTGGCTATGGGCCCTGCTGTGGGAGATGACAGGCAGACAGGCTTTTTGGAGCTAATCAACAGGTAGCTTAATGTCCTTCATTGGAAGAGCTGTTTAAGAAGAGCTCCATTAGTTAAGGGAAAGAAGCTATGTTTTCTTACTGGGTTGATAAACACTGAATTACAGGTAAGAAACATTCCCTGCTGGGCTGCTTAGGAGTGGGGGAAATAATCAGAGCATGCTGCTGGGACCTAGCCACATCCACCTTAGCTCAGCCCTGTGGAAGCAAAGGAAGGACTGCTCTAGCACCCCCCAGCTTCTAGCCTGAGCCACTGTCTGCATTTCTGGGATGTCTGTCCAGTTACAAAACTGATTTAGCCTAGCCAGGTTAGACTAACCTGCCAAAATTGAACCAATTCAGGCTCAGACTTTTTGAATGCCTGTCCTTAGCCTTAGAGCTAGATCTAGTGCTCCCAGCTAGTAAAGCAGCATCTTTCCATTGACTCCAGCAGGAGTTCTATTCAGTTGGTAATGCTTTTGTCAAAGTGTTGAATCTCTGACATTGGCTGTGTTACAAAAATGACTGGAGAAAGCCATCACAAGAGGTGCCATCATTACTAACAAGTTAGCAGACCACTGGATATTGGGCATGGAAAGTTCATATCAGGAACTGACCAGAGTCATTCACAGAATCAGCAGCAGAAACAAGAAGTAGCCATTAACAAGGGTTAGGCAGGGAATTAGTGTATGGGACTACATTACATAGACTGTCTGCTTTCTGTCAATAACAGCATGAGATAACAAGACAGTGAAATTGAGTTTCTTATAAAGAAAGAGGGTTGCATTGAATGGAAATGGAGCCAGAGACAATTTGGTAAGCTTTTCTTGGATTTCTAGCTGAATATTCTGAGTACGCTTCCTGGGCAAAGGGAAGTAAATCAGCTTTGCTGTTTAATGGTAGCAAGCTTTATGATCAAAAGGTAAAGAATCGATAGACTTCCTGCTCTTTAAATGATCTTGTTTTGAACATGGCAGAAGATTCTGTCAAACTGACTGATCAGCCTCAGAAGGGCTAAGGGCTGGGTTGTAAATCACCGTAACTAAAGGGCAAGGCATAATTGAGATTAGTTTCTGCATCCCTTCAGCTAAGTTTGCTTATCACAAGTACTTTTTGTGCCCCATCAAGTTGGCATCTGAGCACCTTGCAGTCTTTAGTGCATCAATCGTCACAGCAGTACTGTGAGGTAGGGCAGTCCACTAGCTGTGAGACAGGTAGGGATTGCAGGAGGAGGAGATTCCTAATGCTCTTTTCTCTCCCCTACAAAAGTGTCCCAGGAGTCACCATCTGCCTTTATCTGGCCATGTGCTAATAGATAAATAACAGAGCCAAATGATATAACAGCAGGAAATGAGTGGGTGAAAAATCCAATTAGTCACGCTTAAGGAAAGGAAGAAAGAAAAGGGAAGCTACCCCAGTGGAGGGCCTCCATTCCTTCTGGGTGTGTGCAGCAAGCCCGCACTAGAAAATCATAAGCTACTATTCTGGGAAACCTCACATCATGCAGACTGATGCTTTTTACTGTTTTCAGCCTTTGAAATTGCCTTAAAGGAAACCTCTAAGTTCTTTAAAAGGCTCTAAGAAAGTTGCTAATCCACTGTCCTTATTTCACCATAACTTTGCCAGTAACTGTGGGCTAATAGATGCGTTCTACTGTATGTTCCCTTTGATGTATTTATTCACAGCCATGGATAGGAAGTAGGTTTGGTCAGAACACTGCAGCTGCTCTCTGAATCCCAGCACCTATAGCAGGGAGTAGAAGCAGAACATAAAAAGCCCGCCTCAGGGCTTGGCAAGTGACAACACCAAATCCAAAGAATACGCAAGTGGTTGAAAGCCCACCTTTCTTCTGGACTGATTTCTGTGCTAACATCATGGAAGAGAGTCATCTTCTGTCTCTAAGCTGCGTCTTCAGGGAACCCTATAATTCTGTCTGCTCATGGGTGGTATCCAGATACTTGAATGAGCTATGTTAAAGTGATGTGCAAAGAGGGAGATCTGACTGACCCTTTTGATTACTATCTGCTCCTTCACAAAAGGAAATGGACAATGTAAGGATGCACTTTCTTCCTGGTGTCCTGGCTTCAAGTCACCTGCTTTCTGTTGAGATACTGCCTGGTTAGCTATTTCTTCTGAATCTTGAGCTTTTCCTTTAAGGGTTATTCAATGCATCCTAGGGTAAAATTACTTGTTACACTTTGACTGTACTAAGGGCACTTTAAAACTCAAACATTCTCATGTTAAAGCTCATTAGCTCATGCTAAGCACCCTCTGAGTCTCTCAGAGTTATGCACTTTGGGCAAAAGTTAACTCTGGGCCATGCTACCTAGCTTGTGTTAGGGTAACATCAGTATGCTCCATGGGGATAATACAAGCAATCTGCAATTCTCCAGAGTCCCAGGATGCATTGCTCCTGGCCTCTCCTACTCAGAGTAGGGATAGAGCCCAAGTGTCCTGTTTGTAACCACACTTGCTCGCCAGTCCTCTAGTGGCAAGTAAAAGCTGCGCAGGCAAGAAATGGTATTAACCCTCAACATGCAACTGCTTGCAGCACATCCTAATTTTAACACCACTTAACATTTCACAGATTTAATGTGGTCTAAATATAAACTGTAACTTCACCCCTAGACTTGATAGCATAAATCTGCTGAGGGATGCTGCTCCATGCATGCTTGGTAGAAAGCCTTTGACTGTTAATACTCACTGACATTGTAGCTTCAGATACTCTTCCCAATTGAACTAAGGGCCTCTTTGTGTTGTTCAGAGCGCTAGAAATAGTTTCTTCTGCAAAGATCTTACCAGCCAAATAACCAACACAAAGGAAAGGTTTGTAGATCTTTTAAAGGTGGGGAGATGAGGCTAGGACTGATACAGGAGTTGGCTCCCCAAAAGGGACTTAAGTGTTGCAATGCAGTGTCTTGCTGCTTCCTGGAATGAATGCCACACGGGGTAGACCCTAATGCTTCTGTACACTGCTTGGATTCACCTGAGCCAACCAGTAGGAAATGCTGAGAGCCAGGGTGTCTTAAATCCTGCCCCTCTTTGAAACAGAGGCAACTTCTGATGGGCTCCACTGAAGATTTCCCACCTAAAATACTGTCCCAGAATTAGGTCCCTATGCCTTTACTTTGAAAACATAACTAGAAGAGGGGCAGCTGGTGGTTCCCCCTTCATACCCAGTGACTTGGAGCACTCATCTGGGATGTGTGAGATCTGGATTCAAGGCCTGCTTCTGCCAGATGGGATTGGAACTCTCATCTTTCACCAGGGGCCCTTAATCACCAGGCTACAGGTTATTTTGGAGGTGAGTAGGTCTTCCAATTTTTGTTGAAGTTTTTTATGTTGAGCATTCATTGCAGCACAGACTGAAACCCTGTCCTCCCAGGTGAATGCCATAACCACTAAGCAAGAAAGACTTGCTCCCTTTTAAATTTTTTGAACCAGTGAATATTTTGGGGTGTTCAGATTCCATCAGGCAGCAAAAGGAACTGAACCCAGGTCCCCTACCTCCTTGGCGAGTGCTCTGTTCACTTAGCCTACAGGTGGGCATTACCTCTGGCCATGTTTTGAAAGAAAACACTTTGGTACTCTCCAGGAGAGGGCTCAGGACTATGAAATAATGAATGGTAGGAAGTGTGTCTCTGCAGTCCAAAGGAAAGGCACCCAGATGTTCTAGAGAGGGACAGGATATACAACACCCTGAGTGATTGGCTAAAAAGGGTCTCTGACTTCTTCAGCCAGTAGTGGCCTTTGAGGGGAGGGCAAATCAAGTGACTGCCTGGGGCCCTGCACTTTATAAAAAATAAAAATTAATTACACTGAATATTGTATTAAGATACTTTCATTGCAGTTTCGTGAATAGGGGAAAGTGAAATTGAAATGAGAACTGTCCACCTTGCTTATAGGTCATCAAAATTAAACCTCTAAGGAGCTCCAAATGATTCGCTTGCCCAGGGCCCCAACAACCCTATGGCTACCACTGCTCCAGCGATATGTGATACAGAACCCAACCCACTAGGCATGCTGTGAACAACAATTCTAGACTAGACAAATGGATGAGCAGCTAGAAGATGAGCCTTTATGGGACACAGATTAGGGAGAGGCACCAGATGCCTTGGCACTGTCAAGACAGAGACATGTCTGGGCAAGCCCCAGTGCAAACCTTTAGGGCACTCATATAAGTTAGATTTTTTTGCATGATCTGGCCCCTGAAAGCACTCTGTAGGCATGACGTAACACATGTTCATGGCTGCAGAGTTCTTTTAATATGGCTGATTGGGTAGAAAATTAACCCTCGATTAAATCAGCAATTAGCTGAAGGCGCTCTAGAGAGGAGTGCCTTAGGCAACTTCTTCATATTCCCTTGAGGGGTAATTTTTTGTATGCACCTTTGCAGGGCTGCTGGGGGGAGAGCGGGGGAGGCTGGAATAGACCCCCTTCACCTCATGCCCCCCCACCCCTAGCTACCCTGGCTGCAGTATTAAGGGAGAAGCAGGCAGGGCCTGTGAAGTGAATGGAGCTCTGTTGCACACTGCTTCCCCAAGCTCCAGTCATCGGAAAGCCCTGCTGGCACTCTGGGCCAGGGATGGGGGAAGGGAGCCCCTGCTCACCTCGTGCTCCTCCCAGTAACCCAGTTGGGGAAGCTTGAGGTAGGGGGAGAGGCTGAAAGGTAAGGGATGCTCCCTTCCCCGACTCCCCGCCTGAGCCTCTTGACAAGGGGCCACACACAGCTGTCAGCTCAGCTTTGCCACAGCCAGAGCTTGCAGGGGAAGCAGTGCCCCTGCCTGCTGGCCAGGGCCAGTGCAGATAGGCTCAAGCCCCCCTGACCCAACAGGCAAACATCAGTTGGGTTGGGAGGAGGAGGTGGGGGCTCTAACTCATGGCAATTTGTGTAAAGTGCCATGAGTTAGAGCACCTCCCCTAAACATCTGCTGGCACCCCTGGACCCCAAGGGATCTGAAACCAGAAACTTTAATATCTCTAATGTTAGGAAGTTCCTGAGCAAGGATTTTGAGACTCGCTATTTTAGATTCTTGCCCCTAAGGCTATCTGAGAGTTTATCCTCCGTGGTGAAAGAGAGATGCTATGGCATCCTTTGGGAAGTGGTTGCAGATCTTTTGAATCCTAGTCTACTGCCTTTCACACTGGACCCACCATCCACTAAGTCTAAGCTAATCTCTGAATTTTACATTTTGTTCTCGCCTGTGCTGTTTCACATGGTGCCTCCATTTGTCTGGTTTGTGATGCAGACTCTTAATGTGGTGGTCTCCCCAGCAATGCAAGCACGTGGTTCTGTGAGAGAGCAAACTGAGGGAAGAGAAAGGAAACCTTTCCTTCAGGGAATGGCTGGAAAAAGGAGTGTGAAGATAGTGCCAAATAACTGCTGCTCTCTGCATGTTCTTTCTGAGTCATTGCTCTGTGCTTTAATGTCAAACAAGTTACTGGTTGTCACTCCTCCCAGGGAGAGCAATCTGGGTGCTACTGTGCCTTATAAGTGAGTATAATTGCCAACCAAGCGTGTCTCAAGTACTTTTTTGTGCTGATGCAAAAGGGATTGGGAAAGTGCACAAGCATCAATGCTGCATTTTTCCTTCACTGGGGGATATGGCACTGTCAGCAGAGAGGCTGTTCTCTAGTTAGGACATTACCTTTGGACTGGAAAAGTCCACAGATTTCCCATGTGACCTTGGTCAGGTCATTTTGCCTCAATTCCACAATTGAACAAATGAGGCTAGTATCACTTCCCCACTTCACAAGGACGTTACAAGCATAATCAGGTTAAAGGTCATGAAGAGGTTAGGACTGCACGAGGTAGATGTCTTGCTATCAAGTGTATGATGTGAATCCATCCCTTATCCTGCCATCTGTTACTAGAAAGTCTTTATACTATGCCAAATAAAAAGGTTGTCACTCCTGACTGAGTTCCTTTAGTTCCTGGAGAGAAATTGATTCCTTTCTAAGCAGAATGCTTCTAGCTATAGCTGTTGTGCTGATTTATCTACATTAGCAATCTCTGGGTAAAGTGATTTGATGGGAGCTTGATTCTGTTAGAGGTCCCATTACCTTGCTCTTGTTTGTAAATAGTTATAGTAGAAGGTTACTCATATTGAGACCTGTTTTAAACAATTGTCAGTTCAGCTACTAGGGTCTTTGAGGTCTTAAAATATAAGATTCCTGTGGGTCTGTAGTCCTTGAGTTACCCCCCTGCTTCCCCTCCCCCCCCCCCGCCCTGATCCTTTGTGATTTTACAAATTTGTATTGGAGCCTTGTGTAAGATTCAGGAAGGGTATTGTTTGTAATAAAATCAAAACCAGTGCCTTTCCCTAACTCATGACATCCTCTGGTACCTCCTGGGACAGAGAGAAAGGTAGAGATGGGATTGGAGTATTGGCCTGTAAATACCAAACACTGAGGGCCACATTCTTGTTCTGGCTGAACTGTGATGCGTATTGAATGCAAGGAGGGCACATAAATCTGTGTGGTGACGCTTTTCACGTTCCCCCTCCTTCCATTTTATTCTAGAAGCAGCCAGCATCTTGGGGTTCCTCTAAGTTACATCAGCTGGATTGACAGTGTGTAAGCTGTGTTTCCTTTGCAACAGACAGGCATGAACTGCAGCCTGGAGCAGTACCCAGGGAGTAGATCATAACTGAGCTTATCTGGTTACTGAAATGAAGCCTTCTTTGATAGAGACTTTTATTTTAAAACCATTTATCTGTATTACAGTAATCTGTGGAAGTGGCAATCGTGTATCAAAACCCCATTATGTGAGGCTCTGGAGATGCATGACTAAAGAAAGCCCCTGCTCCAAGGAGCTTATAACCTAGTCATGACACAAAGGACAACAGGTGCACACACAAACCAGATGGTGGGGAGCAGTAGAAATGAAAACCAGACTGGACCCAGTATAAGGGATGTACTTTAAGGCAGAGGTATCAAGTGTGGCCCATGGGGAAGCTTCTGCCACAGCTTTATTGGGGCTGCCAGCATGATAGCTGGGGTGTGGCCTGCAGGCACCTGAAAAGCAGGGCATGTGTCCATCCAGCCAATTTGATTCCCTGCTTTAAGGAATATGCTTGTACTGGCATATGAATAGACTAGTGGTTCATTTTTCCTGCAATCATTTTATGTACAGCTTCTATGGAAGCTAACAATAAAGGAGGATATCTTAATGATGACATCATCCCTTAATGTCACTTTTATACTAAGGTTTACAGCTAAGTCTTGTGAAAAGAGACCACAGTTAGGTTAGTATGCTATGCCATGGAACTCTAGAATCATATTTTTGAGGGTTTTCTTCAAGTTGCATGTCCTGAATTATGCCCCCAAGCATTTGTAACTCTATTTGTATGACTGTTTGTAACAACTAATGGGTGTGTGAACATGCTGCCATGGTGGTGTTTTTTAATTTGCTAAGCATTTAGCAAATGACTCTCAGCTTTAAGGAAATTCTAGCATGTGTGAAAGTTCAGGTAACAAGAGCTGCAGGGCTGAACCTGCAATGTGAAAAGCAAGGTGTGTTCTTTCTCAGTTGAAGGAAACACTAATGATGACAACTTCTTGGTGCTCTTTGGGAGATGTGCAGGGCAGCATTTGTCTCTCTCAGTTCCTGTGGCTGCTGCATCAAAGCAGTGACTGTATGAGAGCTCCAGGGTGTGCATGTGGTATAAATCAGAGGATGAAGTGCAGATGTAATTGGATGGCTGAAGTTCCTATAGGAATGCATTTTCTCCCCACCTCAGTCAGAAATCTCCTTGACATGTCTTCCCCCCACCTCTCCCTCCCCAATAGCTTTCTCTGAACCATTACAAAGGAAACCCCCTTATTAATGGAGGACAGCTGCAGGAAATGGGTATTTCCTTTACAAGTCCAACAGAGCAGCATCTAATGTCCATTTAATTCTGGGTTTTTATCAGAATGATGCTGGTTAATCAGAAAACAAAGCTAACCCAATGGGGGGAGGGGAGAGCATGTCTCATTTTGAACCTGGTGTGTACAGCTGGAGAAAAGGATCCAGAGTTAAATGCACATTTTACAGATCTACTAATTGTGTCATTAACCCTGTTTGAAGCAAAAGGATGTACAAATGTCTTTCTTTTGTGGAGAGGGCAGAAATAATCACATAAAATATTCGGGGCTGAGCTTGAGACAAAAAGAACACACACACTCCTTCAAGGGGATGCCCATTCTAAATATTAGCACCTTTGTCTCACATGGCCCTTGTTTCATCCTGAAGAGCTATTTGTAATGTGGCACACAAGGGGTGGCCTTCACTCTCAGCTAAGCCAGCATGATGCCTGAATTAGCAGCCTCTCTGAGAAAGCAGACCTTCCCAGGGCAGAGATGAGAGTAGAGAAAATTATACTTCTAGCATGCTGGAAAACTGAGGAGTAAATCTCTGTCATGTTCTATCACATTACTGCAAAGTGATAGTATGACTCAGAGGGCCAAAAGCTTCAAACAGCAGCTCAGATATAACGGGGAAAGATCAAGCAGTATTGGTTCTAAGTGGAGGCATGCATTTGTTTCTTTTTTGTTACAAAACTTCTAAAGATGCTTTTTCGTCCTTGTGGGAGCAATCACACTTCTGAGATTTTCATCAGTGTCTCTTCCTTCCAGGGATATTTAAAAATTTTTTGTCTCCTTACCTTGCTTGCAACTTCCTCTTCCAATTCTCTGTTTACCAGCAGAAAAAATATTTTTTTTTGTGATTTTTTTTTTTTTTTTTTTTTTAGTTGGCCTAATAAAAGGTATCATCTCTGAACCATGAGTTCTAGAGTTTTGCATTTTTGTTTTTGTCTCAGACAGACACGGCTAGCAAACACATCCTTGTTTTCTCACCATTCATGAAAAATGGAATTTCTGCTGTTGTGCCCCCTAAATGGCTTCCTCTGCTTTGTTCTTCATAAGCTTAGTTGGTCAAACCACATCCTACCACACACTACAAATTATTGAGTGGCAACCAATTCTGTTTGCTCTAGTAGCTATTTGCATAGGTACAAGCAGGGATCACTCCTGTAACTGTTTGATGTTTGAGATTTAATGAGTTCCCAAAATAAACCAGGCTCAAACCTGGGAGTGACTTATGATTTTTAGGTGACCATAACATTAACATGAAAAGGTATGGTTTACAGAAAATGCTCAGCATTTGGTTGCCTGGAAATCAGGCCCTCCAGGTGTTACAGTTTATCCAAGACAATGAATACTCAAAATTGCTAGTATTTGTGTTTGAAGGGGGAAAAGCTGGTCTATGGCTTAATTTCATGTCCAGACATGCATCATAAATCAGGATAACAAAGATTAGTACCCTTAAGTGATAGGGCCCTTCTTCACCTATTGCACTGGTTAGAGTTACATATGACTTTTTTTTTTTTTTTTAACTTCAGTGTTCACCTTCAAATTGGAGACATTAGTGCAGGAACAGGGTGTGCATATACCCTGGATAGACTGGAACTTGTCACCCCTTGCTCTTCAGAGTTGATGAAACACAAGAATGTCAATGGGCAGCATAGAGGTTAGAAAGGGTAATAATAATAACCCCGTTTCCTGTCACTAGAGAAAAGTAAATGCACCTAAAGTTGTATCCCATTGTTTCTGCCCTTTTCCTTCCTCCAAATATTGAGATGAGGAGTAGGCTATCTTGGGAAGAAGACTAGAGGTGTTTTGTTTCCTAGGGATAGAGCACTGGAATGGGACTCAGGGGAGCTGAATTCACTTCCTGGGTTTGTTCTTGGTCTCTTGAGTAGCCTCTGTGAAGTCACATCAGTGTTTTTTGCCTCATTTTCCTAACTTTTAAGTGATACTAATCTTCTAAGGCACTTCAGGTTCTATGGCTAAAAAGAGCTATATGAACATGTATTGTTAATTAATGCTGAAGGAGGAAAGATGCTTCTGTCTATATAAAGGCCTCTGATTTAGGACCCCAGGGGGAAAATTATCTCTTCCAAACCAGACAGACATCTTTGGCTGAACTCATTCTTCCACCTTCTGTCCATGTTTAATTTAACAGAAGACCTCCCCTACCTCCTTCAAGAGCAGATTCAGATACCAAAGAAAGGTGTTGCAGAAATAAATATTTACTAAAGAATTGACAGCACTTTCACTTTATAATATAAGTTGTTTTTAATGACACATGCCATTTAATTTTCAATTATGTGAAAGAAAGGGAAACAACGTTAAAAGGTAAAGTCAATAAAGAATGATATTTACAATGCAACAAAAGAGGTGACTCGCTAATTGAAGCCCCAGGGTTCATTCTGTAGTTGTTGCATGTTGATTGGTTCACACTAAAAGAATCTGTTCTTGTTATATGCCTGACCCTACTCATTCCTGTATCCCTTACGCCAGGGCTAGGCAATGTTTTTTGGCCGGAGTGCCTAAAAACACCACAATGCCTACCTTGGAAGGTGCCGGAGTGCCAGCATGACAGAAAAAAAAAATGAGGCCAGGGGGTACATGGCAGGATGCCCTGCTTGTGCCCCTTGCCCCCCAGCCCTGCTGCCCCTATGTGCAGTCACCACCAGCATGGAGCTGATGCCAGGGCTGTGGAGCCTGGTCCAGCTGTTTGCAGCTTGCCAGCTGCGGCTGCCCAGAGCTCAGGCTGGCTACAAACAGCTGCGCTGGGCTCCGGAGCCCGGTCGCCAGCTCTGTGCCAGGAGTGGGGGAGAGACTGGGGTTGCGCTGCCTCAGGTCCCCCCACACTGCCCATTCCAAGGCACATGTTCACACACCAGTACAGAGCTGATGCCTGGGCTCCGGAGCCCGGCACAGCTCTTTGCAGCCTCCTGGCTGCAGCTGGCCCCAGCTCTGGGTAGCTGCTGCCGGCGATGGAGCCTGGGCTGCTATGAGCAGGGCTTGCAGCATCCCAGCTGCCTGCTGGGAGCAACCCGGGTTCCTGGCTGGCAGCAGCTACCCAGAGCCGAGGCTGGCCATGGCATGCCGAGCAAAATGGACTCATGCCAAGCTTGTCATGTGTGCCAGGGGTTGCCAACCCCTGCCTTACACAATGAATAGACATTTCTTTTGGAAATGCTTTCACAAATATAGATTTCCTTGTGGCCAAGTTGCACATAACGGTTGTTGCGTACATTAACCCTGATGCTGTCCAGGGCAAAGATTTGTACTTTCTCATTGTGGCAGGAGGAGTAGAATACTCCAGATTCTCTGCACATGGGCACAAGTGCTCAGCCCTTCCCCCCAATAATTTTTTTTTCTTCCTCTGCCTGTGGGCACAGGGCAACCTGGTCTGGCTCCAAAGCATGGAGAGTGAGGCCACACTAACCAGATGTGCCAGACAGAGAGGACGTAACAGAAGGATTCTTGGTGAACCTTTTGTGGCCCCACTTGGTTATGTTTGCCAGGCGTTTCAGGCTGGTGAAGAAACAGGAAGTACTGGCAATGGAAAAAGAAAGTGGGAGTGAAGAGGAACTCAAAATGGCTCACTGTGACGGTGCCATCTTCAGCTGCATTTATATACGTGTGTGTGTGTGCACACGCACGCCCGTCAAGTCTTGCTGAATTTTCTTTTTCTGGAGATCAGCTTTCCCCTCCTACCTCTCCCCACCCCTCGGCATTTTACTCATCTGCCACATCTTGATGTTACTTGGTCCTAAAAAGAAGAGAGGGAGGCTGACCCAAAGGTTCCCAGACAGGCTCCAGGCTTACCACCTGTAGGATAATGAGCTGTTGCCTTAAGGGTAAAATGCACGCTCCTACTTTCTCTTGATGTGCCCCATGCCTCACAGATGTTTTATAAATGTCTCTTTATGTTGGGGTCTCAGCCACTGTGGGCTTACCCTCTCCCTAGCTAGGCCCGTCAGTCAAAACCCACTAAGCAGGGCTTGACTCTAAGGCTTAAGCTCTCTAACTTGCTTGGGCTCAAGGTCCTCCATTCCATTCTTTCCATGGCACCAGGCATACCAGCCCTTCTACACTGCACCCCTGTAGCACCAGGCTGTTGGGGCCTCAGCCCCCTCTGGCTTTGCCCCTCTTTCTGAAGTTAGGGCCTTTCGCTTAAGTCACCTGCTAGGACCTGGCTTCAAGGCTCCTATCCCCCCCTTCAAGCAACTTGGGCTCATGGCTCTAGTGCTGCACCCCTAGTGCAGCAGGGCTTTTCTAGCCCTCTATCACAGCATCCCTTAGCACTAACGAGGCATCCTCCTCCCCTACAGCCTCAGCTACAAACTACTGGCATTTTGACATTAAACATAAACCATAGGTCTCTATGACCATATAATGAAAATTAAAAAAAAATGAGGGGCAAAGTGCCCGCTTACATGTGATTGTGCTTCTGTCTCACAGTATGGGGTATTCTCCTAAGGAAGCTGCTCCATAGTCATCAGGAATCTCCCTCTCTACTGCCTCCCTGGTCTTCTCTGCTTGAGGTTTATATGGTTCTGGCCTTCCCCTTCCTGTCACCTGACCAGCTGGCAGGGCTTGATCCTTAACTCCTGCTCAACTGGCTGGCTGCGCCCAGAAGGTTCTGGATTTAAAGGGGCCATCTTGTTTCTTGATAATAGGGCTAGGGTTCCCGGTTAAAAGGTTGCTCTGCTTCCTGGTAACAGGCATAGCGTTCCCTGTTACACTCAGCATGACTTGAAAAATTTCTGGAGTGAGGGGAACCACACTTAATGGGTTATTGTATCCAGATTGGCTGTGCTGGCCTGTTTGGCCTTTTCAATTTAGATCAAATGTAGCATTTTTGGCACCAAGGGGAGGGTGTTGGGGGCTGGTTCTGGCCTTCCTGGTGTTTTCCTGGTGTTGCAGTGCTTCCAGGCCCAGTGCCATGCCAGTTCCCTGTAGAAGCAACACCCACCTGTTTTTTTGTTAAGGGACAGAAAAAAAAACAACAACAACAACAAAAAACAAACTGTTCTCAGCAGCACTTCTTGGCACCTGGGGAAGGTTTTGGGGCTTGTTCTAGCCTCTCTGAGTGTTGGCCTGTCTGGTACTCATTCCCTCCTGGGGGAGCAACTGCCTGGGTTTTTTTAGTTTTTCTTAAGGGACCACACATGTTCCCATCAGCATGTTTGCCCAATATGGGCCATGTGTTTTATAGTTATGGTCAGTGTTGACTGCATTTCATCAACTTCATAGTTGGTTTCCATTGTTGAGCACATGCTGCTTTTGGCAGCAGTTTAACGACAGACGGTGTATTTCATAACATTTCCACATGCATTATTATAAGACAAGGGGCTTTTCCCCTTGCCAATTAGGGCAAGAAAAACTTTTGTCTTGCAGTTTAGTAAATAGGTAAATTACTTACCATTATGATAAATGAGGTCCTGTGAAAGAGCCTCTTTGTTAACTGGATCTTTCAGTATGCCTGTAATTATAAAAACATGGCAAGTGGGGCACAACAGTATTTGGATATTGAACAGGTACCCTGTGCTCTCATGCCCCCCCAGTAATGGTACCTACTTCAGAGGATGTATTGATAGAACTGCCGGTATCTTTTAGGTTGCATGCAGGCTAAAGGTTACATCTCACTGTTAAAATAACAGAAAGGTCATGAGTGGAAAAGTTGTCCATTTCTAACACCCAGAAAAAAATGTGTTTTCACTTATTAGACACATGATGTCTTATGTGTTAATCACATTTGTGACTCTTTCAATATTTAGGCAGAACTGAAATACTTAGATATGAGGATGCCCTGCCCTCTTCTTGAATCCAACTGCTGTTGGATTCAACTTCAGTGAAGCTGTGCTAACTTCTATCAGCTGGGATCTTGTTCATAGTTCACACTGTCTTAACATGTGTTCAGTAAATGACATAAAATATGTAACATGCATTTGGGAGAGAAAAAAAAAAAAGAAAGATTAGCAGCATTTGAGCAAACTAGAGAATGTAAAATTTCCCTTTAGTTATGTGTATTTGGAGCAATCCCTCCCCCACAAGCTCCCCAAATTCAATTAGTTATGACCACTGCTAGAGCGGGAGCATCATGTTCGTCTCAAACTGAAATCAATCAGAAACCGATGTTCTTAATATCTACATTAACTGACCCTGGGACTAGATGGCTCTGAGATTATTAATGGGATATTGAGCCTTTCAGATTTAGGTCACTGGTTCAAAACCACTACAGGATGCTAGCTATGATTTTCAATTACTAGCTACAAGCTTTTCAGTAATCTGTCTGAAATCAGTTGGCTGCCTTGGGTCCAAGGCCAACTTGGGCAAGCATTAATACCTTTCACCTCTTTGTCATGACTAGGTTTACTGACAGAAAGGAGTAACTGTATGCCAAAGACATGGATACAGAGCTAGAGCTGGAAAACAATGAAACTCATTGCTGAGACAGCAGAGGAGGTTCTTCACTATCTCAGCTACTTATGTTTCTCGGGTAAATACAGTAGTATAAGTAGTGGTGGGTGACTATGGCATGAGCCCTGAGCACTAAGTTAAATTGGGTATGGGTGAAAGAAGTTAGATTAGCACTTAAGGAAGGGAGGGGTGTGTGGACAGCTCATGGGTAGGTGCTACCCAATCTGGTGTTGCCAATGTTCAGTAGTGCTGGGATTCAACCAGGACTGGGCCACGGTGGGAGCTGTAGGGGGCTTTTGACTGCATGGCTGCTGGCAGTGTCATACCAGCATTTACTGCCAGGCATCAGGGGCATGTCATAAAGTGTAGCTGTGGTTTTTGCCCAGGGCATAAATCTCACCAGTTATGCCTTTGGGTAAATAGGTGTTTTTTGTCTCTTGTATCTTCAGATTAAGGGTACAGGATTTTCAAAAGCACCTAAAAGGTTTAGAACAGCAAGTCAGTGGTGGGGTGTGCCTAAAGCTTAGGGTGGGATTCTCAAAGGCACCCTTGTCTTGTTAATCACAGCTGAAGTGTCTGAAAGTGCATTTAAAAGGGAATAAATGTTTAATGGTTAATAAACTTGGTTTGCTTTCTATTCAGAAATGAATACTTCATGATTAGCTGTTATAGTCTGAGACTGCCAAGCTGAAGATTTTTCATCACTGAATTATCTAGCAATATACATACTTGAGGCCAAATCTTATTTTTATACATAACCTGGACTAATGCGGCAAGGGAAATAGAAAAGGTTTTGACCATAGTTTGTGACAGCAAAATCATTTAATGTCAGCCACACAAAGTATTTAGCAAGTGGTTTGAGGTAGCAAAATTGTTCCGGTTCCTTCCATTTAACTTCAGTAATGCTAAATCCCATGTGACTAAAGCCAAACCTTTATAGGATTTTTGCAGTCCTAAACTGTTACTTGGATGTGCACCAGGTGACTGAGATCTGGAAGGTTTAGAGGTTCAATTCTGATATGGTTGCTCCTGACATGTCTGGGAAAAGAGAGACAACAGGGCTTGTGAGATTGTTATCAGAGCTGTGGTCCTGGCAAGCAGTCAGGGAAGCTTCTTGACATGGGAGCCTCTCCCAGGAGATTCCCTAGAATGATGGTGTTCAAGCTTTTGGCCCTGTGGGCCAGGTAAATGGCACAGGGCCAGTCAGTGGATAGAACTCTTACTCCAAGTTCAGGACCCAGGCTGCTCCCATCCAGCCCCATGCACTTGGGTCAGGTCCTGGGGCTCAACACTGTCCCCACTCCACCCCACATACTGAGACTGGGCCCTGTGCTGCTCCATATCTGACACATGTGGCCCAGGGTTCTCTACAGGACCAGAAATTTGGCAGTAAGGATGTGCTACACTGCTTCTCTGTCACCAAACTTTTGGGTCCATTGGGAGCCCTGTGGGCTGGATGACATGGTACTAGGAGCCCAGATCTGAGCCACCCACCAAGAGGTGAGGACCTGCCCTAGAAGATGTAGTTGCTAGTGCAGGCTGCATGGTGGTGATGTTGAGCTGCCTTCAGAATCAAGATAATTCATCCCAACACCTGTTGGATGGAGTGAGACAAGACTGCCCGAATTAAGCAACAGTCTCTGGGGGCCAAATCCAGGCAAGATGCTCTTGTGACCTTAGCATGGAAAGCATGTGTATGAATGACAGGATTTGGTGGACAGGAGACTAATAAAATCTGTGTCATTGGAGAGAGGGCAAGAATCCGATGGGTTATGGCGATGGGGGAGAGGTGGTGCAAAGTTGGGACCAGCAGTTAGTGATACGGCTGTGCAAAACAGCACCATTTTGTTTTGACTTCCATTCCACCATTTTGAAAGGACAGTGTTTCATTTCATCATTTCATTTCATTTCAAAACACTGTTCTGTTTCATTTTGTCGAAACTGTTTCGCTGTTCCGACGCATTTCAACATTTTTGCCCATAGGCTATAATGGGGAATCATGAAAATGCCTATTCCTTTGTCATTTCTTGCCTGACTTAGATGAAAATTGCAGGGATGGTAGCCCCTTCTGAGGGCATGAAGCCTGCCAAGTTTCAAGGAGATAGTACAGCGGTTTTTGTGAAACTGCACCTCAAACTGCTGAAAGCAAAACTCATACCACTTGCTGGCAGTGACAGCCTGCTGTAATCCCATGCACAGATCTGAGGGCCTGTACACCCAGGAGGGCTGTTGGGCTGCGCTGGACTCCTTTTGGGGGTGTGGCCTCCTGGATCTGTGCATGGGATGACAGGAAGCTGCTGTTGCTGCTGCCTGGGTCTGGCACTGGGTGCAGCCCACAACCAGCACCGGAAAGACTGCTGCTGCCACTGGCTCAAGGCAGCATCAGCAACCTCCTGTCATCCTATGTGCATATCTGGGGGCCCTGGGAGGCCCACACTCAGTGGTAGTGATGGGAGGGCAGGTTGGGGGAACTACAGTGCAGCCCCCCTTCCATCATGGCAGGCAGCATCTGCTGCTCCTAGGGCTGCAGCAGAGGTGGCTCCAGGCTCTTCTGGGCACTCGGTAGCAGCACTAGGACGGCAGGCTGAGCTCTGTGAGGATGGCGGAGCCACTCAAAGGATAGCCCTGGCTCTCCCTGCCTCCTGCCACCGGGCTGTACTCCAAGCAGCTCCACCAGCCCCATGGAGCTGAGCCTGACAGCGGGAGGCAGGGGGTGGGGAGCCACAGGCCAGGGCTGCGCTCCAAGTGGCTCTGCCACTGGTTCTCTGCTGCCTCCCACTGCCAGGCTCAGCTCTGTGGGGCTGCGGAGTCTCCAGCCATTGGGCTGTACCGCCAGGGCTGTGTTCAGAGCTAGGGTTGTGCTCCAGGCGGCTCCACCAGTCCCATGGAGCTCAGCCCAGCAGCGGAGATCCAGTGACGGAGCTGCTTAGAGAGCAGCCCTGGTAAGCACAATCCAGCAGCAGGAGTGTCGCAGGGCACTTAAGCTCCCTGCGCCTAAAAGGGAAGCGACCCATGAGAGACCCCTAATGGTGAGAAGGGTGAGGCTCAGCTGCCAGTCACCAGGGCAGCACAGGTGTGGGTTGCCAAGACAACCAGTTTGGTCAGCTGGCTGGAAGGGGGCAGGGCCTGGCCTATATAAACAAGCCAGGCTGAGGCCAGAGGTCTGGTCCCCTCTGGTGGCTGAGGAAGAGGGTGCTCTGCTGGGAATAAGCAGAGCAGCCAAGCCTGATGGCCTGAGCAGTCTCTGCATGATGATACTGGGTGGAGGAGAACCCTAGTAGGGATATGAATGAAGGTTAGCCAGTTTAGCTTGGAATTTGTGTTGTGACACAGGAGTGTGAGTTTTTTGTTTTGTAGTTGTATAACACCGGAGGACTGGGTGAGACTGTAGGGGTTGGAGGAGGCCTCATAGGAGCTCCACAGTAGTGTGGGGGTTCCTGGTGCCGGAGAGGGCACTGTGTTTTGGGGTGTATCGACCCTAGCCCCAGTGTGGGCAGTATCGGGAAGGTAAAGCCCCAGTGTGGGTGCAGGTGAGATGCCCCAGTGGGGTGCAAGACCCAGAAAGGGGGTCTGGAGGCCAGGCATGGCTGCGGCCACCTGAGCCTCGATTGTGAGGAGCCCAGTGTGGGTGCAGGTGAGAAGCCCTGTGGGGCGCAAGACCCGGAAAGGGGGTCTGGAGGCTAGGCATGGCTACGGCCACCTGAGCCTTGATTGTGGGAAGCCCCAGTGGGGCGTAAGACCCGAGAAGGGGGTCTGGGGGCCAGGCATGGCTATGGCCACCTGAGCCCCAGGGAGGGCGCACAAGGAATAGGAGCCCCAGGGAGGGCGCACAAGGAATAGGAGCCCCAGGGAGGCTTAAGACCTGAGAAGGGGGTTTGAGGGGGCCAGGCACAGCTACGGCCACCTGAGCCTCGGTTGTGGGGATCATGAGGCTAGGCCCCAGTGCGGGGCGAGAGCACGGAAGACAGACCCCGGAGCGGGTAGTAGCCGCAGGAGAAGCCAGGGAGCACCTGAGAGGGCGTAGGCAGATAGGGAGGCGAGACGGAGAATGCCCGTGAGGGCACGAGTAACGGAGACAAGGCAGAGGGCCCGGGAGGGCAAGGGTGATTTGTAGGACCCACGCATGGCCCCTGAAGTTAGTTGCAGTGTTATCTAAGGCAGGGCACAGACTGGGACGTCGCAGAGCACCGTGCCAAAGAGGGTAAGAAGGCAGCCTCCCTTTAACAATATTTACCATCAAAGATGTGGTGGGTGAGATAAAGAGGGTGCATTTGGAACCAATTTGGCATGGTAGGAGAGGCACTAGGGGAGTTCACGGTACCCCTAGGTCCTGTTCTGCCACAGGGAGGCTCTCCAACCCCACAGAGCTGTACCTGGTGGCGGGAGGCAAAGGAGCCACTGGCCAGGGCTGCACTCAGAGCCATGGCTGTGCTTGGAGTGGCTCTGCCACTGGCTCTCCTGCCACCTCCCATCACTGAGCAGAGCTCCGTGAGGGTGGTGGAGCTGGTCAGAGCGCAGCCTTGGCTCACCCCCACCTCCTGCCACCAGGAACAGCTCCGCCAGTCCCACGGAGCTCAGCCTGATGACAGAAGGTGGCGGGAGGTGGGGGAGAGCCACTGGCCAGGGCTTGCACTCTGAGCAGCTCCACCACTGGCTCTCCTGCCACCGGGCTGAGCTCCATGGGGGAGACCCCGGCACAGCCCTCCCATTGTAGCTGGCACCAGTTGCCCCCTGGGAAGAACTGGGGGAAGGATTTGGAGAGCTGGGAAATCCAGCCAGATACTGGGGGAATGTTCAGGGACCTAAACAATGCCCCAGCTCCCAGTTCAATTCCCTTGGCTTTTCCTGTGGGGTGCAGGCCCCTGGATCTGTGCACTGGGTTTCACTGCAGTTTCAGCAGCAGCCTGCTGAAATGCCACGCACAGATGCAGGGGCCTGTGCCCCCCAGGAAGAGCTGGAGAAATGAAACTTAAAAATAAAATGAAGGCACTTGAAATATTTCAGAAGCTGTATCGAAGCCTTTTTGTCTTGATTTCACTGTTTTGAGCTCAAAACAGGTCGGAACTGCTTTGAAATTTCACACAGCCTGAGTTAGTGGTGACTGAGTGGGTTGGAGGGAGAATTGTTCTAAAGCTAAGGTCTCAGGGTTGGCTGATGAGGGAATATCAGGGCACTACAAAAAAGTCTTTTGGAGTAAGATTTCCCTCCAGGCATCTTTTTTTCTGTGCTGGCTGCTCTAGCTAGTGGAGATTTCTATTGTTTCATGCTGCATGCTCTTTTCTGATGGAGAGGGAAGGGAGCCTGGTGTTCCAGACAGTCCCTCTGGGGACTCAACCTTATGGCATGCTCTGCTTTAGTTGCTTTTTATCCTGAGAGCTTAGGGCTCCCACATAAAACCATCTAACTTGGCGGATCAATATTTTGGCGTTTTGTTTCTACAGGAGATGCAGCTTGGAAAATTCCATCCCAACAGGGGACTGACTTTGGGGTGTGGGGACGAGGTTAGCTATTTATACTGAAAACTGAGCTGCAGCCTTAATTACAGCATTTACTGCTCCAAAAATCTGAAGCTCCCAGCCTCTTTGCATTGTTCTGCTAAAATCTACTCCTTGTGCCAGCTCCCCTCTCCCTCTGCTGAAGTGAACTGACTGCACAGTAAATCTATTAAAATATTAATGCAGAAGACTGCAGCCCTCCACTAAAAAGCATGGCATAGGGAGAGGTCATTTGTCTTCAGATAGTTAAATCAATATGTTGCTGAATCACTCTGCAAATTGAATTGGCTGCTGTAGAGAGGAAGCCCAGTGCTGCATTTACTGCTGCTCTTTCTCAGGCTTCACTAATGGTTTCATGGAAGCAATGCCGGTCTACTACCTGGTGGTATTTCAGGGTAAGGGGAGTGACATGAAAAAGAGGGGCCACAGTGAGTTTGTGATGCAAGAAGGCTTCGGTGCCATAACCAGGCACTGACTGTCACTGTCCGCAGGCTCTTCTCCAGCAAGGAGAGGAAAGCTCACTCATGTACCCTTTGGTCTTAAATCGAACAGGCCCATTTTGATTATACTCTGTCCAGCCTTAATTTCAGTGTGCGTGGCATTCACATTTCCTTGGGAAACTTTTCTGCTGTTGTGTACATCTGGCTGGCATACAGATTATATTATCCCCTCAGTTTAAGCTTCCCTTTTTCATTTTCCTCCCTTTGTTCATTGCATCCTCCCAGCCATAGTAATTCTGCTCCATAGTTAGGTTTGTGTGTGAAATTCCTTGTTCTGTGAGTTGCTTGTGTCCTTCTCCCATACTCTTTCGTCAGGAGACATGGGCCCGTACAGATGCCATTGTCCAAGCTCAGTTCTTTAGCTCCGTCTGAGGCCAGGGTTTGTCTTGAGAACCCTGGTTCAATCCCTGGTCACAACCACTGTGGTGTTCATCATACTTGTGGTCTGCAAATATTTGTAGACTGTTATCATATCCTCCTTTAATCATAACTTGGCTGAGCTATTGAACTCTTCTTGAATCCTTCTGTATAAATCAATCCCTCTGGAACCCCCGATCATTGTTAATCAGCTATGAACTCCCTCTGTGCTTTGTCGTTCTTTCTGGAAATGAGCTGCTGCAAACTCAATGCGATCCAGATGCAGTTAAAGTAGTCTATAGAGGCAAAGGATTACCCTCTTAATTTACAGGCTGGTTCCTCTCTCTGCATAGCCCGAAACTATATTGGCCTTTGTTTTACTGCCATATTGTGTTGCAGTGCGATGGATGCCGGCTAATCTGCCAATGACTCATGCTTCTGATGAAATAGAAGTAATGTTGAAAGCACCGGTACTTGCCGCTTTGTGAAGTCAGGCACAAAGCAAGCAGCCAAGTGGATTCCAGTTAACATCTCGGGTCAGGAGAATTCCTGACAGTAAGATTTTGGCCAATTCACAGCAGACAGGTGAGTGACTGATGGGTGGCTGTACCTGAATTGATTGAACTAGAGTCGGCAGAAATTAAACAGTAGGTTGTTAGCACCAGGAATTGAAATAAGGACCTGTGGGTTAAGTGTGGGTCTATCTAAGCAAAAAGAGCCCAAATTACCATATTTATTCTATTCTGATCACCCCCAGCCCTTTATTTAAAAAAAAAAAAAAGGAAAAAAGCCCCTCAGCTTGGAACTGAGTACAAAGCAGTGTGGGGGCAGGGCAACTGTTGTGATTCCAGCTCCAGGCCTAACCCCAGGTCTGCTACCCCAGCCTTAACCCCAGAGCTATAGCTGCTGCCTAGACCTGACCTCAGGTCTGGGCCAGAGCTATAGCTGCTGCCTAGACCTGACCTTAGGTCTGGGCCAGAGCTACAGCTGCTGCCTGTGCCACTGGTATGGGGTTGGGCTGGGACCATGCTCTGTGTCCCAGACTGGAGTGAGGATGGAGCCTGCTGGTAACAAAGCAAGAGAAAGCAGTGAGGGGCAGGGGAGGGGAGGAGAGAAGCAGGTGGGAGCCTGAGGCTGTAAGGGAGCAGAAGCAGTGTGGGGAAGCAGGGGCAGGGGACCTGAGGCTGCAGGGAGGGCAAGCACAAGTGGGGGTTAGTGAGGGGAGATGTGGCAGGGGGTGAGCTCCCAGCCAACACTGCCTTCATACTCCTTGCTCTCCTATTGCCTGTCCTCTATCGCCTGCCCCTTTACTGCCTGACCTTTACCTCCAGCCCTCCCCCACCACCATCATCTTCCCCACTGCAGTGGTGGTGGGGATGAATGTAAGACAGTCCTCCAATAATTAGATTCTATGTGTGTGATTGACTTGGAAACCTGTATATATGAGCCAGCTGTGAGAGGGTGAACAGCACGCTCTTACCAACTATTACGTGTAAAAATGTGCAAAATAAGTTGTCGGGGTGTTTTTTGTTTTTTTTTGCATATCTCATCCTGGGATGCTGGGGGACTGTGATTTAACTTGAACCAGGAAGGGGTCTGGGACTAATTCAATCTCATAATTTTGGAACTGAATTAGTTAAGTCTGATACTACAGTCAACCAGGTTTATCTTAAACCAGTTTCAGCCACTTTGAAACTGGTTTATGTGCACTGAACTTCTGTTCTGTTACAGGTTTAAATTGGTTTCTGATCACTTAAACCAGTTTATGTGTAACTTCTGTTCTTAGCTTAAGTATATGCGGGTATGTAGACTAGGGTTGGCCATAGGAAGCACCCAGTCTTAGACACTTTTTGAAAACCCAATTGCTTCCCTGATATCCTTTACATCCAGGAAAACCTATTCCAACCACGGATTAAGGCAATCTTTCTTAACTTTCTCTATCTGCTCCCTAGCATGCTTACCAGAGAGTAGTGGTAGAGGCACCCCATCTAAAGGTATAAAGGGGCTCTTGCTGCTATGCACAAGCACATAGGGAGTCTCATTCCAGCCCATAAGTTAAGCAGCATTTGCTACTGGTAAAAAATAAAAGAATGGATGTCTTCAGGAGAGGAAAGGCCTTTTTAGCAATGAGATGGAGAAATGTGCTAGAGATTAGGGCTGTGCAAAGCTTCAGGTGGTGATTCGATTTGGAGGAGATTTGGCCCGATTCAGTGGCCAAATCTCTGAATCCGAATTGAATCAGGGGACCAACTAAACGGTCCAAATCAATTCAAAACTTCAGAAAAGATTCAGAGAGCTTTGATTCGGGCAGTGCCTGATGGCTGCAGCAGAGCGCTGCAGCTGAAATCTGAGCTAGCAAGTACTAGGGGACAATGGGGGAGACCCCTGCCATCCCCCGCCCATGGCTGCCCCACCTGCCTCAAAAGCCCCAGTGCTCACCGGATGCTGCTGGGTGAGGGGGCAATCCCTGATGCCCCCCCAATGCCCCACGCTGCATGGGGGACTCTGCCTTGAGCTCCCCTTCGCTCCCCCAGCCCCCCCATGGGTGCCCTGCCTGGGTCAGCTCTGGCCCTTTAAGAAAAAAAAAAAAAAAAAAAAGGAGAAAAGCCCTGGGACTCTCGGCTCCTGCAGTGGCCTTGGGGCTTCAGGGGCCACCAGCAGGAGCAGTGGTTTTCTGTTTTTTTTTCTTAAAGGGCTGGAGCTGGCCTGGGCAGGGCACCCATGGGGGGGCTGGGGGAGCAATGGGGGGATTGGGGGGGCTCCTGCAAAGCTCCCCATGCACTGAGGGGCAGTGGGGATCCCCCCCCCCCCCGGCAACACCTGCTGAGTCAGGCGTTGGGTTTTTTTTTTTTTAACAAGTGCCAGGAGCTGGGGCGGGCAGGGCAGCCATTGCTGGGCTGGGAGGGGTGGGTCTGGCTGAATCAATCAGATTTGGCAGAATCAATTCAGGATGGTGATTCAAATCACCATATCGAATCACTGTCCCCCGAATTGGCTGAATCCAAAGCAAATACTACCCACTTCGTACAGGCCTACTGGAGACATGCTGCTGGCAGAGATTTACTACACTGATTTGAATAAATTTTTTGTGAATAAATTTCTTAAAACTGTATTAAATGCTTTGTTAACACCCCAGTTGGTTGTAGGTCTAATCTTCTTATTGAAAGAGGCTCTCCATGTCTGGCAAGATTTAATCCTAATAAACTTCTCAGTGCCCATGACTTTTTGGTTCCATGTTCTGGCTGATTGCCTGATGTAGGCTGCAGGTGAAGGCTTAGCAGAAGGTGAGGGTGTACAGGATTGTGTTGAAGCAAGTTTCCCCTCTGCCAGTGTTTGGGAATTAAATGGGGTTTATTCTTCTGAGGCAAGGGACTCAGCTTTGAAAAACTTGGGAATCCTTCCCAAGATGTTGTGACCATTTGACTTGATAAATTACTTTAGAGATTTAAAAAATAAATAAATAATAATAAAAAAAAAATTAGACTTAGAAGTGGCACGATATCTCCACTTCAGGGGAAAAGTCATGTAATACATTTTTTGATGTCCAATTAATTTTTGTTGGTCTAAATTGTTTCAGTGGTGCAGTAAGTTGACTTATTCTCCAATTTAAAGACAGCAGGAGTCTTTCCAATTAGCTTAGTACGCCTTGGATCAGACCCTTAATCATTTTATTTAGACCACTAGATTTTTATGCTATAGTCATTTTTTCAAAAAATATCCCTGCTTTCTGGTTTAGTCGCATTTCATAGATTCATAGATGTTAGGGTTTGAAGGGACCTCAATAGATCATTGAGTCCGACCCCCTTCATAGGCAGGAAAGAGTGCTAGGTTCAGATGATCCCAGCCAGCTGCCAATCTAACCTCCTCTTGAAGACCCCTAGGGTAGGGGAGAGCACCACCTCCCTTGGGAGCCCATTCCGGATTTTGGCCACTCTAACTGTGAAGAAGTTCTTCCTAATGTCCAGTCTAAATCTGCTCTCTGCTAGCTTATGGCCCTTATTTCTTGTAACCTGCAGGGGCACCTTGGTGAGTAGAGCCTCACCAATTCTTCTGTCCCCCCATGATGAATTTATAGGCAGCCACAAGGTCGCCTCTCAACCTTCTCTTGCAGAGGCTGAAGAGGTCCAGGTGCCCTAGTCTCACCTCATAGGGCTTGGCCTACAAGCCCTTAACTGTACGAGTGGCCCTTCTCTGGACCCTCTCCAGGTTATCCACATCCCTCTTAAAGTGTGGTGCCCAAAACTGCATGCAATACTCCAACTGCGGTCTGACCAGTGCCCGATAGAGGGGAAGTATCACCTCCTTGGTTCTGTTCGTCATGCATCTGCTGATGCATGGTAAAGTGCAGTTAGCTTCATCACGCTGACGACTCGTGTTCATCTTGGAGTCCACTAGGACTGTGAGATCCCTTTCTGCTTCCATGCTGCTGAGCAGGTCATTTCCTAGGCAGTAGGTGTGCTGGACACTTTTCCTCCCTAGGTGCAGCACTTTGCATTTCTCCTTGTTAAATCGCATTCTGTTGTTTTCTGCCCATTTGAGTATCGGTCCAAGGACCGAGCCCTGCGGGACCCAACTGCCCACGCCCTTCCAGGCTGATACCAACCCATCCACCACCACTCTCTGGGTATGACCCTCTAGCCAATTTGCCATCCACCGGACTGTGTAATCATCCAAGTCACAGCCTCTTAATTTGTTCACCAGTATGGGGTGGGATACTGTACTGAAGGCCTTCCTAAAGTCTAAGTAAATGATGTCAACCCCTACTCCTGCGTCCAGGTGCTTTGTAACCTGGTCATAAAAAGAGACTAGATTAGTCGGGCATGATGTACCTGCTACGGTAGATTTGTTCCCAAGTATTTCAGTACTTCAGCCATTGTTCATTATGAGCTTCATTTCTGTCCTTGCTTTGTTAGTGAGTCTGTTTCCCAGGTACTATTCCTTCTCACCCAAGTACAGCTATAAAAGACCTTCTCCATTTCCCTGTCCTAAACCGTTCTGTACAGCAGACCTAAATGCATGCATCATTTGACACTTTCTTTCAGTCAAAGAACAAATGCCTCAGTTGTCTTTTTCAGAAACCTGAGCCGTTTCATTGTTGTGCTTTAAGTCCTGCCTGCTTAATGGATTTAGATATGCCAATAGTTTCATAGAAGTTAGGGGCTGGAAGGGACCTCAGAGGTCATTAGGTCCAGCCCCCTGCTCAAGGCAGGAAAGGCTGCTGAGGTCAAATGACCCCAGTGAGGTTGTCTTTTGAAAACTCCCAGCAGAGTAACTTTTTTGGGGTCTGTAATGTATGGGCAGGTACATGCTACACATCAGTGGTGAACTAAGTCTAGAAGGCATTCAGGCTTGAATCAAGATAAGGTGTGAGTGTTGATTCAGCTTGGATTATGAAGGCTCTCATGCTAACTCCCAAACAGTGTGAAGTTGACCACTGATATCAGTGGAGTCTGATTTTTCAATTAACGGGTCCATAAACCTTTGGCTGGACAACTCTGAGAAAAGGCTCACAGTCTGATTGGTGGTGTTTTGTATTGGGAGTACTGAGGACTGCCTTCTACAAAGTGTTTTGGTGCTGGTTGGAACCTAGATGCACACAACCATTTAAAATAATTAAGAAGCTGATTAGTTTTACCTACTTGAGTCTGAATTCATGGGTTGAGGAACTTTGCTTATTCATCACATCCCCTTTTCTCTATTCCTAACTCTGAAGAAAGTGGAGATGCATTGGTAAATCAAAGTCTACAATACTGACATGCATATATGTGAACACTTTGAGAGTATAAGCAGCTCTGTAGAAAATCTAGGTCAGTATGCATGTGTGTGTGTATATGTATAGGTATGTATGTATGTGTGTGTATATGTATAGGTATGTGTGTGTATATGTGTTCTCAAGTTTAAAATAAATTTCTCAGTGTCCATGTAGGTCTTAGAGGGAATCTAAACTTTTTCTTATGCTTTCAAATGAATCTGCGGTTTGATGTGATCCTGTCTTTATTGGGTAAGATGTGCACTCTAGAAAGAAGGGTTACAAAGACTGGGAGCCTGGAGGAAAGACTATAAGCAATGGGGAGGACTAGAGAGATTTAGACATAGAGCATTAGATTTTGAAGGCAATCATGAAGAGATGGGACTAACTGGGCCTAGGGGAGAGGGCTGTGAGCAAGGAGAGGTCTTTTATGGTGTTGAGCCTCAAGTATTGTAATTTAAGCACATGACTGAAGGCTGTGATGCACTGGGCCATTTGATATGACGTTTTTATTTAACTGTTTTAAGATGTGTTTAAAGGATGGACTCCATTTAATACTATAAACTTGTAAGGCTCAAATATAGGTACAAATTTCATTGACTCTTAAGAGGAAACCATGTCCCCTCCTGTGATGTAGCCTTCTCCAGCACTGCAGTACCTTTTTTAAGTAAGAGACCCAAGATGATTATGACTGTAGAATATAGGAAAATGAAAGAGCCAGCTGTTCTAGTAGGTTGCCCCACAGCATCCTCTTCCTCTCTCTGACTCCCAGGGGTTGTGATGTTGTATTTCAGAACTTTCTTGAGGTGAGGTTTGTTGGAATACTTTTAGTGAAAGCATAGCCACAGAAGCTATGGCTATGATTAGGATTGAAAGCTTTCATTCCAAATGAATTATACCTACTGTAACACTTGACTTCATAGTAGCAATAGCAAAGGCATTTCAGGTGACTGTGGGTTTGTCAAGGTCTATAATCATAAGAGGCAGTAAAGACAAACTACAGAGGAGGGAGATGGAAGAGGCAGCATGCGTCTGGTGGCGGTGGGAAAAAATGTTCAGGTGAAATAGGAAATGATCAGAATGAACCTGAAAGGTCTGCACTGAGACTGAACTGGATGGGAGTGGAACAGCTGTGATAGGCTGCTACCAGGCAAATTAGAGGCGCACAGTTTTCTTGAGAGCTGTGACAAAATATCTGGAGTTAATAAGAATCCCTGAGGATTTTTTTTTTTTAAATGAGCGCATTTGGGGTGTTAGGCCTCATTTACTAATGTGATACAAAGATATGAGAAACAGAGCATTCTCATCAGGAGGCAGTGGGAAGACAGCTCAATATCACTATATTTTTCCCTAGAAGAATGTTGGGTCCTGGGGTGAAAACATCTTGTGAGCAATAAAATCTATGGAAGCAACAAAGTCTAGTGGATGGGGTACGAAACTGAGCGTCAAAAGACCAGGATTCAGGCAGCACCTATACATGAGCAGGAAGGCTGCTCCACCATGGTGTAATTACAGCATATGAAAGCAGACTCCATTAACTGAGTCTGCTGGAGTGCAGTAATTGCCATGCCATGCCATCAAGTGCATCCGCATCCCTATGCTTAAGAATGGTGGTGGAGGCACTTTATCTAAAGCTCATTCAACAAGCTTTAGATAAAGCACCCCTGCTGCCATAAACTTTAGCACAGAGATGCTGATACATGAGACACTCCAGAAACTTTAATTAGAGTGCCTTTTGGAGCTGCTCTAATTAAAGCACCCCCTTTCCCCTCTCCTCTGCCACTCCCAGAGCATGTGTATAGATGCCCCTCAGCACTGCTGATGGCTTGCTGCAACCTATTTTAAATGTATGCCTTTGGTTCTCCTTTGACCTTCTGTCTTTTTAAATTAGATTATAAGTTTTTAGGGACAGGGATTCTCTTAACAGCATCTCTCATGTGGGGGTAGTGGGGAGGATGGGCCTCCATCTGTAGTCCCAGAATATCAGGAAGTACTAGAAAGGTGAAGTGCTTCTCACATTTTTTTTTTTTTTTTTTCCTCAGCATGACCCCACATATGGCCCCATTTCCACAGTACGGGCCCTCACTCCCAGTCCACAGGCCCCCATCCTTCCAGCCCTACCTACTGATGTTGTGACCCCCTTTGGGGTTGCAACC
Source organism: Crocodylus siamensis (assembly GCF_052110815.1). Taxonomy (NCBI): domain Eukaryota; kingdom Metazoa; phylum Chordata; order Crocodylia; family Crocodylidae; genus Crocodylus; species Crocodylus siamensis. The sequence goes on along the minus strand of NC_143398.1, from coordinate 177,266,618 downwards.
TACAGTTTGGGAACCAGTGGTTTAGGGGGTTGCTAGGTAAACACACTATAAAAGATAAACTCATGAGCATAATCTATGATGCATGCACCTCATTAAATTCCTATAGCATTAGGGGATAACTTTAAAAAAAATCAACTTACACTGTATGGAAAAATTGCAAGTTGTAATGAAAATGCAAGAACCTATCATTTTGGCTCAGTTCTGTAATGACTGTAGACAAACCAGGCCAAGATGAAATAAGAATGAGCTTAGATCTAAGGGATTTTAACAAAGCAATAAGAAGGGAACGTATCAGTTTCCTACAATAGAAAAATCACTAGTACGTTAGCCAGAGCTACAGTTTTCACTGACTTGGATGCTGATAGTGGATTCTGGCAAGTGCAGCTAGATGACGTAAGGTCTAAACATTGTATGTTCAATACACTATTCTGCTAGTAGGCCACCTTTTGATATCTGCTCAACGCCTGAAATGTATCACAGTGATACGACAGATATTTGGAGGTGCTGAATATTTATGTGGATCCTGTAACAGTGAGGAAAAATACCAGACAAGGCCATGATGAGAGAGTCTTGGACAGGTGTCATGAAAGGAATCCATGGTTCAAAATGGTTCTGCTGTATAAAATATTTGGGAAAATACTTAAGTTCTGAAATGTTATAAATTCAAAATTGCTTCAGTAACTGAAATGGCCATGCCAACCTGAAAGGTTGATTTGCAGTGAATAGCTGACTTTGAATAGTTTATTCTGCATGTGTCAACATCACCTGTTCCTTTTTGAGACAACTGTTGTGGGGAAAAGACTTGGATTTGTCTGGACGCCAAGAGGTGAAATGGCTTATTAATGCTTGCAAGCATTTTCCCCAGTGTTTAAATACTGTAATGTGATAAAACCCAGTTCCAGTTTCACTGAACTAAAAGCTATATTTTTTTTTCCTCTTGTTTTTTCTTCTAAAGCTCTGGAAAGGTTGGAACAATGTCTTTTAAAAAAAAAAAAAAGAAATGCTAACAATATGGTTTTCCTGTACCTATGATAAAAGAGTTGTTTAAACAAACCACATGCCTCTTAAAGCTATTATTAGAAAACCTTTGTAACAAGGATTTAGATATAGTTGTTCATGCTCCAGAAGCATCAATTCAAAGTAAGGCCAAGAAGCAAGTGAGCAGTTGCTGATTCCTTACCAGTTGATACAAGTTGAAAGACACATGGGTATGTTCAGAGGAAGCTAATGTTTAAGTGCATTTCATGATGTGCTATTTGCCATTATCAGACCAAAAATTAAAGGAATTTCAGGTAGTTACTCGGAATGATTATGCAGTTCTCCCAGTCTTAGGCTATTTTACAAAGGTGGAACAAACAAGAAATCTTAAATACCGGAGTATATCAAGGCTTATTGCTAATAAAAAATGGAAATAAGTCCCAAGTCCAATTCTGCATTTAGGTGGCCATTTTTGTGACTGACTGACTTCAGCTGCATACATGGCATTTAGGACTACTGACATGGATTTCAGATCCTCCTCTCCCAACTACTCATAATGCTCTGTAGCAATCCTATTCTTCCTGGAAAGACATGTAATACCGTGAATAGAAACCCAAAGTTAATTCAAAATGGGTTCAGACAGAGGCAGCTTGACCGATACCTCCTACTTCCCAGAAATACCCTAGCTACCTTGTTATAGGCTGGGCAGAGCCAACAGCACAATCCATTCTTTCTGTGAAGCTAGCCCAGCAGGCAACTTAGAGCCATGCAAAGCTTTGGTTGATAGTTAGTTAAAATTTCCTTGCTTCACGATGCAACAAACCTGCCTGTCACTGGACACTACAGTCTACTGTCGCGATGAACCTGGCAGAGCTGGGAAGCCAAGCTCGGGGTCGTGGTCACGGTGGATTGGCCGGGTGGTGGCTATTGGCGCGGACAGGTGGGATTAGCGGCTTTGGAGTCTGAGCAGTACCCAGGCGTATTGGTTTAACAAAGATGGTTTATTTTACTCACGCTTTGAAGCAGAGGCACACAGTTGCTTTCTTCGGTTACAGTAGTAACGCACAGACAACAAAGGGGGTCTGTTGGCCCACAAGGTTCAGTCCAAAGACCTAGTCCCAGGGCTGGTCAACAGCTCATTAATGGATGTGACATAAAACGAACTGTAACGCATAGGTAACGAGTCGTGTGACGCCAGTCCACAGCAATGGACAAATCGGGTGGTCGAATACGAAAAGCCGAGGTCGGTAGCCAGAAGATGAAGCAGCAAAGATGTCAGGTTAGAGGGTTGAGCCGGGTCGTAGTCGAAGAAGGAAGCCGAGGTTGATGGTCCGGAGCCGGGTTAAACAAAATCCAGAGGGTGATCCAAAATCGTAAGCCGTTAGTCTGTTCAAAGGTAAATCAGGAGCCAGATGAGCACAATCGAGACTGTGGTGTAGCAAGCGATACGAAGAGCAACTATCAACGAAGTTGAAGGAGGAGATCAATAGGCCCTGAAGCCTGACTCGGAGACGGTCCCTGCGGCAGCAGCCTCTGTCTCCAGTCCACGTGATCTCCCCCCCCACCCCGAGGGGAGGGTTCACAGAACTTTTATCTCAATTTAGCGGCCAATCGCAGTGCTCTCCACAGAGAAATTTCTAGTCTGATTACCTCATGTCAGGTTCTGACTGAGCATGCTCTCAGCTGACACAGTCTGAGCATGGGTCTGTGGGGAAAGTAGGTCAACAATGATTGACAGCTCCGCAGGTCACCCAGGGGGCAAGGACTGGGTGAGCCTTGGAAATTTCCACTCACAGCTTCAACCCGCGCATGTCAGCTTAACCTCTTCTGTGCTGGCAGCATATACTCAAAGTTTTTTTTCCATGACATATACCATGTCTTGGAATCTATAGCTGAAGGAATTTAGTGATAATGGACTGCCATTCTGTTTTAAATTTTGTACAAAGCAATGGGATTTTATTCATAAAAACATAGTCTATTGTTCTCACAACCAAAAGGAATGGTAGAGAGAACAGCTGAAACCATAGAAAGGGTTCTTAAAATCTAGACTTGGATAACAAAGATCCCTATCTTGGCTTATTGGTTTACAAGAACACTTACAGGAAGTAGAGGATTACCTGCATCAACTCCTCCTCAGATGTCTACAGACCAGATTTCTGACTTCATCACAAATGTTGCATTCTGAATTGATACAAGAAGACATACCAGCTAGCTGATTTCTGAGACAAGCTAACAAATATATCTATAACAAAGCTTCAAAGCTTTTAATGCTCCCTGGAAGATGGAGAAAACCAACTGTGTTGGTTAGAAAGGGGCATAGAAAATTGCCATGGTGACTAGCCTCTATGCTACTCAGAGAGCTTATGTTGTGCAGACTGAAGAAAGAAACTTTTGTAAAAGCGGTCTAAGGGCTTGTCTATACTGTCATGACATTACATCCCCCTGCGGCTTCACTGGTATATTTGCAAGTTTGGAGCTTCCTTACGGAGCAGGTGGATGGGGCACGCTTAGTAGCCTCATCCATCTGCTCAGGACATGTTGCCACTGTGCTATAGATCAGGGTAAGCAAAGTACAGCCCATAGGCTGGATCTGGCTCACCGGTTGATTGTATCCATGGGCGGACAGCTGCCAACTGATAGGATCCAGCCCACAGGCAGCTGGTGGCTTTGGCCACCATGTGGTGCCAGGTGGGTGGGTGGAACTGTTTCCATAATGCTGGGTGGGTGGGACTGCTCCTGCCCAGGACTGATGTGGCAATGTCAGCTGTGGACCCAGCCTGATGCTTTGATTTCCCACCTGGAACCTGCAGGGATTGTCCACAGCTAATTCCAGTGCCCGCCTGGGGCTGCTTCCACCAAACTGGGTGGGTGGTAGCATACATTGTGCATGGGGCCAGCAGGTTCTGTGTCAGGGGTGGGGGTTGGAGTGTGCTACAGCTCTGTGCAGGAGGGAGGAAGGAAGAGGGAGTGGTAGGCAGATGAAGGAGAGGGGAGGGGGAGATGTGGTCCTCAAGAGAGCACTAAAACTCATTAAGTGGCCCTATAGCCAAAAAACTTGCCCACCCCTTGTATAGATTCTAAAAACTATCATTGAGAAGAATGAAAAGGAAAAACACATTGAACCTATGGCAACATCCAAACTAGCAATGCAAGAAATATTAAAGCAGTGTACTGAACTTATTGAGTCTGCAGTTGCCAATTTAAACGCAAGAAAAACTGGATGCTGATAATTTTTGCAGCTTTTGATATTTCTGCTACCAGCACTAAAGACAAAATGTTTAACAAACCCAAAATAAAAACCTGCTAGATGTAGAGGCTGATTGTTTTAGATTCTTGAAGATTCAAATGAGAGTTGAGAGATGTAATGATGAGTTCTGGTTCCCTCTACAAAGTTGCCAGAATGTATGGTGAGGGATGGACGACAGGGGAAGATAAAGGACACATGCGCTAGGGAGCTATGTAGGTGAGTGGAAACAGGTAATAGACTGAGTAAATGGCTACCCAGGAGTGAATTTGACTGAACTTCACTAGACTGGGGATATGTGAGGGGTAAACGTGTGAAAATCACACCAGCAAATGACTCCTATGTTTGTTCATGGGATACCCTTACACTGGAGTGGAGTGATTTAGGCCAGTGTAAGGCTATGCCTGTGTGTCTTCTCCAGTTGACACGGGTGTAAAGGCAGTTAATCCTAGTTCAAATATGTGATAGTTCAATGTTTAATAAAGTGCCCAAAGAAGGATTTTCTTTTTCATGCACCCTGAGGTAAAAAAGCATAGTGTAGCTGCTTTCTTAAATGAAAGCTTTCAGTTTTCTCCTCCTGTTCAGTTATGTCACATAACAAAGGAAGCCATACTTTGAAGACAAAAGGTAATGAAACCTAATGTTTCTGAAACAAAGCAAGGTGTCCCAAATTATAAGTAACTTTAAGTTTTTAAGATCTTCTGGTTGAATTGGGGGTAAGCTTCCAGAAGCTCAGTCTCATCTAAAATGCATATTTGACCCTCATTATTGGAGTATCTGAGCACTAGGGCTCTGCAAAATGGTACCATTCCATTTTGCCTTCAGTTTTGAAGGTTTGACGGAACAGCGTTTCATTTTGAATTCCATTTCAAGTCAAAACAGCTGTTCTGTTTCATTCTGTTGAAACAGAAAGGCTGTTCTGACATTTTGCTAGGGGTGGGAAGTCAGCCCAGCTATGCTTACTTCCCACCCTCAGTGCTAGATGATGCTGTGGCAGGAGGCAGCCCAGTGGTGCTGCTTTCCCATTCCCCATGCTAGATTGTGCTGGGGGTGGTGAGGCAGCCCAGCTGAGCTGCTTTCCCATCCCTGCCACTAGATCATGCAGGGGATGGGAGGTTGCCCAGCTGGACTGCTTTCCCCATCCCCTAGCCCAGCTGGGCTGCTATCCCATCCTCTGTACTAGATCATGCCAGGGGCAGGAGGCAGCCCAGCTTGGAGGGGGAGGGGTCCTGCCAGGGAACGGGGATGGGAAAGCAGTCCAGCTAGGCTGCCTCCTGCTCCTGCCGCAATCTAGTGTAGGGGATGGGGAGTTAGCCCAGCTGGACTGACTTCCCATCCCCAGTCTATGGTCAAAACATTTTTACTAGCCTCATTTTGTTTTGAGGCTATTTTGATGGCCTTTGTTTCATTCCGATTTTGCTGTTTCAACCTTGAAATTGGTTGAAACAGTATTGAAACAAAATGGCTAGGAAAATTTCACACAGCCCTACTGAGCATCTCAGAACTATGGGATCCATGAGAGTTGGGTTCCTCGATATATTTGAGGCCTATGTGAATTGCTCACAGTCCCACAGTCTTCTAGCTGCTTATTTCTTATTCACTTGGAACATGATTAGTTTTCTATATTTCCCTGTTGAATACATAAAACAAATAATACCCTACACCAAAGTCTTGTGGCTACACTGTTCAGTGAATAGTCACATTAGGGGCTATAACCCTACACACCCTACAAACATTAGGGGCTGCACTCAAACTTATGTTACTTAAACCCTGACCCAACAGATGTTCACCTATTGGTTCAGTAGGGATCAAGCCTATTGGCCAGCAGCCAGTGGTGCTCCAGCAGCCTTGCAGGAGGCTGCTGAACTGCCCCTCTCTACAACCCCAGCCCCCCAGCTGTGGGGCTGTCAGTAGGGAAGGGAGGGACAGCAGTAGCACCCAGATGCCAGCTGTTTTGCCCAGCTGGTGGGGGGAGCAAGGTGGAACAGAGTCCCCTCACCTCTCAGTCTCTGCCTGGTTCTCCCCAGTACCCTAGGCAGAGTAGCTATGGGAGGCCATTATGCTCCCACACTTCCCCTCACCCCCGGTCCAGCTCAGGATGGGCAAAATAGCTGGCTACTGGCTGCTGCTCCCTCCCCTCCCTCCCCTACTGAAAGCTTCAGCCCAGCCTCACCCCGATGCAAAAAATTAACCCTCAAGAGAACACAAGTTCCTTAAGGTGCTTTGCTTTAAAGTGCCTTAATCTAGTAGCTGATTTGATGAGGGTTAATTTTTTTGTGTGATCTGCCATTTTAAAAGTGCTTTGCAGCTGTGCACGTTTGTTACATCATAGTTGTAGAGAGATTTCAGCGGCCTGATCGTGGGGAAAAATGTCACTTTATGTAAGCACTGATCCTGATCTTGTTGGCTTTAGTAGAAACTATTCAAGGGTTTTGTTTTTGGCATCGGGGGAATGGGTTGTGTGCCCGTTTGTGTAACTCTGCTTTTCCAGGCACTTCTAACCTCTGCATTCTGAAACATAATAAAAAGCCTTGGCTGGTGTTCCTTACTGCAAGACTGCAGTACTTTGTTGACTATCACATGTGCAGCTTTCATGGCCAGATGTGATATGTTAAATCATTTTTCCCTACAAAGCAAATGTACTGTGCAGGAAGCCTTCCAGCCACTGGCTGTTAGAAGCCACCACAAAGTATTTCATTATGGCTGGGCTTTCTTCTGCTTTTTAATCATTGAGTTAATGTTGGCATTTCTGGTAGAGATCTGATGATCATTTAGGGGTTAGGAAGACAGCTTGGACCTCACTACAGAAGCTAGAAGCCTGTTCTTTGTTGACTTCTATTGTGATTTGTGAACAGAAGAAGCTTTCCCACAGGTTGCCATTTGTCAGATTTAGGTTTGACAGAGGTGCCATTTATTGATCCTGTTTACTGCTAGAAACAGAGAATTTGTCAAGGCTATGTCTTAAGTCAGACTGCCAAGGTTTATGCATTTAGAGTTAAATTCCCTGAGAGGGTCAAGCCAGTGTAACATCAGACTCAGAACACTTCCTTCCGTTAAGACTTAAATCTCAATGTTGGTGGTTTTAAGCTGGCGGGTTTCTTTTTTTTTTTACAAGCTCCTTTACATTGACTAAGACACAAGGCACAAGTATGACAATTGGAAAACTTCTAATTTTTAAACAGTGGCTGTGACTGTACTCATGGATCTGGATGTTTCAAATCTCTCTATTTTTTTTACCCCTCATCAAAAAATATTTACAGCTTCTGACTGGTCAGGATGTAAGAACAGCCATGCTGCATCAGACCAAGGCTAGGGACAAACATTTAAAAAGCCTGAGCCTGAATTGATTCAACCTTTGCAGGTTAGTTTAACCTGGCTAGGCTGAACCAGTTGGAAACTGGACAGACATTCTCTCTGGACTGAGGAAATTCAGGTACATGCCTGCAGTGGTTCAAGCTAGAAGCCGGGGTGCACTAAAGCAGCCTTCCCTTCCCTTGCACAGCATTGAGCTGAGTGGGGCATGGCCAGGCCCCGGCAGGACTTTTTCATTAGGTAGGTCTGCCTGCATGGTCCCAGGCTTTTCCCTGCTGGCTGCTCAAGGTGGGGGAAAGTTGGCATCCCCCAGACCCTTGCTAGAACTCTGAAGCCAGGGGGAGGGGAGGTGCAGTTCATACATCTGACGATAGGGAGCTTTTCAACCTCCCTCTCTGCTTGGCAGTTTGCTGCAGACAGTCTGACAAGTGAGCAAGGTAGCCCTTGGACGGACACACACACACACACACACGCGTGCGCGCGCCTAGGGTCTGTGGAGCTGGGGTTCATGCTGTGGGAGATGGGAGGGAGGGGAGGGATTTCTTGCTTGAGCAGCGAGCGGGGTAGGGCAGGGGTAAGCCAGCAGACCTTGCTGTGTCACTAGTCTCTGCTGGAGCCTTATACACCAGTACCTAGCATACCACATGCTGGCTATGGTCCATGCTATGGGAGAGGGGAGGAAGTGATCCCTGCTTAAGCAGCAGGTGGCGAGAGGGGAGGGCAGGTGGACAGACCCTGTTGTGTCTGCAAGTCTGTGCTGGAGGAGCTCTGCCCAGGGAGTAGAGGGGAGGGACCATCCTTGCTGTGAAGCAGAGAGCCCCATCCAGCCCAGAGAGTATGTCGGGATGGTGGGGGTGTCTGATTGATTCTAAACCAGCAAAGGGTCTGGGGCAGACATTGCAAAAACTGGTTTGACCCATATCAGGTAAGTCTGATACTACATTCAGCCAGGTTTAGCTCAAACCAGTCTCAGCCATTTTCAAACTGGTTTATGTGCACAGAACATCTGTTCTGTTACAGGTTTAAACCAGTTTCTGCTCACTTAAACCGGTTTATGTGTAATGTCTGTCCCTAGCTCAAAGGTCCGTTTAGTCCAGTAGAGGGCAACCTTTTTGGCAGCCATGTCGCATACCAGGCATATCCTCCCCAGGTGTCACTCCAATCCTTTCTCTTACCTGATCTGCTGCTTAGCTTTCAGCTTCATGCTCTGTCTGTTACTATGTTACCTCTCCCCTTCCCAGACTGCTGTGAGCCACACACAGCGGCTTGCCTCTCCCACTTGTGGTGCCTGTGCAGCAGGTTGGTCACCTTTTATGTAGCCTAATACCTTCCTCTTGACACTGGCAAGTAGAAGATGCCTTAGAGAAGGGGTATTATAAATAAGATTTGTCAAGTGATCCATTCCCTGTCATCAGGAGTCATAGGGTTAGATTATCCTGAGTGGGGCTATTGTGTTTAATAGCCCCTGGTTGAACCTATCATTTATAAATTTGTCTAATTCCTCTTTGAACTTTGTTATATTTTTGGCCTTCAAGTCTGGTGGCAATATGTTTTACTAGTTAGTCATGTGTCATGTAAAAATGTACTTTCTTCTGTTTGTTTTTAAACTTCATATCTGTTAACTTCATTGGGTGGCCCAGTCTTGTATTAGGGAACAATAGTTTCTTATTCTCTGTTTCTCACTGTGTGATTTTATGGACTTGTGCCATATTCCCATATTCTTGGTCGTCTCTCCTTGAAGCTGAAGAGTCCTAGTCTTTTAGCATCTTCTTCTTGTATGGAAGTTGCTCCAGACATCTTTGCCCTTCTCTGTACCTTTTGAGTGCACTATGGGTTTATATGACAGCATAATGATATTTTGTTTTGTTTTCAGTTCTCTTCCTAATTATTCTCTTTTTTTTTTTTTTTTTTGTGCACACTTTGCTTTGTTTTCTTGCTGCTACATGTTCGGCTGACTTCCACCCCTCCCTCCCTTTTTGAGCATTATCTACAGCGATGCCAAGATCTCTTTCCTGAGTGAGAACAACCAACTCAGAGCCTACCTTCATATACAAATAGTCACTTTTATTTTTGTGCGCGTGCACTAATTTCCATTAATTAATATTCAGTTTCATCTGCCATTTTCTTGCCCACTCACTTGTTTTGTGAGCTCTTTCTGTAAACCTTAACCAGATGATCAGATCACTGGGTTTGATTATCCAGAAAAAATTTCGTATCCCCTGTAAACTTTATCACCTTCCTGTTGACTCCTTTTTTCTCTTATGAATAAGTTGAATAGTACAGGTCCCAACATAGATGCTTAGAGAACTCTACTGTTTACTTCCCCCAGTGTAAATTTAGAATAAGAAGCCATTAAATGCAATATCACCTTTGGTGGGAGGGACCATTATTCCGATTTTATTGGCAGTGGAGTCAAGGGGTAAAACAATCAAGTTACTGACTCTTTTGATACCTCTTGTTAAGGAACAACAGTTAAGGGCTGGTCTTCAGAGACACTCAGTACTCTCACTGATTTCAGGGGAGGAGCTCTGTGTCAACTTGACTAATATAAAATTGGGATACCCAGAGTATCCCTATATCTGATAATGCAGCACTGAGTAACTTTTCAGAGATTCTATCTTATGAAAAATGAGTTTTCTGAGGCAGTGGAAGTTGAAGAGACTCAGTCTTGGAAAAAGCTATTCAAAATCCTATGGGAAATTAATCCTTGTTAGATCACAAAAATCTCAATTCACAGTTCTCTACTACCAGGCAATAGATCACATGTCCATATCATACCAACCAGTGGGTTGTTTGGTCTTTTAACAAAGTCACTCTTGCTGCTGGAAGCAATGGTGTCCAGCTAGGGCTAAAATTTGTGTGTTATGCTGCTTAAGGAACTGATTTGATCAAACAAAGCTGTTGCTGCTCCAAAAACTGTCATAGCTAATTCTAGAAGAGGTTACTATTTCAGCCAAGAATACTAGGCGTGGAGACCAACAGAGCGGAAAATTGCAGTGTTACCATCAGATCATGTACCTATTGTATGTGTGCGTACCCACACAACCACATACACAGCCATAGCATTTTCTCTCTCAGTGACTGCTGCCACATGGTAGGCAGGAATACTGCCACACAGCCACCACTGGTGACACTGCTCCAGACTGCTGTGGTCTTGACCTTCCCAGAGCCCGGCCTTGCATTGAGCTGCCCGGCCTCTGATTAGAGGAGCTGGAAGCAGAGCTGGGAACCCCTCAGGTCGCTGCTCAGATCCTTCCTGGAGCTGGGGAGCCTCTCCTGCTGGCTGCAGCCTCTCCTTGGGGATCCTGGAGCCCAGTGGGGAGCCTCTCCTGCCGGCTGCACACTGCACTGCTGAGGGTGCAGCCTGCCTGCCTGCAGGTCCTGCTCTTTCAGGCTCTTCTGGGGCACTGCTTCTACCCCGCCGGCTCAGCTCTGTGAAGCTCCTTCCTCGTTGTCCCTCGCTGGTGTCTCCCCTGAGTCAGCCCACGCTGCCCCTTTTATCCCCCTCCAGGTGACCCAAGGGGCCAATCAGGACATGGGGTGGGGGGAGGGGAACGCAAAGGCCTGAGTCTCTGGGGCCTGATTGGTGCAGAAAGGGAAGCCCAAGTCCTCCAATCATCTTTTACCCCTTCAAAACCCCTAAGCCAAATCATTACCAGATTGGGGAGGAAAGGGAATCCGAAGTCCTTCCATCATCTTTTGCCCTTTCAAAACCCCTGGGCTAGGTCACTGCCAGCCAGCCTGTCACAGACTAGTATAGATGTTTCTGTCATGGGACTCCTATTAGTACTGATGAAGTGTGCTGCTTAAAGCAAAATGGAAAATCCAACAGGAAAACATAATTAGTATATTAATAGAGTTGTTATAATTTATCAAGCTACAGCCTTCTCTAAAGACCATTTCACTACTTATTGGTGGGCCATAGTGCTTACATCAGTGTTTTATTCTAATCATGCATGTTACACTGCCTACTCCTAATACTATTAGCAGGGTCAGATCCCACAGTTGTTATGCAGAACTCCATCTACAAATGCTGTAAGAGGGATACCAGCAAATGAGTTTGTCTCAATTACCTCATGCTTGTAAGTCAATATTTTCTAACAGGGGGAACCATGCAACTAGCAACTTCCCAGGACCAGTTAACTCTGTTGTAGATGCAATCCACCCAAATTTTGTTTTTCCTCTTTGATTATTTTGACACAGTTGATGCTGGATTTATTATTATTTTTAACCTAGTTACAGAAGATGAAAATCGAGAACAGCAATCTAATTTTGCTGCCACTGTGGCAAGTCATAGTACAATAATACAAAACTAAAACTTTTAAAAGGTTAGCACTCATGAACCCAAGTGAGGCTGAATTGAGTTTCCTGTGTTATAACACCCTTGCTTATCATACATATGATGTGAGTACACAAACAGTTAATTCTATAATGCACAAACAGTATGTATTAATAGCCCATGTAATTATGCTATGATGATTGCTGGCAGAGAAAGGCATAAATTATGTTCCGGCAAAGATCTGAAAAGTGAGTGTAGGAATTCAGTCTCCTTGGTGACAGAGGCAACAAATAGACAACATAAAGTAAAACCTTCAAGGTCATGTTTTATCTTCATAGAGAAGGATGCTGTTTTCAAATATACCAAGGTAACTATATAGTAGATGACCCCAGGAACAGTTCTGAGGTTGCACCAGGCTTTTAGCGAAAAAACGATTCTGTGGGTTTTTTAATATACCAATATTTTAGATAAAGAAGACAAAAAAGCTGTGGTAGTGTCTTTAACTTCTAGGTAAAAATCTGAAAGATGTCAGCAACTGTCAGGTGATGGTGACTTAGAGGCTTATGTAAAATGAGGGGTTTTCTTCATTTCAGTTCCTAAGGGATAATTGTCTATGGAATAGCATGATTACAACCAACATTAATTGTGATGCTCTTACTGATTGTGACAACACTGAAGTCAATGACTGAATGAACAAGGAGACTGGTCTCTGACCATAACAATGACCCTCCAAGTTAGGGTTAAATATTATGGGAGTTGTTTGGAGAAACTTTAAAAAATTCCATATTAACAGCAGGCTTCCCTTGACTTGTCAGTGGGAGGCTGGAGGAGAAGGGCTGCAGAATGATGTTACAGTGCAGTTAGCTCTGATATATTTTTTGCATAAAAACAGAACCCCCTTCTCCAAGGCTCTCAATCTGGTGCACTTCAAGGTGCCTGAAGTTAACTTAATAAAAATAATGGGTGATACAGCTGATCTGGGACAACTGGATGATGAGATGTGTCCTCACCATCACAGAAAGAGTGCAATTATTGCTGTAGTATGGTGCAGTGTGGAGAGCACTGGCCTAAAAGTCAGGAAACATGGATTCTAATTCTTGGCTCTGCCACTACATGACCTTGGACAAGTTCCCTACATTTACCATCTGTAGAATAGGGGAAATGATACTGACCCCCCACAGGAAGCATTTTGAGAGTTACTTGATGAAGATACCTGGGTGTTACAGTCAAAAACCTACTCCCATGATAAAAACAGAAAAATCACACCGACTTACCTAGTAAGAAAAAGCTTCTGCTTCTCCAGAACTTGCATGTAATACAGAAACAGTGGAGAATGAAGTTTCAGCTATAGGAATTATTAGGCTGTAACAAAAGAAACATAATGGGTCCAGTCTGCAGCTGACAAATCATTATAGATCTTCTGTTTCAGTAAGGCTAGGAACAGAAGTTACACATAAACCGGTTTAAGCAATCAGAAACTGGATTAAACCTGTAACAAGTTCAGTGCACATAAACCAGTTCCAAAATGGTTGAAACCGGTTTAAGATAAGCCTGGTTGAATGTAGTATCAGACTTAACTAATTTAGTTCCAAAATTATGGAACTTCTGTCCCAGGCCCCTTCCTGGTTCAAGTTAAATCAGATTCCTCTAGCATCCCAGCATGCTTTGCAGCCCTGGGCTGGGCTGTCCTGTGCTATGCTGTCTGCCCCACAGAGCAGGGCTGGCCCTGGCCCTGGCCCTCTGCTCCCTAGCTGGAGCAGTAAGGGTTGGCTGTGGGGGCATAAGCCCAGCTGGGGATGCAGGCCAGTCTGCAGGGGCGGGGACTGCCTCCCCCCAGGCAAACCCCAGCTGGGGTTTGGGGCCAGGGAAGGGGGTTAAACACCCCTTCCCCCGCTCAAACTTACTGCTGGCTGCAACTTTTGACTACAAATCCCAGAGGCTTCTGGAAGCAAGAAGAAGTGATGACAAGCAACCCTGCAGAGTTCTGCAGCTGTGATTGTGGACCGCAAATCCCAGAGAACTCAGGGGCGGCAGGAAGAGTAAGTGAGTAAGAGAGCTACCTACTTGCATGTGGCTGCATTTTCTGTTTCAATTCAATTTCTGCATTGTTGACTAACCTGCAAAAACTGAATTGATTCAGCCTCTGGCTTTTTGACTGTCTGTACCTAGCCTGTACCTGTCTGTACCTAGCCTAACCATCAGATTGGTCTATCTGATCCCTTTCTAGCAGATTTCCTATGGTTATTACTTCAGCTCTGCCGATATGCACAGATAATAAAAGCTGAGGTTTGACTGTTTTTGTTGCAAATGGTTCCACAGCCCTCATTGAGGGGTGAGTGTAAATGCAGAAAAAGCATAGGGAGTTATGGTAACAGCCTGATATGAAGTCAAGAGCTAAGGTGTTTCTTTAATTTTTTTTCTCTGCCTCCAGCAACAAATAGGATCTTCCTTTGCAAATGGTACAGAAACAGTTAGGCCTAGCAGTTCTTGGCTGTTTCCAGTATATATGATGACCACTTAAGACTACACAAAAAGAATAATGCCATCTGTAACACTGTAGCTATGGTTAAAATACCACAGGCTGCAGCAGCAAATAAGACTGTCTCATCTGTACACCAATAGTTAGTAGGATAGACAGAGATTTAATAGTCATTACAACCCTCAAGGTATTTGATATCAACAGTAAGATAGTACAGTGCACACAGCCCATCTCCCTAAATGTCTCTAAAAATATATGAAGCCTTTAAAATAGGAGGCCTTTTAAGCCTTGTCTTCCAGGACAGCAGCTAACAATGCCTTTTGTAAGCTGGCTTGAGCTAGCGGCCGTCTATATCTCCTGTTTTAGCAAGCTGAGATTGATTGAGGCAGGGTTTTCTTTTCCTTTCACTGATTCAGGGAAGCAAGTGTGTTCTGTGTTACAATCCCTTTTCTAGGAAAGAACAAATCTTTCTGGGTCTCTCTCAGAGGCCAATTTTGCCTTGGTTTCGTAATAAGGAGGGGTGAGTGGAGCCTTTCATCCTAGAGCCGTTTGTCCTGGTTTAAACCACAGAGCCAACAGACAGGAGTTGCATTCACCATCTAACTGTGACTCATTCCTAGAAAGCTGCCCCGTGGGAAATAGTATGTAATCATCTAATTAAGGACTGCATGATAATGTGCAAGCACAAGGGAGCTAAATTAAGGTTGCACAGAGTACCTTAATTCTAGCATTTCCTAATTGTTTAGTGCTTAAGTTTAACTTTTTATGCAGTTTAAGCTACAATTTCCCAATTTCCCATGCCTTGTTTCAGAGAATCTGTTTTGTGCTACTAATATTCTCTTCCCCTTCCCTGTATCACCAGGGTTTGAACCCTGGACCTTCAATGCAGGTTTCCATTTACCATGCTTATTTTATTAGCCAGATATAGGACCCACCACTAAAAGAAAATGGTATGAATTGAAAAGGTGGCTTGTATATATGAGCAGCCTTGTTTTAGTCAGAGCAGCTGAGCTTTTAGCTAGCTGTTTCTGCATCCTGAGCAGAGTGCAGGGGGGTGGTGGTGGTGTCGTGCTGAGCACTGAAGAGCTTGGCAGGACAGGGTCTGAGTGACCTTAGCTCATGCAGCATAGGCTCATTGCACTCTGACTGCTACTGCAGGCACAGCAATGTAGGCCTGGACTGCTGCAACTTGGTGTGGGCTCCTTGTTCACCAGTGGCAGCAGCCCCTGCAACATGGGGTTTTTAGGGTGCACCATTCTGGCACCCCCTCTAAATCAGCATCCAGGGTTGGTTCCCCCTACTCACCCACTCCTCGAACACTAGTGGGTTTAGGTCCCTCAGATTCTTGAAGAGTTGGTTTGGTTTACTGGCTGTAACTTTGGTCTGCCGTGTGGAAGAAATATTTTCTAGTCAGCTGGTGTAACTTTCTGGTACTATGGCACGGGGACTGTACTCCATAATAGGGATTATGAAGAGCATACAGTCCAGGTACAGACATTATACTTTTACAGGTATGTAGTGGGAAACTGGTCTGTACTGGTAACAGAACAGAAGTTTGTCATGCAGTCTGGTTTAAAATGGTGGAACCTGGTCTAAGATTTGTTGTCTTGTGTCCCCGTCCCTGCCCCCCCTCCCCCTCCCCCACACACGCCAGAAGGTGAATGTGTGTTTGAATTCACTACCAGTCTAAACTATGCCACTTACAGAAAACCACGAAACTTGGACTGATTCTGCCTCAGGCTTTTTGAATGTCTGTACCTAGCCACAATAATTACTGGTAACCAGTAGTGGTAAGACTTGAACTTTGATGTTTCCTTGGCAGTGCACTTTTCTCTAGGTCATAGGGCCTTTGGCTAACAGTAACTGCTATGGTCATCATAGCTAGGCTATATAACATGCAGAAGCAAAATGCTATGATAGTGCATAATAGAAGGTTGAAATTATTTTGGCAACAAGCAAGGAACAAACTGTACTGAAATATAAATACAAGATGACAATGTTTCAGTCATTGGTAACTTACCTAAATCTGATTTTTGTTGTTGTTGTTTTTTGTTTTTTGTTTTTTTCATGGGTGCCAACAGAAGGCATTTCTAGGTAAGTATAGACTGATTCTGACTGGTTGGGTAGGAGTACTCCGGAAGTTTTATCTATTTCCCTGTTTAGTTAGATGCCTATTACATGCAGTTCGTTAAATGCAGTTTGTTCACAACTGGGATTAATTTTCCAATCAATTAAAAAGATTTAATACTCCTAATCAAAATATGTTACTTCAGAGCAACAGATGAAAATGAATTATGTTGTTTGGACTGAAAAAAATCTCTGAAATTGATGTTTTCTTAAAGAAAATAGCAATGCAACTCCAATTTTTAACTAAAATTTTTTCATAATGATAATTTTCAAGTGGTTCTACCTCAAGGAGGCAATGAGTTCTAGTTATTTTAGTAGAACTGCAATAGGATCAAGGCCCGGTTATAAAAGTATTGTACAAACTCATGGAAAGATGCAATCCCTTCCCCAAAAAACTTGTAATCCAGTTTGGTTTAGGCAGATGCATCATCAGGAGCTTTTTTTACTTCTGCAGCAGTGTTACAATAGAGGCTTTCATCTCTCTCTCTTGTATGTACTCCAGTGTCATGCCCTCTGCTTTCAAAGGCTTAGATTTTCCTTTAATTGTGTCGAACAGCCTTTGTCTCTAAGCCTTTAATAATGGATTTTTCTGCTCTGCTAAAAGAATTTGTTTCTTCTCTGGCTTTTTGTTAAAAGCTAACCTGACAGCTCTGTTTTCTGTATGAGATTTACAAAGCTTATCTTTTAATTTTCAAGAACCTAACAGGAAAAAGGGAAAATAATGCGCACGCAAGAAGTGCAGGCATTTCAAATACCAGCAAGGAGAAGGTTTAATGATCTAGAAATATATGAACTGCAAACTCTCTGGGTCATTCAAAATTAGTTACACTAAATTGCAGTTCTTGTTGGAGCCCTGCCAGAAGGAGGGGGTGCATGAAATAACTCTTAACCAGCTTCTTGCAAGCATGGGCACCCAGAATTCCCTATTTTCTAATTTAAAGTGACATGCAGATCCCTTAGCCTTCAATTTCCAGTCCCAGTTTCCCCTCCCGGGAGACTAGCACACTGCTGTCTCTGCTGGTTCAGATTTCCCCACATTCCTCTCATGGGAATGAATAAAGGAAGAATGTCTCAATCCTGCCCATCCTTTGCTATGCTAACCCTCACATTATCTTCCTCTACAAATTGCTTGTCAGCTTCAGAAGGAAGACTATTTCCTCCATCTAGATGCAGGAAAGGAGGGGTGTGTGAAAGAATCATTCTCCTCTATTGGGGATTCCTCCACAACAGCTCAGGAATTGCATTAAAAAAGCACGAGTATTCAAACTCATTATTTTTAAAGCCAGTCTTAGCATTTATAGGAGTGATTTGCAATGACTGCATGCCTGATGTTGGCAGTGCTGTCCAAGTTTGGTGGTTTCTATCCTAAGCTTCTGTCTAAACGTGTTGTTAGATTGTTGGCACGTGTCTTCACTGCAAATTTTGCCTGGTTTAGGTGAAAAGAGGTGTGTGTATGAATAATTGTAAGGTATGGGCAGAAACCCAGGTAAAAATCTGGGTGGAAATTGTAGCTAAGAGCATATTTGCTATGTCCTACCTGAAGTGGCTGCACTTCATTGCCCTCTTTCTCCTACTTCCCAGCCAATTATTGTACAGAGTACAGTCTGAGGGCTTAGTAAAGGAAATGTTATGTGCTTCCTACTCTGCATTTCTCTGGCTGAGCGCAATCACCTGCCATCTGAATGAGAAGTGTTTGGCTGGAATTCGATGGTAGCCTAGAAACCTCCTCTCCTCATTGTTCATTTCATCTTTGAGTTTTGCTTTCAAGTTCACTTCCAGATTCTGCTGTGGAGCTGTGGCATGTTGTGATAATTAGGCAGTGTCAATGATGGGAAATGGAAGCAAGAAGTTGAGTTAAACAGTTTGCATTCAGGTTTGGGGGGGAGGGTTTGTTTTGTTTTTTAAAAGCAATTTTTCTGTACATGCAAGTAGAAGCTTAAAAACATCACTTGAAATTGGCCTTTGAGATGAGCAACCGGAACACTAATATAGAGCCCCAAATCCATTTTTTTACTTTCAAGGCTTTGAGGGGGGGGGTGGCATCTCATGATTTTTACAGACTCTGAGGGGTTGATTTTTGGAGGATAGGTCAAAAAGTATTTCCTCTATCAGGGCAAGTTAGCACTCTCATGGGGTGCCATTAATGTGTGTACAGGCAGCTGTAGCTTGCACCTACCCTAGTGCTAGACTGCTGTCAGACACCTGTATTTCAGATATTGGTAGATTTTTGCAGGTGTGTTTATACTGGCTGAGTGCCCCCTGAGTATCTAAAAATAGAAGAGCAGATCTTTAGCTGGAATGAATAAGCAAAATGACTTGCCAGCCAAGATTTTGCAGGTGTATTTCAGTGTGAAGAACATGGTGGGTTAAAGCTCAATAAAATCATTTGTGCTGTAGTAGACCTATGGTCATTGTTACAGGTTGGGGGAGGTGTATATACACGTGTAAAAAGTTAGTAGCTAAAAAGATACCAATAGGTTATGTTTAGGAATACATGGCACAGTAGAACTAGCCAAAAAGGAGGGTTTCTGGTTCACAGAAAATTTCCATTCCATTCGTTTGGGTCTGAATCCTACTGATACCAATTTTTAACGTTTCTGGGAAATCAGAATCTCTCCAGACCCTATAGCTGCTCCATAAAACTGAAAGCTTTGTTAGAGGTTCCCTAGGGTTTCCAGCATCAGGGCTCACCTGCCCAGATGCATATATATGCCCAGCAGGGATTTCATGCTTTCCAGGATCCACAAACCTGGGGTAAACACATCAGGGGAATCTAGGCAGGTTTCTTTTAAAACCCTGATGCAGTTTCATGAAGAAAGCAATTCAGGTGTAGCAAATGGACTTTTGAGGGTGAGGCTCATATTTTGTCAGAATTTCTGGCTAGCGTGATAGTATAGTTCCCAGGTCTTGAATCACCCTTATACACAGCAACTGCAACTCAAATGCATCCCTTAGCATTAATGCATCCAGTACAAGCACATCTAAGAGTTCAGACCTGATTCAGGCCTCCAGAAGCTGGAGAAGTATTTTTACAGTTGGGTTTGGTTTGTTTGCCTTCTAGTCTCTGACTTGTCGGGTGCACTTGGATGATATTTTCACACTTTTCTCTGCAGCCATAATGAAAGTTGCACTCACTGGAAAGCCTCAGAAGAAAGCTGTGAGATTTGTGAACAAACAGCGAGAGGAGACAGTCCTGCCCTATAGCAGCATATGCCCTGGACCAGGCTAGTTGCTGAAGATATTCTGTTTTCTGCATTTGCAAGTTCCCCTGCTTCTGCCTGACAGTATTGTTATTCCAGTGTAGTGCAGTGTGTGCCAGGCCACGCTTGGGAAGAGGGAAGTGACTTTGCAAGCAACTAGAACTGGTTTCATATTGTGTACTGGTGATTAGGAAAAAGACACTGAACTGGACTCTGCATTTGGTGCGGTACTGATGCAGATAGCGTGATGCTGTGGTGAGTATAGTCATGGTGACCTGTACCACAAAGTGGACAGCTTGATTATATATTTCGCATCGGTTGTAGTAGCTTCAGGGCATATAGTTTCATTCCTAGGTACGAATTGCAGTAGCTACGCGTGTACGTTGCAGATGTGAAAATCCGTGCCCTGGATCCCCTTCTGCCTTCTGACACTGCAGTGATGATCAGAGTTAAATGCCCAAAGAGCTGAATTTCATAGCCTTGATCCTGTCTCTAATAATAAAATCCCAGAAGGTACTGTGCCCTTTAATAATTAAACAAGTAAAAGCATGGCCTTCTGTCCAGCTCATCTGGCATTTTATGAAAAAGATCCAAACAGCCAGACAAAAACCAGTCATCCAGCTAGCAAATTGCCAGTGCTCTCATGGGCTTCAACCTGTCTACTAACCTTTTTATCCTTTCTGGACCATCCAGAAGCTCATCAGCAAGTTTTGTCTTATGCCTTTAGCTAAAAGGCAAATAAGCAGCAACAGCCAGTTCAGTAAGGCCCATAAGCCCGATGCTGTTGGTATTGGTTCTTGTATTTTTCTCTATTTGCAGAGGATGATCATTTTGTATTTCTGGCCATATGCTGCAGGCCACAGGATTTTCGGCTCCATCAGAGCAATGTTAAATGAACTGTTAGTTTACCCAGAAAAAAGACTGTCTCAAAATATCTTGCTTTAGAACCCTTTGGCACTCAAATGTTCAGCCTTCTCATTCTCCAGGAGTATAAAGGATGGGCAGTAATTGGAAGAGAAAGAAAAATAACTTCTCTATAGCAGAGTGGCTGAGAAATGGAGGGAGGAAAGAATGAGCTACCAAGCTTCTTGGCAAGAGATGTTTACTTTCAATAGTGGAAACAGTAAGAGATGTCTGGAGGGCAGAGGAAGCCCTAGCCAGGGTAGTGTTCTATGTACAAGCTGTTGCCTTGGCATGGGACTGCAGTATCCCTGGAAGCTGGTGTGCTCTGAGAAAAGGAGCTAGCAATTACATACCAGATGGGGGTGCTAGAAAACCACAAAATGACTTATTCTTCTGCCAAATTAGTACAGGCAGTCCTCAGACTTGCAACACAATTGGTTCCTGAGAACTGAATTTTAAGTCGAAATGTTGTAACTCAGAACCAATTTTCTCATAAGAAGCAATGTTATAAATGAGGGATCGGTTCCTGAACAAAGACCCAATACCCTATTTTCACCAAAAATACCCCAGAATTTTGTACTCGATCAATTATAGATGAGTTATATAGCTACACTAATGTATTTATATTGTAAATGGCAATCATATTGATTTGGAAGGACTTCTTTGAGGTGACTCTGCTGGACTTTTTGAAAGGCGCTTGGTTAGACTTTTTGAAGGGCTCTTGGCTGGAGTCTTCTCAGGAATCTTGGCTGCAGGTTTTTCTGGAATCTTGTCTGCTTTCTTAAAGAAAGTGTCCAAGGAAGTTTGGACAGATGCTTTCCACGGAGATCAGCAATTCAGCCAACTTGTTCACTGGCGTGGCATCGCATCGGATCAAGCATTGTAAAGTCGAAACTGACGTTAGAAAGTTGAAACATGGTGTCAATTTATAAATGTTGTAAGTGGGAAACGTAACTCAAAACGTTGCAAGTCAAGGACTGCCTGTGATAGGTTTATTTGCTTGAGTTAGTCATTTGCACGCTTCTTTCTTTCCATAGTTGGACATCGATAATGGTTAAGTCTTGTATCATTCTTTTTCTTGCTCTGTATACACTACAGTTACAGTAACAGGCTTCTTTGGGCAGGTCAGATATGGAGTGATTTGAAATACAAAATTTAAAATCTGCCGTCCCACATTCTATCCCAATCTGGAGTCCTAGCTACCAGCTCATTCCCCTCCCTGCAACACCCAACTTGTTGAAATGAATAACCTCAGACTTTGATCTTAAGATGGCCATTTTGACATTGCGGAAGGAGTGTCAATGCAGAAAGAAGCCAAAGTTCATAACCTCCAAAGCTGCCATGAATTGGAATACAAATCTTCCAGTCAACTTGACTAGTTCCAGGTACTACAATAATCATAAATGACTCCCACCTTAGCCTGACATTTTGAGACTCTCCTCACTATCTCAGAATGTTGTGCTGTTGTAGTAAAACAGAAGGTAGCAGGGCAGGCTGCATTTTTAACTGATGTAGGGGTCCATCTTTTTTTATGTTGTAGTTCCATGACTAAAGGAACAGTATTGTTCAGAAGATAACACCCTCTCCCATTAACCGTATGCAAGTCTTGCATTCATTTTTTCCATGCAAGGCTCCAATATTCTTCCGCCTGTTACCCAGATCTCATTTCATATGTTGCCTTCAGTCTCATGCATGCCAGGGCTGGTGCAGGTCAAGGACCTTGCACATAGACAGCTTAATCAGCAGGTGGTTTCCAGACCCTTCATTACAGGACAACAACCCACAGTGTGTACCTTCTGTGCCCTCAGCTGGGTCTTGAACAGCCAGCCCCTTCCCCGCTCTTCAGTCCCACCCCTCCAGCATGGAAGTTGGCTGACAAGCTTAATGCATATTAGCCTGTTGAGGGAAATGTCTGCTAGAGGAAACATTGGTGCTGGTACATGTTACTGAACACCTCTTCCCAACTGTAGGTGGGGTTTTAGGCTGGGGATTTCTAATTTGTTTACCGGACTCGTGTGCCCAAACCCCAATGTCTTGGGAACCCAATTTGTTCAGGAGTCAATCTGGACAGGTGCATCTCTCAGCTATCCCTGTTCCCTGCTTGCTTGGACAGACTGTGTTTGTGCAGCATGGGCTTTTCTTCCCACCCCTACATGGTTTCAGAATCCTCTTTAAGAGCATGCTGGATACTCTAATCCCGTCCAGCCAATGGGAATTATGCCACCAACTTGGTGAGAGCAAGATAAAGTTCAAATGGTCCTTGACCCTGAAGAAATAGAGAGAAAGGGAGTGGAAATTTAAATCAATAACTTATCCAAGGATGGTGGAGAACATTAACCAAACCATTGGGCTGGGAAGGCATCCCTATGACTTATTTCATAGTGCAGGGGGTGAACTCTAGAAGGTAACACTGTAAGACTGCTGAGTGTCATGTCATGGGCAAAATGTTGTCCCTGTTCCAGGTGCCTGCCACAATTCTGGGATCAGGCAGATCACTTGATTGGTTAGCACCTGATCTTGCAGTTTCTCATATGGAACTCCCCTGAAGTCAAATGCAAGTTCACCATGACCTTTGTTCCTCTAGGGTGTGATGCAAAAAAACACTGAATTCAATGAAAAGAGTCCCCTCTCAGCCCACCTGGGATGGGGCTTTGATGAGACTCATAATTTTGTCTCTAATTAAGCTTGCTGTGTGTGCATGTGGGGCTGCTGTGAAAGTAAAGCAGCTTTTCCGTTTTAGGGCACCATGCAAAAATGATGCTGGCAAGCAGCCCATATCTTCATGTTTTCACAGCTTTGCAATTCACCCAGAGAATGAAAGGATGCTGAAATGTGGAGTTTATGAAACTCTGTGGGCTTTTCTGTGAGTAGCCCAAATTCCTGCAGTCCTTAATATTACAGAAGCAGAGGTCTGGACTCCCAGCTGAGTCCATGCAGAGAGTAAAGCAAGTCTAAACATTCTTAATTTCCTCCTTTGAAAAAATAAGTGCTACCATGTACAGGACTTTGAGCAAGTCTAGACTATTTCAAGCTCTTGAGGAGACTGGAGGCAATTAATCCTTTCCCTTTGATTTTCTTATTCCTTGCTGTCAGCAGTGGGGGTGGGGTTTTGTCTAATACCGTCTAACTTTTGCCCCCTATGCTGTGGCACTTTGCCCCCTTTTGTTAACCTTCAATCAAGGAGGCGACGTCACTGGCAGAACAAACAACAGGCATCTACAAGCAGCATCCTCAGCTGGTGCTTGATCTAGCAGTTCAGTGGGAGTAAGTCAGTTTGTGCCAGCTGGGAATCTGAACCTATGTTATCACTACATTCAGTGGGTTCTTAAAATAGGTGTGTGGTTTTTTTCCATTTTGCTATCTAGTTGGCTTGATTTGCTGCTCTTGAAAAGGATGGGTACCCTGTTCCCTTTACAGATCCTTGGGGTTGTAGACAAACCTAAGTGACAATTTTTGCCCAATCTGCCCACAGAAAGCATTTTATAGCTGTGACCAAACACAATGCATGGCTGCAGACAGCTTTAAAAATGGCCCATCCAATGAAAATATTGACCCCTCATTGCATGAGGTATCAGATGAAGGTGTATCAAAATGTAGCATGTTTTGTAACTTGCGTCTGCTAACTCCCAGCCTGTGCTGTTTTCAGAATGGGATGGGGGGAAAGGGAGCAGAGGGAGTTCAGTCTGAGGTCTTTTCAGCCCCCTCTGCGGGGTGGAGTGGGTGTACTGGAGCTCCCCTAAGGTGGGGGGGAGGGGAGCTCCAATACATCCACACCCCCAACCCTTAGCGCCAGCTGGAGGCCCCAAGAATGAGCTCCCTCCACTGCCTTTCCCCCCTCCCACTCTGAAAACAGCAAGCACTGGCAGAGAGCCCTGGCTGTTGCTATGGGAAACTGGCAGCAGGCTCCCAGTCCCCCCCCTCCTCCTGGAACCAACAGTGAACTTCTGTTTGGTCCGGGGTAACCTTGTAACTCGGATCACTTTGCAGAAATGTTCTGAGTTACAGCTGGGAGCTGCACTTTTGTCTGCACCCAGCAGCAGCAGGGATAGAGCTGACGTAGCTGGCTTAGATATCCATTTTTAAAGCTCTTGTCAGAGAAAATGAGGGGCCAAAACACAATCCCTAGTTAGCACATGTCCCTTGGGAGAGGGGAGAGACCGTTACCAATTGATGTTGTTAGAGCAGCTTCTGGGTTGCTCTGTTATACATTTAGAGCTAAGCAGAGACCTGGGGAAGCTGTAACTCCCTGAAGGCAGAGGATTTATGAGATGAACTGCAGCCAAGCTACCAAGGTTGAAAGGGTTCTTTCCAGTCCCCTTGCTTGCAAAGCATTCAGGAGACAATGCTGTGCAGAAACACAAGTGCTGATAAACTATTCAAGTTATTTTTATGTCTCTGCTTTAGGGGAGCTGGCAAGACATCCTGGATCATGGCATGCAACTAATTACAGTAGTGTGAATCTAGAAGCCTAAGTGAGACCTCAGGAAATATGTTTTCTTAAAGGAACTTTGTAAGATGTGCTAATGAGTTAGTATGATTACGAGCATCTCTGAAGTCACCCCCACTCTGGTATCCAAGCACAGCTTACATCCCTTCTAACAAACAAAGCCTGAAATAGTAGTTCCTCCTACCCTTACCCCCTGGAGCCTCTGACTTAAGCAGTCATACTTCTCATTCTGGCAGGGTGACTCGTTTTCTCTTGTACAAACTTTTCAAATGAAAACAGAACTAATGTGGGTGCTCTGTTTCGTTTGCTATCCTGGCATGTGTTTTTCTGCCCATCTCTTTGAAAAATATCTCTCAGTGTATAGTCTGCAAAACATATTAGTCAAGGAGTTTTAATTAAACCTGCAAAACCTTCTGGGTAGAACTGTGGCCTACAGGGCTTGGGAAGAGATGCTGAATGGAACCTGAGAGGAAGTGGATTTTGGAGACGGTAGTGATATTTCTACCATGGCTTCTGAGCCACAAGTGAATGTTCAATTTACCACCTGTGGCTCTTGGTAGGAAACATTTTCAAAGTGTGTGTGTGCATCTCTGCGTAACTGCATTTGGTTATATGGATCTTCCAGTTATGAATTATACAACACATGTGCTACCTATCTCTCAGTCGTGATGAAAATATTACGCTTCTTGCCTTTGAACTTGAGTGGACTGGCTATAATTCACCTCTAGGTGTATATATTATTGCTGTGGTTCTTTGACTAGCAAAGCTGCTTGCGTGGCTCTTGAATCATTTAGGACTGGGTGTCACTGGGGGTTGAGTTTTTCTCAGAGGTGCCAGCTTCTCAGGTCTTAAATGTACTTGTTAACTCTGTAAATGACTCCGTTGTTAAAAGATAGAGGAGTTCTGCTGAAATAGCATATGTGACATGAAAAGCCTCCATGCGCATAGTTCTGGCATTGTTTATCAATGGTTGCTTGATGGAAAAAAATTAAAAGAATAAACTGTTTGAGAGGGGAAAGAATTGTGAAGTATCTAAACAGTTTCTGACAGGCATTTAGATGAGAAGAGCAGGAGGAAACAGGAAGATGAAAACATGTTCCACGCAAAGAGTTCTCTCTTCTACCTTGTCCATTCCAGGTGTTGTCTTTCTAGGCATCATTTTTCTAAGTGCTACTGTTACACATACTGAGTAATTTAATCAGATGGCTGAATGCCTCTACATGGAAGGGCTGTCTGTCATTACCACATTACCAGGGATCCTGGTTTTCTCCGTTTTAAAAATTGCAAATTCTCTGATAACTCCCCCCCTCCCCCGAACTCCCCAAATCCATGCTTTTTCATGATTAAAATGAAATGCCACTATATATATATAAGTATCATTTGAACACAATGTTTTATTGATTATATTTATCATTTTAAAGCAATTTGGACACCTACCAAATTGGCTGGAACTCTGCCAGCCTGCAAAGGAGAAAATCTGGGTTCTTACAATGAGAAAATCCAGGCTTTACTGCATTTTTCTGCAGCAAACAGGAAAACCCAGATCCCTGGTCATTACTTGATGACAAAAAATATTGCGATATTCATTTTCTTGTTTTTTAGGCTTGATTTGCTAGAGGATCTTTGGGACCTAAACGCAAGTTGGGCACTAATGTAGTAAATGGTATTTGGAGGCTGGAAAGCTGAGGGAAATAGTCTTACTTAAGTATTCGGCTGTATTGTATCAAGTCAGATCAGACTGCATCAAGGTGGCTTACGAGTTCAACACACCACAACTCTACATAAGCCATCCCTCAAGCTGTGCATATGAATTAGGAGAGGAAATGTTATTACTATGGCGACGCATACTTGAGAGAACCTAATCTGGATTTATTGAGGTAGTAAAACTGAATTAACACTACCGTACCTAGACTGTGGATAAACAGAAGTCTTCTCTTTGTAATGCTGCCAATCTGGCACTATTCATGAGCTCTAAAAATACACTATTTAAAAAAAATGAATAAATGGGCACTTTATTTGCATGTCTGAGCAAGTTGCCAATACCAGGGTTTGCTACTTATTATCAGTGCTTGGCAACAGTACATATACATTTCTTCTATTTCAGTAGTTAGGAAGCAGACTGTCTCCTCTCCTGCTTTCCTGCTCTTCATATTAAGGACCTGATTCTTCTGCTCTTGCCCAGGTGAGGAGTTCCATGAGCTTCAATAATATAGTTTGAATTCATTTCTGAATTTGCTATACTACAAGTCTACTATCTGGAAGTGCTTCTCGTATGCAATGAATTACACTGCTGTTATTATCTGGTCAAATCTTGATGTTGCTGTTGGTTGTGTTTTTTCAAGGTGTTGCCACTCCATAGGAGATCTGAAAACTAGAGGCCAGAGTCAGAAGTGAGCTGTAGTAAGTCATGCCACTTAATCTCCCACCTCTTTAGCCCTTACCTCCCACTTGTCATTAAGTTACACCTCCTGTGTATTCTTCAGGCTTCTCAGCTTGGAAGTTCCACTGGTTCCTTCCTTTCCTTGCAAAAACTTGTGTAGGGAGAAGTGAAGAAGAAGGGAGTTTCTCATCCAAAGGAGTACAGTGGTGTTTGTATCACAACGGCCAACTTGAGGCTCTGACCTGGACTAAAGCCTGTAAGCATGATTATATTACTAATAATGTTACAGGTTTTGGGGTAGTGACAATGACACATCAGCAAAGTGCATGTACAGGGGTCACTAACGAGGTGTAACCGAGTGCCAGAAAGTTGTTGTAGACTTCTCCACACTAGTTGTCCTTCTGCCCATCCAGAGCAACCTGCCCAAATGGTTACCACACATTACAGTAGTTCCTCATTTGTTCAACCAGAGCAGTAACTGATATGTGGGCTTTGCCATATGTGCTAGGAACAATACAAACACGTGATTTATCTGCACTGCAGTAGTTTAGCTCAGGTTAGTACTTACCTGTTACTTCTCCCAAGCTAGTTTCTGTGAGTACCTATAGACATGCCCGATGTCTGTTCCAGCTCATGCTAAGTGGCAATCTCAAGCAGCCGCAGCATCATGTATATTCAGTATCCCCATGCTTCAAAATGGTGGCGGGGCTGCTTTAATTAAACCTTATCAAACAAGCTTTGCTTGGTGTCCCCCGCTGCCATTTTGAAGCATGGGACACTGAATATATGAGATGCCGTGGGCACTTAAATTTGAGCAACTCCTGAGAGCTGCTCTAATGAAAGCAACCTTCCCCCCGCCTCATCCCAGAGCACGTGTAAAGACACCCTGTGTGAGTGGTCTTCAGTGTGGCAGCTATAAATGCTGTGACTCAAACTACTGCATAACTGGTTTGAACATGAGGGGGCACTCATACACACCCTCCTCAACAGGCTAGCATAATGTACCACATAACTCAAGCTGGAGTTTGTAAGGATAGGAACTGTTAGAGGCAAAACTCTATACTTGAAGCTAACACAGCAATGAAGGCAAGCCCTTGGGTCTCATCCACACTCTATCCTGCTCTGCTGCCAGCAGTTCTTGTGGGAGACAGCAGCTGCTGCTGCCAAACTACAGAGGGCAAGCATTGATATAACTGGAAGCTTCACCTGGCTCCACTCAGCAGCTGCATCACCAGAATATGAAGGGCATCCTGGGAAGGCACCGGCAGCTGAAGTAGCTGTGGCAGCCAGCTGAAGGCATAGAGCTGCTGTAGATTGTAGTAGGCCCTAAGCTGTTTGTTTGTGAAATATTATAGCAATTGCTTTAATTGTGTCTCATTGGTTGTGTCAGGGTTGACTAAGTAGTTTTAGCTAGTAGATTAGACAATGCATTTGTATAGGATAGTTTGGATAGAGATGATCCTGCTTCAGACATGGGGTTTGACTAGATAACCCTTGTCAGCCCTTTCCCACTCAACTTTTCTACCATCTCATCCATTTGATCAGACCATGGGTAAGACGAAGAAACAAAGGAAATGAGCAGATGGGTGA
Organism: Crocodylus siamensis; assembly: GCF_052110815.1. Lineage (NCBI taxonomy): Eukaryota > Metazoa > Chordata > Crocodylia > Crocodylidae > Crocodylus > Crocodylus siamensis. Next base: position 177,237,679 of record NC_143398.1, on the reverse strand, counting down.
CAAGAATACAGAAGGCGAGAGAAATGTTAAGAGAAGTCAGCTCAGGGTCACTTAAAAACATTTAGTGGTTTTATATCTGCTAGATCTGGCTTATAGATTAATAGATTCATAGATGTTAGGGGCAGAAGGGAACTCAGTAAATTGAGTCCAACCCCCTGCCCTGGGCAGGAAAGAGCGCTGGGGTCAGATGACCCCAGCTAGGTGCTTGTCCAGTTTCCTCTTGAAGACCCCCAAGGTAGGGGAGAGCACCACCTCCCTTGTAAGCCCATTAGGAGAGAAGCAACTTATATAGGGGATTAAAAATAAGCGTGTCTGCTTGACAAAATGGCAAGGTGCTTATGATAACCCTACTAGACAGAGTTCATACTCATATTAATAATGAAATAACTTACTAGGCACTTTTTAATATTTTGTAGCTTTATTTAATGAGCTTTTTGTAGTTTGGCCAGATCATCAAGTACAGAAATCCAGGTTCACCTCAATCTTTACTCTTTGGCCTTGAACTTCAGTTCTTGCTGAATTGCCCATATGCAGATGAGTAATGTCTATAATACATGATAATCATTCCAGCCTCAGTTCTGCAGCTTGCTCTGCATGGGCATAAGTGTTTCACTGAAACTTGTTTTTAAACCTAGGTAAGAAGCTCCTTTCCCCAAGAAGCCATGCCAGAGGCGTTTAAGACTTGAGGACTTAGTAAATTTAAGATTGATGTCTTTCTATTTCAAATAATAAGAATTCTATTATTAATGAATGTTTGATTGTTTGGTTTGATAGGCCTTCTCTCTGTTTTATCACTCACATACCACTTGCATTTCAATATTAAAATTACTTTACAGTTTATTTAAACTTAGTCTCTTGAATTTTTTATTTTGGTTGGGCAGGCTCCAAATGATCCTTGGTTCCCAGAACATCTCTGGGAACAGTAGTATTCACACATGCTGGATGGAACATACAGAAACTTTTACTCTGCTCAACAGAGTTGGAGAAATTCATGCTTTGCATGTAGTTCTGCCGCTAAGACTGCAGTGTAGACCAGATTTTAGAGGAGGCAGTCCTTGCCCTGAAAGATCTGACAGAGCTGGGAAGGGAAGGGATTGAATGTACAAATAAAGAAAAGGGAGTTTTGTTGGAAGCAAATTAGATCAGCAGAAGAAGGTGAAGGGCTGATGGCGCAAAGGAGAAACGGATCATGGAGGACACATAGAGTGAAGCTGAAAAAGAGAGGAATGGCTGAGGGCAGTTGTGGTAATCAGCTCATTAGAAGAGGAAGACATGTTTGGGTTAGTGCTTGGAACGCTTCGTCAGTGTCATTGTCTCCTTGGTAATAGCAGGACTCCAGTGTTTGTGTCTTTGTCCAAGAGCAGAAATATATCAGTTTAAATTCCTCTGAAATTGCAGCTCTTTTATGCAGACTGTTATTTTCCTGCTGGTTGTTTTATTTTGGAATATGTGAAGAAGGCACAGGATTTTGCTCACGGTTGCAAGTTTCAGTGCACAGTATAACTTACGCAAATGCAGTTTTATCGTTAATTTGATTTGTTTCTCTCCTTTGTTGCCAGAGGATATCCAATATGTTGGTTGGGGATGAGTGTGTCCTGTAATTCCTACCATTAAGAATGCTGAGCTTCTGATCTGTTCTTTCCCTGATTCCACAGACCACTACTGCAGGCCAGGCTTCTAGGCCCTGCTGCAGCCACGACGCCTGCCAGCTGTGGAGGAGATTGGTGTAGGGGATTCTGGGGCCTTGCATCCGTAGCTGCTGACAGGCAAAACTTGTGACATGGGTACTTGTGCTAACTAGCTACTGTGTTATGCAATCAATCATGATCAGGGATCCCTGCTTCTGGGAGTGGACACAGGGGCACACTCCCCTGCCTTCTTGATCTACACTCCCCCGCCCCTTCCCCCCCAACACGCTTACCTGCTGGGGTGGGTGTCAGTGTCTGTGTCTGCAGGTCTGGGGGGGCTGTTGCGAGGGGCATCAGGAGGGCTGTTGAGACTGCAGCGGGGGGAGGAGTGTGGGGCACCAGCAGCACTGGGAAGGGCTTTGGGGGGCCTTTAATTTTTATCATGGATTTTGGATTTTTAATCAGAGAATTCGCAATTTTTAATCACAGAAAACCAGGACCCCTGATCATGATTCACCAGCTCAATACCCAGTAGCTAGCGAGGACAATGAGTTAATGAGCAAGCATCAACACCTACAAAACCACAGACTAAGGAGAGGAAAGAATCAGTACAGAGTCAGGTACTGCTTCTGCCCCAAGACAGAGATGGTCAGTTGCACAAGCACCCATGTTAGGAGTTTTTGTCTGTCAGCAGCTAGGGGTGCAGGGCCCCAGAACCCAGACTCCCCCTACACCTATCTCCTTAACCATTGGCAGGCTTTGTGGCCTCAGCAGGGGCTAGCAGGCCTGCAGTTTTGACCCCACTGTGGCTAAACACATGCACGTGACATGAGTTTGGCTTTCAAAAGTTTGGGATGCAGTTTCCCCGAACCCCCTGCATTTATCTCCTTGAAACTTGGCAGGTGTCATACCCTCAGAAGGGTCTACCATTCTTGTAAGTTTCATTTAAATCAAGCCAGAAATAACAAAATTTATAGGCTGTTTCGTCCTTCCCCATTATAGCCCATGGGTGAAATGTCAAAATAGTGAAACATTTTGACTTGCCTCATTTTGTTCCGAGGCTGTTTCAATTATGTCTGTTCCATTTTGATTTTGCTGTTTTGACCTCGAAATGGGTTGAAACACTGTCAAAACAAAACTGGTGGCGAAATTTCGCACAGCCCTACCAGTTATGAGCCACGTTTCCCAGGGCAAACTAGGAAACCTGGGGTGCCACCTGAATCTCCACCCACACTGAAAAGCATTGTTGCCTAATCAGTTGGCAGTAATGTTGTGTGAATCTGGCTGTTCAGTGTTGCTTTGGAGAAGGCTTTAAGGTCTGGCTTGACTGCTATTGAGAGCAATAGAAAGACTTTAGTGGCCTCTGTCTGTCTTCCCCAGACACTAGAAGAACCTGAAGGTCTTGTCTGCTTCATAGACTCATAGAAAATTAGTGTTGGAAGGGACCTCAGGAGGTCACATCTAGTCCAACCCCCTGCTCAAAGCAAGACCATCCCCTACTAGATTATCCCAGCCAAGGCTTTGTCTAGCCGGGTCTTCAAAATCTCCGAGGATGGAGATTCCATATCCTCTGGGTAACCTGTTCCAGTGTTTTGCTACCTTCCTAATGAGAAGTTGTTCCTCGCATCCAACCAAAACTTCCCATGCTACAACTTGAGACCACTGCTCCTTGTTCTGTCATCTGCCACCACTGAAAATAGTTTAGCTCGATCCTCTTTAGAACCACCCTTCAGGTAGGTGAAGACTGGTATTAAATCCACCCTCAGTCTTCTCTTCAGACTAAATAATCCCAGGTGCTTCAGCCTGCCCTCATAAATCATGTGCCCCAGCCCTCTAACCATTTTCATTGCCCTCTGCTGGACTCTCCAATTTGTCTCTATCTTTTGTGTAGTAGGAGGTTCAAAACTGGACACAATACTCCAGATGTGGCCTCACCAATGCTGAATAAAGGAAATAAATTGCTTCCCTCAATCTGCTGGCAGCGCTTCTACTAATGCAGCCAAGTATGCTGTTAGCTTTCTTTGCAACAAGGTCACACTGCTGGCTCATTCAGCTTATTGTCTGCTGTAACCCCCAGGTCCTTTTCTCCAGACCAGTTGCTCAGCCAGTCAACCCCCAGTCTGTACTGGTGCATGGGATTGTTCCATCCTAAATGCAGGACTTTGCACTTGTTTTTATTGAATTTTCTGAGATTTCTTTTCATCCAGTCCTCCTTCTCTGAGTCCTAACCCTACTGTCCAGCTTATCTACTACACCCTGTAGCTTGTTGTTATACAAAAGTTTGCTGAGGGTGCACTCCATCCCATCTTCCAGATCACTGATGAAGATATTGAACAAAACCGACTCCTGGGGCACTCTCCACTTGATACCTGCTGAAAACTAGACATTGGTCACTACCCAGTGAGCCTGATGATCCAGCCAGTTTTCTATGCACCTTACAGTCCATTCATTCTACCCATACTTCCTTAGCTTGTTTGCAAGGATGGAAAAAAAGTCTTCATCAGCCTGTAGAAGCTGTTTGTTTCCTTGCTTGCTTGTTTAAGACTATGGGGCTTTTTAAGTACAAATAAGGTTTTGAGGCTAAGTTGTAGCTTAGTGTGCCTGATATGAGGGACTGGATAAATTGAATACACTGCACTGCATGGCTGTGGCTTAGTGGCAGGCTGATCCTTTGGTCCTACCCTTGCAGGAAGTAATCTGTGCCTCATGGAGATTTCCTCTGCCTTTCGTGGCCAGCATGCTATTGTGGGTGAGGCCAAGTATCCAAGGACCTGTGATGAGGAAGAGGGTGTTCAAACCTCCCCGATGTAAAATAGATAGTTGGTCCTGTGAGTGATAGGGTGTTTGTCTCTTTCCTCAACAATATAAGTATATTGCTAAGGTAAGAGCCTGGCTGTTTGTACTGGTCTATAGCAGGAACAATAAACTGGAAAATAATCTGCATTATCCGAAGTAGTTAAAAAAGAAAGACACACTTGCATTTGCAAAGCAACTTGCAACAGGACTGGCACAGCTCTTGAATTAGAAACATGGCATTGATTTGTCACCTGATGGAAGGCAAGTCAGAGTTTATTGACAGATTCCAAAAGGCTTGGATTTAGCCCATAGATTTTACTGAGTAACATGTGTTTTACTCAGTTTGGGGAGGGCAAGTGGGTATATACAGGTAACTGAAAATCACTTCTGAATGTTCCCTTACAACTGGCAGATGGCTGGCTCACTCTCATCCCTTTAGTTACATTCCTGTCCATTCTCAGGCTGCTTTGTGAACAGTTGCCATGAACAACAGATGTCTAAGGGTTGATCTTCAAAGATTCAAATAGGATTAGGAGTCTGATTCCCACTGCAGCATGAGGTAGTTGTCTTGTTCCCACTTGTGCTGTTGACTGGTTCCTCGTATGTCTCGCTGAAATGCAAAGTTATGATCATCCCTCAAATTGTCCTTGATAATAGTGGGCCTGAGTAACACAGAAATAAGTGTTTTATGGTGAGTTAATCTGACTGGAGTGAGTGATCCTACTGGAATCAATGAAACTTCCCACATGAGGATCTGGGGATCGTGTCCAGTAGCAGCAACACAATTTCTTGATATTTATCAATTTCTGGTAAAATGTTTTGGAGATCTGCAATTAAAGTTTACATGTGTTGAGTGTGGCAGTGGTATCCTTATTCAAGGTGAGAACCTGGTGCTCTTAGACCTTGTACATGTCAGTCAAAGCCTAAAAGAGACCTCTAGCTGTTGGTATTAAGGCAGACCATCTGGAAATACCACACTTTTGTCATCATTTCTTTCAAATTGCTGTTGCTTCAAATGATGCCCAAGAGAGATTGTTCCAGTAATGTCTACTTCTTCAGTTCACTTTGTATTTCTGGCAGCACTGGCTTTGTTGCATAAATTACTATTTTTTCCTTGGATTTTGCAAACCCATGTGACTCACTACTTACGCCTAGAGACTCCAAGAAAGCTGATCTCAAAAGTTCAGCAAGCACTGACGCATGTTCTTAAGTCCCATGTTTAATCACATGTCTAAAGCTAAGCACATGCTTAGGAACTCTGCTCAGAAAATGCAAATTATGCAACAAAGGCTATGATCAATGTGGGTATCTGCAGCAGTAGGCCTGTAGTCAATATCTCTGTTTCAGTATGTGTTAGGGGTAGAACCCATTAGAAAACATCAGCTTTACAACTTACACAAATCGGCGGGGGAGCTCAAGGTTTGATGTGGAATCTGAAAAGAACTCAGATTTCATGTTATGAAACATTGAGTAGAAGGCAACTTCCAGGAGACTCTTTCAAGCACTCTTGAAAGTTGCCTTCTATTCCATGTTTCATGACGCAAAATACAAGTCCTAAGTCCTTTTCAGCTATATATTAAAAAACCCCTAAACTCTAAATATTTATTGCATAGCAGTGAAGACCAGATTTCAGATTTTACTGCACAGGCACACAGTTGATTATGGGAGATTAAAACAACACTTGGGTGGACATATCAGGTGCTTATTACATCCTAATCTTTACAGCAGATGGACTGTCAGTGGTCTCTGCTCCACCCTTAATGAAAGCACCAGCTAGCTGCTAGCAAAACTGAGAAGATAGTAGTTTGCTGCAGGTTTGGATTAGTTTAAAATCTTGGCTGAGCAATACATCTGAACAGGAGCCGGTTGGGAGTGATGTACATGCTTAAAATTCAACTTTGATGAATTTGAGGTTAAATGACTTGCTCTTTGGAGCAACTCCAAAAGCAGCAGCTATTCATGTGGCACCATTCATCTCCAAGGCTGTGGTTAAAGGTTACACCAGCCTGTGGCAATCTAAAGCAATGGCTTAGTGTATGGAAACTGGGTTGTGTTCTTGTAAATAGTTTGTGATTCTCCTAATAGTCTTCACTTTCACTTTCTCCTGATAGTCTTCACTTTCACTTAATAGATTTTCAGAAGTCACCAACACTTGCCTGAATGTTTTGTACGTAGGTGGTGAAGTCATGCTATTTAGTGCCTTCATTCTAAGCATGTTTAAAATTGTAATATCATTATTGATTTAACTGCATTCCACAAAGCATGGATTTTTCTATTCCTGTTTCACTAATTCAGTGCGTGTCAAATAAAAAGTCTGACATGAAATGTGCACCATAAAACATCCAAGCTGTGCAGCTCTGCCAAGGTGGCACAGTGCTTAAGCTTTGCATTTCCCAGCTTTTTAGACCAGTGCACTCTACTGCAGTATTTTGCATTTATATTGCAGCTGTTCTAATACCAACACATATCACACTTTGGGGAATATTTGGTGTGTGTTACACAGTGATTGTGAGATATTGCCTACTTACGATTTCAGGCAGGCAGGCTCCTGTTCAAAACTGACTTTGGAAGCCCCTGTAAAACCCATAAACATCAGACCAGCATAAAAGTCAGGAGGTTCAGGAATGGTAATGGAGTGGCTATAGCAGGAAGAACTTGAGGTCATTTTGATTGCATAGTTTTTGAGAGTGCCCTCTTCCCAAAGTCCCAAATACAGTTGATGGGAGTAATAAATATCAGACAGGCAGGTGGCTGCTTGGTGATAAATGCACAGCTTGGGCATTCAGTTAAGGACAAAGGTGGAGGTGACATAGTAAGCACAGTTAAGCACTGGCATCTTTTGCTTAGGAAGAAGTGTGCACCTGGCAAGCCTTTTCCAGGCACAGTTTTTCCTTTACCAAGTTTCCTTGGGGTCTGTCTTTTCACCAGATAGTTGCAGGGAGCACCCTATTTCCCCTCAGATGCATCCTAATGCTACTTTGGTTCCACCATCTTTGAAGGCTTGTAACAGAACAACTAATGGTTCTGAAAGAAGAGGAAATCTTGTGCCATTTCAGAAGAGGTTGTTTTAAAGAGAACAATGCAGGAAACATTGGCTAGAACAAAGGAGAAGCAAAAACGTGGGTCAAAATTGTGCCTCTGACCTCTGCTTGTGACCAGAAACCTCGAAGCATGGATGGCCCAGGTGGATAACCATGGAGAGGCACAGGAAGTAATGTTTAGAGCTGACCAGAAAGTGTGAGCTTTCTCCGCAGAAAAAAAAAAAAAAAGTTTAGGGAAGTGTGTTGGGGTGGGGGAGCAGGGATCAGTTTTACAAGCTTTCAGCTTTTTAAAGTCTAGTAAGCAAAAATGTTACCCCCTATCCCAACTTTCTGTTAGGTTCTGTTTATGGAAAACTAGGTATTTGATTAAACATTTTTGACAGAAAACTTTCTGCTAACCCAAAGACTAAGATGTGTTTACAGACTTTGAAACTCCTTGACCTGTCCAAGATCACACAAGAAGTCTGTGGTAGATCCAAGAATTTAACCCATGTATTAATGGTAGTCGAAGAGCTGAGCCACAGGTCTCTGTTTCCTAGGATTAATAATACTCAGCTCTTGAATAGCATGTTTGAGCCACAGAACTCGTAGCACCTTACAAGCGGGGGTCAGGTTCATTTCCCTTGTTTCACAAAGCGTAGATAGCAAAGCACAGAGAACAAAATAACTTGTCCGAGGTCACCCAGAAGATCAGTGGTAGGAAAGGACCATGGTCTCCTGAGGCTCACTTCAGTGCCATTCTACTGGGCAACACTTGCTTAATCTAAAGTTATTTCTGAATGGCATGCCTAAGGCCACGGGTAAGAAGAAATCTAACTTGCTGATAAGGACTCCTACTTGTGTAGATGTCTCTGCATGTTGAGAAGTAAAGAGAAATTGTACTTATCATTGAGATGAAATGAGGCATCATTCAGTACTCAGAGGATGAGAGGTTGGTGAGGTAGACAGCAGGGCCTCTAAATGATATTGCCAGTAATTTACTAACAGAGCAAGAGAGAGAATGCATAGACATAAACTATTCTTTGCCTCAGATGTTCACGAAAAGATGGGAGAGCTGGCAGAAACAGACATGCTATAGGAGAGGGAAAAGATGCAGAGAATCATACCAGAGCAGGTCAGTGAGGAACTGAAACATTTGAAGGCTGAAACACTTCGGGGCTTAATGAATGTAATCTGCTTTGCTTTGAAAAAAAACAACCTTAAATTGGAGATCTGTGCCATCAGAATAAAGACCCTTGTCCCTTCATTCCAAGCTTCTCTGTTCCTCAGAGCCAACTTTAGCAATAATTCATATTTTTCTTAAAACCTTGCTTTTCAGGTCATATAATTACAAGACAACTTCAACTCCCATTTCAAAGAAAAATACTTACATCTAGTTCCCACGCTTGAAGAAAGAAAGCTTGAAAACATGAAGCCCAAGTGCTAAAAACCCAAAAGAGAAATGGACACAATTACATCTCATGATGTTTTGCGCCCTTCTTGTGATAACTGAATGCTTCAGTCCCATGGAACAGCAGACACAAACTGCAGATGTTAATGTGATTATTGGTAGGCAGGAATGTCACCGTTTCTATTGCTTGTACATACCTTTGGATGTCTATATACGTGTTCTGGGGTGAAGGGGGTTGGGGGGCGCTTTAATTAAAATGGCAGTGAGAACCACCCTAATTAAAGCACCTGCAGCAATGTGCATTTGGCAACCCAGGCTTCAAAATGGTGGCACAAGAGCTTTAGTTAAAGCTCATTCAGTGAGTTTAATTAAAGAATTTCCATCACCATTTCGAAGTGCAGAGACTCTGAATAAACGTGATGAACAGGTTTCTAGAACATGCTAATTAGCGTGCTCCAGCAGATTGGATTAATCTGCTCCAACAAGGGTTAATTAGTGCACATCAGAGCAGACCTTTGGCACATATATATGTACCCATTAGTACTTAAACATTTGTCAGGTAAGCATAGCTTTTTTTTACTCTGAAAGCAGTGGGGGTAAAGGGAGGGGGGGAGGGTGCAGTCTGAAAATGCAAATGATCTTGGCTTGGAAATATCGGGGATTATGAGACTTGTGGGGACCCTAAATGACACACATCTTTCAATGCTGTAGTAGGGATCACGTAGAACTAAAAATCTTAACCAAAAAGAGCTGCCATATGTGGATATAAGCCATGACTGCATGTTTCTTGTATTTCACATACTGATTTCAGTTCAAACCATCTTAGGGTATAGAATCATAGAAAATTAGGGTTGGAAGAGACCTCAGGAGGTCATCTAGTCCAATCCCTTGCTGAAGTAGGGCCATCCCCAGTTAGATCATCCCAGACAAAACTTTGTCTAGCCAAGTTTTGAAAAACCTCCAAGGATGGAGCTTCCACCACTACTCCAGGTAACCTGTTCCAGTGTTTTACTATCCTGCTAGTGAAAAAATTCTTCCTAATATCTAACCTAAACTTCCCTTGTTGCAACTTGAGACAATTGGTCCTTGTTCTGTCATCTGCCACCCCTGAGAACAGTTTAGCTTCATCCTCTTTTGAACCCTGCTTCAGGTAGGTGAAGGCTGCTATTAAATTCCCTCAGTCTCTTCTCTAGACTAAATAAGCCCAGTTCCCTCAATCTTTCCTCATAAGTCATGTGCCCCAGCCCCCTCACTGTTTTCATTTCCCTCCAGTGGACTCTCTCCAATTTGTGCATTGGCGACATGTAGGGGGTGCACATGGGTGCCCACTGAGTATAGCGGTGCACCCCCTACAAAAAGGCACTGCTCACCACCCCCCTCACCACCAATAGCAGCATCTGTGGGAGCTACACACTTACCACCGCCGTGCCTTGCCAGCCACCGGGGGCACGCATCTTTCATGAATTTCTCCACATCCTTTCTGTAGTGAAGGGCCCAACACTGAACACAGTACTCCAGATGTGGCCTCACCAGTGCTAAATAATCACTTCCCTTGACCTATTGGGAACACGCCTATCAATGCAGCCCAGTATGCCATTAGCCTTCTTGGCAACAAGGGCACACTACTGGCTTATTCAGCTCATTCTCCACTGTAACCCCCAGCTCCTTTTCTGCAGAGATGCTGCCCAGGCAGTCGGCCCCAAGCCTGTACTGGTACATGGGTTGTTCTGTCCTAAGTGCAGGACTTTGCACTTGTCCTTGTTGGACCCCATGAGATTTCTTTTGGCTCAATCCTTCAATTTGTCTACGTCACTCTGAATCCTGGCCCTACTCTCCAGCATATCTACTACTCCCCTCAGGTGTATTTACTCTGAAGTCAGAAGCATGATTTGAAAATGGGTGGACAGTCAAGCAAGCTGTAACTTGGCTGGCTCAGATGCCTATGCTATAGGGCTGTGCAAAACGGCACTGTTTCGTTTCACCTTGAGTTTCGATGGTTCGAGGGAGCACTGTTTCATCTTGAATTACATTTCATAGCTGTTCTGTTCTGTTCCATTGAACCAGAATTGCTGTTTTGATGCCGTTTGGAGTTTCGCTGGGGATGGGAAATCAGACCAGCTGGGCTGACTTCCCATCCCCAGCACTACATCACACTGGGGCGGGGGAAGGCAGCCTAGCTGAGCTGCTTCCTGGTGCTCCCACTATATCGCGCTAGGGGCGGGAAACAGCCCAGCTGAACTGCTTCCCAGGGCCCCACACTTGATCCTGCTGGGGCTGGGAGGCAGCTGCTTCTTGGATCCCTGTGCTTGATCATAGGAGGGGCTGGGAGCCAACTAGGCTCCCAGGAGGCAGCTCAGATTGATCAAGTGATCAAGCATGGGGCCCCAGGAAGCGGCCCTGGCGCAATCAAGCAGATGGGGAGGCCAAATCTTGGGCTGGGAATGGGAAGTCAGCCCAGCTGGACTGACTTCCTATCCCCAACCTATAGTCAAAACGTTTTGACTTTTGAAACGTTTCGACCAGCCTTGTTTTGTTTCAAGGCTATTTCAACTGGCTTTGTTTTGTTCCGATTTTGCTGTTTTTGACCTTGAAACTGATTGAAACAGTGTCAGAATGAAACAGCTGGTGAAATTTCGCACAGCCCTACTATGCTATGGTGAAACTTATGTGCCCAATACCCTGCATATTTCCTGTAGTAGTTAAACCATGTGAACAGTCTCTGCTGCTGCATCGTCCTTATTAACGGTACAAAAGTTAGCTAGATTAAAACTAGTTTTGGATGGTATTGCTTCCAAATCCCAGATTGCTTGGTAGACATAGATGTAGCCTTGGACCAGAAGTCACGCACACATGAAAATTAATGAAAATAAAGTGAACTTCATGTGCTAAATATGAATCTCTCTCCTCTAGTATTGACTTAGTCCGGTTGTCCTTGGCAAGAGTTGACATTCCAATTCTTGCTTCTGCTTCCATATCAATAGTGAATCTGTTCAGCACCTGTCTTAATATGACACTATGTTGGAGAGTTATAGTCAACTTCTTGTATGATGAAAAGTGACTATTTCTTCCTATTCTGTGCTTTCTACTTATCCACTTTGTAATGTCTGACAGAATTTTAACCTCTTATGCTGTTATTGCTTAAGTGGTCTTTTGTAAAAGACTTTGCCAAAGTCTCTTTAACAGCAGCTTTATCACCTGTGCACCTATATTGCTGGTGTGTTTAAAAGACCTTAGTAGATTAAGGCAGCACAAACATTTTATAAAAGCCTGTCTGGTCAGTTCCCATCACATCACAATCATTTAGTGTTTAATTCTGTCTGTGGTTAAAACAATTAATGTATCCACTATAGTGTTGAAGCAGGACTTGCTGGATCCCTCTGCTGACCTTAGAAAAGCCAGTCATTTTTCCTATCATTCAAAAAAGTAAATAAGTCTAATCACCACACTTTTTTTTTAGTAGTTTGGTGACTAAGTTCATTCCAGATGTTTGCCTGAATGTCTGTCTTCACTGATGGTGACCGATTGTTTTATAGTTGTCTGTGCTGCCACAGATGTCTGATTTCACAGTCTCCCCTTTATTCCACATTTTCCAGCTATGTTTCTCAGTAGCTGAAAGCACTACCTTGGAAGAGGAACCTCTTCCACATCTTCTATGGTGAAGACTGATGTAGAGAATTCATTTTGCATCTTTTCAGTTCCTTCCCAGCAGTAGCTTCTAGTTTAGGTGACCCAGCAAACCAACAAATTAGTTCACAGGCTTCCTGTTCCTGTAATGTACGTCATGTTCTATATGTTCTTGTGGCTTTGGTTATTTGCTCTTCAAATCCCATCTACCTTTCTTACTGGCCACTTTTTTGTTCTTTCCTATTGGTTTCACTTGTGGTAGATAACACTTTTCTGAGGAGAAATCTGTATGGCTCGTATCAGAGTGTTTAGATCTCAGATGATAACCTGTTCATTAAACTTCCCCCTGATCTGTTGCCTAGCAGCAAGTTCTGCTAGAGAGAAAGAAGGTGATAAAAGGTCTAGCTCCCCATCAGGAGAACAGATTGGCAGGAGGTAGCATCTTGGAGGCCTTAAGACTGACTAAGGAAGGAGTGGTGGTGACTTCCACTAGCAAGAGTTGGTAAAAACTTGGGGAAACAGTGGATAGAGAAATCAGGGAGGAGCTAACAGGCTGCTGAGTAAGCCAGCATTAGGAAACGACCCCAGGGAAAAATAAATGCTGGAGGCTGGAACTTGACCTCTGTTTGGTAGGACTCTAGCAGGATTGAGACCCAGGCGAGGCTGTGATACCTCCCTGGTAGCCTCACAACTCCTGATCTGTGCTGGCTCCTAAGGTACCCTCCCTCTTTCCTCGCCTGTCATACCTTGATGTGTAGATATTGGCACCATTCTGGAGGGAACCCACTGACTGATAGTGGACAACAGCTCAGTTTGGGACCTAGGGACAGCCTCTCTTTGCATACGTCCCAAAGAGAGCCCTTGTCCGCTGTCAGTCAGTGGGTTCCCTCCTGAACTGCAATAATACCTGCCCTACCTAGGTGGGGCTCTCCTGGCCCATCTGTACTTTGATGCATTCATTCCTGTGATTGATGGGAAGCTGGGTGACAGTGACCATGAGCTGATCACCTTCACCAACCACTGTAAAGCTGGCAAGTCAGTCAGCAACACTGAAGTCCTTGACTTCAGGAAAGCTGACTTTGACAAGCTCAAGGAGGCTCGTCAGTAAGGCCCTAAGGGACCATGACCCCAGGGGGAGGGGAATTCAGGAAGAGCGGTTGCTCCTCAAGGGAGTGATCCTCAATGCACAAGCTAAGTCTATTCCATCTTGGAGGGAAGGCAGCAAGAGGGCACAGCAGCCTCACTGGCTCTCCAGGGGCCTAGCAGACCACCTGAGGCTAAAAAGACAGGCCTACAAAGGATGGAGGTTGGGATTTACCTCCAAGGAGGAATAGTCTACACTGGTCCGGCCCTGCAGGGAGCAAACCAGGAAAGCCAAGGCTGCAACTGAACTCCAACTATCTTTGAGTATCAAGGACAATAAAAAGTCCTTTTTCAGGTATGTGGGGAGCCAGAGGAAAAGCAAGGGCAATGTTGGACCCCTGCTGAACCAGATGAGACAGCTGGCAACTGACACTCAGGAAAAAGCGAACCTATAAAATGGGCATTTTGCGTCTGTCTTCCATCAGTCCCATGGGATGCCCATGCCCCCTATGGGACAGGGAGGTCTGGGTGAGGGAGATCCCCTGCCCTCCATTAATGCTGACCTTATAAAGGAACACCTGGAGGGGCTGGAGGCCCCTGGAGGGGATTGTCAGCCAGCCGTGACAATCTACACCCCAGGGTATTCAAGGAGCTGGCTAGCATCATAGCCCAGCCTCTGGCACGGATCTTTAAAAACTCCTGGAGCTCCAGTGTAGTGCCTGAAGACTGGAAATAGGCCAATGTGGTGCCTATTTTCAAGAAAGGGAAGAAAGTGGATCTGGATAACTATAGGCCCATCAGCCTGAATTCTATCCCAGGGAGGATCTTAGAAAAGTTTATTAAAGAGGCCATCCTTAATGGACTGGCAGATGCCAAGATGAATATGAGCAGGCAGTATGGGGATGCAGTCAGAAAGGCCAGCCACACCTTGTCATGCATCCACAGATGCATCTCAAGCAGGTCCAGGGAGGTGATACTCCCCTCTCTGCGACACTGGTCAGGCCACAGCTGGAGTACTACATCCAGTTGAGGGCACTGCACTTCAAGAGGGATGTGGACAACATGGAGAGGGTCCAGAGGAGGGCCAATTGCATGATCAGGGGCAGCAGGGCACGCCCTACGAGGACAGGCTATGGGACCTGAACCTGTTCAGCCTCCACAAGAGAAGGCTGAGGGGGGATCTACTGGCCTGTTACAAACTAGTGAGAGGGGAGCAGCAGGCATTGGGGAGTCCCTGTTTCCCTGAGCACCGCCAGGAGTGACCAGGAATAACGGTCACAAGCTGGCAGAGGGTAGATTTAGGCTAGATATCAGGAGGCGCTACTTCACTGTCAGGGCGGCTAGGATCTGGAACCAACTTCCAAGCAAAGTGGTGCTGACTCCTACCCTGGTTTTCCGATGACACCAAACTCTGGGACAAAGCATCCATACCTGAAGACAGGCAGGCAATTCATGCTGACCTGGACAGGCTCAGCAAATGGGCAGACAAGAACCTGATGGTGTTTAAAACTGAAAAATGCAAGGTTCTCCACCTTGGGAGGAAAAATCTGCAGCACCGTTATAGGCTCAGCAGTGCTACACTGGTTAGCGTTACAGAAGAAAGAGACTTGGGGGTCATCATTGACCACAAGATGAACATGAGCCTGCAATTCGATACTGCAGCTAGTAAAGTGAGCAAAACGCTGGCTTGCACCCACAAATGCTTCTCAAGAAAATCCTAGGACATCATTCTCCCCTTGTACTCAGCCTTGGTAAGGCCGCAGCCGGAGTACTGCGTCCAGTTTTGGGCCCCACAATTCAAAAAGGATGTGGAGAAACTTGAGAGATTCCAGAGAAGAGCCACACACATGATCAGAGGTCAGGAAAACAGACCTTACTATGACAGGCTGAGAGCCATGGGGCTCTTTAGCCTGGAAAAGTGCAGGCTCAGGGGTGATCTGATGGCCACCTATAAGTATACCAGGGTGACCACCAGTATCTGGGGGAATGTTTGTTCACCACTGTGCCCCAAGGGATGATGAGGTCGAACAGTTATAAACTCCTGCAAGACCGTTTCAGGCTGGACATAAGGAAGAATTTCTTTACTGTCTGAGCCCCCAAGGTCTGGAACAGCCTGCCATTGGAGGTGGTTCAAGCACCTACATTGAACACCTTCAAGAGTAAATTGGATGCTTATCTTGCTGGGATCCTATGACCCCAGCTGACTTTCTGGCTCTGGGGCAGGGGGCTGGACTCAATCATCTTCCAAGGTCCCTTCCAGCCCTAATGTTTATGAAATCTACAAGAGCTAATTTCTTGGCTCCAACCTCCTCTAAAGCCTACCCTGTGTATATCAGATGTTTTTGGTCATCACCTAAATGGGGCACTTTGCCCCTAAGGCAGTTCCAGTCTACCTTAGGCCTCTTTGCTCCTGTTGGGGCCTTGACCCTCCTGGCACCTATCCCTGTCCTATAGCTGGGCCCTTGCTTAGGTCCACTGTACCAGACTTGATTTTTGGGCTCCAGCCCGAGTCTCGCCCTCTCAGGCTCTGGTCTTACCCTCTTGGGCTTCTTGCCCTCTTGATCTTCAGGCCCCTGCCCCTGGTTCTCATCCTTGTTGGGATATGGCCTGAGCCCTCCTGGCTTTAGGTCACCATTTGGACTGCATTGCCAAGAGATGGAGGGAAGTGATTGTTCTCTGTTCAGCACTGGGAGGCCACACCTGGAGTACCATGTTCAGTTTTAGCCCTCCACACCCCCCAAAGAAAGGATGTAGACGAATTGGAGGGAGTCCAGTGGAGGGCAATGGAAATGGTGAGGGGACTGGGGCACATGACTAAGGAGAGGCTGAGGGAACTGGGTTTCTCATCTGGAGAAGAGAAGACTGAGCAGGGTTTTAATAGCAACCTTCCACTATCTGAAGGGTGATTCCAAAGAGGATGGAGCTGGATTATTCTCAGTGGTGGCAGATGACCGAACAAGAAGCAATGGTCTCAAGTTGCAGCAAAGGAAGTTTAAGTTAGAGATTAGGAAGAACTTTCTCACTAGAAGGATAGTAAAATACTGGAACCGGTTACCCAGAGAGGTGGTAAAATATCCATGCTTGGAAGTTTTTAGGCTTTGGCTAGACAAAGCCTTGACTAGGATGATATAGTTGTGGACAGTCCTACTTTGAGCAAGGGGTTGGAATAGATGACTTCTTGAGGACCCTCCCAACCCTCATTTTCTATAATTCTGCCTCACCCCTCTGGACTCTCAGCCCTTGGCCCTAGTTTTGCCCTCCCCCCCTCAGGTTTTGGCCTCTAGCCCTCCTAGGTTTTAGGCCAAGGCCTTACAGCCCAGGCTTGGGCCCTCCCAGCCCCTGGCGGGGGTCAAAATACACTTATGCCCCATAGGCAACCTTGTGACCTCCTCTTTCCCTTTTAGTTGCTCTCAGTCCACCGGAGTAAACTATAACAAAAAAAGTAAGCTCACTATCTGCAACAAGAACTCCCACCGCCCCCCTGGTCAGAGCCCTTTGCAAGCCATCAGCTCTTTACTTGCAGTCCCCCAGGGCAGCTCAGGTATCAGCCAGTCAGTTCCTCTGTTGTAGCCTCCTTCCTCAGAAGCTCTTTGCCCTGCAGGGCTAGACTGACTGCCTGTTCTCGGGTATTAGCCTTATATGCCTCTGAGTTCCCACCCCTCCATGTCAGTGGACCTGCAGCCACCCAAAGGGGTTTCCGCTTAGGCTTCATGACTAGCCTGCCTCCCTCCGCTGGGCTGAAGTCAGCTGTCTGCAGTTTTTTTTCTTCTAGGCTGCCTGGAGATCTGTTTCTGAGTTGCTTAAATGCCTGTACCACTTCCCTTCCCTCCCTGCCCCTCACCAGTTAGAGAGAGGAAGGTTGAGGTCCATTATAGTTTCATAGTTTCTAGGGTCGGAAGGGACCTGAGTAGATCATCTAGTCCGACCCCCTGCCATGGCAGGAAAGAGTACTGGGGTCAAATGACCCCAGCAAGATGTTCATCTAACCTCCTCTTAAAAACCCCCAGGGTAGGAGCCTGCACCACTTCTCTTGGAAGCTGGTTCCAGACCCTAGCCGCCCTGACCGTGAAGTAGCACTTCCTGATATCTAACCTAAACCTACCCTCTGCCAACTTGTGACCGTTATTCCTGGTCACTCCTGGCGGCGCTCGGGGGAACAGGGACTCCCCCAATGCCTGCCGATCCCCCCTGACTAGTTTATAACAGGCCACAAGATCCTCCCTCAGTCTTCTCTTGTGGAGGCTGAACAGGTTCAGGTCCCGTAGCACCCCTCATAGGGCCTGCCCTGCTGTCCCCTGATCATGCGAGTGGCCCTTCTCTGGACCCTCTCCATGCTGTCGACATCCCTCTTGAAGTGTGGCGCCCAGAACTGGACGCAGTACTCCAACTGCGACCTGACCAGTGCCACATAGAGGGGGAGGATCACCTCTTTGGACCTGCTCAAGATGCATCTGTGGATGCATGACAGGGTGTGGTTGGCCTTTCTAACTGCCTCCCCACACTGCCGGCCCATGTTCATCTTGGAGTCAATGATGACCCCAAGATCCTTTTCTGCCTCCGTGCTGACAAGAGGGGAGTTCCCTAACCTGTAGGTATGGTGCCGGTTGTTCTTCCTGAAGTGCATCACCTTGCACTTGTCTGTGTTGAAACCCATCCTATTCCTATCTGCCCACCCTTGTAACCTGTCTAGGTCTGATTATAGCCTGTTGCATCCTTCTAGTGTGCCCACATCCCCCCACATCTTAGTGTCATCAGCAAATTTGAACAGAGTGCTTTTTACCCCCCTCGTCCAAGTCACTGATGAAGATGTTGAACAGTGCGGGCCCGAGGACCGAGCCCTGGGGAACCCCACTGCCCACGTCCTTCCAGGCTGAGAAGGACCCATCCACTACCACCCTCTGGGTGCGGGCCTCCAGCCAGCTGGCGACCCATTTGACTGTGTGGGTGTCTACACCACAGCCCCCCAGTTTCTTAATGAGAACGGGGTAAGAGACGGTGTCAAAAGCCTTCCGGAAGTCCAGGAAGATTATATCCACTGCTACCCCTGCATCTAATGATTTGGTGATCTGATCGTAAAAGGCCACCAGGTTGGTCTGACAGGACCTGTCACTGATGAACCTGTGTTGGTTGCCCCTAAGCATGCAGTCCCCTGCTGGCCCCTCATGGATGTGTGCCAGAATAATTTTCTCGAACAGCTTGCCTAGGATCGAGGTAAGACTAACAGGCCTATAGTTTCCCGGGTCCTCCTTTCTGCCTTTTTTGAAGATGGGAACCATGTTGGCCCTCTTCCAGTCCTCCGGTACCTCACCAGAGCACCGCGAGTGCTCGTAAAGCCCTGCCAGGGGACTTGCAATGACCTCGGCCAGTTCCTTTAGAACTCTAGGGTGGAGATTATGTCTTTGTGGCTCCTTTTAGAAAGGAAAATGGGTACCTCTGGCTATTGGATAAAGGATTGTTGAAGATTCTATTCGTGTAGAAGATTGCAGTTGGGGAAAGTGGTCCTGTAGATCTCTTGTAGCAATGGGAGGCAATCCATGCTTTTTTTGTTTTGTAAGAAAAGAACTGTTAATTTGACTTGAGGTCCAGATCACTCCATCTGTTCTATTTAGGTAAGAAGACTAGGCATAAACACTCAGGGCTCCCAAAGAAATAAGCTGGAATTAAAATAACCTTCTCTAGCATTTAATTATGCTGCTCTTTTTCTTTGACATTCCTTTGAAGCTTTGTCCTCATGATTCTTGCCAGTTCTGGAAAATCAACCTTAGGGTGGTTTGTAAGTAGCTTCTTGCATTCAAATTCCCATTTCTAAAAATCCATGTCATTGTTAATAGTTTTTAGTAAACCCTTTGGAACTCTTTACACGATACCTAGCACAATGGGGCTCCAGTTCTAGCTACATGGTAAACATTACTAATAACAAGAGCATCAACCTTCCCTGATTTCTATTTGCTGTCTGGGTCTTGAATCTTTGAGGGATGCCCTCGTTGCATCAAAGGAAAGACTTTTGATATGCATCTTTTTTTTTTTTAATGAAAGCTGGGACTTGGGATAAGGTTTCTAGAGGTGGTAGTGCTTACTCACTGGATGGCTTTTGCTGATATAGTTCATATCAATTCAGTAAGCAAAGTAACCTGTAGCCTCCTCCTACATGGTGTATGCTGCAGGTTTAAATATGCGGGTTTAAAATCCCCAGTGAGGGCAGCCGTTTGACTCTCCCCTCTGAGAGCCTCTGATCCTTGGTGCCTAACTGCCTGGCCATAACTGTCTGGCATGGGGGCAATCAGGTAATAGTTGGCCTCACCCTGGACAGCCCTGTGTTCAAGACACAAGGCTGTTCATCTGGAGCTACAGTGAGCTGATGGTCTGGCTGGATAGCCCTAGATGACCTGGACGCATGACTCTGGGGTTGGGACTGGTTCTTGTCTCTGGTCTCTGGAAGTGCTGCATCTCAAACTGGACCTGGGGCTGTCCAGACTGTGGACAACAATAAGCTGTAGCACCTGGCTTTCAGCCTGCTGGTGCAGGAGGAGCCCAGGATCATAATCCTGGGCTCCTCCTGCACAGGCAAGTAGTAATGGTGTGATTGGGACCACATCCCAAAATCACACCTCCTGTCATGTATATGTATTTTGCAACCTTAAATGAACATATGCTGGAGCCTGTATCAGCACAAATGGGTTCTTGCTGGATGTTCTGCACTAGGATGGTTTGCCAGTATTAATAGACCAGCTAACCTTTCTAACATAAGTTAGGTCTAACTTTCTCATTAGACCTATTACTATTTTATTTCTAATTCTTTGTTACCTTGCCAGTTTCAGCCTTGTGCTTTCATCATGCAGAGGCTAGTAGTACCATCCTACTTGTACATTTACAATCTCTTAACATGGGATTTGTTAAGAACATACATTCTTTGATCTCTTCCCTCCCCTCAGGATGATTTAATGGCATTCCCTGCCATCTCTTTAAGGTACAGTACTTCTTGCTACCAAATCTGTCCTCCCTTGGTTGTTTACAGCTAGGTATTGTAATAGCTCACCGATATAGAGTGTCTTGGCAAAACCCCTTTAAAACTGAATTGTCAGCTGATTGTAAAAGTGCACTTAGTGCTGGCCTAGTCATAATGTAAAACTGACATACAAGAACAGCAGTGAAATGCAGCCTCTGATTTCTGGCATATTATCAGTGTAAATGCAAACTGTAGCCAAGTAGATAACAGAACACCTCAAACAAGGGCGCATAGCATAGTGATTGACTGGGAGAGGTGGTGATGGAGGTGGGGGAGTGAGATGGGTTTCCAAGGCCAGAAGGAGAGCTGCAAGAGGAAAGCAAATATGCCAAAGGGAGAAAATTCCAGAAGGCTGCAAACCAGCAGTTATTCCACTAATTGTTTTTGAACTCCCACAGCATAATGAACATGTGCGTTTCATTTATCCAGAGCCCAGCATTAAGCCTGAGATTTGCCTGGTCAAACATGCTGGCTGAGCATAAACAGTGTATCCTCTCCCTGCCATTATCCATTCCAAAACAGCATAATGTTGGCTGTAGAACTGCTGTACAACACAATTGTCTCGCCCTGGCTGTTTAACTGTCCATATATAACTTCCAGTCTGCTTGTGGATGTTTAGTGGCTTCTTTGGACCCTGGCAGCTGTCTCATTGTCTATTGAACACATTTACTGCAGCCCAGAAATGTGCAGTTGTCACAGAGTTTTCCATTTACTCAGATGCAGCTAAGTTCAGCCACTTAATGGCCTTTTGTCCCTGCTTATAGTAAGGATACTGCGTTACTTAGCTCCCCTTCTCTGTATCTTCTCTTAAGTGCTCTCTACTGGAAACATGCACTTTTTATCCTAACGAGATTTGTTTCTTCAGTTAAACTTCAGTCTTGGGCTTTTCATGGCTGTTTCTTCTGTGCCACTAATTAGTCCCTGCCAGATCTGCTGCCCTTCCATTAGTAACCACCAGAGGCATATTACATAGGTACTTCTGCACCTTCGGTGCCAGTGGTGTTCTGGGCAGTGTCAGTGGCTATGCTGCCAGTGGTGGCAGCTGCAGCTGGGCTGGCAGCATATTGGCTGCAATTTTTGTGCCGTTCCCCCCCCCGCAAGCACCCCAGGTTACTGCTTCAGTCTCACCCTCTTGGTCATGGTTACCAGTAGCATTAGCTGCTTTGTTCTTGGTTTTCTTTGGCCTGTTGTCTGGGTCACCTGCATTTCTGTTTCTAGCTTAGTTTCATCAGTGATCCATCCAAATTTCTGTTTTGCCACTGACTATTTGAATATGCAGTACCTTACCCCATGTAAATCAGACTAAAATGATGCAGAAAATTTTGTTTTCATTTTAATGGAAGTCTTTCCTGGCAATATTGGCATTCAGGTCATGGCAAGCTATTTGCTATCTTTGTCATGTGGACATGTGGCTGTAAGGAATTCTGATAGGTCCAAATCTCTCCCCCTCCCATCTCCCCCAGGTACTTCAGGGAGTTCTTCCAGATCCAGATTAGGGTTAGGATTCTCCCTTAAAAATCTTGGGATTTTTCTAAGCAGAACACATTAGCCCTCAGGCCATCTTTATCAAAGGAGGCAGGTGCCATGACATAAGTGGCCTGGTTTAATGCCATTAGTGGTTTAGTGCAAGGGTATCAAACATACTGCCTGCAGTTCTGGTCCACACAGCCCACCAGGCTACTGGGGGACTACTGGGAGTTGGGGGCAGGGCTTGTTGCAGAATTTGGGGCTCCTTGGTCCTGAAAAACATGGCATCAGGAGTAGGGAGGTGAGTGAGGACTGTGCAGACACAGCTGTAGCTTGTCCTGAGGCTGCTGCACCTCTGCCACTGTCCCTGGACTCCTGCTAGTGATGGGCTCCTGCCCCTGGTGCCGTGGACCCATCCCAGGAGGAGCCCTGAGGTCCTGATTTGATCTGGCCTGGGACCCAGGTGAGTTTGACACCAGCTGTGGGGCTTTGGTTTAGATTGACTGGACATATCAAAGGGCTTGGTTTGGGGACTTGTGTATTCTATGCCCAGCTGCGTTGTAGACTTGCTGACAATTATAGCATTCTTTAAATGCGTTTGACTAAATCCCTAGCTCATTCAACTCTCCAGACCAACACTACTTCAACTAGCTGATGATATTGCCCTTTCAATTTATACCCAGGCCAAGACCAGGTGGTGTAAAATCAAGAGAAGAGAGGGGAAGTGTACTTTTCCTTACTGGTTGTTTTTTTTTCCATAGATTGCAGTCCTGTTGTATGTGCTATTCATCTTCCTGACCACGTAGTTTGACAACCTGAAAGACACCTGTGTTCTGGTGACTAAAATACAATGGCTGGTAGCGAACAAGATACCTGGGACTGAAGTTTGAGCAGCTAGTCCAAGTTTTGATATTCTGTAACTCACATTAGCCAATGGATAACATTTGAAGTATAGGCCTACTCCAAGAACAATAAAGCCTGGGTTATAAAGCAATCTAGAAGATACTCTTTGTTGTCTGTTATTCTAGGTTATACTTAATGCCCTAAAAACATGACCACATAAGTACTGAATGTTTAATTATGTAAATGCTTTATACTGTAAGTCCTTTTATAAACATTAAACCACTTGGGCAGAGACTAGGACATTTAACTGCCTATGTTCCATTAAAATGAACACGAACTGAACATCCCAGCCCCTCAGGCAGTCTTGAGAATCCCAGTCTTAAGCTTTTTATCCATTTGTTTTCCTTGTTTCTCATTTTATGAGTTGTTTCCACGTTTATCGTTATTGCGGGCCCTTTATGTATACTTACAAAAGGGTCTTTATTGGATTCATAACTTAGATTGCATAACCTAGAAATATTACTGCATAATCATCCCTATGAAGGTATATTCATTTTTGGATTGAGTGCTTCCATATATAGAAAAGGCTAGATTACCATCTGGTGCTAATCAGTTTGGCTCTGTTGAAAGTGATGGAGTGAGAGCTGAGGATCTGTCTCAAGATCTGAAGGTACTTAAGGTTCTTCAGGGAATTAAAAATACTATGTAACTATAAGCTGCAGGGGTGTGTGTAAAGTTATTTCTACATGGGGAAACTTCCTGTCTGGCTATGGGGCCCTCAAACACGCTGCACAGAAGGGAGGGGGCTGCCTTCTGAACCAGAAGCATAGTCCTGAACTAGAAGTGTACCCACCTCTGCACAGAAAAGTAATTAGCCTGGGGCAGGCTATTTGGCACAGTCACTGTCAGCAGTGCTAGTTAGTCTACCCTAAGCACCAGACAGTGTGGCTGCCGTGATTTGTGTCAGAGGCAGCCCACCCAAAGCAGCATGCTGCCTGACAGTAAGTTTACCATGCTTGCCAAGCTTATTTTGCTGCTGTGAATGTTAATCTACCACACAGATATGCCTGTGGACCATAACTGTCTACCATGCCATTGTCTACTTCTACCATGTCATGGCCAGGCACTGCAGCAGACTTAATCGATGCAGTCTTAATTTATGTGATAATTAGCAGCCTTTGTGTTTGTCCTTCTTTATCACAGTGGAGATTTCTGAAAGCCCTACTAGGTGGGCAGAGACAGTTTATTTTCCTTCTGAACAAAGCAGCACTTTGCGAAGTTGGGTATTGCTAGTGGTGTAGACCCCATAGGTGTTCTAGGAACATTGCTGTTTGGATTGGGGTAATGGGACTGTAAAGGTACATGTTGTCCCATACTGGAGTGTTTAGCTAATATATGCTACTTAGCTCTGGTGTATACTGCCTTTCATCTGAGATACTGAAGGGCTTTGCAGGAATCAGCTGACAGCTGATTCCCAGCTACCAGTCAAGCCCTGATAGATAATATTTTTTCACATGTCCTTGGATGTAGAACACTGCAGCTCTGCTGCCTGCCTGATTTAGAAAGGGAGTGTAAGTATGATATAAAGGGAATTATCACAGCTTGTGGCTCTCCAGCCTCAGCTGCTAGATATGAAGGAGACCTTGGCTTGAACACACACCATCTCTTTCTTTAGGAAATCTAAATGTTCTAGGTGTGTATACACATGCTCGGTGGGGGGGGGGTGTCGTGTTTTAATTAGATTGGTTTCCAAAGAGCCACTCTAAATAAAATACTGCAGCGTCATGTGTTTCAAGCCCCTGCAGTTTAAAAATAGCCACAGGACACTTTAACTAAAGCTCATTAATAAGCTTTAGTGAAAGTGCCCCAGTGGCCATTTTTAAACTGCAGGGGCTTATATACATGAATCGAGTCTGCTCCAACATATTCTAATTTGAATGTGTTGGAGTGCATCTATAGGCACCCTCTGTTTTCGAAGTCTAGGATGCAAAAGGAGTGTCCAAGTAAGGAAAACACAAAGGGTCTGAATCCAATGGTGTAACCAGGGTGGGGTGACAGGAGCTGGAAAGAGAGGAAAAAAATCAGTTTTTGTTGCAGGCACGTGATTGCATTTATAGTAACAGCAGCAATTGGAAGTCACCAGTACCCCTGTGTGCAGAGGACAACCAGGTGCCTGGCCACATTATTATGCCACTGGCTGAATCTGTTACCTTGTAGAGTAACACCACTGTAAACTGACCTTCAGTACACAGCTAGAAATACCTCCATAGGCCCCCAAGCAATGGAGAAAGCAGGCCAAATTCTCCAGTTCTGCAAAGAGCAAGGGAAGGTATGGGCAGCTAACATTTCCCAGGCTTCCAACAGTAAAGATTTCTTTTCTCTTTGCAGTGAGCTCAAAGAGCACACAGTGATCTTGCTTCTCCCATGAATAGGGAAGACCTTATTCTGGTATTCTTTTGACAAGGAGTCATTTCAAAGTGCAGTCTGCTTACCTATTTAGGAAGGATTACCATATTTCCAGCTCCAAAAAGAGGACACCTGTCAGAGGGGTATATGATTGTGGGAGGGCAATGATATGCCAGTGCCCTGCCCCTGCCATTGCCCCTCACTCCCAAGCCACATCCCCTCCCTCAACCCAGCTGCTGCCCCTCATTCCTGACCCACAGACCCTTGGCTCTGCTGGTGCCCCTCACTCCCAGTCCACAGCACCACTCTCCAGGCCATACTGGTGCCCCTCATTCTCAACCTGCAGCCCCCTGATGTTGCCAGTGCCCTACATTACTGATCCAGTCTCTTGCCCCTGGTGCCCCTTGCTCTCAAGCTATAGCCCCCCAACCCTACCAGTGTCCCTCAATCCCTGCCACAGCCCCCCAACCCTGATAGCGCGCCTCAATCTGCAGCCCCCTGCTCCCCTCAGTCCTGCACTGACTACCCTGCCCCTGCAAGTAAGGGTACCAGCTCTAGTGCCAGCGGCCTGGACACACAGCTCCCCACTACCCCCAACAGGCCCCTCTGCCCCCTTTCCCTGCTGGGGGGGCAGGTGCCTTCCCCACCCTCCTGCCTTGCTGTAGCCCCAGTGTCCAGACAGGTCCCCCCACAGTGCTGGCATGCATCCGCTTCCCCTCACACACCCATCCCTTCTACACACCACTGCCACACACATGCACACACAGACTCACATGCCCCACACCCACAGCCCTCCAGCCAGTCCCCAAGTACTGGCCCTCCAACCCCTACTCCCCATAGACCAGGGGTGGGCAAAATGCAGCCCACAGCCCAGATGCAGCCCTCCAGGCTTTTCTGTCTGGCCTGTGGGGCCCCTAAAAATTTTAGAAAATTAATATTTATCTGCCCTTGGCTGCCTATCATGAGGCCCTTGATGGCTTGCCAAAACTCAGTAAGCAGCCCTCCACCCCAAATAATTTCCCACCCTGCCGTATACTTACCTGCATCCAGCTGCTCCCACCACCCTGCCTGGCTGCAGGCCTGCCACATGCATGTGTGCACACACACATGTGGTGCCTCCTGCCTCCAATTGCCCTCCCCCCACACCTCCTACTCCCTCCAGCCCCATGCACCTCCTTGCTAGAACAAGCCAGGAAGTGCTGGGGAAAACATTGATGCTGAGCAGAGCAAAATCCTGGACATTTGGTCATATTTTAAAAAACTGCCAAGATAGAGATTGGAGGACCCAAAAGGAGGACATGTCCAAGAAAACCCAGATATATTATAAACCTAGTTTAGGGCCAACACAGACGTTTTCCCTTGCTTAGGAAAAGGAGAGAATGCTCTTTATTTCTCCAGCATAGAGTTAAATCCAAGCACTGGGAAAGAATATAGATGGACTCTAGTCACACGGGTAGGAATTTGGCCAGTAGAATAATATCACTACCCTTTTGGGGATAGTCATGGAGTTGTTCTTAATGATCTCAAATAGCCTGGGCCTTATTTCTACACCTCATCCTAAAGAAGCTTGGTGATTCTTGTCTGGCATCAATTTATAAATGGGAATGCAGAAGAAAAATCAGTTACAAAATAATAATAAAATGTGAAATGTCAGATGCAGTTACAGCTTTGGCAGATGTTCACAGCTGGGTCCACTTCTGGATACAGCATTGCCACCCCTTGGTGCTTAAAAATCATGAGTAGATACCCCCAAAACAATTAGATGAAAAAAGCTATTTTTGTATTTACTTTCTAATTTCTGAGTCTGTAGGATTGCACTGAGATTGCATGTTCATGGTTTTCTCCACAGCAATGTGGGCTAGAAATGTACTCCCCTTTTAAACTGAAAGCTGAAATTATCACTTACTTGACTCCTGTGGCTGGAACTTCGGTAGTTCCAGCCACATATAGTACATTGCAGCGCTATAGATCTGACCTTCATGAATGAAGTTTTTCACAACCAGGTTATACAGAACTCTGGTTTTTGCACTTGGCAAGGAAATCAAGCTCAATAAAAGGAATAATGAAGAGTCAAGGAGCTCAGTGCTCAGAGGCATGACACAGTTGTCATGGAATCTGAGAGAAAGCCGCTAGGTGAAGCTAGTCACGAGCCCTCCTTGCAGGAGTATAGATATTGTCCCTGTTGGCAGCCTTCAGAAAGCCCTAACTTTCTCTGCCTCTAAGAAGGGGAGCACAGAAATCATAAGCTAAGGGTATACAGGTGGTAGAGTTGGTTTAAGCCACCTTTGTGATCTTCCCATCCTGGGCTGTGCTTCATAGCCCTCAGTATATTTTAGCCAGTCCTAGGGCCTCTAAATTATGGCAGTATCTGGGGCTGCCCTAGGGGCCATAGCACTACTAAAACTTCCTACGTTACTGCATGCTACGGCTCCAGTTGCAGCATGCTCCTATGCTGGGGCTTGCTAAGGAGCCGTTGTAATGCAGCTGCCTTCTGCAGGGTTGTGCAGGGGGAACCTTCCCCCAGCTTTTACATCCCCTTTCTACCACTCTGGCCTTTTCCTCTGGCACAAAGGGAGCAAGCAAAATAGAGGCAGGCCATAGTCTGTGAAGAGGTGATGAATGAAGCAGAAACATAATGAGGACAAAAGAAATTCAATTACTTTTTTTTTTTCATCTAGGCTCCATTTATGTCTGTGTAAATCTCTGCTGTGGGCCCTGCTGTGAATACACCCAGGACATATGTTAGCTGGCTATAGCTGCTTCGTGGTTTCAGCTCTCCATTCCTGCAATTATAACATCCGATTGAAAATAATCATCATCATAAAACCAATGCACCTGAAATGCCTTGGACGGCACAGTTAGCACAACTGCTGACACAGCAGCCTGTGGGGCAGGGGGGCAAACACAAGTGGAATTTCTGAGAAATGAAACTGCAGTGGAAACTATCCATTAGTGTTGTGTGGTGAGTATTTGTTTAGACTTACACAAATGCAAGTCCAAGTTCTGAAATAGAAGCTTTCATGAATCTTTTCTGAGATCTTGGCTTGAAACCTTGGGATGTGACCATACTGTAGAGCCCATTCCACGTGGACTGGAGCAACTCAACAATGCTACAACTTCTGACTCCTGGAGGGGAGGAGTTCCTTCTTTCCTGGCTAGTGGTCTACTTCTGTCTGGTCCTACCTGAAGCCCTATCTGAAACCAAAAGTGCCCCCTCATTCCAACCATGCATCCTTTGAATTTGCTGCAGAGCTTGTCAGCGGTGTGGTTACTTAGAACCCCACCACTCTCCTCCAGTTTAGGTACAGGAGCCCTGCAGAGAGGATATTTTAACTACTGGGCTTTTCATTGAATTAGTACTGAGTCAGTACTAGAGGTCATGAGAGAGCCAGTCCTTGTGGGTTTGCCTATCCTTAAGTCTAAGATACCCTGAACTATCCAGACTTATTCATCCAATCTAAGTCAGCTCTGTACTGAAAGGCAAGATTTTAATTTAGCGGAACATGTGCGTACAGACGTGGGCTGGAACAGTGTTTCTGGAGCTAGGTGCGTCTTGGTGCTTTCTCCAGCAAACATGGCTTGAAGGAGCCTGGGAGATTTTTGATGCTGGGTGCACAACTCTCTTGGACTGATTTTTGCGGGACATGGAAGACATCAATATAACAGGTGGGTTGTTATGCCCTGCCTCATGCTTTCCTGTTGTTGTGTACAGGCAGTGACCACACTCACAACTGAACAGGATACACCAGGCATTTGAAGTCGAGCCAATGTTAAGGGATAACACTGAGGATTAGCAAGACTAGCATGCAGTGAAAATGTGGTCATATGTCCTGGTTTGGCTGAGACAATCCTGGATTTTGTAGACCATTCCAGTGCCACAGCTAATTGGTGAAAATGGAAAAAAAAAATCCCCAATTGGCACCAGCCTATCTGCACTGCCCGGCCAGCTCCCCTTGAGCAGCAGCTGGCGCTGGGGGGGCACTGCTTCTGCTGCCTGGGGCAGGGGTCAGTGGGGTTGTGGGGAGAGGTTATGGAATTTCCATCCTTGGAGGTTTTCAAGACCTGGCTAAACATAGCTTTGGCTAGGATGATATCATTGGGGATGGTCCTTCTTTGAGAATGGGGTTGAACTAGATGATCTCCTGAAGTCTCTTCCAACCCTAATTTTCTATGATTCCTATGATAATATGGTCATCCTTACTTATCAGTTGCTATCACCAGCTGATGTTCTAAGTACACAGCCTACCTACCTCCACATGGGCAGGCTGTCTGTTACCTGGTAGTATGTCATGGGTAGGGCATTGTGCAGGTGTCAGGAGGATTTGGAAGAAAGGATGTGTTGTGGGGAATTGTGCTGGAGGAGGAATCAAGAGGCATAAGAATTGCCATCTATTGGGTCAGAACATAGGTCCATGTTGCCCAGCATCCTGTGTCACAGTGTGACAAAGAGTGAATGCTGAACGTGAGAGTGAGCAGAATGTGTGAGCAGGGTTCTTCCCTTGTTCCTCTCCAGTCTCCAGCTTTTAACGTCCAGACCAGGGCTCAGTGCTTAGTTTAGCTACGGATGTCACGTGGCATGAGGGATTATCCTCATCAAACTTTAAATCTCTCAGTATAGCTTTGCCAATATGTAAATCCTCTTTCATTTTCAAACTGTAAAGATCAATGAGGAGTTTGATTCTTGCATCAAAATGGGTCACTCTAGGGAATTTAGCTCAATACAACATAAATAAAGAAATTCTGTGCCTTGGGGCAATAGACTGATTGCATTCCCTCTGTATAGGAAGGCAAATTAATTAAATTAGCATGTAGTGGGTGGTACTGGTCACCCATGTTTAAAAGATTAAACTGGAACCACCACAAAGATGGGCTTCAAGACTGGTTAAGGAAATGAATAACCTGTCTTAGAAGACTTTTAAGAGACTGATTTGTTTAGCTTAGTAAAATTACAGTTGATGGGGATATGATTACTTTTTATAAATGCATTCATCAGATGAATATCAGGGAAGGCAACAAGCTAATTAAGTTAAAGAGTAATACTGGCCCAAGATTGCACTGCTAAACCTGGTTGTAAACAAATATTAACTGGAACTAGAAGAAGCTTGTGAGCTGTTAGAGAAGTGAAGTTTTGGTGCGGTCTTCTGAGCTAAGACACAGAGTGGGAAAGAACCCAAATATCTTCAGTATAAAGCTTGAGAAATGTTATGGAAGGATAACATGGCACCGCAGGGACATTCTTAGTTTAGCAGTTAGTGTATGTGAAATGTAGATTCAGGTATTTGCAATCCCCATGGTGGGATACAGAGGTAAGTGATTTGGAGGGTGCCCTATGCTTCAGGGTTGCTATAGGGCCCATAAAAGTGGTTTTCCCTCCCTTAGCACTGTGATCTTGTGCTAGTATTAGATTTTAACTTTACTAGCTCTTCTTTTCCTTGATATTCACCCCATGAATGTATTTATAGATAGTAATTATATCCCCATTGGCTTCTAGACTTTTTACCTTCCTCTGAAACGATGGCCACAATTAGAGGTAAGAATTTTGCCTGCTTGCCCACCCATCCTGTTCCTGGATGCCAAATGCAGGGGATGGAGTTGATGGCCTGAGAGGCACTTTCCAATTATATTCCTAGGACAAAAGGAGTCTTTGGTTTTCCTAGACCTTGTTTCCAAAGGCCTGTGAAGGCATTAATCTCTGATCTTCAAACGAAATGTAACCAAATGTGCATCTGATCTGCAGTCTAGAGGCACACTTTTTGCCCAAGAGGATCATCCCTTCAATCTTAGAGGTGACCAATTAAACTCCTGTAGCTCCAGGGAAGATGGCAGCCATCAGATAAACATCACTGCTGGGCCTCCAGCCCTTTGTAATGATACCTTTTTTGGGATGGATGGGATACACTTCATCCTCTATTTCTTTTTTATGGCTGATATGCCTCTTTCTCAAGCCCGTTAGGGCACACTATGCGTGATTTTCAAAAGACTAGAGGAGCTCGCGCTGGTGTAACAAGTAGAGCTGCTGGCTGTGGCCAATCCTGTTGGAGTGGCGCAGGAGTGGCATCTGTCAGGATGCAGAATCTGGGGGGTTGAGGGCAATTCCAGCACCCTTCCTAACTTGGTGCCCTTTTGCTCACCCCTGATAATGCTGCTGGGAGTTTGTTTATTTCACTGTAACTGAAACTGCCCAAACGTATCAAAGGGCACTTGGGCTTCTCCAAACGTATATTAGATAAAAGCAATTACTGATGATCCCTGGCCAAAATGTCCTGGGGCCCTTACTAAGCCTCAAAGTGGGTCTGAGCTGGGGGAAAAGTTGAGAGTGTTTCCCTTCTTGGCACATCCCTGACACTTCAGGCTGTCATTAGGTATCCATAATGGAATATCCTACATGAGCCCTTTGGTTAGAAATGAATGGTGGGAGCTCTAAGGCTACAGTTGCCAATTTTCCTTCATTTCATAATGAGGGTTAGTCAGTACCCTGTATTTTGCAGGCATGTAATTAGCCCCATCAACTTTCAGAAAATGACTACTCTACTCCAGCTGTGCTTTGCTGATAATAGCCAGGCAAATTCTACAATGTCTTCCTTGTGACCTACAGGCTACTGCCCTTTGTGAACTGGAACCATTATTTTGGAGATATAAAAAAAATAAGCTCCTTTAAAAAAAAGTGCAGTATCCAGATTTCAGTTTTTTGTGCTTTGTGTATGACCACAGACTTTGGTGCAGTTATATCAGTGTAAGTGTGTTTGGACAGCTAGACAGGCCAGTACAAGCCCCTTCATTAATACTTAGCATGTATATAGCACTTTTAATAGAAGATCTTAAAGTGCTTGACAAATAAGAGTGGGGTCATCATCTTCATTTTACAGGTAGAGAAACTCAGCTGTAGATAGAGGCAGTGACTTGCCCAAAAGTCCCCCAGCAACTTGGTGGCAGGAAGCCAGGTCTCCTGAGTCTCTGTCCAGTGCTTTTTCCACAAGTACGTGCCCCCTCCCCTGATTTCATAGATTTCATAGACATTAGGGCTGGAAGGGACCTCGGAAGATCATCAAGTCCAGCCCCCTGCCCAAAGGGCAGGAAGTCAGCTGGGGTCATAGGATCCCAGCAAGATAAGCATCCAATTTACTCTTGAAGGTGTTCAATGTAGGTGCTTGAACCACCACCGCTGGCAGACTGTTCCAGACCTTGGGGGCTCGGACAGTAAAGAAATTCTTCCTTATGTCCAGCCTGAAACGGTCTTGCAGGAGTTTGTGACCGTTCGACCTAGTCATCCCTTGGGGCGCTCTGGTGAACAAACATTCCCCCAGATCCTGGTGGTCACCCCTGAGAAACTTATAGGTGGCCATCAGATCACCCCTGAGCCTGCGCTTTTCCAGGCTAAAGAGTCCCGTGGCTCTCAGCCTGTCATCGTAAGATCTGTTTTCCTGACCTCTGATCATGCGCGTGGCTCTCCTCTGGACTCTCTCAAGCTTCTCCACATCCTTTTTGAATTGTGGAGCCCAAAACTGGACGCAGTACTCCAGCTGTGGCCTCACCAAGGCTGAGTACAAAGGGAGAATGACATCCCGAGATTTGCTCAAGAAGCATCTATGGATGCAAGCCAGCGTTTTGATCGCTTTACTAGCCGCAGCATCGCATTGGAGGCTCATGTTCATCTTGTGGTCAATGATGACCCCCAAGTCTCTTTCTTCTGTAGTGCTATCCAACGTAGCACTGCCGAGCCTATAAGGATGCTGCAGGTTTTTCCTCCCAAGGTGGAGAACCTTGCACTTTTCTGTGTTAAACACCATGAGGTTCTCGTCTGCCCATTTGCTGAGCTTGTCCAGGTCAGCCTGGATCACCCACCTGCCTATCTTCTGGCGTGGATACTTTGCCCCAAAGTTTGGTGTCATCGGCGAACTTGGCCAGTCCACTCCTGACTCCAATGTCCACATCATTAATGAAGATGTTGAACAGGATGGGTCCCAGGACAGAGCGTTGAGGGACCCCACTGGTCACAGGGCACCACGACGAGTGACTGCCATCAATCACAACCCTCTGGGTCCGACCACGGAGCCAGTTTCCCAGCCAGCGGATCATGGTGGAGCCAAGGCCACAACTGGCCAGTTTGGCCAAAAGGTGATCGTGGGATACCAGATCAAAGGCTTTTTTGAAGTCAAGATATATGACATCAATCTCTTCTCCCTTGTCCAGGTGATAGGTCACCTGGTCATAGAAGGAAATGAGATTGGTCAAACGAGACCTACCCGCAACAAACCCGTGCTGGCTATCCCTTAGGATGTTAGCCTGGGCCAGTCCATCAAGGATGGCCTCCTTAATAAACTTTTCTAAGATCTTCCCCAGGATAGAAGTCAGGCTAATAGGCCTGTAGTTAGCCGGATCCACTCTCCTCCCTGACAAAAGCCTCAATTCAAGAAAGAATATATAAATGCTATTTTTATATCAGAACATGATTGCATAGCGTACAAAACCAGAGTGACATCCACAAGTGCCACACAGGACATTTCCTGCATCTGGTCACTTTAATTCTCTCTTTGAGGGAATATTTTGTAGGAGTGCTCTCTAACCATAAAAGCCTGCCTAAATGGCAGCAGCCTCTTTGCCACATCTACTGCGATCCCTGAAATTAGCACAGAACGTTAGCAAATGTTTATCTTTTTAAAAACAGTGTTTGGCTTTAAAGAGCTGAATTACTTACAGCCCAGCCCTCTTGCATTGTAAAAAATGTATTAGCAGAAAATGACCTTGGCTTTGTCAGAAATAGATTGCCTTACATTTATGCTGGTCTCCCCTGGAGCCTGCTACATTACATCCGTGTGATCTGTCCTATGGGTATAACAATACAATATCCAGATCGGTTGCTTCTCTCCTCTTGTGATCGGAGAAGTGTTTAGCTGTGCATACAATCTGAGTTGCTATGACAATGACTATTTGGGAAACACAATCATGAATGGCCAAAGCCTTCTTGTGCATTGCAGTGGGTTTACAATTGGTGCAGGAAGTAACAGGAGTCTGTATCCTAACCTGATTCGTCGAATGCTAAGCTGTCCTGTTGAACTGAATGGGAAATCTATGGCAAAATCTCCCAGTGGATCCCAAGGAAAGGTAGCTCTGGGACAATTCATGCTACAGAAGGCTGTATGTCCTATGGCTGTGCAAAAGGTCCTAATGTTATTAATGTCTACTTGGAGCAGTAAAATAGGAAGCATGGGGAGGGGAATGCATAGCAATTGCTGTGCTTACTTTATTGCAAAGCCATATATTCATGTTACTCTGTGGACTTGAGGTGGTATATTTGCCCACATGCATCACTAGTGCTTTTGGGAATATAAGCGGTACTTTGTGCTGCAGTGAGATCAGCCTTTCACTGAGGTCAGCCCTGTAAACCGTGAGAGGATTAGTCTGCCCTTCTGGGCATGTGTAAGAGAAAGGTGGAAAGGCATTGGAAGACTTGCTGTGCCTGAGTGGTTTAACATCCCCTCTAACTGCAAAGAACAAGTAAAAGTAACAGGGGTGGATTTTTCGAAAACCTGTTATGGGTAAGAAACTATTTTAAACCTTTTTCAGTAGATATTATCTTGCTTGTTTTAACATGGCATTATGAAGATCTAGAAAAAACATCTCTTGATGTCTCTAACTGAAAATGCTTCTTTGACTAAATAAATTTTTGCCAAAAAAAAAAAATTCCTGCTTTTATACTTTGCAGTTTAATCCC
Source organism: Crocodylus siamensis (assembly GCF_052110815.1). NCBI lineage: Eukaryota > Metazoa > Chordata > Crocodylia > Crocodylidae > Crocodylus > Crocodylus siamensis. Next base: position 177,202,683 of record NC_143398.1, on the reverse strand, counting down.
CAAACCCTTCTGGGTGAAAACAGAAAAAAAGCTTCTGTCTCCAAAATTCCCATTTGTCTAATTTTTTCACTGAAGAAGGAGAGGGAATTGGTTTCCTGACAGGTTTTGCTTAGAAGGTCATGTCAGTGTAGGTATAAACCCTATTACAAATATGTTTGTGGCTCCCTCTACACATTACAGGTATCGCACAATTAACTAGTTAATTGCACAATTCCCTTGAGACCAGCTACACGTGCAAAGCATTTACCGCACCATTAAAAACTCCAACAAGGTATAAAGCTAGATCTTGAAAATAAGTACTAATTTTATAGCTGGTTGCTGTCGAGCTTTAATTTGCATGTGTAGCAGGATCTGTCCTGAGGCTGACAGCCCTATCATCTGTGGGCTCCCAGTCACAGGGGTGCACCTTTCCCAGCTGGGGCTGCAAGTCCTGCAATTTCTGAAGTCTCTGAGCCCCAGCAGCTGTGAGCTCTGGGTCCTGACAGCACCCCATAGCTGCCAGGATTCAGTCCCACAGCGGAGGATGCTGAGTACCCTCTGTGCTTCCCAGTGTCAGTACCCACTTGAAACCCCCTGGGGCAGAGAGATCACTTCTGTGGTGACTCCCACCCACCCTGGGGATGCATGGGGTGCCCCCATCGCTGGGAGACCCTTAGCTCGGAGGACTGCCAGCCATGGGCGACTGGTACCACCTTAGTCGGGGAGGGAGGCACATGCCCCCCCCAGCGACCAGTCAGTGACCAGGGGAGGCCAATCTCACTGACTGGAGGAGGGGTCCACGTGGCAAAACTCACCAAGTGGGAAGTGGCCTCAGTGCTCCCGGAAGTGGCTGCGGTGCTACATCCGGTGCTCCTACTCCCCAGCTGGCACTCACAGGGGGGGCACCAGCACTCCTACCTGCCCCTACTGCCCATCGCCTAAGTGGGGAGTGCTCTCAGGGGATGCCCATGCACCCCCTATGCATCGCCACTGGTCCCAGCTGTGAGAGCCTGCTTCTTGCTTGCGCAGAGGGAGCCTGGGATCAGGCTCTTCCTGCACGGGCAATAAGGCATGATGGAATCTAATGCATGATCCCAGAAACGTGCATTAGATCCCATTGTGCTTTTATCTGCACATGTGGAGGGAGACTGTGTAACACTTTGTCCAATGGGGACCTGTACCCTGACTGAAAATGTACCGTGATCCTCTGCCGTAGCCAGGACCCCAGCCATAAGATGCACCATACACATTTACTCCTCGTGCACCAGCTCCTGAAAATAAGGCAAGGTAGCTGCATTATTGTGGCATGTAGAATGGTATTGGGCACACATGTCTGCATGCACTAGGATGACAGCTTGGCTCGCTTCAGGGATTCAGCGACCTGCGAGTGGGAGTCAGTTGGATAGATGTGCTTCAGAGTGGCACTCCCAGGTATAACATGGAGTCAATACAGACATGCCAGGAGGGCCCAGTTCTGCCTCATTGCCAGTTAATTCCATTGGCTTGAAGTGTATTCGTAGGTCTAGAAAAGCCCTTAAATTTTGAACTGCTATGGTGAGTAAATTGATTGTATTGGGTAATAGGACTGCTTAGGAGTGCTGAGTAGGTGACACCTCAGGCAGAGATGAGCCAAACCACATTATTATTATTATTATTATTATTATTATAACTATTATTATTAGCATTTGGGTAGGCATCGTGAAACCTGGCTGTGCTCAAGCTGAGAGCCAAATGGGAATAGAGAAACCATAGAGGTAAACCCACAGCTTCCAGACATTAGCAGAGCCAGCTCTTAGCTGCTGCTCTATGCAAATTTAAGCCATATTGGAATTCCTTTTCATGTTGCCAGCTCAACAGTGGAGCAGTCATGGATACACATGCTTTGAAGGTCCTTTGAGCTGAAGCTTTCATAGGAGAGTAGTCACAGTTTGGATCAGCACATCTTGCCCTTGTATCTTATACATGTGAAAATGAGCTGTGTATGAGCTCATTGAGTAGGAGCCTGTGCATCTTCAACTGCTGAGAGTATTAATAAGCAAGTAGCTCAAAGTACGAAGCATGTAAATTTCTTCTTATCTTTCAGTGATATGAAAGAAATGTAAGCCTAAATGTGTGTGCCTCCCAAAAAAAGGAGACTGCCTCTTTAACAAATTGGTCTTTACTGCTCACTGTATGGAATTAATTTGATATTTTTAGTTCAGTTCCTTGTGGACAGTTGGCAAACTACAGCCCTACCATTTCTACAGGAAGTTCTTCTGGAATTAGCTTTGTGCAAAGCAATGCCAACTCTACAGGGCACATGGCAGGGCGGGGGAGCAGGTTGAAAGGGATAAGACATTGGCACTTAAGTTGCCTGGGTTCAGTGAGTAAATCTGCCACAAATCTAGAGAATGTCATGTAATCTCTGTGAATCTCATTTCTCAATTTGCTGCTTTGGTGTTAAATTTGATGTCAGTTTACTGCGTTGATGTCCCGTACTTGCAACGTTTGTCTTGTCCATTACCAAGAGACAGTCTCTTCCAATGAGTTTACAATATATATAGAGCGCCCAGCACAGTAGCAACCTGTAATACATCTCAGCAATGGGAAAACCTGCCCTGCCACAGCTCATGCTGTGGTTTGTAGATACACAAGAGATTTTGCTGTCTCTTACTGCATCTTTCCTGAATGTTGCATATAAGAATCCAAGGACAGAGTGGTGATATGTGGTGATTGCTTTGAGCCCCAAGAAAAATCCCAACAGCTCCTAAGTTTCACCAGAAAATCTCATGTGCTTTCATTAAAAGGTTGTTTAATGGGTCAGTGTGATCATCCAATGATTTTGTAATAAATCCCACCTAAAAACGTTAGCTGGTTGTCACCTGCCATTCTGCCAACTGAATTGGTGAGACTGGCTTTGAACTGTGGATGGCAGTCTTTTATATCACTTACAACAGACACAGCTGGTTCAAAATATTTCGCAGCGAGAAGACTGAATGTTACTTAAAAGTCATTGTCTCCTTTAGCCTCTAATATGTTGACTTAGCACCTCAGTGTCTGGCACGGATTCCTCCTGAAAGCAATGTGTAATCAGTAATGTATGTTAAGGCATCCCAGCAGAGTGACCCTCCAATGACCCTTCCTGGCTTACTTCTGCATTGTCAAGGTGATAAGTATTTTGCTGCATCTTTATGTCTCAGAAGGTGATGCATTAGGAGGAATGCAGAAGAGCTTGAACTTTGCTGTCAGCCTGAGAAGCATTCATTCTTGAAATATTTAACCATTCTGACCTCCACTCCCGCCTCCCAAGGCAATTAAGTTTACGAAGTCAGAGGCATAAAGCATGAATGCATGTGTGAAATATCTACTTACATTAAGCTGTGCAATGACTGAACATTGCCTCTTCCTCTGTCCCATTTGATGCTAGAAAAATAAGCGTGCATTAAAAATGCTGTAATTGTATATTTATATTTTTATAAAGTGGCCCAGATTCCAAAATGTTATGGCTGCACTTTTTGGCTTAAATATGGTTCTAATAAAAGTAATCCCAAAAAAGCTAATTTTAAGGCCATGTTTTGAAGTAAACCTCAACCTGGATACCCACAAACTGGCTTGTATACTATGCAGTTGGTCCGATAAAAGATATCACCTCCAAAAATCCTTTCCTTTCTATGAATAACAGGAGATTGTCTTGATACTCCATTTCAGAACTGTTTACTGCTAACAGCCCAACTTATTCTTTCCAAATGTGGTGTTTATGGGTATAAATACATATATTGCATTCAAAAGTGATATTTGCATGTATGCATTATCTTGTTGCTAGAATAGAGCTCCACCAGCATTTTTCCCACTCCTAAAGAGAAGTCCTGACCCCATAACAGTCGATAGGATTTTTGTTATAGACTTAAATGGGACCAGGATTTGACCCCTGGCATTTATAAATTGATATGGTAACACTTGTGAGACCTGGGTAAGTATCACTCACATCCAGAAATTTCCTAAGGATAGTAAGTTCCTGATGTTTGGATACTTAGGTACACTTTCTGTATAGGTTTTATAAAAGCTTCCCTTTTTCGAGTTACCCATATTCTTTTTAGGCATAGTTGTTTATTTGTCACTTCTGAAATTTTAGGCAAAGGTTGTGGGTCAGCTCTCATTTGATATGAACCAGTTCAGCCATGCCCAGTGCTGAGAAGTGTTGGAGTCAACGCATAATGCACTTGTATAAATTGCTCAAGGAACACATTTCCTTTTACTTCATAAACCTGGATGCATGTGCATAAATTACAAGCAAAATATTTAGTCATGTCAAATACCCTTCCCAAAATAAATGTGTATCTCTTGATCTATATTCACATACACCAGTGCCCTGAGCTGCCACCGCTATACACTCTTGGTCTGATCTACCCTCTCAGAGAATACAGGTCCCAGAATTACCCCCTGAGAGTCCAACATCTAACTTGACAACTTGCGGTCGAACTAAACCATCTACTTTTGAAAGGTCTCCAATCTTTATTTAAAGACAGCAAGCCTTATGTATTAATTACAACAGAACTAGGAACGGGTCAAAGTGACTGTGCAGTGAAGGTGGGATAGAGTTTCGAGGTAAGCTTGATATGGCTTAGGCTCAGTTTTCAGTAAGGATAATGGTATTGGTCACTGGGGGTAATACACAATGATCATAGGAAAAACGATATAGCACTAGAAATTTCCGTTGTTGAAGTGGAAGCCAAACTCTGAACTGAATGGGCTTGAGTAGTGGCAGGGGTGAGAATGGGTGTGCAGAAACCAAATCACTTCCATCACAGCAACAGAAATGGCTCTTGTCATTGTAAGAGTGGTAACAAGGGCTTTTTAAGAATATATCAAATCAAAAGAGGTTTTGTCTGACTTGAGAACAGTAAATACAGTGTTTGTGCTTAAGGAAAGGATTTGAAGGAGACCTGGACCTCTGTAAGTTATTAGTCAGACCCTGATGGCATGTAAGGGTTTAGACAAAAATTTAGGATGGAAAAAAATAAAGATATGGAAGGTGGGATATAGTGCAGACTTACCAAAGGTGTATCATGCCAAACTAATCTGGTACCTGCCTTTGATAAGGTAAAAGAAAAAAGGGAGTAGATCTTATGTATGTGAAATGGAGTATAGTATTTGCAGTGCTACACTGGAAATTAGCTAAGATGGAGAAGATGGGGGTCATTGTAAGGTGGGTAAGGAATTGGTTAAAATGTTTTCAACACCAGGTTGTGCTGAAAGGAAAAGTCCATGTTGAGGGAAACTACCTGCTGCAATCCCTGATGGATTAGTTTTTGGACCCATTTTCATTTAACATTTGCAGATGACAGGGTTGGGAAGCATTGCCATTGTGGAAGAAGATGAAAATATCATACAGGAAACTCTGGTGACTCAGAGGATGTGAGTGATAGGAATGCAACAACATGTAGCAGTATAAAATGCAGTGGCATGGGTTTAGAAACTAAAATAATTTCTCCTATAAAGCTGGAAGTTTGTCTGCTGGAAAAGGACAGAAGATGAGAAAAACAACGGTATATTAGCCAGAGGCAAGATGACGTTGGAGGCTGATCCTGGGATGTGTTGGGTAAGGTGTTATAAGAAGACAGGGAAGTGTTGAAGCTATTACACAAGACACAGGTGTAAAACCCCATCTGGTAATTATTTACAATTCTAAAAGAAAGACCAAGTCAGACTTAAGCTGTGGCAGAGAAGTTAGTAGGACAGTCAGAGGAAAAGAGCTTTATCTTACAAGGGGAACATTGCACTTGGCTTGTTTAGCATAGAAAAATAAAAGCTCAGGGAATATAATTGATCTCAACAAATACAGGTGGGTAAACTCCAGAGACAGAGAGAGAGAGAGAGATGAGCTATTTAAGCTAAAGAATAATGTTGTCACAAGAATAAAAGTGTAGAAAATGGCCATGAATAAATTTAGGATGGAAATCTGGAGAGAACTTCTGATCCGTTTTCCAGAAAGACTTGTGAGTACAAGAAACTTGACTGGTTTCAAGATGAGAGCTTGATAAGTATATGTTGTAGTAGCAGGGGATTTCCCTGATGCTGTAGTTTTCCTTCAGCACTATCTCTTATGTTTCAAAGTGATGGCAAGTTTACTTCATCCTTCAGTAAACTGTTTCTATGTTTAATTTCAGTCACCGGTAATCCAAAGCTTAACTGGAAATAAGATGTAAAGGCGAATGAGAGAGAGCATGTGCATGTTCTTCTATCCCCATCTCTTTCACCTTCTTGCTGTTTTTAAAGGGGAAGGGAAGTGAACAGCAGTGTAACTAAGATGCTTGACCAGCATACCAGCCCTGGGGGCCAACTTGGTGGGGAGGGGTGGAGGAGGACACAAAAAAAGTAGCTGCCATGCTACTAGTCTGTCTGCCACTACCAATGCCAATGGGCCAGCTCCAGCTGTTGCCAGCTAAGAGTGCCAAACTGCCCTGTTACACCTGAAGGGTATTTGTGCCTGAAAGCTTGCAATTAAAGAAATTGTTTTTTGCAAAAATCTTGTTGGTCTAATAAAAGATATCATCTCTACTACAAGTCCTGATTGCTTTTTCCTCTAGACCAATACAACTACAACCTGGATACCCAACACATGGACGATATTGAACTTTAGCTGACTCTTTAAATGAAATCTTCATATTTTCCCAAGCAGAAAGCAACTGTGACCACTTGAAAACTGAGATCCTGCTCCTGCCTTTGTTTCAAGGTAATTTGCATCATCACAGATCCTCACACGAGGCTAGAGACTCCAGCTATGAACTGACTGCCCAGAGGAGCATGGATGATTGGTGCCACCTTAGTTGGGGGGGCACGTGCCCTCCCAGCGACCAGTTGGCGATCATGGCCAATCTGGCTGACCGGGGGGGGTCCCCCTGTGGTCAATTATGCTGACCAGAAAGTGGCCACAGCACGCCTGGAAACAGTCACAGTGCTACACCCGGCATTCCCACTCCCCGGCCAGTGCTTACAGCGGGGCTTCAGCACTCCTGCCTGTCGCCCCCTCCTCCCCCCTGCCTGTCACCTAAGCGGGGAGCACGGCCTGTCGGGGGTGCACCAGCACTCTCAGGGTGTGCATGTGCACCTCCATGCACCCCCTACGTGTTGCCACTGCAGAGGAGTTTTCCATCTATTGACTCCTCTGTGAAATCCTATGAAATATGAACTTTCATTTTTACCCAGGAGAACTTTTACAATCTTTTCTCCAATGCCTGATGAAGGGTGTTTGTGGCCAAAACCTTGCATTAAAGAAATTTTTTTGCAAAAATCTTGTTGGTCTAATAAAAGATATCTCTACTACGAGTCCTGATTGCTGTTGCACTTCTGGAAGTGAGAGTAGGGGCAAAGAAGAAATGATATATGACTCACAGGGCTGGAAAGACACTCAAGAATCTCCTGGCTCAACTCTGCATGGAAGTAGGTTTAGTTCTGTCTGACAAAGGATTAGCCTTTTCACAGCTTCTGGGAGTGGGGGAGAACAGATTTTTTTTGACAGTTATCTCTTTTGTGCATGTGAAAATGCCCATTTTTGAAAGGCCATTGCTAGGGGCAGGAGACTCCTTTTTAAAAAAAAAATCTCAGCTGGCTCCAGTTACATCCTGTGTGTAGTAGCGTATACTGTACATACTCTTGTTTAGCTGCATTCCCAATTTGCGAAGCTGGGTGACCATAAACAGCTGTCTGCATTGTACAATAAGCATAACCTGTAATAAAATAATGCTACTGGCAAAACTATACATGTGTAACTCATGTGGACTCTTGCCATCCTAAAATACAGTGACTATATAGTGATATAATATTCTGCTACAGTTGTGCTGGTAGGCTGCCCTCATCAAATAAGTTTAACTTGTAGAGTGCTTTGGGTAACTCTTAGTTGATCTTGGTCTCTTTGCTTGTGGACAGCGTGAAGAAAAGTAGAATAAAATAAATGGGTTGTCTGCTCCCTGTGCTGAAAGTCAGTAGGTTGTGTTTTCTGTTGAGCTGTGTGCACAGCTTATCCCATCCACATGCAAGGCTACAACCCTTCCTGCTTTCTGGGACTTCTGAATTGTGTCGGTAGCACATAGGACAGGCCTCACCTCACCGTTGAGGCTCCTGGGTGTTCTCTCCAATAGCCAACATAAAATGCTTCAGGCATAGGACAGTATATAGCAGTGGCTTCTGCAATGCTACAGTAGGTTTTATTAGACTCCAGACAGAAGTGTATGTCTGTGGGCAAAAGAGTGACTTTCAAACTCTCTGAACTGCCCTGGAACAAGATGTCCAGACTGGCCTGACTCTTGGGCCAACCTTCAGAGATTTTTTGCTCAACCCCCTTCCCTGCTTTTATCCTACACTATCTTAGTCTTGCTGGCAAATGAAAAAGCTATTGAGTATGTTGATGTGTTTATGAAGGTCTGCTTCCAGGAAACCTGAGGGACAGGCAATTATTAATGGCTCTGTAAAAGAAGATATTCCCAGCTAAACTGAACAGGGATCTATAAAAGTGATATTGGTTTCCATATCATCGCAGCCATTGTGAGATGATCTGTTCTTGACTTTTATCCACCCATGCCTCCTCAGCTGCAGGGACCCGATATTTTATTCAGTGCAAATGCTGTTGAATAAATCGCTTCTTCCACCGAGGTTGTTAACCTAATCAAATATTCATTTCCAGTGCGCTTTAGCAAATGAAGTTCTGACATAAAGTAATTCAACCCCGGTGTGTTCCATTTAACACGATTATTTTTTAGAGTAATCAACTTGCTTGTTCCAGATTGAACTTCCAGTGTAGATATATGTACACCTGTAGCTGTTACTGATTGGTGAGGGTTTTGTTATTTTATGTACATATGTAAAGTGGGAAGCACAGGGGGTGGGATGCTGATTTGCTGCAGATTTTCATAGCTGATGAAACCAGTGGAATTGTGCTGATTTCCCAACTGACCATCTATCCCAGGAAATGTATTTTTTAGCAGAACTATATTTCCTGGGACAGAAAATCATACTAGATTTTCTCATTAGGAATGGGACATGTTTAAAATAAGCCACCTTATTTAGGCACACTATGCGAATAGCTATCTTCCTTGACTAAACCAAGAGGACATGCATACTGTGCTAAGTACTGGAGTTGTGCATGGGTGTGGCGGAAAGGAAGGAGTGTTTAATTTTTTAGAGATATGAATAAGAATTGCTTGAGCCATTCTTGAGCGTAACTGGAGAAGAAGAAAACAAATCTATTCTTGCTTTGCCAGGAGCTAACTCAAAACCTATTCAGCAGATCATATTTGAAGTGTGGTGTTTTTGTAGCTGAGTTATGACAGAAATTTTCAGTATTTTAAAGATTATTTATCATTACAGATGTGCAAATTTGAAAACCGATATCACTGCAAAAATGCCTCCACTAGGTATCAGTCAGACTGGAGCTTCAGGGAGTTGTGGCTGTGACAGGTCCCCATCCATCAGATTCATAGTTGTATCCATAGTGGCCACAGGGCTAGAGGACTTCTCTCCCCACTTGTCCCTCTGAACAATACTGAAGTAAGGTCAGTTACCTTCCGAACTTGAAGCTCCATAAAAAATAAAGTCCTTTGCCCTGCACTGTTCCGTACAAAACTAGCTAACATGATCTATTTTCAAATCCCACACACTATATATCAGTGGTTCTGATAGACTTAGGGCACCCTTGATAGGTCTGAGGCACTCCTCAGAAAATGCCAGCTCTTAGTTTTCACTTGATTTTTGACTACAGAAAAATAGAGCAATTCTTCTATTTCAAAGAACTGAGAAAGACCCCAACAAATTTGAATGCTTTAACACTGTAATTCCCATTTGAAATCTTTAGGTTTCTCTTGTGAATCATGTGTAGGTATCTGCATACCTCCCAGTGCTAATATTGCATGGCACCCTGTGGCACCTTGAAAGGATCTTGGGATCTCCCAGGCTGCCCCAGCACCCTGGTTGAGAATCACTGTACTAGATCTTGCCTATGCTTTCTGAAGCAACATAGCTTAAATCTGTTTGGCTCTGCATTCTGGGAGTGGGGGGGTGGGGTTTCTCCCATCTTGCAGTTTTAGAAAGGATTAAAGAGGCCATGTAATGGAAAATAATAAGTGAGAAGTTTATATCTTCAAGTGGCCTTGGGATTTCTTTCTTTTCTCTTGCACAATAAAATAAGAAGTTCAGTGTTGTTAAACACGGCACAGAAGCAAAGCTGAGGTTCACAAAATACAGTTTCTGTTAATAAGAAGACAACTAATGACACTAAATCAGGAATATAAAGTTAATGAATGCATTCTTGTGATTGGCCTGTAGAAATTCTTGTCACTGACTATTACGGTGGACCAAAAACTTAACAGGATTCAAAGGGGAAATTGATAATTCTTTGGTTAATTAGAGTATACAGAGCTAACGTCTCTGTCTATACTGCTTTAAGAGTTTTAGAAGGGATACAAAACATTTGCTTTGAGCAGAAGGCAGCTTCAAACAAAAAAAAAACCCTGAGGAATATTTTTTCTTGCACTGCATTTGAAGCAGATGGGCCTGGCCTCTGTCAAAGCTGGAGTAGTGGGCTAGATAACTAATGCAAAACCACCCTTCTGATTCTGTTTCCCACCCTATCCCAGGATGTAAAAGAAAACTGTTTTGGTTTTTCTGCAAATTGTTCATTTTGAGCCAGGGGAAGGGGGTGTGTAGGGTTCCTGCAGTGCTGCCTACTCACTTGATATGATCTCATCTCATGTCCTAGCTAGGTTTGGTTAGCACAAGTATCAATAGTGACAAAGAAAAAGTAGCACAGACTTCAGTGTGGGCTATCAACTTAAGTGCCTGCCCAGGCCTGGATGCCCGTGCCACCACATCTTGACGCCTATCATTATTCAAGTTGGATAGATTAAACCAGCAGATGTATCCCTACATGTGCTGCAATCACATCTCCCACTGTAGTGGAAATACATGCCCAGTGGATGGGAAAATCCCTGTCCCAACTACTCTGTGAGCAAGTCCAGGTTGGGTGTGTTTGCTAGCTTGGGAGAGTGCAAAGCAACATCAGTAGTTGGAGGGGAGCTGCCTCTCAACTGGTATGAAATAGATGTAGCTCTACTTTTGGAGCTTATACCCAAATTGTCATTCAGGAGGATACCCTGGCTGTGCTAACTCACAGGGAAGGAGACTGTGAGGTTACCTAACAATGGAGTTGTGGGCTATTTTACTTAAAGGTCATACCCACGTTTCTTTGGTATCATACCATCCAGGTTTTCTTTGCCCTTCTTTAATGGCATATTCATCCTGCGCTCTCCTGGCATCTTTGCAAACATTTATAAATTTCCTAACACTCCAAGCATGATGTGTCTCAAATCTCTTCATAGATAGAGACAGAAAAAGCTTAAATCCACACAGAGTCTGTAGCAGAGCAGAGATTAGCACCCAGAAAATTGATTCCCAGCCCTGAACATTAGCTACTAGACCATGCTTCCTCTTCAGCATGGTGACTAATGAATTACGAAGGACTAAATTACATTTCTGGCTCCAAGTTATAATCCTCCATGTACTATTCAGACCTCTGGGCATAGCAGAGAACAAGGGGCTGCACAAACCTCCTGGAAGTCTCACGAGATTGGTAATGGGATTCAGAGCGTCTTTGGTTTCTCAGTCTGCCTTGTGTGAATGCAGATCAAGAGCTAGTGCGCTATCACTGCTGTCACGGCTGCTTGGGGGGACCTGTGACATGCACATTTCTGTAATCTTTAGTTTATTGATAGTGGTGTTGATACCCACATCACAAACTCCTCCAGCCTCGCAGGCTCAGAAAAGAACATCGAGGGCTTCATCCCTGGGTTTGGCTGAGTTTCCCTTGGCACAGAACCCGGCCCAGGAATTGGCTGCATGTGACCTTTCATGTTCTTTTGTGTCTTTAGGCTGCTGGAGGTTGCTGTGCCTCTTTATGTGTATTAATGATAGGCAGAGAACGTAACTTTTCTGAGGTTACAGGCAGCTAAGTGGATGCAAGGAGTTCCAGGAAAATAAATAAGGTTCTAGTCCAGTTTCCTGCAGTAGGGAAATGGTCATTGTTTATACAAGTTGCAGACTGCTTCAGTTTGACCCCTGAGCAGAAGCAAGCATTGAAATTATTTGTGGGCACTTGTGATCCAAATGTGTTTGGGGCTTAGGTTGGTCATAGAGGAAAAGACCTTCTGTCCTTGAAGCAGTCAGGAGGATGGACTGGGGGGGTGGGGGGAGAGATGCCATTGAAAATCTGCCTTTTTTATGGGCTTCAAGTCTGAACAAAGGAGAAACCACATGGTTTCCCCTCCTGTGTAGTAGTCATAGGCAGATTAACACACAGGAGAGCTGGTCCTGGACCCAGGGGCCCCTGGATGCCTGTAGGGCAGGCATGGTGGAGGGGGCAGATCAGCACAGACAAAACTGGTGGCTGGGCTGAGTCGGGAGTGATGTGGCAGACTGGCTGCCAAGGAGTAGGCAAGGAGGACAGTGCTGGTCCTGGCCCCCATGCTTCCACTGTCAGTCCCAAGACTCTGTTGCCTGCTTCTGCAGTGATAAATTCATGATCGCCACACATCATCAAGGTCTCATCAACAGACTGAGTTGCTTAGAGTGTGACTTGTTGGGTGTTTCTCTATGCCTCAGTCTTTAACCCCTCAGTGGGAGAGGACCTCAGAAAAGGACTCACGCTCCTCACTTGTATCATATGGGGTTAGAACAACTGCACAACCCTTTGTAATCTGGCTTCTAGTTTGTCTAACCAGTGAGTTACAATCCCCAACCTTCTCCCTACCCACACCCACCCACCCCACACCCACACCCACACCGTCTTCCATGTGGAATACCATAGAATAGGTGGATCGTAGGATCTACAAAAGTAGGGTTGGAAAGAACCTCTGCTAAAGGTAGGATCATCCCTAATTAGATGTGGATTCATTCCTAATGAGTGTGTGTGTGTGTGTATAATACACAGCCAGGAAGCTGCTGGGTACAGTTCTAGTTTGAAAGGAGAGAGAAAAGGAGAGAAGAGAATGGAATTGATTTATGAATAATATGGTGGTGATGTTCCTTGTTCAGTGTTAGAAATGCAAGGGTAGTTCTACATTGTTGCTACAATGCATTATTAGATTGTCAGGGAGAGGGTGGTAAGAATGTTCTTACATTGTTGTTGCCGTGTTCTCAGATGTGACAATTGGGGTGAAGGAATCAAGTGATACGTAAGGAGTATTGGAAAAGGAGATGCTAGCAAATGCTCCTACAGACTTCCTGGGAAGTCAGCTTTTGTAGCAAACAATGCTGTCTTTCCATTACTGCTTTTTGTCTCGTTAAAGCACTTTTGTAGCAAACAACGTTGTCTTTCCATTACTGCTTTCTGTCTGGTTAACGCACTTTTGTAGCAAACAACGTTGTCTTTCCATTACTGCTTTCTGTCTGGTTAATGCACTTTTGTAGCAAACAATGCTGTTCTTCCATTACTGCTTTTTATCTGGTTAAAGCTTATCTAAGCTTTGCTTTTTGGTATTAGGCTGAATGGTGACAAGAAGCTCATGAAAAAGGCAGAGATTGTGGCCCATTACCTGGGGAGACCATATCTTTCCCTTGTTCCTTGAAGGGCACATTCAGAAGGAATTGGTTCATCCTGCAGCAAATGTACAGAAACAAAAAAAGTGCTGGTGAGCTTGGCATGGGAAATCTTATTTTGGTGCTAGAGGGGTGGTGCGATGGGAATCATGAAATATTTTCTTAGGTCATCTCAAATTTTCGCTTTTTTGCTAATACATCATCTGGTTGTGTTTAGTGGGAAGAACTTCCCATCTGCCCAGAACAGCCAGGAATGACTGGTTGTAGGCAGATCTCCACAGACCAGGGATTTTGATCAAATTCAACAGCTACAAGTTTGGACACTTGCCTGAACATTTTTCAGAATATCCAAACCACATAGGTCTGAAAAACAGGGCCAGAGTTTCATGGTTACAGTTTGATGTTGTATTGATATTTTTGGTTATTAAGGGGAACATAATATTGAAAGATGCGTCTTAAAGCTAATCAGGCTTTCTTAACCCTCAGGGTTAAGCACTTCCTTAGTACCATATCCCACTGCCTTTAGATGACAGCTAGTCAACCTACATGTTGAGAATAACAGTCACTGTGAGCTGAGCTTGTATTTGTTCCCGAATTCATTTGTGAGTCAATCTAAAGTCCTGTCAATGGATGTTTCCCTTAACTATTAGTACTACTGTGTTGATGTTTATGAAACCTCACTTGTGGGTCAGGGCCCTCTTATGCGCTGGTACGTCACTTGGCACAGAAGGATGTTCCCTATGCCAAACTTAGCCCAATATCCTATGCCAATAAACTTCAGTCTTTATTTGTATAAGCTGTACATATAAGCTTGCCCCAGTTGATTTATCTGTAGGGTAAAACCAATTATGTAACCAACATGGAAGTTTTTCCAAATACCTGTTGGATAACTTTCTAACTAGAGTAGTCTGCATTTCAGGTATAATATTCTGCATTTCAGGTATAATATTTGTCTCACTTCCTTAAAAGCTGTGAAACCTTTAAAATTTGCAGCTGTTTTCCCAGATAACTATTGTTTCTGCAAATGACCTTGAAAACCAGTCCTTGAAATCAAAGTCTTTACTGCTATTCACAAAACGCACACAAATCAGATCTTTATTATTTGACCAACTTCTGGCTAACAGCTTGACTACATAGGAAACTGACCTCCAGCGTTGCAGCTGATGTGCTATGTATTCTGCTGGAGTTCTGCTAGTCAGCTTCCCAATATAAGCAAACCTGTAGAGAGATCTGCCAATGCATGTCACATTCTCTTCTCTTTGCCCAGCCTGCGTAGGATGAGTCTGTTACAGCTCTCATCTTGAGTTTCTGGCTCTTCAGAACCCAATGTTCAGGCTTTGCAGTGGGGGTCCAATTCAAACCCCAGCAACAGTTATCAGACTTGCATGAATCTGTAACAGGAATTAACCAAAAAAAAAATAGAATTCCTTATTGGCACTTGCCCAGGAAGGTTTGGTCTTTGGCCCTTGCTGTGAATTAGTTCTGCACATGTGCCTGTGTTGTGTCAAATGCGCAAGTCCCTTGAGATTTCCCGTCAAGCTGAAGATCAATTCAGATGGTATGGCTGGCACCCAGCTGACTCCCTCGCCTTCTCACTGCCCACCCCCGTACCTGCTTTTGTGGAAGGTTAATACAAACAAAATTCAGGGAGATGGGAGTAGTCCATGTGGCACTACTTTCTTTATTAACTAACAATTATAACTTTCTCTGCTTCAGGGGAACTAACCAAGGTCATTTCTATTTTGGGAAAATGTCTTCTGTTTAGAGGAAAAAAAAAAAGTGTTACCTAAGGCAATATTTAACATGACCTCACACCAGGTGTACAGCCACAAGTCCAGTTTAATGATACTGTCGCTAGCTGTGGTCTATCGAGATCCTCCATTTTTCAAAACAATGGAGCGAAACCAGTTTATATGAAGTGAGAATAGTGCCTCCCCTTCCTTCCCAGCCAGTACGGTACTTAGGGTGGGAAAAGCGGGGCATCAGCCCCAGGTGCTGACCAAAACGGGGCACCATAATCTTCCCCCCCACCCTCCTTAGGAGTTTTTGCCATGGCAGAGATAGTTCTGTGATGCCCCTGCCTAGCCATGGGACCCAGGCAGTGCAGCACTGCACCAAGCATGTATCTGGAGGGCAGGGGGCAAATGGAGCAAACACAATGGTGTTCCCCACTGGGAGTCTTTCAGAGCAGGCACAGCCCTGCACCCAGTATGTATATATTTTGGGGGGAAGCTAATGGGGCAATACAATTTAACTCCCAGGGAGTCTAGCCACAGGGCTGCTCCAGCAGCAGTCCAGGCAAATAAGACTTCCTTTCTCCTCACTGACACCCACATCCTCCCTGGTCTATAGCAGTCAGCATAACCTCACATTCCCCACCTGGCTCTGGGAGTCTCGACCAGCTTACCACCTCTCTGCCCCCAGTGGAGCCAGGAACTGAGGCCCAACTCCAGTTCTCCAGCATGCAAGGTCATTTTTCTTTCACTTATAAAGACAAGAGTCTTTCTTTTGCAGTTGTAACTTTCTCCCTAGACAGCCCATGTCAAAAGAGCTTTACATCAATGATGTGCTTTTTTCAGAAATAACTTGGCAGCAAAACTGAGAAACAAGGCTGCAGAATAGAGTGAGGAAGCATCACATGCTCCTTCCTGTGAACCACCACACGCAAATTGCACGTAAGTTAAGCTTGATCTGATATGCGCAAGGTCTGAATGTTCCCAGAACCTGGCTGACGTTTCCTGAAAGCCTATTACTTGCATTTTGTGCAGACTTGGATCAAACCGTCCTTTTGTGGTTTAGATCTTTGCAGATATTGATGAAGGAGCCAGTCTGAGCTGCTCAGCAGAGATGGCAGGACCAAATCAGGATATCTCTTCTTCAATGATTTTAGTATAGGACAGGCAAAGCCAAGCATCTCAATTGCGTGTTTCCATTTCTTTTCCACATGATCCTCAATATTGATCTCTGAATAATCCTGTGCTTTGACTCACCAGCATTTTTATAGGAGAACTAAGTCTGTCGTCTTAAATAGCTAAGTTTTATTTATATATTTTTTGGCTTAGCTTGTGAGCACAGAAATGTGAATGAAGGGAAGAGGAAGAATCTCTCATGTGTACAAGAATGATGTGGTCTCTCAGCCTCTTCAAACTTGAAAGCTAATCATTGCTTTTTTCACAAGAAAATCTGCAATAGCAAAGGCTGGAGAAAATATGTGGAAAAAGCGGAAGATATGGTCTCCTGACTCTGTGTGTGTGTTCCCACTACCCTTTGTGGGACAAGGAGTACTGGTGGCTATGGAGTGTGTCAGTTCCTACTGAACTGATGATACAGAACTTTTATGGCAGGGGTGGGGCATGGGGCATGGGACATAACTATTAATCACTGTTGAACAGGGCTGTTTCTAACCTCCCAACTTCTGCTTTAAAACACGGTCTTTTAATCATGTGCCAAAACCACCAGGCTGTTTCCTCCTCTATCTCTTTACTCCTCCCAACTAATGAGATGCCACCGAGAGACAGTTCTGGGTCTTGCTTTAGAAGGCAGGCATGCCTATTTTTTAGGAGAGCCAGACGAATTCTAAATGGAGTCTTGGAAAGTCATGAAAATGCTGTTTTCCCTGCACCTCTCCACCTAGCATAGGCTTCCCCTGTTGATGTGCTCCCATGTTTGATGTGTGGCTCTTGCTTTAAAGCTGCAAGTTGTTCTGAATGAATGTAAAAGGAGTCATGATAATACAGCTAGAATCATCGCCCCGTTTTACAGCAAGCAAACTCCTTCTATAAACCCAGCCTAGCTAGGAGAGAAGGTAAGCAGAGCCTGCCATGGGCAGTTAGAGAGATTTTACTTGCTCAGATCCTCTGACTTGTAACTTACTGTCTCTACCTTCCTGTATTGCTCATTTTTGCCTTTGTAGATCGTATATCTGTGGAGGAAGTTTGTCCAGTTGTTATCAACACATCCATCACTGTGATGACTCAGCTGTATACCCTAACCACATCCCCTTTTTTCACTCTCTTCCCCACCTCACCCCACCCCACTGCTGACTCACTTGCTGCCACTCAGCCTCAGCCAAACTACCCCACTTGTCAGTCATGTGTAGGGACACTCCTGGTTGATTCTGGCCTGGGCTCCCTGTCTGCTTCCTTTTCTAAGGTGCACTGCAGAGAAAACAAATTGCTGGGTGTGTGCTTTTAACATTCCAGTGTCAGTTTGCTACAATTTAGCACCATTAAACCAGTGCAGGTCTGCTTTTTCCTCCAGTTTTCTCTGTGGGACTCTTGGAAGCAAAGGGCTTGCCAATAGGAACACATTAATGTCATATATTCACCTCCCTCCCTTTTAGCAGAAGCACCAAAAGAGGTCAGTTCAGGGTTAATGGAAAAGGAGGGCAGGCACTCCAAAGCAGAGGCAGCTTCCCCATTCCTTTACAGCCTGGAGGAAGTACTGGTCTCTTGCTCTTGCTCTCGTACTTGCTCGTGTGTGTGCTCACTTGTGCTTGTGTGCGCTTGCTCGCTTGCTCTCTCTTTCATGCTCCCCTCCATCCTGTTTCAGTTTACTTTAGCCACCAAAAGGAACAGTGTGCAGGTGTGGTGCATATAATTCCTTAACTGGTTTTTTCTCGATATCTCCTATATGTCAGTTGGTTGGTCAGATCATGGTATTGATGGTAAAGGAGATTAGACTGGCAAAATAGCCAACAGAAGGAGTAGGGACAGAAATTACACATATAAGTGATCAGAAACCGATTCAAATCTGTACCACAGAAGTTCAGCACACGTAAATTACTTCCAAAATGGCTGCAATCAGTTTAAAATAAATGTGGATGGATGTAGTATCAGACTTAACTGATTTAGGTTATACTGGTTTATTGAACTTCTGTCCCAGATCTCTTTCAGATTCAAGTTAACACACAGTCCCCCAGCATCCCAGGATGCTTTGCACCTCCCCTGCAAGCCCCCCCTCACAGGGTGGATGGGCTAACCTTGGCCCAAGCTGTCTGCTCCAGTCCAGCAGGGACTTGTGCTGTAGCACCCCCTGGCTTCTGTCCTGAGGCCTTCTGTCTACAGACATGTGGCTGTATTTCCAGAATCAAAAGGGAATGTCCCGTTCACTTGCTTATTGGTTCAAACTATGCAGCTTGAACTAGGCTGTGAAGACTGAATCAGTTCAGCCTCGGAGTTTTTGACTGTCTGTACTTAGTCTAAATGGGGGGAAATGGCAAACAGAAGCCAAACATTGACTCTGATGAGACAACATGAAGAGCAGCACAACCCAGAATTCATGTAGAAAAATCAGGGATCACTGGTAGGTGAAAATAATGATGAAAGAGATTAGGGAGGGAACATAGCCTATTACAGTCATTCCCTTCTGCTGATTGCTCATTGGCGCGTGCGGAATGGCTGAGTCGCAGTTCCACAAAGACGAGGAACAGCTAGCAGAACTGCTACTGATGATGCACTTGGTCTATTGGAGATTTAGCTTTCCAGCAGTTTAATAATATGTTTCCTTGCTGTATGATATTCAGATACTAGAAATCTATGTGAGAGAGTGCTGTATACCCGAGTCTGTGGCAAACAAGTGAGACCGTCTTCACTCAAGCTATATATGTAATTTGCAGCTTTTCTATTTTCATGCTTCTTACTTAAGAAGGTCTGTGATTGTATCTGTTGTTGGAGATAGCGATACCAGCGTCTTTTTAATCTGGTACCTTTTAAAAGAAGATAGATGAATTTTCAAACAGATGCCTTAATTAAGGTACATGCTTGACCCTCATTACCGCTCTGTATGTGCATCTCTCAGTTGTTAATGCATTATTCTCCTAAAACTGCTGTCAGACAAGGCAATATTGTCATCTCTATTGTACAATGGGAATTCAAGAGGCGGGGACTGAAGGCTTTTCTCCACAGAGAAATTGTACCAGTATAAACTACGGTGTGGATTTAAACCATTATAATTACTCCAATTTAAGAGACTAAAGGTGGTCCAAAAATTCCCATCCAAGAAGTAGAGTTGGTATTTGCATGCATACATACACTTTGTCTGGATGTAGGAAAACCCAGATTCAAGCTCCTGCTCTGTTGGATTCAGTAACTGGCTATTTTGGACTGCAGCTTGAGTGTTTTCTCTGAAACAGTTCTAAAGGCATTTTTTTGAGGTGGAATGAAAACAATTTTTGAACCCTCAGATTTTTGGAAAAACAGGATTTTTTTTTGGCCTGGAGGAGTAGTGGTTGTTGATTTAGATGATGTTGCTTGGGTAGAGGGTTTAGGCAAAACCAGAAAAGGGTGTTCTTATTCCAAGATGAGAGGGATTCATGCAGAGTTGTAAGTGTTGGATCTTACCTGAATAGAGAAGCTTTGAGTGACTTATCCAAGACAGCACAAGGAGTCTGTGTGAGGTCATAGCTTGTGTCTGGTCCTGGGATCCTATAGTCATGTCAAACTAGAGGACCAGCCTCTTTTTGCAGTCCTGAGAAACCTTTTCAGAGATTGAATAGATGTGAATGAAAAATCTTAAAGATTTCATTGCCCTGCATGTTATGCATTTATGTACAACTGTACAAAGTGGGTAGGAGACGCTACTGTCCTGAACACCTTGCACTCCCTCTTCCCCTCCTCCATCCCAGTTTCCACTGATGTAAACAGCTTAAGCTACAAGGCCAGTTCCCAGGTCTCTGACCCATTTACCCGATGTTTAACCCTGCCTCCCATCCTCTACTCTGACATTTTCATATTTTTTTTTTTTAGGATATGATTATCTGCAATCTTCCTTCCTTTTTTCATCCTTGTTCTCATTTACTGACCTCTTTTCTCTTCTATTCTTACCTCCATCTCCTGTGTCTCCCACAGTTCAAAATTCTCCTTTTGGGCAGTTAGCTCCATCAAACCTATGGGTCTGACACCCTAACTGGGTTCTTTGGCTATGTGCTTCCTGGACATGTATGTGTATGGGTGTGTAAGCCACCCACCTTCCACACAGAACAGAATGGATTGTGTTTTGTGTAAGGAGGGTCAACGAAGCTGAACAGCTTTTTGAAAAAAAGTACCATGCTCTCATGACCTAAGCCCTCCTAAGATGGCTTGATTTCTGTCAGAGAAGGAAGGCTTATAGGAGAGATGATATAGTGTCCAAAAACATGGTTATGTAGCTCCTAAAACTCTCAACTGACAAATGGAATGGGACATTCCTGAGACCTCTGACACTGGCTTTAAATACAGCAGCAAAAGATAAATTACCTTTGTCAGAAATTGAATTCATGTCCTCCATTAGGGCTGTTTTGACATTCTACCTGTGCATGCTCCAGAAATGTCTTTGTTTTACTGAAGAACTTCTTTCCATCCCTCTTGCCTATTCCTGATAATTATAGAAAATGTAACCTCATGCCAGGCCCTGAACTGTACATCTTGATTAAAGTGATTATTTTCCCCTGAACATGGGGGTAGTTCTGACAGGCTACTTAACTAACTTTCTATTACAATACTGCCTGGACTTCTTAGATACTTTGCTGTATTATCTTCACAGCTGTCCCCAAGGAGGTACAGAGCGATTGTTGTTCTTGTTTTACAGATGAGGCTCAAGTACACAAAGATACTTAGGTGCCAGACTCACTGATTTCAGTGAGAGCCATCAAGGTATTTAGGTGCCTAATACCCACTGATGACAAGGGGAGTTTGAGCTGGCTCCACAAAGATATTTAAGTACCTAGTAAGTGACTTGCCTGCACTTATTTTGAAGTGACAAACAGAACAAACAATTGTACTTCAGTCTCCTGGATCCCTAACCACTATACCATTCTTCCCCCTGGCTTGCTTTATCAAGTAAGCTTCAGAGGGTGAGCAGGAACCAGATGTGTGATGACTGAGGTTAAAGATCACTTTGTTCAAGTGAAGAAGGGAGTAGTGAAGAGTGTGGCTCATAAAACTGTTTATACAACGGGATCCCTGGGATAGAGGCTCCTCTATTGTATGGGGCAATAAAGTAAGATTAGTATCTATTTGGAGGCCCAGGTAGAAATCATTAATAGGGAGCTGCATCATCCTGAAAGTATGGACACTATACATGTAGCAGTACACATGTCAGTCGATACGGTACAAATATGTATGTGGGACTTGTGTTCAGCTCTGTCCTTTAAGTCTTCCGAGTACTGCTTAGTAAAGCTGCAGCTAGAGCAATGCTAACAGCAGCTGTTTAGAGGCAGGAACCTGTGCCACACACAGAGACCAGTGAAGTCTCAGTGGTATTTTTAGAAGTTCTCTGATGTGCTGACAAGTCTGAGACCAGAGGGCTGGAAAGTGGCAAATATAACACCATTATCATTGACAGCACAGCACTGCTCAGTGTGGCAGGCCAAATTTGAAGCATGTGAAGAGGGGATTTGAATATAAAGCAGCTTGGATTGGAGCTAGGAGGCCTCAGTCACCCTCTTGTATCATTTGATTAGTCAAAGACAGGAGGACACAGATACAGAGAGCAGTTATAGACTGGGCAGCAATATGCAGCTGTGGGAAAGAGTTAAGATGCTTAAAGGACTTGGTGAGCTCTGTGAAAGGGGCAGATGCAGCTACCCAGACTGGGATGAGATGCTCATTTATATCACAGGAGTGCTTAATGGCTCCAGTGTCACTGGGTGCTTCAGACTGTACAGTCTCTGCCTGGCTTTATTGGGCAAAGGAAGGGAGGGTGGAAAGAGAGAAGAAGCAACATGATCAGGGTCATAGAGCTGTATAGCTGGGACTGGAACTTGAGACTCTTGGGATAAAGATATAGATATGGGGGGTGGTGCAGGGTATATGGACACGCGCGCACACACGCACACCCCCCCCCGTTATCTGGCATTCAACTAACCAGAGTGGTGGGATGCACATGGCACCGTACCGCACTGCATGCACTGTTTTGCTACCAGTTGTGCTACTCTGAGGGTATCTGAGTACGCACATTGCACTGCGCTGCTTTACTGCCTGCTGCGCTGCTCTGAGTGTACCTGTACAGGGTTTCTGAGTGTGCTTGCCTCTCTTCCCTGCTGCAGCAGCCTGCAGCCAGCCTGTCCTGGCATTTGGGGTGGCTGACTATTAAGGCATTTTTATCTGTATACTATTTTATTCTTCATACAGTATGTTATACTGTAATGCATTGTACACCGATTCTTTGAAAATTTGCACTACAAGTATGGCATCGTCTTCTTTGAGTATAACTCTCAGATAACTGGAATTTTTAGATAACTGGCACCTCCGATTCCCCACTCATGCTGGATAACAGAGATTTTACTGTATAGTGGCCCTGGTGCTCCTAGATAGATGGAGGGCACTCACTCCACCTTGTGTAGACCAAACTGGAAATGAGTCACTCTGCAGGAATCCCCTGCTGCTGCTTTCAAGTTCTGTTGTCAGCCATCCTCATTTCTGGGTTTGGTATACACAAGTGGGAGCAGGTGAACAAGGCATGTTTGAAAGGACTCTTTCCCTAGGTTTCCATGCCAGGGCTCTGTCCACTGCTTCTGGACCCTCTCAGCTGAGAAAAGGGATTTGATCAAATCAGTTGTCAGCATGCTTTGGTCCTAAGGGAGAGTTGTATAGAAGCTCAGTGGATATGTCTAAATTGGCATAGCACCTTACATAAGTGGCATGAAAGAAGCAGTTCCTATGTCCCACCTGTGAATGAAAAAGGAATCGACATGGGGATTTCCTGTCTTGCTTGTGCTTGAGGGGGCAAATCTCTTACAGGGCTGGAACCAAAATGATAAGCAGGGCAGCTGACTGCATGCCTCAGGGAGCTTGCATGTGCTTGGGGTTGTCCAGCCTGGGCTGCACTTTAATAGACACTGACATTTTGTTTTTGTGGACAAGCAGGAGTTTGTGGTGCTGACATTCATTTGGCATTTCTGGGTGATCACCTGCAGCCCCGACAAGCCTCAGTATGGCTTCTTGCTTCACTGGGGAAGGGTAGACACATAGCTGGCTGCTGGGACTGTGGTTAGGGCAGCTGGGAAGGGGACAGCTTCTGGGAGGCAATGTGCCACAGAGGGTCTGAGGTTCCACGTGGCCTCTCTTGACCCCAAGCAGACTAGTTGCTGGATGAACCAAGAAGGCCTCCTTGCATCAGGTACCAGGGGATGGCTGGAGCCTGACACCAGCTGGGAGTGCCTGGCTGCACAAAGGAAAGACTGGGAATGAGCAGAGCCTGAGACGGCTAGGGATCCGCCACATCCAAAACAGAGAGCAGCCAGGTTCTCCGAGAAGCACGGTCCCAACTTAACCCCCAGCTCTACCAGCCAGCAGAGGCCTCTGGGGAGACTCTCGGACATTCTTCTTGCTGAGTCTCATGCTCTTGAGTAATTCAGGGAGAGAATTGCTGTGTAATTAATTATTCATTTAGTTATTTATTCCTCTGCTTTTTCTTCCCATTTTTCCAAGGCTCCTGCCATTTTCTACCCAACCATTTTATCTCCAGCGTTCTGGGAGGAGCGCATTTCTGCAGGGTCTTGACTCCCCATATTTGTAATTGTCTATGTGCCCAGCCACTAGCTAAAGACAGTGGGTACTAATGTGCCACAGCTCTCCCCCTCCTCAGGAGCTTGATGGTGTTACTGCCCCTGTGGTTCTGTCATGCCCTAGATGTAGGGAACATGGAGCTACGTGGATCTACAGGGCCTTAATTTGCTTTGCACCAAACAAAGGCAGGCTTCCTGACAGATTAAGTAATGTGACTGGGGATGGCTGTCATGAGGGTGATGCCAAGGATTCAACTGACTTCCAGAGTTAAAAAAATAGGCATCTATCTGTCTACCACTTGTGCTAGAGAGCCAAAGGTTGTGACAGACCTGTGACTTGCAGCTATCACACAGGGGACATATAACACACCCTCACTTGGCATTTTGCAAATCTTCTTTAATAGAGGAAAGAGCAGGAAATTCTTCACAAGCCCCCAGCTGAAAAGGATAGCATATTTAGTGATTTTATGACTGGGGTGGAAGCCATGAGGGAAAGTTCTGAGTATATGAAGCCATTCTCTTTCCTTGTCACTTCCAAATAAAACCTCAGAATTACTCCTCATTACTTTACCCAAAACAAGGCAAAATTGGGCCTAGCCCAGGCCTAAAGGGTACCAAAGATCCCCTTGAAGGGATGGAGTACAACTGCAGTTTGGTCATGTGTCTTTGCTGGGTGAATTTTACTGTGTAGGAAGGAGGCAGTGCGACTCGAGCAGAATCTAGGGCTTTAGAGATTCAGAGCTGAACAGGTACTTCCCAGTCCTGTTTGAATTGCATTTGCTGTTGTGTGATTTGGCTTACAGAGCCTGGCACAACCCTTTGTCTCTGGAGGTTCCTACTAAGGCAATGTGGCCCTGGACAGTGGGCAGAATAATAATCCACAGCTGCCCAAAGCCCAAGCAGGCTAGAAACAGCTGGGCTGGGCTCTGGATCCCCAGCATCAGCTGTGCTGGCAGCGACTGCATGCACACCTCAGAGCAGACAGTTGGGGAGAGGCCAGGGTTGCACTCCCCCACCATCTGCTATGAGGCACGTGTGCACCTGCCAGTATGGAGCCGCACAGCTGAGCCCATCTGACTCCCAACAGCTCCAAGCCCAACACCCCACTGGGATGAGGCTGGTGCTGCCCCTTGGTGGGCTTAGCTGTGTGGGATGGGTGGGTGGTGGCAGTGCTGGGAAGGGTGGCTACAGGAGGGCTAACATGAATTTTGGGGTGGCTATAGCCTTCTCAAAGCCCTCCCTAGTGCCACCCCTGAAGCTGGCTGAAGCCTAGGGGCTGGCTCCCCAGGGAAGCACAGGGGCTGCAGCAGGCCCAGGACATTGCCAGGTAGGCTCTGTCCAGTAGCCCAGAAGCCCGGTTCTGTGCGCGTGCACATCTGATTCTCTATGTTTGCCTCTGTCTGGTTCTGTGCCTGTGTGTGCACGTCTGGTTCTGGGTGTGTGTGTCTGATTCTCTGTGTTGGTGTACATGTGGTTCTGTGTGTGTGTGTGTGTGTGTGTGTGTGTGTATGTGTCTGGTTATTTCTCTTCTCTCCTTCTTACCTCTCTCTCCTGTTTTTTCTTTTTCTTTTCTTTCTTTCCCTCTTTCTCTCTCTCCTCTTTCTCTCTTATTTCTCTTTTTTTCTCACTCACTCTCAGTGCAGCATGCTTAATAAAAAAGGAATAGGCAATAACAAAGGTAGTAGATGAAGTTTTACTTATTGTCACCAGGTTTACAATTTTGAGAACCTGTTATGTACTGTAAAAAAAATTAAAAGGGCAACTTTTATGATTATGAACTATATTAAGATGCAGCATGTCCTGCCATGTACCCCCTGCCCCGGTTTTGTTTTTCTGGCATGCCGGCACTCTGGCACCTGATAAGGCACTCTGGCCAGCAATGTTGCCTACCTCTGATCTATAGAATGCTAATAGACTAACCACAGTAGATTAATAGCACAAAATTGTATGGGCTGAAGCTTACTTACTCATATAAAAGACAGACACAACCTGCCTCTTTTTGATGGTGTGATGTCCGAATGGGTTCCCACAATGGAGTTCTGTGAAGGTGATTAGTTTTGAGAAATACCGGCATTGTTCTTTATAATGGATATATATGGTCCTATATCAATATTTGTGCTTCCCAGACACCTGTCCAAGATGTCCGGTCATCTAGTAAGGAAGTGGAATGAAAGGGCTGGCAATTACCATTGTCTCACCTCTGACATTCAGCAGCTTCATTAGGAAATACCAGGGAAGCCCCCCACTGTCTTTATCCTCATGTGAACCAGAAAGATCTTTGTGCTCAAGAGACTCTTTAGTGCTGTTACATAGCAGTGCCTATTTCTCTGGCTATTTCAGGGATTCCTACTGGCAGAGTAAGCATTGAGCTCTCCCAAACTGTCCAGGTGGGGGGTCTTAGAAGGGAATTTAAAAAGGGAACTTGCAATGCACCATTGCTTAAAGCACAGCTGGAAACTCACTTTAAAAGGATGCTGTTTCCCATTGCTGCTGCTGCTTCTGTTTTCCCTAAAATGGTATTCTTGGTAAAAGAAATGATTAGCAATGGGCTGCCTGGCAGAGTGGTCTGGGTTAAACTACTGGGGTTGACTGAAAATGCAAAAGGTTAACAGCAAGGGCAGCAATGAAATGCAGTGTTACCATCTGGCAGGCATGCGAACCTGCATCCATTTCACCATAAAACATTTTTTTTAACTGATGTGACTAAATCTGGCCAACACAAATTGTCTTGCACATGTTTCATATCAGTTTACCAACACAGTTATCCAAATTGTTACAAACTGACTGTAATCCTATATAAGGCCTGGCACTGGCACAGTTTTTGCCCACGTGTATTGTATCGCTAGCATAAATGCAGGTATGTTGGGATGAAAGTGCCCTACTCAAGGCTGAATGATTCCCATTCCTATATGAAATCAGGCAAACAAGTATAAGCATGACATAACCATATCCAGGATAAAGAGGGTTTACTGGTTTAATTAGATCAGTGTAGCTGAAACCTTATCATCCTTGTGTAAACCAGGCCTGATGGCAATGGTGGGGGATGGGAGGGAGGGATTGTACATATTTAACTACACTGGTGTATAGACTATCTGATAACATTGCACCATGTAACTAGCTTTTCTTCTGCCATAAGAACACCAGTCACACCACTGATACAGCCTCTCCCCCACCAAAGAATCCCCACAAACATAATCTGCCATATCATTATAATTTTAATAAATGGCTACCCAAAGTACAGTTTTTGCTTTAAAAAAAAGAAAAGAAGAAATACCAAAGATTCAATTAATCCTACTAAATCCATTAAATAAACTTTTATTAGGCTGCAAGGTGCTGATGGCTGCCATCAAATAGGTCTGGGACCCAAAGACAGCCACAGCCCTGTTTGAAGTGGGTGGGTGTGCAAAGCAGCTGCCTTTCAGGCTCAAGACAGAAACAATTAAGCCCCTTTGTGTTTGAGAGGGAGTAAAGGAGGCAACTGCCCAAAGCAATAGGGTGCATGGCAGTGACTACTGAAGGGTAAATCATGGTGGCTGGAGGATTTGCTGACTGAAAATGCAAAGGCCTAACAGTCTGTATTTGTGTGTTAGAAAAGCCACAGAAGTGCCAATAAGACAGGGAGAAAGCAGAGAGCTTTCTAGAGAGCTATGACAAGTCTTGTTGGTGAGCCAGTTTGGGGCATTTCAGAGCAAGGGAATTTCCTACTGTGGGTTGTTTTCTCCTGTATTCAGGGAAACTGTGTCCAGTGTGCAGTTTTTATAAACAGTTGCACCAGAACTTAGATCTGATTCAGCATCAATTTCTCCTCTTGGCAGAAACAACTTAACAGGGCCCTGAATACTGGCAAATATTTTTAAGCCAAAGGGAAAAACATTATCAGTTTTATACAGCAGCCACTAACATTTTGCAGTAATGAATGGCAGAATAAAAGCTTCAGACAGAGAAAAACTGATGTAGAAAATACAGTGTAGCCTTCCTGTGTGAATGATCTTAGTTTGCTTTTTTTATTATTTTTTATTTTACCCTGTAAGGAATCAAAGTAAATTGAACTGATATCAGGATACACTAGCCAAGGGCTGTCCCCTGCCACTTCCCCTGTTTCAATGGCCCCAGTGCCACCACAGTGGCAGTGTCCCAGTTGGTCCCTTCATGCCTTTGGTAGCTTATGTGCCAAATCAGCTATACCAGTCAGAACTGGAAGTCACATAGACAGCTCCCCCTTCTGAACCATTGGAGTAACTAAGGCTGTGCCCTGAGTTTTGCTCCCTGAAGGTTGGTTACTTTGGCTAGGGACAGAAGTTACACATAAACTGGTTTCAGTGATCAGAAACTGGTTGAAACCTGTAACAGAACACAAGTTCCAGGCACATAAACCAGTTTCAAAATGATAGAGCAGCAGGGGAGGGAGCATGGCCAGAGGTGGCAGGCATGGCCCCACCTGCCTTGCCAGCAACCGGGGCTGTGGGGCTGAGCTGAGCTGGCCTCTGGGTGCTACTGAGGGTGGATGTGAAGGGGCCAGCCTGACAAAGCTGTTCATCTCTCCTTACCTCCAGCTGCGGCTCTTGCTCCTGCTCTTGCCGCTCAGCTCAGCGCAGCGCCACTCGGTGCGTAGGGAGCTGCAGCCCTGCAGCTTCAGCCCAGTGCAACGAGTTCTGACTCCAGCTCCAGCTGCCTTCTACATGCTCCGCCTGCGCGGTGCAATGAGCAGAGCAGTGCACCGCAGTGCGGCAGGGCTGGGACAGCAGCAGCTGGCATGGCAGCTGGAGGCAAGGGGGGCAGAATACCACTCTCAGCCCCAGCCAGCCTGCAACTTGTGATGCAGCTGCAGCTGCCAGGTGCTGCACAGGCAGGGGATGTGGCAGCGGCAGCCCTACCCAGCCAGCCCTCACGTGTGTTGCTAGTCTGGGTTGCTACAGAGCCACAGCTGCTGGGACATGACAGCCCCACCTGGCCTGGGTGCAGGGAACTGGGAACAATCTGGACATGCACCAACTGCAGCCCCAGCCTGAGATGCTGGGAAGGGCCTGGCCCCTCCATGTCTGCCCTTGGTAACACCCGCAGGACAGCTTGCTTGAGCCTCAGCCCCAGCCCTGGGCAAATAGTGGGCCATGCCAGCTAGTTCTGGCCAGGCCTCCCTCCACACAAGCAGGAGCAGCGAGGAAAGCTGGGCAGACCCTGGCTGGAGTCCCATGCCTGCCTGGAGACAAGGGAATTTAATCCTCCCCACCCCACATTTGCCTGGGTGGTGGAGGGGGTCTGGCCATGCCCCTGTCAGCTTCCCTCCAGCCTTGCGGCTGCTGCGTAAGGAAAGGGAGGGTGACTCGAGGACCCCTGGCTCCTAGTCTGAGCCACTGCAGGCATGCGCCTGCATTTCCGGAATTGAAAGTAAATGTCTACTCACTTGCAAATTGGTTCAATCTTTGCAGGTTAGACTAACCTGCAAAGGTTAAATCAATTCAGGCTCTGGTGTTTTGAATGTCTGTCCCTAGCTTTTAACTACAGGCCAGGCCAGCATATCTGCTGAACCCACCTAGAGCAGAGAAACTCTATTGTGCCCTTAACTGGTTCAGCTCTCTGCCCTCCCCACCCAGACAGGGGAAGTGAGCCTCCTCCAGAAGACAAATTATTTGTCCAAAACACAGTGCATGGTGCAAAGGTTTCCTTTTTGTCTATATTTTGAAAAGCAAGGAGTGATGCTTTTTGTTGGGAGGAACTGTACTGTAAATAATAATCCACTCTCAAACCAGGCCAGGGGGGGAGAGGGAGGGGGGTAAGCATGGCGGTATCTTTCAAGCTGGAACTCACAGAAAGACCCAGAGGTATGTGGGGGCAAAAGGGAAGAGGAAAGCAGATTATCAGATTCCTCTGCAGCTGACTCACCCTGGTAACCGGATCCTGGGCTGGAAATACCAGGCAGCTCAGCAGTGATAAGAGCTGTGGAGTTAGGGGCTGAGACAGGGTCTGCGGTGATGGAGGGGAAGGGTACAGATAATGCAACCTTTGGCACCAGATGTTTGAGGCTGGAAAACAAACAAGCTTCCTTTTCTTTCTGGCTCTGTCACTGGAATCGCTAATCCATGGCCTTTCATGAAGGGGCCAGCAGGGAGTCTAATAACCAGAATGCAAGCACAGGGATTGCTTCACTGCTCTTTAATTCACGGACCAAAGTTTCCACCACCTTCTCCACAAACTGGACTGCTCCAGCAATCCTCACTTTAGCAGTGGGAGAGTTTGCCATCCTTCCCAAGTCCTGATCTCTGCTGTCCTGCCAGGGCACGTGGAGCTGATTTCTCACATCAGTTTTGTTCGTATGAATATGGTGGTATAAACCGCAGGGACTCTCATGACTCATGGAGGAGCCCCATTCATCCTTTCAGGGGACCTGAGCTCAGTGTGGAAAAGGAAAAAACAGCTAAGCTCCATTTATGTTGCTCCTTCTGGGATATGCAGGAGAGCAGGGTTGGGCAAAACACAGCCTGGGGGCAGATGTGGCCCGCCAGGCCATTCTATCCGGCCCGCAGGACCCCTAAAAAATGTAGAAATTTAATATTTATCTGCCCTGGGCTGCCTGTCTTGCGGCCTTCGATGCCTTGCCAAAACTCAGTAAGTGGCCCTCTGCCCAAAATAATTGCCCACCCCTGCAGTAGAGCCCCTGATGCCAGCTGGAGCTCAGCTGGGTGTCCAACCTGTTTTCAGGAGTTTTACCAGCCACTGCCCCCTTCTCCCCACAGCTGCCTGGCAGATGCAGAGGGGAGAAGGTCACACTGAATCTGGCCTTTGTAGCTGGGCACTCCCCTCACAATCCTGGGGCTCTACATAGAATTTTAAGAGCACCCTCCAGGAGAGCAAAATGAGCAGACTTCACTATGCCAGGAGCTGCTAGAGGCTTTTGAAACCCAAAATAGGTACGACTCCCCTGCTCTCCCTCTCTCCTAGAACCATCTCTCTTCCAGCACTTAGCAGCACCTCCCCTCCATTCCCCTCCCGGGGTTTACCTCTGAGTTTAGGAAACAGAGTCCTGCCCTACTGCTGCCCCAGGGGTGCTTCTCCTGCCCAGCTCTACCTGGGCACTTGAGTGAGCAGCTGTGCATGGTGCCAGGCTCAGCTGGGGACAGTGGTGGTAGGGGGCAGTTCCCCCTTTCCTCACCTGCTTCCTGCATCATTCCCCTGGATATACCCCACCAGCCCAGGGTGCCACACTTCGGACTCCAGATGTTGTGGACATGTTTCATGTCTGTGGCTGCAGGGAAGTAGAGCTGCTGGCTGATGAGCTATGCTGTTAAAAAGGGATGCAACCATGCCAGTGTATCCCCCCAAATCTGCCCCTACTTCTACTTCTGTCAGACCTATGCATCTCAGACCACTGGCAAGTTCCCTCTCTGTACAAAGATGGTTGGAATCTATGGATTAGGAAAGGAAAGTGGATTTAGGAAATGAGGTCCTCAGACCCAATCACATGTACTCTAAGCAGGCTAAAAGGCCTGGAATGACAGGAGGCCATGAAAAGCCACATATCCACAGATTCCCCAGCACAGGTACTTTAAAACAACCACAAGGACCCCAGCTGCCAAAAGCAAACCCACAAGGCAAACCCAGCTGCCAGAGCGTTTTTGGCAATGGTAGGACAGGAAGTGGGTGTGGAACCAGAGCTGCAGAAATTCTGGGCCATCCTGTGACCCACTGGACAGCTGTGATTTCAGGGGACTGGACTTCATGCCCCAGGAAGTTCCTTCCAGTCCTGTGTTCTGTGTCATGGCTAATGAGGACATAATTGCATTGCTATAACTATATGAATTTAACTCCCCATATAGATGCTAATTTCAGTGCAAGTACTTTTCCCCAGTGTAGCTTTTGTTGCTTTCCAGGGCAATAAAAGGGTCTGGTGGATCTTGCATCAGGGGCCTCTCCAAACCCAGACCAGCTCAAGATTAGGAGAGTATAATGATAGCCTAAAGTCAGCTTTGGTCTTTCTTCCCTAGGAAAAGGGCTGAGCATCTGAGCAATGTAGCACATAATCTCACCTATATTTTCCATCTAACGTGCGTTGTCCATCTCACCTGTGTTGTCCAAATCCTAACTTGTCGGCAGCTCCCATACAAAGCACTCTCTCACCTTGAAGTGACTTGGAAACAACTGCTTGTCTATTATTAGGGCGGGTGCAATGTGGTCCTGGGAAGTATTTGAAATGGTGCCAGTCACTGTTAATTAAGCACACTGTTGTCAGCCAGTATGGGGCTGTCTTTGTACTTTACATTGGTTTATGTGCACAGCAGGAATATAGGCTCTCGTGAAAGCACAAGTCTGCATGTTTTCTGTTATACAGCAAGCTGCCTGCTCTGAAGACATGGAATTCCACATTGGAGGCAAACACTGGGCCTAAAGCATGAAGCTGGGCTCCATATTCAAACCCAAGCCAGAGTGAGGTTAGCCTAGGTGTAACCTGGGTGCACCCAAGTATATGCTCCCCTCTCCAAATAGAAGGGATGTGTGGCCCTGCGGGAGTGCTGTGAGAGGGATATGCAACACCAGCCTGTTCCCTCTATTCTCTATAGAGTTAGGACAGGATAAAATAAATTAACTATATACAGGTTTATTTGTGTGTGTGTGTGTGTGTGTGTGTGTATAAACCTGTATATAGTTAAACTATACTGGATCTGAGCCTTCAAGAGGCCGAGATATATACATACAACCCCAAAAAGTGATATTATACAGTATATACACTTTACATATAAGGCTATATTCTATAATTGGTGACTAGGAAATTATACCACCACCAATGGCCTCAAACCCAGCACAGGTAAGTAACTGATCTGAAACAGGCAAGCACAAGTAAGTCCAAATGATCAACAAGTAAATATAGGTGAACAACAAATAAATACTTGCAAACCACAGGGGAGATATAAAGAAAGGATTCAACAAGGCAGGTAAATATATATACCAGATATAACAGTTAAACGACAACTCACATTAGAAATAACAAAATATAAGGCGCTAGCTACAAAATGTGAGGTGCCTGCACACACTTCAGTGTATCATTGTCACTGTGAGTACTGGAGACTCCCCTTTGATGCTAGGAGCCTTGGCAGTGCTCCAAAAATGGGTGAAGGAAGGGGCCCCAGAACCTCTCAGCCCCTCACGGGCTTGCCGAGGACCCTTTCCTCACAGGGCCCTCTGCTAGACCCCCTTCCAGGGGCTGCTTTTCCTATGGGAACCCTTTCCCCAATAACTCACAGCTCCAGTGGGCAATGTGGGGTCCTCGTCACGCCAGCTGGGGTTTATTTCAGCTGACAGATGGAGGCCTCTGGCTCCTGCGGGGCCCTGTGCCCCATTTTGGGCACTGGGGGCTCTACCTGCTGCTCATGGTTGGGGGCTCAGGCTGCCTTCTGTGGCTCCAAGGCCCAGGTCCCTGCCTGGGACCATCTGCGCACCGAGTGTGCACATAAGTCCTGGTCACATGCCAGGAAATGGTAGACTTGAGCGGCTCCCAGGGTTGGGGTCCTGCTGGACCACGCCATGCTGCACTGCCGGGTCTAGACTCCAGCCTCATGCTGGGGGTTGCAAACCTGAGCTGAGCTCCATGCACTGCTGCGTGTACCGAGTAGCTGGAGACCTGAGCTGCCTCACACAGCTCCCAGGGTCTCACCCTGTGCGCCGCACTACCTACTGCCTGGGGCTGAAGCCATCCACCGCTCCTGTCCAGCGAAAGGCATCTTCAGGTCAACAGCAGCCGTCCACTGGGCTGCTCTTCCCCAGCTCTTCTTAGTTCTGCTCTCTTCTCCATTCCTCAATGCATCTGCCCACCTGCCAGGCATGCTGTTCTTTTATCCCTTCTGTAGGCTCTGCCCCGGATTGTAAAGGGACCAATCGGGGTGAGGTGCAGCCAGTCTACAACCAGATTTGGACTCTTCACATTGCCCTGGGTAGGGGCAAGCCGGCCCCTCCCCAACTGTTACCCAATTGGTGGGAACAGCCCACCAATTGGAATCAAGCTTCTCTGAGCCCCACGCAAGGCAATGGCCAATGAGCCCGCCACATGTGGTACAGAATTTTCCACGAGGGTGTAGTGTATTTGTACCTAGGGTTTTAGATTTGCACTCTTCTCTAATTCTGAGGGACAGTGTTGTTTTGTGCAAAAAGCGTTGGGCTGGAAGATGTGGGTGTTGCTCCTGGCTTTGCCACTGACCTGGTTTCTGACCTTGGGCAAGGTACCTCACCTCCCTGTGCTCCTGTTTTCTACTCTAACCTCATTGGGTTGTTTCAGATCATAAGCAATATGGGGACCGGGCTGTTTTTCAGTGTGCTCTGTATTGTACTTGGCATGATGAGATATCAAGAAGGGTTCTGAATAGTGTCTTCAAGAGTCAAGGTCCATCCATCTATGTAGATGCCAGCGGTGTTGAATCAAGTCTGAGCTGAAAGCCACGTCAGGAAATTTGCACTAAAATTTTCACAAAAGTAAGTTTTTTGTGAACTGTCTCTATATTCTACTTCTGGCTCAGCCAAAAATATGCTTCCTCATGGTATTCCTTCCCTTCTGCTTCTGTAGAGAGCTAGGAAATGCAGAGGCACATGATAATGGCATTATATGAGCTAACTGGATGTCAGAAACTATAGACTGAGTCTGGTGAGTCTGATTTTTTTTTTTTTTCACTTAGGTAAAATCCTGATTTTGGAGTCAATTGGTGTTTTATTATTGACTTCAGTAGCCAAGTAGTTAACCCATAGTGTCAGTACTGCTCTTAAACATAGGAGTATAGAACACAGCAGGCGTGTGTAGGCCACCAGTCCCACAAATTGCAAGCGGTCACCTAATAAGCATTAAGTCCAGAAGAGTCCGCAACTTCCACACTTTTTCTCTCCCCGCCCCCACATTCTACACATTACAGCCACTAAGCATCCCTTACACCCCATAACAAACCTTTACCTTTACATTGCAGAAAAAGCTCTCAAAAATGCAGTTTGATTTTTGTCAGGAAGGCCTTCCACAGACACCAACCAAGACTAACCCCACTGACCTGGGTTAGCTAGAGAAGGGAGCCTTTTGGAAGCAGACATTCCTTGCCCTGTGTGGAACTGGGTAACCCACTTTAAGACAGTCTCCCATCATTCCTGACACCCTACAGAGGACCCTGTTTGGGGATGAAGACAGGGCAATCTTATGGGGCTGGGGCTGAGCCAGTAAAACTCAGTGCTCCATTCAGTAGGCCTCAAGAAGTAAAGATAATAGATGGTGCCAGGGAGAGTGACAAGCATAATGAGTTCCACTGAAGTGATACTGCCAGAGGACTAGGAGCACCTCAGGGCCAATAAAGAGACACTGGCATAATCACAGAGCTGCTCTGCTCTTTCCATGTGGTATGAGACTGCAGTCATCTGATGGAGGTATTCAAGGGGCTGTAGAAAGGGGGGAGCCTTTGAATTCTCCTCCTCTGAACCCTGACCTGGTTGAAGGAGTACTTGTACCCTTCATAAGCATCTCAGGGGCTTCAATGGAAATTTTGCCTGTGTGCAGTCAGGAAATGAGGATAAAGCAGCTTTCCCGCAATAACTTTGCTGATCTCCCCAAGTAGCCGAGAGGGGCCTTGAAATAAATCATGTTGATTCTGCAATCTGGAAGGGGGCCCTAAGTGTTCTTCCCTACCTCATCCCATGCATGTTCCTGCTGTGGCTTTCATGCCCCGGTGTACTTCTCATGTTCATTCCAGCCACCCAACTCTGCTGACACCTCATGCTGTTGGAGAGACACTTCTTCCTCAGGATGATGGAAAACATTTGCCTTTTGGTCTCAGTCCCTCTGCACCCTGCCTAGGAATTTCCTGTATGTCTTAAGGGTAAAAAGAATGTGAAACTATAGCTCCTTTTTTAAGGAATAGACAAAGGTAGTTAGTTTTGGTAGACTGAAGTCTGGCAGAAGGCAAAGTAGAAATTTCTACCCTGCCTTCTGTTAAGGCATAGCTATTATAGAAATCTTTCCCCCTGCCCGCCTTTTCATGCTGTCTAGATGCAGGGTTGAATCTGTTCTATATTCAACAGATCCTGTGCTGCTGTAGTATTGTGCTGTGGGATTTTCCCCTTGCTCACCTCTTTTCTGAACAGTGTCCCAGTTGTTCTGGGCTTTTTGTATTTTAAAAAAAAACACAAACTTTTCCATGTTCGAAACCCCCGTGTTTTGCTTGCCCTCAGCCATATAGTCACAGGAGCAAGCTAGGTAGCTAAAGGTAGTAGCCAGACTATTGGTGGGTCTTCTGGTCTTTATAAGAGAGATTCTCACCTCCACAGAGATCTTGCAGCTGGTTGGAAAGGCAGAGCTGTTCTGCAGCCAGTTGTGCCAGGGGCTTCCTCAAAGGGGTGATTAACCCCACAGTACTATTATGGCTAGTGTTGGGGAAAGGGTAGTTAGGTATCAGTTACCCTTACAAAACGTTAAAAACTCAAGTTGCTGATATATTCTGCAACCCTATGGATGGTCATGTCTAGGCTACCTGGCAATTTCAGTAAGCAAATATTTGCAACGGGGATTTAAAGCAAGGCTTATGGTTGCATCACACCCTGAGTGTGCATAGAGAGCCATGAGTAGGCTCCTACAGCTTGGACCTGGGATTAAGGTCCGAGCACACTGGGTGGAAAGGCTACAGCACTGAAATATCCCCCAGACTGCAACAGACTCTTCCTTTAATCCTTAAAGCCTTGTCTGGAGTGTCGATAGATTACCACAGAAAAGTACAGCTGGAATGAATTTCAAGATATCATCTAGAAACCAGTCCCTTTTTGAAGGCAGAATCATTTTTAGCTAAAACAGAGAGAGCAGTCACCACTGTATAATAATATTCCTCCTGTCCTTTCTATTTCTGACCCGTCTCATTGCCTTGGCAACTTGAAGTGGTGACACCCTGCAGATTTGCAACCAGCTGCTACTTAGAGACTAAATGGTTGCCATTTGATAGGGAGCTGGCCATCCCTGTTTCCCCTAATTGGGGTGCTGTGTGCTGCTCCCACCACTCCCTCAGCCCTGTGCAGCTCATAACCTCTAAAAGCCAATGTTCCTTCCTAGGCACAGTACTCATCCCCAGAATGGTTGGAGACTGATCCCTCCCCCTTTGTGGCTAAATGTCCATGGTGTAGCTCTTTGGTGGATCTCCAGTCTTGTTCCTTTAATTCCATTTCCTCCCGTGTGATCAGTGCACATGTTCCATTGTCCATGGTTCACCCCACCTTTTCCCTCAGCAAAGGAAATACAGTTTCCCCACTTGCTCATTCCCAGACTGAATCCAGAAAAGATGGGATATGCTTTGCCGTGAGCTATTTTTCTAGTTCTCTGACTTGGGTAGAAGTAGTTTGTATGTATATTTTTGGTAGATGCTAGGCTCCATAGGAGGATGAAAATGAAAATTCCTATTCCTTCCCAGTCTATAGGAAGTGTAAGCAGACACCAGCTTTGGAGCCTGCTCATAAAATGTTACTTCAGTTAGGCAATTCTTCATCCCTCTAATTAAATTATGGGATTGGAGCCATCTCATTCCTCACTCATCTAATGCCAAATGTGTGTTTCAAGGGAGTGCCCTCCAGTAAAGAGAACACTGCCTGTACTCAGTGCTCTGCACCAACCTAATGAAGACCATTCAGTCTGCCGCAGTCGTGCCTTTATTGTACTGCATTGCAGACAGGTTACGTTGGAAGGTGTGGGCTTCTTGAATGACAGTATCTGATCTGCATTTCACTAGGTTAAGTCACCTAATTTGTGTGTGCAGCTGTTTCATTGCTTAATATTTCATTTAAATATGTTGGACTTGCACCATTCTTTCAGATGCCATCCTGCATATGACGTCTGTCTCTTGCAGAAAGGTCATTCATACAAGAAAGTAATTAACTCATTTTCCCATAGCAGGTCTTTAGACCAAATCACATCCTGCCACCTATTGCCTAGTTCCCATTTCAGATTCTTAGCAAGCACTTGAGGACTGAAGCCTGCTTGGAGACTTAGCCCTTCTTTAGGTGCACAAGCGCTCAGCTCTATACAAGTCTGAGCAAGTATCTGGTAACAGCCAGTTCATAGATTTCACTGATTTCATAGACATTAGGGCTGGAAGAGACCTCAGAAGATCTTCGAGTCCATCCCCCTGCCCCAGGAGCAGGAAGTCAGCTGGGGTCATAGGTTCCCAGCAAGATAAGCATCCAAATGTCTCCTGAAGGCATTCAAAGTAGGAGCTTGCACCACCTCCAGCGGCAGTCTATTCCAGATCTTGGGGGCTCGGACAGTAAAGAAGTTCTTCCTTAGTTCGTGCTGGACATACTTATTATTATAGGCATTAGCAAAGTTTTTGTGTGCTTCATTATCATTGTTCTTATCAATATGAATAATTTGCCCTGTGGTAGCTCTTAGAGGGCTACAGCAATCCAAGGCCCTGTTGTGCTACATTCTGTATAAACAGAGAAAAGCACAGTCTGAAAGTATGGAAGGAGAAACTGAGGCACAAAAAAGGAAGTGATTTGACCAAGGTCATAGGCAAAGCTGGGAGTTGAACCCCACTCTTACTGAGCGTGGTGCAGTGGATCAAGGAGGCCTGAGTGTCTGTGCTTTCTGTCCCTGGTAGGGAAACAAAAATAGTAGCATCAAATTTGCTATGTTTGAAGGAGGGAGTCATTTACTGAAGAAGCTTGTTTATTTGGATGTGACTGGATCAGAACAAATGCATAGCAATTTTTGTCCCAATTCTACCAGCAAACCAGAAGTGAAAGCATTCGGAGTGGGTGTTGTAGGAAGTTCAGCTTTATAGCTGATAAGCAGGTTGAATATGATTGTTGTGTCAAAGCCTGTCTGGATAACAGAAGCAAAATTGATTGAAACAAGAAGCCCACAAAAGAGGAAGCCCTGACAAATGAAAAAGAGTTCACTGACCTTTACTTTGATTTGATTTAGTTTCTGAAGATGATGATCCTCTTGCATCCTCTTACAGAGAGGATGGAGCTAAACTGCTCAGTGGTGCCAAATGACAAAACAAGGATCACTGATCTCAAGTTGCAGCAAGGGAAGTTGAGGTTAGATATGAGGAAAAACTTTCTCGCTAGGAGGGTAATAAAGCACTGGAACAGGTTACCCAGAGAGGCTGTGGAATCTCCGTCCTTGGAGGTTTTTAAGACCAGGCTAGGCAAAGCCTTGGGTGGGATGATCTAGTTGGAAATAGTCCTGCTTTGAGCAGGGGGTTTACTAAATGACCTCTTGAGATCCCTTCCAACCCTAATTTTCTATGACTTGATGATGCAAGTTGCCCCTGTCCAGGCAGGTGCCTCCAGAGCACTTACAGAGGAATTCTTGCTGGGCTGAAGTTGGTCATTAATAGAGACTTGATTGGTTTCTCATCTTAGAATTCAGCATTTTACCAGAAATGTCTCCAGGGAAATAAAGTGCTATAAAGTTTCTCTGCTTTCATCCCCTGCAACAGAAAAGGCCCAATCACGCTGAGAAAGGTGGGTTACCAATGCTAGTTAGAGAGCCAGTTCAGTTGCAGCAGTTCAAAGCATGCCTAAACACACAGTTAAAAAGGGGTTGGCAAGAGAGCAAATCTGGGCTTGTGAAGCAGCTGATGATTTTGAGGAGCCTGATGTAGGCAGAAGATGGAACCCCAACAGCCTTGGTCATCTCTGGATGTCCCAACTTTGGCCTACATTAGTCAGTCTGCCTACATATTGGTTGAGAAATAACAACGGATTTTTTTGTTTTGGAATAGGTTAACCAGGATTTAAGTATTTTGCTTTTTTCCTACTGAATAAAAGCATTTCATTTCTGGTCAGTTCAGCATTAATCTATGTCTGTCTAAACTGCCAAGTTGCTTCAAGTGAATGATAAGTTAGGTGTCTTATTTCCAATTCACCTGTATGGGCTGTTGTCACTGGCTGGACCAAATATCCCATGAGACACTATGGTCTCTGTCCTGACTGAACCAGCTGAGTCGCATGACCATAATCTCTCCCTCATGGAGTTGGGCCTCCTGTGCTGTGGGGGGAGGGGTCAGGCCTGCCGCAGTTGGGTGGGGGGGAGGGGACCTGGACCTGCCCTATTATGAAGCTGGATTAAAAAAAGATAATCTCCCAGCCTGTGCTCCCCAATCACAGTTGTGAAGCAGGGGCTGGGAGTTCCCTGCTGCCAGGGCAGGGGGACATTGTCCCTGCCCAGGCTCTGGTAGTAGAGCCTGTCCCAGCAGCAGGCAGCTCCTGGGGAAGGTAGCAATCTCCCACACCCTGCTGCCTGGCTGACTGGGAGCACATTTGCTCCTGGTCGGTGTTCTATATGTGCACTACTGTGCAGTAGGTAATTGGGAGTAAATGTACTACTTGTATTTATAGGTAGCAAATTTACTTGCAGTTACTACACAGTAATTGGCTCTAATCTCAAATAAAGCGTCCCATTTAGATGCGCCCAATATGAACAAAATAAGGAATATGATCAAACTCCTCTCATGTACACAACTATGTCCCCAGTGAGGAGTAATCAGAGGTATAGTTCTCTTCAAAAGGTCATAGGTTCTTACTGTGTTATTTACTAATCCCTGCTTCCCACCGGGCTGCTCATTTCCAGCTGCCAGGCTGCAATTGGAGGAACGGTTTCTGCTGCATTGCGCATATAACAAAGCTGAGGGGTGGGGGAGGTAGGGGCAGCTAAAGACTGCCGATATCCCTGTTTCAGCAATTGTTTGGTTTTTGTTTTAACTGCAAAGGCAATACTGAGTTTATTTGCAGCCAGATTCACCTCCGTTGGCAGGGTGTCACTTTCATGCTGATCAAATGGTGTGAATTGGTTTTTCTGTCTGGATCTTTGGAGTAGACTGAACCTGAATGGTCTTTTCTCATGCCCTCTTTTCCTAACCAGTTTTTATGGTCTTCAGCACTGATGATGTGTAGGGGGTGCACATGCAACCCCTGCGATTGGCCGCCACTGCTGGTGGCACCTGCGGGTGGTCACCGCTTGGCACACCATCCCATCCCTGCAGCTATCAACACTGCTGCGGCTGCCTGCAGGAGCTCACCGCCACCACACTGATGCTGCTGCTGCACGCAACAGTCGCCGTGCCCCCTCAGCCTCCAGGGGCATGCGTTGTTCATGGTCTTCAGCAAATACAAATCCCATCCCAGCTCCTATCAAGCCATGCAGGAAGATGAGCGTCCTTCCCCAGTTTGCAGGACAAACTGATGCTTCATCTCTAAGCTGAAGCAATGCCCTTTGGCATCTACTATTTGGCATCATAACTGAAGCACTGTCATGGATGGGTATAAACTGTTCAGGAAGGACAGGCAGGGGAGAAGAGGACGTGGAGTTGCACTTTATGTAAAAGAGCCATATTGCTCAGAGCCCTAGTATGAAGCTGGAGATAGGACTGTTAAAAATCTCTAGGTTAGGGTCAGAGAAGAAAGCAACAATGATGATGTTGTGTGGTGGTCTGCTAGAGACCACGAGACCAGGAGGAAATAGTGGACGAGGTCTTCAAACAGCTAGCAGAAGTTTCCCAGTCACAGACCCTGGTTCTCATGGGGGACTTCAATCACCCTGACAACTGCCAGGCGGCCAATACAGCAGTGCACAGGCAATCCAGAAAGTTTTTGTAGAGTGCTGGGGCAACTTCCTGGTGCAAG
Source organism: Crocodylus siamensis (assembly GCF_052110815.1). NCBI lineage: Eukaryota > Metazoa > Chordata > Crocodylia > Crocodylidae > Crocodylus > Crocodylus siamensis. Next base: position 177,161,030 of record NC_143398.1, on the reverse strand, counting down.
TGCTGGAGCGGCCAAATAGAAGCCATGTTCTTCTTGACCTGCTGCTCACAAACAGGGATGAATTGATGGGGAATGTACTAGTAGATGGCAACTTGGGCAGCAGCGACCACAAGATGACTGACTTCAGGATACTGAGGAAAGGAAGGAAGGACAGCAGCAGAGTAAGGACCCTGGACTTTAAAAAAAAAGCAGACTTTGACTTGCTTAGGGCAGATTTTCACAACTGGTGTGCTGTCAGGCACATCCAGGTGTGCCATGGCATTTTGGGCTGGAGCCATACCCCCCGCCTGGCTGGAGCCATGCCCCTTGCCTGCTGCTGCAGCCAGACGGACAGGGGCAGGGGGGGCACGACTCCAGCCATTGATTCAAACACTGCACCACCAGCTTCTCACTGCTTGCCACACCCCCCTCCCTGGTCTGCGATGTCTAGCCACTTGCCATCTGATCCCCTCCTCCATTGCCCCTTGCTCCATGGTGTTCAGCTGCTCACTACCCCCTTCCCCCTCTCCCTCCCCACCCCCCCATCTGCAGCATTCAGCTGCTTGCTACCCTTCCACCCTCCTCCACCTCCACTCAGCCAGTGTGCTGTGTGGTGGACGAGGCTGGCCATGTAAGTGTGCTGTAGGGTGAAAAAGGTTGGGAAGCAATGGCTTAAGGAACTCATGGGCAGGATTCCCTGAAAAGCCAGTCTTGCAGGGGAGAGGAGTCCAAGGATGCTGGCTGTACTTTTAAAGAAGCCTTACTGAGAGTGCAGAAACAAACCATCCTGATGTGGTGGAAGACTAGCAAATGTGGCAGAAGACCAGCTGGGCTTAGCAGGGAACTCTTCAGTAAACTAAATCATAAAAAGGAGCATTATAAGAAGTGGAAACTTGGACATACAACTAGGGAGGCATACAAGAATATTGCTTGGGCATGCAGGGATGAAGTCAGGATGGCCTGAGCACAATTGAAGTTGCTGCTTGCAGGGGGTGTGAAGAGAAATGAGAAGGGTTTCTACAAGTAAATCAGTAGCAAGAGGAAGATCAGGGAAAGTGTGGGTCCTTTACTGAATGGTGCAGGCAACCTAGTGACACTAAGTAAAGTACTTAGTGCCTTTTGCATCTCAGTATTCACAGGCAAGGTCAGCTCCCAGGCTACTGCAACTAGCAGCACAGTTTGGGGAGAAGGTGAGCAGCCAACAGTAGTGAAATAACAGCTTAGGGACAGACTATTTAGAAAACCTAGACATACAAGTCCATGGGGCTGGATGGGATGCACCTAAGGGTGCTGAGGATGTTGGCTGGTGTGACTGCAGAGCTGCTGCCCATCATCGTTGATAATTCATGGTAATCAGGAGAGGTCCCTAATGACTGGAAAAGGGCACACATAGTGCCCACATTTAAGAAAGGGGAAAAGGAGAATCCAGAGAACTATAGATCAGTCAGCCTCACCTCAATTCCTGCAAAAATCATGGAGCAGATCCTCAAGGAAGCCATTTCAAAGCACTTAGAAGACAAGAAAGTGATTAGGAACAGGCAGCATGGATTCATCAAAGTCAAATCATGCCTGACCAAACTGATTGCCTACTATGATAAGATGACTGGCTCTGTGGATGTGGTGTACCTTGATTTTAGCAAGGCTTTTGATACCATCTTCCACAACATTCTCACAGGCAAGCTAAGGCAGGATGAATGGACTGTAAGGTGGACAGAAAACTGGCTGGAGCATCAGGATAGGAGAGTAGTAATCAATGGCTCGATGTCTAGTTGGCAGCCAGTATCAAGTGGAGTGCCCCAGAGGTCAGTCCTGGGGCCGATTTTGTTCAATGTCTTCACCAATGACCTTGAAAATGGCATAGAGTGCATCCTCAACAAGTTTGCAGATGATGCCAATTTGTGCTATTCAACACTGGTGAGGCCACATCTGAAGTACTGTGTTTAGTTTTGGCCCCCCCCCTACAGATAGGATGTGGACAAATTGGAGAGAGTCCAGTGGAGGGTGACAAAAATGGTGAGGGGGCTGAGGCACGTTACTTTTGAGGAGAGGCCGAGGGACCTGGGCTTATTTAGTCTAGAAATGGGAAAACTGAGAGGGGGATTTAATAGCAGGCTTCAAGTACCTGAAGGGGGGTTCAAAAGAGGATGGAGCTAGACTGGTCTCAGTGGTGGCAGATGACAGAACAAAGAGCAGCAGTCTCAAGTTGCAGTAAGGGAAGTTTAAGTTAGATATAGAATTTTATCACTAGGAGAACAGGTTACCCAATGAGGTTGTGGACTTTCTATCCTTGGAGGGTTTTAAGACCTGACTAAACAAAGCTTTGGTTGGGAAGATGTAGTTGCGGTTGGTCCCACTTTGAGTAGAAGGTTGGGCTCTATGACCTCCTGAGGTCCCTTCCAACCTTAATTTTCTATGATTTTATGACTATTTTCACCCGTGCCATTTGTAGAATTAACCTGAATGACTGGGAATTGCCAACTCCTTGCCCAGGTGCCATTGCTGTGTGTCAAGTGCCATGTCCTCTTCCTACCTGTACTCTGCCTACGTTAAATAATAATATTATTACTATAAGAGTCCTCTAATACTAACTGACAGAGACAGTGCTTGCAAAGTCCGGTCCAGCATTGCCTGTATTCTGTTAAATGCACAACAGACATTGACAGCACGGAAATCACACACAAGGAGTGGGAGGCAAGCACTGAAAGATTTGAGATTGGCAATCAAATCTTTATCCTGCGTATTGCAAGTCACAGGCAATGAATGTAGTTCAACCAAAAGCAGAGTGATGATAGAAGCTGTTTGCTTTCAAAACTGGACTGGCAAGTGCATATTAAATTACCTGCATGGAGAATAATGTTTATCCGCAAATCTTATTAACAGTGTGCTGTAGTAATGTAGATGTGAGGGAAATAAAAACAAAAAACAAAAAAACACAAGGAGGCAGCAGTTTCTGAATCATAAAGAAGGAAAGAGCCGAGTGTTGGCTAAGAGCTTGGCATGCCATAAAACAGGGTCACATTCAGGGATTATATGTAAGGGCTTGGCAATGTGAGGAAATCAAGCAGAACAGATATTGCAGGATTGCTCCCCAGGTGGGTACTCAATTACACAGTAAAAGTGATTTGGTCCTGAAGGGAGCCACCCTGCTTTGGAAATGCACTAACTATTCTGGACGCAAGTGATTTCTGTTCTGGAATAGACTTGCCTCCTGGAGAGTGATTTAGGAATACCTGTGTCACAATATTCGCTCTAGACAATTTCCCTGTATAGACAGTCTCTGATGGGAAAGGGAGTCTTGAATGTAAAATATCACCTATATTTGATGACTGGAGCACTCCCCAAAATCTTAAGTCAGAACTTTGAGAGATTAAAGTAGGTATGAGTTGTGTCAAATACTACAAATATTTTGTAGTTTTTAACTCTGCATTTTGGGACCTGTATAGCTCCACTGACTACAATGAGGATACTAATGTTTATGTGCCTTATGGAGTATTCTGAAGATAAATACAGAAATGTATGAGACCTCCTCAGATAAGCAGTGATGGAATGAGTTTCCCTGTATGAAACAGGGATCTCTCCTTTGTTGTTAAGGAGTTGCTCTTTTTGTAAATGCTCTCTGTGGTTAATGGAAATCATCTGTAACAGATTTGCCCCAGTGCCTTGCATGCTTTCTGCTGGTTTTGTAGCACCAGCAGCAGCAGTTAATTAGTAAATGCAACAGAGCACTACAGGCCAACCTAGATCCTAGCTCACAGATGGACAACCTGCCTGCCGGATGCTTGGGGCATTGGCTTTGCCTGTGATCATGGACACGCACCTGCCTAGGCAGTGCCCTTTGGCATTTTCTGCCAGCATGCTGCTTTGCGAGCATAACGTGGGTAGGCAGAATAGGAATGAGGTGGTAGAATTGGAAAGCTGGCTGTGTGACGTGGACACACACACACACACACACACACACACACACACACACCCCCATAGCTGGCAGCTCTGATTAGGTTTGCATGCCCTGACAGCATGTGGCTTGGAGAGCTCAGGGTTTTGTAGAATTTGCTAGCAGACTGTTGCTCTTCCCACCCTGACTACTGAAGCTAAGTGGCAGACTCTTTCACCAACCCTGAGGAGGATCCATCTATAAAGGTTTTTTCTGCTCAGAGACTGGCACTGTTCCACCAGTTAAAGCTGTCTCTGCCAAGAGCAGCAGGTCTTGACTGGGAGCTGGAATGGGGCAGTTTTTTTAGCAGGCATTTTCCCTCCTCAGACTCACCAGCAAAGCACATCAGTGTCCAGCCTCTTGCAACACCTTCTGATTAGGTCAGGTTTCTTCCTTTAAACTTCCTCACTCTGCCTTGGAGGGGAAGGTGTTGGCAGGATGAGAAATCATGCCTGGGGCACTCTATTTTCCTGGGAGCGTGGGAGAGGATTTTACAGACAACAAACACGACTCTATGACAAGTTTCCAGCTGTCTTTTGTTCACTTACCAGAAACAGCATCATGGATATATGGAGGCTAAAAACCTCACCTTTAGCTCTCTGCTTGCCCAAAATGGCCTCTTCCATTTGTGCCCAGACTTAATTTTCTGTTTGCCCAGCAAGGGAGACATCTGCCATCCACCACCCCTGGCAACTCTTTCTAAGAGGTTATAAGAGCTCTTATTATTGAAGGCTAAAAGCAGAGGAGCAGTTATCCTGGGATAAAGACTTTTATCCTTAGAATCCTACAAATATACAAGCTCATTGTCCCATTTAAAGTGCCTGTTAAGTATTTGATTTAATGCTTTGCCCCAGGACAATTGAGGCTAATTGGAGTTAATTGCCATTCAGGATGCATGTGTAAATGATTGTCCCAGCCTTTTTTGATGCCAGACAGAACCTGGGATACTCAGTCCTATATTTTTAGCCAGTTTTCCTTTCTAATTCAGTCTACACTTTCCTCGTAGTTTTCCTCTTATTGGCAACCCGTTCCCCATTACTAATCCCTTTGTATCCCTAAAGTCATCTCCCCTCTTGGTTATGGGCTGTTATTGCATTCTTCTCATGTTTGTTGTGTCCCTCCCCCCTCCCCCCCCCCAACAACTTTACAGGCGAGATCTTGGGATCCAGATGAACCAAGCTAGGTGCCAGACTTAATGTACTAAACTTCCCACTACCTAGATTCTGGGATTGGCTCAGCTCTTGGTGTAATTCAGAGTTGGTGTCAGTTATGTTTGCAGAAACCGTGACCATTGCTTGCAGAGAGCTAGAGTGCAGTGCATGCCAAGGTACCCTGGAGCAACCGGGATACCCAGCACCAGAAGTACCCTAGACTGGGTAGACTGCAGTCACCAGAAGAAGAATCACTGGCTGCTCCATCAGGGCACCCTCCCAGCCTTGACCACAGCAGAGCGAATGCACCAGGATCTGGCCCATATATTTCTTTCTTCCCTTTTGTGTGTTCCTCCTATTTTGTCCCTTTCCCCTTTCTGAGGGCTAGGGTGTGGCTGAGTACTGCAGTCATGAAGAGAGGAAATAGGAGGAACTCCTTCCTGCACAGTCATGCTGCATGTAGAACACAAGGGCAGCATGCCCAAAATCCACTCTTCCCCTGGAAAGCAAGTGGATGCAAGAGGGGAGAGGAAGGCAGTGAGTCAGAGTAGAGGCTTGATCCAAGTCTTCCTCACCCAGCTACCAAAGCTGAGTGGATGAAAAGTGGTGAATGACTGGGTATAATAATGGGTTGACATAACATCCTATTTCTCTCTGTCCTGTTTAAAACAGGAATTCTCTCTCCAAACTGAAATGCCTTACTGGAGCTGCTTCTGGGGTGGGTGAGGTACTTGCTGGCACGGAATTAATGTTGATAGAGAATGAGATGAATGGTATTTAAGTCTCAATGAATTAAATGCATCCCCAGAATGGGAAAGCACAGAAGGCTCTTTCCCCATGACCTCGGAGAAGCTGGCAAAGAGTGAAATGAGCAGTAGCACAGGGCTAAGGGAAAGTTAAGCTGAAAAGAAATATCCTTGCCTTGCAGTGGGTGAGAGCCAGTCTGTCAAGGGAAGGATTGCCAAGGTCCTGTTTGATTGGGGGTCCTGGCCCCAGGACCACACAGCAGTCTCCAACCAGCCCTGGTGGGTCCCTGGGCTGAGACTTAAAATTGAGTCTCAGCCTAGGACCACACTGGAGTCTTAAACTGGCTCTGGTGACATCTCAGGGCTGAGTCCAGATAACAGCTGCTTACAACAGGAATTCTGTCTCCAAAATCAACTAATTTTTGGTCTCAGTCCTGGGATGTCACCAGAGCCAGTTCAAGACTCCAGTATGATTGCATTGGAACTGGTTAAACATTAATGTGCAACTGCTCAGAAAACTTTCAATGTCACTTTAATCCTTATTACAATCTAAAAATATAACACGTTAAATATAATGTTTAACAAGGTCTATAGATCTTACGGCTAGAGGGGATCACTATGATCACCCAGTCTGTTCTCCTGTATATTAGAGGTGAGAGACTGTTATCCGTTCTTGTGTCTACTTCAGACATTTGTATCTTGTGGGGATTTGAAGAATGAAATCATTAATGCATAGAAAATTCTTAGATATTACAGTGCCACACAGAAGGCTTTAAACAAACCTACCTGATGCACTGCTCATCACTGGTCTACTGGATTGGGCACCAGGCAGAGACACAGGAAAGTGGAGATGTATCTGAACCTTGAATCCAAGTGCTTCCAGTGCTAAAAGGCATAAGTGGGGTTGTACTGGAATGCTGGGGTGTGAATCCCTCTCTGATCTTTCGGTTCCTCTCCAGAGATTAAATCAGAAAGGCTTCTTTTCAGTTTCTGGTTCAGATATGACCAAAATACCTCTTATGTCTTATTTATGAGCTGGGGCCTACTGAGATTCCAGATGTTGGCATCAAAAAGAATAGATTCAAACAAAACAATGGTGGGGGGAGAATGCTTACATTTTCCTGGTTCCTACCCTCCTCCTTTCCAGCACTGAAATGTCATTAAAATGTGACCAACTTTGTGAGTAGTACCAGAAAACGTTCTCTTAATAACCTCCAGTGACTTTCATGGAGCTGTAGCAGTTTCTACCAGGTATGAAAGTTACCCTGACTCTACAATCAAATTAGTCAGATGTGAGGGAGCAATAAAAAGTGTCCAGAGTATAAAATGTAAAAATAAAAGCACTCTTCCAAAGTCAGCTACCATTCTGTCAGCATGCACTGTGCGTCATGGCTAGCATGGAAGCAAACGCACTGAATGCTGATGAATGGCTGTCACTCCAAGCCCATTCTCATTCCTTGCTAATCAGTATCCCCGGGTGTGTTGCCACCACCACTTCTACTGCCTGATTCCAGTAACAAGCAAGGTTGAGATGCTGGACAGGTGGCTTTGTGGTCTGGTGTAAACACAAAGTATTCCAGGCATGGAAAGTGGATATTATTGCCCTACTTGTTAGACTAAACTGTCATTGCAATCACCCATTCATCTAGCATTTCCCAGTAACAGTTTAGGACGCTGCCCCACTTGTCATGCTGTTACATCTTTGTGATGTGACACGTTTTCTTCCTCTCTCTTTCACAGACTTCATAAGTACTGAGGAAACAGAGGTTAAGATGAGAACAGGGGAAAAGGTTTGTTTGCATCACTCTGCGGGAGTTTGCTATTAAGTCTCACTTTAGCAGTATGCTATTCACACCACATTAAGTATGAAGGTCACATATGAGTCTCTTGCAGGGTGTCCTTGCTGAAGCAAAACCATCTTGTTGGTGTGCACCTCACAGCTGCATAGTAGTTCAGCATCGGCATTCAGGTAAATCTATTTCAAGTCTCTAAATTCTGGAAGAGGGATGGTGGCGAATAGCGGGCAGTCTCATCTCTAGCAGACAGTGATGCTTTGCATGCGTCAGCTGTTTGACCAAGAAGGCAGCAGCTTATTTCTTTGTTTGGATTAGATCAGGGCCTTAGCTAGGAATGTGACATTGTTACACGCACAGACTCCCACCATCTCACATATAGCCATAATTTACCATGACAGATGAGCCATTGCACACACAATATGATCATCAGTGCCATGATCGTACCTCACTATGTGACACCATGCACAGAAAGGGTGCCAATAGAGATAGAGACATCTAGCAGTGTGTTAATAAGTTTGGCTGAATGGAGGTGACACTCGCTTATTCCTAAGATGATTTTTAGAACTGTGTGAAACATAGGGGGCATAGATTGCTCCTATCCTGAAAATCAATCGGTGTATTTAGGGTGGGATTTTTCAAAAGTACCTGGATCATTTAAAAGCATGTTTCCCTTCCTAGAAATCCAGTTACTTTAAATGGGACATTTACTGTGAAAACATCGTACCTTTTTTTTATATTTTTACATGATTTTTTGTGTTACTTAGGACACGTAGACTGACCAACTCAACAGCTGCACAAGAAGTAGTGTGGGTGTCAGGGACCCTAATGGGCAGCCCAACCTGGGCTAAATGTCTGGGGCTTGGACTGGCAGCCCTACCCCAGCTAATGATTCCAGATGCCATGGATAGGGCCTCTTGATTGGCAGGTGGGGAGGGCAGCCTTCCTATTTAGTTCCATCTATGGCAGCAGGTTAGCCAACAGTTCCTCTGAAGGCGTGCTCCAGTAAGCCTCTCTGAATCTTGCATTTCTGGTTTCTGACCCCCTGTTTGGCCTGGACTCTGGTTTTCGGATTTCCCTTGGGATCTGGTACCTTGGTATCTTGCTCCTGAACCTTGACTTGGCTTGTGTTTTGGACTCTGCCTCTGGATTCCCCAGCTTGGATCACTAGTGTGGTGGTCTCAGATTTCTGACCCTCATCTCAGCTGGTGTGTTGGGCTTTACCCCTTGCTCTTGCATTACCCCCATGGCCTAATAATTGAGCTAGACTGCCCATGCCCCCATCCTTACAGTAGACTAGTGAAAATGACTGAAATATTTCCTCCTGTGTACGTGCATATACATGCATGCATTTTCGGTTGTGGAAATGTCAGAAAAAATGTGTATGAACACGTCAACCTTGTTAACCAAGGCTGAAGCTACTTTAAAAAACAGCTAAAAAATAAAAGTGCATCATGTGTTTCTTTTCTACCTTCCCCCATTAAAATTTAACATAAAAATTTAAAAAAGTTTAAAGAAAAAATGGTATCTGAGTATTTTAGACTAATTTCTGCTTCCTGAGAATTTCACAGTGCAGCTCCTATTTTCCCAGACCTCACTGAGACAATCAGCCAAAACAACAAAATTTTGCATGCGGTATTCTTTTCAGCATCCTATTGGAAAGGCTGCTGTTTCCAAACACATCTGCCCTACTTGCATGTTATACAGATACTTTAGCAGCATTGCATTCCTTTGTGACCATGCCTAAAAGTTGTTAAAATATTAAGGGGGCAATTCCTTGAATTCTTTATCCTCTTGGGAAAAGTGACTGCTATGTCCAGCTGTCACAACCCAGGAGGATTCTTGTGCAAGTATTTGTTGTTTATTAACAAGAACTATAACAGGTAGAACGGGCCCAAATCTAGTATCTGTGTAGATCTATAGCTGAATATCATGCTCCATGCTCTGCTCTCAGTGCCAGTGTAAATGCAGAGTAATTACACCTGTTTCACTGGAGTTAATGAGGTATGTTACAGGGAAGCTGACAGAAGATCTTTACCCTACTATTTGAAAAGATACAGTAAGTAGCCCAGATAATTAAAAAACAAACATCATGGATTGAAAACTTGATCTGGATTTCAGAGTTACAAAACTCATGGGGCACATCCACACATGCAAGCACGTGCACTTGTGGCAGCTCAAATAGAAGCAGTGCAAATTTGAACCAGGGCTTTTTGCCTCAGCGCACATGCTCGGACATGCACTTTGTTGTGGAGCAAATTGTGACACTTGGGGCAACCCTGCCTGGCTCCTCCCGGATCTGCAGCCAGGAGGAGCTAGAGCCTGGGTCCAACACCTGTGCTGTCCCCAGTGATATAAAAAGCTGCCCTGTCCTGGCCCCATCAGAACAAAAAGCTTCCCTGGCAAGCAGTTCAGGGCCACTCTCAGGAGCTTCTGGGGGCGGCTTCTCCATGGAGCCATCACCACAAGTGTGTATGTGGTGAGCGTCACGGACACCCCAGTCTCCTGCCCCTTCTGTGGCAGAGGGAGGGCAGAGGCCCTGGCGCACATGATCCTTGAGTGCGCCAGGCTGCAGCCACCACCTCCAGAGCCGCCTCTTGAGGTACTGGTTGAATTTCACCCCCCACCTTTTTGTTTTTGGTCACCCTATCCATGGCCCCACCAAGTCCCTGGACCTCCTAATCAACCTCCTCCTGGCCTTGGCCAAGTGGGCCCTGTATTTGACCAGGAAGGAGGCTCTGGCCAGGAAGGTGCCCGGAGATTGTGGGGCCGCTTTCCTCTCACTTGTCCATGCATGTCTCTGTGCAGAGCACCAGTGAGCAGTGTCCACCAGCTCCTTGGATGCCTTTGAGGACCAGTGGGTGCAGCCTGAGGGGCTCTGCTCAGTGTTCCCCTCAGGCACACTTATTTTCACGTTTTGACCCTTTGACCCACACAAGGCTCCTATCCTGTTTTTTGCCTTTGTTGTCCCAAGAATTCTGTTATATCTTTCACATATTGGCCCCACACAGTAGGGGCTATTAGTTAGCCAGGTGGGCCTTAGAGCCCATGATACTTGAAGGATACAAATAGACAAGAGCTTCTGGGACCGGCCACTTGGTACCTGGGGACACTACCCCTTGTGCCAGCTGGACTACTGTAGCAGTATCCAAAATCCATGTTTTTCCACAATTAAAACAAAAGACCACTCTATACAGACACACACACATATATCTAGATGGAGAAAGAGAGAAGGAGAGGGAGAGAGAGAGAGAGCGATCAGTTGGGTAATGCTTTATTGGTATATTTACAATGTTAAAGCAGTGTGGAAGCCTACCAGTGTCTCTCTCATCATAATAAAATAAATTCTAAATACCTATATGTGTTGATGTGTACTTCTGGTTTTCTTCGCACATGATGGGTGTGTGATGAGGGGATGTGGTGACTGCAGGAAGGGGGTTGGAAGGGGTGTGAGGGAAGGTGGGTGTGTGTGTGTGGAGGGATGTGGGTTGGTGTGTGGGTAGGTGTGGGACAATTACTGGGGGGACTGCTCAGAAGGGGTGGGTCCTCTGGCCCCCACAGGGTGCAGCCCCCCCTACAGCACATGGAATGCCACGCCCCACAGGGCCCCAGCTCCCCCTTGGAGGGCCCCAGCCCCTATCCCCCACAGATCCCCAGCCCCCCCACCCAGGGTCCCAGGTACTCTGGAGGGCCACAGACCCCCCACCCAGAGCCCATAACATATCTTTAGCAGCAGCAGTGGGAGTGGGGCACTCTGAGCCATGGTGGCAAGACCCAGCTCGGCATACAGGGACCGCATGCTGGGCCCAGCCAGGTCCTGCTGGCCCTAGGGACTGTCTGCCATCCAGCTGGGCCAGGCCTTTGGTGGCAGGACCCATCGCGGCACATGGGAACCACATGCCAGTCCCAGCTGGGTCCTCCGGACTCTTTGCTGCCCAGCCAGGCTGGACCCATGGTAGCAGGACCCGGCATGGCACGCGGGGACCATGCACTGCACCCAGCCAGGTCCTGCCAGCCCTGGGGCTGCTCCTGCCACATAAGGCTGGGCTGGAACCTCACCCCCCACAGCCCTGGGGACATCCCACCCTGCCACTCCCCAAACCCCCCCACCTCCTCCTGCCAACCCTCACCCACCCACACCCATGACCCCCACCCACCCACTCACCCTTACCTTGAACAGCACTGGGGCCTGGAGGCAGCAAGAGAACCAAAGAGATGCTCTGGCTGACATCAGAGGGGGTTTTTTTAGACCCCTGGATATCCAGGGGTCTAATTTTCTCCCCATGCTGCAAACTTACAGCGTGGGGAACATTTTCTTGTTCCTGCACATGCCTCATGCCCCACCTCAAAGGAGTTTGAGACGCAACAAGAGGCATGTGTGCGCTCGTCTGGATGCACCCATGGGATTTACATTCAGCCCAGTGCTGCGATGAACTTGAACTACAGGCACTGATTGAATATCAGTGCTTGGGCATTTTATCTTGCATCCTCTGCTCAAAGTGGATGGATTTCCAACCTCAGTTAACACAGCATCCATGCTGTAGCCAAAAGGTGTTAAATTCATCCAGCATCATGGGCCAGCTTGGGACCACACACTTGAGCCAGGGCACAGGGCCAGTCAGGCATGGTGCTGCATGTAGCACATGACCCAGGCCAGCCCTCTGTGCTGTGCACAATGAGCCCCAGAGCAGGACGGTTGTATGCTGCACACACTGCCTAGGGTTGGACTGGCTGTGTATGCTGCATGTGCACAGACAGCCAGAATGAGGAGTGCACTGCATGTGGTAGCTTAACCCGGACTGCCTAGTACAGGACCTGAACATTCCCCCAGCTCCTGGCTCAATTTCCCCAGCTCTCTGATCATTTCCCCAGCTCTTCTCAGGGGGAACAGGCCCCAGGATCTGTGCACTGGGTTTCAGCAGGCTGCCGCTGCAGGCTAAAGCCAGTGGCAGTACTGCAGTCTTCCTGGCACTTGGCATGGGCTGTGCCGAGTGGCTGCTGCTAGCCCCAGCCTGCAGTGGCAGCATGCTAAAACCCCGTGCACAGATCAGGGGCCCGTGTCCCTGGGAAGAGCTGGGGAAATGATCAGAGAGCTGGGGAATCAAACAGGGAGCTAGATCTCAATGTCAGAGCAGTCCTTCCCTCCCTCCCCCTCCCTCTTCTTAGTTTCTGTTTAGCTGCAAGCAAGCCTGGCTTCAAAACTCAAAAAGTTTCTAAACTTTGAAAACATTTCAAGTGCCCTCATTTTGTTTTGAAGCTTTCATTTCGATTTCACTGGTTCAAGCTCAAAACGCATGGAAACAGCTTCAAAATGAAACAGCCATCGAAATTTCACACAGCCCTGTTTTGCTGGCTTTTTGCCTTCTTTTTTTCCTCCCCTTGTTGGATAGCTGCAGTTGTCTATTATTGCATAAAGACTTCCTTGTTCTTTCATGGCTATTTGATTTTCTAAGAAAAGTTGTACTTAATGCTGGCAGGGGCTTTGATGTGCTGATTTTATCGGACATTGTAAGTTCCTTGCATGCTTGAAGCTTGACCATTATGGCTAACTGAATAGTTTGAGAAACAATGATATGGATGCTGAAAGCTGCTATCTCAATATCTGATGAAGGTTAAATATCACAGCATAAACTTGTTCCTAGATTAACAGGTAGCTTCATGTAAGGTCATGTAATAACTTCGTATTGAAGACTGCGTAAGAGCAGTGTGTTTTAGCACAGCCAGTGTAAATTTACACAGTTCCGCTGACTTTGTGGGTGCTGCATCAATTTGCATGAGCTAAGGATCCCATTTCAAACATTTTGACTCAGCAGAAACCATTGCTTAAGAGCTGTTGCTCATAAACAATAACCCCAGCAATCTCCCCAGAGTATGTTCTCCTTGCATTATGGTTTGTTGATACCATACTATTCCATTGTGCACACATTTGAGAAATATGATGGTCGGTTCAAGTGCTAGCCATTTACAGGCTGAGGAAAAACAACCAACCCCAACCTTCTTTCATGCAGGGTTACTTAACACCAATCCGAGTCCTCAGACCTGATAGGGTGCTCTTTCAGTAGTCCAAGGCCACATGCAGGAAAGGTTAGAGTAAGGATTTGGAACAGGCACTGGGTAGGGTTTTATCTCTTCACATGGAAATTACCCAAACCAGTTTAATGCCCCTCTCCCCCCCCCCTACCAAAAAAAAAAAAAAGTATTTACTTTTCTGTAGCTTGTTTTCTCTCCAGTTCATCTTTCCTAGAGCTGCTGTTTGGAAATAATGACAGCACCAGGGCCAATGCGGGGCTTTTACTACGTGTGGGATTGAGGGGCACAGCACCTTATCTGTACAGATGTTCCTCATATCTCAAGCCCAGGCCAGAAGCACCAGGTTTGGGAGTGACCTTTAACATGGAGATAAGTCCCAACACCTTCTGATAGGATGGTTTTGGAACCCATGGTAAAACTGCCAGTAAGTGCCCTGGGGAAGGGAATGACCTGGCCTATGATCAGTGTTGTCATCTGAACCATTGTGCATGTGACAGGCTCCTGGGCTTAAATGGAATTACTAGCTGTTGTTTGAGAATAGGGAATTACCACAGCTAACCAGAAATTCTTCATTTTTGGATGAACATTTGCTTTTCTGGCTTCCTGTTTCTGAGGTATTCTCTAATTCTGTTCTCCAACATTTAACTTTTGCTAGAAATTTTGTGCACTGTGTATACTTTATTTTTAAAGGAAAAAACCCAAAGGCTGAAAAAAATCGGGGTGTCTTCCTTGCTTTCCCCCTTTCTTTACCTCCAAGTTGCCTCTGGAAATGGAAATGGGTGTGTCGCAGGGTACTTCAGTACCCTACTCCTAGTGAGTCTTGAACTTAAGAGGGGAGGTGTGTCGTAGGTCACTTCAGTGCCCTGCTCCTATAAAGGGGTACAGGCGCCGGTTGCCGGGGCAACCGCAGTTGGTCAGCTGACCGGAAGGGGGCAGGGCCTGACCTATATAAATGTAATCCAGGCTGAGGCCAGGGAGGCAGTTCTCCACTAGCAGCCAAGGAAGAAGGAGCTCTGCTGGAGTAAGCTGAGTACAGTTGAGTAAGCTGAGAAGCCTGATGGCCTGAGCAGCTTCTGTTTGAGGATACCAGGTGGAGGAAGTCCTGGTAGGGATTTGAATGATGGTTAGCCAGATGGCTTAGAGTTTACATTGTAGCCCAGGGGCTTGATTTTTCTGTTTGTAGTTTTATAAGACCGGAGGACCAGGTGAGGCTGTAGGGGTTGGAGGAAGCCTCATAGGGGCTTCACAGCAGTGTGGGGCCACCTGCGCCAGAGAGGGCACAGCATTTAGGGGTGTATCGACCCTGGCCCCAGTGTGGGCAGGATCGCAAGGCAGTGCCCCAGTGCAGGCAGGATCGCGAGGCAGGGCCCCAGGGTGGGCACGAGCACGGGGAAGGCCCCAGGGCAGGTACGAGCGCAGAGAAGGACCCAGGATGGGCACAGGTGAGAAGCCCCAGAGGGCACTTGCCTTAAGACCCAAGGAGGGGATTTGGGGGCCAGGCACAGCTATGGCCGCCTGAGCCCCAATTGTGAGAGGCCCCAGTGCAGGCACGGCTGCAAGAGAGACCAGGGAGCGTCCATGGGAGGGCACAGGCAATTGAGACAGGCCCAGGGAATCTGGGAGGGCACAGGCAATTGTGCAACGAATGAGGGGGTGCCCATAAGGGCGCGGCAAGGGATTGACCATACAATGTCCAGGCTAAGAGGCCTATTGCGAGGCTTGGGGCATGGTACAGGGGTGGTAGGAGCCACGCATATCCCATAAGCCTGGGGTGCACCAAGTCAGTCAATACAGAACAGGGGCCAGGGTAGACCAGAGCACCGTGTCCAAGGGGACAAAAAAAGGCAGCCTCCCTTATAAAATACCTAATATCAAAGACGTGGCAGGCGAGAATGAGGGTGCTTTATCTCAGACTTGGCACGGTAGGGGATGTCCGGAGAGATCACGGCCGGTCCTAGGACCCCACCCCATGACAGGGGGAAAAAGGAAAGAAAGCAAAGGCTGAGAAAAGGAGAACTATCTGAAAAGTATGATTCTTTCATCAAGAAACCAGAAAATGTCTGTAGAAAATTTGAAACGGAATGAAAATGTTTTTCTTTCAATATTATTACAGAAAAGCCTATTTTCATTCAGCTCCAATAGCCACTAAAACTTGCAGTTGCTATGGAAATGCAATATTCTTTTTATTTGTCTACTTTGATTTAGGCCCTGATGTAAAGTCAATAGGAATCTTTCCATTTCCTTCAGTGGGCTTTACAGCCATCTAATTCAATGGTTCTTTAACAATGTTCCTTTATGCTGATGTCTTCATATTTTTGTGTGCGTCTGTCAACAAGAAAAAAAATGTTATTGAAACAGATAATGAAGGGGATGAAAAATGCATGTCAGGTTCTGGATAATAACCAGCTGATGTTAGACCCAAGCCCAACTGATAACAGTTTATAAAGCTAAATTACAGGGGAATATACGTTTTTGCCCCTAAATCCAATTAGATCTCTAATTCATGATGGAGAGAAGGTTAGCAGTGAATGAATAAATGATCAAAGCCTGGCAACATGCAAAGTCAATAGCAGAGCTGTGCAATATTTGAGATAGCACTTTGATAGAGGAGGAAGAGGTCAAAAGATGTCTAACAGTCAACTGCAACTGAGTACTACCCTTGTCTGCAGTGCAGTGCGTGAGCAAAATCCACAATTGCATCCTTAAGAACACAGAGCCAAAATCAAAGTCTTATTTTAGTGCTCTTTGGAGCAGATCCAGAGGATGAACATTGACATATACCAAGTAGACAGCCAGTACCGTAGCAATAAAGTTTGGCACTTAGGGCAAAGCCTGCAGTGGCAGCCTGCCTTCGTCCTGTACACAGATCCAGGGGGTACATGCTTGTCCAGGAGTGCACATAGTGGTGGGAGCTTCCTCCTCTTGTCCCCATGCTCCCACCTGCAAACGAGCTGCTTGTGGCTCCATCCCATGCCCTGCCCTGGCTGGGCAGTGTCTGTTGGCACCCCTTCACTTTGGTGCCCAGGACGCTCTCCCTCTCGCCCCTCTCCCCCTGCTACAGCACTGAGGATAGCCACTGTGGGTGCGTAGAAGACTATCAAACAAAGGTCTGGAGCCCCAAACCTTCATCCTGGCTATGCTTATGCTTACCATGCCCATTAGTGTCCTCAGATATGCTCACACTACTCTGGGTAGCCTGCCTCTTAAATCAGCAACTGTGTAGATAGGCCTAGCATAGTGCTATGCCACAGTGAGCTTCCTAGCTTGCTAAGAGGCCTATTGCACCCACAGATTGTTCTCAGTTAGAATGAGAGAAATTCCCAGATTTCATGATTCCAGTGAAAACCCACATTTCGTATTTTTTCCTCAGATCCTTTTTTTTGGGGATCACATAATCTTAGAAGACTCAGCTTTCACTGGAAACAAAAAGTACATATGTGATTTCCATAGCTGTAGAGAAAATCTTGACAATGTGACTCCTGAAGGCTCAAAAACTGGACACAATGAAAAGAACCCAACACTTACTTTTTTTCAAAATCTCTTCTGTTAAGGAGTTTTGTTTTTTATCTTGTGGTTTGTTTTCTGTTATTGTAAGTTACTCTGAGCCCTTATGAATATAGTGGCATAAAATAATAATAATAGCAGCAACAAGAACAACAATAGAGGTCCTGACCCAAGCTTTTTGAATGCTTGTAATTGGCAGTATTATGAAAATAGTATGATTGGCCTCAGAGAGAGACCTCCTGCTTTCAAACTTTCTCTTAGGGCTTGTTCATACAAAGGAATATTCCTAATTAACACTTCTGAATCAAGCCCATAAATGTTCTTATTCTGGAATATTTTTTTTCCTTTTCTGGTTTAACTTCCTCTGTTTTGGAAATTAATTAAGCTTAAAACCAAAAAAAAAATAGAGGTACTCAGGCTGGAGTACTAATGCCCACACATGGATTTAGTTGAGAATAACTATACCACTTTAAACTGACACTCTGTCTTAGTTCAAATTGCCCTTCACAGGTAGACAGGCCCCTAATTCTATCTGATGAATTCTGAGTAATAGGGTGAGCATGGTATAGAAGTTGAATCAGAAGAAACCTGTCCTTGAAAAAACATTATCTTAGTAAAATGTTGCATTTTCCCCAGCCCTGGGAGCCTAAAGTGGACCCACATTTCCAAAGCTGTAGACAGTGAGAATGAACCTGTGAGAGAACTCTGGGGACATCTTTATTTCTTTTCCATCAAAGGGACAGACATTCAAGGAGCCAGAGCCTGAACTGATTCACCTTTGTGGGTTAGTCTAACCTGGCTAGGCTAAATCAGTTTGTAACTGAACAGACATGCAGGCACATGCCTGCAGTTGCTCAGGCCAGGAGCCGGGAGCGCTAGAGCACATTCTTGGCTGCAGGGGAGCGGTGTGTAGGGGGTGGCCAGAAAGAGATTTAATTCCCCTCCCTGTGCCACCAGCAGTGGGGTCTGCTGGGCATTCCTTCCTTGCTGCTACAGCAGTGGGGCACCATGGCCCCTGAGGCAGAGGAGGGCAGAAAGGGGGGTTAGTGTCCCCTCTACCTAACTTGCAGCTGGCTGTGCCTATCATCACCACCATGCTCACTCCCTGCAGCAAAATAGGTCCCCTGTTGTCCCCTCTGCCAATGCTGGAGGGAGGGGGAATAACCCTGTCCCTGCCCCACCAAAGGTCCTTGGCAGCTGGTGTCTAGCTATGCCCCCACCCAGCCACTGCAGCAGGAGTGGGAAGCAGCCTGTCATAATGTTGGGGAGTACAAGCCCTTCCTGGTGGGTGGCCCTGCTGCAGGGCTGGCAGATCTCTGGCAGACTGAGTGTGGCAGTACCAAGGCCTGGAGCCCCTCAGTCCCACCAAGCCAAGGCATCACTACCTGGGGGCGTAGTTGCACTGGGGCTGCTCTGCAGTGGGACTGCTTTTCTCGGCAGCCCGGCCTCAGGAGTTCCTTTGCTGCTGCTGCTGGCTACACCCCTGCGGTGGAGGTGGAGACCAGCATGCGCAGCCCTGCCCAACATGCCCCGCACCACCTCCAGGCTCACCCATCCAGTCTGAGCATCAGCAATGCAGAAAAGAAACTGCGTTCAGCATGGGGGGGAAGTGGCCCCTCCCCCTCTTGCTGCTGGTACTTCCAGGTGTAACCACCCAGAGCCCTCATGGGACTGCCCTGCATCTCCATTGCATAACTGCCATCTCTGAGTTGCCCCACGGAGCAGCAGTGGCAGCAGAGCAGATGCAGGGCAGCCTGGTGCCAGCTCCAGGTGGCTGCACCTGGAAGTGCTGGCAGCAGGAGGGGCCACTTTCCCCCTGTATTGAGCATGCTGTTTCTCTCCCATGCTGCCACTGCTCAGCCTGGACAAGTGAGCCTGGAGCTGGTGTGGGTGCACAGTCCCCACCTGTATCGCAGGGCTGGGGCCAGCGGCAGCAGCAAAGGAGCTGCTGCAGCTGGGCTGCCAAGAAAGGCAGTTCCATCACGGAACAGCCCCAGCCAAGCTGCATGCCCAGAGAGTGGCACCTCAGCCCAGTGTGATTGAGGGAACCACTGGAGGCCACACAAAGCCCCTCCATGTGTCTGACCATGCCCCTGCAAGGACACTGGAGTGGTGAGGTGGGAGTGACTGTGACAGGGGCAGAAGCCCCTGTCAGAGTTTCCCCAAGTGTGAGCCTCTTCCCAGCAGGGAGAGGGTACACTGCAGTGTGAGGAAAGCTGCTGCACACAACGGCAGTGGTGGTGGCAGTGCTGTGCGGGGCTCTGGCCCAGTCTGGGCCCCGGTTGTGCTGCGCACAGCCCACCACAGCTCTGCCTGTCCTAGAGCAAGGCCCCCTGCCAGGAAGGGACTTGTGCTCCCCAATGTTCTGACAGGGGCTGCTGCCCCCACCAAGTGCCCTGTCCCCTCCTGCTACAGTGGCTACAGGGCCCCTTTGGAGAGGTAGGGGTGAAGTTATTCCTCCTCCCTCTGTCTTGCAGAGGGGGCAGCAGGGAACCTGTTCCACAACAAGAAGTGAGAGTGGCAATGATGGAGGGCAGACCCAGCTGCCAATGGGGTAGATGGAACGTGCTGGTAAGTAGGAGGCGGGGGGGGCTGGAGGAGAGGGGAGGGAACCATGAGGGAACCTTGCCTGCACCCCCTGAACCCCACCTGCTCTCCCAGCCCTGTCAATGGCTGCCCCAGCATCCCGACTCTTTAAAAAAAAAAGAAAAGCCCCACACTCACTGGCTACTGCAGTGGCCACCGGGGCTTATTGAGGCTCATGGCAGAGCCCTTCCACACAGCATGGCGCAGTGGGATGCAGTGGGGATCACCCCTCCCCCACCTGGCAACAGCCAGTGAGTAGGGGGCTTTTTTTTAAAGACCCAGGATGCTGGGACTGGGCAGGACAGCTATTGATGGGGCTGGGTGAGCAGGCAGGGATGGAGCCTGTTTGAATTGGAGATTTGAGTGATTTGGCAGTGGCCGAATCTCCGAATCAGATTTAGCCAAATCAATTCAGGACAGTGATTTTTATCATTGAATCGAATCACTGCCCCCCGAATTGGCCAAATCCAAATCCAAAACAAATACTAGCCACTTGCAACAGGCCTACATGGGATGCTGGGGGAGTCTGGTTTAACTTAAACCAGGAAGGGGTGTGAGACAGAAATTTGAGCCAAATAAACCGATTTGAGCAAAATCAGTTAAGTCTGATACTGCATTCAACCAAGTTTATATCAGACTGGTTTCAGCCATTTTGAAATTGGTTTATGTGCACTGAACATAAACTGTTACTAGTTTAAACCAGTTTCTGATCACTTAAACTGGTTTATGTGTAATATTGGTCCTTACCCCAATGACTGATGGAATCATTTTGTCAGAAACAAACAGCTACCAATCATGAACTGTTCTTCACTGCAGCATTCTTGGCCTGAAGTACTTGAATGGATTTAGAGCAGCCTCTCCAACAGCATGAGTGCCCCCCCAACCCAACACACACACACCCTACCCTACCCCATCTCTCCTGGGTGTGCATGTGCAGCAGGGGTATATAAATTAAGATGAGATGATGCAGCACATTACAGATGTAATAGCACATTTCAGAGTGGAAGTGGAATCAAAATTTATGTAAATTTCCCAAAGAAGACCCGTTTAGAAAGACTGTGTTTTTCTTAAGTGCCTGAAACTCCGCATTGGAGAATAAAGCACTTGGAGGTCTAATCTAAATATCAACAAATGCCTAATATGTCCCAGTGACAGATTCAGCCAATGAAACATCCACATTTGCTGATTACAAATCTCATTTTTCAGGCCCATATCTTGGTTCCATTGGCATCAACAGCAATATTTCTTTTGACTTTACTGGGACCCAGGGGTCAACCTTTTGCAAGATGAAATGTCACACCCATTCATAGCATAATGGGCTAAACATCCCTGCACGTCCCAAAATGTGTAGGCACTCCATCGTATCCAGTATATATCCTCTTAATCACAGAGACTGATCCAAAGAGCTTAGAAGGCCTTTTCTATTGATTTCAACAGGCTCAAACTCTAAATGAGGGCTTATAATGAAACTATGTGTCCCAGAGTAAACTGCTTGTGCCCTTGCAGCTCTTTCCTAGTGAACTGATTTTTCAGAAATAGGAGACGATCCTGATAACCAGGCTATAAGTCAGTCAGGTATCATGGTCTCCTCTGTTCGTCAAAGGACTGAAGTCAGGTAACAGGAAGGATTGGGTAATGGCTCTAGGAGCTGGAGGTATGAAGCATTATTTCTGGGTGCCTCTGACTCCTGCAGCTATGAATTACAGGCAAGGCCTAGAGGTCCTCAGACACAGGACTGCAGTTAACTTTCCTGCTGCCTCACTGATTTCATCTTGGGTTGCACCACAGGAGGTTAATGCAGTGACTCACTTACACTTCACATTTTCATTGCCAGAGCTGTATTGCCATGCATGTCTTCATCATGTTGTCTGTCAGCATCCTAATGCATCTATTATAATAGTATTTAAGGTCTGCACATTGATTATACAAAGCAGAGGGAACTGAGGAAGTGAGAAGTTAGACCTTCATATGGATCTTGGTTTTCTTTGCAGGCTGCTTCTTTCGATCATGTTTCTGACATCCAGTGCTGAACTCAGTGAATATGCTTGTGGGGAAGCTGAATCTTGCATGCTATCCTGAAGAAAGCAGGGATTGGGTCTTCTTCTGGTAAGTGTTTCAGGGCCTTAGGCAAGCTCTGCCTTCAGCAACCTTGAGTCTACATTAGGGCCCTGACGTACTTGGGGTGCAGCAGTGTGTCCTCAAATGGGAAGCTGGTTTCCAGCAGAAATTCTATTTCTTTTCAAAAACATTGTGCTTGTGAAAACTGACCAGGAATCTGGCAAACTGAGGTGGGATTTTCCGGAGCAACTGAGTGACGAGTCCTGTTTTATATTGGTTTTTCCTAAATCACTTAGGCACTGTTAAAAATTCCTGCCCCTGGTGGCTGGCCTGGATTCCATTGTTTGCTGCCAAACAAAAAAAAGAAAGAAGTACAATGTTTCCTCTTTCTGATGCATTCCATATTTTGCCTTGTTTAATGTAATGTGCCTAGGGCTAAGTTGTACTGGGGTTACTTTACATCACTGGTAACTGGAGTTCCTCCTCAGATGAAAGGAGCGTGGTTGTCTCAACCAAGTCCCAAAGGGATGTTTTGCATTACACAACAACAAAGCATGGATCATCGTGACTGTCAGGCTACAGGGCAGTTCATACCTTTGTAGGTTCTTAAGCCAGGAAGTATCAACCTGATCATGTGTGTAATATGGCCTCAGGGTGAAAATCAACAAGAGAATCTTATCCAGTAATGTCTATGTCCATCTGTGCTGGGGCATAACTTTTAGAAGGATATCCAGTCTTCAGAGAAATTCGTCAAATGATGAACACACTACCATGTCCCCAGATAAATTATTCCAATCATCCTCTGTGGTAAAAGTTTACACCTAGGTCTTGAATGATATCCCTTTAAGTCATGGACTTTTCAATTAGACTCCAACACAAATAGCTAAAGAAGGAAAAAAAAAAGGGGTGTGGTAAAATTGCCTTAGATCTGTTTAAATGTATGTGAAAGGGCCTCTTTGTAGGAATAAAGATCTGACTGTGCTTCAGATGCTATATCTGAAAACAATTCTAGAGATTCTGTGGAGGACGGTGTAAAAATAGCAGCATAAATGATTCGTCCTATTTTGAGTGCAAATATTTTCCAATATTTAAATTGGAAGGATAAAGAAAATGAAGCCTATAGCAGGAAATGGAGGGAATCCCTAAACAAAAGAAGGAAATTTGAGAAGAATGACTAATCTGGAGAGGAAACCGGGAGCTACAATGTGTCATTAACGAGGCTAGAAAAGAACGGGTGTCTTTTATTGCTTCAAGACAATAATGGATGTGTGTGCAGTCTTTTTTTGTGGGTCAGAAATAGCTGCAAACAGTGCCTGCATTACTTTAGTATAAATTAGTCTTCCTGGTATAGTAGAGTTAATAACATATCCCAATTATCTTAGTGATATGCCTGTAACATATGCTAATAGAGCTAGAAAATAAACCCAGATCTCCAGAATCTCATTCCAGTGCTCTTTTCCTCTAGAGAAGACACTCAGTAAAATTTTCAAAAGTACTTACGTGATTTGGGGGCCTGGGTCCTATTGAAAGTCATATAGGTCATCTAGGCACTGCAAGCTATTTGGAAAGCTGGCTATATCACGTAGACACTTTTGTAAATTTTAACAAAAGCACCTGTTTTGTTGTGTGACAAGTATGCTAGTGCTGATGGATAGGATACCTACACAGTGATACCTGTGATTCAAGGGCAAATACACTGATCAACACGGTGGGTTTGGGTTACTGTTGCAATCAGACTTGGACTGATTGCAGCTATGATCAGAGCTATAATGCCTTCATAAATTCCCTTTCTCTCCAAAAAAGAATCATTCAATAGCAACACATCATAAGAAGAAGCACAGCTCAGTAACGTAATTGTTCTCCAGTCAGTGCTATATTGTTCTTCTTCAGGCATGTATTCGTTTGGCTGGGACTTATGAATGAAGCTGGTCTAAAATGTGGACTTTCAGGGGAAAAAAATGAAAAACAATTCATGGCAGGATTTTTTTTTTCTTGGCTAAAATGTTGAGCTTGGGAAATTTTTGGCAAAATTGACATTTCTGAGAAAAAAATCGAGGGGAAAAACGCATCAGATTTTGACAGGTTTTGCACTTGAGTTTTAGGAATTTATTTGAAGAGGAAATATACAAGTAGAGAGTCTCTTGGACCCACATTGGAGGGGAAAACACTGTAGGAATGAAGTACCCTTGATCTTGTAGTTAGATTATTCAGATAATGGTTTGAAAAAATAGGGAAAAAGAGGGGTGTGAATTTAGCTTGCAGTATTAATCAGCTTATAGACAAATAAGGAGTTTTGCTATTTCAGAGGGAATTTGCCTACTGCATTTATATACCTTTGGGAGAAGCAGGACAGAGGAATTCATTTATAAAGCATAGGAAGTTGAGAAAAATTGAACACCTCATAAAAAAACATAGTGCCCCCCCCACACCCCCCCGAACATACTAAGAAGTCTGTTATCCCTGATGCTGGCATGGATGACAGTGGGAAAGGAAAATAAATCCCTATGCTTTCTGGGATATGAACCTGAGTCTTTGTTGCGTTTGATGCGAGTTCAACAGGTGCAGCAAATCATAGAGAAGTAGGGCTGCAAGGGGCTTTCAGAGCTCATCTAGTCCAATCCCATGCATGAGTCAGGATCATTCCTGTCCAGACCATCCTATATAATCTATAATCTAAACCAGGGGAAGGCACATCTGGCCTGTGGGCCACCCCTGACCTAAACTCTACATAAGCCAATGTCCTCCTTTTATAAAAGGTTGTCAATATACACTCAGGCAGAGGGCCAGCTCCCAGACTAGAGGCCCTTACAGTCCATACCAGTCTGACCATGGGATAAAATACCTTTCTGACCTCAAATATTTTGATTAGTCTGGTGCTGATTAGAGGGGCAAGAGCTTTCAGCCAGGAACCTTCAGCTTTGGTCCCAACAAGAACATTGGAACATCCTAATCAAAATCCCTAGCCTTGGCTGTAGCCAACACCCAATGCCTCTGGGGAAGGCTTAATGACATCCTCATACATGTACCAGGAAGTGTGGGGGTGGAGGGGCAACCAGCAAAGCCCAGAAGAATGGGAAACACCCATAGTTGAACATGGGTATAGCTACTCCTAAATCAACACTGACCAGTGGCTGTCCAAAATCTTCTTGAAAACCTCCAGTGATGGAGAGTCCACAACTTCCCTAGGAAGTCTATTCCACCGCCTCATTATTCTAACAGTGAAGAAGTTTTTCTGGAGATCCAATCTAAACTTACTTTGCTACAATTTCAAGCCACTGGTTCACGTCCTTTCTGCAGCAAGAGAGAACATGTGCTTCCCTCTTTGTGGCAGTCCATGAAATATTTGAAAACTGATATAATACCCTCTCTTTAAGCATCTTTTCTACAAGATGAACATGCCCAGCTCCTTCAGCCTCTCCTTGTATAACTTGATTTCCAAGCCTTTATCATCTTTGTTGCCCACTTCTGGACCCTCTTCAACTTCTCCATGCCTTTTTTAAAAATGTGGAACCCAGAACTGTACACAGTATTCCAGATGAGGCCTAAACAGTGTCAAGTAGAGAGGCACTATCACCTCCCATGTCTTGCACCTAATGAGTCTATTGATGCATCCCAAAACTGCATTCATCTTTTGTGTGGCTGCATGACACTGCAGACTCATATTTAGTCTGTGATCTACTAAGACTCCCAAATCCAATTCATTAGTTATGTCAGGTGTCACCCTGACATATTTGTGTTTTTGATTATTTTTCCTAAAGTGTAGCATCTTGCATGTGTCCACATTGAACTTCATCCTGCTAGCTGTAGCTGAGCTTTCTAATATGTTGAGATCCTTCTGCATTGTGCTGACAACCTTCAGTATTTTTGCAGTTCTTTCCAGTTTCATGTCATCTACGGAATTGCTCAAGAAACTTTCCATCCAGCATCTAAATCTTTAATAAACACATTGAACAGCACCAGGCCCAGGACAGACCCTTGTGGGAGACTCCACTGAAAATCTCCTGTCATTCTGATTTGGACCCATTAATAATTACCCTTTGCATGCAACTATTGAGCCAGTTATCTCTTCTCCTTATAGTAGTTTTGTCCAGCCCACATTTTTCTAATTTATGAGACGGTCATGTGGGACCTTGTCAAAAGCCTTGCTGAAGTCCAGGTACACTGTAACCACAGCTTTCCCTCTACCCACCCAAGTGGTTTCTTTATCAAAGAACGAGACCAAGTTTGTTTGACATTTGTTCTTCCTAAATCCATGCTGGATACTTGTAATCAGCCTTTCCTTCTCCAGAAGCTTTCAAATGGCTTTCCTTAGGATATGCTCCAGTAACTTCCTGGGTGTTGAAGTGAGGATAATTGGTCTGTAGTTCCATAGAGCCTGCCTTTGCCTTTTTTAAAGAGGGGCACTACATTAGCCCTTTATCAGTCCTGTGGTACCTGGCCTGTCTCCCACAACTTCAGGAAGATCGTCACCAAGGGTTCTGAGATCTCTGCCAGGTTTCTTGGGATGAAGTTCATCTGGCCCCACTGACTTGAATTCATTCAGACCCATCAAACACTGTCTGACTGTCTCTTTTATTATCTCATACCTCAGTTTGTCCCCTTTCTTATCCAGATATTTGTTATTGGGTGTCTGGCTACAGCTTTTTTTTGTGTGAAGACTGAGGCAAAGTAGCTATTGAGTCACTCTGCCTTCTTTGCATGTTCTGTTAGGAATTCCCCCTGGCTTGTTAACAGCAGACCCACAGCTTCCTTGGTCCTTCTTGTTTGGCTAATATACTTATAGAGAACCTCTTGTTGTCTTTAAGCTTCTTTGCCAGGTGCAGCTCATTCTTTATCTTTGCCTTCCTGATTTTGTCCCCGCAGGTTCTTGCTATTTCCTCCTATGCATTCTTGGTGACCTGCCTATTCTTCCATTGCCTGTGTGATTTCCTTCTGCATTTGGGGCATCTTAGAAGCTCCTTTTGCAGCCGTATTGGTCTCTTGCTATTCTTCTTGTGCGTCCGTTGTGTCAGAGCAGTTTATTGTTGGGCTTCCAATACTGTGCCCTTTAGAAGCTCCCAGCCTTTCTGGGTGCTTTTATCCTTCCCATGGCACCATGTCTATTAACTCCTTGAGTCGGATGAAATCCACCTTTTTGAAATGAACCAGACCCCTAAAGTTTGATGTGGCCATTTCTGCAGAGCCTTCTAGACTTGGAACATAAGTAGAAACAGAAAACACAAGTCATGGGCCACACTCTCTGGCCTCTGTTTATTTGTGATACCAGCTTAGATGTGCCCGCTGCCATGTACTAGCCTTGTCAGCCACTTTACAGCAGACTGAGGAGGATTTTCACTCTTATTGATAAACTCATAAAAAAAATCCAATCGCTGAAAATTGAAATTAGGTAAATACAGCTTGATATAAGACACAGTTTCCTAGCAGTGAGTTCAGTTTTGGAATGGCTTACCAGAGCAGCAGTGAATTCACTACCACTTGCAGTCTTAATCAGGGGATTAGGGATCTTTCTGAAAGGTGTGCTTTCATTTAGCTCCTGGAGAAACTCTGTGATCTGAATATGTGCTGGAGAATCAGGCTGGCTGTCCATTGGGGTCCCATCTGGCCTTGAAATCTGTGATTCTGTCCGTTCATCTTACCCTTCCATGAGCCATGGGAAGAGCAGAATTGCTTGGATTTTCCTTACACTTCCAGCTCTGCAGTAAGAGCAGGACTGTTACAGTCTTGTGCTTTGGGCTTCGGCCACTCAGCAAGGGGCAGAAGGGGGGATTTTTTTCCCCCATGCAAAATTTGTCAGGTGTTCTTATTACCATCCTTGTGAATCCTTCACCTTTGAAACTAGCATTCCTTCAGTGTTAGGTCACTTTCACGCCTGTAATACCAGTACTACCAGTTTTATACCAACATGATTCCCTTATTTTACTGTATTCACCATGATAGAAGGCTATTGAAAATGAAGGGTTAATTTGGCCCATAATATTCTTATATGGCATTCTGTAGGTTTGTTGGTGTTATCATTTATTTAAATGATCAAACAACTGGGGGCAGTGTGATCTGGGGGGAGAGAGGCCACTGGACTGCGAGGAGAATGGGGTTCACCCTTACATAATTTCATAGATTTCATAGACATTAATTTGGCTGCTGTAACAGGAGAGAGGGGTGGGAGAATGAAAGCAGTGGACAATGAAGAATCCAAGCAGCTCTGTGCTACTTGATGCTAATTCATTGTACCCAAAAGCTTCCCAAAGCAGCAGACCTAGCTCTGAATTTCTCATTTAACATTGAGAAGAACACTGGCACTGGGCAGGGCCTGTAGATATAGGGCCTGTTTCTATTTCTGTCAGTACAATTTTAATGCTGTCAAATGCCAGCTATCCCAGGGGCTGTGCTTTCTGACAGTGTAATGGCAGTAGTGCCCTAACCTTGCTGATTGCTGGGACACAACTGGCTGGGGTTTTTCTGTTGACAGCATTGTATTAATCTGAGTATCTCAAATAGACCCTAATGGAAAGATTTTATTTTCTCTCAAGTGCCACCAGCCTGGAAACACAGATTTGTTCCATGCCAAGATGTCTATACAGTAATTCTAGAACTTACAAATAGATATCGTGCATCAGTTTTTTAACAATTTGCCTCTTTTGTTTAAAAAAAAGTCAACATTTTTTTTTAAATGGCATAGGTTTTTCTCAAATAATTTGTTATCCCAAATATGTAAGAAGAAGAATGCATTGCATTCGCAAGCTTGTCTAAGTCTATCCCAACTGTGTAGTTGGTCCAATAAAAGATATCACATGCACAATCCTTGCTTATAAGCTTATGGTAGACATTAACAAGATAAAGCGTTGAGGTCCTGATTCTGAGAGCGTACATACACCAAGCTTGACTTACAGAAGTAGTTGTTGCACTGACTTCAACGGCACTGTTCATTTGAGTAAAAGTTAAGCATGTGCATCATTTTGCGGGATCTGAGCTTTGGTTAGTATGGCAAACAGGACAAATTTACTGTATACATTAGGCCACAACTTGGAATAGATTTCTTCTTCTTTAAATTGTTCAGGCTAAGTTTCACCTTAAGTAAATCGATACAGTTTCCCTGATGTCAGTGGAACAATCTAGATGTCTACAAGCTGAAGAGCAGGTTTTATTTCTACCTGAACTACTGGTATCCATTTTACATGTGATTGAAGATAAGCTCTTCTGTTAAACTAGTTCTTTCTCCTTATCTCTTGCAAACACAGCATTACACAATTTGTGGTCCTTTCCCTTAATAAAGGATAAATTCTCTCTTGGTCTTTTAGTTGATCCTTTAGAAAGCAGTAGATGTAGATTTCAGTCTTTTTGCCTGTAATCCGGTTAGTTCTCCACCCAGGTACTACAAACCTAGCTCTCGGTATATGACAGGGATTGTAAAGTATAAGCATAGATTTGGTAACCTCCACTTTGGAATTTTGAAGCAATTGGCACAGAACATAGCAGCTCCTCTAGCACAGTCCTTCACTGAGTCTTTCAGTTTGGAGATAGTGTCCTACAACTGGAAAACAGAAAATGCAGTGCTTTTAAAAGAGTGATAAAAAGTGAGCCAGGCAATTACAGGCTTATTTAGTTTGACTTCAGTAACATGTAAAGTCTTTGAACAGATAACAAAAGAAAGAATAGCCAAAGATATAGAAGTAAATGGAAAACGGGACAAAGCATAGCATGGGTTTATCCAGGCATGTCCATGACGAGTCATTTCATAACTTTCCGTGACAAAATAACAGACTTCTTGGACAAGGGTACTGCAGCAGATTTTAAACAAAGCTTCTGATTTTGTGACTCACAGAAAATTATTGGTCAAACTGAGGAGGAGAAAGAGCTGTGCTACAATTGCACTGGATAAGGAGCTGCTATAAAAGGAGACCCCACTGGGGTTACTAGCAGTGTTCCTCAGGGATCAGTCTTGGGACCTATTCTGTTTAACAATATTAGCAGCAAGGTTGGTATTGGAACGAGATGCATCCTCATGAAATTTGCAGATCACACCTGGATGGGATACTGCCAGTGTGGAGTATCAGAAATTAAATGAAGTTTAACAGCATGAAGTGTTATGTCATGCACTTATAGGCCTGAAACAGCAACTTTAGGCTGTAAGGAAGAGGTACTGGAGGAAAATTAGGAGGATCTGGATGGGATGGGTCAGCCATAAAATGACCATGAGCTGGCAGTATGAAGCAGATATGAAAACCTCAAATGTAATCTGAGGGGTATTAGGTGGGGTATATTCAATAGAAACAAGGAGCTATTAATGTCATTGAACAAGGCATTGGTAATATACCCTTTCGAATACTGTGTGCTGTTTGGATCACCAACATTTAAAAAAGGAACTTAAACTGGAATGGGTTCAAAGAATGGCCAGTGAGATAGTTAAGGGAATGGAGACCTTTTCTTATAAAAGGAGATTAAAGGGGCTTGGCTTGTTTGGTTTAACAAAATAGAGATTGAGGAGGGATATTATCACCCTTTCCAGGCACACTGAGGTGTATGTTAAGGAAGAATATGAGTGTCCGAGGCTACAAATCAATACTAGCATAAGATCAAATGGCTCAAACTGGCTCTGGATAAATCAAGATTGGAACCTGAAATGCTTAAGTACCAGAGGAGTGAAGTTTTGGAATGCTCTTCTGAACAAATGGTAGGGACAAAGACACTGAATTGCTTTAGGACTGAACAAGGTAGGTTTATAGAAGGGATGGCATGAGAGGGCAGGGAAATTTGACTCAGCAGTCAGCATGTGTGATATGTGAAATCATATATTTACAGTTCCCAAGCTGGTTCATGCAGGTAATTTTTTTGTAGCATGGAAAGCATCAGTGCTTCAGGGCTTTTCTGCCTTCATTACTGCTAGTGGTTTCTGGGGGCTTCTGGGCACTTCTTCTCCACACACCCCCCCTTACTTCCACATTCCACAGCGCAGGGTGGGGGAGGCGTCCGCTCAAAGGGGAGCAGCATAAATCTTGGGTAGAGCGATTCCAACCCACCCTATTTCCTAGCATCTCAGAGCAGTAGTCTCTTTCCCAGGTATGGCCTCTTGGCACAAATTCCCAACCTCCCCTGCTGTTAATTCCCAACCCCCTCTATCAGAGGAGGACCCTCCTATAGGCTCTTGCAGAGCACAGGCAGGGTAATAATCAGGCCAGGAGCCGTAAAGAGGCAGCAAAGGTGGGGGGAGGGAGATAGTGGAGGGCACAGAGATCAGCAGGAGGTAGCTGCCTGGTGCTGCACCCTTCTGCACTCAGGCTCAGAGGGGGAAGAGCAGAGTAAGGCGCTAGGGCAGGGATCCTTTGGACTGAAGGAGCAGCAGCTGAGAGGAGTCAGGGTCTGGTAAGGTGGGAGAAGCAGAAACTGGATTCTTTTGATCACGGTGCTCTGAGGGTTAATTATTTGGAGTCTCTGTTACTTACCTAGCAGGCACCATGGAGGAGGGATGATCCCCTAAGCCTGTCATATAAATTCAGGTGCTGCATCCTGACTGTACCTGCCCTGCTTCTTCTCTGCTTTGTACCACCCAGTTTGTCCTGAGTTTACAGCATATTTGTTTCACCTGGGCTGGAAACCCACTCCCCTACTGTTCTCCTGTCTCTTACAGAACACTGTCCAGTAACAGCTCAGTGTGAGGTTGTCTCCTTCTCTTTCAGAGGCCCTGATTTATTGGGTTTATCTTACGCTCTTACAGCAGTCCTGCATTGTGACTTGCCCCTATGCCCCCTGGCCAGGAATGAGCAGCAGGTTGCATGCTCCCCCTCCCTCTCCGCATAGCTCACATTCTTCCTGCGGAGGCAGGAGAGGGGTTTCTGTCTCCAGGGCCCCTCGACTCACTCCAAACAAGCTCACCCTGCACCTCCTAACACTGAAGCAGCAGCCTTTGATATTTCGTCATCACTCACCACACTCTCTGCACTTACTCAAAGGCACTCAGCACCCAGCAAAGGCTGAAATAGTCCTGCTGCAGACACTGCTCTCCGCATTGCCTCTGCCCAGCTAGGAGGCTACCAGAGGTAGTAGCTGATTGGAACGGAACTAAATATGGGCAAGTATATCAAAGGGCTAGACGTGCAGTCAGTGCCTCTTGGGTTTCCAGGGAACAAATGCATGATGCAAATGTTCCCTAAATGAGCAGGACAGGGAAAGCTGAAGTTTGGGGATTTAAAATGGGGTAGGAACAATTTCTTCCAGGTGTAGCCCAGATAACTCAGGTATATACTCCCCTTCTCCAATCGAAGGGGATTGTTAGCTGGCAGGTGTGCTGTGGGGGTGGGAACTGCAGACCACTCAGTTTCCCTCTGTCCCTGTAGACCCAGGCCAGGACAGTCAGGGGACTTAACTATATACATATTTATTTACATTAACTTATCACAAGGGAAAGGAACATGGATATAAACATATGTACAATGTGTATATATATATATTTATAAGATATCTAAACCGGTAACACAAACAATGCTCTCTGGGTAAATGACATAAAACCTTATACCAGTGCTCCAGATACAGGTAAGTATGATCTGAAACAGATAAACCCCAAAGTTAACTAAATCCTGAGGGGAAACCCCAACGCTCTTGGGCTTTTCCCAAGCCCTACAAGGAAGCTGGTAATTTTAGGGGGGCCCTCCCAGTGGCACCTCCACTTTCAGAAGCCCTTAACTAACCGGGGGAGGACTCCTCTCCTCTGTGGGAATCCTCTTCTCCCTGCAACTCACGGCTTCCAGGCCTGGAGGGTGGCCCTTGTCCTCTGCACCAAGCTGCTCTCTTGCCTGTGGTGGGCTTCGGGGGGGGGGGGGGGTCGCTGTCCCCTGGAATAGAGCTCCGCTAGGCAGGGGTTCTGGGGCCTCTGGCTTGGCCCTGTCTGCTGGCTCAGCAGCAGGATCACCGTCTGGCTCTCTGGACTCAAACTTTTGCTATGAGTCGGAGGCCTGGGCTGCCTCATGCAGCACAAGCCCCAGTCCACTCCCAGACCCTCCATGCAGCGTCTTCTGCACCGAGCTCCCAGCCTCGTTGAGGGGGTTGAGGACCTGAGCCACCCAAGCGCTCCAAAGGTCCTGTGTGCTGTGTCTCTGGCTGCACACCAGAGGTTGCAGACCTGAGCCACCTCACGCAGCTCCCAGGGCCTGAACGCCGTGCGCCATGCTGCACACCGAGAGCTTAGCTGCTAGAGCTGTCTGCCGTTCCCCACTGTTGGAAGTCTTCAGGGGCATTTCTGGGCTACTGCTGAGCTGTTCTCCTCAGCTCTTCTAAGCCCCGCGCTTCTCTCTTCTCTGTCCCAGATGTGTCCCCTCATGCTGGGCACACGGCTCCTTTTATACGCTCCAGGGCTCCACCCCTGAAGTCTTTGGGACCTGAGTGTTGCACTCTTCACTCAGGTCTTGGGGGGGAACTCCTTTCCCCCTCCCCTCAGGAAAGGGGCATGACTTAACTGCTGTTGATGCCTCCTGACTGGTGGATGGGCTCTACCAATCAAAACAACAAGATTTCAAGCCTGGGACTCAACCCAAGCTCCAAAAGGCAAGACTGCTACACAGGTATGTGACGTTAACAACTTGTGAGTTAGTGCTTGGGAATACTGGGGACTGAATGAACTCCTGTGAGCTAAGTGGTATGGGTCAGTGCTGGACAGATATCCCCAAGCTGCTCTGGTGTTCAGCTCCACCCTGACCCATCAACCTGTCCTCTTCCCTTAACTCCTGGGCCTCTCTGGGACACAGACATGGCCATGAGAGCCAGGCCATCTACATAAATGGGGAGTAGGATAAGCCACTGTGAGATGTTTTAATATGCTAGTAGTTGAATGAGCTTATAAGAGTGTACAGCTAAATCATTTGTGGTTGAATCTGCTGATGGCAACTATATATATATTGTGTACTAGCCTGCATGGCAATGCTCTTACCTACACATGTGGCTGGAGTCCTCCTATGTCTTGTTACACTTGGGAAAATATGAGAACTACCATTTTATTTTCACCCGGGATCTGAGCTAGGATCTGATCTTAGCAAGATCTCTCCTGATGAAAAATTGTTTCAGTAAAACATAATTACTTCTATTAGTATTCAGTTCCAGTAATCTAACCATTAAGTAGTTAGTGACACAGGATAGTGCTACATTCAGATTTGACGTGAGCTTGAGAGCTGAGTTAGGGGCTGAATCTCAGAGTGGTCAGACATCCCCCCAAGGAAAAAAACATGGCCCATGCTAACCCTAGAAGTGAGGCAGGAGGAGTGTTTCTGGCATCAGGTGTCCCCAGCATCAAACTCATGACCCAGGGAGCTTGGGTGCTCCCAGGTTATGCTCACCCCCTCATTTTCAAGATTGATGTGCCCATTGTAGGAATAGGTGGATGGGATTTACTTCCTTAGCAGCCTGACAGAGCATCTTGCCACTGTTGTATAGAAATACCTCCTGAATCAGAACTCAGGAACTTGCTCAGGGCCTGGGAAGCATGTTGATCAGGGCCCACACTCCCATAATTGTAGATCAGATTTTACCTTTAGACCAAGTCCTAGAGTAAATCACAAACATGCTGGAACAAACTCCTGTACAATGTCTAGGCGAACATTCTCAGTCATGTTAGTTACTTGAGTTGACCATTAATTAGCTTTAACGCGCAAGCTCCTAGTTACACTCCTGGGGCTGCACAGTTAGTTACCAGCATTTGAGCCATAGCCAGACCCA
Source organism: Crocodylus siamensis (assembly GCF_052110815.1). Classification (NCBI taxonomy): domain Eukaryota; kingdom Metazoa; phylum Chordata; order Crocodylia; family Crocodylidae; genus Crocodylus; species Crocodylus siamensis. The sequence continues at coordinate 177,126,556 of NC_143398.1, read as the reverse complement.
GAATTAACATGGGACCCAGTGGTGCTATATTTAGGCACACTTTTCAAAATAGAACCAAGCTATATTTCCTTCCAGTGCCTAAGGAGAGGAAGGGGAGCCTCATTATGGCGTACAAATTTCCTGTTGAACAACTTCACAGCACCAGTTTTAATGGACTCAACAGAGCTGTAACCATCTGTGCTGTGCTCTACTTAAAAATGTAAAAAGAATATAAAACAGCAAGATACAGGTAATTTAAAATACATTCATATCTCCTTCATTCCCTGCATCACAAGCATTTCTTAGGCTGCTGACACAAATCAAAAGGAGAGTGACTGCACTGAAATTCCTAATGGCAGGACTCCTAACCCCCCTCTTCATGACGCATGCACACATACTCTTCAAACCTTTGGCTTTCATATCCATCCACTTTAACCTACGATGCATATACCAAGTAAGCCTTTAGAGCAGAGAACTAAAGTTTCCCCTATTTTGAAAATAAGGCTCCAATGGATCAAGCAACCATGCTGAGTCTAGGCCTGCCTCTACCACTGTCCTCATTTAATGTCTTGGGCAAGGCACTTTCTCTCCATCCTCTTGTCTATTTAGATCATAAGACCTTTGGGGCAGGAGCTGTCACTTCCCACATGTACATACAGTGACCACAGTACAAGGGGCCCTTGATTTTAGGTGTGGTGTATGAGCATTACATTAACACAAATCAGGTGGTCTTATATGTTCAGCCAGTTTCTTTCTGGGATATGATCTATACTGAGAAGTTATCTGTGTAACTATTCTAGTAAAGCTGCTAGTCTAGATACAGTACTGTGACGTAACTTTGCCTTATCATTCATGGCATGGATGACTGGTGCCTTCTGAGTCTGGGTGGGCACCCACAGAAGCCGGTGGCGGTATTGGCAGCGGGAACAGGGCTGGCGAGCACCCATGCAAGCCAGTGGCAGCAGGGGACGGCCCTGTCAGGGGGCCACGTGCCTGCCTGTGCCCCTCTACCAGTCACCTATGTTCGTTTCCCTTTCCAACCGGCAAAAACTAAATTGCTGTAAATACTTTTCTACCAATATAACTATGGGCATTTATAGATGTGCTCCAAGATTCTATAGTTGGTGTGTGCTCCAGGAAGAGCACACACCAACTGCTGCATCTTCCTCAGCCTGACAAAGGGGTTTTGAACCCGAAAGCTTGCTTAAATTTTTTTTCCAACTATATAAGTTGGTCTAATAAAAGATATCAGGTTCACCGAAAGAACCTGATCTGAGATTTCAAATAGGAATCCATAACATCAAAACAATTTTGATGTGTTGTGGTCTTAGTTCTTTGCAATAGAAGAAATCCTTTTTGTTTTTTCTGTAGTTAAAAACAAGTGAAAACTAAGAACTGGCATTTTCTGAGGATGCCTTGGAACTGCTTAAGAATTGCTATTGTAGAGACCCTGTTCAGAGCTGATAGTTGCTTACTCTCCCAGCACTTGCATTGGTCCTTTCCAACAGCAGAATTGCACAGCTGCTTCAAGGCGGGTATGTTTTACCATGGTGTTAGATGGAAATATTTAAAGCCTCCTAAGTTTCCTCTATAGAAGCTGGATATTGGCATGCCCAGATATGGCCATGCAAGTATCATCTGGAGAGGGAGTGTGAATTGCTTGCTGGTATTTTTACCTCTGTCTTCTCTCCCTACCTTCTGCAGAGCTGGATTGACACAGTGTTAATGCCTGCAGCTGGTCTGCATCATCACTCCCAGTGTCCCCATCACCCACAAAGATGCAGTGGGAAGCTGCAGAAAATCCTCAACAAAGAAAGTAGAGGAGGCAAATGGGATTCCAAGCATCAGAAAGGGGGCTGGCAAGTAGGTGAAGGGCTCTGTAAGCAGGAGGCTCAGTGCTCAAAGCCTCAAAAATAAATCTAATTGATCATTGCCCAGTGCTTCCCCAGGTTGGTATAATGGGGCTGCCGACTTGGGAATTTCTGCCAGAGTAGGACTTTGGTTATCTGCTTACGTCTCTGCCCTGCCACAGACACAGAGGAAGTCAGCTAGGCACAGAAGCAAAAAGGGATTGGGGACCCTAGCTCCTACTGCTTTGAAAGGGAGCTAGGCACCAGAACATCTCTAAGGATCTGAGCCTTAGTTTTTGTTGGCTTCAGTTCCTCAGGCACCTGATGAGGATAGCAACGCTTCCCTACCCCCAAAGAACTGTCATGATGAAGGAAGCATTAATACATGAGAGGATGAAGCGTGTTACAGTGACTGCATCAGTAGTAAAACCTAGAAACGAGTTACAGTTCAGGAAAGCAGTAGCATTGGCTCCTGTGACTGTGAGGGTCAGTTATTAAGTCAGGCCACTGTCTGTGCATTTGTTTTTCACCACAAGAATCTCAGGGGATTAAGAGGTGACTAAAATGATTCAGAAAAGGTCACTGCTTGCTTTGATGCAGTGGCTAGTGTGATGTGCCTTATTTATGAAGATCTCCAGTATATAGGCCACAGAGGACTACCAGCCACTTGAAAGGGGCCTGAACAGCAAAGTGAGCTGCAGCCTTGCTTTCCTCTGAATAGCTAAGCTTGTCTTTTTTTTATTTTTATTTATTTTGGTAGGACATTGTTTATTACTTTGTTCCCCAAAGACCAATAACTTCTTGAATAATCCACAAATAGCCCTATTAGCTAGAGTACAAGAGGACTCTTCTTGGTAGAATCCCACTGTGAGCTCGACTGTTTTATAGGAATCTGGGGATTTAGGCATTTTCAAAACATGTTTTCGTTGCTTTCACAGTGATTTTGGGTTGGATGTGCTAAAAGACATAGTAATCTACAAGTTTACGTTATAACACCTGCCTCCTCGGTATATGATGCACATAGGATTAGGCACCTAGACTCTGCAGTGCATGGAAACAGTCAGGTATGTCAGAAGGGCAACCCAAAAATCCCAACAGTGAGCATGAAGTAGCCTAGAGCTAGCTAGTAGGAAATGCTAAACCTGGTGCATATCTCAAATCCCATTCCTCTGGAGGGTAAGAGCCAGAGGCATTTTAGGCAAAGTGTTCTAGTTGATTGGACGCAGGACCAGGACCTCAGGAGATGTTGGTTGTTACAGACTGCCACTAACTTAGTGCAGCTTATAGATTCATAGATTCATAGATGCTAGGGTCGGAAGGGACCTCAATAGATCATCGAGTCCAACCCCCTGCATAAGCAGGAAAGAGTGCTGGGCCTACATTACCCCAGCTAGATACACATCCAACCTTCTCTTGAATACCCCCAGGGTAGGGGAGAGCACCACCTCCCTTGGGAGCCCGTTCCAGACCTTGGCCACTCGAACTGTGAAGAAGTTCCTCCTAATATCCAATCTAAATCTGCTCTCCTCTAGCTTGTGGCCATTATTTCTTGTAACCCCCGGGGGCGCCTTGGTGAATAAATACTCACCAATTCCCTTCTGTGCCCCCCTGACGAACTTATAGGCAGCCACCAGGTCGCCTCTCAACCTTCTCTTGCGGAGGCTGAAAAGGTCCAGTTTCTCTAATCTCTCCTCGTAGGGCTTGGCCTGCAGGCCCTTAACCATACGAGTGGCCCTTCTCTGGACCCTCTCCAGGTTATCCGCATCCTTCTTGAAGTGCGGCGCCCAGAATTGCACGCAGTACTCCAGCTGCGGTCTGACCAGCGCCCGATAGAGGGGAAGTATCACCTCCTTGGACCTATTTGTCATGCATCTGCTGATGCACGATAAAGTGCCATTGGCTTTTCTGATGGTTTCGTCACACTGCCGACTCATGTTCATCTTGGAGTCCACTAGGACTCCAAGATCCCTTTCCACTTCCGTGCCACCCAGCAGGTCATTTCCTAGGCTGTAGGTGTGCTGGACATTTTTCCTCCCTAGATGCAGCACTTTGCATTTCTCCTTGTTGAACTGCATTCTGTTGTTTTCTGCCCACTTGTCTAACCTGTCCAGGTCTGCTTGCAGCTGTTCCCTGCCCTCCGGGGTGTCCACTTCGCCCCATAGCTTAGTGTCATCTGCAAACTTGGACAGAGTACATTTCACCCCCTCGTTCAAGTCGCTGCTTCTTCTCTCTTTGCCTTGGCTTTTCCCACCATCCTTTGTGTGCTGCTATTGAATGTACTGGCTTCACCGTTGCAGGATATTGCTGTCCAACATGAGAAAGGGTAGTAGAATCTGGCTGTACTTATCAGTTTGGGGGGGGTTCCTTTTTCTGTGTGTGTGCAGGAAGTATTGCCTGTTTTGTTGTTATTTATAGGTGCTTCTGATTTTTGTTGTCATGTCAGCTGTGACTTCCCTGTTAAGAGGGCATGCTGGCACTCAGTGAGATCCTGCTGCTGCAGAAGAGCTATAGCTGTGCCACTCTGGATTGCAGCTTTCATCACCTTTTGATTCCTTGTATTGAAACACTGGCAGTGGATGCAAGGGAAGGGGAGAAGAAGAGACTACTAATCCCTACCCCCACCTTGGCTTTTGTTTTTTGGCTTAATGCGATCACTCAGCACAGACAACTGACGCAAGGGAAAATGACATTGTGACCATAGCAGGCCTAGATAAAACAGGTTAAAGTCTCCCTGTTGGCCTGGAGAGATTTCGTCTTGTGCGTCGTCTAGCCATATGGACAGATCCGTTCTGGCTACAGAAACAAATCGTGATGTGAACCAGAAGGGAACATGTCAAATCTGACAAAGAGAGAGTTTTGTTTTATAGCTGGACACTTTGTCGGGTTTCTGTGTCTCGGGACAATATTTGGTTTTGGAATGAGGACAGAGAATCACATTTCACTAAATCTGCAGAGTACAGCTCTTCTTAAAAAAAGATGCTATAGTACAGAATCTCTTTCTGGTGTGGTGGAGGAGATTCTCTGTTAATATGCTATCTTGTCTGGCCAACTCCACCCGTTAAAGAAATCACAAATCCATCTCCCTCAGATTCATGAAATTGGCTTAAAAGTCATGGTTTTTTAAAAATAAAATAAATATTGGGTTACTTTCCTTTTCCTCCTGGTCTTTAAGACTTTAAGTTCTACCCAGGTTATACTTTCACAGTTTTTTACATAACTAAAAGAGTTAGACCAGGGCTGGCAACCTACGATTCACATGCTGGATCTTCACACAAAGAAATTGAATCTGGCTTATGATGGTCCAATCTGGTTTGGGGCAACATGGGAGATCAGACAGCATGTAACTGCCTAGAGCAACCCATCCCCTCCACACCCGTCCCTGCTGCTCTCCTGTGTCTGGGTGTACCCTCGCTGCAGAGGGGCCCAGGGATACACAGCAAGAGCAATCAGGGGTGGCAGGGGGCTGGGTCTCAAGCTGCAGCCCACAACAACAAAAAGTTGCCAAACACTTCAGTTTTAATTAAAAATGAAAGCTGGGTTTCTCAAAGCAGCAATTGCTTCCAGGAGCAGATAAATATCAGGAAAACAGTGATGAAATTGTGAGTTGGCAGCAGAGCAGAAGAACTGGTATTTAATAACCTGGCAGTTTTCCAGGTGATCATAAATGCATTAACACTAATGTCCTACAGTTCCATGCTACAGCATGGTCATTTCCCACAGATAAGGATGTCTGAGTTGTGAAATGGCTTTTTATTCCTGTATAGTTAGAATATTATGCATTATACCTGTAGTTAGGAGTACCATTTGTTTCTGAAGTTCACTGAGCCAGAATACCAGGGCCTGAATCTGCAGCTTTTTGCTCAGATAGATAGTCATTCCTTCATAACTAATAAATTCGACTACTTAGGTGAGTCAAGATGGTTCAGAAGAGTAAGAGTTTGTAAGACCAGAATTAGTATCACTGGCATTATTGCTCTTCACAGGCTGGAGAAAAGTACAGCAACACAGGCACTAAGAAAGGCAGGTAGCTATGTGCTAAGATCTCAAGTCATAGAAGTACTTAAGCCTATGCTTCAGTCTGTTGGCACTGGATTTATGACACAGATACTTTGTTCTGGGCAGACCCAAGCCCTCAGACTGACTACGACCTCTCCATTTGATAATAAGCAAACAACAATTCTGTATCTAGCACCCTTGTCATCAGAGGGAAAGAATGCCAGGCCAATAGGCAAGCTTCATGCTGAGGTGTTGCTTTTTTTAAATGTCAGATGTCAGCATCCTGGAGGTAAGAAGCCAAGGCCCTCCCACCCCCAGTGGGCTGGTTGAGATGGGTGGTGGTATGCCCTCTGTCGATGGTGGCCTTGGGTTCCCCTCTCAGGGACTCTTTGCTGCTCTGAAATCCCTACTTTTGTATTTTTTCTCCTGTCTGATGACTCTTCATCTTTGGGCAACATTGATAGGACTCCCTGTGGTCATCATACTGTCCACATTTTGCCCTCTCAGCACATCCCTTTGTTTCACAAACCCATCACATGCACACGTCTTAATTTGGGCTCTACCAGTTCCTCCTAATTTGGTTCATCCCCCAAACCAGAAATCTTAAGGGCCCTGCAGTTGGGGACTGTGACCTAATGCCATCTTATCTCATGTTATGGAACAGTATGGTACATGTCTTTAATGTCCCACCCTGTGTGTTTGCTTGCTGCTTGCCTATGCCAGATACAGTGGACCTTGAAGGACAGTTGTCACAAACAGGCTTTTAGAAATCAATTAACCCTTGCTGTTGCCCTGGACCATTATTTTAATGCAATATCTACTTTACCTACAAGCCAGTCCCCAAAAACAAACCTCTAAACACCATTTTCTAGCCATCAGAGTCAAACGGGAGTGAGTAGACCTTCAGTAGAAACTAACTCTCATCTGTGATGTAAAAATCCATCAGTGCTAGTTAAACTGGCACATTTTATGTGCAGACCAGGCCTAAGTATATGCTTGTAAGGTGCTTACTCAAAAGAAAAGTAGAAGCAGCTCTCTCATTAGTCTTTAAAGGTCACTCCCTTGCCTTTGGTTTACTATACAGCCCATCTTTCCCCATGCCTGTCAAAAGATTGGAGACAGAGGGTGGCATCAAGGTGTTTGTCTGTGGTACCCTGACATTCTGCTGAAGGGTTTGCATTACATTTTGTTACCTCAGTGTTGCTGCCAGCATGCCTGATCTTAAAGGTAACTAAGAGGGCTGTGTATTTTGTCCAGGGTTCCCAGAGCTGTTTGACTGGAAAACAATAAATATTGTGTAAACAAATGAACATGAATATTTATTACAAGTGATTTTTTTTAATGCTTATAAGCAGACCATTACACAAAATGATTACCACAAGCTGAAATGCTGGAAATTAAATCAGATGATTTACGCTTTTATTTTAAACATCAGCATTTCAGTTGACAGACAGCCAGATTATTAGGTGCACCTGATCCCATTATAAGTGACTGATATTCAACAAAGACTGATAGCAAATGGTTTTGTCAGTCTTTTCCCTGAACATAATTACTTATCAACAAGTACCCCAAATGATTAATTATATGCCTAACATGCCTTTAAATCTGAGGTGTGTGGAGGAAAAACAGCCATTTACAATTCGCTTTTTTATGTTGAGACATTTTTACTCATAGCTGTTTACAGCCTGTGTATGTTCAAGTCAATATTATGAGAGCACACTCTTTCTAGAGTTTAAAGTTGTGACTAGACAGGTGCTGTGAAATGGGCTGTGATACACACACACTCACCCTCTGCTAGAATTGAACTGCTCTGCCGGAAATGCGTATGTTCCTCTCTGACTAAGTGGAATTTTGCTGATCTAGGGGAAAGGGTTTCATGAAATATTCTGATTAAGTGACACATTTCCCAAGCAGGAGACTTCTTTAAAAAGTCTAATTTCTTGGAATATAAAAAGATGTCAGAGTGATTCAGACTAGGGGTTGTCCAGGCACATATCTTGAGATGTTTATAAAGCCCTGTTATGTACTCTGAGCACCACCTGACTCCTCTGCTTTGCAAGGAAATGCTGTTATCCCCATTTTACAGAAGACAAAAAATCTGATGTTTGCAGCAAAATGCTTCTGTGTGCAGCATGTTTATAATTTGGATCTCACAAGATCAAAATTGGATGAAGGTCCTGAGACTCCAGGGCCCTATCTCAGACTAAACTACCCCCTAGGACAAGGCTGGGGGGGGGCGGGAATATGGCCCACGGGTTGTGTCTGGCCTGCCAAGCAACTCCATCTGGCCTACGGGACCCCTCTGTAAGCCCTGACTTTTGCTGCCCTTCTGCAAGCCCACGCCTCCATGCAGGAGTTGTGGCACCTCCCCACCCCCACCCTATACTGGCTTGACCCACCCCCAGCCCCAAGCCAGGGGGCACTAGAGATGAGAAGCATCTGCCTGGAAGAACTGGTGCCTGGCCGCCCCGGGGTAGTTCCCAGCCTCCTGCCTGCAAGCTTGAAAATGCAGGTGAGGGCCCTACTGGGCCAGGGCCAAGAACTACCGCTAGGGGAAAAGGGGAAGCCGTGTGCTATGGGCTGGTCAATAGGGGTGTGAGAAGTGGGCCCTATTCGATTCCGATCCGGTCCAAATCAGGGACAGTAATTCAGTTTGTTCATTCGGATCACTGTCCCTGATTCGATTCAGCTGAATCCAAATCTGAAGATTCAATGCTGATTCAGAGAATCAGTGATTCAGCCATAGACACAGCTTTAAATGTTTTTTCTACATACCTTGAGGTATCAGGTGCGGCTCGTGATCACTGTGATGCTGGGGCATGTGGAGCCTCCCAAAGGAGTGCAGCAGGGGCCCTCCATGTGCTCGGCGGTGAACCTGGAAATGGACTGGAAGTACTCGGTGATCAGCTGCAAGGGGACCCAGGAGGTGTCAGTTGCTGAGCCAGGGGGTTGCAGAGAGCCTCCCCTGCGTGCTCCCGGGAGGACCCAAAAGTGGACAAGAAGTGCTTCTGGTCCATTTCTAGGTCTGCTGCCAAGTGTGCTGAGACCCACCCCCCTGCGCTTCTGTGGGACACTCTATGCGCCCCAGCATCACAGCGCTTACGAGCCCCTGCTACCCAGAGGTATGCAGAAAAAACATTTAAAGCTGTCTCTATGTCTGAATCTCTCCGAATTGATTCAGAGAGGTTAAAGGGTCCTCTGGTTTGATTCAGATATTTGGCTGCTGAATCTCCACTGAATTGAATCAGGGACTGAAGCATCACACACCCCTACCAGTCAGAGCTGGCCCCGCACACTGCAGCAGCACAGGAGCTGTACACACGCACACCCCACACCCCACCACACACAACATATAAGAGAAAAACTGTATTTTGAGCTATTATGCCATCGCCTGCTAGATACACTATGCAAACACACATAAATTAGGACAAAAATGTATGTTTTTAATAGAATTAAAATAAGTTATATTAGACGTTTGGGTTTTTTTAGTATATGATTTGTTTTGTTTTCCAGTTTCAAGATGACAATGCCCCCCCTCCCAGAAGGAGTACTTCCAGGGCAAAGTGGGGACTTCTGGTGGCAATGTTTAGGGGTTAGGGGCAGGACTTCTGGTCCCAAGATGGCAACCAGGGGCAGAGCTGCCAAGGGGCGGGGCTACTCTTGTGGCCCTCAACAGCTTGCCAAAACTTGTTAAGCGGTCCTTCAGCCAAAATAATTGCCCACTCCTGCCCTAACGTAAACTGCCAACATTTGTGTTGTCTCTACTCTCTACGTTTTCCAATTGTGCGACTGGCTCAACATAAATGGAGATCGAGAAATTGGCATTGAAAACCCTGCAGTTGTGGGTATGTGGAAGATAGGAGCCTGCTTCTCCCCCAAGGTCTAAATAAAACAAGTAGGGAATAAGGGTGCCAGGAAGGGAAGTGATTTGACCAAGGCCACTCTGGGGCTGAGTTGGTGGTAGATCTCTTCTGCTGATTCCAGGACAGTGCTCTATCCACCAGGCAACACTGTCCCTCAAAGAGGTGCCACCTACAGAGCAGGTCCATGGGCAGAGCTCACCACAGGCCAGCATGATATGACTGGAGAAGATTCCTTCCCCTAGCACAAGAACATGTTAATTTAAGAAAAAATACTGTATGTGGTCTCTCCAAATTTGTTTAAACTCTTGAAGCCAGGGGCCATGGGTCATCTGATGTCCATGAAGCCATGACAGTTTAACCATATTTTTAGTAAAGGTTGGAGGATTCATTTTAAATTAACAGTGTAAACAAAATTCTCTGTAAGCATACAGAGTTTCCCAGGGTATTAGGCACATTGTGTCCTTTGTGGAAGAGGGTGAGGTAATATTTATCCTTTTGAGAAATCTGATCAGCTGGATATTCACTACTTAAGCTGGATATTCACTACTTAAAGCTTCAGATAATTGCGCTGATTACTATCTGTTTCATTCCTTCTTTATGAGCAGTCTGAACCAATCCAGGAACTTTCACTTGTTAGTGGTGAGCCAGCCATGCAGTGAGTGAAAGCAAAGAGAAAGGCGCAGCTAGTATCACTTCCAACCAACAGCTCAGCTTGACAGTGCAGTTCATTTTGTCACATAGTACATTTGCAAAAGTGATGCCTTCTGAAAGACTCCTCTACATAATTTGGGCAGTTCAGCATTCTCCCTTGAAGCCCTGCAGTAATAGCTAATCAGGCCTAATGCTTGAAAGGTTAGTGTGCTGATGTGAACAATTATGTGAGCATTACAGTGGAACACAGAGGCCATAACCCAGATCAGGGCCCTACTGTACTAGGTTCCCATGTGCCAAGATACAGTCCCTGCCACAGAGATCTTCTAATCTAAATAGGCAAGGCAGAAGGGAAGCACTCTTGTCCCCATTTTACATGTGGGAATCTGAAGCACAGCAAGCTTGCTTAGGATTATACTGATTTAAAACACTGCCAGTTTGATCTGGTATTGCTTTGCAATTACATTGCCCTAGTGTAAATGACTGCACACATGCTGCACAGCAGTGGAGAATCAGGCCCTTTGACTTCACAACCATCAGGATCAGACCCCTACATTACAGTGCAAGTTTGTTTGGGGCGGGGGTTCTTCTTCTGCTTGTGACTTTAGTTTCTCTTGTTGGCTGAGAGGGAAGAATTTGAGCTGAACTGAATGTGAAGCACCAGAGCAGAGAACTTTAAAAAAATAGTCCCATCTGTGTCATTTCCATATGAACTGCAAGGGTTTTCATTGTGTGTGATGGAATTAAAAGCCGCTTTCACATCTTTAGCTGCCAAGCATCTGTCTGGGCTCTCTATTTGAATGACTGTGTCTAGATGGCTGAGTAGAATAACAAATGGCTCTGTCCTAGCTTTCTACCTGTTGTTCAGTCCACCCTTCCTCTCTGGCCTGCTGTTAAGCACAGCTGGAAAAAATGTCATTTCCTCCTTGCTGCAACCCTCATACTCCTTGGTACCATATACCCTTTCCAGTCAGGGTGGCCCCTGTGGGGTCAAATGGAAGCCCTGGATACATTCTAGTGACACTGGCCAACTGCAAATGGGAGACATCCCAAGAACCCCTCCGGGATGTCTCACTGCCACTGAGAGTTCACGTTCAAGTTATCGCCATTGAGGTGGTTTGGAGTGTGTGTGTGCAAATGTAATTATGGTACAGGGCCCTCTGGATGAAGGAGGGGGAGCAGTGGTCTGCTTACTTTAGCAGGTTCAAAAAAACCCAAGAAGAATGCGATGACTAGCCTGATAGATGGAGCAGTGGTGGAGCACCAGTTGAACAAGGGGTATGCTGGAAACAACAGCAGAGCTCGACACTGTTGTTGCTCAAATGACCCAGAAGCCATGCAGGAATGCCTGCAGGAGGTCATTTGGGTCCTCTGGAAGGACAAGAGCCAGAAGCTGGCAGAGGACTGAACACTGAAGGAGATTAAGAAAACTCTCTGCAGCTTCAAGATGGCCTGCCCAGGAGTTCTGTGTTACTTTTTGGGTCCAGGACCAGTTGGGCCTGGATCTGCTGGAGGTCTATAGAGACTGTGTATAGGAGGGCCACTTGGGGGTGGGATGGAGGAGGGTCTTATAACCCTTCTTTATAAGAAGGAGGTGAAGTGGGATTTGGAAAACTGGAGACCCAGAATGCTCCTGAACTTTGACTCCAAGCTGTTGGCCAAAGTCTTGGCCAAGAGTTTTAAGTCTGTTATAGGTGCAGTGATCCACGAGAACCAGGGTGACATACCCACAAAGGCGTGCTACAACTGCAAGACATGGTACGGCACCAATGGGAGAGAGGGCTGAATACCACCACCATGCTGAACCTCAGCCTAGAGAAGGCCTATGACTGAGTGTCCCACTGGTTCCTATTCAAGACACTAAAGAAGTTGCCCTGCCCCTTCCCGCCCCCCAACGCCACGTTCATCACTTAGATAAAGATGCTGTACACTGACATGAGCAGCAGGGTACTGGTAAACAGGTTCCTGACAGCCCTGATTGTGGTAGAGTTGGGTTTTCAGCAGGGCTGCCCACTCTCCCCGATCTGCGTGATGGGGCCACTAGGCCAGCAGCTGAGGTGGGACACCAGAAACAGTGGAGTAAAGATTCCCAGGAATAACTGGGAAGAAACAAGGGTCCTGGCCTACATGGACAACCTAAATGTCACACACAGTAAAGAGATAAGTGGTTGGTTGAAAAAAAATGTTACAACACACCCAGGTATACAGAGCAGTGACAAGAACTAAGCTCAATGTGAACAAAAGCACCTGCCTGGCACCAGGTGACCTGTTACACCAGGTGTAACGGGGGTGCATCTATTACCAGGTGCACCCCTCCCAAAGCAAGTCAGCTATAGAATCCAGAGAGCCATATGTGTCTTACTCTGGGGCTTCAGATGGAGAACGGTGCAAGGGCCACATTATATAAAACAAAATGGACTGGAGGCAAAGTAATGCTAGATGTTCTGCTCTTCCTCTGGGCCAAGTGCACAAGCCAGATCTGCAAACTGGTGATGGCCAGAATCCAAAACAGGCTGCTTTGTAAGATACTTTGCAAGGTGCCTGCTGTGATACTGTTGGGTGTACATACTGCCCAATTCAAGCCTGTGGACCATGGAGTTGCCATGAAACACTTCTGGATGAAATATGATCTGCACAATGAGTCCCTGCAACCTTGATGAACCACCATAAGATTCAGGAAGTGGTAAGGGCAAGAGACAGTTTTTTGACCGTGGACTTACTATCCAGCATCTGCTGCCTGGCTGTGTGGGAGCAAATTTTACGTAAGGACCTACAGCAGGAGCACAGGGATTTGAATTGGGAAGCAGCCCACCAGGCATCCCCTGTGCTGGTATGAAAAAAGAGAAAGACAGAGAGGCCCATCAAACTGCTGCAGACAAACCTGGCAATGGAAGGCAGAAACAACTGACCACTTGCTCTGGTACTGCCCATTTACCAGAGAGGTGTGGAGGAGAGTAATCATGCTCCTCCTGTTAATAATAGGGGTCAAGACCCTGACCAGAAAGGTGGTGCTGTTAGGTCACTTGACCAAGCATCAAGGAACTCCAATAGCCTGCTAAGACTGTTTCATGTCCTGCGCTTCAGAAATGCTCTGCGGAAGACCAGGATCATGTTCATAAACAGACACGTGAACCTCTCAGTCGAGGACTGCCTCAAAATTGAGCCGAGATGCAGCGGTATTACAGAAAAATAGTTGAAGAAGACGGGAAGGAGATGGTAGATACCATATGGAAGAGAAAAGAGTGGCACAGACAGTTCAGAGGCGGGACCACCACGAGAGAGAACAATGATGATGATTTTGGAGATGATAACAGTGATGATCACTTTTAAAATGACAACTGAAAGGACTGGGGAAATAGGCAGGGAATTGGGAGGGGGAGCACTGAGGTGGTCCTCTGCATGATTGTGATGGTTAGGTGATGGTGATAGACAGATGGTGACGTGGACGTGTGGGCGCATGGGTACGCCCTGCTGTTATTGCAACAGGAATGAGAATGCTGTACCTGTAAAGATGTGGTTTGGACAGTTGAGTGAACCATATTGGTCATGAGACGGATTCATAGTAATTTTTTTTTTCTGAAAAAAATATCAGATAAGAATTAGTTTCTTTTGTATTTTAGGACGTGTGCAGAGGAATTCTCTCTTGCTCTAGACAGTGTAGACACTGTCACTGTACAGTCCATACTTACCCAGTTCCTAGGGTGTGGCTTTATTGTTCAGCAGCAATATTGCAATGGACATCTTCACTGGGGTGACTCTTTCTAAGCTGTCCCTAGAGCAGTTTCTCTGCCCCAGCCTCACATTTGGTGTAACCAACTCTTTTGATTCACAAGTCTTACAATAGGTGGTGTTTTCCTTTAAACCATGGTTGCTGGGACAGTGCTGCAGAATCTCTCTTTTTTCTATAAAAACAAGTTTCTAGCCCTCAATATAGCAAAGATAATTTGAAAACGCTGAATGAATATGCTCTAAATGCTCAGAAATCAGCAGGCAAATCAAATGACCCATCTGTTTTAAATAAGACGTGATCTTTTAAAGCTGGTCACATGGGTTAGGGCAGGGGCTGGCAATGTTTTTGGCCAGAGTGCCACAAACACCTATAACCTCAGCTTGCAAAATGTTAGTGTGCCAAGGGCAGACAGAGGGGGAGCTGCAGGGGCCCAATCCTTGTTGTGAGAGTGCAGCCCTCTCTCCTTCCCCACTGTCTGCCCTGAGGCTTCTGCGCCAAGCAAAATGCCTCCACGTGCCATGCTCTGGCATCCATGCTAGGGGTTGCCTACCCCTAGGTTAGGGGTGGTAACTTGTGTTTTTTGAACGCTTGGGGTTGACAGTGTACCCATTCACTGCATGCAGAGAGTTTGTTCGGTCTCTCCTAGACTTTTACACTGCACTGGTATTTCCGCTTTGCTGAAGGCCATTTCTTGCCTTGTGGATCTCACCTGCTTACAGCCAGCTCTGGAAAATCCTCCGACCCAGCCCAAGGACCATGTTCCATCCCTGCTATATCCCACAACCCCACTGCTAGGTATCCCACCAATTTATTCCCCTCCTTGCCCCTTTCTCCAGACTCCTCCCATTCTTGTTCCTTCCCCGTTTGTTAGCCCACCCCAACATGGGCTCCTTCATACACATGCACACATATTGTGCACTACATGGACCAATGTCTATCGGTCATTTGAGAACCTTCCTGGTACAGGATGCAGTGGTGTGGCTATGCTGACATGCCATTTGTATGGCACACATCATAGTTGTGGTCCACTGGACCTGTTTGTCTCGACTCAGCAGAGATTCCAAAGCCATTGCCAAGAAGCAAGCCCGATCCACTCCCCCTAACTAACTTCCATGTGCAGTTTAAGATGATCGGCTTGTCCTAGGCCAGTGGCAGTAGCTCATCATGGCGGGCAGGATGGTTGCTTTGCACATTGCATTGTGCCCTGTCCTGGTTGGCCCTGGCTGTTGGCAGCTACGGTGCCAGGACTGCACAGCTGCAGTGCCAACAGAAAGCCAGGTGGGGGGATGGATGCGGAGGGGGAAGGAGGGAGGGTGGCACAGAAGAGTCTGTGTGCTATATGGCTCAGCCTGGCTGCAGTACAGAGGACTGGCACAGGGCACAGCTCTCCCTCCTCAGGCTCCCAGAGGCAGCCAGTAGGCCAGATAGTATCAGTTTTGGGGCTGGATATGGCTCATGAGCCATATTTTATGCCCCTGTTCTAGGCCCTGGATAAGTCACATCCTGGCTGCTTTAGAAACCACTCATTTCTTCCTTGTGCTACTACAAGCAGAGGCATTAGAGCTGATGCAGACTAGGAGGGGTACTCTATTATGGGATGCTCAGGGTGGGGCCTTTTTGCCACTGGATCTTGCTTGGTCCATAGAAACTTAGCTTTGGCAGGTTTTGCCATGATGGTATAGGGTGGTGGAAAAGGAAGACTGAGCAGACTGTGACAGGATATGTGTGGGTGGCAGGATTTCATTCTCTTTTGTATTAATAGCATGTCCTGTGATCTTTATGCATATTGTGAGGCAGGAGAAAATGTATTTGTTTATATATAATAAGGCTAGCACTGACTGCTGTTTCAGATAGACACTTTTGTATAAAAAAAAAAGGGTTATGGGTTGTAGTCAATAGGTCTCGCAGGTGCCTTTCCTTCAGAATACTTGTGAAAAAGCAATACAGTTCCTATATAGAAAAAGTAAGTGAAACAACAGGATCTCTGCCCAAAATCAAGCCCTGTATGACCCAGAGGGCTCCAAATTTAGGATGGAGGTTAGTTGCATCAGTGTGTCTGTGTGGGGGGAAGCAGTGGGAAACACCACCACAGCTGGTAAAGAAAAGGAGCAGAAAGCCATGGACACAGCCAGATCAAGCAATGGGTACGCAACCAGGAACTGACAAGGTTCTTTTGGCTAAGTGCTGGCTAGAAGAGGCTGGGCACTGAGCAAAGAGATTATTTCCTCCTGTTATATTCCCCTTGGGTTTAGGGAAATGAGACTTTACACATTATTTGTAAATAAATAGGATCGCAGCAAAGAAACAGTGGCACAGTTTTTCCCCCCCTCCTCCCCCAAAAAAACAACATACAGGATCCTAAAAATTACATGATATTAATACAGAAGGAATATTTGGACAATTCATTGGAAGCAGCATTTCAATGAGGAGACTGCCTGAACTGAATACACTTTGAGTAAAGACTTCAGGGCTTTACCCATGCCTAGTAGCCAGGAATTGCAGAAAAAATCCATACACAGGAACCAGAATTGTTGATCATGTTATCATTTGCCCATGTACAGCGTTTGTTTGAAGGCAATGCCTGTATCTTAAGCATAATTAAGTAATTAATTGTACATAAGGTTATGTTGTACCTGCGCATATATCCTGGGCTGATGCTGCAACCTCTTGTTTGCGAGAGTAATTACTCTGAAGTCAATGAGACAGCTCACAAGAGTAGGAGCTACCGGTCTCAAGTCTGAAGAAGATTTTTTTTTTTACCCATGTATTTTTTACCCATGTATTAATCCCTTGGGTTTCTCTTATGAATCAAAGTGGTTGGGCTTGATTCTGATCTCCTTTGCTCCCAGCTGCACACCTGTGGAACTACTCTTGACTCTGGCACTGCCTCCAAGCTATGGTTGATGGTGGGGGATTGTTCAGTTTATCACTGTACGTGCGACTGTCCAAAGAATGATAGGGTCCCATGGGTAAACAGATTGGCCTGGATTTGCTTTCAGCTTAAAGGATAAAGGAAAACAAATGTAGCCTTGTTGAGGGAGGAAAACAAGTTCAGAGAAACAGTCAGCCCAGCTCAAAGACACCAGCCCCTTAAGGCCATGCAGTAATCCTGAACGGAAGTCTGACCTTTCATTTGTACCTCGTGTTGCTCAGCAGAACAGGCAGTCCTAGAAAAAAGCAGGGAGGAGTGAGAGGACAGTTTGGGACAGTTCTGTCAATGTAGTTTCCCTTTATTTCATCAAAACTTTGCATTTTGACAAATGTTCAAAACATGCCAGCTCACTCTAGTCAAATAATTAAAAACTTCATTTAAAAGAACCCATTTTGGGGATGCCCCAAATATTGCATTTGAGAGCTGTCAAAACAAAACATTTCATCCAGAGCTCATTGCACAAGCCATTTGGATATTTTCAAAATGTTCCCTCCCACTTTTTCCAAACAAATCCATTTGTTGAATTTGTCTCAAATTTATTAATAATTCTGCCCCTCACCCCGCAACTGCAGTTTTTCAGCAGATTTGCTCTTTGGGGTGGGGGGAGGCTTTGTTCTAATCTAAACACTTGGAGCCTTCAGCTAGGCTGTGTCCAGGGCTATGTTTGGCACCATGTCTAGTTTTGGTAGGCTGCATTAGCATTTTTGGGGAGCTTATACTGGGGAGTGGGTAGAAGTGATGGATTCTCCCCTCTCTATTTCTACCCACCTATCACTTCCTTCATGAACTCTTTCCCCTGTGGTTATAATGAGAAGCTGAGCTATCGCTCTTCAATCATCTCTGCCCCTTGGCCCTATTCAGGGACTGAAGAGCATTATGCAGAATCAAGAACTCATTCTGTCTATCAAAGTCACACTATTCAGCTCAAAGCCCTCAGAGATTTTCCTAGACTCAGAAGTTTCCTGCCATTTCTCATCTTAAATCTGTTTATTGAAGCTGTTCTTCAATCATGACACTTTTTCATACACTATATATATGCCGATGCTCTCTTTCATAGCAAGATGTGTCAGGCCTTCAGATTTATGCAGGTGCTGTGAGTTGCTAAGCTCAAACTGGCTTTGAGACTGGATTTCTGTACAGTTAATAAGGACTTGTTTACACATGAAGGTTAAGGGCGGTTTCAGTTTAAAGGAAAGGAACGATTCCAGATTTACTCCAAGTGTAGATGTTCTTATTACAGCAAGGTACCTTTTTCTCAACTTAGTTTTATCCACTTTCAAAGTAAATTGAGTTAAACCAGAACAAGACACTTTTATTCTAGATTAAGAGCAGCCACATATTAAATTAATTCAAAGCTGTTCATCTGGAATAGTTAAAACAGCCTAATCAATATGGAATAACTCCATGTGTTAACAAGCCTTTAGGAATAGCATTGGGGAGAAAATAAGCAACATTCCTTTCTCATTACAGCTGCACGCAAAATATTCTCCTCGCATCTTTTCTTGCCCTGGCTAAACAATTTTGGATCCTTGGAAACCAACAGTTTTTGCATAATTCCTGATGAAAAAAAAATGCAGTGAAATGGACTTGGAAGCTATTCAAATTTGGATTTATGTCATGTGTCACTTTTGGTATAACAGCCTGATAACACTCAGGGATTTCCCGATGTAAGACCTTACACCATATTGGAAAGGTGGCAGGGCATAAGAGATATGGCTTATTGACACTTTCTGTTGAGCAATGGGAGACCAAAATAAAACACAAGAGACTGAGCGGGGAAATAATCTTTTGTTTAAAATGTTGGTTAGGGTTTTTGGAGATAGGGGCTCAGTGCTTGGCTCTGGTGCAAACTTTGTGTGGTCTTAGGTAAGCCATTTAATTTCTCTGCTATGGCTATTCTGTTCTGGATGATAGGGGAGGCTAGGAATAAAGGAGCTCAGTCTAATGTCTAGAGCCAGGGGCCCTGGTGGGTGGCCAAAAACCAGATGTATGACAAATGCCAAACTCAGGAGCAAAGCTGATAAGCTGATCTAGTATGCCAGGCCAAGAGGTTGACAGTCAAGAAGACCTCAAGCCAAAGGGTCAGGAGCCGGAGTCAGGATGCTGAATGTAGAAATTAAAAAGCAAGGACCAAGAACCTGGGAAACGTTACAGCAGCAGGACACAAGGCTGGGAGGTGTGCACAGGCCAGGAGCTTCTTGCAGCCTGAAAGCTTGGTGTGTTGTGCAGCAAAGGATGCACAGTGCCCTTAAATGAGGAACTGGAGCCAGCCAGGTGGCTGAGCAAGAGCTGTCTTGGAGCCCAGCTGAGATAGTTTAGTTCACTTGGTTGGGGAGAAGAGATTTACTCCTTACACTCTATAGGTTTTTAATACTGGACACATCCCAGTGTTACCTGAGTGCCTGCCAGTACAGCTCTGAACAGTGAGACTAACAGCTGTCAGATTTATCCCATTGTCTTTCTCATCATTTCTCTGGAGAGGAACTGTAGGTTCAATGCAGTGTTTTGGTCAGTTGGGTTATGGCTTGAATATGCATGCTCTTACGTGTTCCTCTCAGAGAAGGCAGGCCGGAGGTGTTCACCTTGCCCTTAGGAGCAGGGGAAGATCCTGTTACTCATCTTGACCCAAGCAGCTAGTCCGAATCCAGGGCTTTGTAGATCATACTAGTTAGGAAGAGAAATGGAAGACAGGAATCAGTATTTCTTTGCAAAGAAAAGTACCAAGTCCTGTTTTCCTGAATGTTTTTTCTCTGCATCACACTACCCATGATTCTGTGGCCATGTTTTGTCTCCGTTGTATTTTTCTGTTTCTCAATCTGAGCTTGAACTGCCTTTCTCTCTTGCTCTCGCCCACACCCATGCACATGCCTGCCCAAACAATCCACTGATCCCTCCACCCACATATTTCAGATTTTTCAGGAGCTCTGCTGTGTTTGTGCGACTGGTTTTATTTCAGCTCCCAGCTCCCCCAAAAGAGCTTACCAGCCTCTTATAGTTATCTTGGATGAAGGGTGGCAGTTCCACCCACCAGTTTCAGTAAGACTTACCCAGCCTCTAGCAGTCCTTACTGCTTAGTTCCTGTGAGAGGTAGTTTCACAGTCTGGAGCCAGCTGGCAAGGAAGCTCTGTCTTCCATACAGATGGTCTTTACCCTTATAGCAGACAGTTCTGTTGGGTCTGAAGGGTGCCTGAAGGCAGAGCTGTTCTGGCTCTGTAAGTGATTCTCTCAATATACTGAGTCCCATGGATAAAAAGCAAAGCCTAGGTCTTAAATCAGTTTTTTAATTGGAAGTCTGTGTAGAAGGAGGAAAGCAGAGCACAACCCTTGTTACTGGTTTCCTAAGGACTTCCTGCCCAAGTTTGTCACATTGCTATAAATCAGGGTTGTCAAACAGACAGCCCACGGGCAATATCCAGTTACGTGGAGTCCCTTCATCTGGCCTCTGGTGCAGCCTTTGGGTCTCACAGTTGACCCACAAGCTACTTACAGGATACATTGGACTGGTCCCACATGCAGATCCTGAGGCATGAAGTGCCCATTCCAGCAGGCCTGGGACCCACACTGCACACAGCACCCACTATGGCTGAGCCAGGACCCATGCTGTATGTGACACCCACCCTGGACTTCCCAGGGAAGCCACTGCTTTCAGCGTGGGTCCTGGGCTGCCTGAAGTCAGTGCTGCATGTACTGGATTTTGTATGCTGTGGGTGAGGAGGTGTCTATGGGCTGGATGTGGCCCATGGATTTGCCCTGCACCACTTCCCTGGTCTGAGGGGCCAGATAAGTTTGACCCTCCCCCTGTCATTAACTACCCAAAAGCCCATGCCATAGTCTTCCAAGATCAGTTGGACTCTCCAAACCATCTAAGAGATGGAGATAGAGCCAGGTACTTGTGCCAACTTGGAAATTTACATTCACTGCAGCTTTCTAGTGTCTTCCTTTACAAATCTAGTCTGGAGTTTAAAGAGCTGATCCTTGGATTGGGGTGCCCTACCTTCTACCAACCAGCCAACAGATAGTTGCTCCTTCTTGATTTCTAGATTGGCTTTCAAGCTACTGAATGCAAACCTTTTGATTACAAGACTCAGAAAGTACACTATCAGGCAGATAGCAGTGATAGCCTCTTCTGTATTAATAACCAGCCAGTGTTTTCCCAAATGGTCTCACAGGGCACAATGTTATGTCCCATAACAGCTGAAATCTTTTGTTTAGCTCAACCTGTCCCATCCCTGCTGGGGCAGTATTTCACATGACATATTGAACATGCTGTCATGTTGCTGTTTCAGAGCAAATGTGTTTCCAGCATCTGTCAGAAATGTAGTGCAAACAGCAAGGTTAGTTTAAATAATGCATAAAAAGGGCCAGGTGGCAACATCCTTGCTCAGCAGTGCTGGCTGCAAGAATCAGACAGGAAAATAATGCTGCAGACAGAAAGGATTTGTGAAGGACCCTTTGAGTCAGTGTTCATCCACAGACAATTTATAATGAGTTCTGATGCTACTGAAATCCCTAGCAAAACTCTTATTGGCTCCTATGGGACTTAGATTTGGCCTATATAACAGTCAGTGAAACCTACCTAGCAAAGGATTTTAATCCATTTCAATTAGGCTGCCTGCTCCATTGCACCACAATGTTTGTAGTAACAGAAAGCGTTTTCCTCCATCAGGTACTTTGTAGGAGGAACATGCACTGTGCTGGGGTCCAGGAGGCTATGCAGACTTAATTGCAGATCCAGTTGCAGACTCACTAACTCCTGTCCAAATGTCCATGACTGTTGTAGGCCTTATTATTGATCAGGCCTCGTGCCATAGTCCTAGCAGGCTGTCAGGTGATGGAACCTCCCTCCTTTAGGTTGCATAAGTCCATTTTGGGCACAGCTAGGATCAACCCTCTGGTAGACCAGAGTTCAATCACTCAGCAACACTGGCTTTCCCAAGCATAGTTCATATGCTTTAGTTGTCACAGCAAGCACTGAAAGTCAGGAACATCCCCATGGTATCTCTGTGACTTCTGTCCTTCATATGCAACAGCAAAAGTCACTTAACCATACTCTTCCTCTGTACACTGCATAGGGCCAATTGTGCCAATACTGCCAGGCCTCTTTCATCCCCATATATCCAGATCCTCTTCACTGCCTAGAAGGTTGGGGCACAGTATATCACAGAGCCCCATCCTTCTTTCCTCAAGCATTATGGTCATGGACAAGGCCACACAAATATTCTGTGGCTCTGTCTAGACTGGGGGAAATGTTCTCTTTAAAGCTGTTAGTTGACATGACTAGGTACAGCCCTTGGCACCTAGGAGAGATACAGTTAGGGCCTTTTCAGCCTTGATAGTTGGTTGCATGGTAACTGTGTAAAAAAAATTACTTTTTAATCTATAATAAGCTAGCCCAAGTTAAAAACCCAGTGAAGAAGAAGTGTTACCCTGGCAAGGAAAATGCTTACAGGGAAGCATACCTCTTACATTGACCAGCCAATGTGTTGAAACTCCAACTACCATATGTCTGCACTAGTATTTTAGTACTAGATAGCTAATGCTGGTTAAAAATATACTGTTTTCCTAGTGAAGACAAGGTCTTAATGGATCAGGATATTTGTGAACAACTGCAACACAGTCTTCCAAGTGGGGACTAGTTGATCCCTGCTGTGTGAGAGCTCTGCTGCTTCACATCACTTTCCAGTTAGCTTCAAGCATGAAAAGACGTGTATACTGTATATAACTTTCAGCCTATAAAATATGTATTGACGTGATAGCATGTGGGGAGCACATACACATTTCTAAGGATGTCTCAGGTTGTCAATCAAGATCATTTTTCAAGTTCAAGGTAAATCAAAATGTGACCTAGTTCCCAATTTGCAGTCTAGGTGTGATAGTTGACATGTCAATTTAACATCCCCTCCCTCTGCCCCCAGTGCTAATTACAGTGTTTTCTAATTTTAAAGTTAGTGCTGGAAGACCAGCTGTCCTTATGCCACTTATAGATAAATAGCCAACACGAAAGGGAAGAAAACCACATGGCACTGAATGACAGACTGACCCTTTCAGTAGATTGGTACAGAGAAGTAATAGAGCATGAAGCATCCTCTTGTTACCTGTACTGTGTTCATCACACATACAGGATGCTACCCTTCCCTTCTCTGCAATTGGTGGGCAGTGAGCTGGAGCAAGACACAAGCTGTATCAGATACAGATTAATTGCTTTCTCACTGGAACCATGCAGGGACTGACCACTGAACTTTGAGTTAGCTCTGAGAGTTGGTCTGGTTTGGCCTTCACAACTGGGCTGTCTCTTATTAAGCACTTCGGGCAAAGCTGTCATTTAGCCTTTAAGTTAAATAGTCCATCTGCTCAGCTGCTAGTGGCTCAGTTCAGCACATGGCCAAGGTGACAAACTAGGGTTCTAACAATAAAATTCCAAAAGCATCTGCAGTTTATGACAGCCCTGCCAGCAATTTCCCAAGGGCTTTGTGGCCTCCCAAAGCAGCAGCGCTGCCTCAGACACACTTCAGGTTGTCATATTAAGATTTCCCTGACTGCAGTCAAGCCAAGTTTTTTTCCTGTTGCATCCAGGCAGTTACCACAGACACAAAACAGTCAGGCAGAAAGCTGACACTAAGAAGTAATAAACAGTTTTACTTCCCTAACTGCTCTGCTATAATTAGGCTTTACAGTGGGTTGCTATGGATGGACGTTTATCCCAACATAAGACCCTGGAGCCTAAGAATTATGAATCCACCCTGTAACGGTTTTGTCAGGCTGCAACCTAAACAAATTCTTTCCATCTTACCGCCGATATTTAAAAAATTCTGCAGCAAAAGAGAGTTGTGGGGTCAGTTCCACAGCTGATGTAAATCAGCATAGCACAGATTACTTCAAGGGAGTGATGCAGGATTTACATTGGCTGGGGATCTGGCCCCAGGGGCTGTGTGGAAAAACTTGGGTGGAGAAATCTATGCTGTCCCTCCAGCCCAAAGCCACCTTGCAACCTCTAAGTTGTAGGCCATTTCAGGGCTGAGATGTACAGTGGTATAGATTTGGTAGCTGCTGTAAGCTATGGCAGCCTAACCAGAGCTATGCCCACCACTCATGCCCTGGCCCTATCTTCCTTTAGCACCTGTTGATTATGGGGGGGAGGACAGCCTGACATTGTGCTTGTCTTTCTGGCCTGTCTGCACATCCATAACATTGTATGCTGACAAGAATCCCAGCTTTCAGGTCCAATCCTGCTCGCAGGTAACTTGGGGAGATTTTGCTACTGAATCCTTAGAGAGCAAGGCCTGGTTTTCAGTCTCTACCAGCTGGCCAGAGGAAGGTGGTATAACCGGCATGGCCCAGTTTGTGCTGAGAACTTGTTCTTTCACTACATGTGTGGCCCAGACATTTATCATAAACATACTTCTAACATGATTGCTGCTGACTTTCATTAACATGTCAGGACCCTTTTGATTGTGCCTTTGGGCACAGCTTTGCCACCCTGGGAACAACCATTGGAAAAACACTTCAAAGGCAAAACCCCATCCCTGCTGCGCTTTTGAAAGGGAGTAATTTAGTACTGGTCAAAACCACCAGGTTTAGACACACATCTGCCATTCTGCTTCAGCTGTATTGACTGATGCACTCAGGCTCCCCATTCCCCATCCTATCCTGCACACCTGCTTAGGTTGAGCAGCAAAGCATCCATCTGCGTCTGGTCTAGAAATACATTTGTTACAGTCCCTGGTCAAGCTGCAGCTGCCTCTACCAGTGGCCAGGAACACTGGTAGTCTGTATACCCCAGGGGTAATCAACACAGTTCATTCCCAGTGACTTATTAGTACTTGGCCTCTGGTCATGGTGTTAGTCATACTGATGTTCTTATACTGGGGTAATGGTGGTTTGTGCGCTGGGAAACCTGGGATTAGCACTGGCTTCACTCAGCAGTAACATATTTTTAACCGTATCTTCTTTCCCTGGAGGGCCGACAGTGCTACAGCCATATTTTATAGAGGATTTTCACCTTCAGGGGGTCAGGTTTTGACTTCTCCTTACCTTTCTAGAAGGAATCCTGACTATTTAAGTCTCTCCCCTTCCTTTTGTCTCCAAGCTATCTGGTGACTCCCAGAATTACAAATGAGACCCTGAAAAACATGGGAGCTGCTTCAGGCTGCTATAAAATGGAGCTGTAAGAACAAGCTTTAATGGATGGTGTAGGAAAGCTTTCAGACCTCAAAAATGTTTCTCTCCCTGTTCCAATAGCCTAACCCTTTCCAAGGAACAACATGCCTGCCCGCTGCATCATGATTGTGCATTGTTTTGGGGTTTCCTTTGACCGACATCAGGGCATAAGCAAATTTTAATCTAGTTGTATCTAATGAGGCTGCTGAGAAACAGAGAATAGAGCTAATCAGCAGGGCTCATCATATGACAATTAACAAGGAGACTGCCGCTGGAATTAAGAATTTCACTCCTTGCCAATGGGTGCTTGGGGTAGGAAGCAATTTCTGTCTCTTATTACACTCAATCATTTGTTATCCTTTTTAAATGCATACTTATAACCTTCATTTCCCCTTTTTTTTCTTCCCCCGAGTTACTTTATCTTTTCTTCCTTCCAAATCCTGCATTGATATATGATCAGACTGCAGTTGGCCATTTATTTTTTTTTTAAGTCAGACATTTTTGTGACACACGTCTGCCGGGTTGCAAAATACTTGCACCAAAGCCAAGCATCTGCTTTTTTTATTAATATATGCTGGGGTCATGCTGCCAGCCTCTAACTCCACAGCACAGGAGGAGCATTTCTCAACAGGCCAGGTCTTTTCCAGCAAGATACTGTCCTGAATCATAAAACACTAAATGAGCATCATTAACGTTCAACAGAAAAGGAGTGACCATGTCTGCCCTCCTTTGACTGCTTTGCACTTCAAAGACACTTATCTCACTTCGCCTTCCTTGTACTGAATTGCTGGCTTCTGGGAAGCCCAGGACAAATCATACTCCCTAAAGCAAAACCTCACACAGGCATGGATATGGTTATAAAACCCCAAATGTTCTGATTGGTGATGATATAAACCCTCCTCCACCAAGCAAGGAACATTCTCACTTCCTGGGACATTATGGAAGCCACAATTTTAGCTATATTCTAGGTAGCTCCCCACCCCCACCCAGGAGTGGCTATGCAGAAAGAGAAAGGCTCTCTGCCTATTGAACCATCTCTCCAGCACCCCGGTTTGAAGGTGCGGCATTTCTGATCCACATTCCCTGCTATGCAGGTCACCATTCCCAGCCCCACTTGCTTGCCCTACTGAATAACAGCTACAGAACGTACAGAAGAGGAAATAAGCTGTACCAATTACCCTGCTTTGACGTGAGCAACTCTGGTTTCTAACCCAGCTGCTTTCAGATATACAGAACACCTTCCTGAGCACACAGGTTTCTGCAGCATCTGTTTCTTAGTCTTTGCTGGGCTTCCCTCTGAAAAAGAGTATTTAACACTTCCCCTTGGAGCTCACTGTCTACTCAGTGGCAAACCAGCCAGCTTCTGATGGAAGCAAATTTCTTTGAAAGATCCTGTCTATCTGGGCAAACTGCACTGTTGGAGGAATAACAGCAACAACAATCTGGCTTCAGAGTATCCTGCCGCTTCAGAGATTTACTGGCAAAGATAATGATCTGTACCGAGATTCCCTGAAACGCTGCTATCCTGGAGACAGTTCAGTCCTCGGAGCATAGCATCGCACTCCAACAGCCGCACCTTGAAATGCAGCTGCCACCCATGGTACATATTAGCCAGTTAGTCAACAACACCAAAGGGGAGGTTGCCAACTCCTTCAAAAAATGTGCAGAGATGCCGGTTTATCAAGTGGCAGGGACGAATCTTGCAACAACTATTTAAACATTAACAAGGCTGCCCTCATGCTTTCTATTGCCATTTTGGTCATTTACTTTCATGGAGACCTGAAACTCCATATGTATGCCAGTGAGTTTACATGGACTTCTCCTGTATTTATGTATTATGTTCGCAAGAAGTCGTTAAAGGAATGTTAAGGTTGCAAGACAGGCACTGAACATTAGAAATGCTGAACTGAAGGTGGATTCTGCCCCCTCACCCCTTAATTTATCCTCTTGTGCCTTTGTATTATTTCAACAGTCATTAATTCAGCAAAGCACTCAGGAAAGTGCTTTTGATCTTTCATCACAGGCTGCAGCTTTATTATTAAGTAAGGGCGAGGTTGAGATTTGGACTATACAGTCTGCACAGGCATGCTTGGGGATATTAGAACCCTGTTTGGGCTTGCTGGCTCGTGAATTACTCCAAGCCTGCAGGAGTAACTGGGCTAGGCCACCCAGTTGCACCATCATATTCATTCCCCAATCAAGCAGGCAGGAAATAATTGGGAAGTGAGTGATATTTTATCTCCACATTAGCCAGCCCATTCAAATGGGTTAGGTGGTGCTGTCACTTGCTCCAGTCTCCCTTGCTGAGGACTGTACATAAACACACTGCCTGTCCTTTGGGCTTTCTAAAGAATGGATTTCCTGTACTTTTGCCCTCTGCACAGCAAACATGTATACAATGAGCAGTGACCTTGACCGTGATTGAGCCATGCGGTGCCTGTGCAGGTGGCAGGTTAAACTATTATGAGAATACATGAGCCCCTTGTTCCCCTGTCCAGAGAGAGAAGAATCTAGGGAGAATGGGTAGAGCAACAAACAGCCCACTCTTCAACTCTGATTTGCAGCCTGTAACTTTCCAAAGCTGAAGTGAGCAAACGCAGTCACAGAACCTTCAAGGCTGGTTAAATAATTTCAGATTGGCTCTGCTGTCAGGCTGTAAAATACTTAACAAATGGGAAGAGATCCCAAGGGTAACCTTTTCAGCCTGCTGGTATTGAAAAGGAAGTGTTCTTTTTTCAGGAGTTTCTAGCCGAACTCAGCAGTTGTTAGATCTTTTTTAAAAGATTAGCCCATTTCTCACCTCGGGCTCAGTCCCAGTTTCTCGATGCTAAGGAGACTGACCCAGCAGATCTGAAAGGGAGGAACTAGCACTTCTCTTCATTTCTCATCAGATTTATAGGACTAGCTGTTGCCTTTCCAATAACCTTATATTAGTTCAATTTGTGCACCTGGCAGGGCTCCCTGTGCTTCTTGGAAGTGACCCTTTGTGTCTTCTTGAGGGGCAGATGGGCACAAAGTCTTTTGACAGGGTGCCACATGTATTCCAAAGCCAATAAGCCAATGCTGATCAACACAACAGTTGGCAGGCCACCTGACTGACTACCATGGTCAGGGTGGAGGGGTTTTGTAGGGCTTGTGGCAAAACCAGATTTTAAGGATGGTTTTAAAGGACAATTAGGTTACTTTGTGTATGTTTTTAGAGAGCATCTTGAATGTGGGTAACTAACCCTGTATTTTGATGGATCTTGAACCAAGTGGTTAGCTAATATTTGGGACTTTGCTAAGTTACTTCTACTAAGAAGAGAGATACAAGCTACGCATTTCTTTGGCATAACCCTGTTTATCTATGAGGGACATTCACAAAGTCCTTGGACCGCTGTGAACAGTAGCACAAAACTACACCAGGCAGTTTGCTTTGCTCAGGAATCTGAGCTTGCATCTCCGCAGGTACTGTGCCCAAAAGCAGTTCTGTCTGTCTTGCCTTCTTCCCAGGGCCTCACTCAGAATATTTTTTTTCTGCTGTTTGCTCACTATCTCCCTGCTTTCTGAGGGCTGCTAGGTACAAGGAGCAGGATGCCCTTTTTCTGCAGAATATATACTTCTACTCAACCTGGGTAAATTCCATTTGAAAAGCCAGCAGAAGTGAATGCTGCTAGAACTAGCCTTTAACCTGCACAAGGGCTGCAGCTCACAGCTGGCCCTGAGGTGACAGGTTTAGCAGCATTGTGACCCAAGTAGGAGTAGGACAGGTAGGACTTGCTGAGGAGAATTAAGCTTCAGACCTTCTGAGGCATCCCTAACAGGATGGTCAAGAGGACAGGACCCATAAAGCAATGCTGTCAGCCCTGCATCTGCATATCATAGAAGCACAGAAAATTAGGGTAGGAAGGAACCACAGGAGGTCATCTAGTCCAGTATGCTATTAGCTTTCTTGGCAACAAGGGCACACTGTTGGCGCATATTCAGCTTATTGTCCAGTGTAACTGCCAGGTGCTTTTCTGAAGAGCTGCTGCCCAGCCAGTCAGCCCCCAGCCTGTACTAGTGCATGGGATTTTCCCATCCTAAGTGCAGGACCTTGCACTTGTCCTTGTTGAACCTCATGAGATTTATTTTGGTCCAATCCTCCAACTTGTCTACGTCACTCTGACTCTGAGCCCTACCCTCCAGCATATCTACTACTCCCCCCAGCTTGGTGTCATCTGAAGACTTGCTGAGGGTGCACTCTATGTCATTTTCCAGGTTATTGAACAAAACCGACCAACCCCTGGGGCACTCCACTTGATATCAGCTGCCAACCAGAGATCAAGCCATTGATTACTACCCTCTGAGCATGATGCTTCAGTCAGTTTTCTGTCCACCTTAGAGTCGATTCATTCAGCCTGTGCTTCCTTAGCTTCCCTGCGAGAATGTTGTGGGAGACCATATCAAAAGTCTTGCTAAAATCAAGGTAATACCACTTCCGCTGCTCTCCCCGCATCCACAGAACCAGTCATCTCATCATAGAAGACAATCAGGTTGGTCAGGCATGTCTTGCCCTTGGTGTATCCTTGCTGACTATTCCTAATCACCTTCTTCTCCACTGAGTGCTTCAAAGTGGATTGCTTCAGGAACTTCTCCATGATTTTTGCAGGGGCTAAGATGAGGTTGACCAGTCTGTAGTTCCCTGGATCATCCATTTTCCATGTCTTAAATACGGACACTATGTTTGTCCTTTTCCAATCAACTGGGACCATTCATGGTCACCATGAGCTTTCAAAGATGATGGCCAATAGGACTGCATGAAACTTCGGTCCCAGACTCGATTTAGCAGAGATTCGGCCCTATTTGGTGGCCGAATCTCCAAATCCGAATCAAATCAGGAGACCCTTTAATCTCTCCAAATCGATGTGGAGAGATTCAGAAAGATTTGACGTTCAGCCATAGACACAGCTTTAAATGTTTTTTCCACATCCTTCAAGGTACCAGGTGACCAGTGAATGTTGTGATGCTGGGGTGGACGGAGCATCCCACAGGAGTGAGTGTAGGGGGGTGCCCAGTGCGCTCAGCAGCAGACCCGGAAGTGGACCAGAAGCACTTCCAGTCTGCTGGGGAGCACACGGGGGGCCCCCCTGCACCCTCCTGGCTCAGTAACTGGTGCCTCTTGGGTCTGGGGGGGGCACCCAGGGTCCCCCCCATGGCTGATCGCCAAGCTGTGGGAGCATGGAGGGGACCCTCAGCATGCTCAACAGATCTGGCAGTGGACCGGAACTACTCCGGTCCACTGCTGGGTTTGCCACCGAGCACGTGGAGAGCCCCCCCCCCCCCCCACACGCTCCTGTGGGATGCTTCATCCGCCCCACCATTGCAGCACTCATGAGTTGCGCCTGGCACCTCAAGGTATGTAGAAAAAACATTAAAGCTGTATCCATGGCCAAATCAGAGAATCAGCATCAAATCTTCAGATTTGGATTTGGCCAAATCGAATCGGGGATGCTGATCCGAATCAACAAATCGAATCATTGTCCCTGATTCAGGCCAAATCTGAATCAGATACAGCCCATTTTGCACACCCCTAATGGCCAGTGGCTCTACAGCCACATCAAGCAACTCCCTCAGCACCCTTGGGTGATTCCCATCTGGGTCCATGGACTTGTATATGTCCAACTGTTCTTTCACCACTGTTGGCTGCTCACCTCTACCATATCCCAGCATCCCCTGCTATTTTTCACCCTAGGCTTGACCTCTTGCTTTAGTTGAACATTGTTCTTGTTTTTGATAGAGTTCAACCACTACCTTTGAAAAGAACTGGGACATAAACATGCCCCATTGAAAAAGCAGGCAGCTGTGGACTTGTTATTATTTTCAAAATAATTACTGATTAACATCTTATTTGTAATTGTAACTCAGAGACTATATATAAAGAGCTACATCTCACAGAAAAAGGCAGAACAAGAAGTCCTTGCATAAAGGCCCTCAGTACCTTGTGTCAACTCTTCTAGGTTTACATTGCAAAATAAGCCACAATTATACCCATTTTTCAGCCTCTTTCCTGACTAATGAAATCTTTGGAGTCAAACAGTTTGACTCCTATTGGTGCCCTGACAGTACAGCAGAGCAAGTAATTTGCAACAAATTACTTGTTTTCTGAACTTAGGTCTGGTTCAGCTTGATAGTCATCCCTAGACAGCTTATGATTTTCTCAGGTTTATTCATGATTTGAAAACATTTGATGAACCTTAAAAAAAAATCTTGGATGGCAGGCAAGGGCAGATCCAGGATTTCCCAAAGGGGAGTGGGAGAGCAGCAACCCGTACTGCAAACCCATGGTGGCAGCGCCTGCTCCCAACCTTCTCTGTCCCCATCAGTGTGGACACACTTTTTAAGTCCCTAAAGCAAGTGAAAATCCCCTCTCCTAACTAGAGGCACCCCCACTCCCACACCTGCCCCAATTACCTTTCCAGCCACTGCTGCTTTCTCTACTGCTTGAGGGCAAAGAAGCTCTAGAGCCAGCAGGGCTAAGTGGGGTCTGTGCTCAGCTGGGGAGGGGACAGCGGCAGGAAAGTAGCTTCCCCCACCTTGCCTGGAGCAGGGAAAGGGAACCATCCAGCCATTCCTGCTACCACTGTCCGTATCCCTAGCTGAGCCCATCTCCTGCACAGTGGGCAGGAATGGCTCCGATGCTTCCCCACAGCCAGCACAGTGGGGAAATAGGGCAGTGGGGCAGAGAGGTGGCCTGCCTTTGAGCAGCAAGGGGAAGGGAGGAAGGCTTTTCACCTACTTTAGGAACTTAAAAAAGGCCCTGGAGGCTTCCATGGTGCAGTGTGATCCAAAAGAGGGGGCTACCCTCTTTTGGATCACACTGCACCATGGAAGCCTCCAGGGCCTTTTGCACCCCCTCTGGATCCAGCTCTGCAGGTTATTCATGAGTAGCTATTGTGAGAGGTAATTAATTATACTAAATACAAAGGATCTATTCATTTTGATTTAGGACATGGGTTGTGCTGCATTGTTTCCGTTTTCCAGTTAGATAAGTATAATTCTGGTGCAAATATTTGTTTTTGCAGTATCAAAATTCACTTTGCATCAAAGTTTTCTTGTGCTCACATAAATGTTGCTCCTTATACCAGCACTTCTCCCAGCACAATAGATGCCAGCACAACCCCAGCACAATAGATGCCAATTTAATATTTTATGCAACATTTACAGTGGGTTTTTGGTGGTGTTTTATTGTGATAATGTACAACCTTTAAACAGAATAAAAGTGTACATACATGTCCTGCATTATCTTGCTTTTGCTTAAATGGGGCATGTATTATCTTTATTCTATATTTTTAAAGTGCCTTGCATAATGGTGACCTGGTTCCTGGCTAGTGGCATTTGACAAAAATGGAAATAAGTAATATCGATTAAGTTATAATTATAACACATAATGAAAAATACTGTGTTTTCTTGTATAAAATGCACACCTTTTCCACAAAATTGGGGTGCGTGTATTATGCGGGGAGGCTGCTTTTATGCCAGGGTAAAAGCACCCTGCATTGATCCACAGTGTAACAGCTGTTGCTTCACTATTCGGGTAGTCGATGGAGTCAGTTGATTTAATGGTTCGTCATTCTTCACTGCACGAGTTTTAACAATCACGTCTACTGTTCAGTGGTCTTGATGTTCTAATCAAGCTAACTTTTTAAAGGCAATTTGCTGTCTGCTAGCTGCTCCTGGCCTCTTTTTCTCCTATTTCATAGCCTTGGAGACTCCTTAGCTCTTTTCAAAATCATAGCTCTACGCATGGAGACCAGTCTTCTGCAGTAGCTTGTGTTTCAGCTTTAGTTAAAAAGGAAAAGGAGAGTGAGTCACTGAAGATTAGGTCCTGTCCCTGCTCTATGCAGCCATAACTCTGGAAAAATCTCTTTTTCTTCATCCTACCTGTCAATAACACATTGTCTATTATCTTCTGTAGTGTGTTGTATGAAAGGAAAATACAGTGTCCTGGGTGGAATGCATCCATTTATCAATTAAAATAAAATAAAGAGCGCCTGGTTTTGAGTCACCAAAAGATTTTACATTTTCAAGACTATCTTAGATACAGATTTTTCTTCAGGTTTAAAACTACAACAAATGCATCTCTTAATATCAAGCTACAGGAAGAAAAAGCATTCTTTGCAGACACAAACTGTGTATTGAGTGCTTGACTCCAGATAGATGGTATTAGCCGGGATGATCCATTTAAATAGGATGCTTTCTTGGGAATAAATCCCATTTGAAATAATGCAGAGAGCTTAACAAGGAGACCTGGATAAAGAGGGCAATCTGTTTGCTAGAGATACACTCTGTTGAAAGGCACTGCGTAAGTCCAAGTCAGATAGGCATGGTAACAAAACAAACTTGAGAGATGGAAGGTAGACAAATAAACACTCTTAGATTTAAGAAAGGCAAATCAGCTGGTCTTGAGTCCATGAGTGAGCTCCGTACTCCCAAAATCATATCTCCTTCCCTGCCCTTTCCCCTGTATATGAATAAAACCAAGGACTTTCCATTTCATAGCCAAAATCTTTCTAATTAAATTATAGGAATAGATGATAATGGAAAGGGCCTATTTGGCCCCTGGCAAACATTAAGATAATGGTGTGATGGGTAGGGCTGTGCGAAGCTTCAGTCACTGATCTGATTCAGTGGAGATTTGGCCTAATTTGGTGGCCGAATCTCCAAATCCAAATCAAATCAGAGGACACTTTAATCTCTCCGAATTGAATTGGAAACCTCCGAATCTATTTGGAGAGATTCGGAAGATTCAGCAATCTTTAAATCTTTAAAGACACAGCTTTAAATGTTTTTTCTACAAAACTCTAGGTAGCAGGGGCTCATGAACATTGTAATGCTGGGGTGCATGGAGTGTCCCACAGGAGCACAGGGGGGCTCCCCAGTGCACTTGGCAGCAGACCCAGAAGTGGACCAGGCGCACTTCCAGTCCACTTCTGGGTCCACCGGGGAGCATGCTGCCCCCCCCATGCCCTCTCCACTCGGCGACTGGTGACTCTTGGGTCTGAGGAGCACTGGGGTCTCCTCATGGCCTATCGCTGAGCTGGGGGAGTGCGGGGGAGCCCCCAGTGCACTCCCTGGTGGACCTGGAAGTGGAC
The DNA here is from genome assembly GCF_052110815.1 of Crocodylus siamensis. Classification (NCBI taxonomy): domain Eukaryota; kingdom Metazoa; phylum Chordata; order Crocodylia; family Crocodylidae; genus Crocodylus; species Crocodylus siamensis. The sequence goes on along the minus strand of NC_143398.1, from coordinate 177,092,285 downwards.
CAGAAGTTCTGGTCCACTTCTGGGTTTGCTGTTGAACATGCGAGGGGTCCCCCCACGCTCCTGTGGGATGCAGTGATCACATGACATGCCTGCTACTGCAAGGTATTTAGAAAAAACTTTTAAAGCTGCATCTATGTCCGAATCACTGATTCTCCGAATAAGCATCAAATCTTCAGGTTTAGATTTGGCTGAATCAAATCAGGGACAGTGATCCAAATCAATGAATCACATCGCGGTCCCTGCTTCAGGCCAAATCTGAATCCAAATCGAATAGGGCCTGCTTCGTACACTCCTAGTGATGGGATTTTGTCCTCAAACCGAGCAGTCGTGAGTCCTGCCATCTACATGTGACATGGCAGGATGTCTAATTGTTGGGATTGCAGCTTGATCCCAACCATGTCATTATTTTAATGGGAAACTTGCAACCCAGTTGGGGCTAGAAAGGTTCCCATCTGAGGGAGCTGAGGGTTTAACACTTCCCTGTACTTGACAGCTCAGCAGAGAGATTTAGCTTATCTCCTGTCCCCAAGCAAGCTGTAGAGCAAGGATTTTTAAAGTGACAGGTTGCAGTGAGTCCTGCAGCTCCCTGTTACCCAGCACCACATTGGTTGCTTTGCCCTGCAGCTCCACAATACCCACAGGCCCATCCGCTGGGTTGGGTTGCCAGCAAGTCATGGGGCTTTCCATGATATGACATGTTGCTTGTATGCCTCATAGCTCCCAAGGGCCCAGTAGAGCTAAAGACGTTTTTCAGTACCAAATTAGCCATTACTTTCTCTTGCATAGATCAGCAAACAGGTCAGGGGTCTGAAGAACCTATAGATGAAGCAATTTGTCCAAAAGTAGAGAATTGGGAACAGAACCCCTGACAAAGGGCTTACTCCTATTCTATGACTGCAGTGGGATCAAGCTGTGCAGTAGAGAGGGAACTGAGTTAAAGGAGTAGATTTTTTAGATTCATCACTTTGTCCCCTGCACCTCTCAGCTGAGGGAATATCTATTAACTTAAATTCTTAGACAAGCCTTATAGCTACCATAAATGGAAGCTGGGAGTTGCCATATTCTGACTATGTTACCTGTCCCTTGCCACACCTTTTACAGCCCCTGGGGAAATCCCTTACCACAAGGAAGTTGCTCTGCTGGCTTTAGGGCTCTTTTATGCAAGCAAAACATGGAGAACTGTATCTTTTAAGACACTTGCAGCTGGAACCAGTTGTATTGTCCAGAAACTCAGGTTACACAAAATTGATCACTGAAGGAAGGAAACTGACTTCTGAGAAACTTCATGGCTCTGAAGGATTTGAAATAATATGTGATGCCATGTGTAAAACTCAGATACCCTCAGTGGGAGAATGGATCAGTTAGAAGAGCCACCCAAGTTGAAACTCTGGAAATGTAGAAGACAAGATTTAAACAGTGCTTCACTTCATATTTGCAAACAAAGAATGTCACTCCCCCAAGGGTACCATTAGAAGGTAATTCAGTTTCTGACATGAACTTGCTTTGAAGCACAAGATAGTTTTTAGTAATTCAAGTTATCTCATGAAGAAAATGCTAACTAGGAAACCAATGCAGAAATGTAAGATTGCTATGGTTTTAAACAGTACAGAAAGAAAGTAAAAACCTAGAAGGCTGGCTTTCTAGCCTTAAATGACTCTTGCAATCCTGGAGCAATCAATCCTTGATTATAGACACATTTGGAATCAAGCCCCCCCCACACACACACACAGATCACTGGAAGGCAAAATTAACACTTTCTAAAGCAATTAGAATTTGCCAAGAAAAGAATATCCCTTGGTCACTGGGTTAACAGTGGTCTGGCACCACCCAGGATAGAAAATCCAAAATGCTACAAGACATACCTGATTCACAGAAATTTTTTTAAGGTTACCATACATGTAGGTTTTCCTGGACATGGAATCTTTTTTGGCACTCTGTTCTCCTGTCTGGTTGGGTTTTTAAAATGCAAGCATATGCCCGGGTTTTTGCTCTGCCTCTGGCTTTTCCCAGGCACTTCCAGTTTGGCTGCTTGGGGCTGGGGGCAGTGGGGCAAGGTGACTGGCACATGGGCCCAACAGCTGCTCACAGTAAGAGAGCCACAGACACAGAGAGAGAGTGTGTGTGTGCGCCTGCGTGTGAGCTGCATGGGCAGCAGGGCTGGAGGGCACAGGGGCCTGTGGGTTGGGAGTGAGGGGCACCAGCGGGGTAGGCAGAGGTAGGGGGCTGCAGGTCAGGAGTGAGGGGCACTGGCAGGGCTGGGGGAGGGGGCAGGGGGCTGCAGGTTGGGAGTAAAGGGTACTGGGAGGGCTTAATGGGGGTAGGGGCTGCAGGGCTGGGAGACAGGGTACAGTGGGTCAGGAGTGAGAGGCAGCAGCAAGGCTGGTGGCGGGGCTGTGACTTAGGAGTGAGGGGCAGAGGCATGATACAGGCATATCACTGCCCACCCCCACAATAATATATCCCTTTCCTCTCTCCTCTGCTCACTTCCCCCTCCACAGGTGTCCTCTTTTTTATACTGGAAATATGGTAACCCTAGGTTTATGAAACTGAAAGGCTGAGTCCACAAAATAATCATCTAGTAAAAGAGGGAAGTGGAATGGATTACATCAGCTGGCCATAGCGCCAGCCAAGTGACCACAGCAACAGTGAAGAGAGTGACAATAAAACCAGTAGCCCAGAGGAAGTCTTCGTGGAGCAGTGGACAGCATTGCAGCAAAGACAAATGAAACACTTAACTTGGATACAGGTGCAGAAGCCAAGAAAGAGGTTATATTCACAGGGAAAGAAAAGCCACAGCAGTAGAAGATAAATGAGCATATTAAAGGATTATGATGGTGGTCTTGTCTCACTGAGGAAGTATGTGAATTAAATGTATAGGTGTATAACAAAGGGAAAAGATGCAGCTCTCAGTGGTATCAAAGGAGAGGAAAAATACCCATTATGGAGTTAAAAATTTGTCAAGCTTGGATCTCATCCATCATTGGAGAAGTATGAGCCAAGACAGTCAAGGAAGATTTCAGAGATGTCTTCTAGGGGATAAGGAAGCTGTCAGAGTACAGGACAGAGCTGAAGATGCCCAATTCATCTTACACTTCATGCCCTTAAGGACATTCCTCTTGCCCAAAGGCAGACTAAAAGGGTTCAAAGGATGGAGCCTTTGTTTGTGCATGATGCATCACCTTTACTCTGGAAGGTACCCTTAGAAAACAAGAGCATACATTTCTGCAAATTTAATATCAACTTTGGGAGACATTGTTTCCTTGAACTGCTCAGTACCCAGGACTACATTCAAAGTGTTTTTCGTAGGAAATGACAATAAAGCAGCCTTACAGATCAGTGTGTGTGCCCACTTAATCAACCCTTGACTTAAATTGGGGAAGAGGTGGCTGGCACAATCCATAGGCCATTTACCATTGCCTCCTGAAGCACAATTTGTGAATCATTGATATATAATGTGCTATGATCTAGATCATGTCCAGCTGGTGGCCCCGTGCAAGTCCTGAGGTTCTCTGGCTGTTGCTGTACTCATTGCTCTGGCTGCTGCTGCAGTCAGGATCTCCAGGCTCCCTCTCCCTTTTCTGGCTTTCACTTCCTGCCTTCACCCCGAGAGCCAGGGGCTGGAGGAGCCTACAGCTAAGGTAGTGGGGGGAAGTGCTACCTGCCCGTGCCGTGCAGTAGTAGGGGCACCCACACAACCACCCATGTGCACAGTAGGGGGTACTGTCCACCTGCCTGGCCACATGGTGCAGTTTAGAGGGGGCTGCCTACCCACATAGAGCCAGGGAAGGTTGTAAGGGGGGGGCTGTGGTGCCACTGCTGGTGCAACCCCCGTGGTGCATGGCTTCTGCTGACATAGCCCCCATGGTGTGTGGACCCCAGTTGCTAAAACCTGGACAGCTCTGCCCTAGGTAGATGATATTTTCATCTGAGGAACAGAAAGACAAGAGGGCCTGATCATCTTTTGGGAAAAGCCAGTGCTGTTGGGCTAAAGCTGAACAAAAATTTAAGTTGTACTGGAGACAACACAGCAAGATGTGTAGATAGATTTCAGTAAGCTAAAAACATAACTACCATGCCTGCCCCAGCAGACAAAGGATGGGTATAAACATTCCTTGTGAGGGAGAACTATGGAGGGAAACTTGAACCTAATTGAGTCACATGAACCAGCAGGCTGAGTACTGCTCTGCTGAGCTGCTTGATGGGCATGGGGTTCATAGATTCATAGAGGTAGGGTCAGAAGGGACCTTGTAGATCATCAGGTCTGACCCCCTGCTCTGGGCAGGAGAGAAAAACCGGGCTCAAAAGACCCCAGCCAGGTAGCTATCAAGCCTCCTCTTAAAGAATCCCAGGGTAGGAGCCAGCACCACTTCCCTTGGAAATTGGTTCCAGATCCTAGCCGCCCTGACAGTGAAGCAGTGCCTTCAGATGTCTAGTCTAAACCTACTCTCTAACAACTTGTGGCCGTTATTCCTTGTTACCCCAGGGGGAGGCTAGGGGGAACAAGGTCTCTCCCAAACCCTGCTGGTCCCCCCTAGTGAGTTTATAGATGGCCACCAGGTCCCCCCTCAGCCTTCTCTTGTGGAGGCTGAACAGGTTCAGGTCCCGTAGCCTCTCCTCATAGAGCCTGCCCTGCTGTCCCTGGATCATGCAGGTGGCCCTTCTCTGGACCCTCTCAATGCTGTTCACATAACTCCTGAAGTGGGGCGCCCAGAACTGAACACAGTACTCCAGCTGTGGCCTGACCAGTGCCGCAAAGAGGGGGAGTATCACCTCCTTGGACCTACTAGAGATGCATCTGTGGATGCATGACAAAGTACGGTTAGCCCTACTGACCATGACCTTGCATTGTCGGCCCATGTTCATCCTGGAGTCCATAATGACTCCAAGAGTTCTTTCTGTCACTGTGCTCTTGATAAGGGGGTTTCCCAGCTTATAGGTGTGCTGCTGGTTTCTACTGCCTAAGTGCAGCACCCTGCACTTGTCAGTATTGAAACCCATCCTATTTTTGTTAGCCCACCCCTGTAACCTGTCCAGGTCCTGCTGTAAGCTGTCCTTCCCTACTAGTGTGCCCACCTCACCCCAAATCTTGGTATCAGCAAATTTAAACAGGCTGCTTTTCACCCCATCATCCAAGTCATTAATAAAGAAATTGAACAGTGCGGGCCTGAGGACCAAGCCCTGGGGGACTCCACTGCCCACTTCCCTCCAGGTCGAAAAAGACCTGTTCACCACCACCCTCTGAGTATGACCCTTCAACCAATTTGCAATCCATCTGACTGTGTAGGCATCAATGCCACAGTCACCTAGTTTTTTAATGAGAATGGGGTGAGAGACCGTGTCAAAGGCCTTGCTGAAGTCCAGAAAGCCTACATCCACCGTAACACCTGTGTCCAGTGATTTTGTGACCTGATCATAGAAGGCAATCAGGTTGGTTTGACAGGACCTGCCCCTAATGAAACCATGCCAGATGCTCTTAAGCATCATCCCTGCTGCTGACCCATCACAGATGTGCTCCTTGATAATCTTTTCAAAGAGTTTCTCCAGGATTGAAGTAAGACTAATGGGCCTATAGTTGCCCGGGTCCTCCCTCTTCCCGTTTTTAAAGATGGGGACCACGTTGGCTTTCTTCCAGTCATCTGGCACCTGGCCAGAGCGCCACGAGTGCTCGTAAAGCTGTGCCAGGGGCCCCGCAATAACCCCTGCCAAGTCCCTCAACATCCTGGGGTGGAGAGCATCTGGACCTGCTGATTTGAACACGTCCAGCCCCTCCAGAAGCTCTCTAACCTAGTCCTCCCCGACCTTAGGCCTGGAGGAATTTCTCCCAAGTCCGTCTGGAGTCTTGGTCACGGAGTCCCGGTCCCTGCACAAGAAAATGGAGGCAGACACTTTGTTAAAGAAGTCTGCTTTCTCCTCTGGTGCAACCACCAGATTGCCGCGCATATCCTGCAGGGGCCCTACGTTACCCGGTGCCTTCTTCATTCTCCCTATATATTTAAAAAAGGACTTTTTATTATCTTTGATCTTGATAGGAAATCTTAAAGGCCCATTCCTGAGGTTCTATGACAATGACTGCAATGTGAAACTGCCTGCAGGTGTCTCCAAGATGGAATACTGGTAAAACCCTTTTTTCAGCAGTATGTTCAAAACTGTAGATGAGTGGCTTATACATCATGGACACAAAGAAAAACTAAGTGCCATTATGTTCAGTACAGAGAGAGCCTTTTATCTCTGTCCATGCTTCATATCTGTGTCTGACTCTGAAATTTGCTATGAACTATTTTGGCCTTTGTTGAAAGAGGCCAAACACCCTCCTCTCATGTGGGGCAGCTTATTCCCAATCTCTGTTATCAATTTAGGGAGCATTTAGTACTAGATGGGGTTTTGTTAAAAGGCACCAGCATGGTGATTCCTAAGGTGGGGGTGGGGTACAGAAACATGCGGAAAGTTCATGCTTGAAAAATGTAGGGGAAAATCTGAAGACATTTCATATGCCCTCTAATGGAACAGTAAATTGAAGTATCTGTTAAAGCTTGTTATGTAACAGAAATACGGACCAGGTCAAGAGAGAGAACCTATGTTGGCGGCATAAGAAAAATGAAACAAAGGCAGCATAGATTTACTCCCAGCACCACCCTTTCCTTAGCCAACAACTTACTCTGGATTATTCTTGCTTCCCTGTGATAGTAGTAATAGAAGATGCTTCAGCTAAAGAGGTATGTACATATTAAGTGCATTTTTGCTAGACAAGACATATCTGGCAATGGGCCACAATTAAATAAGCATGATAAAATAGTTTGCTGTGAGGTATGGATTGAGACGTATTAGTCCCCATTATCCCCAGTCTAACAGTTCAGTGGCACATGGTGTCAAAACAATGAAGTGCCTACTTTTAAAAAGTGCAGTGTCAGACTGATCCATAATTAGCACTGTTAAATTACAGAATGACACCAGTGAAGCATGGATTGTCACCTGCTGACATCTTGTGCAACATAAAGCCAAGAACAAGAATACCTGCATTGTTAGAAACTGTCAATGGCCAGAGGGATAGACAAGGCAAAACAGTTTGATTTGAGGTCCTGGTAACTACCACTTCATGAAAGCAATGTTGCACGTATCTACAATAGGAAATGATAGTTGAAACAAGAATGATGTTGGGACAGTCACTCCATGCAGATACATAATATGGTGAAACAAGCAATAGCTTCTCCAAATCCCAGAAGGCAGGGAGATAACAGGCACTGAGTCAGCTGTTTTGCCTAAGGTCTGAGTGAGGCAAAAACTAGTGCAGGTTGGAATGGCTGAGCCCTGCAAAATGACATCGCTAGGACAAATTGACTTATTGCTACTTGATAGTAGTGCTGATGTCCCAAGAGGGACCTGAAGGTCTGCACAAAACCTGGGGAATCTCTGAGACTAATTAAATACTGTCAGTTAGTACTTGAAATTCTGGATTACATTCATGTTAGTTACTGTGTGCGCTCAAGGAAGGAAGAGGTGCACATTTTAAAGGGTCTGAGGCCAGTTGTGTAAACTGAGACCATGATTGTGCAGATTCTGGTGGTGCAATGCTGGGCAGTTTGAACTTGGGATAAGTCTGTGTAGCGCAATGCAGAGCTGTGACAAGGTACTCCAGGAACAGTAGGACCATATTAACATAGTGTCTCACTCTTGTGTTAAGTAGCCTTGCTAACATGGCTATAGTTTCCAAAATCCCAGTTATTTTTGCACAGCACTGCATTGTTCCATGTAGACATAACTCTCAAACACTGAATGAAGCAGACCTCTGCTAGACCTCTTGGCTCTGAGTGATTGTGAAGATAAGGTAAAAGATATGCCTCGATTCCTTTTACATAAGATGTATCATCTTTGATTTACTTTGACAATATTATTATCTATCGTAGGGGGCAGTTCAGTCCTGCAGTGATATAAGCATATGGTTATTTTCATGGAAAGTGTTCATCCAATTCCTTTGAAGTCAGTGGGGCAGCTCACTGTTTGTAAAGTTCTGCACGTGTAAAAATCTGCAAGATTACGGCTGATATAGTGCCAAGGTGCCCTTCCTGGAATGCATCTCCCTAGTTCCTCCTATGTCACAAAAATGTATCATTAAAAATATCATTTACCAGCAACTTCTACATCCTGCTCTTGCAAATACCACATATACTTCCTGTATTAAGAGTATTTAGAGGCTTCTAAATTCATCATATCTTTAGCATCAGTTAGTGTTACTTCAGTTTCAAGTATGCAGGGTCTCTGCATGCATAAGAAAGTCATGATTAGAGGCCTCAGTGAAAACTGAGCCTCTTTGTGCTAGGTGCTGTTCAAACATACAAGGACAGGACCTGCCAAGCAGGTGAGACAGAAAAAGGAAATGTTATCTCCATCTTACATCTGAGGAGCTGAGGAGTAGAGAGATTCAGTTACCTGCCAAAGATCACACAGGGTGTCTGGGACAGAGCTGCAATCCAATTCAAGTGTTCTGAACACCATGGTAGTATCTGAACTGTGATATTACCTTTTCTTCAGTCAGCATGACTTAGTGAATAGAGTAATGAGCTGGCATATAAAAGGTTTGGGTTCCCATTCCTGCCTCTACCACAGTTTTACTGAGTAATCATTGGCAAGTCATTCCACTGCTTCTTCCTTCAGTTTCCTCATCACTAAAAAGTGGATAACCTGCTTTTCATTATAAAGTACTTTCAGATGTAGTACTAAATGTACTTGATATTAAAGGAAATGACCACATAAAAAAATCTTGTCCAACTTTTCATTGTATAAATAATTTATTTAAGTTCACAGCCTCATGTTTGTATCATTAAAAAAAAAGAGAAAAGATGGAAGGAACAGAGGATATATGGCAGGGTAATATGAAATCAGAGTAGGCAGCATGGCATTTTTTCTCAAGTTCCAACACTAATAGGTACAGTGTGAAGAGAAAGTCAGAAATGTGACTGGCATCTTGTGACATCTGCTAGAAAAGAAATACTCAAACCTCCTTTTGAGAAGACACAATCTTGAGAAAACCCACATTTGTTTTAATAGTAGACTGGGTAAAGCTCTTTTTTCTGTGCACTTAACCGTCATTGTTTCAGTCATCTTTATCAGGCCAATTGCAGATGACAGTGCAGTTGAACATTATCACTGAACAGAGAAACATGCATTACAGTACTGAAATGTCATAGAAATACTGTTACTTATTGGAAAACTATTTTTAAGTTATTGCAAAAATGTACCTTTAGTGGCAATGGCCCTGGACCAGCATAGTATCTATCTAGCAGAGTATTTAAGTATACACTTAAATGCTTTGCTGGATAGGATTAACTGGGACCAGTTTGCCTTACTGTGCAAAAAGGACCTGATCCTGCAGACACATATTTATTTGCACGATATTTATTTGCACGAAGAGTGCCACTGAAATCAATTAAATCTGCATGCATAGTTACTTATTGGTGCTTATGTCTGCATAATCAGGACCACAATCTGGATAGTAGACAAAATATCACAATTAATTCCTATGTTTATTGTCTTAAAGCAAGGTTTTTATTCAAAGGATTACATTTTATCCCCAGCTACTGTAAAGATCAGACAACAGTTGCAGCATTTGGCTTCTGTGGTGTCACAAAATGAAGGTTTGCACTTTCTCTCCTGTGGAACTACCAAATGTCAAAAGTGCTTAAGAGTGTTGTGTGTGAAGAAAAGAAAAAAAAACCCGACAAAAGTCCAGAGCCGCCTCAAATAATGGGACCAGCCCATTCATTAGATCCAGGAACAAGTCACTGCTCATGTAAACTGGAATTCTGCAGGCATATAAATACTACTTGGTTTCAGTATCCGATTTCTACAAAATGCTACTTGGAAGGTACCGAGTTCATCGATAAGGGGAGAATCAGCTGCCTGAAACTCCCTGGGTTAAGTCTTTGTCTGTTTGGTGTTTTCCACAGCTGTAATTTAGGACCTGCATTCAAGCAGGAATGCCAGTAATTGGCTTGCCAGAAATGACCATGTTAAAACAAAATTTTCCGCAGGTACAAAAGAGTCACTGGAGATGTTCAAATCCTGAAAATTAGCTCTCATTTCCAAACACCCTTCTTGTGAAATTATAAGGGTAAAGACGGTGGTTTACTCAGTGAGGTGGTCTCCTGGAGAGAGAACAGGGGGGAAAAAAAACACTTCTATTCATTACCAGTCTGGTTCTTCACCCATCAACTTCAATGGTGAAGGGCCAGAATCTTGCTAAACAATACAAGGTTCAATCTTCCATCAGTGAGGTCAATAGAAGCAAGACAGTACTTGTACAGCAAATTCATAATTGGCTCAAATCTGCCTTTAACATGTGATTTGTAAGTAGGGCTCTCAACATGAATGTATTTAGAAATCGTTTTATTAAAAAAATCACTCCAATTTTCCCAGCCATTTTTCTGCCCTCCCCTGCCCTTTTCAGGCAGACATCTTTCTAATTCTTCCTACTGGGGGTGGGGGGTATAAATTTATCTTAGCCATTCATAGTTTTGTATTCTGTTAGCCAAAGCACTGGTTGGATTCACAGACCCTGCTTATATTCAAGTTTAACTACCACTGGCCTAAATCTTTTGTGTTCATCCATTGCTTTCATACTGATGCAATGAGTGGACAGTTGGAGGCCTAGAATCCAACACTGTAGTGAGGTTTTTTTTCCCCACAGAAAATATAAATTGGACAAACCAGCTTGATCCAAATTAGACAAAAGAAACATACCTCTACCAGTAGGTTACAGTGATATAAAAGGGTGTGAGAAAGACCTATTCCTTCTCATTACAATAGGACACAGGCTCTGTTAAAAATACACCTTTGATAATGTGACAAGAGATGTGAACACCCTTCATGGCAAAGTTCATACAGAACCCCTTGGAAGCAAATAGCTTCAAACTCAGCACCAAGTCAGCAGCTGGTCACAAACCATCCAGCTGGTTATAGCTTTAAATTCCATGTGGATCAATACATTTTTCTGTTTTTCCAAGGATGATGTGCACCCACGAGCAATTCCCCTTTAAGCACGCAGACTGCTACTGCAAGCAGCAGTGTATCATTCATTCACTGCTCTCCTACCTTTTGTTAGTCTGATTTTTTTTTTCCAATTCATTTTTGGTGACCGTAACCTGCAAGTGGACCGAATCCAAGTGGTCTGGGGAGATGGCTGGTGTCAGCCCTGAGAAGCAGTTCTCCCCAGAGGCCAACGTCCACCATTAAGCAACAGGGATCAGTATGTGTTTTCCTTTTCCTACCCAGGTTTTCCAATTGCAGACAGGTCCCTCAGCATCCACTGCTCCCTGAAGCATTATTTCTTCAGCTCCGCTTTCCCCAGAAGCCCTTCCCTTAGCCCCATATACACATACACAGACTTAAAAAAAAATACAAGTTCCCAAGCCAGGAGCACACCCTCTCTCAAGCAGGGTCCTGCCCTGTTCTGTCCAGCTCCTGGGCTTCCTTGTCCCACGGGTACACCAAGGAAAAAGTCCTTCCCTCCAGAGGACGGAGTGACCCGGGGAGTGGCTCCTCAGGGAGTCCATGGGCCCCCAGCAGCTTCCTCCTGGGGGGGCTTTGGCTCATCCTGGTGGCTTTGGGGCCGAGGAGGGCAGCCAGGCCAGCCCCAGCCAGCAGCTCGCCCAGGTTGAGAAGCGGACGCGGGGAGAAGAAGGTGGCCTGAGCCATGCCCCTCTCAGTCTGCGTGGGGCAGAGGCTGGTGGGCATCCAGTGAGCCAGGGTTTGTTCCTCTGTCCCGATCCGGCACCAGCAGGCTCGGCTCGGGGTCCCACTGGCTCTGGCGGCCTCCTCCCCTTTACCGTTTCTTCTTCTGCTTGAGGGACTTCCTACGCTTGAGGATCATCTCGTAGAGCTTGTCCATGCCCTCGGTGAGGCCCTCACCGATGATGGCGCAGGCGGGCTGGATGTGGTAGGTGGTGGAGGGCGCCAGCTCGTGCAGCGCCAGCTGCTTCTCGATCTCGGCCACGGGCAGCGACTTGGGCAGGTCCTGCTTGTTGGCGATGACCAGCAGGGGGGTGCCCTGGTTCTCGGCGAACTTGGTCACCTTGTGCAGCTCTGTCTTGGCCTCCTCCAGCCGGTCCACGTCCACCGAGTCCACCACGTAGATGATGCCATCGGTGCAGCGGCTGTAGGACTTCCAGAGCGGGCGCAGCTTCTCCTGGCCGCCCACGTCCCAGAAGTGGCAGCTGATGCCCTTGGCCGTGCCGTTGCTCAGCTTGATCTTCTCCGTGTTGAAGCCGATGGTGGGCACCGTGTTGACGAACTCGTTGAACTTGAGGCGGTAGAGCACCGTGGTCTTGCCCGCCGAGTCCAAGCCCAGCATGACGATGTGCAGGGACTGGAAGGCGGAGATGTTGGACGAGATGTTCCCCATGGCGCCCGCGGCTCCCGCCAGCTGCTCAGCGCGCGCCCATCCCCGCCGCGCCGGGGCCGGCGCCCAGCCCGCGAGCCCGGGGCCGGGCGCGGCTCCCCCCCGCCGCGGAGCAGCCGCAGCCCGGCTCCGCCGCCATCCGCCGCCCGCCCAAGCACCGCTCCGTGTGCCGCCCCGTGTGTCTGGGCGCGCGGGCAAAGCACTGCAGCCCGCCCGCCTCGCCCCGCCCCGCCCCGTCCCGCCAGCCCCGCTTAAAAGGGCGACGCCGAGCGGAGCGGGGGCCGGGCGAGGAGGCCAGGCCCGGAGCCGGCGACCAGCACAGAGCGGCGCCTTGACTGACGGAAGAGCGCCCCCTCCTCCTGCGCTCGCCCCCTCCGCACGGTCCTGTGCCGCCCTCTGAGCGCCCCTCGCTCACACACCGTCCCTCCTGCAGCCCTGCTCCAACCTACCGCACGCCGCAGCCCTCCTTAACAGCCCTTCAGGGCACCCCGCCCCCCATGCACACCCTCCTTATTAGCCATTTTCATCCCTCGGAGCACCCCGCCAGACGCACACCCCTCCTTAATATAGATTATCATCCCCCGGAGCCCCTCACCACGCCACACCCACATGCGCACCCTCGGAGCACCCGGCCACACAGACACTCCTCCTTAGCATCAGCCATCATCCCTCAGAGCATCCCTGACATGCACACGCCCCTTGGCATCCATTATCACCCCCCAGAGCACCCCACTACACACACATACGTGCACACGTGCACACCCTAATATCAGTGATCATCCCGCAGAGCACTCCACACACATACACCCACATGCACACCCCTTTAATATCCATTATCATTCCTCAGAGCACCCCACTACACACACACACACACCCCCTCCCTAATATCAGTGATCATCCCTCAGAGCACCCCCCCAACACCCACCCACCCACATGCATATCCTCTTTGATATTCATTATCATCCCTCAAAGCACCCCCCCGCACCCCCCCCACATGCACACCCTCCTTTATATCCATTATCATCTTTCAGAGCTCCCCACCGCACATTTACACCTCTCTTTAATATCTGTTTTCAGAGCACACCCCTACACCCCCCTCACCACATTCCTTAATCGGCTATGATCAATAGGAGCACCATACTACACACATCCATATGCCACATCCTTCCTTAACATCATTTACATCATTCAGAGCACCTCCTACACCCCCTCTTTACTATGTTATTATTCAGAGCACCCCCTCTACAGAGACACCCCCCCTTCCATAATGTCAGTTATCATCATTCATTTTCATCTTCAATGAAGGCCCTACAACATCCCAGTCACTTGTTCCCTGCTCTGTAACATGCCCTCCTCAAAAACTTTGTTGTTCTTTTCTGTAACCAAGCAGTATCTTTTTGATCAGAGCTGAAAGCTAATTATTGAGGGCTCTGTGCTTTATAATATAATAATGATGCATTAGCATCACTTGTGCTTTGAAGTGCTTCTGCTCAAGCACAACCAATCCACCAAGAATCAAGCTCCAGAGAACCTAGTGTTAGCCTGACTGATTAGAACCAAGCCGCCAGAAATGTTCCCCTTTTAAAAAATACACTTTCAATTCACCTGCTCTTTACAAAAACCTTGGAAAGCTTTAGAGACTTGCTGCTGTGTTTTGACTAGCCTTACACTTAATGAGACGGGCAGAAGGAAGAGCAGATTTGCAATCTATACACAAACGGGGGGGGTGTCAAAAGAGATGGCCCATGAGATGGATCCAGCCCATGAGCCCTATCATTTGGTCCCCATTGCTATCCCTGGGTCACCAACATCAACACCAGCACCAACACCTGTTCCAGGAACTCCAACACCCATGGCACCCACTCCATCTGCTCTGGGACACATGCCACGTGTGATACAATCCTGGACTGGTTGGGAAGGCAGGGGGAGTGTCACATGCTGTGCAGTCCAGGACTGGTTGGGGGAGGGGAGTGGGGACTACACATAGTGTGGATCCTGGACCAGTGGGAATGGGCACCACAGGCGCTGGATCTGGCATGTTGTGGGGGAGGAAGGGGGGGGTCCATGAATCTGATCCTGCCTGTGGACCAGCCCAGGCCATGGGGCCAAATTATTTTGATACTCCTCGACTTAGCCTTAATGAACATTCTTTTATTGTACTCTATCTCCTTTTGTAATACCTTCTCACTTCTAATCTGGGACATTTTTTTCACCAGATCTAGTGTCTATTTTCTTTATATCATTTCCCCTTTAATGAAAACTAGTCTGTAGTGCAACCTGTGGGAAAACCGGCAGGGTGGTGATCAGCTAGTGCTGAGTTCTGATCCTGACTGGGCAATAGATTTGTTGTAAGAGACTGGTTGATATTGTGTTTCTGCCCCAGATTTTCTGTCTGTAAATGGGAACAAGATATAGATATCTATATCTATATCTATATATATAATTTGTATCCGAGGCCAAATTAACCCAAACTAATTCCAAATCCAAGAGTCCAGAGCCGTAAGTGGCCTTACTACTGACAAACATCCTCAACCCACACCTGGGGCTTCAGGTGTTTCCAAAACCTTTGGTGGGGATCCTACTTGCAGGCCCAAGCCCAGAGGTTTGGGGTTTGGATACCCATGAGTTTTGCTTGCCCTCAGCCACAAGGCCCTCAGGGCAAACAAGGGAGAGGACTCCCATTTCCATAAATGGCTTAAAGCCGCTGCACCTCAGCAGGTACTGAACCACGCCAGAAGAGCAGTTCTCTTGCAAGGCGGTTCAGGAAAACTGCCTTCTTGGACACAGATACATGGTATTTCCCCTGCCAGGTTCAGAAGCCAGTATGCTTGATCTGAGCCTTCAAGAAGCTGCACTACACTTTTTCGGGGTCAAATGGCCAGTGTTTGTGCAGTGCCTTAAGCAAGTTAAGCTGTGTATATATATATGGTGAGTGCTGGTGAGTTACACTCAAGCCCCTCTGAAATCAGTGGGAGTTTTACTTGGATGAAGGTCTTATTATTCTTTGCTTGCAGTTAAATAAGCATTACAAGAAGCCTCTTTTGCCCCTATAGTATTTCTCTCTAGGCCCTGGAGATGGTTTTGCCAATAGAATTGGTCCCTTGCTTTTGCTGGTTTTTGAGTCCATTTTTCCTCTGGCTGAGGTCTGGACAGACCTCCTTCCAGAGCTATTCCTAGATTATAGGAAGGACCATTGTCAAGGAATACAAGGCCTCTTGGGGATGAAAGCATGGGACCCAGTTTTGAGACCACTGTTATGCTCAGATGGTGGTGAACCCAGAAGTAGCCTGCAGACAGTTTTCTATCATGATAGTTCCTGTTCAGCAAGCTGCTTAAAATGCTCAAAGCAATAATAGCCTCATCCTTCAAGTATCTTGCTGAAACAGTGACTATCACTGTTTCAGGGATAGCCCCAGGTACAAGTCAGAGGAGACTGGATCCAGTCACATGACAGATGGCTCCTAAGTTTGAGACCCTGGGCCAAGTCATACGATTAAAAGTGTCAGTTCATGTGTGTCAGAGATCATCAGAGCTTCATTTAGAAGTGTGGATGACAGATACCACAGCAGGGTTAGTTAAGTGAATAGATGGAAGCCACATGGTAAACAACCCACAAACCCAGATGGCTGTTCCATTCATGGTCTTCAAGAGAGGGCTTCTATGAGCTATATAGCTAATTTCCCAGCATTCTGGTAATAAAGGAAACTTAAATTCAATACAAATCCTATGTTTCTCAGCTGGTATACATCAGTGTAAAAGCAAGGGGCTGTCAGATTTATACCTGCTCATATGTTAAACTGTTCAATGCAGAATCATACTCCAGCGAGACCAAGTGCTGAAGCACACATGCCAGACAAGTAATGTCAGAACACTATCCTGGGCACAGTCTGGGAGCTCTCCCTCAGGCATAGTGGTCCAGGGCATCCAACACTGACTTGCAATGTAGCAAAATTTTGCTCTGTTGCCAGCTCTGCCACTAGCCTGTTGTATGATCTGGGGCAAGTCCCTGGCCTTTCCACTCGCTTTGTGCTGAGGGCTGATCAACTGCCTTTGTAGATACTCTTATTCCAGAGAGGTACTTTATTCCAAATTAGCTTAATTCAACAGCTATTTCACCTTAAATTCGCACCGTATCTTAATATGAATTAATTTCCTTGTGTAGACAAGCCCTGAGATTGCCAGCTCAGCAGGACAAAGGATATTTCTCAGTGTGTGTGTTCACACGTGTATAGCACTGTGCACAATGGGGTTTCAGTCTAATTCAGGGCTACTGTAATACTTTTACAAATAATAAGAAGCCAAAATTCCCCTGAAACTGTAAGATGAGGTTCTCTATTCTCTTCTCTTCCCTTACAAGACAGAGTAGTGACAGCAACATATACCAGCTGAAGGTCCGTGTTAGCATTTCTTCTATCAAATGAGATTTTCCTCTGAATCTTTGTAAACACCTTTCCAGTCCCTCTCCCTCTGTAAATTAGCACTGCTTTGTAGGCAGATAAGTATTCAATTAGCTAACGTAAATAAGAGGTGTGATAACTGGCTGGTTGATTTTCAATTTCTACTGTAAGGACTAATGAAGCCAGCTCTCCTCCTCCCCCTTCCTCCAAAAAGGATCAATGAAAGGGCTAGCAATTAATGCAAGTCTTGTTATCAATCACAGCATTTAGGTAAGGGTTAATGAAGGAGAAAATGTAAATATTGGGCTTATCAAAGAGATGCTATCTCTGTTATTGTTTAAAAGCAGGTTTCAAAAGAGGCAACATCTGTGTTTCACTCCTGGCACCATTATTTATTTATTTTTGCCGACTCAAGAGATCTCAATTCTCGGTTCAGCTCCATGGTAACCACTGTTGCACCACACTGCCCTCTGCTGAGTTTTAGATACAGCAAAAGAGATAACAGCCTGGAAAGTCCTGGCTCTGGTTACAATACATGTGTGTCAGGGTTTGTTGCAGAGAATAACAGAACAGTAAGCAAGAAGAAAGAGAATTTGTTTTTGACGTGTGGGAGGCATGGTTTGTTGGGTAGATGTGTATAATGTCATCTGTATATCTTAGGTATACCATGGGTTTGATGGTGCAGTTCTTGAGGAGTTCTTCTTCCAGGTGGGCCTATCTTAAAGATGCTCAGTGGAAAAAACACCAGGTTTTGTGATCTTAATGTTATTTCGACACAGGAAAGTTCTGAGGAAGGTTGTAAGCAAGTGGCAAGTTTAGAGCCTCAAAGAACTTAGGACTATATTTGAAAAAAGCACCAAAGTGACTTCAGAGCCTATGTCCTGTTGAACGTCAGTGGTATTTAGACTCCTAAAAGGCCAGATTTTCAGAACGTTTTCAAGATGCCTAAAATGTAAATACTTGAAAATCATCGGGATGTAGGCACCTCATCTTCTTAGATGCTTTCTAAATTCTACTACGCACCCATCTGTACCTTCAGGCAGGTACATACCATTGAAGATCTTGCCTTCAGTGCTCATGTCACTTATGAAAAAGGGACTCCTGAATTGCTGAGATGCTTTCAAACATTTTAACTGCACCATGGGAAATGTATTGGCGCAAGTTAGACAGTCATTTATGGAAGCCCCCTGTGGAGGAAAAGTTCTCTAAACCCAGGCTTTTTGTTTCCTGAGGCTTTGCACATTCTCAAGAGAGTTCATAGCCAACAGAAATCAAACAGTAAGCAAGCTGTGGTGCTATTAACTGTACAGGAGATAAGTGAGACATCCTGCTATGTAACATTTCCTTTCATGGCTGATTGGATTAGATATGTTTCTCAAACAATCAATTCTATTGTCAGTATAGGGCCCATTCCTTGTGTCCCTGCACTCAATAATTAGATCTCAGGGCACATTCAGAAAATGCTCCTGCCCAGAAACCCCAACCTCAAAGAAGGTAGAGTCTTGACACCATCTTGCCAGCACAGATGAGCTAGGAGGGGGGTTATATCAAATTGATTCCTCCCCAGGACCCAAAAGGAAGCAAGGAGAGAAATGTGTCACAGCCAGGGGTCTGTCCCCAGGCTGTTCATCTTCTATACCACACTTTGCTCAGGGTTGTATCCCAAGTCAATTGTAGCCCAAAGGCAATATGACTTCATGTCTGAGGATCAGAAACCTGTTATTTTTTTCACCCCTGAAAGGTAACATATTCTACAACCCAAGACTTGCAGACATATCCATTGGGCAAGAACGCAGTGGTACTATGTGACAAGGGTCTCTCTCTGAGCCAAAGGATTAGAATACAGTGGAGATGTCTCAGCTGCCCTTTTTAATGGGCCCCTACAAGGACTTTCCTTAGCTTATATTTCCCAAGTCCTTTCACTGTTGGATATAACAGAGTTGAAGGGGCCTGTGGCTATAACAAAGAGGGCGTCACTTCCAGCCTTTCTGTTCACAACCTCGTCAAAGTTATTTGCAAAGACAGAGGGAACTCAAGCTGTTGACAGCAGTTGTCAGTGACAAATTAAAACAGGGTAAGATTATCATCTGGATTCAAATTCTTCCTGAAAGGAGGGATTTGCACACATTTGAAAGCCAGGTAATAGCAAAAGACATGCTGGTTTAGCAGCTCAATTCCTGATTCTGAAGGAGAAAATGGTGACGAAAGCCAAATGGTTTACCAAGGCCTAGCTAAAGAAGCATCCCCAACAGGCCTAGCTAAGGAGGCATTTCTAACTAGCCTTGTGTCCAAAATCCTTCTTTTTATTTTCCCCAGGAAAGAAGAAGGATGGCTATTCTGGCAGATTCTTGCTGCAGGGTCTTGGATCAGAGGCCTCAGGACCTTAACACCGTTCAGAATGGCAGTGAACAGCCCTAGAGGTCTGCCTTTTTCCCTAATGGGATAGAAAGAAGAAACCTCAGAGAGAGGCTGTTTTTCAGGTTTCTGGAGGCTCTGGAGATTATTTTATTTTTTAATTTTTGTTTTGGTACAGTTTTCTGTTTGGTTGGATTCTTTTTTTGTTTCTTCCTTAAAGCTGCATTGGTGGCTGTGGTGAGTGGGGGGAGCCCGAGTGGATGATCCTGCTTTGGACTAAACACCAAACGTCTATTATATGGCTCTGCAGTAGCAGGGAGTGGACTTGAGAAACCAGGTAGACCCTTAAGAGTCCTATGTACCCACGAGTTATGTTCCTAGTGCAGCACTGGCTATCCAACAATAGTAGCATGCAGGCCTGGGTAGGTTGACTATGATTGGGGAGGGGTTTAAATCCTCATCGTGGCCTGCAAGGATCCCAGCCAGCATGTTCCTGCAGGGTAGAAGGGAGGAAGCATCCCTTGCCAGGCTTTTTGGGGGCAAGGGGAAGGGACCGTAACAAGACCCTGGCCTCTGGCCGGATGCCAGCCAGAATGGCCCCCTAAGGTGAAGAGGTCAGGGAGGGGGTTTATTCCCCCCTCCCTCCCCTCTCCCACCGAGGAACCACAGCTGGGATGTCAGCCCCAGCTGCCGCCTCTGCCACTCACCCCTGGCCAGGCAGAGCCCAGCTGGCGTTCCCCAGGGGGAGGGGTAATAAACCTCCTCCTGCCCCCTTTGCTTCAAGGGGCCATGCCAGCCAGCCTCTGGCCAAACTTCTGTCCCTGCCACTGGAGAGGAGAGTCAGGGGGGACCCCGACAGGGGCAGCAGCCCCTGTCATGGAGTCCCAGGGAGCACGAGCCTCTTTCTGGTGGCAAGGCTGCAGGGTGGGAAGGAGCAGGGCAGGTAGAACTGCTGCAGACTGTGCGTGGTGAGCAGCAGTGGTGGCAGCGCTAATGGGGCTTAAGGGGCTATGGCCAACCCAAAATTTGGATTAACCTCCATAGCCCTGCCCTGCCCCTGCTCACCCCATGCAGTCTGCAGCAACTCTGCCCACCCCGCTCCTGCTTGCAACACAGCTTGCACTCCCTGGGACACCATGACAGGGGCTGCTGCCCCTGTCAGGGTCCTCCCCACATCACTGCTCCAGGAGAGGGGTGGGGTGTGGCAAGATGTCAGTCAGTATGGCCTCCTTAAGGTGAAGCCGGCAGGGAGGAGAGTTATTCCCCCCTCCCTCCCCTCTCTGCCTCAGGAACCCACCTGGCCAGATCCCAGCTGCAGTGCCCCAGTGAGGCAAGGGGGAGGGAATAAACCTCCTACCTGCCCCTTTTGCCTCAGGAGGCCATGCTGACCAGAGTCTGTCCATGCCCCTTGCCCCTGCCTCTGCCCCTGCCCTGCTGCCCCTCCCGCTGCCACTGGAGGGGCGAGGGACCCAACAGAGGCTATTGTACCCTGGCCAGGCTGACCCCAGCTGGGAGAAGAGGGGATGAAGGGGGAAATAAATGCCCTCCCTACCCCCTTTGCCTCAGGAGGCCATGCTGGGCTGGCGTCTGGCCATGCTCCTGCCCCTGCTGCTAGAGCGGCAAACAGGGGTGGGAACGTGAAGGGCTGCTCCGCCCGGGCCAGGCAGACCCTGGCTGGGGTTCCCTGGGGGGAGAGGAGAGGGAATAAACCCTCTCCCGCCCCCCTTCACCTGAGGGGGCCATACCGGCTGGCATTTGGCTATGTCCCCACCCCTGATCTGGCTGGAGAGCAGAGGGCAGAGCTAGCCCTGCCCTCTGGAGCAGACAGCACAGGCCAGCCCAGGGTTGCAAAGCATGCTGGGAGACTCTGATTTAACTTAAACCAGGAAGGGGTCTGGGACAGAAGGTCCATAAACCAGTTTGAGCTCAGTCAGTTAAGTCTGATACTACATCCAACCAGGTTTATCTTAACCAGTTTCAGCCATTTTGAAACTGGTTTATGTGCACTGAATTTCTCTTCTGTTACAGGTTTAAACTAGTTTCTCATGACTTAAACTGGTTTATGTGTGACTTCTGTCCCTAACCCTAGAGATCATGAATGTCACAATTTTGGTAGCTGAAAATCCTTAGGGATTCAATTATGAGTCATTATGAAAATAGGAAAGTATGTCTGATATCCAAAGTTTAAAATAGATAAGTACTGTATATCTGATATTCGATTCAATTTATGTAACATACTGCCTTGAATATTTATCTTCAAGGTTTCTTTGAGACCAAAATGGGACAAAATGAACTCAAATATACCATAGGCTATAAGGAAAGCCTCATTATATTATTTGACATTGTATTGGTTCCTAGGATCATTCTCCAGTACAAAATAGTGCAATGGGTTTTTTTTTAATTTATCTCTACTTTTACTGCATTTATAAGATAAATACCAACCACACATGAAGCCTAAATAGAGGGACCTGGGGAAATAATTTTTGCTGTGGAATACAGGTATTGTTCCTTAAATTAAGATATGTTAGAAATACAGTTTGCAGTGAGGCTCATCAGGCTAGAACTTTATTATTTCTCATATCCATATTTCATACCAAATATATCTGTGTTGCTGCTTTGCTTGGAAATAAGATTACCTGCTAACACATGTCATCATTAAAAATAAAATATAAAAGTTTAGCTTATAAAATTTGCTCTGATGGATGATGCCGGTATAACATTGATGGAATTCACCAGGTGGTGCTATTACAAATAGTGTTATGAGTTATCTTTATCTGAAGGTAAGGAGCAGGTTCTTGGAGAAATGTCAGCTGCAATAATCTTGAGGTGCTGAGCACAGTATTGCCAACTCCAAGCATTTAAAAATCATGAAACTGGCTTCAGAATATTGCAAGATTGGCTTAGCAATCATAAGACTTTTTTTTTAGAAGAAACCGGTAAACTTGGAAATTGTTTTACCCTCTAGCTGTTGAGTCATTAGGGTGCAACTGAGTCATGTTTTCAAGATTTTCTTTACATCTCTGAGGGCAATATGCTTTATTTTTAAAGGAAAGCTGACAGTTCCATGCAGAGCTGCTTGAATCCAAGACCTGGGGCAATAAGAAAAACACTGAATAAAGGGCTTATGATAAAATCATGAGTTAACAACACTGCAAGCAACCTCAGGCCATAATTTCTGTGACCAAAACTCTTCCTTGTCTGTGTCTAAAGATTACAATCAGGCAAGAATAACCCACTTTGCCCCAAAGGATTTCCCCAGCAGCCAGTCCAGGTAAAGAGATCTTTCAGTTTAGAGCAGTGGTTTCTGAACTTTTCCACTGGCAACCCAACTTCCACACATGGGGTCACAATACCTATTTTGGGAGCTGCTCAAAGGGTCACATGTTAAGATCCACAGACCTTGGGTTAAGTACCTTCAGAGCACTTACCTAAGCCTGTCACTTCATCAGCAAACTAAAAGGTATATTATTCCAGGAGCATTGCATGTTTTGAGACTCTCTATATATCCACAATTCAGTCTTCCTGCGTTTCAAAAATCTGCTGACCAGAATGAATTCAGTAATTCACAGTCTTTTTTCTGATAAATTTAACCTCATTTTCTGCTTCTGAAAGAACTGTGACGAGACTGTAATTTTCTCACATTCATTATTTGATATTATTCAGTGAATTCCGGTGCGACTTGTTTGAACACTTCAGTGGGATTGAACACAGGTCTTTGAAACTTGTTGTTGCCTATTCCCTAAATTTGTTAGGTGTGGCTGTCAGAGAAGTTTCAAGGTGATGTGTCTGAGCTCTGTTTGAGAATGGGCACCAGCCCTCCTGAAACAAGTCATCACGTGCCTACTTTTAGCATTCATTTTTCACAAATACACGCATGAATGTTTGACATTTGCTTAACTCAAATATGCACCAAAGAAGGTAAATTAGGATCATGTCCCCTAATAGAAGAACAAGGGGTAACTCAATGAAACTGTGTGCTGGTAACTTCAAGACTGACAAATGGCAATACTTTATCACATACCAAGCATAGATACCTTCAGAAGCCCATTGTCTGGTATATCCTGTGCTCTTCAAGCCAAATGTAACCTTTCTGCTAGTTGTTGGAAGCAAACAAGGCCAAGTTGAGGTATCTAGAGGATCTTCTGGAAATGGAACACCAATTTGAACCTCCATGCAGAAAGCTGGGAAATCTGAATATTCTCAGGTACTCCTGATAGGTGGTATATCTCCACTCCAATTACAGTGCCCAGGAACTTAAATTATTTTCTTGATAGGGAAGTAGGATGCAGTAAAATGTTGGGACATTGCTAAATCAATAATACTTATGAAGTGAGATTGTCACACATCTCCAAAATGGCTTAACAGTAGTTTTAATCTCAGCCTTCCTGTCATGATGAGAGGTCTATCATGAGTCCAGGCATCCTAGGATTACACACTTCCTTCTGCCCCTCTACTGCTCTCCATCTCCAGCCCCTAGAAGACCTGCTGTATGGGCTGCTCCAGCAATGATACCTCTGGTGCTGAGAAAGTTGATTACCACTGGAATCCCTTTGTTATGCTGTTGTTCCCCATAGCGTAGTCCCAGCTACTTCAGCACTGTCATCTGTTTCAGAGGCACTCCTTGCAAAAAAGAGACTTGTCACACCTTGTAAGTAGGCGCTGCCACTCAACTGTAACAAACCGTGTGCCTCCTCTCAGGCATGCTTGGTGTTGTTCCTTTGTCTGGTCTCGACACTGTGTTATTACTGCCTGCCCACAACCGGCATAAAGCAGTGCCAAGCCCCATGCATACCCAGAAAAGGCAGCATGTCACTTCAACCCGGCTTTGTAGTATCTGTAAAATCAGGCACTTTCGTGGGGCTTTTTGGCACTTATATCTTGTAACCCGGGTGGCGGCCCAATAGTTGCCACCCCTGCCCAATATCAGGGATGGTGTGGCGAGAGTGGGGCAGGGCTTCCAGCCAGCACCAATTTACTTTCCAGCTGGCCCCTGTTCCCCACAGAACAGAGCAGCCCATGGTCCCAAGAAGGTCTAACACTCAACTGATTTAACTATTTACATTTTATTTACAAAACAAGAATAATAGGAAAGGTTATTTACAAGTGAACTTAAATGGCATAACCAGAATCACAAAACAGACCAGAATGCATTAGTCAAAACCTTGACTCAAGAACCACAGGTCGGATAACTGGCAGCTTTCAGCCACTACTGAGATGCTACCACAAAGAAGCAAGGTGGTCGCTCCCTGCAGCTCCAACAGGCTTCCCAATAAGCGACAGACTGCAACAGGTTAAGCTCTTCTGGTCTGCAACAATCTAATTGTATCAAACCCCAACCCCCCAAAGAGGCTGAAGGGTGACCCACTATGGCAACCAAAAAGGCAAGCAACAGAGTAGGCTCCTGCAGCAATCAGCATGACCCAAGCACAAAGCTCAGGGACTCCATCTGACAACAATCAACTGCAGAATAAGGGACAGGACTGAGCCCCCTCTGGGGCAGTCAGTGGCAGAGGGTCAGCAGCACAGGCAGCTCCCAGGGGTCGTTGCTCCAAACCCCTGCTCCAGATGACTGGCTGGGTGCCCCACACACCTCACGGCTTGCCAATCCCACTCCGAGCACCGGCCTGCGCCCCAAACTCCTGGGGACCCTCACCCTGGCACTCTGCTACTCCTCAGGATCCCAATGCCTTGCCTGCTGCTGTCCTGCTTCCCCGGGAAAGGTAAGGGGTTTCCTCAACTCACCAGCCCAACTCCCTGCTCCTGCTAAAGATGCCGCCTCCGCTCCTGGCCGCTGCTTCTTCTCCGCAGTAGAGTGGGGGGCCAAGTACCACCCCTAGCCTCTGGGATGCCCGGCACATCCAGCACACTGCAGTGGGGCCTTGGGGCACCAGCTGTCTGCCCCAAGCCCTGGCCGCGACTCCCTCTCTGCTGCAGGGCTGGAGGCACGGCTGCCTGCTGCTGCTTTCTTCGCCCAGGGCCTTTGAGGCTCTCCAGAGGGGTCTCTCTGCTCCCTTTCCTGGGTCAGCGCACCCCAGCTCTTCTTAGGCCTCCTGCATCGTTCCACAGACTCACCATCAGCAGCCCCACAAGCCACTTCGGGTGCTGCTTTTATCCCCTCCGGCAGTTCCTCCATGGCTTGCAAACTGGCCAACCCGGGCTCAGGGTGGCTATCCCCTTCCATGTGAATGAGGGGATTGAAACCCCTTCTTTCGATTGGCTTCTCCTTCTCCACAGGGCAGGGCTCCCCTGCTCCCCGCTTGGGGTCACTCAGCGTTCACCGACCTGTTTCTAGCCCTGTTACAACCTAATATCTGATTCAATCAGCTTTAGCTAAAAGTGCCAAAAAGCCCTGCTGAAGCACTTGATCTTTACAGACACTGTACAGCCAAGATGAAGTAATGTGCTGCTTCTTCTGGCTAAGTGCATTTTTTTTTTTGTTTGGTTGGTTTTTTAACATCTGCAAGCGTTACTCCACAGCTGCTGAGTGGCCACTAATTTTTTTCGGTGGGAGCTTGAGCCCCAGAGCACCCATGGAGTCAGTGCATATGGCCCCCTACCCCTCAAAACTTAACTTTTTAAACCAAAATCCCCCAACATCAAGCCAACAGCCTCAAACCCTGGGCCTTGGTCTGATTAGCAAACCAGTCTAAATTAACCCACCACCCTGCTGATTTTCCCAAAGGCTGGATGAGGCTTCCCCAATGCCTCCATCAGTACCCTCATCTCTATCCATGCCCCGGTACATGAGTAGCTGGCTTCTGTTAATTGACTCTACACTTCTCCTATGCAAGACCAGGGAGAGGACCAGGAAGTATCTGCATAACAGGGTTCTTCCTGACTTGAACTTGTGCTTCTGGTAAGTCTGTCTGCTTTCTGACTTCCTGGTTTTCTGACTGTTTGCTTGTGAACTTTGCCCTCGCTTTGATCTCTTGGTTTCCTGACTTGGCTTGCTCATAGACTTTGCTTACCTCTGGAACTCGTGGTTTCCTGGCTTGTCTCGTCTCTGAACTGTGGTTTCCCTCTCTGACTCTGGCTTGTACTTGAACATAGCAACCTTGGCCCCCAGGCTTGGCTGACCATGGCACTGGCATTAACCCCAAACTGTTTCAAAGCCAATGTGGAAATTAGGCCTGGCCCAGTCAATTGCTCTCCTTAATCACTAGCAGGTAGTGACAGAGATCTCCTTTCACTATGAAAACTTTGGGAATCTGGAGATCTCCAGCAGTTCCAAACTGCTTTTTCTTCTTGACCATCCACAAGTGTCAACATCAAGCTCCCTGGCCATTGATGGGGAGATCCAGTGGTTTAGGGTCAGGCCTTGTTATTGTTTCTAAGACAGTTTGGTGTGTCTCAGTTAAGCCTTCAGTCTTAATATCCATTCTCTATAAATGCATTTGGGAAAGAAGAACCTCCTATTAAGCTCTTTCCTTTACCAGAAATCTTAACGCCTTCAGTTAGCCCAGCCGCAAGCAGTATGTTTCCAGGTCCTTCTGTCTCAACAGTTTGAGCAGCAATGAAACTTCTCCCTGACTCCGGTCTGCCATGGAACTTGATTGGTCAAACTCCTGAGGATCTGCTTTTTGGTTTCAATAACCAGCAGAAAAGCAGGGTACCTCTGAGCTTCCTCTGTGGTAACAGAGAACACTTTGGCAAGCAAGTGAAGTTTGACACGTGTGAGAGTTTAACCTCCTGTTCCTATCATTTTTCTGGCCACCAGGAGCTATCCCACAATATAGTGCAGAAAAGATTCATAATGCAGTGTGCCTGGGAGTAGTGCAAGGAACCTGGAGACACCAACCCAGACTGCAGTGTGCTAAAATGAATTTTAAAATAGCACCATGAGAATCCATGGTTCAAGCGGGTCCCTTTACAGTAGCACAATACTAAATATATGTAAACTATTCACTGTTAGCTGTAATGCCAATGAATCTTATTGATCATATGAGCAAAATCACGATGAAAATTTATTAAACCCTTATGTCTATCCCCTGTGTTACTGGAAACACTTTAATTTAGTCTCATGAGGGTCACAAGGAGCTTGGGAAACCCAGATTAGAAGGCATGTGCTTCTGAAGTAGTAGAAATTTCCCTGATCCAGAGACATCACCTGTCTCCATGTGGAAAAGGGAACTGGAGGGAAAAGTATGTTCTCAGACATGTCTTCTAGTGACTAAACTATGATGACAAGTTGTTGCTTATATGCAGAAGAGAAGGAATTGCTGTGAAGAGGCTAAGGGTAATAATCAGACAACCTTTCTGCCTTGATGGAAGAGATTTGAAAGCCATTCCATTTGCCTTTTGTTCCCTAGGTTTCTAGTGATTATTATTATTTCTCTTTAATCGAGGTAGTTGTCAGAACCTAGAAGACATAAAAAAAAAAGATTTTGTGCTTTCGTTCAGTTTAGAAAGTTGCATTTAAACTAATAGAGCTTGTTGCCTCAAAACCCCTCTTTTGCTTCCTTTCCCTTGCTAACTTACGCAGGCCCTGAGTGATTCCCACTGACAGGGAGGTCCTTTGCATCAACCCAGTAGGGCAGTCAGCTCCCAGCAGAATACTTGATTTGTGCTATTGTTTCACAAGCACTGCCCGCCCGAGGTCAGCATGAGTAGGCTGTTAGCAGATTGCCAATACCTTTACAATTCAATTGTTTCCCCTTTCTTGTGTGCATTAATCAGAGTGAGATGATTATACATCATTACCCTTAAGGCTCAGAGTTGCTCATCATGAGGAATGGTGATGCATAATGGGGCCCCTCCAGTCCCCATTAAAGGGGAGGGATGGAGCCCCTTAAGGAGGAGCCAGACAGGCTAAAGGCCATGCCCCTAAGAGCAATATAGAAGGACTCCAGCAACAACGGAGAAAGCAGGAACTCTGGCTGAAGCAGGAGAAGATTCTGGAAAACTGACTGGAGTCAGTCTGGAGAAAACAGGAAGACCTAAGCCACAAAGGAGGCCAGCAGCATGCTGAGCCTATTCTGAAAGGTACCAGCTTCAAAGGGAAGAGACTAGCCTGGAGAAGAAGAACCCAGGGGATCTCTTGGAGTAAGGCTAAAAAGGCAGCACACCAGCAAAGATACACACCCTGTCAACTAGACACTCCTGCTTTCCAGCTGCCCACCGATTAAAATCAAGATGTGTCAGACAAGATTAGCAGGGAGACTTGAGAAGAGGGCCTGGCTAGGAAATGCCAGCAGCTGTGCACTTGGAATCAAGGGAAGATGTGAGCTGTTATAACAGACTCATCCCTCCAGGCAGTTTTGATTCAGGCTGTCAGTAGACTGGGCAGAAATTATTGCATTGGTTCAAAATTCAGCTAACCCATATGTTAAGCAGTAGAGGAAATAGGTCCACTTGCAAAAGCATTGCCAGCAATAGAACCTGACAGGACTCCTGTGGGAATGTAATGCTGCTAGTCCGAGGAGATCAGCTGACGAGGTACAAGGTGTAGTTGAGGGCTCACACTCCTACTTTCTTGGGCAGTGGACCAATATCCAAGACCAGTATCATTGCTCAGAAACATGATGAGAACAAACCTGTGATCTTTCCAATCTCCTACAAGAAATAACTACTATAGGTGCTGATCGTGTCTTCGGTTATGCGGCTGGCAGATCTCCCAGCTACAGAGACGGAGTGGTTCAGTAGCTGTGGCATTGAGCTACCTGTAATCTCCATTCAGGGTCTTCTCACAGGACATTTTCATCTACTTCCTTCTCCTGGCCCAAGACAGAAAGACTATTTGCCTCACCAGAAGGTGAAAGCATGGAGGGGTGGAATGGGGAAATGTAGCTGTGGAGACCACTTCCACGCCTTGCTCACCGCATGCTCCCGGGGCAGAGTTGTTCTGTTCAGCATCCACTGATTTCCTACATGCTTCCAAGGGGTGATGGCCTTCCCCCACTACTGGCACAGGGATCCTGTCTCACCCTCACTATAAATATGGTAGTCCAGATACATGTCCTTCCTGCTGGCTAATGGGAGGGGCCTTCATTAGGCCCCAAAGCCTGATGTTCACCCATCTAGATCTAGGTCTGCAGTACATGTTCCAGCTGGGGATGGGCAATCCTTCTGGCAGCACATCAATGGCCATTGTGTTTGCAGGAAACTAACTCTGCCCTAGACAGTCTCAAAACCAGCAGGTCAACCATGGTGAGCTGTCTGCACAGCAGTCTGAGCACAATGTGTTGCCTTGTCTCTGATTTCTGCACTCCTGGAACCATCTCTAGCTTCTGATCTTTTGCTTGTTCCTAACAATGACTGTCAGCTCGTGGTCCTGACATGATCTGTGGCTTCCTGATTCTGGATCCTTGACCCTGGTCTCCTCTTGCCATACCTTGCTCATCAAGACACTAACTTGACCACTGGTTCCAGACTTCAGCTGAGACCCTGTCCTGATTCTGGACTCAGGTTTCTAAGAGCTAGGCCTGACGGCCCATGCCCCAGTCATGATGGGTAGGATCCTTATCAATTTTTCAAGCAGGTATACACACAATTTTATTGTGTTTATACATGAAGGTGACAGATAACAACTACAGAAATAATCTGGTTGAAGGGAAATTTTGTAAAGCTCAAGCAAAGGAGAGGAATGATTCCTCCTTTCTCTTGCTCTGAAACTATTTCCCTCTCCCTAAAGCTCTCCCATCCCAAAGCTTCAAGGTTATGCTGACAAGTTAAAATAAACATTAGCATTTAAATGTGCACCCGCATGCATCTGACAAAGGGAATGCTGGTCCCCAACATCTTTGCTCCAGCAAGAAGACTGCTGCTACCATAGTAACTGTTTTCAGATATAGCAATTATTTCCCTCTCCCAACTACCCCCCAATCGCAACTAATCTTGCTCTTCAAAGTCTTTTTTTTTACACTTCCCCAGTGAATTGCAAAAACAGAAAATACATAGGCTTCAAGGCTATAGCTTATACTGAAGGAATTTTTCCCCTCTATTTACTCACAAATTATCCTTAATGGTGACCCTTAATTAGCATTTGATTAGCACTTTTATCATGTAGGCAATAAAAGCATTTTGAAGAACAGCTTTCCTCACCCTGCACAGAAGGTTAAGTGAGTTTGGGTAGCTTTACAAACCAATTTACCCCAATCTCTTGCATATGTCCCATTCTTTCTCTGTTGTCTCAATCTGCTCACTGCTGTTCCTAAATTAAAAAGAGAGACATCAGACCAAACAACAAAGCTCTGTAATTAGGGCTGGAATGTCCCTTGTGGATTGTTGCTCTGAATCTAATTAATAATGTTCTGTGTGATTAACACCTGGAATGAATCTAGGGCTAGGAAGAGTGCTGATAAAAATCTTGGAAGTCTAATCAATTAGGCTAGGTCTCTACTAGAAAAAATAGCTGATAGAGCTGTACCAGCAACTCTCCTAAGTAAGCCATGGTAATGAAAGCACTCTTGTGTCATTAATGACCGGGTCTGTTCAAGGTTTTGCTAGCATTGGAAGGCCACTGAAACAAAACAAACAAAAAACAAGAAATCTCATACCCCTTGTAAGTATTAACTGCACGGATAAAAATTTCTGCTGTAGCAGCTTTCAACATAGAGGCTAAGTACAGAAGTCAAAGTGTGAGGTTGAATCGATTCAATCTTTGCAGGTTAGTCTAAGCCAGGGGTGTCCAAACTTTTTGAATGTGGGGCCGGATCACAAACTTTATCACGCAGTGGGCCAGTGAGCCATATTCAAAGACCTCACAGGAAGTGGTATCACATTAGGAAGTGATGTCACGTGACCTTTGACACCAATGAAGTTACAGGAAGTGACAATGAAATGGGTCTCGAAATGTGCCTAGGGAAGCTGTGTTTTTCAGAAAGTATGTATGTTTGGTATGGCTTAGGAACAGGACATCATTTTTCTGTGCAGGAGGTTGGACTAGATTAGGGCTGCCCAGCTGAGTACCTGTAGGCCACATGTGGCCTACAAAGGGCCAGGATGTCGCCCACAGTCTACGTGGAGTCTGCAAGCAGTTACTATATAGGGCATGGGCATGGGCATGGGCCTGGCCAGCCACCTCTTCCACTGCTGTGCAAGGGGGAAAGGCCGGGGGCGGGGAGGGAGGAGTGGTTCATGCCTTGCAACGCATGCTGGTATCGTCTGGGGCCCACAGGCTTACTAGATCTGAACAGCTCTGGACTGGCTTATCCTTGAGATCTCTTCCACATCTCTGCAGTATATGCCTACAATTTCTATTTAATTAACCACAATGACCATGATCAAGTTAATGTTCTCAGGGATAAGCTAGTCCAGGGCTGTTCAGATCTGGTGAGGCTGTGGGCCACCAGCGTGTGTTGCATAGACTGCACGCTGTGGGGGTGAGTCCCTAGGACCCCCTCACTGCACGGGCTGCTGCAGCAGCATGCAGACCCCCATCCTCAGCCATGCAGGCTACATTAGCAGAACCTGAACCGCCAAGGAGGCGGCTGGACATAGAGCGCCTCTGGGCCAGGCTCCTCCTGCCTCCCGCCCAGCCTGGCTCTTGCAACCGTGCGCCCCACAGCCCCGGCCCAGCCCCAAGGTACCCCCAGCTCTGCACAGAAACTTACCTCGTGCCTCCGTCCACCACGCATGCAGGCAGGGTGTGGGCCATGCTGCAGCTCCCCCAGCCATGCACTGGGGGCAAGGGGAAGAGCCAGAGAAGAAGCTGCACACGCTGTCTCCAGTTCGTCTAATCAGGTGCGGCTGGGGCAGCCCTGCACCACGCAGACCTCAGGGCAGCAGTGGCAGGACCCGGCTCACTGATGAGCCCGGCCATGTGGGAGCCCTCCCCTCACTGCCGGATGGGGCCCGGGAGCCAGTCCTGCCTGCCTTGCCTCGCCGCCTTGGCTCCGCACTCTGCAGTGGTGGCTCTGCACTTGGCAGCGGCTCTGTGCTCCGCGACGGCGGCTCTGTGCTTGGCAGTAGCTCTGCACTGCCGCAGGCCAGGTAAAATGGCTCGGCGGGCCGCATGGCAACCCGCAGACCGTATGTTGGACAAGTCTGGTCTAAGCTATGGAGATTGAACCAGTAAGCAAGTGAACAGGCATTCCCTTTTTATTCTGAAAATGGAGCCACGTGCCTGCAGTGGCTCAGGCCAGAAGCCAAGGCCTGCTAGGTAGAGCACACGTCTCTGCTCAGCTGGAGCAGACAGCTTAGGCCAAGGCTAGCCTACGCACCCTGCAAGGAGAGGTTTGTGAGGGAGGTGCTAAGCATCTTGGGATTCTGGGGGACCCGGGATTTAACTTGAATCTGGATTAACTTGAATCTGGAGGGGATCTGGGACAGAAGATCAATAAAATGATTTAATCTAAATCAGTTGGGTCTGATACTACATCCATCCAGGTTTATCTTAAACCATTTTTGGCCATTTTGAAAGTAACTTATGTGCGCTAAACTTCTGTTGTGTTACAGATTTGAACGGGTTTTCTATCACTTATACTGGTTTATATGTAACTTCATCCCTAGCCTCAATGGGCAACAAACAGCCATAATCATCATCTGTCTAGAAACTGATAATAGGCTATGTTAACTAACATGTCTTATGTAATACATATACTAAGCTAGTGTAGATAAGAGGTGAGAAAGACACTAGGGGTGACCTCAAGTTGTAGCTAAAATGTTTTAAAACTTGACCACTTTCCTTAATATAGGCATGGCTAATGAGACTCCCAAACACATCACTTGGCCAACATGTTTTCCACCCAATCTAATAAGGGCCCTCCAAAAGGGCAAGCCTCCATTTCTGTTGAGGCCATGATTTAGCAACATACTTCAGCACAAGCTTAATTCTCAGCTTGCAATGAACTGCATCTTTTTGCTGGACAGCAGGCAAGCACAGTGCTTCAGTTTCAGTAAAGCCAATAGATTACTGTTATGCTTAAAGCTTTTAGCTTGTGCCTAAGGACCAATTTTTTCAAAGTTAGGTGGACGCCTAAAAAAACGGTTCCCTGGCAGGATTGTGACAATTGCCGAGGCAGGTTTGATGCTTAACTCCAATGGGAGTTAACAGAACTTGGAACTTCCCTACTCTCAGGCATCTCTAGGCCTCCAGCTTCTGCAAGGACCCCTTGAGCAGCTATATGTGTTGGGTGGCCAGGTCAGTCACAAAACTGCCCCAGCACTGATATATCACAAATTGGGCTTAGATCCACCCAGGCAGTGGTCTGACCCTGGAGGGTAATTTTATACTTCTGTTTCTGAATAGTCAGCTGCTTCAGGGAAAGATATAAGAAACCCTGCAGCAGGCAGTTATGAGCCAACTACCTCCAAGGAGTCTGCTTTCCATAACTAACAATCAGCTTATGCCCTGAAGAGGGTTGGCATCCCTACATAAGCTCTGTTGTTAAACATAGTTACTCTGCCAACTCTGGTTGTTCTCCATAGAAATGTCCAGTCCTACCAAACTCTTGGCCTCAGTGGTATGGCATGGAGGAGTGGTTCCCGTAAGATAACTGAGCACTGGGTTGGAGACCAAGTTTGCTTGCTATCTTTTGAATTTGCCACCTTCCCCTCTTCTAAAATGCTCCTGTTCTGTTCTGCATTGGGATACAGGGAGAACAGAATCTCTCCACCTTCTGTCCTTGTCCCAGTCATTCTTCTATGTTCTTCTCTCATAGCCCATCATCCTTCTCTCTAAGGTTGCCAGTCCTACCTTTTCATACTCTCTCTGTGTGGAAGTATTTTTTTTTCCATTAGTGTTTTCCTACTTTCCCCCTGCCTCAAAGTCTGCTTCTCACCTGCAATTTGAGATCTGAACCTATGCCTCCAAAGGGTTCCTTCAGCCTTCCCTGGGTTAGATGATGATCTGTATATCTAGGCTTCTTGCTCCCTACTGTGGTTGTGTAAGAGCTTTCCTTGTTCATGTGGCTTATGAGGAGGAGAGGAAGGGGATGAGAAGAAATAAAAAAAAGAACACCTGAGCAAACACAAATAAACAGCAGTTGATGGTGTTTCATATGAGCCCTCTATCCATGACAGACAGCAGAACGTTCAATAGAGCTCTGTAAATAGGTTTCACATAGAAAACTAAATTGCTTTGGCTTTTTCACACAAAAGAAGCAGCGGAAAGAATATCCATTATTCTTCCCAAAAGCTCATATGTTTGTGCTCTGTTTTTGCTCTTTTAGAATATTTTAACAGCAGCAGCAGCCTATCACTGAGCTCATTAAAAAGGCCATAGAAAAAACAGTCCCATGATACAATCTTCTGAGCTTTTTATTTTTTTACACAGCTTTGAAAAGGCGGGCCTCTAGCACTTACAGCAACAAAGCTCAAATGGACCAGCAGCCCTTGGCTGGGAGTAGAAATGTACAGGTTATTCTGTCTCTAAATGGTGATACCAAAGCTATAAGGCCCTAACAAATAGCACCATTAAGGACATAAAAGCAGTGAGTCTTCACACAGCTCTCTAATCCCAACCCCTCACTATGAACCTAAACAAGGGGCGGGCAATTATTTCAGGCAGAAGGCCACTTACTGAGTTTTGGCAAACTGTTGAGGGCTGCATTGGTAGCCCCGCCCCTTGACAGATGCCCCACCCCCAGTCACCATCTTGTAATGAGAAAACCCGCCCCCTAACTCCTGATCTTTGCCACCACAAGTCCCTTCTCCTGCCCCTGGAAGTACTCCTTTCAGCAGGAGGTTTTGGCATCTTGGAACCACAAAAATACCAAATTATTTTCTAAAAAGCAAACATCTACAACATTCATTAATTTGGTTTAAAAAATATTTTTGTCCTGATTTACGTGTACTTGTGTAATTCACACAGAGATGATTGCAGAATAGCTTAAAATAAAGTCTTACTCTTGTATATTGGGGGGGTGGGTATAGGTTTGTGGGGGGCTGTGGGTGTGGGGTGAGGGAGCATGTGGGTGTGTGGGTGTGGATATGTGGGGGCATGGGTGGGTATGGAGTTTGTGGGGGGGCTGGGTGCCTGAGGTGTGTGAGGGAATGTGAGGAGCTGCATTTATGGCAGTGTGAGATGTGTGTGGGTGCATATGTATGGTGGGGTGTGCGTGTGGGACTCAGCTTATGAATACACACACACACTTTGCCTCTGGCTACACAGAAACACACACAGTCTCTGCCTGCATATAATACACACACACACATGCACATCCCTCCCATGCAGGCCTGGTCCCGTGCTCCCTGGCATGCAGCCAGCAGCCACCTAGTGCTGGATCAGGGCAGGAAGAGAGTGAAATGTCTGGGGGTGGGTGGGGCTGGGCTGTTCAGTCCTGCAGTGTTATTCCCCTGGGTCCTACTGGCCCTGGTCCTTGCCAGCTTTGACAGGCTGCCAGGGCAGATAAATATTAATTTTATAAACTTTTTAGGGGCCCCGTGGGCCAGATAGAATGGCCAGGTGGGCCAGATTTGGCCCACAGGCCATATTTTGCCCACCCCTGACCTAAGCCCTGACCCTGAGCCTAAGGCGTGTCTTTTGGCTCTATGTCATGCTCAAGACAGCTGCCAAAAATAAACCCTGCCCATCTGTTCCCACAGCAATCCAATTTACTCCAAATGCAGTTGTGAGATGGTGGTGCACTCAGTGGATGCCTTCAGTTGCTGCTTTTAACCAAGCCAGAGACAGATCTTGAAAGCAGCAGTAGGGATCGTCCCCCAGATTATCCTTACTGCTTCAGTTCTGGGTTTGGAGCATGTGGAGATGGAGTTGGTGGAATGGGCTTATTCTTTTTAGCAGTAGCTTCAAGAGCAGCAAAGAGGCAGTGTAGACATACACGTAGTTGCCCCATGAAGTGAATTAGCAGAAGGAAATAGCAGAATGTGAAAAAATCCTGCCTTTTTAAATGTATCTAAGTGTTGTTCTGCTCAGTTTGTGACCTTAAGCAAGACCACTAACTTCTGTTTTTGATTGGATTTGGGCCTGGATCCTCAAAGATGTGTAGGTGGGTGCTGAACTCTCAGTAAATTAGTTTATGGAAATACCTCTGAGGACTGGGGCTTTACATCACAAAATGGAACTTAGCTGTCTAAGTTTTATATTGATCTTACAACGCTGTACACAGCAATACAGTACTTAAATACCTTTGGAAAGCTATGCCTCTGAGTCTCATCTGAAACAGGAGGCAAACAATGCCTTTTTTTTCTTTTTTGCTTGCTCTGTCTTGTCCATTTTTATATGGTAAGCTCTTTGGGATGAGGGTTGTCTTTTATTTATGTTCAGTGCCCTTTCATCACAGTGAGGGCCACTAACCACTTAAACATAAACATATGGGATATGTTTGGGACTCTGGGATACCTTTGGGACTTCAAGATATACCACATATTGATGATAGGGACTTTGTTGTGGGAGCTGGGGTTGCCAGTATGTATTGTGTGGGGAATGGGAGAAAGCAATGAAGTAGAACAGAGGCAAACTTGGACTAGGGAACCATGAAGGCAAGGCCATCCATGTGTGCATGCATATACTGGTAATTTGTTACAAATTTAGTGAAGTGTCTACTATTTTATCTGGTGCATGTATTGCAATTATGACAAGCTTAACCCTGTATATACACTGAAAGCAATTGTCTAAACTATGGCATTCCTACTCTGTCCTTGATAGTAGCATACGGATGCCCAATGTAGTCTTTGTTCATGTCATAGCTGTTTATCTAGAGTGCCTGGAGAGGTCAAATCAAAGTCCGTTATCAGCAGCAGCTGAATCTATACATTGAGTCAGTTCTTGGATACTTCTAAAAAAATCAAGCAAAAACTAAAAAGTCCTCCAAACTTTTTTCATACAATCTGGACTCTCTGTGGCCATAAGGGAAATTTTACAAAGGAAAGCTTTTAGCAAATGTGGCAAATTGATTTGGTTTTGTCATGATGTAGTTGCAAAACCAAATCCATAACGTTTCCTTGAAATTACATGCACATACTATTAATTCAAATATAAGACTGAAAAACAAGAGAAGAGCCTGTGATATTTCTGACCTGCATGAAAAAATAATTTTTAGATGAGACTTGCATTTCTGTCTATACCGTGTCTGTTAGTTTTTTCCCCTTTCTCAGTCATTAAATTGTGTCGCAGGAACAAATATTTGCTTGACCTGAGCTGAGGAAGACAGAAAAATAGAGCTCTGCCTTCAATGATATAATTTACCAAGACAACAGATGTTATTATTTTATCAGGACTGCTACATCCTACTGCTATAGCTGACTGACATCCAGCCAAGTTGGCAAAGTAGGGTCATTGCATTAGCTGCCCAGTGCTACATCTGATTATTCAGAGCAGCACTTACTTTTTCCCAGACAGGAACCTAGCTGCCAGTTGCCAATGTAAGTGTCCCAGCTGGCTGCCTTGGTGCCTAAACTTGAGGAAATTTAAGCTTCTGCATACAGAGGTAAGGGACAAAAGTTAAAGGAGTTCCTTAAGGAAGGAAGGAAAATGCCTAAGGGAATTCTTTGTGTTGAATATTAACATGGAAGGGTAGATATTTCAACCCTCCCCCAACTCCTTTTGCTGCATCAAAGACCCATCTGTGAAGCTTTATTGTACACAGATCTCTTTCTGATCTCCATACAAGGTCAGAAAGGGCTGAAACATCAGTCCTACCTGTGGTACTTGCCTGCTCCAAATTACTGTAGTCTCTGAACATCTCACAATCCTTACCTCAGGGCTGTCCAAATAGCAGACTCCAGGCCCCTGCAGCCATGGGAGGGCCTAGGAGCCTGTCCCTGCAGCATCTGGCCCATGCAGTATGTAACCCATGGGCTGAACGCTGACAGAGAGTTGCTGCTTTGATTTTTTTTTCAGAAGACACTGGCCTCAATATAATTAGGCAATGCAGCTTGGAGAATGTTGCAGCAGATGTAATTACAGTGAATTTGCTGTCTGGACACGAAAAACCATGCCACTAATTGGTTATGTTTTCATGTGAATATACGTGTTGGTTTCTGCTTCCATTAGAGCTTCCATTGCTGATGAATTATGGGGCCTGGTTCTGCCAGGGTTTATTGCTACTACAGAGGTCTGGAAAGGCAAAGGGCAGTTCAAACAGTGATAGAATACCTAGGAGTACTTGTTTTCAAGAAATGTTTCTGAAAGGTGAACCTCTAACACTGGATTTGTAACTGTTTAATTCGTAAAAAGAACTGGCCAACAGCTGCTTCAGTTAGCACAAATCTCTTGAGTCTAAACAGTAGCAATGGATCACTCCTCCCATTCACCCCCGATCTATTCTACTTCCATTAACATATTTGAAGCTTTGGAGGAATAGAGTTAAACATGTACAGTAAAGCTGTGTTAACCAGCATTTTACTAACCGGAATACTCTATTCACAGGAATTTAATAGATCTGCGCGGGGCAGGGTGGGCTGCCACTGCAGGCTGGGGCCAGGGCAGCACTGGGCTCTTCCCAGCAGGGGTGGCCATCCTGAGCTCCGTGTGTTCCACGGCAGCCCTGGACACTGGGACTGGCCTGCCTTGCTGTCTGGCCCACCCAGTGGTGGGGCATACATGCCGCTAGGCCTTGCCACTTTCAAAGCAGAGGCAGGGGAGATCCCAGCCTGCAGCTGCAGCCTGCCCTTGCCCCATGCACAGATAAAAGAAAGTAGACTGAAAGAAACTTACCTGCCGGCTGAGCTGGCTGTGATCCTGGCTGCACAGGGTATAAAACCAGAATTTTTAGATAACTGGCACCCCCGCTTACCCCACTCATGCCAGAAAACAAAGATTTTACTGTACAAACATCTTTTCAGGTTTTGATATAATCCATGGAAACATTTTTGCCTTTTTCGAGCACTCCTGATGTCCTCATATGTAGCATCACCAACTCATCATTTTTGTCACAAAAATCATTTGGGATTTTTCTTAATGCATCCTGGGTTCATATGGTTATTAAGCCAGCATCCCAGATTCTTTTTTAAAATAAATTTCTAATCTTTACAGTTGAGAAGAAAAGGATTATAATTTTAACTGTAGCTCAGGTTACTTCAAATCAAACCCCAGGCAGGATACCCTGAGCAGTTTAACCACAAGAATTAGGTTGGAAACCCCGCAAGCCCCATCCCTGCAGCACTGCTGCAAAGGTCTTGTTCTCTCTCTCTCTAACTGGAAAATCTGCATTCAGCTACCTAGAGATGCCTGCCATTCTTTTCTTTCTGTATTGCTATTTTCGGTCCCACACAGCCTTTCCTTGTGAAGAAGCTGTCAAAAAGAAAGATGTCCAGTGAGGCGCCAAGTTTTTAACTGTCCAGAGACCCTTACTTGGAAATGGAAGCCATTTGTTCTAAATAAACAAAGCTTTGAAACTTTTATCTACCTTCATTATTATTTCTTTGAAGATGCAACATCTGTCTGATCTCTCTCTTCTAACAGCTACAGTCTCAGCCTCCTGTTAGAAGTCACAGTTCAGACAAAATCTCTTTCAAGATGACGCTATAGGGCAGCAGGCAACATGTTTCAGACACACAGTATGCTTTTTTATTTATATTCTGAGTGGGGAAAGCAACAAGTGGAGCACAGCAGGACTGCCAGCTGGTTTGGACTATGCGTTTGTCTTAAGGAAAGCAGCCACTGGAGGGCTGTATTGAACTGCCACAAGTGGCCCTAACACAGACTCTCCATGCCTTCCCCTTGCATTGTACTGAAGAAAATTTTAACTGTACTGTTTGGTAGCTGCAGCTGTATCCCAAAAAGCCCATTTTGGCTTATGTCGACCCTCAGAGAAGGCAGTAAACATGAGGGTAGGATCAGAGCAAATTGACCTTTAGAGTCCCCAGGTTTCACTTCCAGTTTAACTGAGTCCCTCCTCTCCCCATCCCAGCTCCAATCCCCATTCTGTCCACCACTGTGAATGTACCCACAGATCTACATCCACTGGGTTTTTGTGAGACTGTGCCAGCTGGATGTGAAGACTGGCCAGCTGGGCTGTGTGGGGAACACTATGGCAGGCAAGGCTTGCTATAAGATCCCCACTCCCTGGTACATACAGAGGGAATGATGTGCCAAAGTGAGCAATGTAAGCAGCAGCATGGACGAGGAGGCCCTTGTCCCAAAGGAAGGTGGATGAATTCTTTTCATCCAAGACTATTTTCTGGGAATATTTTTTTTCAGCCACTAACTTCCACTGCACTCCAAACTGCCCAGCTTCCTAAGGGACCTACCTCTCATGACACTCAGGACCACCTGGGTGTATCTTGCACAAGAGAATGGACAAACCCATAGCTGGTATCCCGAGTTATATGTTTCTCCCTTAAAATCTGAGTGCACTGCCTTCTCTGTTATCCTGGAGGAAGGATAATATAATGGACAAGATAATATAATGCACTCAACCAGCTTTGTGCCAATATCCCTGTGAAGAAGGGAGTGAGTCACTTAATCTGCTCTGTCTCTCATGAGCCCATGCAGATAAAATCTAGTCACTATTCTAAGGCCCTCTAATAATTAGAGTCTAATTGGTAGGCTCTGCCGCAATGTAGCTCTCCAGGGAGATTGGCTTAGTCTATGCCCTGGCTATGTTCTGGAGTCTGGCTCTGACTCCCTGCTGCTTGTAATGGTGAAGGTATCCAAGTCCTAGAGAAGAGACCGGAAATCAAGATGGCAGGTGCCTGAATGCAGTAATAATGCTGAATTTTGCAGCATCCTGGACTGCACAGCTGTGGAATCAGTGCTACAGGCATGGATCTTACTAGTGCCTACAGTTATATCCCAAGATTAGAGTCCCATTATATAGGGTGCTGGACAAACAAAGACACTCTCACCTCGCCAAAGAGCTGTCACTCGCAGTAGACAAAGGAAGCATTTTAAATATTTGCCAATGAAGACTGGAATTAAGTGACTTGCTCAATGTCACAGAGAGCCAGAAATGAGCCCACATCATCCACCTGCCAATGTAGTGCCTTATCCAAAAGTCCATCCTTCCTCTCAAACGAAAGAGATCCAGCTGGACTCTGTGGGCATCTCTACCAGGTCATTTGCCAGTCTCCTGTGAGACTCTGAGATATCCAGAGTCAGAAGGAAAACTTTATAGACATGCCCTATGAGATCATACCTGAATAATTGATGCTGCCTGTGTCAAATTGGAACCATAAATATAACTGAAATGCCCAGACACAGTAAGCAGGTAATATTGAGGTATTGCCAATAGCGTGGCTCCCTCCTATTTGGAGAGAGAAAGCCTACATGCCTGACCCTTAATTAACATATCCCCCAACAGCCACTTTGTTTGCAGTAGAGAATTCTAGTCCTCCTTCGGTCCTTTTAAGAACATAACAGGTGCTGAAGCCCGTTGGGATTTTGCCTGAAGAAGGACTAAGAAATGCAGGCGTTGGCCTACTATTTTTTCTGAGTGGTAAGCAAGGCGTCTCAGACAGACATCAATTTCTCTGTTTCCATTACTCCTAAAGCTACTTGCAATCTAAGATTCCATACTGTGCAAGCCAATACTGCATTCAGTAACCGTTCCAGGGGACAGTAAATCTTGCAGACAGTGTAGCTAGAAACTAGGCAGAGAGAAGGAGAGTGTGACTTCAGAAGAAAGATTTACAGCTCCTGAATTACCCAGAAGCCTCCAACTATATGTCAGTGTTTCACATTATCTCCTTGTCCATTCTTGATCAACACAAGCTACAAATCTCTGCCTGATACAGGATAAAGTCATTGCACTTCATTTTATTTCTTGCCCTTTTTTTGAAGAATTTATATGCAGTTGCAGTCATTAACAGATGCTTTTGTACCAACTTAACAAAATCAGTGCAAAATGTTGCAGCGATTCTCCTACTTTCACTTAAACCAGCTTAATTCACTGTGGGGCAAAGGGGAACAGGTCATTACCACACATCAGCTGGTCTTACCCCACAATAAGTGAAAGTTAACCTGCAGTGACTTAGAGGCAGTTCCTGCCCATTCATCCCATGGTGTGTTGTTTGTACATCCACAACCTCATTAAGAGTTATCATTATCAGCAGCAAAAGCCACACTGCACAGAGACTTCATGGTCAGTCTCCACGAAAGGATGTGTAGTGGTTTGACTGCATCAGTTCGACCCAATCAAGCAAAAGTCTTTTATGGAGCCAAGGTCTGATCTTCAAAAACAGCATTTTTCAAGGACTGTTGCCAAAAGAAGAGGAGGGAAGATGTAGCATTGGGCAGCAGCGCCTGCTGGTCTCTGCTGGTCAGATACTTCATTCACTTGGTTTCATTGCTGCTCTACAAATACTCAGCTTTTCTCCACTGACTTACAGCCTGAGAAAATCTCTTCCCCCTTCACTCCTTCTGTTCCCCTGGAGATTAGATTGACACAGCTGTGAAATTTATTATCCCTTTTTTAACAGGGATATGCACCAAAGCCTCTGGGGTCCAGAGAATTAGTGCTCTGCTTAGCTTCTTACATGTACCATGGCAAAAGAACTGCTGTTACAGTGGACACAAGAGACGCCCACTGATGCAATTTCATATCACGCTGAACATTACCTAATGAAGAGTACAAAGGCAACTAGACACGGCGTGGCTATAATTCAATCAGGAGTTCTAAAAGTGTAATGAAGCGTAGGAGCAAAGCTGGAGCTGCCTGTCCATGTTATCAGGATCAAATTACAGCCTGAGTGATGCCTATCCGCCACTGTCTGATTTATCACAGAAATACATTACCCTGAAGAAATGAATCCTGTTGGTAAAGTAGCAGACTGAGACAGTTTAGTGTGCGAGTGACCTGACAGGGTGCAATGCACTGAGTATGGCTTGGGGAGCTGTGACCTTGAAAAGATGCTCAATTCCAGCCTGAGTGGGGTCAATGAACCCAGCACCAGCCCTTTGCTCAAACAGTGCCCAGGGTGAAGGTGGTGTGGGGGTCCTGATGCCAGTAGAAGTTTTTAATTCTAGATTTGGAGCTCAAGAAGAGAGGAGGGTGGCAAGGTCCCTGCACTGGTGTGGATCTGACTTCTAGGTGGCTATCACAGAGGTCCTCTTGATTAAGCCCAGGAAATGCTGGGGCAGAGATCAGACCCCAGGGAAACCATGTCAGTATTTCTGCTGCCAGTAGCGATGTGCCTAGCCAAGGCTCTTTTTAGACTCAACGGGCACATCTACACAAGACACTGTGTCGCCACAGTGACGAGCTGCAGCAATGTGGCATTGGTGGGCATGAACTGTGATGCCAACACTACTGTGCAGTAGCAACAAGTGCTTTAGCAAGTACTAACTGACTGCACAGTAACTGCCATTACTTGCTTTAGCAAGTACTACATGACTGCATGGTAACAACTGC
Organism: Crocodylus siamensis; assembly: GCF_052110815.1. Lineage (NCBI taxonomy): Eukaryota > Metazoa > Chordata > Crocodylia > Crocodylidae > Crocodylus > Crocodylus siamensis. Next base: position 177,048,948 of record NC_143398.1, on the reverse strand, counting down.
ACAGTCAGACATATGTATAGATGCACCCACTGTTGCTGAAGCATGCCCATTGCCCTGGAATCCATGGCAGAGGAGTCAGCAGTGCATGAGGGTCCACCAGGCTTTCATGGGCTGCCAAGCAAAAGCTGAGATAAAGGCAGGGAGCTTAGTCATGAGAAAAAGCTGCCATGTGTCCTGCAAAAAGGTGTTGGGCCAATCCCTGAGCTGTCAGCCCAGCTGTTATGAGTTTCCAAGTCACTGCTCAATTTTGTCCAGCTCACACTCATTATTCACTCTTTATAAACAGAACGAATAATATTCCAGTCATCCAATCAAGGGGCAGAATTTAAGTGAGTTCCCTCACCCCCAGGCTCCTCCAGGATAGACTTGCTAATAACTGAACGGTTTGTAAACTAGCCATGGCCTAACATAAATTCACAGTAGCAACTTTGCAAATGTTTATACATCACACCTGCATTTCTGGTAATCAGGACTGACTGGTGAAGAAGAGCTTCATCTGTCAGATAATGGAGCTGTAGCGTATAACTGTAAACAGTTCTGTTCTCAAGGGAGCAGGAGACAAGAGGAAAACCAAATCAAAGGAGAGTGAGTCAAAGGAGGCGGGGGAAGATATGCTCTTCTGCACTAGTAACTCAGAACTGTGAACTGCTTTTACGGTATCTGTATGTCAATGGTAATAAAAGTGACAGCAGATCTGAGGGATGTATATGTGGACACTGCAGTTCCAAGCGGGGCCGGATGAAATATGGGCTGTGAACAATGGATGTAATGCATTTGGGTTCACAACAACTCCAACCAGAACATGGTTTTTGCAAAACTGATCTTATTTTGGTAGCATTTAGAGATTTTGCCTAAGATAACCATTCTGTTGTAGTAGTTACCACACAATCACTGAGCCATCCTTTCTCTTGGGCCCAAATTGTTTGTAAAATATCCACCGTGACTATCTGTTGTTTATTATTCATTGTTTCAGAAGAATGTGTGGTCACCTAAATTACATGGCATTGTTTCTTTTCCCTGATTCAGTGATGTGAGCCATATTACCAGGTGTATTCTGTTTCATTTTTATTGTCATTAATTATACAATCACTTTTGAAGTAGATTAATAAGGCTGTTGTATGTAGATCACAAGAGCTTTTATAAATACTATTCATGCTTACACCTGCACTACTTTTACTTTCAGTGATCATCCTTTCAAAGAAATTCTTGTTTACCATGAAGGTCCTGAGTGAGAGGATGAAGTGAGGCTGTAAATACCAGGAAAGGGATGACAGGTAAGATCCTGTTTATTTTCTCAGAGATAGGTTCAACTGACAAGCTCAAGAAGAGTGCAGATGAGGTATTTTGCAAATCAGATGGGTAAGCTGGCTGCTCCTGTGTCCTGTAAGGGACAGTCATGATTTCCAGCTACTTCAAAGAAGACTACAGGAAACCTTGTAGAAAGGAGTTCTAGGATAATTTGTCCAACCCACAAGGACATTTTCATCCTGTTTCCCCTTTCACAGGGATTAGCTCAAGCCCTTAAGGAGTAGTGTTTAGGTCTCTGTCAGACCAACAGAGGCTCCCTGTGCCTGACAAAGGGTGACTGTGCCCAAAAGCTTGCTAAGAACTTTTATCCAACTACTCAGTTGGTCCAATAAAAGATATCACATTGTGACAGGAGTGCCTCTACCAGAATCTTTTTAATCGGTGACTCCACCCTCCTGTTATGGGCCAACCGCCTGCCTACTCGCCTGCCATGCCTTGATCTTAATTGATTAATTAATAGATGTAATTAGCAGGAGGCTGCCCATTGTTTTTGGGCCAGTGCCGGGGCGCTATCTGCAGCTCCTTTTCCTCCCCTACACTGCAGCCCAAGCCTCGCAGATGGTACTGACGTGGTTTTGACCTGGGCCCTGCTATAATTTGGCCCTTTCCTTGACTTCTCTGGGCTTCCACTGCCCTGGCTCATCCACTGTCTTCCTGGCAGTCTGCTTCCCCCCTCTCTGGGACTTCTCACTCCTCGCAGCCCTCTCTCTGGGGCTGGGGTCAGTGCACCCCAAAATGCCGCACCCTCTCTGGCGCCTGGGTCCCCACGCTACCGTGGAGCCCCTATGAGGCCTCCTCCAACCCCTAATAGCCTCACCCGGTCCTCCAGAACTTATGAAACTATAAATAAAAACTCAAGCCCCTAGGCTACAACGAAAACTCTCATTCAGTCCCTACCAGGGAATTCTCCACCTGTAACAGCAGACAGGAGCTGCTCGGTCCGTCAGGCTTCTCCACTCCGCTTGCCCCGGCAGAAATCCTTCTCCCATGGCTGCCAGCGGAAATGGAAAAAACCAGCTGAGAGAGTTTTCCTGGCTTCACTCCTGGGGTTTATATGTGCCTGGCCCTGCCCCTTCCTGTCAGCTGACTCCCCAGTGGGTGCCTTAGAAACCAGCACCTGTGAACCTGGCTGCCTTTGGTAACTAGGAGCTGGGCTCCCCACTCACTGCTAGGGCTCTCTCCCTGGCTGTTCCTGCTCTAAGGAGCAGGGCACCTGCGTGCTCTGCGACACACTTCTACCCAAAGAACCTTGCCTGCCTGTGTCCTTAGAACAGCACAGATACAACTAAAAACCAAGGTCTCTCTCAGCTGGTTTTTTCCATTTGTTGGTCTGTTTGCTTTTTAACCTTTTCCACTGCAGTTCTGGGTGTTTGGGTTATTCACATACACACCCAAGCTCTTGGCCACCATACTATCCTACGGCAATGTATTTCACTGGCTAATTGTACATCATAGACATAATCATTGTCTCTTATATTACCCAGATGATATCCCTGGCTCAACGGGGAAACAGGAGACCAGCATTTTACTCCTGGCTCATTCACTGGCCTATTAGGTGATCTCAAGGACATCGCTTCACTTACCTGTACCTCAGTTTCTCCTTCTATAATAGACTGATTTCCCTTGCAAAGCACTTTGAGATCTTCTGATGACAGATATTATATAAGAGCCCTATCACCATAGATCAGGTTCTGTGACATTTCAGCTGAAGCCTTTGGCTCTTAGTTATTACATGGTAAAAACAAAGTTTATAAAGCATTATTTAAGCATTTAGCCAATCTGTTACATGTGGAATAACACTTCTTAGATAAGCTAATTACAACCCCATGTGTTTTCCTGTGTTATTACTAGTCTATCAAGAATTTCAAAGACTTAGGGTATTTTGACACCTCACTGGAAAAGAATGCTTAATAACAAGGCTTATCCCCCTTACGGCTATTTGTGTAGAGATCTCACAATGCTTTGGAAGGGTGGATTAATACCATTTCCCCTTTAACACACGTAGAAACTGAATGAAAAGATGGCATTCTGTAAGTTTCCAGAGCAAGTTAATGGCAAGGTCAGAAACAGAATCCAGGAATCTTGACTCCCAATCCCTGCATTCTCCGACATAGTAAACTTTGTGATAAAGGGTGTCTTCTTTGTCATTCTCTGTGCTGTACTTAGTTTGGTGGTGTGCTGATTTTTTCTGGGGCCACTATGTACTGTCATAACATTAATAACCATATCCAAGCTCCAAGACCTATATAGTATAGTATACAGTGTAGTACATAGTATAGTACTAAAACATCTGGGTTGATAGGGTACTGCCCAGCATCAAAGTTAACTAACTTAGCATAAAAGCATCAATCTCTAACAGTGTTAGGCTGCTAGATAGGAGCTGCATCTGTTTGGACCATCAGCTGCTGTCCTGGCTAACACAGGTTATACTACTAACTTGCTGTTTTATTTTTTTTAAATAAAAATTCCTTTGATCAGTGCACACATGTTGTGGTCCACTGCCCAGAGTAGTGCTAGGCTTGCGGTGCTAGATCTGAAAACTTTTTTACAGCATGATATGATCAGTACACGATGGTGAAAGTAGAAGTCTTTTTCTGTAGAAGGAGGAGGGGTGTGTGTATCTATAACCTTTGTTCATATACATTGAAGGCTGTTTATATGCAAAAGGCTATGCACATAGTTCTCAACTGGAGATATTTGTACTATTATTGCTATGGCCTATTCGCACTAGTACAATTTTCCTGAACATTGCCCTGCTGCACAGTTGAGCCTTCCTAATCTGATCTGATTACAGCTCTGGAGCCTTGGACAGTGGTTTGAATCTGGATCTGAACTTAGCCAATTTCTGCAGAACTCAGATCCAGGGGTTTGATTTAGGCCAAGTCCATCTCTAGGATCATGCTAGGTGACCATCCTGTTTTCTCACTGACTGGCTATGAAACTAAACTGAATGTCAACTGATTCCAAACATGCTTATGTTTATATGTTATAAAGTACCTGTCAAACTGGCTCATGGTATATTTTCTATGATTAAACAGCAGCAGCTTCTGAGAATCAGAATCTGATCTTGTCTTTTGAAGCATCTATTTTCCTCCCATACCTTTTGCAATAAGCACTGTTCATTGGTGGTATCATAAGACTCAGATTTTCCCCACATTGGATCTTCACATCCACTGATATAATTTAAAAGGTCACCTGCAAAGGGATTTCAAAGAAATTGGGGTTATGCACTCTTTTGGCTGCTTTCTGATGGATCAAGGATGCCTGAGTGGGTTTTTATTTAAGGTAGAATGTGATGGAGAGTTTCTACTTGCATTTTACCATAGAAATGTCAAAGATGTCAAGTTGGTCATGCCCTAAGAGACCCATTGGATAGACTGGAGTAGATTTATTATGAACTCTCACCCCGTCACTGAAGGGCTAGCAGTGCCAGATCCTTAAAAATAGAGAATCTATTCAGTGAATACAGAGGAGCATACTGGGTTGACATCTATAATAGCAAACATTGTCTAGCACAAATATTGTAAACTAACTAAGCAAATAGATTGTACTCACACTGACTCAAAGTGGCTTTCTTATCCATCAGAGTTTCTTTAAATACAAACATACCGGAGCAAGATTTCCAATGAACAAATCCAAAATCTTCCCTGCAACCCTAACTGTCAGGAGTGGAAGAACTAAAGCTCAACTCCTGATGCTAACTATGGTGTGCACACATGGTACCCTCTATGTTGCATGGGATAGGGTTTGTTTTTCCAGGTTTTTTTTCCATTTTCTTTTTTACCATAGGAATTAAATAAGCTCCTGAGGGCTTTAAAACACTCTTTAAAACAGGGTGGGGGAGGGTTGTTTTTCTAGTAAGAATCCCTGCAGTTAAATACAGGTGAGGCAAAGGACTGCAGTGTGTCCAGTTCTGATTGCTGGTGTCACAGGCTGGCAAATGAAACGGTATGATTAGCACTCAGTGCTGGGATAGGGGTAGATGTGGAATGAGCTGGTGGTATGTCGGGACCTATATAATACAAAAAAGAATAAAGGCTAGGAATAGGCTGCACTACAGTATAGTCTTATAGTCCAGTTGCCATCTCAGCACCTCTTTTCTGGTATGACATAATGTTTTCAAGGGCTCTGTTCCCTCCCCCCCCACCCCGTTCTATTTTTCTTTCCTTCGGGTCTGCACGGCTGCTTGAATCCAAAGGAGCTTCTTAACCCTTTCCTGTCTGATGTGGAGTTTGTATGCCCTGACAGAGTGAATTTTGTTTTATTTCCTTCACTCCACTCCAACAGGGCAGCTGCTGAAAAATAGCCTGACCCCATTGCCAATAGACAACGGGCATCCCTTTAACTTTCCTCATTCGCTTAATCTTCTTTCCCACCCCACCCCCTGCCTTTTTCTTTTGTTCTATATGGGCAATTTTACATATAAAAATTACATTCCTCACACCTCTCGTTTAACGTACCAAATCGCCTTTATGCTATAAAACCTGCTTATCCCATTTCTTGAGCCTTGGTGTTTCTATAGCAACCAAAGAGCAAGATGACTGCTGGCACAGCAGAGTCAGATCCATGTTATACCAGTTAGATGCCGTCATGGGCTGGAAACAAAAAGCTAAGACTGAAGATTCTTCTGGTATGTTTGTATTTAAAGCAGCCATCATGTTAATCACAGTAATATAGGCTCATAGGAGAACCCGGATAAAATGTGAGAAGCTCAAGATCTCTGTAGCACAGGTGTGAGTGCTGTGAAAGCTCTTTGGAGAAGAAACCTGAATGCGAAGCTGTGCTTCAGTGCTGCTGCTGCAGCCAAGGGATGTACAAGATGCGTTCCTCACTGTGTCCTCAACACGCTATGGAAGGCTGCTGGACAGCTGCAATGACATGAGGTGTCCACTGAACAGCAGGCAGTCTGTGAAAACTTTAAAACCCATCAGACAGTAAAAACAGGTGTGCCAGGGAGCATGAGAAAAAAAGAATCCTGTTTGCCATTCACTCAGTATATGTTTCCAAACTGTGGACCTGAGCCCAAAGCCTCTGAAGCCAATGGGGACCCTTCCATTGTCCTCAATAGGTTTGGCCCAGGCTCTTTGGACTCACTGCTGTCCTTCCACAGAACAACTGGTGGAAGAAGAAAGGTACACATGGCATTTTGCTAAGTTGATCTCCTTTCCTCTGTGCTGTGCCAGACCAGGCCCACACCTGGTCAGAGGACATAAGCAAAGGCTGGGTGTTTAGGGGTTGTGAGGTCTAATACCTGCTTAGCTGCTTACTCACTGTGTGACTGTAGGTATGCCTCTTCTCCTTTTATTTTCTCCACCTACACATGAGCACAGGTCCACCTACCTCCCAGGCTATTGTAAATGTTTGCACAGTGCTCCAAGCAGCTTAATGTGCTATAAAAAGGGGGGGAAAGTGTCTGAGATCACAGTAGGGGATGTCATGTAGACACATCACACTAGGCTCACTTCCTACATCCCAAGATCATAGTGCAGAATACCATTCCCTTTACAGTTCTGCATGCCTTACCCCAGCTGTTACCTGGCATCATGAAGACTAATATTGAGGCCACCAGCGTAGTGTAATTCAGAAAAAGAACAGGATAATTAGATGGAGAGTCCAGATATTTAGCCATGATAGCAAATACCTAGGCATTTCAGAAGGAAGACAATCTCTCCTTCAGGACAGAAGCCAACATCTAACTCTTGATGACATAGGAAAAGACTTCCTTTAGGGGTAAGTTATTTGATGATTGCCAACTGCCACATATTCTGTGTGTTCCTTTGAAACCTTAAGTATGGGTTACTGTCAGGGACTGGATAAAGGCTGAACTTGTGGTTGGCTTACCAGCATCACAATTATGTTCCTGTTTTGCAGGTGATATGAGAAGATGGGCCACTCTATAGCCTACTGGCTGACATGAGCCTGAACACAGATTTCCTATTCCACAGTGGCATTCAGCATCACATTTGTTGCTAGAGTTAATGCACAACTATGTTCAGCTCCTGCAGATCTCATTGTTGTTCTTATTTTGTTGTTTTCTATTAATCTAAAATAAATGTCATGGAGCCTGGCCGCTGCAAGTAGCTCCTGACACACGGAAAACAATGTTAAGCTTTGTCTGTTCCTCTTTCATTCAGCCTATTGGTGTTCACTTTCAACAACTAATTTCACCTTTCACCTAAGTCCAAATTGCATCTCTTCAGCTGAGGACTGATAGTGTGAACTTGTCATTTCAACATTGTTTTTCATTTTCCTCTGCCCTGATTCCTTTTCCATCAATGTATTAATATTCTTTAGAGCCTTGCTTTCCCAGATAGAATGCTATTGCTTCTGTTTATGCTCAGTATAGGTCCTCACTCACAATAAGTTATTCCTATTGTTTCCCATGTCCCTGTAGAAGAGATCCATTTACTTGACTCATGAGGAGTCAATGTGGAGACTATAAGCCAGAAAAAGAGAATAATGCCAGGGAGGTGAGGAGAGACCGGATAGGGTGCCAAGACAATCAAGGAGACATTCAATGAAAGGCTGCATATTCAAAACCATTTGGAGGAAATGCTTATTCACCTGGTGTTGAAGTTACACTCCCATTGCCACTTAACCACTAAGACTAAGAATGTATCAGGAGTCCAAGAGGGACTGGTCGTTTCCCTGGATTACGAGAAGATTCAGAATTCTTATAGCTGTGGCTAAAAATATTTGTGGAAGAAATATGAACTTCATGCTTCAGGTCTTGAACTGATCTCTTTTTACCAGGCAGATCTTGAGCCCTTCAGAAGGGACTCAGTGATTTTTCCTCAACTGCTTACAGCCCAGTGAAGAGAAAGTATATTTATTGTGTGTCACGATACAAGAATTAGGGGTCACAAAATGAACATAGCAAGTAGTAAGTCTAAACTAACAAAAGGAAGTTCTTTTTCAGACAGCATGTCATTAAAGTGTGGAACTGATTGGACCAGATGTGGAAAGTGACAATTTAGGTAGATTCAAAAAGGGATTGGACAAATTCTTGGAGGAAAGGGGCATTAATAGCTTTTGAGCACTGGTGTCAGGGTTACTGCCTCTCAATCACAACTTCCTAGACTCTAAATGCTGGAGCCTGCAAATGGGAGTGGAATAATGGGAAAAAATCCTCATCATATCCAGTTCACTCTCCCTTTCATCATCCACTGTCTACTACTGTGTGACCCAGGAAACTGGGCAAGATGGACCTATGGTCTGACTCAGTAAATGGCAATTCTTATGTCCTTAAAATAAATTAGAGCTACCAACTGCTTACTACAACCTTCCTAATGTTCCCCTCCCCATACCCTCTTCCCACCTTCTTTTGCAGCAATGACAAAAAGTTCTGTGTGGTAGGCCTGAAATCTCAAGACAATCCCAGGTATGGGCCGCTGCAGAGGTGAAAGCTCTTGTGGGTGTTCATAGCACAGAGGCTGGAGAGGTAAGGAGGGCTGTTGATACAGTATGTTTCATCAAAATAAATTCACCAAGGGATATGTTTAGAAATGACCTTCCTTAGAATGAATAAATCAGCAGCATGTGCTCAGGTCAGCAAAGAGCGCCACCCGTCGTAACAGGAGTCAGAACAAGCAGAAGGCCTTGTGCATATGGAGCCCTTGCAGGACTAGGCCATATGGTCTTCTCCAGAATCGCCACAGTCATTGGTAATTGACTCATGGCAGCTTCTCCGTTGCATTGGCTGCGCCATCTTGGCTGGCATAAGAGGCTCTGGTTCCTTTCATGGACAATTTTCCTTTTCTTAGTCAATTTCCTCTTAATGATCTGGGTCCTGTTTAGCCACTGCCACCACTTCCCTTCTGTTGTGAGGACGGCAAATGGATTTGTCTGCATTCTCCCACTTGTATCCCAGATATCAGGTAAAAGCATACTGGGAGACTACACTCTGTGGCATTGCTTGCATTTGGCTAATTTGGCCAAACTCCTGAGAGCACAGCAGGGTGAGAAGGGGTATATACTATTGGCATTCTGCCTCCCTCAGAAAGGCTGGCAGAACTGACCACAAATCATCTTTAGATCCTGAGACATTATCTACAGTCTTCACTCTATCATGGACCAAGCACTATCTCTTAATCCTGAGGCATTTGATCCAATCTTAACTCTATCACCATCTAATCAGTGGCTCAAATAAATCATTAGAGCTTTTGTAAACTTAACCTGACATCTGGGGGACACCATTCAGATGAGGGGACAAGGGGTGGGAGGGAGGTATTGATTTGTATGCAAAGTGTGATTCATTCTGTGGCAGCAAACCTCCTCTCTGTCACCTTTATTGCTAATAACACAGCATTAGTGAAAATCTGATTAGGCCTTGCATGCATTGTAACAGCCTCCAACCCGTTGCATGTGACTAAATGAGGCCATTTAAAGAAGAGTACTGTCAGCATAATCGAATAAGAGCTAGAGCTCCATTAACTGGCTGGCCTCTTTGAAAAGATTTATAGCACTGGAAAGCTGAAATTACTATTCAAGACAATACCACTATTAAAGGCTTTGGTGTCTGTCCATTTTCAGTTCAGCACCGATAAAAAGAAGTCAGGGTGATTTGCTACAGATACAAGGTGCTATTGGTGAAGGGCTGCCTGAGAGACAGCTGTTGTTTGCAACAGTTCCTCTGGGTGCACAGCAGGATATAGGAGTGATCTGGAAGACGACTGCTCTAGTGTCAGGCATTAGTCTGGGACTCGGGTGATTTAAGTTCTACTCGACCTCCCACAGACTTGCTGGGTGACCTTGAGCAAGTCTCTTAGCTCAGGTTCAGGGTAGAAATTTATAGTGAACAGATTGTCTGATTTCATAGATTTCATAGACAACATTAGGGCTGGAAGGGACCTTGCAAGATCATTGGGTCCAGCCCCCTGCCCAAGAGGCGGGAAGTCAGCTGGGGTCAAATCACCCCAGCAAGATACACATACAAGCATTTCTTAAAGGTATCCAGAGTAGGTGCTTGCACCACTTCTGTGGGGAGTCTATTCCAAACTCTGGAGACCCGGACAGTAAAGAAGTTTTTCCTAATGTCCGGTCTAAAACGGTCTTCCAGCAGTTTGTGACCATTGGACCTTGTCTTCCCTTGGGGTGCCCTGGTGAACAACCTCATTTTAAGGAGAAAAACACAGGAAATGGTGGGTTTCCCCTTGCAGGCTGGCAGAATTCTGGTCTGCAAGGGGCTGGGGAGAGCGGGAGTAGGGCGGTCAGGCAGGGGGTGCCAGGTGCATGTGTATATGTATATTTGCACGTGGCTGCCAGGCTGCCTGCAGAGCAGCTCTGCACAGGTAAGTCGGGGTGAAACTGAGGCCTCCTACTGAGGGAGGGAAGGAGTTGGGCAGGGCTGGGGCTGCTGCCCAGCCCAGTTGGTGCAGGGGGTTGGGACCCAGAACCAGAACACTCAGCCAGGCTCTGGGTGGGAAGTGGTCTGGAGCCATGGGTGGCTCATCCAGGGGTTGGTGACTGGAAGGGGGGGGGAGGGGGTTTCAGCCACTGTGCACACTCCTGAGGAGGAATGCCGCCCAGTTTTGTGCATGGGGAAGGGGTGGGCAGCCCATTGTGGGCTCAGGCTTCCCACCCTGCTGCCCTTCCCCCAGGGCCTCAGTGGGCAGGACCCAGAATGCAGTGGTGATGCATAGAGGGTGCATGGGGGTGCATGGGCACCCCTTGACAGCCAGCATTCCCAGGCAGGGGAGACAGACAAAAGCACTGGTGCCCCCCCGAGCGCCAGTCAAAGAAGACGCCAGAAGCATTCCCCCTGCGACTGATCCTGCTGACCTGGCAGTGTCAGTGGTGCACTGCTGCCAGTTGCAGGTCGGTGGGATCAGCCATGGGGGGACCCCCCCTCCTGGTCTGTGGAGTTAGGCATGGGGGGAACGCCCCCAGTTGCTGACTGGCCACTGGGAGGGCACATACCCCCCATGAATCAGGAGACACCAGTCACCCTCTGGTGGTGGGAAAGTTCAGTACCACTGCCGTGAGCTCCAAATGCCCACCCAGCAGCAGCAGGGGCAGTGGTGCAGAGTTGTGTCCCTTGCTGCTGCCAGATGGGCAGGACGTGCTTCACCATGGTGGTGTGGAGCTCCCTGCAGCATGACCCTCCCTGTCTGGCCCAGTTCTGTTCTGCTGCTCCAGGTCCCACTCACTGGGTTGCAGAGGCCCCAGAGGGAGAGCAGCAAGGCAGGGAGCCCTGAGCCCACAGCAGTCAGCCCACACCTACCCTCCCCCTACCATCCCACCCCCCCTGGCTCCAGTCCAGCCCATGCTGTCTGTGTGGGAGGGGGAGCTGAGCTCCATGCTTCGCTCTGCTGCCTCCAATGGGAGGCAGCCAGGGCCTGAGTGCTGCTGCGGGGGCAGGGGGCTGTGGACCTGGGTCTCTGGCAGCCCCCTCCCCAGATAGGACTGGTGAGCTTGGGGTGTGTGGGAGGAGGGGGCTGTGGGTAGGGAGTGAGGGGCCTGGACCTGCATCCTGGTGAGCAAAGAGGGCAGGGGGAGCTCTGATTTTTCCATGGTAAAAACCCCAAAATCAAACTCCAAAATGTATAGGTCTTCAGCATTTATTTTATTATAGTGATTGAGGCACTGATAGGCTTCCAAATTGCTTTACAATTGTAAATATATCGATGAAACATTGTGTTCAACTGATACCTATATATAGTGGCATGTCATTTTAATTGTGGATTTGGGGGGTTTTAATCAGAGAATTTGTGATTTTGAAACAGAGAAAACCAGGATCCTTGGTGATCATGTGCTGGGGCTGATAAAAGTCTAATAGGAGAAGAGGAAAGGTTATAAAAGGGCAGGAATCTCTCCTTGCTGGGAATACTTTTTATTAGCTCATAATGGAAAGAGCCACTATAGAAGGCTAGTGACGCTGAGTATAGACAGATCTCCAGGGACTCCAAAGGTAACCGTGGGTTAGAAGGGAAGTGCACAGGATGTTTGCTGCCTTCTAAAAGAAAGAGCTATTGCAGTTGTGCTGCATCTCTCTATAATAGTAAAAGGGCCTCTCCTTCCCAGGGAATGTGCCAGAGAGACTCAGGGTAGAAGCGATGCAGTGGCCAATTCTGACCCATAGACGCTTAAATCACTTGGACTCAGTGGATTGGGACACAACACAGCAGTTGGGTGAAAATCTGCTGGAGGGGGCTAGCCCAGTTCAGTGGCGACTAAATACACATTTAGCAAGAAAACCCACATGCCACATTGGTGCCACCAGAATTTTTTGATGGTGCATGAGCATTTAATGGTTTGGGTGGCTTATTTGTTTGTGGTTGGTTTGTGGTTCCCTAACTTTTGTCAGTGGGAAAGAGCACTGACATTACACACTATGGGGGAGACAAGAACGTGGAGGGCCAATATTATCTACAATCCTGTTCTGTCTATTGATAGTGCAAGATGTTTGGGGCAGGCAGTATCTCTAGTCATGTACGTGGCGTAATATGGCCCTGGTCATAGGTTGGTCCTTGTGATTCAAAATAGTACAATGCTTTGGATGTTAACTATAAATTGCTACCAGTTGGGCACGTTATTGCTCCTAGCAAGAGTAGTTGCATATGCAGAGTGAATGTATTCTTTATTTTTTAAATAAACTACTGTAAAATATCACACAATTTATAAGTGTACACCTCAAGCACTGCTAGCATGCCTGTCTGGCTTGCAAAAATTGCCAACTGCATCTCTGAAGATATGTATCTTGTTTAAAAACAAAAAAACAAAAGAAGTTATCTGCACTTCCCAAAGCTCAACTACATATCTAAAAGGTAGAATCAGACCCATATATTTTTCTGTTTGAGGTAAATGAAGCACAAAAGCTGAAAACAGAATAGCAAACAGATTCAATTTTTCCCCATCTGGAGCTCTGTCATGAGGTGGACTGTACCTGTTAATGTCACTGTTGAGGTGTGCTAGCTATTGAATTTTCCCTCAGTGAAGAACTGTCCTCTGCATGTGTGACACTGTCACAATTGCAGGGTGGAGTTTTTATCCTGTGTTGAATAGGTGGTGTATTTCTTTCTACTTTTAAGTCTACACTAAGCCTTGTATGAGAGACATTTAAAATTTAGAGTCAAGACAGCACTGCATTCTTAGCCAGGTGATATATTAACCTTTGGGGAAAACAAAATACCAAGGAAAGCAGGGGACACCATCTCTGCATGATTTTCTGGAAGATACACAAAAAACTAGAACTCTTGGTTCTAAAATGATACCTTTATTAGACCAACTGGGCAATCACATGAATACTGTCCCTTTCTGCAAGCTTTCGGGATCAAAGTCCCTTTGTCAGGCTCTGGGGAAAAATATAGGTGGTACAAGATGGTAAAAAGTCCCCATAGGTAGGAAATAAATTTCATTTTTGCACAGAGGGAGCTGAAGATACGCTTTCATCAAACTTGACTTACTGTGCCTAATGTGAGCACAACTGTGTGAAAATCTATGGCCTTTTCTACAGATTAGACTAAATGATCTAGTGGCACGTTCTGGCCTTAAATCTATTAATCCTCTGAGCAGTCTCATTGAATTCAGTTGGATTACATACACCTGAAGTTGAATAAGTGAATAAGCAGTTGCAGATCTAGCATCTTGGTCTGTGTATTGTGTAATTAATATAAAATACTCTGTGATTTCCTGTCCTTTCTGAAATCCTTTTATAAGGATACCAAAGAGATCTCAAATTGTCTTTTTACATTTCTGGTTCCTGCACCCTGGCTTAGTTCATAAAGCTAGTTTGACCAACTTTTTCTGAAGCCTACGTTTCTTTCCCCTTGTATCCACTAGAGGGAGGGAGAGTTTTATTTTATAGTTACATGGAAGTTTTATGTTCATACCCAACAGAGCTGTCACTGTCACATCCCCTCTATTTCTTACTCTAACAGCGTGGGGGGTTGAGGAGAGCAGTAGATCTGCCAAGTACAATTCAGTTGCACTTTAATTGGAACAAGTCACTGAACACTTGAAGGATTCATTGATTAGTCAACCTGGGTTATTTCAGCTGTCACTTTGCTTTCAGGGATGGGGCTTTCTCTTTGTCTCACCCATTTTGGAAATTCAGCTGCACCATGCTGCCCGAGGCAGCCATGCCCTTAAACAAAACAGAAGTGAGACAATATTCAAGCTGATGTTTTTTTCCTAAATACACTCCTTCCCCTCGCAGTTCCATGAAGCATTTGTAGTTCTTTTAAATAAATAGCACAAACTTACTACATTCATCAGCACAATAGTTATTTGTAAGTGTAGTTCTGGCATATCTAATTTAAGGCCCATAAGCTGTGCATAAACCAGTGTCTAAAGCTGCACACCAATATTTGCATGCAATTAGCAAGATGACATATGCAAATAGATATTCAGAAATGCCCATAGGTCCCATGCACAATCTTAGGCCCATGTTATGGGTGTGCAGATGCACATACTTTACCAAATCCCCCTCCTTTATCAACGGTAGTCTTTGCTTTATTAACTGGATCCGACTTGTAAATACTTTCAGATATATAAAAATAACTTTCAAATGTAAGACACTTGGCTAAATCATTACAGTTCTGAGAGTGGGGAATGGATGACAGATTTGGGATGTGACCTTCCTCTAACTTTTAATTACTTGAGGTATATTAACATCTTCATAAGTGTAGCTCTTGCTTCCATGACATAGGAGTTAAGGTAATAGGATTTCCTATTCTTGTTACTGCTTTTATGCCACTAAGGGGAGCCATTTGTATACTACATGAGGTTGTCATAGCAAAGCATACCTCCTCAGGAAACTGTAAATACAGGTATTGCCACATGTACAACAGAAAACAATACTTACAGACCTCCCTCACTTGCAGTTTGGAACTGGTACAAAGATTAGTATGAGTTACTATGAATCACTGAAGCCAAGAAGTAGAAGGCCTTAGGGCTCATTGTAAAAGGTCATACAAGCCTTAGGCCTTGTCTATATAGAAAGTTGCACAAGTTTAAATAAACTGCTACTTGGAACAATGTATAGCTGGCTGGGGGCAGCTGCTTGTTCAGCACCAGAACATTTCCAGCACTGAAGTTGCTAGTGGGACTTACGTGATAGGTATGAGAGGAGTATTTTTAATGTAGATTTTGTTGTTCATGCTTCACTTTTAAATACTGAGGTATAATATGGCTGTGATCATTGGTTCTGGCTCTATGTCATGGGCTTGCAAAAGACAGGGTGGGTTTGCACCTTATAGACCAACTAAATCAGACATGTAGCATGAGCCAGTGGTTTTCTACCAGGGTGCTGAGGCATCAGGTGGTGCCATTAAATCTTTTGAGGATGCTGCAAGGTTTGTGGAAGTAAGTGCAGGCTCGGCTCCTCCTTGCCTGGTCATTGTCTCACCTCCACTGCCCATCCCTTCTGCAAGGGGGTAAGCACTAAGGCTGTGCAAAGCTTCGGATCCCATTTGGAGGAGATGTGGCCCAATTCGGTGGCCAAATCTCTGAATCTATATCAAATCAGGGGACCAATTAAAAGGTCTGAATCTATTTGAAGCAAAGATTCAGAGAGCTTTGATGATTCAGGCAGTCCCCGCTGGCTGCAGCAGGGAGCTGCAGCTGGACTTAGAGCTGGGGAATGGGAGCAGAGGAGGAGACCATGGGGGAACCCCTGCTAGGCCCCATCTCCTGCCTGCTTTCCCCCCCCCACACTCCTCCAGCCCCCCATGGCTTCCCCATCCAGCCCCAGCTCCCAGTGCTGCCCAGTGCTGGGGGGAGGATCCCTGCTGCCTCCCCACTCCTCTGTGCTGCATAGGGGGCTCTGCCATGAGCCCCCAACTCTCCCCCCCTTGCTCCCCCAGCCCCCTGCCCAATGATTGCTTCATGGGCCCCAGCTTCGGCCCTTTAAAAAAAAAAAAAAAAGAGAGAGAGAAAAACCCCAGGACTCACTGATCCTGCTGTGGCCTCAAGGCTTCAGGGGGCTCATGTAAAGCATCCCACATAGCATGGGCCATGGGGGGCACCGGGGATCACCCCCCGCCAGCAGGAACAGTGAGTCCCAGGGTTTTTTTTGTTTTTTTCTTCTTAAAGGGCCGAAGCTGGGGCAGGCAGGGAAGCCATGGGTGGGGCTAGGACAGTGGGGTGGAGTTGGGGGGCTCATGGTAGCAGGGATCGCTCCCTCCCCCCCCGGAAGTGAGTTGGGGCTTTTGTTTTCCAAGTGCTAGGAGCTGGGGCAGGTGGGGCAGCCATTGCCAGGCTGGGAGAGAGGGGTGGGGGGATGGGCCTGGGCGATTCAGAGTTTTGGCAGCAGCCAAATCTCCAAATCAGATTCAGCCCAATCGATTCAGGATGGTGATTCAAATCACCGAATCAAATCACTGTCCCCCAAATCGTCCGAAGCAAACACTAGCCACTTCTCACGGGCCTAGTAAGCATTGCAATAAATAAATAAATTAGTTTTTGAAATGAGGTGCTGTAACACAAAAGTTACGGAGAGTTGCCTTGAGTCAGACGAGGCAGAGAACCACCGGCATTAGCTCATGTGAGCTCAAGCTCACATCATCAGATGCTGTAAAAGAACATGCAGGTAGGGATGTGGGAATGGAAGCATATTAAGCTGTTTTTGGTGACAGGGAGAGATAGTTAGCAGTCATAGCTTGACTTCATTGTCCCATTGTGTTGTGGCCAGCAGAGAAGAGCTTTCCCCAGCTCCTGACCCACACTTATTTGACTAGGTGGTATGGTCTCCAGTGGTAAGATTATGCATTTCTATTTGGACGTGATTAACTATCATCATCTTATTGTATTCAACTGCCAGAACAAAAAAGGAGGGAAAAAATAGCCAGAATAGGAGAGGATTTGTATAGTGAAGGCTCTCACATTACAGTCACTGCAAGAAAAGTTAAACATATTCATGAGGGATCTGATAGGTCTTAAAGTTGATTAATTTCAATACCTTTTAAAGAAATCCCAAATATATCAGTTAGATTAGCCTAGTGCTTCCTCTTACACTGTGGAAAATAGGGAGGAGATGTAATCAGAGTATGTTACTATTGATCTGAAGATGAAGAGACTTTTTTTGGTTTATTTGAAAGGTTTTTTTAATGTTTTTACACGTGGAAATGCTGGCTGCCTACACACATACTCATTGGCATTCTAATGAGAATACTGCAGAGTCATGTATTAAATTTCCTCACGTTTTAAAATGGCTGTGGAGGCACTTTAACTCAACCTCTTTGACAAGGTTTAAATAAAGCATCCTGCGGCCATTTTTATATGCACAGGGGCTTAATACACATGATGGTGAGGTGTTTTAATTACCATAATTAAATCATGCCCAGGAACTGCTCTAATTAAAACACCACCCCCTTCCCTCCCACCACCATCTTTGAGCACATATATAGGCAGCCTTGAGTTTTTAGTCTTTTCTTGATGAACTTGTTTGAACATCTCTAAGCTTGAAAGTGCTACTAAGTAGTTAAGTTGCATGTTTTCAGGTATCCTTGTGCACTTATAGGTTGGTGAATGAGGACATCCCTCACTGCTGATATCTAGAGGTAAAGATGACCCAGCAATAGGTAATGCGGGAATCCTAACAGATTTACCCCTGATCTCCACATGCAGTTTGATTCATAGCAAAGGAATGAACAACCAAACTAGAAGCAACCCCACAAATCAATTCAGGTTCAGCAAGAGCCATTGGCCTGTTTGGAAGGCACTATGGGAGTTCAGTGAATGTCAGGGAGGTGCTCCGCTGTGATGGATGTCCCCAGTTAACTTGTTTTCTCCTTGATTCCCAAGACCTCAGTCACAATTTCCAGGGTCCCGTTGTTTTTATTGTAGGCAATGATCTATTAAACATTGTCGTATTTCCCAAAAGCAGCATAGCCTAGGGAAGACAATCCTTCAAGGATGTCTAGAGGAAGGAAGAGGAGAAGAGCATGGATAAAAGACAGAGGAGTGGATGAAGCAGACATCTAGATTAGCAAAGACTAGATAACTGTGGAGACATCTGACTTATTGTTCCACCAACCCTTGAGTCAATGGCTTAAAAAAATACAGTAATAATCAATCCTTGGCTCTTGAATTCTTATTAATTCTGTTTGTGGAAGTGTATAGCTTCTGATCCTCAACTAACTGATTTTGGTTTTATGTGTCTAGTGGGGGCGGGGGGGTTGTCTCTGGGGGTGGAGATACCTCTTGGTCCCATTTAGTTCCAAGAAATCTTAGATTGTTTTTTTCATATCATCAGTGTAATGGTTTCACACAGAAACCATTTTGGTTTGGAGTAAGATTTCAAAATCAGACTGGAACAGAATTTGACCCCTCTGTCTAGTGCAGTATCTTTGCACCTGGCTACTTAATCCATTTTACTTCAGTTTTGACATAGCATTCCTTTACCTAACATCTTTCAGATCTTCAACTAAAATTCAGGGCATATTCAGAGTGTAGTCTGTGCTACTACTATTATTAGTAGTGATTGGTTCCAGCAGTCAGTAAATTTGAAGTTTCAAATCTGCTTCCAATATTAAAAGTGGTTTCCACATACCAACAATATAAGAAGTGTCCCCCATTGGGACTGAACTTTGTCATCCTCACTGGTCTTTCTATAGATTTCTGTCATTCTTGAGCTACAGGAAAAAGCAAAATGTAAGAGTTGCAGGAAAGCTGCATCATTCCATCCTCCCACCTACAAGGCAAAAATTCCCCATCATACCACAAAATTTCATATTTTAAAAACATCTGATTGCACTAATACTCACAGTGTGTTTAAATACTTGCCAAACCATCAAAAACAACTGTTTCTACTGAGATGCATGCAGTCTAAGGAGGAGTTAATATAGCTATCTGCAACAAACCTGATATCTACTTACTATGCAGCATCTGAATTAAATTTGGCATAATAAAGGTCAGGAATAGTTGAAACTCATGTAATGCTCACGTTAATCAAAAACTGTTATGTCTACAGAAGAATACATCATAAGCACCCACAACTGGCTGACTCTAGTAAATAGCCATTTACTATTAATGACTGATAATGTAGTCTTGTAACATAAGGAGTAGAGGTTTCTACACACGTGGTCTAGGTTCTGGCTTCAAAGACTATTAACATGTATTGTTGAGGGACTAACACAAAAACTTGTATCCATGCTGCAAAAAGGTGATAGTGTCAATTCAAGGTAAAATAGTGAAGACAATCCAATTTGGTCTAGCATCTTGATTTCAACTCTAGACTACCCAGGAGACTTGAACTTGAGCTGCTGAGTTAAATTTTCTTACTTTCACTGCTGTTCTAACTCACATTAACTCCAATCAGACCTTTTCTTCATAAGGTAGCCATAACCAAAGGCTATCAGGTGCATCAAGTTACATAGCGCTAATCAGATCAGGTTTGTTTTTACTCAGCTGTTGTTTTCAGCTGTTCCCTCTTCCCTTGGCTAACCTAACTCGCCTCAAAATCAAAGCAACTCCAACTTAGCCTTAGGATTCAGTTCTTTTTTGCTGGGGCAAGTTAACGTCATTCTCCTGCATGGTATGTTATGGTAATGCTAGCATACATGTGTGTTTTCCAATAGTACTTTAAGCAGGGCAAGAATGAATTCAAAGAAAGGAAGTTTAGAAATCCTAAGTAAGCAGGTGAACCATTAAAGCTATGCAATATTATGGCATATACTCAAAGAGCAGTATCAGTCAGTGATGCACCAGGTCCCCAGGTTGCTAGAGGTGGTACAAATGCAAAACAAACAAACAAGTTCTCTGTCCTGACGAGCTTATAGTCCAGGCAAGTTCTTCCCCAAATCAAAGCCAAGCCAATTCATCCTGTCTTCAGAGAGGCTGAAAATAGGAATAGAGGGTATGCTCCAGACCCATCCAAACTGTCTATTTTGCCTTATTGCTAGGCTGGGGACATACACAGAGTGAGCAAGTAGGTGCAGCTTATTTCTCAGGGGTGAGCCATGATGCAGCAGGGAGGCATTCTTAGGGGCCCAGGTCCAGCTGGCTTGGAAATACATGGGAGCCAATGGTTGGGTTCAGTTGCAACAGATTTGTTGATGGTCTGATGCCTACTATCGTACCTTTTTACACATCAGCCAGCCACAATGCAAATATTTTTCACCTTAATTTAACTTTTTCAAAGTTTAAAAAAACTTCTCAGTGTTACAGCCACCTCTAAGCCTTATTTAGTGGTGACATCAAAATGCAATGTGTTCAAAAACTTGCTTCTATTTTTAATTATGGGGTCTGACATGCCTTAATTCAGTTTGAATTAAGCTCATTGCTATCATACTTGTCATTGCCTGAGAATTACCGGATGATACTGGAAGTCCACTCCCCATCTGTTTCTTTAGTCAACTCGTTGGCTTCCAGAGATTCAATTTATGTTTGTGCTCTCTTAACCAAAACAAATGAAACTTGATCATAGAGTTTCACCCAAAATACTCCAAATAAAAGTGCTGTTTCCATGTCAAACCAAATAAACTAAATAAGCTGTCAAGACTCCACCTCTTTTAGAGTATACACTATATTTAGGAATCACTAAGCAGAAAGGATGACTCATCCTAAAGTTGTGACATTTCAAACAACCCAAACAGGTGTTAATACTCCCATGTGAGAGCTGAAAGAGTTTTTTATATTTGCAAGTTAAAGGTAGAAAATGTCTTTAATGAAACAATACTGTAAATAAGTTTAATTTTCCCTCTTGTATATGAAGGTCTTGTTTAATATTTTCCTTTAGAGCAGCCAAGCAGAAACAGCAATTTAGATTAAGGAGATTAATTACTTAGCATCAGGTTTATGGACCTATTCACCAAACTTAAACACTCCAGAGAATTCAGGATTGCTATAGTTTTGTTCTCTGTCCCAGGATGAACCGTAATTTATTTAAAAACTGCAAGAGGTAAGGTTACCTCTTAGCAACTCTCCAGAACATTTTTAAAAATCCTATTTATCCTAACTCAGTGCTGTCAACCACCACAAATATAGTGTGAACATCATGTTGCTAGGCATTTTCCTTAATGTTTAGCTCTTTGGAGTCGTGTGATTATGATCATCTTGGCTATCATTTCAAAGGAAAAGCTGTGTCTCTCCAGTTCTTTGCACTGTGGAGAAACGTTTAAATGGGAACGAAGTGCATCCTGAAGACTTAACAATTACAAGACAATCAAAAAGAACACCAAATGGATTGTTTCTAATAACATCTCATGTTTTTTTGAGGAGCTGACTTGAAGGTTTTTGAAAGCTTGGGGTTGGAAATAGTATTGGCTAAACAGGAGCATTTGGCCTGGGATTTTCAGAGAGGCTTGGGGAAGTAAGGGCCTCAAATCCCATTGAGCCCATTGAGTTTCAGTGACATCTGGGCACTTATTCCTGTTAGGTTCCTTTAAATATTCAAGTAAGTGGTACTACCAATATTTCTCCCTGTATTCCAAACGAAAATGAAGGACAAAGCAATTGTAACATACTAGCACCACTTGCAGGGAGAGGAAATAAATGATTCCTCATCAGTATCACGGTGGTTAGACCAGTTGCTTTTGTTCCCTTTCCTTGACAAAACTCCAAATATGTGGAGCAGCATCTATGTAAGATGTTGTCTAGTACTGTTCTGTAATGGTAGGAGGAGGGGTGCTGCAAGCCAACCAGAGCTCTTCTCCTCTCTCTTCCAGTTTGGAGGGAGGTATCGGGATCAGAATCCACTGAAGCCAAGTGATAAAATAAGAGATTTATTTAAAGGCTAGAGCCAGTCATAAAAACCACCGTTAGTGGTGCCATCTAAGAAACTGTTGGCTTCTTGAACTGTGATCCCCGCTGAAAGCGTCATAATGCATTGAGGTATATATTGATGGTCTCAACTTGTACTAGGTTCAGAGGCTTTTGGAAAAAGTCTCTGTCTTGAAAAGGCAACAGATCTAACTACAACCTAAAGAAGAAGCTAAAGCTACTTCTTATTAGCTAATCCAAACTATTGGAAGATGCCCTTTTGCTCCCAGAGCCTTCTCACTGTCCTGCACAATCAGCACATTGCCCACAGCGGTGTGACGGCACAATCAGACCCGACTCCTGGAATTTCTGGTGAACTTCAGCTGTTGATGGAGATCTCCTGTTAAAAGCCAGTCACTAACCCTGGCAGTGCTAATTGAAAGCTGGAATGAGATTCTGCTTCTAAACTTAATTTGTACTTGACTTCCCAGTGCTAGCCCTGCCAACACCTGCTATTGGGCATGTTCTTGTTACACTCTGGGATGTTAGTTTATTAACTGCTATCATTTATGTGTTCACAGACACTGGTGGCAAAGCCTGGAGCACTGGCAATGTCCAGACAAGCCCGAATATGTGTTAGGTAACGCTGCAGACTCATCTGTGGTGCCACGCACACAGGCATTCCCTGTACTGCTACCTTGCAGCACATGGGGGAGGTGGAAAGGGTTTACCCCAGGAGATCTGCCTTAAGAAAGCAGAGTGGCACACACTGCAAAAGTGCATGCCGCCCAAAACCAGAGCCTGCAGCTCCCCAAGGCCCCCAGGACCCTAGGTAAGGCTGCTGGACCCAGCGCAGTTGCTGTCCCCAGCCTCCCCTACCCCACCCAGGGTAACCTATAGGGGTGTGTGAAGCAGGCCTTATTTGATTCGGATTTGTATTTGGCACAAATTGGGACAGTGATTCGATTAGTTGATTCAGACTACTGCCCCTGATTCAATTCGGCTGAATCTGAAGATTCAGTACTGATTTGGAGAATCAGTGATTTGGACATAGACACAGCTTTAGATGTTTTTTCTACATACCTCGAAGTACCAGAGCAGCTTGTGAATTCTGTGAATTCCATATGCTTGGTGGCGAACCTGGAAGTGGACCGAAACTATTTCCGGTCCACTTCTGCATCCACCAGGGAGCGCAGTGGGGGGGGGGACAGCCCCGCAGCTCAGCAGTTGACCTCATGGGGGACCCTGGGTGCCCCCCCAGACCCAGAAGGCACCAGTTGCTGAATGGGGGGGGAAGGCATGGGTGGGCCCCACAGCACACTCCCTGGTGGACCAAAAGTGGACTGGAAGTGCTTCTGGTCCACTTCTGGGTCTGCTGCTGAGCACGCTGGAGAGCCTCCCATGCTTCTGTGGGTTGCTCCATGCGCCACAGCATTCATAAGCCTGATACCTCGAGGTATGTAGAAAAAGCTTTTAAAGCTCTGTCTATGTCTGAATCACCGAATCTTTCTGAATCTCTCCAAATCAATTTAGAGGGTTCTGATTCAATTCGGAGAGATTAAAGGGTCCTCTGATTTGATTCGGATTCAGAGATTCGGCCACCGAATCTCCACCGAATCAAATCAGGGACTAGTACAGCCCTAGTAACCTGCCGCATGCTAGAGGATGCGTGGAGCGGGCATTCCCTAGGGATAAACAGCAGTAGCACAAGTGTGCCGCTGCTTCTTGTCCCCAGGGAAACAAACGACCTCACTCATGTGGACATGGCCTGTGAGTGTAGAGATGCCAAGAGTGTTTTTTCCCTATTGTCTGAATGACATTGGAGCCTGGGAGCTGAAGTGCATACTAGAGAAAGTAATTGTGGTTTGGCAGCTTGGCCAGTGCTACTATACAACAGCGTAACTACTGTCAGGGTGCCCTGAGTGCTGCCTTCAGGCATGTGGCACAAATAGTTTCTGTCTTATGCTGCCCTGATACCAAATGTCCCATGAGTACCAGTTTGAAGAAACCTGTCTGGGTATCCCAGTGAAATTATAACAATTATGCCTAATAATAACAATTTATCTCTAATTGAAAATATTTGTTGTGGGATAAAGAGAATTTTTTCCAACTACTTGAGTTGGTCTAATAAAAGATATCAGATTTACCCAAAGAGCCCTGTCTGCCTATGTCCTTGGACCAACATGGCTACATCCTATACCCCTGTCCTAAGATAGTGCACTTGACTCACTATGGTGCCCAGGCAGTGCCACAGTGAAATGGGCTATGTCCATGCCAGGCCCCTCATTTCTATGCTGAAATGAATACAGCCACATTGGTTCAGTGCTCAGAGGCAGAGCCTGTTGGCGCATGTGCAGCACTACACTGAGCTGCCTAAAGTACATCTGGTTTGGGCAGGCTCCTGAACCAGAAGCAGTGGAGTTGTATTGATGCAGCATTGGTCATAGAAAATACAGCTGCCACTGCAGCGGTATTGTCTTGACCCAGGTTATAATTTAGTAGCTTTTAGCTGTTTGTCCATGAGCCAGTGGGAGCTGAGCATGCACTGGTCTTAATAAAAGGTACCTAGTACTTCTCAGGGCTAGGTCATAACTGAGGATAGCAGGGGATTCAGTACACTGCTGGCACCTAAGCTGACAAAACAGACCCTTGGAGAGGTATTTCTTTGGTACCTCATATGTGTGAGGGTTGTGTCAGGTTGACTGTAGTTTTACTAATAAGTTGGTGGATTTGTAAGGGATAGTTTGGATAGGGATGGTCATAACTCAGGCAGGGGCTTTGACTAGATAACCTATGGAGGCCCCTTCTGGCCCTCATTCTCTACGATTCCCTGATATGCCCTGTTGTCTCCCAACACCTGTGAGCAGACAGTACAAAACTCAGAAGGTCTGGTTTGAGTTGTTACATTATTTACAAAGCATATGATCTCCTACATGGTTGTGCACAGTGGCTTCCAGCACCTGCATTTCATCTCTATACCAAATGATGTGCCTCAAGTAGACATCTGAATCTCACATTTCAGCTCAGAAAGAAAGAATTTTAATGGCTGACCTTTAAATCTGAAATGTGAGATGGCTAATAAATCCTGACAGCCCCTTATATCAAGTATTGCAAACAGGTCCTGTTCTAATTGAGAAGCAATGCTCTGTATAGGTCTTGCAAATTAGCCTACAAGTAACAATACAACAAAGCAAGCTGTACCAACCAACACCTGGACTGTAAAGTAGGTAATGGACTGAAAAAGGCAACAGTTGGGGATATTCTTATTGGCAAGGTGGGGGGTCTTTATTAACTAATGAAAAAAAAGTTTTACTACTGAGGAGCTGACAACATGGGGGCTGATAGAGGATTGGTAATGAGCACTGCACTCTTGCAGCCAGCTATTTTGCAAAGGCCTGTAATTTTTCTTTACTGTCCTTTTTAACCTCTCCTGAAGTGTATAATAGGACTGGATGATGATAAGCAGAAGAGACTGCTCTTGGGTGCCATCTTCTAATTGAGCTTTATGCACTAGGAGAAATCCATTTAGCACGGATATCCTTGCACAGTCCATTGGTGTCTCACTTTTTAAGAGATTATTGCTTATCATCATAATGGCAGGTTCAGAACAGGATTTACACAGAGGCAGCAGCAGTGTACAGGACTGAGGTAAATTTTCCATAAAACTGCTGTTCCCAGCTCTAAAATGTTACTTGACATGTTGTTTGACTTTGCTGCCCTGCTCTGTAGTGCTGTGTGTATTTTTAGGCCATCTTCCTATAAACACAAGCACTCATGCAGCATAAAGCTATTCAGGTAGCACATCAGCTCTCTCCTTATGTGAGATGCCCTGAAAATCAGTATGCTGATGGTTTTGCAGACTTATTTGCATTACATAGGGACCCCAAACAAGACTAGCCTCATTATGTTAGGTACTATACAGGCCAGTAGTAAGATGCAGAGAGCTTATATGGGGGTGAGAAGAAAGAATCAGTACTTTACAGATGGAGGAATTAAAACATAGGAGCCCTGACTGGAATGGGAACTGCATGAAGTGACATGGCTCACACAGGGAGCCAGTATTAGGCCAGAAATGAATTCCCAAATCCCAGCCAACTGCTTAAACTGCCAGGCCATCCTTCCTCACACAATTAGCGTGAGTCCTATTGTAATAGGTTAAATCCCAAGATCTACGACTGATGCTAAGGATGCAACCTGACTGATAAGTGAAGAATTTTCTTAAAATCTTATTTTAGAATTGTGGAGACAATATGATACAGGGCTAAAAATAACAAGCCATCTGAGTCTGTGCCCATTTCAACAGCAAGCTAATGTACAGGATTTTTCTTAAGCTTCTGAGAAATCTTTGGTTGCATCTTGCCCCCACTTCCTTTCTGAGTAGAGAAAGCAGGAACACTTCTTGAGAGAAGTTACCTTGAATGCATTTCTAGCTGCCACAAAAAGAGGATGTTATGGAAAACCCCCAATAGGTCTTGTTCTCCTAGGACCTATTGGAAAAGGGCAAACATAGTGCCCATTTTAAAAGGAAGAAGGAAGATCCAGAAAACTACAGAGTGGTCAGACACGCCTGAGTCTCTGGAAAAATCATGGAGCAGATCCTCAAGGAATCCATTTCTAAACACTTGGAGGAGAAGAAGGTGATTAGAAACAGTCAGCATGGTTTCACCAAGGGCAAATCAGGCCTGACCAACCTGATTGCTTTCTATGATGAGATGCCTGGCTCTGTGGATGCAGGAAGAACAGTAGATGGGATATGTTTTGATTTTTAGCAAGGCTTTTGATATGATCTCCCACACATTCTTGCAAGCAAGCTAAGGAAGTATGGGTTGGATGCATGGGCTGTAAAGTAGATGGAAAACTGACTTTACTGTTGGGCTCAGAGGGTAGTAATCAATGGCACCCTCTCTAGTTGACAGCTGGGCTCAAGTGGAGTGCCCCAGGGGCCAGTTTTGTTCAATATCTTCATCAATGACCTGGAAAATGGGATGGAGTACACCCTCAGCAAGTTTGCAGATGACACCAAGCTGTGGGGAGTAGTAGATACACTGGAGGGTAGATCTAGGATTCAAAAAGTCCTTGACAGATTGGAGGATTGAACTAAAAGAAATTTCCTGTGGATCAATAAAGACAAGTGCTGTGCTTAGGATCCAGCACTTAGGATGGAACAATCCCATGCACTGGTACAGGCTGGGGACTGACTGGCTAGGCAGCAGCTTTGCAGAAAAGGACCTGGGAGTTACAGTGAACAATAAACTGAATATGAGCCAGCAGTGTGCCCTTATTACCAAAAAAGCTAACAGCATACTGGACTTCATTAGTAAGAGTGTTGCCACAGATGGAGGGAAGTGATTCTTTCCCTCTATTTAGCACTGGTGACACCACACCTGGAGTATTGGGTCCAGTTTTGGGCCACCACTACAGAAGGGATATGGATAAATTGGAGAGAGTCCAGCAGAAGGTAACAAAAATGGTTAGGGGGCTGGGTCACATGACATCTGAGAAAAGGTTGAGGGAACTGGGTTTTAACCTGGAGAAGAGAAGACTGGGAGAGGATTTGATAACAGTCTTCAGCTACCTGAAGGGGGGTTCCAAAGAGGATGGAGACTGGTCTCAGTGGTGGCAGATGACAGAACAAGGAACAATGGTCTCAAGTTGCAGCAAGGCATGTTTAGGTTACATGTAAGAAAAGGTTTATCATGAGGAGGGTAGTAAAATACTGGAACAGGTTACCCAGAGAGGTTATGGACTCTCCATCCTTGGAGGCTTGTATGGTCTGGCTAGACAAAGCCTTGTCTACGATGATCTAGTTGGGGATGGTCCTGCAGAAGGTTGAACTAAATGACCTCCTGGGATCCCTTCCAGCCCTAATTTTCTATGATTCTATGACCATTCAGGAGTTTCTCAAGAGTCAGTTTGTTCAGACAAACAAGAATCACTATTTAGAGGCTTGCCCAAACTTGAAATCTTTAGAGGGTCATTCATGTAGAATTCATAGGCTTAGTTTTAATATTAAGAGTAGTAGAACCAATCCTTTCGAAATGCTCTCTTTTGTATATGGGCACCTACCATACAAAGGAAAAAATCTTGCAGTACCCTATTACAACATGTGATTCTCTTCTGTAATCCCTGGATTAAATGTTCTGGTGCTCCAAAATACAAAGTTTCTTTCTAAAATGTCACATGTGTGTGAGGAGAAAGGGTGGTTCAATATGGTTGCTTCTCTGGTCTGGCCATATAGATGTTCCTTTCCCAGCTCTACCATGGGGCAAGTTTATACTTTACAGATTATCGGGTATATAGTAATGGAGCTGTTCAAGGATTATAGATTTACTGTTGTCTGTGGGATCCAGTACAAAAACAGTTCACTCCCCCTGAAGTATTATGTGCTATCAAGAAGCCTGGTGTTTGGTACATCATGAAATGACTTTAAATTCAATGAAACATCAGCAGTATCATATATACTGGAAACTGTAACAAAGAAGTTAGAGCCAGGTACTGAGAACTGAGAGTAATGTGCTATTCAAAAGGGATGTTGTCAGACCTTCGGTCCAGTGCTGCTGGGAAAGTCATTAGCACTTCTGTTGGGATTTAATTGTTAATCACCATTAATAGTAATAATAAAAAAACAATGGCAAGGGGAGAACCTGTTGCAGGGTTGCCAATCCAATAATTTATTTTTACTGACAACCAAACTTTTTTTTACTGACATAAGTTTTACGTAAGTGTAATCTTTCTGCCAGGCCTTAGGTGGCAGTAACATGGGGCAGATTCAGATTTAGGGATTTAACACCACCCATCATAAAAAAAAGTTTGGTTGTCCATAAATATACACAGAGTTGGCAACTCTGGCCTATTATTACAGCTATTGGTCTTTTGTTACTAGATATATTAATAGAAAATCTCTGGGGATGTTTCTCAGCTGGGGTCTATTAGTGCCCCACAGACTTCACCAGTGCTAGCGCAAGAATTGCCCATAGATGGTTGTTTTCAAACATGTTGTTAGTGGTTAATTCATGCATAATCATTTTAAACCTTAGTGTACAATGTGATAATTGCTCACAGGAGTATTAATGAGTATTCTTCATTCTAATGGACACAGTAGGCAGTGGGTGCATCTACACATGCAATTAACACGTAGCAATAAATTCTGGTGCATATTGTGCACAGTGGCTCTTTACTGCAGAGCTAATTAGTCAACTCCACAGTAAAGCACATGTGTAGATGCACCAGTGATTTATTCAATGCCTTATCCATTGAAATGCAGCAACTTCAAAGATTTAAGAATGAGCTAGCTCCATAATTTTTCAATCAGGAACTAATTGGCCATGTGATCAGCTGGTTGCAGATTTGATCTGCGTTGCTGCTACACCCAGGTGGAGTGTGGATCATTGATCTACAGGTAGCTTCTCCATTAGGTTAGGTTTTAACAGAACCTTGTTTACCTTTTTGCTCTTCAGGAAATAAGGAAGCAGGCAAGCACAATGGAAAAGCCAGGTGTTACATATTTAAAATCAGTTGGGCAAATCCTCATCTGGAGTAACTTTGTAACTTTGTCATCTGTCTCTCTGCAGAAGGGTGGAAATGGATAAGAATGGCCATGCCTTAGAGATGTTTTTCAGCAAAAATTGGCAAGTTTTACTACATATCATCTATATATGAGGAACAAGAAAGAGGTCCAATATGCCTTCATTTAAATTTAAATGTCTAAAGTTGGACAACAAAGGGCATATCTACACGGTAAACTTACCATGCTTCAAAGGAGCAACTTCATGTACCTTCTGGGAAGTGGAAGCAATATGGCAGTGTTGGTAAAAGCTCATGTTCAGGCTAATTAGCATGGGGCAAGCTAATTGGCACTGTGATTTATCAGTGCTAATTAGTTCATCCTGAGTGTGAGGAGGTTTAAGTCCGTATTTGGCTGCCGCCGGCCAACCACCTCACTAGGGACCGCTCCCAAAGAGACAAAGGAGTGACTCACCCCGGACTGGACGAACGTATGCGTTGGCCTCTCCTGCCACGACTTTGATGCTGTTCTCTACTGGTCCAGTTGGTATGACTCATACAGTCCGGTAATGAGACTCTCCCCTTCTCTAGGGTCCCTGAGTTCTGAGGGCTCCTCCACCCCTATACCCTCGCCCGAACCACCAGGAAGGACCGCCCAACCGGAACGGTCATCCACTTATGATGCTCTGGGAAACACCAAAATAAAACACAGCAAAGTCAATAGAAAGGAAGTCACGGCTGAGGGCACCTAGGGTGTATGCTGGCTTTAAGGCTCAACCACTGGTGTCAGCGCTACCTCATCTGCTGAAGGGTGGGGAAATCCCCCCCGTCTGTTTACTCCACGACGGGATTGCTCCACCCTCGTTTCCCAGTTAAAGAAAGAAAAGAACAAAAAGCGCAAAAGGGTACCGGTGACTTCTTTGTTCCCGGTGTCCCCCCCCCCCGTTGCTGTCCTCCACAGCTCCGGTCCGTACAGGGCCCCTGCTACTCCACACGGGGTTGAGCCCTTTTCGGCCCTGCCGGGCCCGCTTCTCTAAGTTATGAGCCCCACTGGGGAGCCCTGCTTACTCTAGAAGGTCTGTCCGCCCTTCCACACGGCTCGGATCTGCCAGAGCGTGCTCCCGCCAGCTTCAGCTCCGGCCACCGCTACTTCCGGATCCACTGCCCCCCTGGGCTGGTCCGGAGCTCCTCTTATACCGGTTGCTCCGGCACCTGCTGCTTCCGGGTCTCTGCAGGGGCTAAGTTTCCACTGCCCGCCATAAGCCACGACCCGCGAACCACGTCGGGTTGCGTCGGCTCGGTGCTCGCCCGGGCCAGGCCCCCTGTTCATCCCCTTACACTGAGCATCATGCAGATGTGACCATATAGCTTCTGGTTTAGGAGATACCCCTCTGAAACAATGCAGAATGTTAGAGGGCACTATTGTGGAGCATGGTAAACTTATTGTATAGACATGACCTAAATTTGCAAGTTTTGGCTAGACTGGGCACATCTACATGAGACATTAATTGTGGAGCTGCCTAATTAGCTCCACATTAAAGTCTCAGCACTTACACACACAGCCTTATTAGGCTGCAGTAAACAAATACATGCTGCCATAGGATAGTACTTGCACGATCTTGTGGCAGCATTATTTACTGTGCCACAACACATTTGTAGGCAGTGATGGAGCTGGCTGTGGTTGATTGCCGGCTAGCCCCACACTGGATCACCCTCGTGCCCCAGCCAGCCCCTCTGCAGCACGTTGAGCTGGGTTAGAGCAGTCCTGTACTGTCAGGCTGACCTTTTGGGTCCCTTCCCTGCCAGGACTTCTCTGCCCTAGCTCAACGTGCTGTGGTCCCAGGCACATGTTCAAAGGTACACCCAGGAGCAACAAAGTCCATCACAAATTGTTCCAGAGTTTATTCAGGTGAATTAATTGCACGTGCAGATGCACCCACTGTGTATGTAATGAAATCCCATGATTTCATAACAAGTCTTACAATATTAGGTGCTTTGCATAAAGCTGCAGATTATAGAGTCCTGGGATTACATGAAAATCTCATTTTGTAAAAATCGTTTTAAAGAAAAGGAAATGTGCATCCTTCTGATTGTGGAGAAAAGATTCAGATCCAACGTTCTGGGATGTTTTTAGTATGTGAGTATCATATCTGCCATCTTTCAGGTAAAGGAAACCTTGCCAATGCTAGGTCCAGCCAGTTAGACTTTGTAAATCTCTTCTTTTTTTTGTCCCCCAGAGGTACATTTTGAACATAAAACTTTTCTAAGAAAAAGTGAATTTAAGACATTTCCTTGTCAAGAGAAATAAATGTCCCATGCTTATGTAGCATGGATGGATGAATGCTGATTGACCTGTCCCATTTGCATAATTTATAATAGAGGAAACAAGCTGTTAAAAGTAGCCTGGTGATTTGTTTTACCTTAAAGATGTTCCTGTCATGGTGCTCTGTTATTTATGTTGAGCCCCTGCTACAAGCATAAATGGCAGCATACCTGATCTGAGAAGAAAAAAAGTAATGCGTGTTCCTTTTCTATTCACCTTTTTGTTTGTTCTACCTCTTCTAAAATTCTTCTTTCTGCTTTACAACAAGCTTTTTTGCCCACTTTCCACTAACATGCTTCTTTCAATTGCTGTGTCACAGTCTGTAATAGGGAACCTACAGCTCCTGTTATTTATAGAGCAAAACAGGGGCAAACAGAGCCCAAACAGACAAAGAGTGTGGCTAGCTGTAAAGAAACAGGCAGCCAAAACCCATAATGGGAAGTACCTACTGCCATGTGAGTAGCACTGTGATAGGACAATAGGAGAGTAACCTAGGGAGACAGCAAGAAACCGACTGCTAAGTCTGCTGCTGTAGACAACCTGGAAGGCCAGTACAGCAAGCTCATTATAGAGCTCCTACAGATGGCCCAGGGAGTCATCTGACTGGAAGGGGGCAGGGCTCTGATGGCATATAAACCTGAACTACAGCGAAGTCAGGCAGTCGGGCCCTAGAAGCCAAAGTATTAGGAGCTCTGCAGCAGGATGCCTGCTGGTTGAGACTGAGTGCAGTCCTGCTATGCTGTGAGTTACAAGTGAGCAGCTAAGAGCTGGTGGTGGATTACAACCAGTATGGATGGTGCTTTTATTAGATAGCCAGGAGGCTTGGAGAATTAAGTTGCAGCCAGTGAGATTATGTTTTTCATTGAGTTTAATCAGGAGACTGTGTTTGGGACTGTAGAGTAAATAAGGAGGTCCCAGAAGTTCCAGAGAGGCATGGAGTTGGAGTCAGAGCAGATTCATCACCCAGAGCAGGGCAGAGACAGGGCCATGGGCCCAAACAGAGCCAGGGCAAGCCCAGGGAAGGGCAGAGAAAACAGCCTAGGAGGGAAAGACAAGGGCTGGAACCCAGGAGTCAGGTCTAGCAAAGTGAGCCTAGATTCCAGGGCTCAGCTAGAGGAAAGGGGCAAAAGCTAGAAAGCTTGAGACACCAACAAGGGTGCGAAGGCATAACACTGTAGAGGGGCAAGGTGCCCATGGAAGGATTAACTGTTAACACCTACGAGGCATGGGCACTGCTACAAGGGAGTTTAGAGGCCGTGATCAGCCCATAAGGCAACAGGTGCCTTTGGAGGGCATGTGCAGGCCAGGATCTAAGAGGGATCTTGGGGCAAGAGAATAGGCTAAAGGCTCACTCTAAGAATCTTGGGCAGCCTCCCTTTCCAATTTGGTAATAGGAACAAGGCAAAGCAGGCGAGAGCAAAGGGAGGGACCTTGGAGATAGAGCAGCTCAGGAGTTTGTCACCCCCAGGGGGCACCACTCCTGTTACACAGATATATCTGAATTGGATATCCTTAAACTATGCCCAATACTGTCAGTCTCAAGTTGTAGGGAGATTACAGATCAGCCCTCAAAGTTTTGAACCTTGTTTTAAAGTCACAAGGGTTTTTGAGAGGATTTTTTTTGGTTTTGCACTTTTGCTTTCTGATCTTTTAGTTTATGCTTAGGCCATATTTCCGTGCTTTTCTCTTCAATCAGATGGCTACAAAGTACCTTTGGAAAAAAAAATATCCAAGATTCTCACTTAGTTATCACTTGACTCTAGTATCTGAGGATTTAAGACAAACACCTAAAAAATGTGAGATCTGTAATAAAATTGTGAGCTAGGAACGCTATGGATAAAGATAACAGGATTAAGCCTAGGACTAGAAGTACTTTTGTAGATTTTATTTTATATCTTGAGAAGGGCTTTGTTTGTAAGTTGAATATTCCTGTTAAGTGTTTGCAAAACATGTAAATGTATCCAGGGTCAGTATGGCTAGGTATAGGCATTTGAAAAGCCTATAACCAAGTAAGCTTGTACTGTGGTTTTTATTAAGGTGCATAGTCTAGATCAGTAGCAAACAGAACAGACATTTGCCCTTTGGGAGTGGGTCCAGGGGAACAAATCTTAGAGAAGATTCTGCCAGTTGTAAGCTAGTCTATATGTTTCAAACTTCTGTTCTGTTATGGGTATAGGGCAATTTCCAATCACTTACACTGGTAGAAGTGTAATGTCTGTACCCAGCCATAGTGACACTGACTGGAGACAAAAGGAAGGTGAGTTTTCTCTTTTTTGTTCTTTAAAAGCTATTACTATTAGAAACATATTTCAGGAACACCAAAAGACCCCTTGCAGCTTGGGACCTCATTGTATTACATGCTCTATAAACATAATAGCATTCACCAGTGAAAAGGAGACTGGCTTTTAAATGATTAACTTTAATTATTTGAGTTGTTATTAATGCTAGGTAAAAAAACATATTTAAAAATATGCCACAGGACAGGCAGGTCACAGCTGCAAAGCTGAGGAATTTATCAAGGAAAAGGCAACCACTTTCAGTTAAGATTTTATCCCAAACTTCATAGTATAAGGGGTAGATAAGAGTTTTAGAAATGCCTTGCACTGTGGTGTTGCGGTCCCAATTGTTCAAGGGGCATTAACCTCCTTTAACACATCAGCATGCCTCCAGTTACCCTTTAGCAGCAAATAGTAAATCTGGGAGATTTTTTGGTGAATATTTTAATTGGCAAATGTGGTTTTGGTCAGTATAAACTATCTGCAAATTCAGATAAAATTAAACAAATAGTTTTCTCTGGAGGAGTGAGAAATGGGTACTAAATTCAGAAAGGCAAGGAGAGAATGATGCCTTAAGCCCTTGCATGTGGTATTTGCACAGGAGGTTTATATAAGCTGTGGGGGGCAACCTTCTTGGCAAGTATGTCACAAATTAGCCCTGCACCCACCCTGAGTACCACTCTGTTCTTCTTCCTCTACCCAGTTTGCTGCTCTTCTTTCTGCTCTCCACTCTGTTCTCCTGCATGATCTGTTGCTCTGTTTTCTGTTTCCTGCCCCATACTCCCTGTGTGTAGCTTCTGCTTCCTGCCCTATCTGCTGCTATGCTGCCTGTCCCCTTTCTGATCTGTTGCAGGCCACACACTGAGGATGCCCATGCCACTTGTAGCACTTGTGTGACAGGTTGTCCTTTCCCTCTTTTTGCCCGGGGCGGGGGGGGCAGCAGGATATGAACATAATCTTAAACCACCCAGGACTGGAGTTTAAGCCCCAGCTATGGAGTCATTCTTTCATTCTCTCCCTGGTTCGATGAATATTTAGGTATTTCATATAAAAGTGGAACAACAACAGTGGGACAGACTGAGAGTCCTCCACTCCTGAATAGCCTACATACCCTGGCAGTTAGGGTACTCCCATGTCAGATGTGGATGCCCATCTCCTTAAGGAGAAGGGAGTCATCAACTCGGATATCTTGCATCCTGCACAAATTCACTAACCACTGGCTACTTGAGTAAATGGTAGGGCTGTGTGAAGCCTGGGTGGTGGTGATTCAATTTGGAGGAGATTTGGCCTGATTCAGTAGCCAAATCTCTGAATCCAGATCAAATCAGGGTCCAATTTGAAGGTCCTAATTGATTCAAAGGTCTCTGAATCTTTGGCAAAGATTTGGAGAGCTTTGATGATTTGGGCAGTCCCTGTTTGCTACAGCAGGAAGAGGACCATGGGGGGACCCCTGTCAGCCCCCCCCAACCCCTTCCAGCTCTGAATCAGATTCAGCCAAATTGAATAAAGACAGCGATTTGAATCACTGTCCCCCCAAATTGGCTGAATCCAAATACGAAGTGAATACTAGCTGCTTCGCACAGGCCTAGTAAATGGGGACTTCTGCCATCTACTTCTCGTTTTCAAAATCTAGCACATTTTTCCTTTGCTTTTATTATAAATTCCTGAAATGGACTGTTTCATGTAAATGCAGTTGGATGAAACGTAAACTGCTCCTTTTCTTTTCTTTTCTTTTCTTTTTTGACCAGGGGTGGGGTGGTAAAGCATGTGCAATATTAGCCTGTCAATCTTGTTCTATTTCTTCTTTGAAGTTTCATAAGGCTTCAAAAACTTTTAGTACCACTTGATTCTTTGCACAGTTTTTTAAATTGCATCTGGGAAAGCTCAAGCCTGGAATCTGACAGGAAAGGGAGTGATCCAAAGAGGCAGGATTGGTATCTAGAGAATGCAGGATGGTAAGAGGTCATAGACTGATGCACAGGTGGAGGGAGAACTGTTTTAGGGAAAGCATAGTTTACAAAGTTTATGAGGCAAATAGACTTACCTTTGCACATAGGACCAGTCCAAACCCATTGTACCTGGTCTGCCTTACTAAACTTCAGTGTTTGTATGGAGCCATCTGGCTGACAGCTTTGGAGTCCAGCTATGTCTTCCTATAGCATAGGCATCAACATCAGTACAAGCTTCTCTAGTGTTTCACCAGTGGTACCCAATTGTGCCCTGGAGGAACCATCCCCCAGAGTCCACTACTACAATCTCTATCAGAGATGAGTCCAAGGGAAAACTTCAGATCAAATATCTGAACTCAAGGCAGATGGGATTGGATCTAAGTTAGAGGTAAAGTTCAGTCACATCTGGCCCCTGTCTCAATAACAAGTGAGCCCAAATCCTGTATCTAAACAGTCTGAAACACAGGTTAAGTTTGGATTTGGATTTGGTAGAACTGTTCCCTCTGGGCTGGCCATGCAGAGCTTGGCCATTCTGCTGAGGTTAACAAGTAAGGTTGTTTATACACAGATAAGGAACACGAAGACCAGCGCATAGCTAAGAGTCTTAATCATCACATTAGAGTCTGTCTACTATTACATTCCTGTATAGAAGAATGTGACTTCTATTCAAAGTGTTTCAGATGAAACCTATGCTATCTTCAACTTGCCTTCTATTCCCTCCTATGAAGCTACCAAGTTTAGCAAAGGAGCAGTAGATGGCACTCCCTTCAGCAAGTCTGTGGGGCTTTTTATAATCAGATCTTTATGACAGCTAAATGTCACAAAGCTCAACTTTCTTAAAGAGGTCTGCTGCTTTGTGGGCCATCCCAGCCCTTGTCAGAACATGGGCCAAGAGAGTCGGTCAAGGAAGCAAGTTCAGGATCAGACAGCTGGAATTGAGATTGATTCTCCAAGAAGAAAGTTTAGTTCGAACAGCAATAACAACAAAAATCAAAGTAAAATCTTTACCATATTTGCAGTTTCAATCATTGAAACAGAAGTCCAGATAAAGATCCTGATGCCCCAGTAGGATTTGTCTATCATGTCCAGAATGTCACATCTTAAGGGGCTTTTAACAGATTGTGGGATCCAGAGCTGTTATGGAATCATATGGGACCCTCTGAAAACTCTGCCAAAGGGGACATTGCCTGCTTCACAAACTCAAGAAAATGATATCTCGTATAAGCCCTGCTTGCAGTAGCCTTCCAAGGGCACCATCTTCTCCAGCCACTATTTCTAAATCAGAATAGGGGGAACACACCCTGCCTTTTCAAAGACAGGCAGAGCTGCAGTCCCTCGGGTATATACAGACAGTGCTCCAGCACAGCACAGCACCTGCTTACCATCCAGCATCTCAACCCATTGCTCAAATACACAGCTTTACTTTGTTGAGGCCTGGAATAAAGGACAACAGAACAATCCATTTATCATGACAATCTCCCTGCTTCCTCTTTCAGTTGCTGCTATTTTGTGTTGTGTGAGCGTAGGCCTCCCATAGTGAAAATGTGTTCAACTGGCCCTTCCATTGCCTGAGTTCTTGAGCAGCTGACAGAAAGCATGCATCTGCATACAGTTAGCTTTAAGCAATGATTGCTGGTGCCAAATTAACCTGTTATACTGGAAGCTGGCAGCATGGGAATGACTAACACCAAGCCTAATGGGTGAAGGCATGGATTGGTTGTGTTTGAATGAGAGGTCATAAAAAACAGACATATAGACAGGAAACTAAAGCTTGTGTCCTGAGGGTTGTTGCAGGAAATAATTGTACTGGATTGCTTAATTGGTTACATATTTGTGGGTATTAAAATTGCAGTATTGTACTACCTGTCTGTACTGAGTTCCTGTGAAACTCAGAAGGCATGGGAAAATAGCTAGCTGATAGTCTTGCCTCCAAAACAACTTGGATCGCAGCTTGTCCTCTCTCAGGCCAGGTAGTGCTGGGCCTACTAGTGATTTGGATGAGATGGCAGCTGCAGACCATGATCATGATCAGCAGCATGATCTCCTGCATCAGTGCCCAGCTGGATGCTAACTGGAATTACTGTACCCTGAGAAGGCTACAACTCTTCTAGCTGCTGGGGATCTCGTGGCTCTTTTTTTGCTAGGAAAATGGCATTAATCCTACTTTCCTGACCAAATTGCCATTTGGACGTTCAGGCAGTCAGAGATTATGGTTGTAAATTCAAAACCTGAAGGCACTTCACTAGATTCTCCTGTTCCTTCACTTCCTGTCACAGAGTGCTGAGTGTGGCATTTTGTTTCAGTGGTGGCTTGACTTCTACAACAGTGCTTAAAGTTTCTTGATATACATTCAGTTAAGTGGGGCTGGTTTGCTGACTACTTGTGATTATTCTGTACATAGCAATTATTATTATTTAACCATCTTAAATACCCTTTAGCAAGGTAGTTAGACAGGACAATTGGTTTCTATTCCACTGAGCTCCTGTATGGCCTTGGACAAACTGACTAGTCTTGTTGAGCCTCAGCTTTCCATCTATAAAATGAGACTGCTAGTGCTGCTTTGTCTCAGGAGTACTATGAAGATGAGCTCATTAGGGGCTGTAAAATGTTTAGCAGAAATATGATATAGAAGGGCAGAAGATAAGCACCACTCAGGTGTGTTTGCTCTGGTTCCTTTCCTTGATGATCTGCTAACTGTGAATCCGGGACTCAACCACTGATTTTGCTTTCCTCTAGAAAGGCTTGTTTAGATCTGAAACAGAGTTGAATGGCTAGAGAAATTATTAGGCATAAAGTGGATCTAGGAAATGGCTTTGAGTGAATCTGCATAAAATATAGCCAAGCTATTGCTGCAGAGGGCAGGAAACTCAAATGCTCGCTAAAATGTCCCCATCCTAATGGCTTCTTCTACCTCCCTGCTCCCCCCCTCCTCCTATACTGGAATAATTTGACCCCGATTTGCTATTACTGTAGCACAACTTGCTATGGTAATCTACAGCTCACCCTAAACAAAGGCTGTTATTGTGCTGCAGTATACAATAATGTATAACCATGAATAGTCTGATCATTAGTAGCATTTTTTTTCAGTTGATGGTTTCCAAATACTTTACCAAAGCAGGTAAGTGACTGCTTCAGAGCAGTGACTGTGTGGCCTCCAGGCACTGCTGTAATGCAAATAATGATAATAATTAGATATTGCCTTTTTTATAGGCCACCCACTGGAGGGTAACATGAAACCACTGGGCATGGTTTAAACCAGCAGGGGGCAGTAGTGGTGCAGATATCTAGCCGTTGCATGTTTCGTTGTGCCATGCTGCTAGATTCTGCTAGATGGTACTGAACCAATTCTTCACTGGCACAGCTCCGCAAGAAAAAGTGTGTTCTCTCCTCAGACTGTTGGACCATATCTATCATTACAAAAGCTATTAGAAATAAAATGTCCTTCTCAGAACTCTGAAAAGTATTACTGTCCTTTGCTGCATTATATGCTGTATTACAATAATAACATTATGTAGAAAGCACTTTGCCCAGCAGAAGTGTTTGAGGTGCTTTATAGCAGTAGAATAAAATGGTGTGAGGCTGAATAAGACTATCTGAATTATCCTTGTTATAATGATCAGCATGATCTTTGTTTATAATAGTTTGATATAAGAGTTCCCTCCACCTTCCCCCCACTCCCCATGTTTAAAATCTCTACACAGCTGACTACACAGTGGCTGAGCACTTTTGTCCTCTCCATTTCTTTTCTCCTATGCCAGCTGATTGCTCATTTCCTGTCTTCTGTTGCTCTGAACTGGGATGTGACTCCTGTTTGCAAGTGCTATCTGATTTGGATGACTGCAGTCTCCTTAGAAAATCTCTTAAGGAGTCATAATTCTTTGGATAACTCAAGGCTACTCTTGCATTTGTGGTCTCTTTGCATGGACATCATTTTATTTAATTTAGCTTCCTGAGCCAGTGCTTTAAATCACTGTAGATGTAAAGTAACCTTGAAAGCTACATGTAAGTGGATTCTAAAGAAACAAATATTTAATAGGTTGCAGGTTGCCATTCCAGCTTCTCACTAAGCTTTCTACACATCAAGCAAACAAATTCAGCCTTCCACTGAACAGGAAAGAATCTCTGCATTAAGTAGCAATCAATAATGCAAGTAAAGCTTTTGGGGGCTTTAAATGCTGTGTTCATTTGGTTACCATAACCTGGGTTCCTGGTCCATGATTTGGCTCCCAGGCACAATACTGATATAAAGAATAAATAAAAAAAAAAAGAAAGCCTATGAAGAAAGGTACAGGAAAACACTGCTTTCTCAGACCAAAGGACAGGAACAAAGGATTGATGCCAAGCTGTCCTGGCATTCCAAAGACAGGACTAGATTTGGGAATTTTCCCTCGGACATCTCTCTGGAATCATTAGCCGTGCTGGTGTGTTGTAGCCTGGCTCCCAAGTGATGCTGGTTTTTCACATTTGGGACCTGATGGAGTAAAAGCTACAGTGCTCAGCAATGTAAGGGACTGTAGATACTCCACTGGGTATCTGATGTATGTCTAACATCTCAGGACTCCCCATGCACCTCCTCCTGCTTGCATGTTCCAGCCCTGGAAATGTGCCAGTAATGTGGAAATAACCTGTCCCCAGTGGATGCTTTCAAGCATACCAGAGATCAAGGTCTCAAGAGTAACCATGAGGGGACAACTTCATACAGCTTCACAGTTGCTGCTTCTGTGCTCCAACCATGGAAAAACAACAAGGACCAGCAGCAATGCAGACTGGTAGGGTGGCAAGAGCACTGATGAAAACCAGTGCAAAAGCACTGAGGACCAGCAGCAACAAAGGCTGGCAGAGCAACAGCAGTAGTGGCAAAGACTGGTGGAGGAGCAAGAGCAGCAACCATGACACTTGGCTTGAGCCATTAAGAACAGGTTGGAAGAAAGCCTGGGTGAAGTGTTCCAATGAAGGCCTCCCTATACAGCAGCATCTGCTTTATCTGGGATAAATTGTAGAGCCCCCAGAACTGAAAAACGCTGTGCATGTGAGGGACCCACTTGCTTGAGATCTGGCTTTCTCTGAGCTTGGATAACAGTGATATATGGGACACCAGGGGCTGTCTACCTTATCAGCCTCTCAGCTGATGAGAGGGATGAGTCACAAAGAACGTGAGAAGCAAGGCACCCCAATCTGTTACCCAAGTTATCCAAAATTGTTTTGTTACTGATATTTATCCTTTTCCTTACTAAAGCCCTAGTTGGTTAGTTCATTGCATGTAAGTAGAGAAGTTCTGCATGTGCTGAATACCTAGATGATGAAATTTAATTTCCCCAGATTTCTGGATGGAGACTCAAGCAGATATTATTTAATATTAGGAAAGCCTAGAGGTGGAACCCAGGCCTTTTTGCTGCTGAACACTGCATAGCAGAAGGGTAACAGTATTATTTGCCTTTGCAACTAATTAATTAAGATTCTGTCTTCAAATTGAAAATGTTCCAAAACCTAGAGATTTCCTTGAAAGGTAAAGCAATTTAGAATCATGAGAACAAAACAGACATAGAAGAGTGTGGTGTGAAGGGGGCCTTTCTCACCCCTCCAAATCCCTGGTTTCCCAAAAGGAGTCAATCTACAGAACTGGCAGGGTTAGAAAACTTTTTTCCTCCCGCAGACTTCAACATGCTTGGCCTTTACTTCAACACAGACTTTCAGAAAGACATCAAACATTTGCTTTGTTTCAAATGGCCCATTTCAGAGATGAGAACTTTTAAACAGCCAGATAATTGCAGTCCCGGTTCATGTGGCAAAATTGTTTGTCCCCTAGGCAGGTTCCATTATGCACTAAGCCTATAATAGTAAATTGTGACTATTTTATTTGCCATGAAAACTAGTTGAACTGAAATGTGAAGAAGGAAAGGGGGTGGGGGAAACTGTCTTCAGGTAGTATCGTCTAGTAACTATATCTCACGTGCGTTAAGATATTTATTCTTTATGCATTCAGTTTTTCAGAACTCTCTAGTCTGAATAAAAGGCGCAATAATCAAAGTAAGAAAAAGTAGGGCTATAATTTCATTGTCTGAATGAATGAGCCAGGCAAAACAGAGAAGAATATTACTTTGACAGCTAGACTAAGATTGTCTAGAGGGAATAGTGCTTCCAGGGTTGAAATTGCTGTGTTTGTTCCCTTTAGTGCTTGAAGTGCTACAAGTCATCAGTATATTGCAGGGTAGTGAAAATGAAATAAGGAAAATTCTGGCCAGATGGAGGTCAATGAGAGTTGTGTCACTAGGGCAGGGGGAGCAGAATTTCACCCAGAACTTAACCCTTGTTTCAATAGCCACACCTAGATGGTACAGTATGGTACATAATTGTAATTATGCTAGAAAGACATTTACGTTGCAAATTTAATCCTTCAAAGGTAACAAGTGAAGGATTCAAATATGCTTGTGCAACTATATTGATAGTTTTGCCCAGCATCACAAAGCAAATCTTTGGCAGAGCAACTTGTGTATTGTAGCTCTCCTAAGCCCTAGTACAGTGCCTAGGAGAATCCTTGCTTCTCTTACAACTACTTGCCTGATTCATGGGCTGCACTGTGTGCTGAGTGAAACAAGGATCCTATAGAGTAAATAGCATATGATAATGTAAAAAATATGTATCAGAATGCTTATGCAGAAGGAGGGCAAACTAACATGAAGAGGAACTCTTACTGCTCTCCAATAGCGTCCATGTACCACCTGAACTTCCAAACACACCCAATGTGAGTAGACTTTGAACTGTGGCATGAGTGCCTCCATTAACTTGTATAGACAAGCAAGCATGTGTGCATGCCCATGCCAACACATGTACACGTGTGTGTATATAGATACATCCCCCTCACCCTTCCAGCTGCTGTTGGATACAAATCACAAAAAAGGAAAAGGGCAGAGCCAATCAATAGGTATTTTGTGTTTCTTAAAATATATAATCTCAAGTCGTGCATTACTATTTCCATGACAGCAGTTTGGAAAATTCTTTATTTTTCTGGATCTAGTGTTCTCACTAGTCACAGTGATGCAACAAACAGTCAAATAATAAAGGCTATTGACTATCTTTTCATTATCTATAGGCAGACTGTACTGGGCCACAGATGATTTTCACTTCTAAGTGTGATGCTTGGATCTCAAATCCATCTAGTACAGTGTCATAGAAAGATGGATGTTAAAGCCTCCCTGTAACAGTACTCAGTAAAACCCAAAATGAGTCTGTGGCTTCTATCATTATCTCAGTGTGCTGCTGGGCATTTATAGGTACTTCTTTTTTTTTCCCCTGCTGAAATGAAAGTATCTAGTGGAAGTATCTAAAATAGTGCTGAGGAAAACTTGGCCTTTTTTTCCATTGCCAGAAGGGATCTCTGGGACTGAAGTTTTATGAATGTGCCTACCCAACAAAAGCACAGACTGGGTGAATGAAGTGAAAATTTAGGGGAGAAGGGGTCTTTTAGGATGTTCGTATTTTGGGGCTCACGTACATATAGATCTTGGAATCTGTTTTGCATGTTGTAGATGGTGGAATGCTAGGGCTTACTCTTTGAAACATTCCAGATTGATTAGCAGCTTATCCAGATGAAATGGTCAATTTACAGACTGACACCTAATAATCATGTTACAGTGTACTTGAAGATGCCCTTCTTGCTAGAGGAGTGTAACAGGAAACCCTTACCTTGTTGCTGGGGGACAAGCAGGACCTCAGAGGGCTCCTTAGAGTCTTTGTGGCCTGAAGAGAGAGAAATTCAGACAAAAATATATAGGAAAAGGAGACAGTTTCAGCAGTCATCCACAGCCCTGCTACAAGTGCACTGAAACTAAGCAGGGCTGAGCAGACCAATGAGAGAATACTGGTCTTGCACCATGTGATAGGACAGAGTGGCTGGAAGGGGAGGGACTTACAAGTATAAGAGACTTACACTTGGGCCAGCAGGCTCACTGCAGACCTGGCTGGGGAAGGATGAGGACTTCCCAAGCAGGCTGCTGTGGAGCCTGGAGTGGCAGTGAGGGGAGCCCTGGCATGCAGGTAGAGAAGCCCCCTTTATCTTTTGAGTGGGGATGATTTGAGTGCTGTTTGTTTTGTGAGTGCCTAGATGGGCTGTGTTTTTCATCTTGCTGTGGTAGAGACAGTAGATACCAGAGGAACAGATGATGGCTGTAGGGGTGGTTAGGAAGTTACAACGGGGTACCTGAGAGGCACTCCATGATTTGAGCCCTGCCTGGGTCAGGGACACTAGAAAGAGAGAAAGAAAGAAAACAGACAAGGTTCTGGTAGCAGATGGAGGTTCTAGAGACCACAAACTGGTTGAGTCTGCTAGGCATGGGGGAGATCACTCCAGGATGTGGAGGCAGTTTCCCGATCTGTGTAAAAGGAACATCAAGCTGTGGCAGGACTAGGGTGGCCCATAGGGGATGTCATTGTAGCCCTCAGGACCCATTCTGCCACAAGGAGTGCAAAGTCACCTGGGCTATGTTTCTGATTCACAGTAGAGTCTTGAAATGAAATTCTGCATCGAATTCTGGACTAAGGGACTTGGTGTACCTTGTCAGT
This sequence comes from Crocodylus siamensis, assembly GCF_052110815.1. Lineage (NCBI taxonomy): Eukaryota > Metazoa > Chordata > Crocodylia > Crocodylidae > Crocodylus > Crocodylus siamensis. Next base: position 177,004,390 of record NC_143398.1, on the reverse strand, counting down.
GGTTCTTCAAATGCTCCACCAACTGGAGCCCTGCCCAATTTAAAGTAACTGCAACCCAGCTCTTCTACTTAAGGAGACCCTGAAAGAAAGGGTGTATTCAGGGTAGTACAAGGGGAGTGGCTGTAGGAGTAACGAACAGTCCCATACTGTTTGCTGGTCCCTCTGAGCCACGGCTACATAGCTGACTTTTTTCTGGGCTACCATAGTCTTCTTTCCATGCATCCATTGGATTTAATCATGGAACTTCTTGCTAGAGCTAATAGTGCTACAAGCAGGGGAGACTTGCAAATTCTTATGTGCATAAGATATTCATGAGGAAAGTGGAGATGCTTTTGTGTAATCCACACAAATATTGAACACAGGAAATAGCAGGTGATAGAGTAAAACTCTTGGGCTTCCTGTCTTGCAGTATTTCTTCAGTCTCCTGCAGAGCATGAGCAGCTGCCAGCCAGTGGCCAGAACTCTGATCCACAGAGAAGAAAACAAGAAATCCAGGCTTTTAGGCCCATCTCCATATTTACTGTCTCCAAGTTACAATCTGCAGTAGTTCTCCATGCCCTGGTTCAATAACTCTGTCTCATACATCATTTGTGTCTAAAATCTCTTAAGTAATATCAGCTATTGAGCATTCCAGCTGCACTAATAAATTCCCCACGTACATTCCTGTGTGTGCCGCTCATCAGGTTTGTAAAGGGCAGTGTTTTGGGTTTTTTTCTGGCTGAAAAATATATCACTTAAGCTTTTCTTGGTCAATAGTTTGATTTTGATATTCTAGCTCTAAATTGTCTATTTGCTATCTTCATGGAATCCCCTAATAATTTGCTGATTATTATGTGCCAGGAGTCACCATCACTGAGGGTGCTGACAGAAGTAATGTTTCATCATGTGGTTTGGCTCCTGAAAGCACTCCACAGTCATGCACTGACAGAAGTGCACAGCTGTAAAGCACTTTAAAAAGTGCCCAAATGTATGACAAATAAACTCTCATTACATGAGTGTTGAGATGAAGGCTCTCCAAATCAGAGCACCTTCATTAGCTTCTGTTAATGCATGCTGGGAGCAGGTCTGGGCTGAAGCAGCCCAGCTCTGTCCCCGGTGCTGACTTCAGGATGGGATGGAGGGGAGAGACTTCCATCTGGGCTTTGCCTGGTGGGGAGGGGAAGGCTACAATCAAGCCCCTTCCCTAACTCCACTACAGGCTGGCCAAACCCTAGAATGGACGTCCCTTCCCTGCCTTCTCCCCCTCCCATCCTGAGACAGCACCAGAACTGGGAGGGGGTATAGGGCAACACTAGGGGAGAGAGGCTGCATCCTCTCATGGGATCAGCTCCAAAATAGAGCTTGATGTCTCCCAAATGTTTGTTGGGTCGGGGTGGTCAGTCTAACTCTTGGCACTTTCTGCAAAGTGTTTTGAGTTAAACCAGGGAGCTGCATGTCTGTCAGCACCCTGAGGGGTAGCTTGTGTGATACCTTGCCATCCCCAAAGAGCTGATGATTTAATCAAAATGTAAACTGGTCAGTCTTAAGCTTGGTCATGCACAAATAAAAGTAAAAGGAGCGACAGGGTCATAGAATAAAACTGCTTGTAGTAAATGTCAAATTCTATTTATCTGACATTTTATGCAAGAGAGTCAAGTTACATCAGGGACTCATTTGATGCCACATGGAAAAAAATATTGCCAGGGAGACAAAAATCTTCTCTAGTGCAACTTTGCTTATTCCTCCCCTAACCTTTACAATTGACAGGATGAACTCTCCATGCATAAGTCAGAATCATTTATTATGGAGTGTCAGTCAAACTAAGGATACAGCAAAAATCTCTTGTGGCAAAAGTATCTTGTGGCAAAATGTGGACAGTATGTTAGATATTGTAGCTCTGCAGCTGCGTCAGCCAATAAATTCTGCTAATAGTTTGAGAGGGTCAAATTAGGGGAGATGGGGAGGTTAGGACATAGATGTGTAACTGGGAAAAACAGAGTTGGCAGAAGGGATTTGAAGGAGGAGAATTTTCTCAGGGCTAAGGCACAGTTATTACTTTGTTCCTGAAAACTGAGTGTCTGGCACAGAAGTAGTAATCTTAATTCATCAAAAAGAAATGCTTGAAGTCTGGTGAGGGAGGAAATTCAGGCCATGGACTAGGCAAGCAATGGAAACTAGAAGAGTTTTACTGCCTGGGACTGCTAGATGCAGGAAGCTCATATAGTCCCTTTGCCCCAGAGAACCCATGTGTAACTTGCCCAATGGAATAAAGGGGCCTCAGGGCACTGACAGTGTGTGCATGACTGGAGGTCAATGGCCTTGTATCATGTCCTTGGGATTTGTGAAAAGGGTCCAGGCCTCATTGCTGCTCTATTGCAGAGTTGTTGTCATGGCACTCAAGTTGCTGACCTGAATTATGCCAATGAGCAATGGAGGGGTGTGGAATGGGTGTTGAGAGCTAGGGGAGGCAGACTTTAAAAAAGTCCCCAGCAAAGGCTCCCATGGCATGGTCTACCTATCCAAGCAGTTGGGGAGGGAGCAGGAGAAAAGGAGGAGCAGGGCTTGGGAGTAGACATACACCCATTTCTGAAGTACCAGTTGCTGCTCCCTTGACAAGATTCTGGATCCACCCATGGAAGGATCTAACTTGGAGCAGACCTTAGGTAGAGGATACCAGGTAGAGAAATTAAGAGCAGGGTTCAAGTCACCTTCAGTTCAGTTGGCTCCTAAATCTAGGTAAGTATTCTCCATTCTGCCGCCCATTCCCTATAGAGATGCACCAAAGTACTTCTGAAATTAGCTTATTCTGGCATAAGGTCTTCTGCTTGGACCATTTGTAATGTTATGTGACAAGCTCTAGTGGCCTCATTACCCTTAGGTCTCAGTGTGAACTCATCCTAACTGTACTGGTGGATATGGACCTACTCACTATTTGCTACCCTGCCTAAGCTGAAGGCTTGGAGAAACTCACTCCTGTGTTCCTCCTCTGCTCATAGATGTCAGTATTTTCAGTTTACGGTAGTATCTTCTTTTCCCCAAGGCTTCAAGTTCTGTCTGAGGCAGGATGCACATCTGGACAGATATTTATTGGGGTTCATCAGGAGTCATGTTTTGCTCACTGCTAGCTGTGCTCTACTGGGGTTTGCTTCTAGGAGATGCCAAGCCTCCCCACTTTCTGTGAAAGTTATAGAAACATAAGATAGCTTCGTCTTGCAAGAGCAATGCCTCATCTCCCATTCTCATATACTGAGACTGTCCAGGGCACCTCAAAGTCCCTGTGAACAGTTGCCAGCATGACAGTAACAGCTTCTTCCTAGCCCATAGCATCACACTTGGTCTGGAGAGTCTTTCTTCCTCCATTAATTCTACAACTGAAGATTTGTGGAACTGTGGGATTCAGGCAGGAAAACTGTATATCTTCAGACAAGGTGAGAAATATTTCTAAAATTCTGTCAGTCTCTGATTTAATGACTCCTAGATGAACTTGGTGGGTTTCTGGGCACTAGGGTGAATCATCACCCCCTTCACAAGAGTTTGTCCTGTTGGCCTTTCCACCATCAGATGCTGCCAGTGTCAGTATCAGTGTACCTTGTTTTCAGAGTTCCTGTTTCTACATGATTGAATCTACATGTATGCCAAGGTAAGTGCTTCTCACCACAGTCTCTCAACTTCAGCAACTTTTGCTTAATGTAGGATTCTAGTTAGCTCTTTAATTTTCGCCACAGTGGCAGATATTGCTATCTGCTCAGGTCCCACTGACATTGTTGAGTGTTGAACACACTTAGAATTTCCAGGAACAAGCCCATGGTCACCATTTCTGTGTGATAAACCAGATGACAGTCTTTTGGCTTACCTGAGCCTGGCTTCCTATGCAATAGTGTTTCTTCAACCCAGAGGAAAGCAAGAACTAATGAACTATTTGTTCTCAGGTTCTGTGCAATGAGAACTTCCCCTTTCTTCCACTTGTCTTAGTTTAGGCAGAAATCCCTAGAAGGCCAAAGGATGCGGGATAGGACAATCTTCTTCAAAACTGTATTGGATTGCCACAGTTTTGGGTGATGGCAAAAGGAATTGTACCCCTGTAGGTACCCAGCCCACATGCTGTCGAAACCTGTTCACTGTAATCATACTCAAAAGCACTTCTTCTTCCCAACTTTTGGAACTTTGAACAAGCTGAAAGGCTGCATTCCAAAACCCATTTATCTTTCTTATCTAATTAATTCTTGAATGACCTTTTTAGTCTCATACGTTCCAAATTCACCAATTACATTTCAGAGTGGGAATACTGCGTTAGTATAGGGATGGGCATTAAATAAGATTGAAGACAGAGTTAAGAGTTCAAGACTGTAAGCCAGCTGAAAGCCTAAGAGATTTATCTTACAGTGTTTTACAAGGTCTATTTTCTATAACTTTAAACAGCTTTGTGTTATTAATTGATTGCAGTCAGCTATAAATATTAGAACCTGTCCAGATGCCATTAATCTGTTGAAGAGCCCATGGGCTCTTCCTTACCATCAGATTGGTAGAAGGAACCAGAGCATTTAACAATTCAGGCACTGGGTATTAATGAAATTTTAGTGATGCTGGAGGTTGACCTGTCCCTGGCCAAATCTAGAGCCCCACATGGTGACCTAACCCATCTTGGCTTGTTCCGTTGAAGAATTCTGCTCATCTTCTATAGCTTACGTTTGGAAGTGGGATGACGGATTTCACTGATACTTAATGGGGATGGTATTTATATTTTGCAGGACTGTGGGAGAGAGAGTATATTCCAGTAGACTCCAGGAGAATCCCAGACAGTGAGTCCCATCCAGATCCTGTCACAAATAACTCCCCAGTTTACACTCCAGGAACACAGGAGCAAGTGATACCATGGACAGCATTTGTTGTTGCATTTGATTTGCTTGTTGATGCATCCCACAATGAGAATTTGTGTGGGGGGGGTCCGGCATTTGACATGAGCCAGGGGTCTCTTGCTTTCTAGCGCTGATAGTGGTGTTAAAAGCCAGATCAGACTTGTAGGGGCTCTTGTAAAGAGCAGATGGAAAGCACCACTTGTAGGGTGTACTCTGTTGAGGTACCACAGCTGTTTCTCCCACATTGTTTGCTAGTGGTATCTTTTTCATTCCTTAACAAAGAAAATAGTTTCATGACTATGTTCCACTTTTTACAAAGGTTAGTCTTCACATGTCCAGGAAAGGCAGTGCTGGATCAGTGTCTCAGTTGGGTTTCATAGTTGGTAGGGTCAGAAGGGACCTGAATAGATCATCAAGTCCACCCCCCTGCCATGGCAGGAAAGAAGGCTGAGGTCAAATGACCCTGGCAAGGTGATTATCTAGCCTCCTTTTGAAGATCCCCCCCCAGGGTAGGACTGAGCACCACTTCCCTTGGAAGTTGGTTCTAGATCCTAGCTGCCCTGACTATGAAGTAGTGCATCCTGATGTCCAGCCTCAACCTACTCTCAGTCAACTTGTGGCCAATATTTCTAGTTACTCCTGGTAGTGCTCAGGGGAACAGGGACTTTCCCATTCCCCACTGGTCCCCCCCTTGGTAAGTTTATAGACAACCACCAGATCCCCTCTCAGCCTTCTCTTGTGGAGGCTGAACAGGTTCAGGTCCTGTATCGTCCCCTAATAGGGCCTGCCCTGCTGCCCCCTGACCATGTGAGTGGCCCTCCTCTGGACCCTCTCAATGCTGTCCACATCCCTCCTGAAGTGCAGCACCCACGACTGGACACAGTACTCCAACTGCGGCCTGACCAATGCTGCATCAAGGGGGAGGATCACCTCCTTGGACCTGCTTGTCATGCATCTGTGGATGCGTGACAAGGTGCAATTTAGCCTTCCTGACTGCATCCTCACATTGGCAGTCCATGCTTATCTTAGAGTCTATAATGACTCCAAGATCTGTTTCTGCCTCTGTGCTGATGAGAAGGGTGTTCCCCAGCCTGTAGGTATGCTGCTGGTTCTTTTTCCCTAGGTGCAGTACCTTGCACTTGTCAGTATTAAATCCCATCCTATTGTCATCCGCCCACTGCTGTAACCTGTCCAGATCTAGTTGTAGCCTGTCCCTCCCTTCTAGCATGCTCACCTCTCCCCGCATCTTAGTGTCGTCCGCGAATTTGAACAAGATGCTTTTCACCCTCTCATCCAAGTCACTGATGAAGATGTTAAACAGTGCAGGCCCAAGGACCAAGCCCTGAGGGACCTCGCTGCCCACATCCCTCCAGGTTGAAAATGACCCATCCATCACCACCCTCCAGCCAATTAGTGACCCATCTGACTGTGTAGGCATCAACACCACAGTCGCCTAATTTTTTAATGAGAATGGGGTGAGAGACAGTGTCAAAGGCCTTCCTAAAGTCCAGAAAGACTACATCCACCCCGACACGTGCGTCTAAGGATTTTGTGCCCTGGTCGTAGAAAGCAACCAGGTTGGTCTGACAGGACCTGCCCTTAATAAATCCATGCTGGTTACCCCTAAGCATAATCTCCCCTGCTGGTCCCTCACAGATGTGCTCGTAGAAAATTTTCTCAAAGAGTTTCTCCAGGACCAAAGTAAGACTAACGGACCTATAGTTTCCCAGGTCCTCCTTCCTCCCCTTTTTTGAAAATGGGGAACACATCAGCCCTTTTCCAGTCCTCTGGCACCTGGCCAGAGCACCACAAGTGTTCGTAAAGCTGTGCCAGGGGTCCCACAATGACCTCTGCTAATTCCCTCAGCGCCCTGGGGTGGAGATCATCTGGACCTGCTGATTTTGAACATGTCCAGCCCCACCAGAAGTTCCCTAACTAGGTCCTCTTTAACCCTAGGCCTGGCTGTACCTCTGCTGAGTCTGTCTGGGATCCTGGTGGGGGGGATCTCTCGGTCCTTGCTCAGAAAAATGGAAGCAAAAATTTGTTAAAGAGGTTAGGTTTATCATCTGGTGCAACCACCAGATTGCCAAGTGTGTCCTGCAGGGGCCCCACATTACCCAGTGCTTTCTTTTTACTCCCTTTGTATTTAAAAAAGGACTTCTTGTTATCTTTGATCCTGGTCGCTAGCCCTAGTCCTGTCTCTGCCATGGCCTTCCTAACAGCCCCACTACAGTCTTGAGCAATGGAGGTATAATCCTTCTTTGTGATGGCCCCTCTCTTCCATTGGGTATATGCTTCCTTTTTAGCTTGCAGACATTCCTGAATGCCTTTGGCGAGCTATGGGGACTTCTGAGCACTCTTGCCCCCTTTGACTCGCGCTGGGACTGTCACCCTTTGGACTCAGAGGATCATCTCCTTAAGGAACAAACACTTGTCGTGGACTCCCAACTCCCCTACCCTCCAGGACCTCAGTGCCTCCCCGACTAATCTTAACTCATTGAAATTGGCCCTCCTGAAGTCAAGATCTGCTGCCTTACTGCAGGCCTTTGACACCCTGTGCTGGATGGTGAATTCCAATAGGCGATGATTGCTATCACCCAGGTGGTCGACAACCCACAGTCCCCTCACTAAGTCATTGCCTGTGGCCACGACCAGGTCCAGCAAGGCATTTCCCCTGGTGGGACTCTGCACCTCCTGTGTTTGAATACAAAACAACTTGGACAAGGATCCATCAACAACTACTGTGATACAATGGAAGCTGCTTGCCACTGTACAGCTACTCCTGACTTAATGTTATAGTTACATTCTTGGAAAAATGCAACTTAAAGCAAAACAATGTTAAGTGAATCCAGTTACATCACAGTAGTTACTATGGGGATTTCACTAGTAGTACTAGCAGACGGCAGCCAAACAACATTAAAACCAAAGATTGTGTGACTTTAAATGAGTACGTTCTCTAATAGATCAGCGACATAATAACAAAACACCATTAACTGGGACAATGTTAAGTGAGGAGTACCTGTACCTCATTTTAAATAGACACACCAGTAGGAGCTAGTGGTAGAAGCAGGTGTACAGGAGCATTAGTGTGAATTTTAAAAGGGAACATATCGGGTACAATGGTGGGTTGTTAGACCTTTATGGTCATTTGTGCAGGTGGAAGTGTCATTGGGACAATGTATTAGCTAAAACATGAAAAAACAATTTTCAAATTCCCTCACAGGGATCTAGGGTTTGGAGAAAAGGGAAAGTTCCCAAAACAAAACAGATATCACAGTGTTAATAATAACTTTTGTAAAAGCTACAGAGACCAGGTGGGTCAGGGAAACATACGGGAAGCTTTGGAGCAGGCAACAGGGCAGAGCATGTTTTCAGGGTAGGGGCCCTGTTTACTTGCAGGGTCACCAAAGTTGGACATTGTAGACTTAGAATAAGCTGAGTTGGATCAGGGACAGAGACTTTGTGATTCAGGAGAAGGGAGATTCTGAACTCCTTAGTGGACTTGGCCATAGGCCCAAATAAATCTCAAGAGTATTGAGGAAACCGAAGCATGGAAATGCATACAGGGATGTTATTGTATTGTCCATAGTTATGCATTTCTTGTACCAGCAAAATTAAGAGTAACCAGCTTTATGACCCTGTGTAAAGACTGTGCTATATGCTACTCCTCCCAAGGTGCCAGTGGGATTAAACTGTGAACCCAGAGCATGCACAAAGCTGGAATTTTGGGAAAGGATGTTTTTAAGTGGAAGAGGTTGTAGGGAGGTCATTATCGCTACTTGGAGAAATACAGTAGATGTATTGATTTCTCTGCAAAGGTAATGGACAGAAAACATGTGCATATAAATGTGCCAGAGAGGCCAACAGGAGAAGCAGTGCTGCTGCCTGCTAAAGTCAAGAGAAGTTTAAGAACATGCGAGTTCTGTGGACTGGGACCCAACAAAGAAACCTGGAGAGTACCCACCTATGGGGAGCTCAGCCAGGGCTGTTACAAATGTCTTCAGAAAACCCCTGTCTAGATCCTTAACCTGAAATTTTGAAAAACCCAAATCTAGCTCGGGATGTTGCCCTGCATCCTGGACATGCCCAATGTTCTTGCCCAATGTTCTTTACTTAGTGAAATCCCCAAAGATTTATGGCTGCTGGTGACACGGTGAGAGAATCTGCCCACTCTAGCTTCAGCTGCAGCAGCAGCTACAGAGATCTAAACATGATGAGCTCAAGCGTACGAATTTTTTTGAGGTTCAAATGGGGGAGACGTGGTCAAATTACTTCAACCCACACTCCACCCCACACAATATATTATAGCAAGATGATGACTTTATTCTGTGTTCTTCACTGTTAAATGTAAGCGGCACCCCTGCCTTCCTACAGGATGGGCCAGGCTGTGAGCCTGAACAGTGTGCACTGTGAACACACTGCGTGCTTTTTCACATGGAGACTCAATACTGAATCCTTTTTCATTTTTCTGACTAGGTAATAAATCTAGAAAGAAACAATAAAAACGCTTCTATGAAAAATGCTTATTTGGCAGTAGCAAAGAGAAGCAAGTATTAAAATGAATCATCACACAGAAGTAAATGTGATATTAAAATAAATCTATGGCCTGGGCTAGCTATTACTATAAACAAAAGCAAAACATTGAAACACAAATCCACACATCTTCAATATGGAACAGAATACAATAGACTTTTAGGTTCGAAGCATTAGATTAGACAGTGACAGTAATGAAAGTCCACTGGCAAGATATATGCATATATATTATGCTTCAAGGCAGGATAATTTATTAACTTTCTTGCTTCCTGATTTTTATTATGAATAAACCTTGATTTAAATCAATGTTAATCTCGTTTTGTATTTGTGCTCCTTAGTTGTTTACAAAAAAGAAAGCTTGATTTTTTTTTTCCTGTGATATAATTTGGCATTGATGTTGCCCTAGCCTCAGTTTTCCCCCTCTCCACAGTATAAAGTGCACCGTGGGGTGTTAAAAACATACTTGGGGCTGTTTGCAGGAACACAACTAAAACACATTCCCTTCTTCAGCTGTATAGCTAGGCCCCCACTGCCACCACCTCTTCAGGCTTTCTCAATTACTGCTAGTTCAGGTCTTTACCTGACCCCTTCTCCAAGATCCTATAGCTACTGTTCATGTTGGGCCTTCCAAAACCAATTATGGCTTGCCTCACCCACCCATCTCTTCTGCATTTGCTGCCCAAGGTTCCTCTGTACAGGGAGCACATCAGTTTCTCTTTAAATTCTGGTTCAGCAGAAGAGCCTTACTTAAGACCTATCTTGCTTGTGTGATTTGGTCTCCTCATCCTCGAGTGGACTAGGCAGACCTGCAGCATATTATTTTGTGGGAATTCTAGGCCACTCTGGGTTCAATGCTTCTCTCTACACACAGCCATTATTCCTCCTCCTTGTTTCCTTGTGGGTTTGCAGCCTCTATGCTGGAACCTCACAAAGGCTCTTCAGCCCAGACTTCTTGGCATCAAACCTGTTTGGCTCTTCAAACAGCTTTTACAATGAATTTTATGAAGTTAGTTTTTTTTGGCAGTATGGTACCTATACACAAGTGCATTTAAAACTGAATCTGAATTGCTTAGACCAGGCTTGTCCAGCGTATGGCCTGCGGGCCACCATGTGGCCCACCAAGCCATCTTCTATGGCCCGAGGTGCTGAGATGGGAAATGAAAGTAAACGCTGTTTACTTTCATTCTCACCCCTAGTCCCTCCCCTAGCCCCTCATCAGCTTCCTAATGGCTGCTTAAGGGCTGGGGAAGGGACAAGGTTCCCACATGCACTGTGTCAGCTTGACATTGCTGATGTGGTGCAGCTCCTCCCCTCTTCCCTCATTTCACGGTGTCCCTTCCTAGCCCTGCCCCTCCCTTCCTCATTTGCATGCCAGCCCCACCCTGTGCTGGTCCCTGCCGGCCATATGGGATGGAATAGGTCATGGTGCAGCGGGTGGGCGGGTGCAAATGCCAGCTTGCACAAATGCTGCAGCCAGGCACGCGGGATATGCTGCTGCCACTGCTGCTATGGCTGTGGCTGTTGGGGTGGGAAGTCGGCGCTGCTCCCGCCTCCCCACACACCCCCATGCCTGCAGACATCGCGCTGGGGTGGTGAGTCACAGGCCCTGGGGAGGGAGGAAGCCCTGATGGTCAGACGTGGGCTGCCCCAGGGGAGAGGGAGCAGGGGCAGTGTCCCTGCACATCCCACACCCTCCTGTAGGGTCCCCGCATGTCCCCCTGGCTGCTGAGCCCAGGCACACAGGTGTGGGAGTATTCTCGAGGCCACCGAGGTGGCAGGGAGGACATGGCGGGGTCAGGCGACATCCCTTGACCCCTGCGCCCCCAGGTGCAGCTGGACTGGACAGGCCACACCACGCGAGTGCCTGCTCCTGCCAGCCCACTGGATGATAAAAAGTTCATGATCTGGCCCCACATTCAAAAAGCTGGACACCCCTGGCATAGACGATGACTGTCCCAAGCTAGTTCATAGCTCAAAAAACTTCAATTCCTCAGAGGGCCCCATTTGAACTGGAATATGTGTTGCCAAGTCAATGGAGAAGACTTACACAAGCTTTAGAAGGAATTTTCTTTTCTTTTTATACCAGAGATAAAATGACAAAATGGCCCAGGGAGGAAACCTCTCTTATCAGAGTAGCTAAGAAACACAACATTGCTTGTGTTTTTCTCCATGAGGGGAGCCTGGCTGTCTGCAGAATCTAGATTTGCTGGACTCCAGAGTGCTGAAGAGACCAAAGACTTATTGAGGAGGAGCTGTGGGCAACCTGGGACAGGAATGCACCTTACTCTTTAGGTGCTACATATATACACACATGTGTATACAATTATATACATAATATATAAATTAGAAACAATTGATTTTACAACTGATGATTTGAAGAAAAACAGTTATCTGCTAAACAATTCAGTTCCAGATCCAGATTCAGATCCACTTAGAAATGCAGTTGTGTAAAACTACCATCTCATAATAGCTATAGAAAGTGTCGTCATTAATCAATCCAACTCTACTGAAACCACTGAGAATTTTGCCTCAAGAACTAAACTCTGACAAGTGAAAAAAAAAATCTTAAAGACATGTCTAGTATAGTCAGAGCCACTTAATTTAAGTGTAACCCTCCCTCCATATACTGGTCTATATTGCACCATTTGAATTTTATTGGACCCCAAAAAGGGAGAGAAGCAAAGAGGAGAAGTGGCATTTTGTAGTCTCTACACAGGTTTAGCATGTAAGGCTAGCTAATGCAGCTGGAGGTTTTTAAGAGGAAACTGGGCAAGCACCTGGCTAGGGTCATTTGACCCCAGCGCTGTTTCCTGCCCAGGGCAGGGGGTCACACTCGATGATCTCCTGGGGTCCCTTCCAACCCTAAAAATCTATTAAATCTAGGAAGGAGCCCAGATCCCACAGAAATAGTGTGGGGCAATTATCGGTTACCCTCAGGAAAAGTTTTTAAAGCTATATAAGAAGTTTTCATGTTGGCAAGGTGTTTGGCTGGTCAGACTCTGCACCCCTGGGAGCTGAACCACCTAGTGTGGGGATGGGGTTAAAGTAGGTTAGGTTATAACAGTAAGAATTAAAAATAACTGTAGAATTCATGGTGACTGATAGAATGGGATGTGCCTGTTGGGCTAGGTGCCAGTACTGCCCTGGATGGACATGAATGCTATTCCAGCTTTACCTAATAAGGTGGTCTTTCATTAAAATATTGTTGGTTCCCTATGGGTTGTGTTTATAGACCAAGAGAAAGAGCTGCGAGGGGAGCAGCTGTCACCTTAAGATAGTCCACAGCCCATGAAGTAATTTTAGACTGTGATTCTGTTCCTGTTAAAGAGAAAATAGGGACAGAGAAAGGGTTTGTGTACAATTAATTGGGCTTATGGGGAGAAAAAGGTGTCTTGTAGAATAAGAGATGTACAGAGTTTTGGGAATGCATGTGTTACATGTTGGTCATATATTCCAACACTAGCTAAGGATATTGGTTAGAACTAGGGACAGATATTCAAAAAGCCTAAGCCTGAATTGATTCAATCTTTACAGGTTAGTGTAACCTGCCTAAGCTGAAACAGTTTGTAACTGCACAGACATCCCCTCTAGACTGAAAAAATGCAGGCACATGCCTGCAGTGACTCAGGCTAGAAGCTGGGGTGGGGAGTGGCTTCAGAGCAGCCCTCCCTTCCCTTCTACAGTACTGAACTGAGGGGAGGTGTGGCCAGGCCCCAGCAGGAGGCTCTGATTAAGGAAGGGTCCCCCCTCACTGGTCAGCGCGGGAGCCAGCAGGGATTTAGTTACACAGCAGGGAGCATTTATCACCCCATCACCAAAACAAAAGGATCTCTCTTTAGTTCAAGCGCTTCTTAAATAACTTGTTCCAAAGAAGGATATTACCAGCTACCTGTTGATTAGCTCCAAAAAGCCCTAAGCAGCACTGTCCTGTCTGCTTGTCTCCCACAGCATGGACCGTAGCCAGCCTGTGGTATGCTAGCTAATGCTGAGACATGTCTGTAAGGCAGAAGGGAGGGGGGAATCCCTGTTTTAGCAGGGAGTGGGTGGGGGAGCAGGAGGAAGCCAGGCAGATGCCCTGACAGTTTTTGCCAGAGCTGCAGCCAGGAAGCAGAGGAGAGGGGCCGGCCCTGCTGGGGTGGTGCAGAGAGCAGAGTCCAACACAGAGCTGCAAAGCAACCAGGATGCGTGAGGACTCTGATTTAACTTAAACAAGGAAGGGGTCTGGGAAACGCATTGCATAAACCAGTCTGAGCCAAATCAGTTAAGTCTGATACTACATTCAACCTGATTTATCTCAAACGAGTTTCAGCCAGTTTATGTGCACTGAAATCTGTTCTGTTACAGGTTGAAACCAGTTTCTGATCACTTAAACTGGTTTATGTGTAATGTCTGTCCCTAGCCTAGGTGTTAACCTAAGAGCTGGAATATTGCTAGTTGAGACGACTCTAGGCTGTTTGAAGGAAAGCTTCTGAAATGTTTGGAAATCACTGAGATGCTATTGTTCTTCTCTTGTGAGGCTGTAAAGAATGAGCCACCATCTCTGACTGAAAAGCAAAAGGGAACATTTGTGTATGTGTGTGTCTGAATTATAGAAACACCAAGTTTACGCTCATGCTTCAAAACTTTGAGTTAAATAATGATAGCAGCAAGGAAGTGGGGAGAGTTCTTATGAGACCAATTAGATTTACCATAGAAAAACTCTTAGGTATCCATTATAATACAAACACTCTTTACTGTGTTTTAGACTACAAACAATTGCTTCTTACGTATCTGAATCTTTTGTTTTATAAGGAAAGTTCGTGGTATTGTCTTTTTGAAAGTTAACTGGAAACTATAAACGTGCACTTATCACTCAAAGATTTCTGTGTAATAGCCCTGAGGTTTAACTCTACATAAGAGTTCTGCCTGGAAAAAGAGAACAGTAGCCTGCCCTACGCTCAAGTGTTCTGCTAAAGTGCAGGAAAACCTAACACACAGATTGCTTCAGCATTTCCGTGGCTTCATAGGGGGACACAGCATGCTGAGGATGGCGGAGAAGCCAGAACTCTCAACACATGAAAAACAACTTTCTGTTGCTATTCAGTAATTTCTGAATGTAACAAGTGAGGTTCTGTTCATAAAACTGGAATGCATTTACAATGTAAAGTCACTGCTAATATTGGGCAGGAAAAAAGCAAAGTACGGCAAAGAATCAAATTCTGTGAAGGCAGGAGCGTAAGTAATGTTAGCAGGTTAGAGCTCTTGCCTTTCACCTCTGGAGATTGAGGTTAAATTATGCTTAATGAATAGGAATGCTACTTGCATTTGGGGAAAATGAAAAATTAATGGAGGTAAAGAGCATAAGGAGTTTCAGATAGAATTTAAGAATTTCTAGAGAAACCAGGTACTGTACATAGGAACAATGAACTAGCTTCATATGCCTTGGCTAATTTCTGATGTGAAGGCTATGCCTAAATGCAGAGTTGTACCAATTTTACTTAAGGCATGACTGTGAATTGCTCTCATTAAACCAAAGCAGAATACTGTGAAAATCTTTGTTTGGCTTAAATCAGACTTATTTTGATTTCAGCTTAAATTGGCTAAGAACAAGTTTAAGCTAAAGCAAAATAAATTACTGTTAAGCAACAAAAAAAGTGTCTGCATAGAAGCTTGCATCTGTTTTGGTTAACTTTTTATTATTTAGACCATTGAAATAAAGAAGGGCAAGATTGTATATGAAAAAAGCCTTTAAATGCTGTTTTCTGGCTTCCCGGGTATTATTCCAAGCACACATGTGCTTCAAACCCTTATAGAAAAGATGATGTCTATTGACAAGACTGAATTATGTCAGCCATTTGAGTTCAGTTTAAGTACTAGCTTTGAAGTATCTTCTCCCCAGAGATAACTGCCACCAGTTTGCATTTGGCCTATCCTGTACTTTGTACATTAGATATAAAGAAGGTCTTGTTCATCTAGGCCTGATGCTCTCAATATAGTCTTGTTTGGCTTTAAGCTATTGAGTCCCCATGAGTTCATTGCACAGGTCTCTGCTTGCTCATCTGTCACTAGCCTGACAGCTCTGCTCTCAAAAATAGAACTCGGTTATGCTTGTGTGTTGTGTGGGGTAGTCTCACCCTCTCCCCCTCAACATCCATTATTCCCTGGAAAGCATATGCCATGTGGTGAGCTACATTGTGTTAGCAAGGGATATGAATGGATAACAGAGGGTGGGGGCATAGTCATAGGAATAGAAATCCAATCTCTTTCTCAACCAGTGGTTTTAAACCTTGTTAAATTCCAGACACCTCTCAGAAAATGCCAGCTCTGAGCTTTCACTTTTTTTTGTTGACTACAGAACAATAGTAGAGCAATTCATGTGTTGCAAAGAACTGCAGTAGTGGTGTCTGTGTACCTGACTGCTGCTGCTGCTGCTGCAAGAGCACAGACTCCATAAAGGGGAGAGGGGGAGGGTAAGATCTGGTGCCCTGCTCTCCCACCCCAAATCAAACTACTGAAGTAGTCTGTAGCCTATGAAAGCCCTTCCCTCTCTGAACAGGTTTAATCTATGAGGTACCGCGTTGCCCTGCCTTTAATGACAGAGTAATCTTCCCAGTCAACAGAAATAACTCTAGCAATGAAGCTCAGTTAATATGACATTAGTTTGCAAAAGCTCACTTTTTCTGGATGAGCTCTTCGCTATGTTCTACAGGACACACACGTTGCATGTTCTGCTCACATCTGGAACAGTGTGCTGCCCAAGGTGTCGAACTGAATCAAAGTGATCTGATTGTAGCATGATAATTCTTTTCTGAATGTGTAGAAAAGCTAATTATCACAGAGGAATGTTAATGAGTGAAAGAGATGCATCGCCATAGGTGGATCACTGAAAACAACTGCTCAGTACACAGCAGTCAAAAATACAAGACTTTAGTTTGCATTAAAAGGATACAGAACAGTATTGAGAAAATAGTGGTGATTTCTTCCTCCTTATTAAAGAACTCATATAGTAGAAATGAAGACAATGTTTTGAAGAAGGCAACAAGAATGATATGGGGAACTGGAAAAACTGAAGAACTGAAAGCTGAGTTTCTCTCGTAAAGTGGAGAGAATCAAGAGGTCAAACTAAAAGAATGACTGGTATGGAGACCATTAGGCTGGCATTCCTACTTTCACACTGCAAGGGGATGCCTGATTTTTAAAAGGCAACAAATGTTCCCACTAACGAATGGGGCACATCAAAAATCTACAGTTGCCTAATTTTAACCTGTGGAGTTTACTGTCACAAGGTGTTAACGGAATATATAAGTAGAATTCAAAGAGAAATTAAGCCTAAAATTTTTATTCAATTTATTCAATAATTGCTTGTTATTGAATATCATCCATATTGCACACTAAATGAGGTGGTAGTCCCATGGAGAAAAATGGCACATGATCATGTAATTAAAGATGATCTTAATGCCTACACACAAAGGACCAAATTAAGGTTGTCTAGGCAACCCTAACTCTATTATTTCCTAACTTTTGTATGCTTGGCTTTTCAGCAATAATGTTTTGATGCTATTTTCCCCTGCGAGTAGTAATATATATACAGCCTGAACATTAACTGCAGAGCTGCAGGTACTACAGGAAATTGAATTGTAAAAATAAACTATATATCTAATGGGGAAAAAAAGCAATTGATTCAGAGACTTCTTATTTACAGTTAGAGAACTATTTTTGTAGCAGTGAAAAATCTTGATTAGAAAATAAGGTCAGCCCTTGCAGACTAGAATTCTGCCAGCCTGCAAGGGGAAACCCACCATTTTCCACATTTTTCTCCATTAAAGAAGAAAATTTGGGGATTTTTCCTTAAAATGAGAAAATCTAGGTTTTACCACATTTTCCATTGTGAATGGAAAACCTGGCTCCCTGGTCATCACTGGCCTACATAAGACAGCTTTCTTGATCTCTTCCTGAGCTTTGCAAAATCTCTAATGTATTCCTTGTGACTGCTGGGCTTCAATTACCCGCTCTCGGGCAATTCTGGTCCTGTAGGTAGATGTCACACACCTGTGGGGATCTCGTTGGTGTCAGAGCAGTTCTCTTTTCCCCGTGCCCCCAACCTCTTTCTCGTCCGCCACGACTTGGTGTTCCTCAGTGTTAAGGGTCGGTTCGCAGTACACTCTGTGGCCCGGGATCCCCAACGGTGACTTCACAGGGCTCCACCACCCCTGCACCCTGGCCTCACACCATCTTTAGTGCGTCCTTCCTCTGTTAGTTCCTGTTCTTCAGCCGTAGAATGGCACCCTCTGGTCTGCCCCTAAGTGGCCATCACCCCTGTTGTGGTGCTCGCCAGCAAGCTCGACCCCCGGCCCTCCTAGCCTACTCCCCGTCCTGCACTGAACGGGACTTCCCGTACAGACTCTGGTCTCACTGAGACCCCGTTAACCTTACTTTATAAGGGCATTGCCCCAGCTCTGCCCCCTTCAGCCAGGGTTACCCAATAACTCAAACTTCAACAGGAAAAGCTACCTGCTCAGCTACTCCCCTTGCTGAGCAGCCTATTCTGAACCTTTTTTGGTTCCCTCCTGGCCCGTCCATGGCCCCTTGCTTTCCTGGTGCCTCCTCCGGCTCACTGCCTCGGAACTTGGCGGCAATGCCCACCCCAGCTGTACCCCTTTAGGGCTCTCCTGGGGTCTCTCCTGCCTAGTGCTGCCGCTTCTGCACACTGTGGCTCCGGCACCCCACCTGTGGGTCGTGCTGCCCTCCGGGTTGCGGTCCAGCACGTCCTCCATAGCTGTGCCTTCAACACCCGTGACGCCTGGGGCCGCTTCCAGCTGCAGGGTCTGTCTTCACTCCGTTGGAGCCCCTGCCAGCTCTCCTGCTGCTGTGCTATTAACAGCCGCTTCCCTCGTTGGCGGGGCTGGGCGTTGCTCCTTGCTGGAGCTATCTGCCCCTTTTACAGCTGCAGCCATCGTTTTTAGTGCCGCTGGCTCGCGTTCCTCCGTGATGTCACCAGCTGGGCATAATTTGATAAACAGGCGGCTAAAGAGCTGCGCAGGCTCCTCCTTCCACCTCGTGTGCCTCTCGTCGGGAGCTGCAGGTGAGCCCCATTTACTGCTCAGCTCCCTGGGATATTCCTCTAGTTCTCTTGAGTGAAAAAGGCAAGCCTTGTGCTCAGTACTTTATTAAGGTCCTACTGCTTCAGGAACATAATGAATGAAACTGGGTTGAGTTTCTTAACTCCTATTTGTCATCTGTCTCCTTCTCACCCCCGAGTTTACCTTCTTTTGCTACCACAATTCTTGTTAGAGATGGATAGTGTTCACAAGATGGCAGTACACAAGACCACCAATACTAATTAAATATTTTTATATGTTATAAATTTGCCAACCTGTAATCTAGGGACCATAATCTCTGTGTTCCAGAGTATGACAATATTATACTCTCTCTGTTGATAGACTTATTGCTAAACTCTAAACTCATCAGCTCTTTGGTAACAAAAGAACAATTAGACATTATTTCACCCTGAATATGTGGCACTTTTCCGGGAATGTGACCCTGAGCAAGAAGTCAAGACTGTTGCTCAAAGTGCAAGAATAACACCATGCTAAAGTGGAACAATCTTGTCACTTCGTTGTCAAGAAGGCATTTGCTTGGATTCTTGCCACAAAAATTGAACTGCAGCTTTTAATTGCTTGGCTCGCTGTTATTGTACTTTACAGTCAAGAGAGATTATTTCATTTGTTCTGTTTGGAGGACAGCATTTTCCTTTGGCAGATGACTTTAACAAATGGCTTTTGTTTCTGGGCATGTGCTTGGACAACCGAGAACATGAACCAAAAAGCTGCTTAAATTTCATTCGGTTTTCCACAAATGCTATTACTTCTCCTTACAACCATGCTGTTTGCCTCTCATGCTTGTTTGTGACCCATGAAACTGCAGTAAAACCATGATGCCTCCAGAGCTTTCCAAAGCCAGTCTTCTAGTGTGTTTCTGCATGATTTGTGACTGGCTCTTTACATAGTGTGCTATGTTTTTCAGACATTCAAATGTGGTTGAATGAGTTTGGCTAGTAGGCCTGCGCAAATAGGGAAGTATTCAGTTCAGATTCAGATTTGGCCAGCTTGGAGGACAGTGATTCGATTCGGAGATTCGGATCACTGTCCTGAATCCATTTGGCCGAATAGGCTTTGGAAGTTTTGGCCATAGACTATAATGGGGAATCACTAAAATACCTATAATTTTGTCATTTTCTGGCATATTTAGATGAAAACAGCAGGGATCGTAGCCCCTTCTGAGGGCACAAAGCCTGCCAAGTTTCAAGGAGATAAGTACAGGGGTTTCTGGGAAACTGTACCTCAAACTGCTGAAAGCAAAACTTGTGTCACTTGTGTGTGTTTTGGCAGATTTCGGTGAAAACAGCAGGGATGGTAGCCTGTAACAGGGGGCCTTCCTGATGCCAGCTAGATCTCTGCCTGCCCACCCAGCTGCCTGCCCCTCTTCTGCTCAGGTAGAAACAGCTCACAAAAGGGACAGAAAGGCTACAGACAGAGGGTTATGTGCTATTTCTATGTCTCTCCCCCAGAGCACTGTGATTGGAAGGTGACTCAGGGAAAGATCACAGTCACTGGCCAGATACGGATATCAGTTTTTTCCACCCCAACCCCCAACTCTCCCTCCCTCTTCTTCTCAGTTTCTGTCTCCTTGAAAGACTACCTATCGAATCTCCGAATCTTTTTCTGAATCTTTTCTGAATCGATTCAAAGGCTCCAAATCAATTCAGAGGGGGGGTTTTGTCTCTTGATTTGATTCAGATTCAGTGATTTGGTCTCAGAATTGGGCCAAATCTTCTCCAAATCGAATTGGTGACTGAAGCTTCACACACCCCTATTGGCTAGCTTTATGGCACCCAACATTCTTCAACATCCAGGAGGACATCAGAGTAGAAGGACCATAAACCTAGTCCAGTAATACACTTCTCTGCTTCTATAAGTTTAAGGTGCTGTTATTGTTGTGTAACTGAAGGCCTCCTTTCAGTTCAGATTTAAAATTTATCTTCAAAGTGGGAAAGGACTTTTCACTGCTGTTTTTTTCAGTGTACTAGAAAAGGATACTTTTTTACATTGTCCATTTAGGGCTTGATCCTACAAATCTTTACTCATATGTAACTGACTGATTAAAAGTTTGCAGCATCATGTCATTAGTTTGACAAGTTTTATAAATAACTGTACCTAATATAATGATCAGAGTACAATCACCGAACAAACCTTGGGCAGACCTCCATAAAGATGTTAATGCATATCTGTGCACAGTCAATTCAAAATCAGAGCAGATGTAAAGACACCATGGAGACAAAGTTTCCTGCTGTACAGACCAATTTTAATATATGTTGGAAAACAGAACTAATGTATTTCCCCAAGAAGTACCATGACTTAACTGGATTCTTCTCCATCTCAGTCAGAGATAACATAAAAATGGAACTTGGCAGATTTCACATACCTGTGTCATTATATTTTAGAAAATGATTTATCTATATATATATATATAAAGGAAAAACTGAAAGATCTTTCAGCATATCCACATAATTAAATTTAAAGCTTGCTGGAACACTTTTGATTCCCAGGAACACTGCAAGAAATGGAAAGGTACATCTTATCTTACATACTTCAGCATAACTGAGCCTATCGCACTGATTCTCCCTACCCAAGGACCTATTAAAAATGAAATCTGTGATTTCTGCTGCATTTGGAAACAGAAGACCATAAAAAAGAAACTGTTACAATAGAGTTCTTAGGTGTTGGAAAGAGGATGACTTGTATACAGCTGGTAGTAGGTGAGAAGGGAGGGGTAAGAGCTGAGATGTGGTATAGTTTTGGAAATTATGCAGCTTTGATGCAAATCATTCTTTGTCTTTTTTTGAGGAGGGGATCTCAGAATATTTCCAGCCTGAGCAAAATTGGAGCAAAAAGGGGGTCTGAAAGCAAAAATTGGAGCAAAATGGGTGCAAAATGGGTGTCTGGAAGCAAAAATCTACTGAGACCAAAGTCAGTCTCCATTTGGAAAACACAAATTCCAAATCCTGTACGCCAGAAGTAAGCAACCTTTCACTAATGATGGGCTGTTCTTTGTTGCCCAGATGTTTAATCACCTGCTGCTGCTGCCCAGCCATCCCAGCTCAGCTTCAAGTTCTGCTCTCTCATTCCCTTTAATGAAGCTACTGGCAAAAAATCATGCTGCCAAAAAGTGTAGTGAGCAGAGGTGGATTAAGATTTATTGAGGCTCTGGGCAAATACAAAATTGGAGACCCCCTCCCTGCCCCCATGGGAGCTAGACTCCAGTAGAGGAAGGAGCCCCTTCCCCCCCGGTGCTGCCACTGCCAAGGGCAGGGCAAGCCTCCATGCCCTGCAGGAGAGACTGGGTGCACCCAGACGGGCTGGTGTAGGGTGGCACATACCCACCTCACCTCCCTGCTCCCTGCCACCCACCCACCCCTGGTTAAGGCCAAAGCAGAGCCCAGCAGGGCGAGGGTGGATGCAGGCTGCCTGCTGTGGGCTCAGGGCTCTTCGTCCTTGACCTGCACCCCCTGGATGAGCCTCCTGTAGCTTCGTCCCATTCCCCACCTCTGCCCCAGGTCCCATGCACTGCCCTGGCTGAGCAGTGGCCCAGCCCTGCCCCACTCTCTCCATCACCATGCAGGCCTCAATGTACACCCCCCAATTGCCCTTCCCTCTCCATTAGACTTACCTGCAGGGAGCTGACTGCTTGGCTGTGTTCCTGGCGACATGCAGCAATGCACATGCACAGGGGTGGCACTGGAGGGAGGCTTGGGGGGTGTTATAGACACCCCAAAATTCACCTTCGCCCCTCCAGAGCCACCCCTCCCAGTGCTGTGACCACTGCCACCTGCCAACCCTGCTCTTGCCTGCAGAGGTGTAGCGCTCCTGGCCCAGCCCAGCCCAGCCCAGCCCCAGCCCCCACACCAGGAAGAGGCTGGTGCTGCCCCTGCATCTCCCAGCAAGCAGCCCCAAGCAGGACTCCATGCAGGGTCGCCCACCTGCCAGGGGAACTCTGCCGTTTCCTGAGAGAATCCAGGCATCTGGGGGCCCCTGATTGACAGAGGCCCCAGCAGCCGGGCCCTGCTGGCCCATGCATTAATCTGCCCATGCATGAGCAGTGTGGTTTGTTGTGGCAAATTTTGAGCAGAGGCTATAGTGTTGGGGAGAGAAGTCCTCTGCATAAAAAAGGGACTGCTGGGACACTAATAGGAAGTCTGGGTCCAATCTCTAGGACAGATCAGGCCCAGGGGCTATAGGTTACTGACCTCTGCTGTACATTCTGCCCTTTCTGACATTCAGTTCTTTAGTCCTCTGTTAAGATTGCTATCAAATGTCCCTTGTAGGGGAGGTGTGTGACATGTGAAGCTTGCTTTCTCATGAGCTGAACAGAATATTTCCACCAAAGCCACTAGAAATTCATCAGTAAGTTGTTACCTAATGGGGGCCTGTCTCTGACACTGCCATAGTGGCTGTCAGTAGAGACTCTTGAACTGAAGTCCCAAGATGTTTATTGACAGATTAGGGAAATTGGGCCTTTCCTGTAATGGTCCATAACAACTTACATTTTCTAATGGTCTCCTCTACTAGAGGCCTGGAGAGCATTAGAAAATGTATAAGAGGAATCCCTAGTAACAGCTGGCATTACAGCTGGTTGGTGTTATGATAGGGTTCTCTGTGGATAATTGCCAACGACTTCTAGCATCTGAAGGCATGTCCATACCCAGGTCCACCACTGACAATATAAGCCCTGCCCACTCAATCCCTTTGGATGTATCAGAGTTGGTTTATTTTTAAAAACACATTATATATTTGAATAAACAAACTTTCAGTCTCTATCAGGAAGTTTGAACTAGTAACCTAGGAAGTGACAGGACCTCTCACTAGGTAGATAAACTTTTTTGGTATGTCTGTACAGCATAACATGGAACAGTTTCAGATTTACTTCCTTGTGTTGAATGCTGCCTTGCTCCACTGCTCCTATCTGAAGTCAGGAGGACTGATGTGGAGTATCTAGTCCTTTAGTCCTCATGTGTCTCCCTTCCTGTGCTTGCATGATATAACCAGTAGCCTAACTAAGGTGGACAATGAGGGCATAAGCCCCATATACTTAGTAAAAGGAGTATATCATAATAGAAGCAGGGGGGCTTGATGTTCCAGTCACACACTGTGGAGCCACGTCAGGAGTCCCTGTGTCATCCTCCTGCCACCCCTCTCCTCCTCCATGTGGCAGGTATCTCAGCCAAGAACCATGTTAACCAGGGCCATGCAGCCACTGCCAAATTAATGGCTTTGCATCCTCCCTTGCCATATAAAAACCCTGGTATTTGCACAGCCAGGAAAGGGTTAACCATACAGCCAAGTCCTCAAGCCGTACTACCTCCATCCCTAGGACACAGACCCTATCTAGTCTGTCTGCTCTCCAGGGTGCAAACTCTACCAGTTATACCTCTGCATATAACATATATTAGGCAGTAACCCTCCCTTTCTTCCACCTTGTTTCCGTCTTGCTTATCTGGATTGTAAGATCTTTGGGAACAAGGATGGTCTCCAACCACATGCTTGTCCACCACTGAGCAAAATGATTTGGTGATCTCAGGGGTCTTGAGGTAATACTGCACCCCAAATAATGAAATAATGTTATTTGATGCCATTTTCCTTTAGGGCAAGAACTTTATCCTGCTGATGACACTAAGATGTGGGGGGGGATGTGGGCACGCTAGAAGGGAGGAATAGGCTGCAATCAGACCTAGACAGGTTACAGGACTGGGCGGATGACCTTGCTGGGGTCGTTTGACCCCAGTACTCTTTCCTGCCATGGCAGGGGATCGGGCTAGATGATCTACTCAGGTCCCTTCCAACCCTAGAAACTATGAAACTATGAAAAGTACCACATGCCTAGAAGTCTTATTGGCATTGGTGTTGAATACTCGTAGTCTGTATTTGCCCCTAAATAGTTGGGGAACTATTATATTCGCTACTATGGTTTAAGACTAATATGGGATAAAGTGGGGCAGTGACATGGAGGGAAAGGGAATTTTTACTTATTGGCATTGGAGGATAAGTACTTCTGGAGAAAACACTTTCTCTAGCAGTGCAATGCACTTCCTGATACATGGCAGCTGCTACTGCTGATAGTGCCTCATTTTGAAAGCAAATGGTTACCATTTGCTTTATTACAATAATAAAAAAAAGCCCAAATGATGCTGTCCATCTACAACACAATTGAAGCATATGAGGAAAGAAAGGGAGCCTTTAATTACACAGCGGTTTCCATGGCAACCTTATGCATCAAATAGCCCAGCATAATGGCTCTACCTCCCTTCTCTGCTTGCTCTCACTTGTCTGTGAAAAATTAGGACAATATAATAGCCCAGTTGAGTTTCACATTTTATTTATGCAATTATTGTGCTTTATGCTACCAGTGCCTGTCCCCCCACACCAGCAGGGGCAGACTTCAGAGCAATGGGTAGCATAAATGGCTACTGAGTGCAGTATGAAACCAGAACCTATCTAGGCACAAAGCAGCATGTTTGTTCATTTCCCCTGAAATTATCTGTGGCAAAATGAATAACAACTGATCTTTTAAAAATCATCTGTACATCCACAGCTCTACTATTGCAATAGAAAGGAATGGATTCTGCTCTGGGCAGGATTTCACTTCAAAAGAAGTAAATGGCTACAGCCAGGGTTCAGATTTCACTTTGACTCTTGGAGGGGTCTGCAAAAAGAAGTTGGGTTGCCCATTATGATACCCAGATAAATTTGGAACCCCCCCCCCAGATTATGATTTTCAAATCTTACAGGGGTCCCTTGTCTCTTACGGAGGGCTCAGCCCCACCCCCAAGCTCCCTTGTAATTCAAACCCTGGCTACAGCAAGGTAGTTGTCTATGAGCTAATCTAATCTAGCTATGTGAAGGATGCAGGATCAAGCCTCTGATTAAAAAAAAAGACCTTGTGAAGTCTAGCCAGCCTGATAGTGCTGGCTGTTTGGGTTTTTTTTATCACATTGCATAGAAAGAAGTGAATGATGCAGGGTGTGCTGTTTTCAGGTCACATATCAATAGGCCTAATTTTCTTCTGTTCACATAAGGCTGTAGCCACAAGCACAGATAAGTTCTGTTTCCTTGCACCTTGAGGTCTAATGTCAGTCTTTGACATTAGACCTCAAGATGCAATTGACCTGCAGACATAACACAGCTAGAATCAGTGGCCCAGCATTGTGATGGTTCCAGCTGGTTCCCTCTGGGACAATGACTTTCAATCTTTTTTCATCTGCAAACCCGTAAAAATTTTGAATGGAAGTGCAGATGGTTTTGAGCTGTAAGTGTGGGTATTTACATACTTTTGATTGATCATAGTCATCTTTTGCAGACCCCTTATGTTGAAAACCACTGCTCTAGAACCCAGAAGAATGACAAGTAAGCAGTTCCTCTGCTCTGAAGCGTCTCAACTTTAAGAATATAAGAAATGCCATACTGGCTTACACCAATGGTCCATCTGGCCCAATGTCCTGTCCCAGACAGTTGCAGAAGTGGATGCTATTTAACTGATATATCTACAGTGATCTGTCTGTCTCCTATTTAATACCTTCCCTGGCACCTAAGTTTAGAGATGGCAGAGCAAACATCTCCAACTGTTAGGTTTAATAGCCATTGATAGATCTATCATCCGTGAACTTATCTAGTCCCTTTTTTAACCTGACTATGCTATCTGTCCCCTTTTTTAACCTGACTATGCTATCCCCACTCTGTGGGGAGTGTTTCCTCTGGGACTGGTACTATCCCTCTTCTCTTCAAAGAAGACCACTAGGAAAGATTGGACATGTCTTGGGCTCAGATGCCAGAAAGGTGAGCTCTTATTCTCAATTGATGCAACCTCTGCCACTTCTAGAATGTAAAAACGCCAGTGGGGAAATTAACTGCTGAATGCAAAGCAGTTGTCTCAAGCCAAACCCAAGCCAGAATGAAGTGGAGCTGATTAAAAGAATAAAATATTATGCTGTGCACACAGCTCCCTTGATCAAAGTGATGTGATGCCTCAGGTGCCCTGTTTGACCCTTACTCATCTTGGATAACTTGATGTTTGTTGCTTAAAAAAAAACAACTTTCTCCTCTCATGGCCACTTTCCACTTGTGAGGAAACCATCCTTTCTACCCAGATGAGACCATCTGTACAGTAATCCATGTATTTGTCACCTCCAGGCTGGACTGCTGCAACTTGCTGAATGTGAAGATAAAACAGGCTCCATGTGGCACAGAATGTGGACACCTGCCTTCCTATGGCTCATATCACCATAAGCAGGTGAATGTCCTGTTGAAGTCCCTCCTTGAAGTCCTGTTGAGGTTCTGGTGACCATTTAGGGCCTTGGCACCAGTTTTCAAGGCAATTAGCTGACCAAGCTGCAGCTACAAGGAAGACCCCATTTGCAATGTGTGAGCCGCTGTACTCCTGGGGTGGGCAGACCACATAGTGCAGTGGCATCAGTAGCTGGGGACTTTTTTTTTGGGTCCCAGGTGAGACTCCTCTCCCCCCACCCCCACCCATGCCCTGAACCCCTGTCACATCTCCACCCACACCCTGTGGCAGGGTTTGCCCAAGGCAAAACTTGAGACAACCTTTCTGTTAAAAACCCTAACAAATCCACCCACCAACCAAGAACCCTTAAGCCTCCTGTAAACAAAGTTTTGAACCCATAAAGGGAGGCCAGAGTCCGCATAGATGCCCAGATGTCATGATGATGGGTGTCAGTATTCAATCTCCCTATAGAAAAATCGAGGTAGTTTTGTGAGTGAAAAGTCTGTAGAACAGGCCCCTGATTTGACTGTTTTTGTTTGTGATTTCACTATTAGAGATGGCATTTGCAAAAGTGCTGTAGCTCAAAAGAAAGTGTGGCTTGATGTAGTTATTGCAGGGCTGAGATTCTCTGGAGGATGCCATGAGAAAAGGCAACCATGAGGCCCTTTTGTTCTTAAAAATCTGTGAATCTGACAATCTCTTAGCACACAGATAGGATAAGAAATGGAGTCCCTTTCTTTGCTGAGAAAAAGTTCCATGTTACAAATCAACTTTCCGTGTCCTGACTAAAGATTCCAATGGCTACTTCCATACTTGTCTGATTTTTAAATACATAAGTTATTACATAGTGTTTTCCTTAACAACATGACATTGAGAGAGATGAGGAGCTCCTTGATGCTTCCTTTTGTCCTTCTCTTCTCTTCTTACCATTCTGTAAAGCATAACTCACTAATGTATTCATTAGCTATATAAAATGGAAACTTAACAAGAAATCCATGGGAAGCAACGGTGGGAGGGAAGCTGCTCCACATCCACTTGACACATATATTGTAACAAGCTTGCTTCTGAATCTCAATTTTTATTGCTTCTATAGACTTATTTCATTGTTCTTATGATGTTTGGTGTCACTGTATGTAGGCAAAATTACTGGAGGTGTAAATGTTTTATAACAATCAGGGGAAAAAAGACTTCAGCCCACTCCTCAGTTGCTGAAGGAATTGTTCCGTCCTTTTTATTCTGGTTGGTTGGCAAAATATAAATATCTGCCTTTTACCCTTTGTTTGTATTTGTTGTTTTAATGCTAATGCCAGAGAACTTCTTGGCTTACCTCAACATTTGAGTGTAGCCAATAATACTGACTTCTAGAATAAACATCTTTCATTGTATTGGCCCTTTTTCAATGGAAAGGAAATGTTCGCTGACTTTCCTCACAGTAGAGACCTTGTCTCCCAATACATCACTTTAGCCATTTCAAAGAACACTGGGTTTTGTTGTACTGTTTTCTTTTCTTTGTTTAATGGCTCAGTCCTACTTGAAAGGCAAGTTTGGTCACAGTGTACGTGCCAGATCAAATGGCCTGCCCTGTATGAATCTCAGCTTAAAACATTAAGTGGGAAGTGGTCCAAGGTAAAGAACAAATCCCACTTCCCACTTGGTTCAGAAATGTATTCTTAGGTCAATTGTATATTCATTAGTAAAAATAAAAATGCGGGTTTTCTGTTTGTTTTTTTGTTGGTTTTTTTAAAGTAATGGTCTAAATATTATTATTTAGTGTGTGCACTGCATTATTGTGGTATTGCTTTTAACCGTATAAACATGAGCATTGCCAACCCTGATGTTCCCTGGTCATGCTCAAGTTTTTTTTGGAGCTCTCAGATGATACATGTGTTGCCTGTGCTTTCTTCCCTTTTCCCCTGCACCTACCAACTGATCAAGGCACAGTATTCAAACTTTTCTCAGATATTAATTCCTTGTTAAAGTTAAATAATTATTAAGAATTAGGATCAGAGTACTGTAGCCATGATAGTCCAGGAGTGCTGGTTTTATTGAACTTGGCTTTTGCCAGCAGTTAGAGGAGGTGGTGTAGTTAATCCAGCAGAAAATGCTTGTCTGTCAGCATTCATCGCTAACCTAGCAGAGGTTCTCCAATATAGAAAGAAGGCTTCAGACAGAAAAGAGTTTTTTGGTCAGACCATAACTCTGAATTTCTTGGTTTTTCTTAAAAGGCAATACTCATGTGGGTTTTGAAGAGGGGCATGGAGGGTAAGAGAAACCTGCCTTTACGCATCCTGCTGCAGCCAATATAGGCATACGGTGCCACTCCATGATAAAGGCGTCATTATTTTTTCAGTTAATTTACACTGTAATTTGACGTTTTCTGTCTAATTGCATGATTTGTTCAACAACAGTAAATCACAGTGTGTGGACACAGAGGAAAAATGGATGTGATTTCAGCAAAAGACTTAAATATGGGGCTATGTCCTACTCCCTTAACACCCTGATTTTGTCTTCTGGACTAAGTCTGACAGAGTGACTGTCTTGCTAGCATGACAGATCAGGTTTGGGATTAAAATCCCGTAGTAGTAAATTGTATAATGTAGGTGGGGATTAATTACTGTGGTGTTAATACAGTTGTTGCCCAATTATGCTATATAACTTGCTTTAATCTTGCTTTGTGCAAGTCAATATTGAATCTCTGGGTGATTAGCACATAATACTCTATAGCAATCACTCTGGTCATGTGACTGGTCAGGAAATCAAGGCTGGTGTTTTACAAAAACCCCTGTGTTGTGTCTCAGGTTGGCCCAACCTACGACACATCCTGCACTCTGACAAAGAGCAAATGATTTTCCCTATACAAAATGCAGCTGGAGGTTAATATTGAGAAAGCAATTCCACAAGGTGTTGAGCATCTCCTGAATGGTCACATTTTGCCTGTAAATAATGAGCTCAACTGGATTAGATATCTACACAGTATCAAAATAGTACTGAACCTGCGTGACCCTAAGTTTCCTGACAGGTCATCACTGTTTGGGCAGGGACATTTTACATGTGCCAAAACATATAAAATGCTCAACAATTCTGGGTTTAATAAATCCTAGCTACTCTGGTAATTAGCCACTATACAAACATAAGGCTTCCTAGAGTAGTGACTTCTACAAATTCTTTAGGTAGAAAAGTCAGTGATGTTAGACGTTATCTTACCCATGTGTTTAATGCTCCGACAATAGGAGTGTCTGTGCATTAAGGCAGGAAAAGATGAGCTAAGTGCCCTCTGAGCATCTCAAAGTTACACCTCTTCTGACAACGATTATCTCTAACTGTCTCCTCCTCCAGTTTATGCCACAGTTAAACAAGTCTGCTCCATGGGGCTAATACCAGTGACTTGTGGTCTTCCAGTGTCCCAAGATGCAGTGCTGCCACTCCTCCCCACCCCAAACACATGATCTGTCATGAAGAACTCTACTGCCTTGGATTGATAGTGAGCTGGGGTGGGCTGGGCAGCTGCAGGTGAGCAGGACAAGCAGGGCAGCATAGGGTGGACAGGCCTGCTAGGGAGCAGCAAGGAGGGGGCAGGTGAGATGGGAGATGCTGGAGAGCCAGGCAGTCATGGGACAGACTTAACAGCTCCTAGCCATGCCCCTGCTTGCCCGCCTTTTAGTGGCAATTCAGAACTGTATGTTAGGGTATTAACCCTCATGGTGCTACTGCTTACAGTGTGCGCTAATTTTAATGCAGCCTAATCCTCCTTCCAGTTAGCACATGTGAATCGTAATGTGTAACAACATTCTCAGACTCATGGCTGTTTGTAGAAGCTACAGAGCTGGATGGATGAATCAAGAAACTTCGGTGGTTTTTCCCTGCTGTACTGCTGACTTGCACTATGATCCTGAGTGAGTTACTTCTTCTCTATGACTTTTACCCTCTCGATCTTTCTCTGTCCTCTCCATAAGTCGCTGGGGGCATGACCTGCTCACTAAGCTAATAGGATGCTAAGTAAAAATGGAGGCCTGAGCTTGATTAACATCTGTAGTATAAGTAGTAATAACAGGCAGCAGAATGAAAAAGAGAAGAGGTATGATGGGAATACCCTTCTTTCTCCCTCAGTTCCCTTCCTAACTATTGTCTTTAATCTGTTTCAGATATAACAGACTGCCCCTGCCCCTGCCCCAAAGGACTTGTAGTACCTACCACAATAAGGATGTGATCTCAGTTAAGGGCTCTGCTGACTCCTATAATTACATTATGCAAGTTCAGTACTTAAAGAAACAGAAATATTGCTTTAAAAAAACCCCAAAACCCTTGGGGTTAATTTCTAAATTAGAAAAGCCCCCATAAATTATTGCCTCTAATTTATCTACTGTCAAGTATAGCTTTCTCTCTTTTAAGTCTGGTAAAGGAAGCCATCCATTGGAACAAAAGAACAAACACATGAGACTTTCAAGCTAATTCAAGTGATTCCTGTTGACTCTAGCATAGACTAGCTGCTCTCAGCTGACCAGAACTGCACTAGTGACATGGCACCGGCCACAAAATATGAAGGATATAAGTTGTTCAGTGCTTCCATTTCTCATCAGTTCTGTCTTGCTTGTTTCATCTTTCCTAGGCCAAATATAACTGGTATTCACAGCTTTGCTTGGACGTGGGTATCTGGCGATGTTGGTTGCATTGGTTTGTTTTTTTTCCTTTTTGTTTTTCTTTTTTTAAGAAAAGCCACATGATGATGGGAGTTTCTTTCTGTTCTACCAGCATTTCTGGAAACTGTGATGCAGTATTTTGAGGATGACTTACTAACGCGTTCAGAACACCTAATAGCTTTCGTAACATGTTATGAAGTGGCATGTTACAAGTGGAGCAGAAGCAGTGTCTTAACTTTGGACCAGATTCCCAGCTGATGTAAATCACTGCTGCTTCATCAATTTTAACACTGCTATGCTGACTTGCAACAGCTGGTGTTCAGGCTTTTGGGGTGTATTTAAAGCTTAAAACCACTTTAGAAGGGCATTTCAGGATTTGGTTCCCTGACAGGCTAAATGTCACATTAATAACTGTTTCACCTGTACAAGTTGATGGCAACAACTGAATTGCAAGTGCACACATTTTGGAAGAGTGTATGTGTATAATATATAACATAAGATGTTGTATTCATATACATTTTATATAACTTCAGACAGTGGGTTTCATCCTGTTCCTACAGGGAGCTGTGCTCCTGAATGCAGTAGGAATTGCTGTGCCTATTACCTCATCAAGCTGACTTTGCATATACTGTTCTCTCCTGAAGTGATAAAACATTTTCTTCCTCCTTCAAATTGTCTTTATTACTACTGTATTTGAGCTTCACTGACTGACCAGGTGGTTTCATGCAATTTTGAACTGTCCTTGGACTTAAAAAGAAATCTAACTTTTTTTTGTGGGTCAGTGAACTGAACTCAAGTGAGAAATGCAGAATTGGGAACAAAGACCTGGAATTCACATTTCTATCTGCAAGAGCATAGCAAACTTACTGCCCTGGATTGCAGTTCACCTCACTGCACTTGTATTAGAGGTCTTAATAAATTTTCCAAAATAAACATTGGATATCTCAGGCAAGAGAAATGAGAGTCCTAAAACCAGTAGGGATCAGTGTAGGACCCTGTGTGGAGTGGGACAAGTGATAGTTTTGCGGTGACAAATTCCGGGTCCATCCTCAGGGTTGGTAATAATAATACTGCAAACACTCACTCCTCAGCAATGTTGAAAGAGGGTGTGTCTGGGTAGGTAGATGATCTGGCTCAGGATATAAATGGTTGACAAACTGATACGAGGCAGGAAAGGGTTAGGTTGGTTGGCTGGAATAGCTGTAGCATCAGTTGAATGGGCCAGATCCTCTAACCTGTCAATAGCAGTCCTTCAGCTGTGTTGTGAGCTCTCCACCCTTGTTTTGTGCTATTTATTTATAACATTCTTTGGGTCCAGGTGAGCTTGTTTTTAAGCGGTAGGAATTTTTGTTGTGCCTTTCCCCTATATCATAGGTACCTACAATGGATTGGGCAGTGGCTCTCTTTCTCACTGCAGTATGTGTAAGTAACTAAATGATAAAATGCTGGTTTGCAATATTATACTTGGCAATAAAGCTTAATAGTTCCCAACAGGGATCCTCCTTCTGGTGTGGCAAACATTTGGGATAAATTTTCTCTCTCACATAAAGCCACCCACTCTTTTTTTCTAAACTGAGGCCGTAAACAGACATCATCATTGGAGTGGGAGCAGCTGTACCAGGATGTGTCCAGGCACAACTGATTTGCTTCATTGGACAACACAGATGTCACCTGTTGTCCTTGGGCCTTTAGGGGCCTGATCCTGTGGGACAACTGCAAATGGGTGAACTTAGGTCCCCCACTTGTAGAGGCAAAGCTGGGGAATCTCCTGGTGAGGGATTCCCTGGGTGTATGTATCATGCTACTGTGCCCCTACTCTGGGCACACATCTGCAGATGTGGAACTGTTTGCAAATGCATTCCCCTGCACAGGAACTCCAAGGATGTGCAGAATCAGGCCCCCAAAACCC
Organism: Crocodylus siamensis; assembly: GCF_052110815.1. Classification (NCBI taxonomy): domain Eukaryota; kingdom Metazoa; phylum Chordata; order Crocodylia; family Crocodylidae; genus Crocodylus; species Crocodylus siamensis. Next base: position 176,971,163 of record NC_143398.1, on the reverse strand, counting down.
TAGGGGACCCTATCCAATATGGCTGGAGAACACAGGCAGCTCTGGGCTCCCTGCAGTCTCCTGCCATAAAGCAAACAGATCTATTTGCTGCAAAAAAAACCAGCACAAATTATTGAGAAAATGCTGCAATAAAAGAGCTTTGCTTTTAAAATAAGTGTGATGTGGTAGTTAAAGCAAAGGCTTGGAAATAATATCTCTTGCTCTACCCTGGTCAGCTGAATGACCTTAGGCAAGCAATTTCATCCCTAATTGTTGAACACAGTAGCCCGAATTCAGGAATCTAAACACAAATGGCCCTCTCTTCCATGAACCCTCAGCTCTTACTGACCTCACATGGTATGAGGCACCCAAGTTGTAAAGTTGAGCACCCAGGTTTGTAAAATTTTAGCTACAGGCTATAAAACAGCAATCCAGTTTCATCTTGTGCAGGAAATGCTCTCTTTTTTAATAAACACCAGGTATGAGGGACTATAGTATTTGTTTTCCACCCAGATATGTTTTCAGCTTTTCAGTTAGCGTTCTTCCCTGTACTACTCTTTTCAGTGGCAAAATGGAAGGAAGTCAGGGGAACTCAGTATTTCTTCTTACAAATACTTTGGATGCTTGTGAAATTTGCCTCAGAAGCCCACTTACTTGCCCAGGACCAGAGCCAAAAATAAACCTGGGTCTCCTAAATCAAGATTTTGCTGGCATCATTATCACCCAGCTCAGGTGGTTTTGCCAGCAAAAGCCTCCATTTGGACACAGCTGTGCTGGCAGATGAGGGCTCTTGCAAACCCAGCTTCTGTTGTTCAGGGAGGCAGTGCAGCTAAACAGGCAGGGAAGATGCCTTCTGATGAAATATTACATCTCTGTTTGGGAGCTGTATCAATTTAGCAATTTTGGCACAGCTACACTTGGCTGAAGCTCTGCCTTGGAGATATATCCTTCTATTAAACACTGTTCCCTTTCCTAAACTAGTATATGGGACAAATTTTCCAATGGGCCATGACAGAAAAAAAAATGTATGGTGTATGAGATTAGTCACTTCATTACCATCAAATATATTTCCTAATAAGTTTAACGTAACAACCCAGAAATACCCAGTCATAACAGTGAGAAGGGTAGATCAGAAGACTTCCATTTCAATGTAGCTTGCTTATGAGGGAGAACTGAGATATGTACTGTATGCTGGCTATTCTTACCAATATCCTTAATCTGCTTCCTTGTATGGTAGGCAATAATACCGAATTTTATTTTTAACAAAAGCGAATCGAATGCAGAGCACATTAGCAGCGAAGGGTAAGAATGTTACTTTCAGCTTAGAGCTCATTTTCACTTCGCTTATCCAAAGTGAACCTCCCCCCCCCCACAACCCCCCCCCCCAAAAAAACTATAGACATTGGGCACACTTTTCATTAGCAAGACATTTTAGGTGTAATCTTATTACTGGGGCTAAAACAGAATCCCACTCATTCATGTTACTTTTGTTAACTGAGACCAAGCTTAAATCTCCTTGAGCCATTTATTAATCAAGCAAAAGAGCTGCATCATTTGTTTCATCTCTGAAATGACAGACAGGCTTACAGTTGTCTCTGTGGTCTGCAATTCAGGGCTGTTCCTAAATAGCACACAGGCTAGCTAGTGCTAACAATGTATAAGAGAGAAGTTGGGGGGTTTTGTCCTGAATACAAACAGCATGTCCTGACTTGCACTAACCTTGTAAAGCAGAACAGCAGAGGTGACTGCAGTGATCGTGAATAAACAAGAGGTACTTGCTTGTTGTTTAAAAGCTGGTTGAAATGAAAGGAGACATTTGAAGGCCATTAAAACTATGAGTAGTTGTAGTATTGCCAGTTCTTATGTTTGTATTGTGTCTCATTTGTTATCTTTATTACAGTCTCAGCTCCTGACATTAGATGCATCACTAAGAATCTCAGCTTTTATTTATAAAAAAAAAAAATGGGGAAATTCCTAAGAAAAAAATGTTGAAGTTTGAAACCTTAGCACTCAAAGGGAAATGAAAGAATTAAGATGTATTTCTAATTTCTCCTGATGTTTAGAATCTGATTCATGAGTTTTGAATGTTTGGGGTTAGCAATACAGAGGTCTGCAAAAGTACAAGCTAAAAGATAACATTTTAAACATAGAAGATTTAAAAACAAACAAAAAATCCCCCAAACCCTGACAGACATGGGCATTAATAATCAAACTTTATAGTGTTTAGCCTAAAAGAATTCACTAAAGTTCAGTTTTTGGGCTGATTGCTTGCTTTGTGCATTTCCCTATGTATTATCATTTATGGCGTATGGGGCAGGGGGGGCAGGAATTAGCAAAATCCATTTTGCTTCTGGGTTCTGTATGGTGCAGTGATTTGAGTTCAGCTGTTTCCACAAGAATTGCAGTACCCTCCTACATTCAACTCATAAACCAGATTTTTCTCTAATGCTATTCTAAAATGAAACTCCAGTCACCAACTCGGACGTTGCAAATCTTTGATGGTCTGTTCTCTGAAGTGTTCTCCATGATGTAGTTGTCGTTTTGTGTCCTGTCACCAGTTGCATGTTTTTATTGTGTTGGGATGGGATATACTGTATTTTTTCACATACAACACTCCCTCAAATGAAACCTGAATGTTGTTTTTTGCAGGACAGAATGTAGAAAAAAGTAGAAGTTCCTGCTGTCAGCTGCTATACTTCCAGGACACTATTTCTAGGAGGATTTACTCTTTCACACAAAGTTAGGCCCCAGACCCCCTTGCAAAGGTAGTAGTAAGACTGTTCATTTTTTATTGTAAGTTGTTCTTTATATACATTCCTGTAAATCAAGTGTTGTTTCTGCTTCTCAAACCTCATCAAGACATTACTAGCAGCTCACCTGGCACAAAATGGGCACAAACTTAAGTGCTTGCCAATAGCCATGGCTATGAGAACGTTAATAAGATTGGGCCATTTTGACAGCTGCATGTGTCTCCAGGCTTGCTTCTGTTCCAGTGAAGAGAAAGGCTTCCCTGCTTAAAACTTACACCCCAATTTTGGGGGAAAAGGAGCATGTTGTATGTGAGGTAATATGTGCTGGCCTGTCGATCTGGTGAAATCTTCCATGGTGCATGGTTGTTCCAGGACCCAGCAGACCGATAGATGATCGACAATAGACATCCTGATGGTGATCCACAGTCACACGTCTTTGTCTTCTGTGTAGCTCCATTTCTGCACCTTTGACCTGCCAACTCCTGCTGAAAAGAGATTTAAACTTCTACAGTTTGGCTAATCCTCAGCACCTGTGGAAGATGGCCTGATGACCTTAGTGTGCATTTTGACATCATCGCTGAGTGTGGTGAGTTGTGCTCACCCCAATCCTATACTTCTTGGAGATTCCAGTCCCACATCTATCAGTGACTCCTTTTTTCTGTGGTTCCATTGAAGCTAGAAAGTATTATGATTTCAGGTAGCCAACAGCTACAGTGTGACCAGGTGGCAGGTGGCCGGTATCTTGATTTGCTTAGTTTTGCTTGCAGCCACTCCCATAATATCTGATGGAATGATTCCAGCAAGAACAGACAGCCGTTCATGTGCATGCAGAAGGTACCATTCAGCAAAGTGTCCATCTGTTTGTGTGAGATGGTTGTTTCTCATACCTGATGTGCACGGTCAGCTATTGAATAGCAAAGTGCAAGTGCAGCATCTTTAAGTGTTTTTTTGGGTTGGCTTCTAGGCCTGTGCGAAGTGGCTAGTGTGCTCTTTGAATTCAGATTCAGCCAATTCAGGTGAGAGTGATTCAGTTCGGTGATTCGAATCACTGTCCCAGTTCAATTCGGCCGAATCTGATATAGAGATTTGGCAGCAACCAAATCTCTGGGTCAGCCAGGTGTGGCCCATCCCCCACCCCTCTCCCAGCCCAGCAATAGCTGCCCCAGCTCCTGGCACTTGTTGTTAAAAAAGGGAAAAAAGCCCCGGTTCACTGGGTGGTGCCGGGCAGGGGGTGATCCCTGTTGCCCCCCACTGAGCCATGCTGTGTGGGGGGACTCTGCACAAGCCCCCTGACCCCCTCCCTCACTCCCCCAGCCCCCCCACAGGTGCCATGCATGGGACGGCTCCAGTCCTTTAAAAAAGAAAAACAAAAAAACCCCCCAGGACTCACCACTCCTGCCGGTGCGGGGCGATCCTCACTGCCCCCCACTGCCCTGCTCCATGTGGGGAGCTCTGCATGAGCCCCTGAAGCCCCGAGGCTGCTGCAGGAGTGCTGAGTCCCAGGACTTTTCTCGTTTTTTATTTTTTTTTCTTAAAGGGCTGGGGCTGGCCTGGGCGAGGCACCCGTGGTTGGGCTGGGGGAGTGAGGGGGTAGGTCAGGGGGCTCGTGGAAGAGCCCCTCATGCAGCATGGGGAAGTAGGGGGCAGCAGAGATCACCCCCCACCTGGCAGCACCCAATGAGCACTGGGGCTTTTCTTTAAAGTACCAAGCTGGGGTGGGCAGGGGCAGCCATGGGGGGGCAGAAGGAGCGGGCAGGGGTTCCTCCATGTTCCCTCCACCAGCCCGCCCTCCCGCATCCCTAGTACTTACCAGCTTGGAGTCAGCTGCAGCTTCCTGCTTCTGCCACCGGGGATTGCCCAAATCATCAAAGATCTCCAAATCTTTTCTAAAGATTCAGAGAGCTTTGAATCAATTCAGACCTTTTAAAGTGGTCCCATGATTTGGTATGGATTTGGCCACTGAATCGGACCAAATCTCCTCTGAATTGAATCACCACCCAAAGCTTCGCACAGCCCTATTGGCTTCCCCCTCTGAGTTTGAAGGCTTCCCAAGCACCTTGTGCTAACTTCCCTATGTGTCCATTGCTGGAATCATGTCTACCTTGGTTACTAGACTGCATGTTTTCCTTCAAGGAAATATAGAGAAGATACAAGACAAATTAGATCCCAGAACAGTACTTTTCATGCATGTACGTTTCATCCAAACCTCAGCTGGTTTGGATTCCCTGGATGGTATCCACATCTTATTAATGGCTAAGGGGTTTTTGCCATTGACTTGAACCAGGATTTCAACTTGTGTTTATTCTTGATGTTAGGAGTAGTGGACATTTTAAGTCACTGATACTCCTTGGAGTTCGCCCCTCATTGAGATGATAGAGCAATTCATGCCTTTACTTGTGTGAGCTGTTAAGATTGGCTGCAGATTCAAGCAGACTTCACTGCACTGTCTTTATGCTTCTGCTTCAAGTTGAGTTCATTACACTTTGGCACAGTGGGATTTTGAAACAAATGCTGTAGGTTTTGTTTTGCCTTGGAGGTGCAGTACTCCTAGCCTGGGAGAGGGCAGTTATTTCTACAAATGCTCTAACTTGGGAGTGTCAGACATATTGCCTGTGGACCCCCATAATTTAGCCCCCCAGTGCTGCCCCATTGACCCATACATGGTGCTGGACCAGCCTTTCGCACAGTGCCTGGGATGCATGTTACACATGGGTCTCACTGGGGTGGGTCCTAGGCTGTGCCTCATGCAGTGCCTGCTTCTACCAGCATTTTGAACTGGCCCCAGTTGGTGCCACATGCACTGTATCAGGCATGCAGATGGTGGCGTCCATGAGTCTGATCCATTCAGTGTACTGGCCTTATCCCACTCACCTGGCCTGTGGGGCCAGATGAGTTTGACACCCTTGCTCTAAATAGATGCTGCTGACTCCAGAGTGAAACAGTTCTTATGTATGTTTAGGTTTTCTTTTTGTCATATGCAGCATGGGAAGTGTGGAAAGCTAGTAAAGTGAATGCCAAGCCATGTGGGGAAAAAACGGAAGGCTAGCAGGGGAGTGAGAAAGAAGTCACTAGTCTTTGGGAAGATTCCTCCTACTGAGGCTCTCAACCGCTCTTGTGACTTGAATGGATTCCTGTTGCTGTTTTCATTTATTCCACTGAAGCTCAAAACACAAGCCATGGGCACTAGAACCTCTCCAGATCTGCAGGTAAGAAAATAAGTCTGAGATAAGAAAACTCCACATAACAAACTTGTGAGAGCAGATGCCTTATCAGATGAACAATCTACATCCCTGTCATCAGATGAACAACATGCTGTTCTTTTTTGACCAGAGCAGTTAGCTTTCTCAGCTTTTGTGCAGTTCTTCCATTACAAACAACTCCATCAATTTGTCCCTTTGTTGCAATCACATTTAATTAACAGAGAATGTACATACCATTCTAAATTTCTGATCCTAAAAGGAATCAATCAGGAGGCAGTTCTTGCTCAGCCTTCTAGATGTTATCAGCCAGGACTGCATAGGCAATGCATAGACGGAGCATGGGGCGGGACACGTGCCCCCCCTGAGATTGGCCTCCATCACTGTGGTGCCCCTTCCCCCCAGTCTTGGGGAAGCACCAGTTGTTCATGCAGGACTGTACCCAAAAAACCCTCTCTTCGCTTTCTCTCAGAGCTCTACTACCAGCGTTTTTGGTCATTCTTGGCTTTCGGCTGCCTTTCCTTTTTAGAACATAAGAATTGCCATTTACTGGGATGGTGGCCCCTATTCAGTTATTTTATTGCAATAACAAAGCTTACCTGCCTCTTACAATCATGCTGAATGAAGGAGAGCTGTTGTGCCTGCTAGATCTACCCAACCTCCAACATAAAAGTAGTTTTGAAAAAAATGAGAGGGATAGTTTAAAAACATGGCATCCAAACAGGTCAAGCAACCAGTGTAGTACCTTAGACCTGACCTCATATCCACTAAACCATAAAGCTCCCATTGCATTCAGTTCATTGTGGTTGGGCGCATCCGATGGTTGCTGTTTGTCTTTGCTCCCTACCCACCATCAAAAATGTGCAGATCCTCTACAGACACAGCTGGGTTCCAAACAGGTGTGGATACCAACTACGTGCACACACCCGAGGCCCGGTTATGTAAACCTGCTATTTCTCTGTTGATATCCGGGGCCTCTCATTAGGGAGCATCTAAACTATTTAAAGAGATCACCCAGTTCTGATTGGCACCATTTTTTTTTATGTTTCCTGAAATCAGCTCTCTTCCTCAAATGCAGGATTTGCCACATCTGACATGGCAGAGATGTTATTGCCATGCCTTGAGGTCTAAAACTGTTCACCAACACTGCCAGGTTTCCAAAGGCAGAAAACACTGCCTTGTTTTTTCACATGAATATTTTATATAAAACTTGCTAATACCAACACTAGATGCTCCTCACACTTCTGTGTCAGGTCCAAACAGCTTGCATCAAATATGCTGGCAGCTTGAGAAATGACTTCCTTTAGGGTTTCCAGACTGTCAGATGACCTAGATCTGCAGGCTGAAGCTCAAGTGCAAGTTAAAATGCATAATATGTACTTGTTCTTCTTGAGAGGAAAGATTCTTTCTGAAAAACATGTCATCCCTTATCAAGAGACTCAAGGAAAACTCACTCGGCATCACTTAACAATTACATGTCTAATTGTTTCTAATTCTGTTTATAAGGGCTGCAATAGCATCAGTCATGCTTAACTTTATTGATTGTAAGAAGCACTTGTAAAGAATTCACTGAGTAATTTAGCTTTCAACAGAAACTGAATTAGTAAGTGTCATGGAATGCAAGTTGATTGGAAAACTATTCACTCCTTTTGTTATTTCATTTTTATTAAAGGAAATGTAGCTACATAAGAAGGCTTCTTTCTTAAAGGGTAGGGACAGACATTCAAAAAGCCAGAGCCTGAACTGATTCAATCTTTGCAGGTTAGTCTAAACTGATTTGTAACAGCACAGACATTCCTTGTGGACTGAGGAAATGTGGGCACATGCCTGCAGTTGGTCAGGCCAGGCTCTGGGGGGCACTGGAGTGCACCCTTAGCAGCAAAGAAGCTGTGCTGGGGGGGCATTGCCAGTTCAGGCTGAACTGGCCAGAGAGGGGTTTAATTCCCCTCTCCCTGTCCCACTGGCAAGGACCTGAGCAGGGTCTGCCAGGAACTCCCCCCTCACTGATGCAGCCACAGGCCACCATGTCCCCCAAGGCAGAGAGGGCAGGGATGGGGGTTATTCCCCACTCTACCCCTACTGCCCCTGGGGAACCGCAGCCTTCTAGATGCTGCTGCTGCTACTGCTTGCTCACTGCTTGGGGCAAGCGGCAGAATGATCCCCCTTTGCCAGATGCCAGGGAGAAGGAATAACCCCTTTCCCTACCCCTTTGCCTAAGGGGCCCTGCCAGCTGGTGTCTGACTACATTCCCGCCCAGCTGTTGCACCGGTGAGGGGACAGGGCCCTTGCTGGGGGCAGCAGCCCCTGTCATAGTGTTGAAGAGCAAGCCCCTCCCCTGCAGGAGGCCCCACTGCAGGACAGACAGAGCTGCAGTGGACTGCATGTGGCAGCACCAGCGGTTGGACAGGGCCAGAGCCCTCCAAGCACCCCTGCCACGGCAGTCCGCAGCAACTTTCCTTGCCCCGCACCAGGAAGATGCTCACACTTGGGGAAACCATGACAGGGGCTGCTGCCCCTATCATAGTTGTTCCCCTCTCACTGCTGCAGCAGCTGGGCAGAGGTATGGCCAGACTCCAGCTGGCAGGGCCCCTTAGGTGGGGGGCAGGGATGGGGGTTATTCCCCCTCTGCTCCTGGGGCACTGCAGATGGGTATGCCTGCCCTGACCTCTGCTGCTGCCTCTCACTCTGCCCAGGGCAAGCAGTGGAATAAGCCCCCTCCTGCCCCCTCCCTCCGGCATCCAGCGGAAGGAGCATATTCCGCTGTTTGCCCCGGGGACAGAACAAGTGGCAGTGGTCAGGGTGGGCAGACCTGGCTGTGGTCCCCCAGGGGCAGTGGAGGGAGGGAGGGGAATAACCCATTCCCTGCCCCCTCTGCCTCAGGGGCCATGGCAGCCTGCCGCTGCAGCAGCAAGGGAGGAGTGCCCGGCAGGCTGGGCTCAGGTCCTTGCCAGTGGGACAGGGAGGGGGGAATTAAACCACACTCTGACCAGACCTCTGCCCCTTCCTGTCCCTGCTTGGCTTGGGAGCAGAGGGGTGGGCGAGTCCTGCTCCACTGGAGCAGAGAACCCAGTCCAGAGAGGATGCTGGGGGCTCTGGTTTAATTTAAACCAGGAAGGGGCCTGAGACAGACACTGCATAAACCAGTTGGAGCCAAATCAGTTAAGTCTGATACTGCATGCAAACAGGTTTATCTCAAACTGGTTTTAGCCATTTTGAAACTGGTTTATATGCACTGAACTTATGTTCTGTAACAGTTTTGAACCAGTTTCTGATCACTTAACTGGTTTATGTGTAATGTCTGTCCCTAGCCAAAAGAGATGAAGGATGGTGGTGTAGCCTAGATACTGACCTGAAGTACAGGGCAGCTAAGCTCAGTTACTAGTGGCTAACAAGGACTCCCTGTCTAATCTTGTGGAAAGTAGCTTCCTTTTGCTTCTAGTTTCTTACTTGTAGTATACGAATAACAACTGATCCTTCTTCTCCACTTCATATAGTATAAGACCTTAAGGGGCAGGAACTATATGTTTGCATAGTTCATAGTCATTGGGGCCCCATTCTCTGAAACCTCGGAATACTAATATGTATGACTACTATATGCTTGTATAGTACTGCATTTAAAAAAACTGTTTCTTCCAAAGAATGAAGTGAACTTTCCTATTCTTTTAGCCCCTGAATAAAGTTTTCTACTTAAGAATATCCCTTAGGAAAAAAACAGTATGGTTCAACTACATAGGCCTGATGCTGCCTGCCAGCTTCCTGGGAAAGTGGAAACTTGCATCCTATCTTGAAAATGCTGAGAGAGGAATGGTGGGGCGATAGGGGTTACATGCATTCTATAGCTGACAGACCCTTGCTGAGGGCAATCTGCCCTGGGCCACACAATTTGAAAGCCAAACTTCTATCTGGGCATTGTATTGTTTCCCATGATTATTTCCAGTAGCCAATAAATCTTAGGTCAAACTTGGTTTGTTTGTTAAGTCATTGACTGACTGATTCCAGCCAAGTTTGGAGCCTGAATGTAATTCAAATAACTTCATGTGAAGGTTGCCTAAGACATTCCAGTGTGCATTATGTACTGCAATGACTTATAAGTGGATTATAATGAAAAAGAAGGAGACTGTTTTAATAGTTCAGAGTTCAGTAAATTTTGATCAGATTTCTCAACAATAGCAGTAACTGTTGCATTTAACTGTACTAGCCCTTGATTAATTAACTTTATGCAAAGATCTGCCAGAGCACAATGCAAAGGCTGTATCTCCTTTGCTGGGGAAAGGGACAAAGAAAATAGATGAATAAAAATATAAAGAAAAGGGGATGAAAGTGATCTGCTGCATAAGTAAGTCTTTGATTTTGAAATTGCTTAACACCAGGGCATAACATGAGCAGCATATATTCATGGTTCCAGGAGGTGCTGGCTTTGTATTGCCTTTTGGTAGAATTGCTTCATAGTCATGGTTTTTTCATTTCATGTAGAAGACTTGCAGAGACTGCATCTTGGACTTGGTAAGAGACTCATCCAACATTTCAGCGCTCGTTCTCTAATGCAGAAGGGAGACATTCCTAATTCTTTCAGAGATATCTTAGATAACAAGGGCAAGGGCAAAGGCAGTGACCTGCATCAGGCGCTGTTGTTTAGTATGCCTTTACATTAACAAAGAAACACAGATACAGAAGTCCTTGGTTTCTGCTGCTGCATCATTTGGATCTCAGAGCCAGCAACCTGTCATTGCCATTATTGCAAGCTTTGCAGCTTTGGAAAAAAATATGAATTGTCCCTTACCTAGAAAAATTATATCATTGCTAAATGGGATCATTCAATCCTCCGTCTCCAACAGCAATTCTTTATTGTACAGTGGAGAAGTTTGTTTGTCCATTACTTCAAAACCTACCAAAGTACTCTTGTTTTGTCTTGGGGTTTAAACATATGAACAGTTTGCCATGAGCTGAAAAAGGGTGGGATTTACCATAGGTTGGGCACTCCTTGGTAATGGCCCGAATGCATACTTCCTCTATGAGAGGTGACAGCTAGTCTTGTTGCAGTATACCCTCTTTCTTTGAGGGCTTGTATACTGTAGCTTAACTTTTCACTTGCTTCTGAGTAAGAGCATGATCATGCGCAGTTACTGCAGAGCAACTGATACAATAAAATCCTATGACAAGTCATTTGGACATTTATATATTTACATATGAACCTTCTTTGCATTTTTCATAGGGAAGCAGATAGAGTAAGAATCCAGTTAACAAGCAGTTGAGGAAAAGGCATCAGATATGATTTATTGCTGTTTTCCATACGAATAAATAAACGGAATGACTAAACAACCTAGAGACAATCTGTAGACACCCTATAAACAACGGCGTGGAGAGAGAGGACTGAAGTTGTTTGTCCTTCACGGGCAAAGATGACTGCATCAAGTTGGGGTTGGGGGAGTTGGAGAAGAGATCAAATAAATGAGAAAGACATGGGGAGAGAGAAAAGGTGAAAAAAAGGAAATAAAGAGAACAGAGAGAGAGGAAAGAGAGGAGTGGGGTGGAGGGTAAGTTGTGTGGGTACATGAGTGACTTATAAGCCTGGTCCTTGCCTTGAAGGCAAAGTTCAAGGTGAGGATTAAAGTAACAGTTCAAGGCAAGGACTAAAGTAACAGTTTTCGATTTGATATCCATTGCAAAGCATCATCAATAGCCCGGTGCAGGTTTTCAGGGCAACCATTAAAATGATAAATAGGACACTTCTCTGCGGTATGTGCTATGGTTTAGATTCTGCCATACTCACACTTGGGGGTCTTTAATAAAATTCTATTTATGTAGTAGGTAGTTGCATCTACTTTGTCCCTGTTCAACATTGTCCAGCTCCACCTTGGTAAAGCAAAGCCAGGGGGTTTATATGTGGCTTCTGATGAGAAATATATTAGTGATGTCAATTGTGTTCCATTGCTGGATCCTATTTTTTTTCTTGATGTCAAAGTTTTCATCATTTAGCTCTTTCCCCTCACTCCAAAATGGCCTTCTTGAATTAAGCCTTGGCCTGTGTGTGTGTGTGGGGGGGGGGGGTGTCATTTTTGAGGCTTCTTCCTCAAAAATTGGCAGTGATTTGAATGTAAGCCGTTTTCTGTAGACTCTTAAAGTAGCCTGTTTACGTCGAGGATCAGGAGAAAGGATATGAGAGAGAACAGGAGTGGATCTACAAGTACCTGTTAGGAGTCATTGTTTCATCAGGCTGGTATGAGTGCTCCTGCCCCATACTGGGGCATAATGTTCAGCTGCTGAATAAAGCAGAGCCAGTGCTGATGTTTTAAGATCTAATGAGGACCAGCACCATTTGTCAACAACAGTTTACCACAGGGCTCTCTCTGTCTGGCACCCATCCTTTTCAATTGGTACACACACATTCCCCATACAAAATCAAGAAAATGTATTTACACTGCCAATATTGCCAGTCTAGCACAAGACTCTGATTTTAGCTTTATTGAAACTATACTCGGTAATGATTTGGCAAAATTAGACTATTTTAATTAATGGTATTTGAAGCCCAACCTTGACAATACAGTTTATTCCTTTTTTCACCTCACTAATGCCCAGGTGAACACTCAACTAAAAATAAGCTTTTGTGGAAAACCAATCAACTATGAACCCAACCCCAAATATTTAGGAGTCCACCTTGACTGTAGTCTCACCTATAGGCATCATTTAAAAATAACTAAGGACAAACTTGTCACGTATAATAACATCATCTCAAATCTGGTTTGTATGAGTTGGGGAAGTGATGCTAAAGTAGATGAGATGAAGGGTGGGGCAGGAGCAAGAGAGACTAATAAAAGTAATACTCTGGGGCAATGACCACCTTTCTGTCCCTGTAAAAAGAGATACTGGTTTATGATGAGTGCTCCTAGATGGGTCTTCAGTACCAATAATGATTGGAAACAAATACAGTTCCCCAGAGCTGCGAACATGCTAAGGAGGTATTGCTTTCCCTTTTTTATCTGGTAGGTGTGTGTAAAGGGGATACTCTTCATATAAATATAATAAAGAAGCATAATCTCCACCTTTTTAAAGTGTGCAAATGGGATGGGGTGAGGAGGTATCAAACTACTTACAATTGTCTCCTTTCTTTCCTATAATTCTGTGAACCTTAGTAAGACACTTAAGTGCCTGCATGTTGCATGGAAATGAAAAGCTGTATACTGTAGTACAGTGAGGAACCACACTCTTTGATTAGCATGACACAAATTTAGGCTGGCACCCTCCCTAAGTGCCACTCTGATTTCCTACCCGATCTGCTGTTCTGCTTTCTTCTCTGTGCTCTCTGCCTGATTTGCTGCTTTGCTTTTTGCTCCCTGACCTATTTGCTGCTGCACTTACTGTTCCCTTCCCAATCTGCCATGTGTCACACACAGGCTGTCTGTGATGCTTGTGGCACCTGTGCCACAGATTGTCCACCACTATAGTAGCAGGTCAACAGCTATGCCCGAAGACTGAAGTCAAATCTTGCATTAAAAAGCAAGACACTTTTCAGCTCCTCCCAGTGGTGTCTTTAAACTCCAGATTTGAAATAAAAGATGAGCCATACTTTCTGCACTGATAACCCATAGTCCTAGCCTCAGGTTAGCTGCATCTCAAGTTGATTAATGTATGTTTATGCATAGCAGTAGGGTAGAGGGTTTTATTCTTATTACCATCAGCAAATAGATGATAATATGCACAACTCTTCTAACATCTGTGATTGTCTAATGTTGGGCTGTTTGATTTATTGTCAGGAAAAGCAGCTTGGGGGGATCTGTAGGATAGCTAGCTAACACAACCGTGCTATTAGTTGAGTTATTGGGAGACAGAACTTTTCCAGCCTCTGATTAGAGGTCTAGCTTGTGCTACTGCAGCCCCTTTTGATATGGTTTGCATATTATATGGTATAAATTTCTGACCTGTAGACTACTCTGCTAAATAAAAGCATAATGCCACTGCCACCAAGGCTTTCTGCAAAGTTTGAGCCCAAGCCACCTGTCTTGGAAACACTTATTTTTTTCAGTCACAGAGTCTATTAAGGTTAGGCAAGTCTGTGTTTGTGTGGCTTGCACCAAGTTCGGTGCATGTTCCCTGATGACTCTGTTAAATGACTCCACAAACTAGCTATGGCTCTCAACACCATGGTGTACCCCCACAGTGCCACACAAAAGATGCCATGTGCTTGTTGGGCCTTTTCCCATGGTGCTAATATATGCACATGTGTTGCACCTCTCCATTGAACAAATCCCAAAGTGTTAAGTAACCACTGCATTGTGCTCACCTGTAATTATTTCTGCACAGAGAAAGTCTGTTTGCTCACACCAGCAACTCTGCCTGTCCTGGAATGGGACAGTGGAGCTGTTGGACTGCAGCAGAATGCACTCACAGTAGCTGCCCTGGATGCATTGCAGACTCCCTAATAAGATCTTAAGAGCCATTGTCACCATGATCACAGGGTGATCTTGTAAATGTCTCCCTACCCTTCTGAATCTCAAAATCCCCATGTATAGAATGGGAATAACGATACTGACACCTTTTGTTTAAGCACTTTGAGATCTACAGATGCCAACTGCTATAGAAGAATTAAGGATTATTATAATATTCCCTTCTCTGTCCCACAGCAGTTCTTAGAGATGGCTCTAGTAGGCACTTTTAGCAACCAGCACAAGGTCATCCCTCTGCAGGCTGTGCTTGTCTGGCCCTGTTATTGCTTTTGACCTGCCATTTGTATGTAACTAGCTCATTGGAGTCACCAATGGCAATGCAATCCCATAAGCACACCTGACCTCCTGGTGCATAGTAGAGGGAGTGCGAGGGGAGGAATGAAGACCAAGAAGAAACAAGTAGAAAGCAACTGAGCAGATCAAGAAGGAAAAAGGACAAAAGGAAGGAGAACAGTGCTAGGACTGGTGTATGCATATAGGCAAGGTGGCACTAGGATACCTGTGTGTGCCCACTCCATCTTGGGGACAAGGCAGTGACCACCAAGAAAGGGTGGTCTTTAGGGTATGCCTCTGTTGCTCTGGCAGCATTCCCAAGAGCACTGCTCTCAAGCATCCAGAGACAGATCTTGCGAGTGGCAGTAGGGAGCACCCTCAGAGCAGCTGGACCACTTTCCTTCCAGGAATGAGAATATTCTCAGAGGCAGAATTCTCGCAAGCCCCATGGGTCTGTCCTGAGAGGCTTCCCATCTTTTTGCAGTGCAGGCTCTTGAGCATTATTGAGTTAACAGCACACAATGGGCATAGTAATTAAAAATATAGAATCAGGCCATGTCAGTCACCCCCAGTGTATCCTTGCTATATTGCTATAGGATGTTTCCTATGCAGTACAATGAAGAGGACAAACACCAGAGCAGAACTTCAAGCAAACCCATGTTACACAAGGCAAAGCAGTGATTCATGACTTAATACAGTCTATCATCCTTTTTTATGTTTCTGCTTATAGTGAATGGGTCATTTGCTTTAATGAAGCTAAGTGTTTCTTATATTTCAATTGTCTGAAACAGTTCACTTGCCATGCCTGCAATCCAGCTGTTACTATATGCCAAAGTCAGCTTTTTCCACTCCATACCTCAGCCTGCCCAAGATAACTAACTAGTGACTAAGCAGTGCAGCTAATCTCTGCTGCAGCTTGCAAAATTCTCCCAAGGGACCAGGTATGGAGCCATAAGATTTGTGTCAGACTGCCACAGTGTATAGTACTTTGGACTTTGTCATTCTTATTTGTTGACTTTCAGTGAGGGGCCAAACAAAAATATGATTTTGGAGAACTTGTGAAACCCAAGCAGCAAATCAAGAACAAGAACTAGAGGAGTTGCTGACTTCCTGCATGCTCCATTCTTGCAGCGTACCTTTCAGGTGTAATTTTAAAGACTGTTATGGATAATTGTAAATGGAGCTGTCAATTCATGGTAAAGGGATGGGACCATTAGTAATAAAATAAGAAGCTTAATTTTATGTATGTTCAACTTGTGTTGTATGTAGGGCTCTCTGTGCTTCTACGTTTCAGAAGGGATGGGAAGCTGAAATGCTGAAAAACAGAATAGTTGGTAGGAGACATAGTCCTTCAAGACTTAAATACACTGGTGACGGGACTTGTTGCCACCGCAAAGGGCTTAAGCACACCCTATCCCCCCACTACGCCCTCCCCCCAAGTCTTTAGGTACACACAAAACCAAGCAGTGCCCAGTAAGGCTGCTTCTGGCTCACCCCTGTGCCTGTTCTGAAGCCCCTGTCTCAAGTGCCTGAGTGACTGCTGTGAATGAGCTCAAAGCAGCATCACTACTGTTCAACATGAGGAAGAGTTGCCACTTCTGCTCAAGGCTTAACCAAATGCAGGATACTGAACCTGTAATAGGGCTGTGAAACATGTCTGGCATCTCGCGTAACGTGCTCTCAGCAGACCTGAGAGTGAGTATAAAGCAGGGGTGAGCAAAGTCTGGCCCATGGGCCAGATCAGCCGTTTTGCTCACCGCTGTTATAAAAGGGTGCTGTCTACTGCATTGTAAGAGCAAAAAGTTCCATGTGCAAGTTTAGTAGGTTCAATAAAGAAGTTGTCATGTAGCACAAAAGGCTCTGGGATCAAGCGTTCAGAACCAGGACCATGGCAGTTATACCGTCGGGGCTTGCAAAGCAGTAGGATTATGCACTTGGACCAAGAGTAACTTCTTAAATACATCCCCCTCTCTATTACTACAGATTTTTAAGGGCAGAATAAAAAGGGACCGACTTAGATTTTTATGAACTCCACTGGCATCAAAGGAGGAATTAACTACTATGTTCCTACTGCTTAGCTGATGTGAATGAATGAATGATGGTGCTGCAAAAGAAAGTATAGCGTATGGAGGGATTGGATGTTTCTGGCAACCCCACTCCCCGCTTGATTCATGCTGAAACTGGAGCTGGGATCCCCTGAGATACAGATGCACAATCCTTTCTCTCACATGTTTAAGGGCCTGGACAATTGACACAATTTGGGCTCATCAGACAGAAAGGTCTATCTGCATTGCATGCAAGGCAGAAAGTGGTAACCCAGTAGGGGTGGGGGGGTGGAGTGCTAATTCATCATATAAAAGGGTGTGGGTGTGGCATGAATGAGAGGATCTTTACTTGATGGCTATGAGGAGAACATGGAAGGTTCTCCTGGGAATTATGTAATGGAAAAAAAGAGGGAAACATTTAGCCTTGAAAGCTGAGGTTTTCAGAAGTGCTTGTTGTTAGTCTGACTCTGTCAATGGGAGCACTGCTTAGGACTTTTGAAAATGTCACCCTTACAGATTAAGGAAAACTTTGTTGTAGGGAGGACTTTTTCCTGCTCTTGTAACTGTTCCATGTGACATTTAGGACTGCTCTGGGCCCTGTGAGTCACTCCTTTAATTTGTTAATAGTGAAATTCATCTCTCCCATGTGAAATCTGGAGGCAATAGATCGATAGAGGCAGTTCAAGGAATGGAGGCTTGGAGCCATGTCTCTGGAAGTTCTGCAGCTAAATTGTGAGTACTGTAAAAATTGGTTCATTCATTTGACTTGTCTTATTGATTTTTGCCACATCTTTCTATATGTATTGGATTTGTCTAGGGAATCAAAACCCTTTAAAAATATAATAGACATACATAAAACTGTTATTGTTCCAGTGCAATAGAGGTAGCTTGCTACAACTTCCCTACTCGTGACATTAACTTGGCACCTAGCTACCTTCTTCTCCAATGTTCAGGAGCAGATGTCTGAGATCATGACATCAATCCCTCAAAGTGGCTTTTAAGAAAATAAAATATATTAATGGGTAGGTACCTAAAAAGTGGTCTTGTAGTTAGCCTCCTGAACCAACACTCAAGAGATTTGGGTTCATTTCCTAGGTCTGATGCAACTGTCACATGTGACCTGAGGCAAATCACTTTATTTCTCTGTAGAGTAGTTCCTCACCTCTAAAAGCATGAGAGTAGTATTTCCTACCTCTGTGCAGTGGTATGAGGAGTGGCTGCTTTAATGTTTGTGATGTGTACAAGGATGGGGCCATATAAGTACATACAAATAGAATTGCTAATAAAAATGTAAATAAATCATCAAATGTTATGAAAATTGCAAACATTCAGGGTATTGTAATACAATTTTCCACAAGGCAAAAGTGTATTTTGTGAAATGACTGTTTTAGAACTGGAAATTGTTTTATCCTTCTATGAAACAACAGATGTTACAAGGGAGTGGAATAGAATTAGTAGCATCATGTTTTTACAGCGGTGTATGAGAACTAGTCATCCATCCAGGGATTAGCTCAGACTATGTACAAATCCAGTAATCCAAATTCAGTGAGGAATAAAGGATTCACATTATCAAGACGGCCCCTGAATTCTACTCTATTACTGCTTGAATTACAACAGTCCTTAGCATGGAGGGTCAAAGTCTGGTATGCTTGGTGCTATACAAACAGTGAAAATAGCAGTCCCTGCTCAGTGTAGTTTGCAAAGAAAGCAGGTGGAATGGAAAGCCAGGGGAAGAGACCACATTTCTTCAACAAAAAGGAGTTCAGGAGCAAAGCTTCAAGCACTATGCAAATAGAATTTGTGGTAGGGTTTTTTCCTTGTTGTTTTTTTTTTTTTTAAATTCACTATCCTAAAAATCTTGTCTTAAATGACCCTCTGCACTGAGTCAGAGACAGAGCTTGGATCAAACCCAAGTGCACCAAATACCAGCCCAGTGCTTTAATTGGAAGGCTGTCTTTCACTAGCTGATGAAGATGTTGCTTTAAACCTGGCAGAAGCAAATCAGAACTCCATGCATCCCAGCTGTTCTTTAAAGACTTGCCACAAAGGTCACTGAACTTCTTAATGTGCCTTCCTGGAGCAATTGATGCAAATACCATTTACGCTTCATTATGTTGACACCATTCATGAATGTTAAAATAGATTTAATCCAGTTAAGTGAAACCAGACTGTGGCTGTCTTAGTTATGAAATATACAGAGAAGATGGCTCTGAGCTCTACCAGAGAGAGATTTATGGCCACAAGGTGATAAGAGACTCTGGGAAGAGGGGAACAGCCTCCTTCCATCTCCATAAGCCCATCTGGTATAATGCATTGGAGCTGGGCAAATAACAGTGGTGTCTTCTTGTTGTTCACTAGCTAAATCAGAAAAAGGGGAGAAAAATTAGATTTTGGTTGAAAATGGAATAACGTATTCAAATTTCAGTGTTCCATATTTTCTTCACACTATACCTCTTTATTTCAGTGTTTTATGCTTAATTTGGGGTCAGTTGCAAACATTTCATCTGTTTGAAATAAAATGATTGCCTAAGAAAGCTCATGTCTCTGTCAGCCAGTCGGTCTCTGAGATGCCTCTCTGCCCCACCTTCTGCTTGACTTCAGACTAACATGGCTAACCACCTCTCTTATCTAGGTAATATCCTTCCATTTATCAATGTTCCTTTTCCTAGCCTTTTCCCAAAATGCCTTCTGTGCACTGCTGTACCTACACAGACCCCAAGAGCAGACTCTAACCCCTAATATTTCTAATACATCCCAAAGGAAACCTCGCAACATGTTAAAATAAGCTAACATTTAATTCACACCCCTTGCACATATGCATTATGATTTAGAGCTGAGCAAGCAACATGTTCTTTGGTACAGTAGCCAAACTGGTAGAAAAGCCTGGGGTAAAAATAGTATGAGTCAAACTAAGAGAGAAATCTATGGGAGTTTTCAGTGAAATGAAAAGGCAAACACACAAACAATTGCAAGTCAACTCAAAAAATTTTGTTTAACTTGCACTATAATGTTTAGTTCAGTTTGTGTTTTTTAACCATTTTGTTTTAAACTTTATTTTCTTTTTGCTCAATCTTTAAATGGGAAACTTCTTACAAAACAAAGACATTAAAGTTTAATCTAAAAATCCCAATATGAAATATTTCAGTGTCTGAAACTAAATAATTCATCCTAGAATTGTTGAGACAAAATGGTTCCAGCATTTTCAGAACTTTTACTTAATTTTTGCAGCCAAAGCTTTTCACTAAACTTGACCCAAACTCATGAATAATTTTGTTTCTCTCTTTCCTCCTTCTCCCCTTCCCCCAAATCCATAGTTGGTGAATTTAACTGCTTATCTAAAAGAATGCTAAGTGCTATTTATCATCCAGTCTTTAGGTGATCACCTGCTCTACTTCAGAAGGCCCCTGCCTCATCTAATGAAAGCAGTTAATTATTTCTTTCCTTGTAAATGACCCTGTGCCTTGTTTATCCTGTACAATTCAAATCCTTCATCAGATACAAAGTTATCATCAGCTTCCTTCTCTGTCTGTCCTATCTCCATACTATCTGAGGGTTTCACAAATTATGATGATTTCTTTTCAGCCTCACTGTGAAAACAGGTGAAACTATTCTCTGTCACTTACAGATGAGCTACATAGAGATTGGGTCTGTACTCTAATTAGACATGTACTCTAATTTGGGTGTTCAACTTGGGTTACATACTTTTTTTTTCCTCCCCAGAGTACTTGGCACTTACAGTGTGTTGTTTGTTTAAAGCATAGCTCCAAATCACTTCAGTTTCAGCTGTGCCTGCATAGCTCTGACCCTGGCTGTCTTGCACCAGGCTTTTGGAAAACGAGTAATGTGCAGTTAATGGTCACTGGCAAATACTTTTGTGTAAATGACTTGCTTCACATCATACTGAACCTCTGTGTTGGAGGAAACATAAGTGATGGGGGGGGCATGTGCCCCCTCTCCTGGCTGGGGAGTGGGAAACACTGGCCAGTGCCCCCCGAGAAGCACCGGCAGCACTTCTCATTTGCCACCAGGACTTCTGCTGGCAGTGGCAACTGACCGCTAAGGGACCCCACCCCAGTCACTGATTGGCAGCTGGTGCCATCCCAGAGCCAAGTGACACCTGGAGTGGTGTAACTTTGAGCTGCATAAGGAATGCTTTAAGCCACTGTAAGGTGTTAATGTGCTGACAACCAAGGAGTTAAGAGCTTCAGGAGTTACCCAAAATTACTATGTAACTAGGTACTAATAGTTACTTTGCTTACCCAGGAGACTGGCTCTTCTTCCTGCACTCCTCTGCTTGGAGGCCTTTCTTCCTGCACTCCCCTGCTTCATTTGCTGCACATTTTCCGACTTTAGCAGCAAATATGGCCATTAATTGTCCCTTGCTACAGAACACTAAATCCCTCCCAGAGTAGGGCCACCCCCCAGAACGAGATGAAGGGTCAAAGCTTTCCCTTTCTGCTCCCCTCTCCCCCCCCCTTTCCCCTTAAGCAGTGCATTGGGCTAGGGTGGTTAGGGCACACTTTTGTTTCTGCACAAGGTACATGAGAAAATTATTATGCTGGTTGCTTTTGGCTCTTTAGCCTCAATGACCAAGTACATATTTGTGGCTGGCTCAACTGCAGATAGCCTGCAACACAAGTCCAGAGCAAGGCTCTGACAAGTATCTGTGGAGCTCTAGAAAGATCCCTAACCTCTCTGCTCTAAGTCCCTGAAGGGCACAAGTGTCCTATGGGAGGGGGGAGCAGGAAATGGGAAGAAATCTTAAGACATTCAGCTGTTACAGACGTGGGGGCCACATTAATACCCAAGATGGACACTGAAAAAGGTAGTTTGAAAACAACTTTGAGCTATTGTATCAGATTACACACACCTGTGCTGGAAAACAAAGGTGTTGAATCTATTTAGCCACACAGCCTAAGGCAGGTTACTTTGCATTGCAAACTTGGAAGTATTTTTAACAGCCTAGAGTTGTACTGCTATCCTTATATCAAAACACAGCTGGACAAGTATATCTTGGTATCGGTGATGGCTTGTGGGGAAATAAGGCTCCAGATCCTTATGGAGTTGACATGCTTCCATTACAATGGTGATTTGGATCAGCTGTTGATCTTTTTTATTCTGTTGCTCTGATTTTAGTGATATATGAGGATGAAGTTTAGTCAAGATGTTGAGTATATAATGGAGACCGTGAGGATGAGATATTTGTCCAAAGCTCCCATCACTGAAGCAGCTCAGATGGACTCTGAGATTAATGTCAAACCAACCCTGAATGAAAAGTTTCAATTCAGTTTGCCTGAAGGAAATTTTAGGCAAAACAACATTTTTCCTTCAAGAAACTTAGATTTTGGTGGCAATGACATTTTGGGGGAGAATTATGATGCTAAAATTCCCAACCAGCTGTACTGGGCAATATAAACCTCACTTGGATCTGGGACATTAAACCAGAAGCAGGAAAGCACTTAATTAGAGGAGGACAGGCGTTGACACAGTATGTTTCTTTTGTTCCTTCTGAAATTGCTCAAAGCAATTTGGGATTCTCTTTCCCTGATGAGGAGGTTATCATGGGATGGAGAAAGTTCTGTCTTGCTTGCAAGTGCTAGAAAGGCCTAGATCTCTCAGGTGCTGTTGGTTGTTTTCTGCAAGGTGGAGGAAATAGCATCCTCTAATGTTAACTATAGAAGACGTGGGTGGTGTACAACACAAAGTTTCTATCACCGTCTTTCCTTGGCTGTTGATACCAGGAGCTTGTGAGTTTAGGGCTAGAGAATGATACATTTCTTGGGGCTCTGACAACTATTACACCAGCAGAAGCATGATGGTTCAACATGTGGATCTTTTCTGCTCCACAATTGCTAACAGTTCTGTTGGAGGCTCGTGAAAGGATTTGTGCAAGCCAAATATTGACATAAACTTTCCTGACACTTGAACACCAGCAAATAGGTTCTCCTTTGTGTCTACCTCTATTAGTATTGTTGCACTCTGTCACTCCAGCAAACAGAGCATAGCACTCTATTTTTTTGGTCCTGCTACTGTGCCTTTTTACATTCTGCGGTAGGTAGGTGGGTAGATATACTTGCATTCAAGGTGAACAAGGTTTGGGGACATCACAGAATCAACAGTCAGCACCGCTCTGGGAATTTACAAAGAATGGGGTGGGACTGTTTTTGTAGCAGTTGAGCCAGCCAGAAGAAAACATGATATAGCTTTTGTAAAGCCATTTATTTTCACCATTCATTTCCAATGGTCCAAGATGCTACATTACAAACTCACAAAACTGGGAGCAGTTCCCATTGTAAATGTTATGTCTAGTGGTCTGCTATTGATTTGTATCTTAAGGAGCTCTGTGCTGGGAGCAATGGGCATTTCTATACATGGTGCAGGGAAGGGGGATGGCACTTTAATTAGAGCGGCTCTGAGATCTGCTCTGATTAAAGCACCTGGAGCATCACATGCATCAGTGTCCCTGTGCTGAAAAATGGTGTCGGGGGCACTTTAACTAAAGCTCATTGAATGAGCTTTAGTTAGCACCCCCAGTGCTATTTTTCAGTGTGGGAACACTGATATATATGATGCTGGAGTCTGCTGGAACATGGTAATTGCTGCGTTCCAGCAGAATCAGTGAATCAAGTCTGCTTGGACATGCTGTAATTACAGCATTCAGGATTGCCAACTGCACCATATCAAAAATCATGAGACAAATTCTTAAAAATCAAGAGATTTAGAATGTAAATCATGAGATGCTATTTTTGAAGGTGTGGGGAGCTCTGTGTGTGTGGTGTTCAGAGCCTGTGGGAGTAGGGGGGTCCCCATACACCCTGGCAGGATGTGGGGTACTATGGGTCAGGAAGGAGGGGCAGCAACAGGGCTGGGGGTGTGTGGCTTGGGAGTGAGGGACACACACACTTGCATGACTTGCCCCACTCCCTCCCTCACTGTGGGATCCTCAATCTGCCCCCTCCCCTCCACAGACTTACCAGCTTGGTGCTCTCTACATGTGGAGAAGCACTGCACAATGGCAGTTGCATGGTCATAGTGCATTGTGAGAAATACAGTCCAGTTGGGGAGCCTGGTCTATAGCAGAGAATGGATGCATGAAACACCTTAACTGCACCTCCCAGGAAGTAATGCCGCAGGATTACCTCACTGAGTTTTGAAGACGTGCATGTTTGTTACGGGTCTGATTCAGCCGTCCTTAGTCTATCAGAACTTCTTTTCAACCAGGAAGTTAATGTGGTGGCATACACTGAATATTTTGAGGAAATTTTTATTCCTATTCCAAACAGTTCTTCAGTACAACCGTCTTTGTGGCTTTTCTGAATATTTGCTTGTCTGCAAGTAAGGAGATTGATGGCCCAGTGTCCACATTTGTATGAGAAGGCACACAGTAGTAGAAAAAGTTTGTTACCCACCTGGGGCAGAACAATATCATTACACACAAAGACATCAAGTACCATTCAGAAAGGAACAGGTAAAGCAAACAAGCTAGGATGTTTGTTCAAACACTGAAATTTAGCAGGTTTCTGCTTGTTTGAGTCCCTGCCAGAGACTTGCATCTGGTCCCCAGCTGCAGCCACTACTTTTTTTTTCTAAGTTCATTTGAAAGGCTGAGGGTTGGTGTGTGTGGAGTGCTAGTGAAATATTTGGAATTCTTGGTATCAAGCCAATGGAGAGCAACAGTCGTGAAAAGACCCAGTCTTGATTGGGGAAGAGATGGGAGAGAGGGGAGCTGGCTGGGGCCCTAGGAGTAAATGTTACCCTTGACTTCCTTCTTGTGGTCAGCCCTTCTCTTGGAAGACAGGAATGCTGCTCCAGGGAGAAAGCTGAGCTCTGCCTGGGAGGAGAAAGACACTACTGCAGACAGTGCAGCAGTGGCCTGAATAGGTGTCTCTTACGGAGCTGGCCCAAACCTAGACTTAACTCTGATATAGGAAATTGGCCATGGAAGCAAGCTAGGGATATAGCCACACTTAAGTGAGGAGAGTAGCCTAAAATCAGTCCAGACCAGTATGCTGTCCATGGAGATGGACGTAGAAGAGAGTGGGATTCGGCACCATACCTGGTGGCCTCAGGCGAACGTTTAGTATCGGGCACCCCGTTGCCAGAGATAATGATGATAATAACCATTATTTTCACTACTTTTGGGCCCCTTTTCTATTTGGGCCCCAGTTTGCCCATACCTGTGTCCAATCCTGGTGGGATTCAACTCTATTACCTTGTATGCCACCCATGCATCAGCAACCACCAGAAAGATCATGCAGCACTTTTTGGGCCTGCTTAGATATTTAATGGGCTAAAAGGCATATGTAGCGAGGACTCTGTATGCTGTGCGGCCAATGCAGGAAGGTGGTGTGCATGATCCCATGTTAGGGATTTTGAATGGCTTCTGATACCAAGCAAGTGTTGGTCTCTGTCAGATCAGTGCTGTGGAGGGCAGTATTTGTTTTAATAAATACAGGGTTAATTGCTGCATCCCCAAAGTATGTGGAAAAGAACCAATAGTTAAGGTCAAGTGGGATGCTAGCAGGACTCCCCAAGGTGAACCCAGGAGCATTCATCACTTTGGGAGCAAGCTATACTGAACAAAAAGTGGAGGGGACATGGGGAACTTCTGGAGCCCATACTTTGTTCAGACATGCATGTGTGTTCCTGTCCCTGACCCAGAACTATTGCCCTACCAAATGTTAAATTCTTGCTGTGAACAGTGGAGGCACTATAATTTCTTTAAAAAATGGTTGGAACGGTTTATTAATGGAGAATATCAGATGACTGAAGTATAAGAATGTGCCCTTCCTTATACAATTACTTTTTGGGGGGGAGGGTGCAGCTATGCAAATTCACAGATGACAAGAGCCTATTTGTACCCTGATTTACACTGATATAATCCCACTGTGTCTAGTGGAGATGCTCCCAATATTCAATACTTTTAAAGAGGAAGGATGGATACTGCTATACTGCTAGTCTGGCACTTGAGAGGCCTAGAGTCAGTTCCCTACTCAGCCACAGCTTTCATGTGTGCTTTTGGATGGGTACTTACCACCTTTGACACATGTACTAGGGCAGGGGTCAGCAGCCTATAGCCTGTGGGCTAGATCCAGCTTGTGAAGAGACTGAATCTGGCCCATGACAGCTCAGGGAATCAGCAGCACCTTCTTGCAGCAGCAGCAGAGGAGGTGTCGTAGGGCTCTGCTGTCTCTTGCATTCAGTTTATTCTCTCTGCTGCAGCAGAGACAGCAACCACAGGGTTGTAGCACCTGCTTTTTTCTATCTGTTCCCTTTGTAGCCTCTGCTGATCACTCTGGGGAGGAGTGGAGTGGGTAAAGAGGGGAGGGGGATGAGTTGCAAGCAGCAGCCTGTAGTGGGAAAAGATGGCCATTTCCTGTACTAGGGGGATAATAGCAGTCCTGTCTCAGGGAGGTATTAGGATAACTACGTGAACGACTTATGTGTTCAAGTATGGTGGGAATAGGGACAGTATGAGCAGGTAGATGAATGAAAATTTGGCTCCGGCTGCATAACTGTTTTGAGCAGGTACTTGCTTTTACTCGCTCTCACATTATCATGAAGCTTTCTTATAATTAATGGTAGGTGAGCCTCTAGATTGCCAAAATGTTGACATAGATTTTATCTGAGTGCATTGGAATAACTGACTCTTGGAAACTTATCAAAGCCAAGTTCACGAATCTTTCAGTGCTTCCTCATTCCAGTCAGATTGGAAATAACTATTATGGAGGCTATTCTGGTCATACTGAGATACTTCCACCTCCAGATGAGACCAAGAAATGAAAAGATGCACAAAAATGACAGACATGATAATTGAATGCTGGTGTACCTCAGGAAAAGCTGGAGCTAAAGTTCAGGTCTGGGTCTACTTTATTCATGCTTTTTTCCATCCTAGGGATTAATGCTAACCCCTCAGATAACAGATTGTATAAACATGTTAAACCTGAAAGGTTTACAAGAATAAAACTATCTTCTGATTTGTATTTTCCCATCTAAATTTTGCTGCCAGCCTGCCATAATGTGCTTGCAGTCTGAACAGACAAGATGGACAAGTGATCGGAGGGAAAACACAGAGGGATAAAATGACTTGACCAAGGTCACACCACAGGTCAGTAACACAGCTGTGAATTCAAAGCAGTCCTTCTGACTCTGTCCAATGCTCTATACATTAGATCGTGCTGCCCTTTAGTATACATTTACATTTGTAGGGCAGACTACTGGGTGGTGAGCTTTTACATTTCTTTTAAACTTGTACTCTAGAGTGCTCAGATGAATGAATGCAAGCTAAAACACCTAAAGGGAAATGACAAGAAAAATCCTTAAATCTTTTTCATTTACCTGTCCTAGACCTGAAGCCAAAATGTATAGCTTGCATGGAAATACATTTTCCAAATGACAGCAACAAGAGAGGTAAAATGTCATGAATATTTACCAGTGTTGAGAAAGGAGAGTGGGAGAGAGGCAGCTCCCAGCTCGAAAAGGGACATATGAAGGTGCTGATGATGTAAATCGGGTCAGCAACATATGGCCTACAGAGCCACTGGATATGGCCTGTGGAATAGGGAACTTCAATGGCAGAGGGTTTTGTGCACCCTGAATTAACCCACGGGGAGCCCATCCTTATAAAATGGAACTAGCAGTTTATTAAGAGACATATTTACAGAAACGCTGCAACTGTAACTAGCAATCTAGCCATGTGCATACACAGTGAATACCTGGTGTCATCCCAGACTTTCTTCTGACAACATGCTCCTCCCTCCAAGTTCTGTGAAGGTTGCTACCTACCTGTAAATCATTGCTTTACCCCACACTTATTCAGTGAACACAGTGCCCTGGGGCAACTAGTAATGCACAATAAGTCTTTAGACTGTATCCTCTGCCATCAAGATTAAATTCTGTTTTCGATGTTGTTTCAAGATTGATTAATCCTAGGTGGTTTTATCTGCAATCCCTTGGCTGTCTCTGGGCCATGGGAAAAGTGTGACAGAGCTGTTTATCTTCCATGTGTATCATAGAAGCCATGTAAATCAGGGAGACACACATTATAACTGGAGAAAATTCTCTCTTTTAATATTCCCTCTGATGTCTGTCCCTGGCTTTATAAGATTTGCCATCTGTTCAAACACAACACGGTGTGGTAAAGCAGGATCAAGCTTAAACCTGCATTTCTATCTGGGTTCAAAGAGCAGCTTGGAAAAATTAAGTTGTGAAGTGCTTGTCATGATGCTAAGTTATTTGTCAGTTACAGACTTATTTACTGGAGTCAGAAGGCCCCTCTTAACTGTTTCCATGGAAAGTATCTTCTTTGCATCACTTGATTTCTCTAGGGAGCTTAACACTTGAGTTGCCTTTTTCCTCCCCAACTACTATTAAGTTCTGTAATCAGTATGTACAGTATAGGAGATTCTGGCTTTATTTGGATAACTCCTACAGCATCCATTAATATAATGTGTTGCCCTGGTTTGATGGCAAGAAGACCTGATTGACCACAAGATGAACATGAGCTACCAATGCGATGCCATAGCCAGCAAAACAAAGCAAACTCTGGCACGCACCCACTGATGCATCTCAAGCAAAACCAGGGACGTCATCCTCCCGCTCTACCAGGCCTTGATGAGGCCACAGCTGGAGTCCTGCATCTAGTTTTGGGCCCCCCACTTCAGGAGGGATGTGGATACTCTTGAGAGAGTCTGAAGGAGAGCCACCTGCATGATCAAAGGCCAGGAGAGCAAGCCTTACAAGGAAAGGCTGAGGGGCATGGGACTCTTCAGTCTGGGGAAGAGAAGGCTCAGGGGAGACTTGGTGGCTGCCTGTAAGTATATAAGGGGGTGCATCAGGGTATGGGAGAACAGTTGTTAACCAGGGCTCCCCAAGGGATAACTAGGTTTAAAGGCCACAAACTTCTGGAAGGCCTCTTTAAACTGGACATAAGGAAAAACTTCTTTACAGTCCGAGTGTCCAGGGTCTGGAACAGACTCCCCCCAGAGGTGGTGCAAGCACCTGCTCTGGACTCATCAAAAAGTGTTTAGATGCATATCTTGCTGTGATCATTTGACCCCAGCAGACTTCCTGCTTATGGCAGGGGGCTGGACTCAATCTCACAAGGTCCCTTCCAGCCTCTAACATCTATGAAATCTATGAAACTGAAAATGTAAAAGCAACAGCTATAAAGACGTGGATGGTCCCACAAGTTCTTTAGGCATGAAAGAAAGTTAATGACTCCAAGTAATGTACTCGTCTGTTCAAGAGTGTCTACAGACAACTCTTTTCATAACACTTCACTCCTATTGCTTGTTCCTTAGCAACTCAAAGTGCCTTACAAAAAAAAAAAAAGGCAGTATCAATACCTTTATCTTACAGATGGAGAAACTGAGGAAAAGGGAAGGGAATTGCCTAAGATCAGCCAGAAGTTGAACCCAGGTCTCAAATTTCAGGCCAGCATCCTCCACTGAGCTGGATCGTCAAAATTATTGTTCAGCCTTTTTTCTTCTCTCCAAGCTATCCATATTCTCTGTGGGCTATACTGCTGTCTTTGTTGTGCCTATGTTACTGCTTGCACCCACAAAGTGGAGGTATTCCCATTTTGTCTATGAAAATAGCCATTGGCATGAGCAAATCATATTGTTGGGTAGCATCTAATCATTCTGTACAGTAGTTTGCCTGCTAATAGCTATAGTACATACCATACTGCAGACCAACTGGAGGCTGGCTGAAAATATGGTTTTATAGATCTTTGCTTGTGTCCTCTTTGACACAAGAGTCTAAGCTGCCAGGTGATTTGCTTCAGACCCTCCTTAACAAGAATGAATTAATAACCATTATGAAAGCCTGAACAGGTAATGTTAGAAATAGGATCTGTTCTATTATTGTAGTTGAAATCCAGCTGACAAGCTTCCTGGAGTATTCACTGACGAGCTTCCTGGAGCCTCTACTGAATTGGTCTCAGAGGGCAAATATTTGCCTGTGGATATGCCGCATGTTATTAATTTAAAATCTGACATAAATAGGCTAAGAAATGTGGACTTAAGCTTCCTGGATCAAAATAGATGTTGTCTCTTATACACAGAGCCAGTCTGATTACACTTCCATAATTGGATGGTGCTGAAATGGATACTTTAAATTTAGTTACAAAAGGATAACACAAAAAATGTAAACATTTTTTTTCTCATAGCAGCATCTCTATATTTAAAATGGGGAGAGTTTCCAGGATAGAAAGCCATTATAAACTCTAGCAATGTATAACCACACATGAAAATACCTGGTTATGCTGAAATTTTCAATGGAAGGCATAAAAGCAACCAATTTAAGGCAAGAAGAGATTTGACTAATTTTAAGCATGTGAGTAAGCCAGTGACTTCAAGATGATTAATTTGGCGTATGCATAGGTACCCTGCTGCATCAGGATCCAGAACACTTTTTTTTAAGTTAAAATATTTTTAGTAAGAATGGATTGGTCATTTTGAATTAGAGAGAGCAATGTTACAGTTCCTCTAGCTCTGATAAGACATGCTTGTCTGAATTCGGGGTGGAAGCTTGTGGCTGGTACTCTGAGAGCTGCTTTGAGCCTAACAATCTGTTGACCTTTATAGTTTCCAGTCAATAATCCATATTTTAAGAACTTGCTAAGTGTATAAAAATGTACAGACTGCTATGCATATGGGCCATTGTGTAGCTCAGTGTCTTGCACTAAGGCTGGAATCCTATTTCACTTTATAAATCTAAATGACAGTTACATGCATTTTTGGCACTTAAGCACAGTTCTGGTTCCAGTTTCAAGTACTTGTGCCTGTGTGCATACCTGTCAGGAGCAAAGCAGGTCCTATGCTTTGCCAATTAACCTGGTAGGTAGAACAGTTGTCCTCAGAGTGAGGGTCTCAAGTTCCAGGTTTTCCTCTCAAGGGATGGGGGTTCAAACCTGCATCTCCTACTTCCTAGTAGAGCGTGCTAACCACCAGGCCACAGGTGTTATCCTGAAGTATCTCCAACCCTCCTCTTGAAGCTGGCCCACTGCCCCTCGCATTTAACATTCATTGGATAAAATGGGTAGAGAACAGTGAAGAAGTGTTTGCTCCACTGGGAGGAAGGACCC
Source organism: Crocodylus siamensis (assembly GCF_052110815.1). NCBI lineage: Eukaryota > Metazoa > Chordata > Crocodylia > Crocodylidae > Crocodylus > Crocodylus siamensis. The sequence goes on along the minus strand of NC_143398.1, from coordinate 176,940,389 downwards.
AGGCCAGAACCTAGCCTGCCCCCTCCCTTCCCCTCCCCATTACGTAAGTCAGCATCCATCTTGTTAAGTGTCTTCCTCCTGGCCTCATATTACCCTGTTTGCTGTCTACTGAAGCCTCTGGCAACTTCATCTGACATGAGTAACCATATTAGACCTACTCTGGGCTAAGGATAATTCATGGGAGTCAGGATGGCAGGACTGAGCTCTAATTGGTTTTAGAATGCAGTGCCAATTTAAATGGCCAGGAATTTTATGTTTACAGAAGCTTGAACTGGGATTGATCAAAATCTAAATCGAGATCCAGTCTGGGATTTTGTGAGTGGCCCTGATCCTGGGGGATGGGCTGAAACAAAATCTGGGCATTGGTGCAACTATGTTCTGTGGGTGCCAGAGCCAAACTGAGAAGTTCTGACCTTTCTCTTGTTTCATGGGCTGGGAGCTGAGCATATTGCTTCTCTGTAAGGCTTGAGGTTGCTTTCTAGTTTCGGTTAAGTAATAGGATGAAAGATGTACCAAAATTCCATAAAGACCTTTAGGTACATCACTGTCTGCTGACCTTCTGTGGAAGGTGCTTGGATACTACAGTGGTGAGAATCAATAAAAAAAACTTTCAGCTAGATAAATGAATGGGTTATGTTGCTGATCAGATATTGGGGCCTAGTTGTGCTAGAAGCTGCACATACAAAGTGAAAACACTGCCTAGCTCAGAGGTGTCAAACATCTGGCCCACCGTGCTGCTCCATCGAACGCACTGAGCTACTAGCAGGGCAAGGAATTTGGAGGTATGGCTAGTGGTAGCCAGGGCCTGCCGCACGATCTCGAACCCTGGTGGACATGGCCTGATTTGGTGGATGTTGGCAGCTGGGACACAGCCCCTACAGCTACTTGCCTCCCCGCCCCCCCAAATTGGCCTCCTGCCTTTCACTTTGTAGTTGCTTGGCTTGCAGCCACTTGTGCTGCTGCTAGGGCCATCTCCACCATTGGCAAGCAGCTGACGGCCTGTTGCTACCTACTGTGCTGCTGTTGCCTCCACTGGCCTCACTGCAGTTGCTCTTGCTCTGCTTACCCAGTCCACAAAGAGCCCCACAGTCCAGGTCCAGCTCTGGGCATGAGGCAAATTTGACACCCCTGCCCTATCCCAAAGAATTTCCCATCTGAAGATGTAACCCTTCTTCATACCAAGTAGCATGTTACTCCTCAGTATTTTATAAGAATTTTATTCCTTGATTACCCAGTGTTAGAAAAGAACAATGGACAACAAATGTAACATAAAGGAACTATGAGGGGTTCAAACAATTGTACACAACATGCAAAACCTAGCTACCTGGACATGCTACTGCACTGGTAGGTGCCTTGTGGTTTTTCAAGCAGGAAGTACATGCATTAAAGAGTTTTCCCAAAAGTTCAGTGCATACCATTACTTCTTCCCTCCCTGCAAGCAGCAATTTATCGAATATTTTATCTGCTCCAGGAGACAAGCTCTGGTCAGATACATGCTTGAAGGATGATAAAAATAGTTCTGAAAAACCTGGCATGTGAAAAGCTGACCAATAGAAAAGGTAAGGAACAGTGCTGGTCCCCAGTGTTTTATGCTTGTCTGTTCTTTTCCACGTCTGTGCTTCAGTTTTTCCTTTGTACATTCCAGAGGCTTTGGGATGTATTTATTTTGTAGCAAATTAAAGAACAACAACCAAAGAATTTTTAATAAGAAAGAAGACTTTCTAAATCCCTTTGAATCTCCTTCCTTCCAAGTACGTGAATCCTTTAGGAAGGTAATACAGGCCCCAATGCAGCAACTCACTGAAGAATGTGAAATAGTATCATTGAAGTCAATGGGAGTAAAGCGGGTATTTAAAAATTTTGGTAAAATCGGGGCCATAAATACTGAGCTCTCAGCAAACAGTTTAGACTCCAGACTCTAAGATTCCAAAGCTTCCTGGCACAGCACCCAATCCTTGCTAGGCAAATGTGTATCTTTTTTGTGTCTATATGTTAGCAAATCAGGTGTTTATTGGTCTGTCAATGAGTCTGGCTCAGGTTTAGTCTGTTACTGGGCTGAAGGGTATGGAATCAGACCCAAGTGGAGTTTGCTATAGCTGTATCTAGATACCTTCCTTTAAGTACAGGAACAAATTCAGTGCCTGGTAATCTTTCTACCACTCATCTTGGCTAATGTGTCTAACCCTGTAGGGTTCCTCTGACCAGTCCTCTAATAAATTCTTGGGTTTTCATTGTCTTAAGAATGAGAAACAAAAGCTGTTTTGCTAAACCACAGACTCTCGGGCATGATTCCCTAAAACTTAATGTAAAAACAAATGCCAAACAGTTCACTCCTAACTCTTCCTGCCATAGCTTCTTCTCACCTATACATCTCAAAGCACTCTCCGAGTAGGTACAGTAGCATCTATTCTGTCCCAAAAGAGGAAGCAGAGTGCAGGAAAACTAAAGGGATTTTTCCAGGGCCACACACCACTAACCTGTTGCATTTTAAACATGTATTGCTCCTGTGTCTGGCAGGAGTAAGCGTCTGATTCTTATATACAGTGGTGCAACTGGCCAGTGCTGCGTCATCACCCTGTTTCTCACCTTCCCTGCAGTGTCGACTGCAGCCCTGCTTCTGGCAGCAGGGAACATAGAAAAGCAGCAGTACAGGAGTAGCAGCTGGAAGTTTGCTGCTGGTGGAGGAAACGGTGCCTCTTTTTGCCACCAATGTGCATGTCAAGCAGCCAAGAAAACCCTGGTTTTCAGTGACAAAAAAGGTGTCCTCTCTCCCTGCAGCAGTGAACCTCTGACCACTGCTTCTGTACCACCACTGCTTCTTTGTCCCCACCACATGCAAAGTGTATTCTCCCCAGTGTATTTCTTCTAAGGCTGGAGGTTGTGATTCTCTCCAGCAGTGGAAACTGCACGTGGGATCAGCTTAAGAACAGGGGAGACCAACACCGCAGTTGCCTGAAATGAGTTCTGTCTGTCTCAACATCTTGCCCCATATGGGAATAAGACTTATAAAACCTTCAGGTTAGTACAAGCTCATTATAAGGCCTCAGCTCATCCACTAAGAAGCCATTCAAGATCACTTGGGTTAGTGCCAGTAGTGATTGCACTAAACAGCAGACCACCACCCTCTCCATCCTATCATGGATCAAGTCTAGGGTGCATGCCCAGGATGTTTTCAGTCGCTCAAAATATTTTTCTTCTTGCTGCCAGGCTTTTGTACAATAAAATTCACACCTCCCAAGAGAAGTTTTCAGTGAAAAATTGTGTGTTGGCATTTATGCCAAGGCAAGAAAAATCTAATCACCATGGCTATTGAGCAGCTGGAGAGATTGTGTGCAGCATCATCTTAAACTCCCCAAGTGCACCTCAGAACCTACCAGCCCTAAAATGCATATCATCTTTACCCTCCAATCTCATCAGCATGTCATTGTCAGGCTCCTTAAATACAAGCCCTGGAAAAGTGTCTTGCTTTCAGAGTGGAAAATGCTGAGTCTGATCTAATTGGAGTTGAACAATATGATTTACAACATGGTGTGTGCAGAGGAAGAAAGAGACTCTGATCCACTATTCACTAAGGATAACTTAGTTAAAGTCCCCACGAGAAAGGAGGATAAGTAAAGAAGAAAGTGTACTGGCCCATGTATAATTCAGTCCTGCATCCATGCAATTGTACATATAAAGGGATCCAATTGTATCACAACTAAACACTGACATTAAATAATAGCATTCAAGGAAACCCCTCAAAAAGATACTGGGATACAGACCCTAGACTGGTGCCAATTATCATAATTCACTGGAGGATCTGTCACCATGTCTACAGTCTGTGTGTATGCCTGCCTTGGTGCAGCAAAATACTTCCCATAGTTTTATCCTTCTGCCATGTCTTTTTTACCCCCAGTTAGCCAGAAAAATCTAAAAAGAGAAACTTGACTCAACACCTATGTATTATAATATTCTTCTGATTTTTTTTTATTCAAGTAAATAAAATTAGATACATCATTCCTAGGATACAATGTTGTGGGTATAGACTGGTGTAGTTAACCCCTTGTCCTGGAATGACAGGGGCCTGAATACAGCCACCTCCAACTTGAGCTAGAGGGCCATGCCTGTTTGTGTGTGTTAGGTTTATGAAGAAAAGACCTGGGGAGATGAATCTGAGTACATTTTCAAATTTAATAGCAAAACTAAAGCCCTTGGATTTGAATAAATAATTTGACAGGCTCTCAAACCTGGAAATTCCAGATTAATTCAAAACAGTTTGTTTGTGGAAACTGGCTGAAGGACCAAAAAATGGATGAATGATAAACTATTTAGTACTAGCAGAGAGCAGATTACCTGTTGCAGGATCTTAGACATCGTGATATGTCCAGTGCTTCATTAACAATCTAGGTGAGGAAGGGAAGAGCATGTCACTTGTAATAAAAGTGATAGATATTGAATTGTATTTCTCTTAACTTTCCTAACAGCCCCTCCCTGTGGAGTTAGAAATGTGGACAGAAAAAAAAACCTTCTGCTTGGAAAAACATAAGTGCTTACAATGTAGTGGGAGGAAACCTCCCAGGAGGTAGAAACAAGGAGAGGAGCCTTGTGGTGAGACTTAGAGATTGAGAGTAGATTATACATTCAGTGAGGTTTGTGGCATGACATAAGTGCAGAGAAAGATGACATTGTTTTATATTTCATATCCTAAGGCACGGTGTCCTGCAGTAAACTCTTTCTAGATGGCTCTGTAATACTAGAGGAAGGATAATAAAGGTTCCTGTATCTGTCCTGCCTACTTAAAGTTTTTTAGGACAGGACCTGCTCTAACTTGTGCTGGTATGGTGGGACCCTGACCTTGTCTGAACATTTTAGGAACTACTGCAAGATGAATACATTCAGGACTAGGAGCCATCCCTCCAGGCAGAAGCTAACAAATTGGAGGTATCCTGGGAAAAATGGCTGCCATGATTAAGGGAAGGATTGATCGATGTGCAGATACTTAAACAGCTAAGTCCAAGTAGCTTAGCCTGATAACCAGCTGGGAAAGTGGGAGTAATTCCTCCACAAGATACACACAGGTATTTCTGTTTTAAGGGTAAAAATGTTGTAAAGCCAAAAAACTTCTACCTGCTGCTGCTGGGTTGTCAGGACATGCTTTGCCCGGGGCTTGCAGCAGCAAGGAGCTTCCCCACCTGGCTTGCGCCATGTCCTTCCTGCTGGCCTGCAGAAGCCCCAAAGGGAGGGCAGCAGGGCAGGGAGCCTGAGCCCACATCAGGCAGCCCACACCTGCCCCCATCTTGCGCACAAATGCACGTGCCCCCCCCCCCCCCGCCCAGGCCCCATGGGAGTGCATGCAGTGGCAGGGAGCCAGCCCTAAGCAAACATTACTTAGTTAAGCCACTAGAATGCTGTGCTGAAGAGCCAGGTGTTTGGCCTGATTTGTTAATGCTGTTATTTCTATGCAATGTATGATCTCTTGTACAATGTGTTTCAGTTGGCTTCTGGTGGTGTAATAGGTGGAATGAGTTTTATGCAGTATGTTGTATTGCTGATTTATACTCTGATTTCATGCTATCTGATTTTAAAAAATTAAAGTAACTCCACTTTGCTATCGCCTCAACTTAAAGGGGACTGAGTGTTTGACTTATTGAACTGAGCTGTAATCAAGCTGATCTAATTAGCTCAAGCAAACCACTCTTTGCTTGAAGTCCCATAGTTCTGAGACATTGACAGTTCATGCAGAGGGTCTAGACAGCCATTTCAGTGAGAATTGCTAATAAAGGGGATAGGCATCCCGTGGTCTAGTAGCTTCAGTGTTCCCTTTAGGTGTATAGGACCTAGGTTCTGAATTTGAGTATGTTGGGTGATACCTTTTAAGCTTCCTTTGCCCTAGCTATGAAATTAAGGTAGACATGATCTACTTCAGTTTGTACAGCTAGCTCTTACTGGGACATTACAAGAGCCTGGAAATTGAGGGGAAGAATAATTTTTTTGTTTGTTTGTTTAATTACCATGTTAATTCCAAAACCTATGAACCTTTTAAAGAACGCATATGTTCATTAAGAATTTTTTGTTGTACCCTTTCAGTTAAACTTGGAGTTCAAAATATCCCTATGCACAAGTCCTCCAGCAAAATTAAAGACAATTTTTATTCTTGTTTCTTCTAAAGTTAAGAGGATGGGGAGAAATTCTTAGCCTGCTTTATATATCATGTGTTTACCTTTGTTTTTCTGCTGTCACCTAATATTACCCAGTATCATGGCCATGTTGTCTTACCCGTTTTTTCTACACACACCCTTAGTGACAGATGTTTCTTCAGCACCTTCGTTTTAGGAAAAAAACAGCTTATTTGGCTTGCAGTTTCTCTGCAAGCTTTCAATATCGTCACACTTTGCACTGCAGCTTATAGCAACTTCTGTCACCTTTGCTTAGGTTCTTCCCCTATTTGGAGTGCATTGTGCAGTCAAAAGGTGTGCAAAGCCTTTGCCCTAAGTGAGCAACATGGTTCCCTGTCTCTTTAGCCTATTTTAGGGGGTGATATTTTTTGGTCTTACAAATGTACTAGGACAATCCCCATTTTACCCTCTTGTATGGAGAACAGTACCAAGCATGGCCATTGCCATAAAAATATGTTATTTTAGCTTCTTTTTTGATGCTAATGAAATATGTTTGTTCTTGGCAACATACTGCAACTGCCTGGTATTGTACATTAACACAGAAAGTGGTAGTCTGTGTTCCAGAGTTTTGTTGTTTTTTTTTCAAACGGACTGGACAGACACAGGATGAGAGGGGGAAGAGAGGCACAAAAGGGTGAAATTATTTTTTGGTCATTGCCCTACAGGTCAATGGTAGAGCTCAGTGCCTTCTCTGTGCTGCCTCTCCAGAAATTACACCGGTTATACGATGATAATTCTCTCTCTCTCTCTCTCTCTCTCATTGTGGAACCTGAGATCGGGGCCCCATTGTGCTGAACCCTGTCCAACTGGAGACAGTCCCTATCCCAAAAAATTCCCTGCGTAGCACAGTATAATCTTTGTTTAAAATGGCACCAACAGTCAGACAACTTTATCCAAATTGTGTCAACAGCCCTGTACAAAAAAAAAACACTGAGCATTTCTTTATTAGCAATTACTACACGTCTACCCTGTGTATTAACACTGTGTGTAATTGATACATACTACACAGGAAAATTAATTTCCTTTGGCATTTCACTCTTGCAAAAGCAAGTGCAACAGATTTTTTTTGCATTGATTGCTTCTTTTGAAACTGCAGCTCAAAAGCTTGACTTGTGCAAAGTGCCTTTAGCGAGTGGAGGGGGGGAATTGTTGTTAATGTTTTAGTTAAATTTATGTTGCTAATAATTGCTTCTTGGATGAAATAAAGAAGACTCAGTCGAGCAAACGTGCCAGCTGCAGGGTTAATAGTGGTATTAGGAACTCCAGGATACATTTTTCTTTGTTTGATGCAAAAATATCTAGTGCCAAGCTAATGGCAAACATTAATAATGCCATTATCCAAAGATAGCATGGTGCCACTCATGCTTTTAAACCAGCATGAAAGACTTTGTGTGGGGCTTTTTTATGGGGAAATAACCTAATGGATATAATATTTAGTTGTATCATGTCTGCTGTGAGGATGTACTGCAGTGCTGTTCTCTCTTTCTTACACATGCATGTGCTGAGAGCAAACAAAATGGCTACAAAACATTCTGCTGGTTTCATGATCCTGATTCAGCAAAATGCTTAACCACACGCTGAACCGAACATAATAGAGCTAAAGCCCATGAGGAGTTGCACTGGAATTGAAGCCAAATTGCAGTCTTTGTTCCTCAACATGGAAAGTTTAATGCATGGGTCTTCATTGACATTAGGAGGAGAGCGGTGTACATGCTGAGGGTGCGTGGAATGGAGGACTGCTGTTAAATAACTCGTCTAATAAAGGATAGGCATAAGGTGAAGAAGTTCTGTTATATCTGGTCCAGATTTCCAACTTTCAAACACCAGGCTAGAACATGGTAGCAGGGCAGATAAAGTGTTTTTGGTCAAGGGGAACTAGCTCTGGAATTAACTTAAGGAGCTGAGTTAGCAAACTCAGACTGTCTGCATGGCTTCCCCATTGTGCCCTTGAGCGTGCCTCACCAATTTGTTCCTGCTCTCTCACACCAAATTAAGAAATACAGTGATAAAGCTGAGACAGAAGCCTTCCATGGCCACACAAGCAGAGGAAAAGGTCTTAAGATTGGCTATGAAGGCCGCATTCTGGCCTTGGCAAGTGGAAGTGAGAGTAGGTAGGCAGGATGTGCTCAAAGATGCTCCTCCCTCAGTGCCCTGGGGAAGCAGGATAGACATGGTCTGAACTTTAGGAGATCTCACAAAACCTGCCTCCTCAAAAACACATTGCCATGCTGAAAATGCCATTTGTGATGCTGAAACCCCTTCTACTTCAAAAATGCATATGGATACATCCAAATCCCAAAGACCTTGCCCAAAGCTGAACAGCCAGAGTTTCCATGGGTAAGGCAAGGTGCTCAGATGCTACAAAGATGCAGGGCATTATCCAATCCTTGTATGATTAGGTGCTCCCTTTCACATTCTGCAGTAGTTAGGGCACTGTCTGCGCTATCACCATAAACCTAGTGTAACATAAAGGGGTCACGTCTCACAACTAAGCTATAAAATTTTATTCTAGGCTGTATTTGTCAAACAAGGTCACAGTTTATGGTACCTTTTTTTTTTTAACTCATCTTGCATATTATACAATTCCTCCCTAGTCTTTTCTGGTGTTTTGGCTGTAAGGGGGTTGTGACTGGGAGCATCTACACATATATGTTAATACGATGCAGTAAACTCCGATACTTATTGCACTGGAGTTTATTACTTTTTGCACCGGAGTTTATTGCTTCCGGGCATGCCATTTGAATATGCACCTGGGACTGCAGTATGTTGAACTGGGTTGGAGCAGCCCCAGCTGGCAGGGGACCCTGGGGTCAGCCTGTCGGCTTGGGACTGCTCCCTGCCCTCAGCTCAGTGTGCTGCAGAGGGTCTGGCTGGAGCATAAAGGTGCTTCAGCGTGGGGCTAGCTGGCAGGCAACCCTTCACTGAAGTACCCTTGTGCCCCAGCTTGCAGGTCAGTGTCTACATGCATGCCGCTGCAGAGCAAACTTGTTTACTCCAGCCTAATAGGGGCGCACATGTAGATGCACAATGCTTACTGTGCAGCTACTTAGTGTACTGTGCAGTAAATGTCTTGTGTAGACACTGCCATTGAAAGCTAGATTGCATGGTAACCTGCCACAATGCCCCCCTTGTCTAATACTGTCAGGTTAATAAGCAACTTTAAAACAGGCATCCCACTATATTAGATGATCCCTGCACTAAAGAGTGTTTGCTCCTGTTTGAAGTGCGGTTCCAGTTTTATGTCCTAATAATTAGGACCTAATTCAACAAAGAACTTAAGCATGGGCTTAACTTTAAATGCTTCAGGAGTCCTGGAGGATACTCTAGTACTTAAGCTTTAGTGTAACTTCGGGCAGTTTGCTTGGTCTAGGTTGTGCTGATTTTATTTCAGTACCTTGCACAGGCAGTAAAATGAATCACCGCTGAAAAAATAGCATTTCTCTGTACTACAGGATGGGCTTGGACAAAATCTGAGTGGACACATAGTAGGATCTGCTCTCAGGATTCCATCCCAAGTCTTGTTGTATTTGGTATTATACTCACAGCCCCAGTTCCTGAAGCTATGTGACTATCTTGGCTTTTGTGACTTATAAAGTAAGTTGCTAGTCCTTGCTTTGGAGCAAAGTTTGAATGTGATCTGAGCCCACCTTCACATTTCAAAACTCAGAAGACAAATAAAAACAGAAACACATGGCTGTGCCTACTTAGTTTAGTCTCATGATTTTACAGCGTATCACATTTTTAGGAGAGCTGACATACCGTTTATTTATTTATTTTTAAAGTGTGGGATTGGAACTACTGGCTAAGTACAGACAGTCAAAAAGCGCAAGGGTCTGATCAATCCAGTCTACACAGGTTTCTGTAAGCTGTGTAGATAGGACCATTAATGACCAAAACACACATTCATTCTTCTGTTGGCCAAGGCAGGCAGATGCCTACACTGGCATAGGCCAGAAGGTGGGGGGCATTTTCAGATGCCTCCCAGCTCTGCTGGGCTGTGATCGGCCCAGCCCTAACTCCTTGCCAGCCTCCCTTGCATCCCACCATGGCCTTGTTTATGGCCTCAGGGCCAAAGAAAATGAAGGTGCTGATCAATGCACGCATATGCACGCTGGAAGCATGCATGAGGGTGTGCGGGGGGGGAGGGAGGAAACGAGCAGAGTCCCCTGCATTGCCCCCACCTTGCCCAGCTGGGGTCTGCATAGCAGGTGAGAGGGAAAAGACCCCAAGGCAGGGGGGCTTTCTTCTCATCCCCCACCCCCCTCCAGCAGCCCAGCTCTGGTGGGCTATAATCACCACAACCCTGCACCTTTGCCAGCCCCCACCTCTCAGCTGCAGGGAGATAGGTAGGGGGAAATGGACCTCTGGCCCCAGCCTCATCTGGGGTGGGCCAGGTCCAGGGCAGGAGAGATCCATCCCCCCACCCCACTGTGGCTGAGAGGTAGGGGGAGTCCCTGCCATGAGGGCTTCCCTCCATGTAGACCCCAGCTTGGGGGTGACGGGGCCTGGGTGGGGTCCCATTCCCCCCCCTTTCCCATCCCGTGTCACCACCAGCTGGGTTGGGAAGCAGGGGCTTTGCTGCCTCAGTTTTGACAGCCCAGATGGCAGAGCTGCCTTTGTCAGCTGGAGTGGAGTAGGTGGAGTGGAGACTAGCTAGCCCACCCTGTGAGGGGGAGGCTAGTGGGGTGCATAAAGCATCCTGGGATGCTGAGGCACTGCAACATACCTTGTGTTGGGAGGGGATCTGGAACAGAAGTTGAATAGCCTGGTCTAAACTGAATACTACATCCATCCACATAGACGACACATAAGTGTTGACTATGGGGTGTGGGGGGCACAACTCTGCACCGTTGCCACCCCCACTGCTGCCAGGCACTGGCTTCAGCCAGGCTGCAGCCCAGCATCCCACACCCCACCATCAGCACGCAAACTGCACTGCTTCCACTGCTTTCAGGCCCTGGTTCCAGCTGGGCTTCAGCCCTGTGCCTGTGCTGCTTTGAAAACAGTCTATATGCACTGAATGTATGTTCTGTTGCAGGTTTAGACTGGTTTTCAAGCACTTATACTGCTTTATGTGTAATTTCTATCCCTAGCCGCTGTGCCCAGTGTTACTGCAGTCTTGCTCCTTCAGTTTAATGACCCTAAGAATCGATCTACAAGCATAAGTCTCAAACACAGCATTGCCTCAACTTTAGGTGCAGACAGAAAAGGTCAGACTAATCCAAAAATAAATGCAGAAAGATAGGTACAAGAAGAACAAAATCAAAAACAGAGGACCTTTTAAGATAATCTTCATTCCTCATATTTACAAAGCTTTTCCAAAGCCAAGAGATTCCTTATAGATTTGGTCCTATTCTGTTCTTGTTTATGGCCTCAGGGCCAAAGAAAATTACCGTGCTGATCAACGCATGCAGACATACTTTGGAACGCACTGTCGGTGTTTTTCTTCCTTTAAATTAAGTGTCTAAACAATACGAAAGTATTTTCATTCTGTTTTATATTATTTTCTGTCTCCCAAGCAATTGTTTTCAGATTTATGATAGAATGTCAATTCAGAACAGCTTTTTTTTCCATCTGTCAGGCTGATAAGCTGCCAGCCTATGCGTGGAGAAAAGATTGCTTAATTCTAGCATGGCATTACGATCATGTCTTGTACAGCAAATGAAGAAGTTTGCTTTAACTGACAATTTATTCTTGTAAATTCACATTCAGGTCTTGTTTCAAACCTGCTGTAGGACGAGCTCAGGTACAGAGAGAAACAGCTTTGTCCAAGAAGCTGAAGTTATAAAAACAGGATTAAATTCTTGTTGGATTTTTGGATTTGTCAGATAACTGAACCTAGTCACAAAGAAAGAACTGCAGGGAGATCAACACTGGAAGATGCTTATAGCATCATTTTATTACCTTAGCCTTCCCAGTTGCTATGCATCTAAGTGTATCAAATTATATTCTGTTGGCTATTTTATGCTAGGCTTTTTTACACAGATTTTGAAATGTCTGGTTGAGGAAGTCTAGAAGCATTTCAGATTACAGGGCAGTTTTAAAAACTGTGCCTTACAGCGTTTTTTTAAACTTCACCCTCTTGAAGCAGGAGCTGATTTAAACTAAGGCACAGCTAAAGGCTGCAGGAGTTGAGTGAGGGGCTGAGCCCCAGCGTACTAAAGATGAGCATGAGAGAGAGTAACGAATTCTTATCAGTGTCTACAGAATCCAGGAGGCTTTGGGGCAACTGAGCATCCCACAGGAGAATACCGTGCCTGTGCTCTAACCACCAGAAATTGTGGGGCAGCAGGATTTCTGATTTATCCAGTACTCAATACAAGAAGTTAATCCTGTAGCAGAGTCTAGGGGAAGCATCCGTGGATCCTTGATGAAGAACCCCATCTCACTCCCTTACATGCTAACTGACTGTTGCCCAGTAGCAGGTAATGATTACTGAAGGGATAGGTTTAGATTCTTGGTTCTGCCGTCCCTCTTTCCTGTTTGGGAAGCTAGTGCCACTTATAGCACTCTGGGATCAGCTTTTGTGCAGGACGTCACGGCAGCTCAGCCACACAATGCGTGAGAGGGAAGAGGCATCGTGGGCAAGGACTTTCGTGTTCTGTAGAGAACTGGCCGTCACTTCCTGGGCTGCAGAAGACCAGCAGTTTTTGTCCTCGTTCTCGTTTTCTGGCACAAACCTAAAATCCAACCTTGGCTCAGGATATCCCCAGCCTGCATTAAAAATGAGCTGCTTCCCTACCCCATATCAGCTCATCTTTAGTCTCTGTGTAATAGCTGTTTGGAAGCTGTAGGCATCAAATTGTGCCGCATGCTCATTCTGACCTCAAATTAGGTGGAAGGAAGAGAAATTCTCCACTTTTTGGGGTTGGCAAGAGAAGCTGTTCCATACAATTCTCAGTCACAACATCTGAAAAAAAGCATGTACATGTCTTTCTCAAAGCAGAAAACTTGTAATCTTGTAGGTGTTTAACTTTGTGAGCAGCTGCATAGAAAAAAATCTAGCATCCTTTAAAACTTCTTGTATAACCTCCCAGATACCAGGAGGTACCATCTTGCCTCCACACACAAACTGTCTTCCCTTTAAGGTGTTCTGGTTCTAAATCAATGGAGTTTACAACGGGTGACACTTTGTATCTGGGAGAGATAAGTCAGATGTAATGGCAATGAGGGATCCTATTTTAGTATATTTGGTACAAATGGTTCTCCCATTGCTTTCCCACAGAGCTGTAGTAACTGCGGAGGGACCTTATTATTACTTCACTATATTCCACTGCCCTAGGTTGGAAGGCATCCACCTACAAGTTATACAAATGCAACTCTGGTACATAGGCAAAGACAAAATCTTTGCAGGACTGGTGCCTGAGCTTGCAAATCAGCTCTGTAAAAATTACAATACATAATCTTCCTCAGCTTGGGCCAGGAACATCAATCCCTGAGACACAAAATGTGAGTGAGGTCTTCCCCTCCTTCACTGGAGCTGCTTAATTACATGCTCTAATGGCAAGCAATTGCAAATAAATTCTTCCATTTTATGTTTTTATTTACAGCATTTGAAGGCAACATCAACTTGATTCTTGGCAAACAGGGCAAAATGGAGTGGTGGGGGATGCCCAGATGAAGTCTGGCATTGAAATAAAGCAAAGAAGTGTGAGTTGAGCTGAGGGGCTGCTGCATCAACTTTAGCTGAAAGTGAAGAGTGAAGTCGGGGCAGAATCAATGGCATCCAAGCCAATGTTCAGGACTAGCGTTCCACAAATAAACTCAAAAGACATGGGGTCAGAAGGTTTGGGTCTTGTGGTTTTGTTGTTCTGGGATGGAATGCGAGCAATTTCTTGGCATCATTTTTTAACAGGATATTAACATTATAAAGGGTGTTCTTGGTGGCAGTAGTTAAAATGTGCTGATGTTGGCTCAGTTCTCAGTACCAGCTAACATATTTCTTCTGCTCCATTCTGTTTCAATAGCTTTTGTTTTATTACAGAAATGTATTGATTGAGTGAGGGCTGCTTGTATGCAGAGTGCCAAAAAATAGCTGAGGGAAGACAGTTGACCTAAGCAGACCGGGAACTATATTAACTGATGAACATATAACCCCCTCTCTTACCTACCTTTGAGACACTAAGATTTCTCTAAGGCTTCTTGAAGATGATGTTTATTGGATTGATCTATAGGAGGCCTGAAACTTACTTTTCTAATATGGAAGGAAAAATTAAGGTTTAAAAGCTATCTGCAAAGTACAAATTGTAGGATTGTGTCCTTTGTGTGGATAAAGGAAGCCCAAAGGGGCTTTTAAGAATGTTTTTTTCCTTTAGAAAATTAGGTCCTGTCCATTTAGAGGCTACTTGAGTAACACAAGCGTTAATGAAGTGATTTTCCAAGAGTGAAAAGTGACCAAAAAGGCTTTTCCCTTTCAACTGCAATTCAGACCCACTGGGGCAGATTGTCCCCTGTTAGATGGCTTGTTTCAGATTCTCTTCTTGCACTCAAACATATACTGAAAGCTGTCTATCTATTAACTGTTTGCCACTACAGGAACCCAGCTCACAAACACAGCTTGGTCTCTTTCACATATCTCGGGTGATGATGGTAAAGTTAATAAGCTCATACAAGCACTGGGGCAAAAAAAGCTGTGATGACAGACATGCACCACCACTGTTTGCCACTTCCTTACAGAGCCACGAGTTTTTAAAACTGTTTTCTCAAACATGACAGAAAAGGAAGGCAGAAGGGATGGGGAGTGGAGGCAAAGTTAGATTTCAGTTAGATCTTAGTGTGTGGTTGCATAGTGGTGATGTTAGACTAAAGCTGCATCTCTCTCTTAAGCAAGCTAACAGGGAAGTTGTGAGCCATGGACAGTCTGAGACAGGCTGAACTGAAAACAGTGACTCAGTTTGACAGTTGTCATTTCCCTCCCAGGGATGGGATTACCTGAAGCAGGAACTGGATGCTGAATGCAAAGTAGGCATGCACCTTGGAGCCTAATTGAATCAGAAACACATAAGTCTTTCGGTGCACCTCTACCTCGCCTTCTGCCTGACTTCACACTAACACAGCTAACTACCTCTCTCTGGGTCCAGAATAGTTAGGACACATTGCCACAAGCCAAGACATGCTGTGGTCTGCAGCTTGGTTGCCTTGACCCCCACTGGACCTGCAGCTTTGAGTGGAAAAAACAAGAAAGGAGATAGACACAAGATAAACCTACCTGGCAAGCCCTCTGGATTTCATAACACTTGCTCATGCTTATTTCCCTAGTAGTCATCACAGCACCCAGGGGAGGCTTTGGGAGTGCTTTCATCCAAATCCCTCACTAATGCCAGGGCCTTGACCTGTCTAGCAAGTGTTTACCCTTAGTATAGTCCAGGTGCACCTTATCTCTGAGGAGTCTGCACATAGCAACGGAAAGTCTAATTACCTCAGCGATTCCAAAGGTATTCCTCCTTGTCTCTCAGTCAAAGAAATAATGCCATCCCCCAGTCCTACTGAAGCTGGCCACAGACCTGAGATGAGAGCAGTCTCCATAGGCGGAGGTTCCATCAGCACAAAAGGACCTATACCGGTCCTAAGGTCAAGAAAGCTGAGGGAACTGACTGGGTCAAAAATGTTCATAGTTACTGTAAATGGATCAGAGAGGTGTGTAGGTAAAATGTTTTATTTAATGGGGGGGAAAAAACAGATTGAGGTCAACTGAAACAAGCAAATGTGTACTGGATTCAGTGTTGGACCCCAAAGAGGGGGCAGGGACCTGAAAAAAATTGTAGAAAGACCTGTATCACTGCTCTTATCTGGATGAATTGGGAACTGCTAGACTGTGCACCAGGCCCTATACTATCAAATGCAATTCCTATCAAATGCAATTCCTCTGATGCTTGAGTGAAAGGGGTCTGTTTAAGGCAGATGCTTCTCTCTTGCTATCAGAGGGGAGTTCCAGAATGATGCCCTCGGTGCCTGTCAGTACATTAGTCTCTCTACCTCCCTTTTGAAGCTAATCTTTCTGCTACATTATCAGTCACTTTCAATGTTCCCTACATAAATCATTTATTTTATGTTTTCTTCCCTGTGTTTGGCCATGCTCTCGAGGTACACTATCCATGTGTGTTGACTTGCAATAGATCTGCTTCTCTCTTCCTAGCTGGGATAAATAGAGAGGTTTGATCACAGCCCCAGCTCCTAAGCTGCCTGTCTGCCCCAAGCTGATGATGAAGCAAAACCTCTGATAATTGGAATGCACCACTGAACATCCATTCAGCTAAAGATATCTTAAGGGCACGCCTGCAATATACATCTGGGAAAGAAGCCTCTTATTAGTTCACAGCAGACTGCAGTCAGAAGGAGATTCTTCTGATGCACAAAAAGGATCCTGATGCTTAAATCCTGTTGAGAGCCAATGGGAGTTGAACACTGAACTGTCACTTGTAGCCTGGAAACACATGTTCCCCCAGCAGCAGTTTGCCAATTTTGACACAATGGTTAAATAGTGCTAAATACAGTTGTGAGGGCAGGATCCCTGCTGCATCTTTTAGCTGTTATTACCTTGGCCTGTTTCAGTGTCATGATTTTATAGTGTGAATTGATTATTGAAGGCTTTTTGAAGATTACATAAGAAACAGTATTTGAACAGTCCTCTGAAATTGCAAGTTCACATTTCATTTTCTTACTAGGTAGAAATTCTGCTTTGTGTTAAGTAACCCTAGTGCTTCTTCCTCCTAGTAGCAAAGCTTTATAATAATTAAAGCAGATTCATCCTAGCATATCAGAACTATGATGACTCTGGGTTTTTGATTCCTGCTGTCTTGTAGGCAGCACCTTGGAAAATATTTATCATTATTCTCCTTGGCACTGTATAAAGGAAGACTTGTGGGAAGAAATTACATTAAAATCAAAATAGAGCTGACAGATTTATTTGTTCATTGGTTTTTCTCCTGTTGGGAACATCAGTTTCAATCCAGACTAGATTAAATCAAACTAAAAAGCACCCAGATTGCATAATTATAAAGTGGCCAAGGATGAATGAGTTTTCTGATCCCAACTCCCCATAGCAATTGCTTACATTCCACTGAACAACCGCATGCTGAGAACAATGGACATCTTTGGCTTTTGAGGCTATCATGAATCAAATTAATGTTTATAAACTAAAATGGCCCTTAAATCAGTTAAAATGGCTTTTCCCACCTACCCCGTGGCATGTTGCCATAACAGAAATGGAAGCTGTCTGTCTTTTCCATTGGCCGTGTCCTGAGACTGCCTGTGAAATAGGAACAGAGTCAGAATTTCAGCTTCATGCTTCCAGGCTTTCAGTCAGAGGGATCGTTAAATTAATTGCTTAAACAAAAAACTGGGAATGCCGCATTCATTTTTGTTCTGTGCTGTTATAGTTAACTCACGACTTCCAAGAGCCCTAACTCTTAGAGAGTTAGGGAGGTAATAGTACACATTTGCACAAAAACAGACATTAAAGTTTGAAAACAAACTATGAGTTGAGGCACTAGAAATGCAAAGATTCAGCACTTTTAAGGTTTCTCAATAGATTCTGTTTGCTGTTGAATATGGTACACAAACTTGCATGAAAAATACCTTGCATTTAGCCCATTGAGTTACGTTACAGACAATAATGTTCTTGTAAGCCTGTAACAAGACTGAAACAGGTAAACACTATAACCTTCCATTTTCATCATGGCCTTGACTTTGAAAGTCTTCTTGTGGTCACTATTTCAAGCCTTTTATTAGATGTCTTGCATAGGTACAGACAGTCAAAAAGCCTGAGACTGAATCAATTCAATCTTCACAGGTTAATCTAAGGTGGGGGGGTGGGGTTTGCGGGGCAGGTGCAAAGGATCCTGGGATGTGGGGGGACTGTAAATTCATTTGAATCTGGAGGGATCTGGGACAGAAGTTCCATAAACCAATTTAACCTAAATCAGTTAATTCTGATACTACATCCATCCAGATTTATCTTAATCTGGTTTCAGGCATTGAAAGCAATTTGGCTAGGGACAGAAGTTACACCTAAACCAGTTTGAGTGATCAGAAGTTCAGTGTGCATAAACCGGTTTCAAAATGGCTGAAACTAGTTTAAAATAAGCCTGGTTGAATGTGGTATCAGACTTAACTGATCTAGGTCAGACCGGTTTATGGAACTTCTGTCCCAGATCCCTTCCTGGTTTAAGTCCTCTAGCATCCGAGCTTGCTTTTCAGCTCTGGGCTGTGCTGTGCTTTCTGCATGAGCAAAGCAGGATTGGCCCTGCCCCTTTGCTCCGTAGCCTGAGCAATGACAGCTGGCTGACAAGGGGATGGGGGTGATCAACCTGCCAGACTTTTCCCCGCTAGAGTGGAGGGGGTGAGGGAGCATGGGTCAGCTGGCTTAGGGGGAGGGAGAGGGATTAAACCCCCTTGCCTCCCCTCTCACCCACACAGCAACCCAGCCTGGGTCTATCCAGCTTTCCCCCCTTCTCACCACTCTAGCAGCAGGGAGCATGGCCAGAATCAGCCCAGGCAGCAGCCTTGGGTGAAAGCAGGGAAGGAGGGGGAATAAATACCCTATCTCCCCTCTCTCCTAGTGGCACAGGGACCCCAGCCAGGGTCTGCCCAGCTTTCCACCCCACTGGCCACTCGCATGGCAGAGGGTGTGGCCAGACCCAGGCGGGCAGCACCCCATTACTCATTACTTCTCCCATATCCCCTCTCCTGTCTCACAGGGGGTTATTCAAGAATAAATAGCCCATCTGCTGATGATGCCCTAGAAACACATTGTGCTTGCTGGCTTCCCAGGGTGGAAGCTGGGAGTAGCTTGTTGGGACATGAAGGCCGTTCCGTGCCCTGGAGCTCTGCTCTGAACAGATCTCTCTGCTGCTCGGGCAGCTGCTTGTCTGTGCCACGTTTGTGCAGTCAGGACACTTGGGGCTGGTAGGGGCCACGGCTGCACAGTAAGCAGGCAGTGGGAGCCTGCTCTGGCCATGCCCCCTCACTGTGTGAGTGGCCAGCAGGGCAGAAAGCCAGGAAGACCCCAACTGGAGTCCCCATGCTGGTGGGAGAGAAGGGAGACAGGGGAGTTTAATCCCCCGCCCTGCTCCCCTTCACCTGAGGCGCTGCCCGAGCCAGTGTCTGGCCATCCCTCCACTCCCCCACCTTCCCCCACCCCTGAGGGAAGCCTGGCAGGGGCTGCTTCCCCCTTCTCTCTCCAGGCACACCCTGGCTGGAGTCCCTGCAGGACAGGGTGGGGGTTTAAAACCCTCCCTAATGCCAGGGCCTAGCCATGCCCCACCTGGTCAGCTTCCCTCCAGCCTTGTGGCTGCTGCCAAAAGGAAGGGAGGGCTCACTCTAGCTCCACCTCCTCACCCTACCTGCCCTGACTTCTAGCCTGAGCCACTGCAGGTGGGTGGCTCCATTTTTGGAATCAAAAGTGAATATCTGTTCGCTTGCAAATCAGTTCAATCTACACAAGTTAGACTAGCCTGCAAAGATTGAATCAATTCAGGTCCATACTTATAAATGTCTGTACATGGCCTTTAAGTGCACTGAACTTCTGCTGTGTTACAGATTTGAGCCAGTTTCTGATCACTTATACCAGTCTGTGTAATTTCTGTCCCTAGCCATTTTAGTTGAACTGATGCTTATGTTCTCTGTGTTAACGGTCCCAGTTTTGCCACAGTCTCTCTGTGTGATCTTGGGATGATCCCTTAGGGGAATGTCTGTACAGCCAGGTTTCCTTGCTCCTAAAGTAAACTAGCTTGGATATTAGAAGCAGTATAGTTAGTCACTTGGCAAGCTCTAATCTTCCTCTAATCTTACTGCATCTACATACCTAATTTTTAGCCTATATTACATTTAGCTGCTCAAGACCAGGCTAAGACAGTAGCATCAAACTAAAAAGATGAGGGAAAATATAGTCAAAGAAAAACCATAACCATCTCTGTAAGGCCCAGCCACAAATTTTATCGATTTCATAGACATTTGGGCTGGAAGGGACCCCAAAGGATCATCAAGTCCAGCCCCCTGCCCCAGGGGCAGGAGGTCAGCAGGAATCATAGAATCCCAGCAAGATAAGCATCCAAATTTCTCTTGAAGGCACTTGAACCACCTCTGGCGGCAGTCTATTCCAAACCTTGGGGGCTCGGACAGTAAAGAAGTTCTTCCTTATGTCCAGCCTGAATCAGTCATGGTGGAGTTTGTGACTGTTTTATCTTGTCATGCCTTAGAGTGCTCTGGTGAACAGACATTCCCCCAGATCCTGGTGAACACCCTGATAAACTTGTACGTGGCCACCAGTTCCCCCCTGAGCCTGCGCTTTTCCAGGCTGAAGAGTTCCATAGCTCTCAGCCTCTCATGATAAGGTTTGTTTTCCTGACCTCTGATCATGCGTGTGGCTCTCCTCTGGACTCTCTAAAGCTTCTCCACATCCTTTTTGAATTGCGGAGCCCAAAACTGGATGCAGTACTCCAGCTGCAGCCTCACCAAGGCCATGTACAATGGGAGAATGACGTCCTGAGATTTGCTTGAAAAGCATCTATGGATGCAAGCCAGCGTTTTGCTCGCTTTACTAGCCACAGCATCGTATTGCAGGCTTATGTTCATCTCGTGGTCAATCGTGACCCCTCAAGACCATTTCATCTGTAGTGCTAACCAGCATAGCACTGCCGAGCCTATAAGCATGTTGCAGGTTTTTCCTCCCAAGGTGGAGAACCTTTCATTTTTCGGTGTTAAACACCATCAGGCTGTCATCCACCCATTTCATGAGCCTGTCAAGATCTGCCTGGATCACCCTCCTGTCTTCAGGTTTGAATGCTTTACCCCAGAGTTTGGTGTCATTGGCAAACTTGGCCAGCCTGCTTCTGACACCAGTATCTACATCATTGATGAGGATGTTAAAGAGTATAGGCCCTAGGACAGATCCTTGAGGGACCCCACTGGTCACATGGCACCACAATGATTGACATCCATTAACCACCACCCTCTGTGTCCTGCCGCAGAGCCAATTCCCCAGCCAGTGGATCGTGGTGAGCTCTAGGCCAGAGTTAGCCAGTTTTGCCAAGAGGTGATCATGGGTTACCAGATCAAAGGCTTTTTTTTAAAGTCAAGATATACAACATCAAACTCTTCCCCCTTGTCCAGGTGATAGGTCACCTGGTCATAAAGGAAATGAGATTGGTCAAGCAAGACCTACCCGCAATAAACCCATGCTGGGTATCCCTCTGGATATTTCCGTCAGCTAGTCTTTTAGGATATTGCTAATGATAATACTGTCTCTCTAACTTTCTGATCTGTATTCCAAGGAAAAGGGCAAGGCTTTTCTCAGCCTTGGATCATTCAGTAGAGTCCCCAAAAGGACATATCTAACATTGTGCCTATTCTGTTGCTTCAGCCTTGTGTTTAGAAGGTACCACAAACAGCTGATGGAATGACGGCTCATTTATGGTTTTAAAGTGGTGAGAGAGGCTGGGTAGAGAAACGGTCTGTGAAGACCTGGTGGTATTGACAGCACACCGGGAATGAGTTTTGCCAGAGTTGCGGCCCAAGGCTGGAACTGAACGAGTCCACCCACAGAGGCCTTATTCATCCACTCAAAATCATCAGTGGAGGTGGTACCTATGAGGCATGAAATAAAGTACTACAGCCTGAGTCATCTAGCCCTTTCAAGGCAAGGTGTAAAAACATTTTGGAATAGATGATGTGTATAAAACTCTGAAAAATGTAAAATTTAGGAGCAAGGCTAACAAGAAAACATACCTGCAAGCTCCATGTTGATTTCTAATAATCAGAGGCAGGGAGAAATGGTTTATTTCTACCTCCACCCTGAGTCTGCAGGAACATTTTGCCGAGGAATCATTATGTGCCATGCCCTCCAGTCTGTCAAGGACAGAATCATCTGTGACATTCAACTTTTCCCAGGCAAACCCAAATCTCCCATTTACCTTTCCTTACACAAAAGCCAAAGACTATTTTCAGTTTTCATTAACATAACATCCAAGATGTGAGATGCATCATCAAGATGAGGAACAACCTCATGCACTATACATTTTACCATACCCGCTGATACCCATTGAATTAATTTGCTAAAAAAAAGGATGCTGATTCAATTCCATGAAGTAAAGCTTCATCACACTATATTAAATGCTGGCCTGCATTCAGGTGTAAGTCAGGCATAAAGAAGATTCAGTTAAAGGAAAAAAAACGGTAAACTAGGAGACCTCTTGTTAGATGCAGGATAAACACCACAGGGCTTTACAATGCCAATTACGTGCCTCTGTGTGGAAATACATAGCCTTGCATGCCCTTCATTAGAATTGTCTTTGCATCTGGTTTATTCATTCTTACACTTTTTATACTGATGGGAAAGAAATGACCTTCGTTAGGTGAAGAGCCAAACGAAGTTTTCCAAAATGCCATATTAGCATGTATTCTTGTAAACAATGGGCTTAGTTCTGCAGTAACAGATTATCTGAATTAATGTAGCATTTTGTGGCCCTTGAATAATCTCATTAAATGAGGATCTGTTTAAACATGCTGGTGGTAGGACAAACATGTTACCCTGAAGGGCCTTTAGTCTAAACCAGCAATTCTCAACCAGGGAGCCATGGCACCTTGATCCTTTCAAGGGTGCCACACAATGTTAGACCCATTATATGTGCAATCATGATTGACAATAAAACCCAGAGATTTCAAATTAGAATTCATAGTATTAGAAATATTCTGACCTGCTGTAGTCTTTCTGAGTTCTTTGCAACAGAAGAATTCCTGTATTATTTTTCCATAGTTAAAATGCAAGTGAAAACTAAAAACTGGTGTTTTCTGAAGGGAGCCTTAAATCTAACGAGGTAGAAAACCGCTGATCTAAGCAAATGAGGTGGGAGAAGCAAAACAGATGTGAATTGCCTTGTCCAAGGTTACATGCATAGCTAGGAACAGAATCCAGGTGTCCTGAATCCCAAGCCCTGTCCTCTAGTGCACTACTGCACTACTACTATTCCTGAGGCTGCTCTAACTTCTACCAACAGCCACACTGGAGAAGACCTGAAAGAAGGAGGTCCAAAGATAGTTTAATACTGCCTTTAATTTCCACTATGCCTGTATTAAGCCTCTTATGAAGTGCAACAAAAAATGTGGCCCTAGAATGGATTCCTCTGAAAGGACTTGAATTGTGTTTGTTGAATCATAATTTCCCCTTACTGATTCTGTATAGTTTTATATCTAACAAGTCTATACTAATTGGTACATAATATACCAACACAGTTCTCTTTGAGAGGTAGTATGCAACAAAGCACTTTTCTGTTAAAAAAAAAATGAATGATGTTTGTACCATGTGGCCAGGTTTAGCATGAGTTTCAAAACATTTGGTGGGGGGTTTTTAGAGACCTATCTCCTGCAAGCATATTATTAGATGAGAAACTCAGGTTTCATTTGGATGAAAAAGAGAAGTATCTATGGCAATGATTCTCAACCAGGGTGTCAGGCTGTGCTGGGGTGCTGCCAGAAGGGTACCATGAGGTGTGAAGAGATAAGCAGCTAAGCTAAGTAGATAAAGGTGGGCTTAAGTTTGTCCCTACCTGAATAACCCCTCACTCCAGCCCCTCTGCACTGTAATATATGTAATATGTGCATTCGCTTTTTTAATTGGGTGCTACTCAATTTGCAAAAGTTATGGAGGGGTTCCTTGAATCCATTTAAGGGTGCCTTGAGTCTAAAAAAATGTGAACCACTGATCTATGGTTGCGGAGAAAAGTTTGAAAATGTAACCTGAGTGCATTGCAAAGGCTAAAAACCCAGAAGACAAAGACTCATTATTATCTTTAAAATCTCATGGCTTTTTAGCCAGTCTTGTGTTTTATTGCTTAATTTTTAGACCCTCCAGGTGGGCAGTAGGAGAGGTATTAAAAATATAGAAACAAATTCAATTGGAAGGAAATGTGGCATTATTACAAGACTCATTTTGGCAGTTCTGAGGACTGAACAATGCTTGCTCTTTCTCCTGCTTCACTGTGTGGATAAGGTTATCAGCAAGTGCAGAACACTAGAAGTAAAGTGGGTCATGGCTACTAAAATATTCCAGCACTGCTTCCCACAAGAAAGGTTATCCTGCACGGTAGAAATAAGGACTGCCTGATGTTGGCCATGTACTATGGGAAGTGGTTCACTGTGGGCCTTCATTCCATATGTAACAAAGTAGAAGAGAACACTTGCACCCAGGAATTCATCTTATTCTGCATTCCTGGGTCATCCAGTCCAGTCTCCTTCTGTCTCGTGCAGGGACATTCTGTAGTGCTATATGTCAAATTATCGAGCTCCATCTTAAAGTTAAGGGTTTTTTTGTCCTTACTGTTTTATTGGAATAGGTAGGCTGTCCTTGCACTTCCCATTTCTGTTAGGTTGTGTATTATTGCAGCCATATTGAGTCAAGAAATATTCAAGAAGCAGGATTTATTTGGTAATATCTCTTATTAAACTGACTTGTACACTTGGGAGAGTTCTTAAAAGAATGTTTAGGCACAAGTTGCTCTGGCTCATTGGTGCCCAAAAGTGTCTCAAATCCCTCCAAAATATTGTGTGTTTTTTAATACAACATGCACCTTCCCCCTAACTCCACCCCCTTCCCTCAGTTTAAGCAGGGAAACTGATTTTATGCTTGGAACAGATGCCCCCTGCCAATTCCTGCTCCTCAGCACAGCAGCTGTTGCATTACTGTTCAGGCAGCTGAGGGAGTCATTTGGCTTAATGGCTCATTGTTCTTTACTCCAGAGGCATTAATGACTGTCTTTTCTGTTTTTAATAGTTTTGGTGTTCCACTAATCAAGCTAACCCTTCTTAGAACATTTTTGCTGTCTGCCCACTGTTAGTGGTCTCTCCTTCTAGACTCTTGAGCCATTTTCAAAATCATAAACTACCCCTGGAGCAGCAGCAGCAGCAGCTAGGGAGGATGAATCAATTGAGACTGCCCCTGCACTGTGCAGTATAACTCTGAAAAATCTTGTCCCCTCCTTTATTCTGCCTTTCAAAAACAAAGTTCATATTATATGCTAGGCCATGTTGTCTGCAAGAAAATATAGTATATGGTTTGTCCAATAAAAGAAACAAATCCTGTTTCTCTGGCGGTTGGGGATTTTCTCCTCGTTTCTGACCTAAATTTATTCGATCTATGCAGAGTGAATGTAGAACTCTCTCGTCTTTCTGTGTGAATGGAGAATTCTGGTCTCGCAGCATTTTACAAAGGTATAAATGACTTCACAAGGTTTGAGAGCAATGGAGAATTAGGGCCTAGCTGTATGGACCTGCAGCTATGCTTATAGTTCCCATCTCCACCAGTAAGGTAGAACACAAAAGCTAAGTACAGATGTTTCGAGGTGTTAGGGGGAGGTTAAATTGATTCAAAATGTCTGCCTGACATCAGCTAAGTCAGGATGGGAGACTAGAAGCGGGGTTTGCGGGTCCACTGAGGGATGGGAGGAGGTGTGACCCATGAGAGGTGGGGCGCAGGCGTGACTCAGTGGGTGGGGTGGGTGGGGCTGGTGCAAACCTACACCCCTATCTCTCCCGCCCCCCCCCCCCCCCACTAGGACTGACTGGCTTGGCTCTGGCAGAGGCAAACACTGTTAAAAGTGACTGCACTCCAAGCAGCTTGAGGGATGGGGGTTGAGAGGGCTGGCCAGTGGGGAAAGGGGGGCAAAAATAGCCCAGTGTTGGAGGGGGAGTGAGAAGAGCAGGCCCAGGGCTGGAGCCAGGGGCTGGGTTTTCTCAGTCCCAGGGCTGCACTTTCCCTGGGACCCTGGCCCCAGCCCTGGGCCTGCACAAGGAAAGCGTACAGAAGTTCCATATACCAGTATGACCTAAATTGAATATATGTGATACTACATAGATCTAGGTTTATCTTAAACCAGGTTCTGCAATTTTTAGACTGGTTTGTGTGCATGAAACTTCTATACTGTTACAGGTTTACCCTCATTGCCAGTCACTGAGACCAGGTCTGTAAGTGGAAGGTCAGTTCTAAGATGAGCTAAGTTTAAATTGGGTGGCCATTTTTAATCCAATTTAACCTCCCTAAATGTTTGTACTTAGCCAGAGTGACACTGTGCATAATGTAACACTGTTTAGAGTTCTGCAATGCGGATGCAAACAGATGAGTATGAATGCAAGAAGCCGACAGTGGATGCAAGTAAATCAAGGGCCCATAAAGTATAGAGACCATGCAAAGAGTTTGCTCACAAGCTTTTGTAGGAATCTGAGTGCACTATCTGGATGTCTGCATTCATCAACATAGTTCTGGGGCACTCCTAAATCTTTACTGTACCTGTCATTGCAATGCTTGTGTGAGATGGGAGGGTTTGATCATCCCCATTTTGCATGTTGAAAACTGAGGCATAGAGAGAGTAAGTAACCCTTCTAATGCCCCACAAGAAGATTTGTGGCAGTCCTAGAAACTGAATTAAGGTGTTCTCAGTCCCAGCCAACACTTTAACCATTGGGCTGTCCTTTTTCCAGCTTTCTACTCTGAAATCATCTCTAAAGTAAATAATTATCTTTAATTAAGAAGGCAAATGCAAGTGTTCTGCAACTTTTATCTCTATTTGCACTTCATTGAGAAAGTCTATTATGACTGGGGGAGTGCTTCCTTCTTGTGTTTTTGCATTCTGATCACACCCCAAGGAGCACATCTCCAACTAAATTAACCTCAGAGGAGTTCCTTTGCTGGCTCATGCTTCAGGCTTTACAATGGAAGCTGCAGTTTATTGCGCTGTGCTAAAAGTTTTCCCTTTCCAGCACTTAGCATGAATTTCCTTTGTAATCTCAGTATGACAGAAAGGGAAGGTCTTTATCCAGGCCCACATCAATTGGAAGGAGAGGTGATATTTTGATGGCGAGATGTAGCATTAGATCCATTGTAGAATTTTGTCAACAGGTCTGTAAAGACCCCAGTGCCACCAGCTCTCCTGTGCAGGCTGGGGAACATAGACAGAGGGGCCTGCCATGCAGAACAAGTCACAGGATCAGGGCCAAAACTACACTTCCTGGTAATAAAGGGGTTCTGCCAACCCTCAACTTCATTAGAAATCCAGGCTGCAGATGCTGGGGTTTCTAGCTAACATTGAATCATTGATTAATCCTTTCAGCCTGAAACCTACCAAGCTGACTCATCATCAATTATACTTGCCAGAAGCCAGATGCTCAGTATCAAATAGGGACTACAGGGTGAGCTCAAATAAGTGAATGGAGGGTTATTTTTGTCATTACTGGAAGCAGGGCTGGGCCATGCAATGAGTGCAGATCTAGCACAATACAAAAGCGAAGTGCCAGAGTGGCAACTCTTCTAGAGTAAAAGCTGAGCCCTGCTTTCTGTGTTAGGGTCGACTGTCTCACAGCTCTGAAATGTGCACGTGGATTCCAAATTGTTCTGGAATTTGCCATGTCTCACCGGCATGTTGGATCACGGTTATCCAGATTTGGGGTCATAAGAGATTTTTCAGATATAATTGCCCCTCGGCCCCTCCCCCCACCACACTCCACTAGTCTAATCTTTCCTCCTCCCTCTATTTTATGAATATGATCCTCCCCCCAAAATTCCTCCTCCATGTCTTCCTCATGAGAGGTACAGGAGCTCACTGTCCCCAAGCTGATCCCCAGTCTGAGAAAGAGCATAGCCTTGTTAAAGAGATATGCCATTGACACTGCCGGCTCAAGGAAGAACAGAGATGAGAGCCATGGGGTAAGTTTCAGCTTTGTTCCTGAAATGTATCCACGTCCATAAGCTACTTCATTATCCCATTCAAAACATACCCCCACCCCCAGAAAAAGAGAAGTTAAGGCAATGCTTGCATAAACTGCTGAAACCAGGGAATAATATTTTAATCAATGATATTCTCCACCACTGCCACCCAGTTTCAGCTTCCCTCTGCCCTCTCTGAGCAGTGTGTCTCTAACACGCACATGCTAGCAGTCTGCCCTGACATTCCTCTACGTTTTCAGATTTTCATGGGCCCACATTCTGGAAGTCATGAGGTCTTCAGGTATCTCTTAGAAACATTTTTAGAGCACATAATATTTACCTAGCTTCTTTCCCAGGGGTTCTGTAGACGTGGGCATGTCCCAGTGGAAATTGAAAGCAAATCCAGAGTGTGTACAAGGGAAATGAAGCTTTGGCCAATTTTTCTAAAACAAAGAAAAAGCAGGAACTGCAATTCCCTGTAAGTAAATAATTTCTTATTCAAAGAGCACAGCAAGCCACAGCACAATTTGTATGCTTTTTTAAAGTTAAAGGTGGGTGAAAGGGCATTTCAGGACCTCCATGGACAATAGGGGAACTAAAAAGCTAAGGGCTTACTCCTGACCTCAGTCACTTTGCTGACTTCAGCAGGTGTGAGACTAATAAAGCTCATCCTAATTCTTAAAAGTAAGCTTTGCAGTCGCATAGGTTTATATGAGCTAAAATGCTTAATTGGCAAGTAGTAGAGTCTGCCTTCATGGTATAGATCAGTGGTTCTCAACCTTTTTTAGGCTCAAGCTGCTCCTTGGTAGACTCAAGGCACCCTTCAGAAAATGCCAGTTGTTAGTTTTCACTCATTTTTTGACTGTGGAAAAATAACAGATGAATTTTTTCTGTTGTAGAGAACTCAGAGGCTGCAGCTGGTAAGCATACTTTTAATACCATAGATTCCTATTTGAAATCTCTAGGTTTATTTTATGAATCATGTTTGGACAGCTAATACCACTAAAATTATGTAGCACCCTGTGATGCCCTCGAAAGGATCAAACCTGCAACTCAGTGCTGTAGACATTCTGTAAATGTAATGGGCAGAAAGATCCTAACTGCATCTCTCAGTACTAGTTAAAATGGTTCTGTCAGGGAGAACCGGAGGCTTCCTCTCTAGAAGGCATGCTCCTAGCAATCTTAAACTTACACTGTGGATAACAGAAGCCTTATCTTCATTGTATTTCTCAAATAACAAAAAGGTGCTTTTTCATCCCTCCCCCCAGCAGCAATATTGGTATCTAAAAAAAAAAAAAAAAAAAGGCCCAGTACAACAGACTGTAGCCCTAAATTTCTAACCAGACCAGACCCCTTTAGTCATCTGAAGGGCTTGCCCATGCCTGCAGCTTACACAAACTATGGGAGATTTGGGCATACAAACAACGTAATTCTGCTCTCACGTAACACCAGTTCTACTAGTGAAGCTCCAGTTACATACTATACGAACCAGAATCAGCCCCAAAGATTGTTTCCAGATAAGTCACTCAGGAAAGAAAGGCTCAGATAGGTGGGTAAACTGCAAAGAATGAATAACCTTTTGTACAAATGAAGCACATTGAGGTTCCTCTTGTAGCATAAAAATTCTTCATTTCACGTATCAGTTTACACTGGGCCCATCCCAGCTCTCAAAACAATACACTTTCTAACAGTGTCCTGAGTTTGAAATATCATTCAAACCTTTAATACTGTGTACAACAGAAGGAACATTTTTGGTGATTCCACTGTAGTTTTCAAAATGAATTCCAAGCAGCTCAGTGCTTTTCCAGGTATTAAAATTCCCAGCAATAAAAAATAATGCAGAATATTATATAAGATGCTTTTCATTCTACCGTATAGCATTCTCTTACCATTAGAGTTACTTCTGCCTACGCACTGTTGTAATAACAATAATGCCTTTCTCCCTCAGTCAGTCTCTGTTGATCTTTATTATATTTAATATTGAAGACAGCGGTCAGATTGTTCATGGTGTGTAACTTTCAGTGGGAGAATTGGGATATAATGCCAGAGAGATTAGATCCATATGTATGGATATAGTTGCTACTTTTGGCCCAAATGGTTAGCTAATATTTGGTACCTTACAGGCTCACACCTCTATGAAGCAGAGAAATTGATGGTATGAGTTATTCCTTGATGCAATCTGGGTTATTTACAAATAGTGTATGCAGAATGGTGTTTCTGTGAGTACCTTAAAGGTAACAGAAGCAGACAGTTTTCTGGTTCAGAAATCCCCAAGCCACCCTTCCAGCCAGTTCTGTGCCCAAGAGATTCTCTCTCTCTCTCTGTCCCCACTTAAACTTATGCTTATGTGTCTATAACTTCCTGCCTCTAATACACCCCTCCCCCCATGTTTGCAGTACAGGAAGTTCTTATTTATTTGATTTGTGAAGTTTTGTTCAAGCCTTTCAATACAAACCAGTTTTCTTGAAGCGATTGCTTTTATTGTCTCCAGGTATCTTACTATATGAATGGGCTCATTGTTGCTTCTATTTAGCTTGAAACAAAGGTTGCTTCTGTAATCACATCTGTGATTGTTTTTGAATCAGGGACTTATTTGATGGCCGCTACTAACATTTTCAGATATAATATGACAAGTTGTTTTGTGCTGAGGATATGTCAGGTGGTCTCCACATGTTCTCTTCTCTAACCCTGCCATCACTGTGCTACCAAATTGGGCTGTGGATATAATGTTTTGGGGGAGAAAGTCTCTCTTGGGAAAACTCCTATTAGACCTTTCAATAAAGGGAAAAGCCAGAGTAGAAAGAGGCAATCTTGACCCTTGCAGCTTATATACACAGGGAAATGTAGGCAGGTTGATCCAAGTTAACTAAAGGTATGACCTTTAAAGCAGGTTAATTGAACTAGAATGAATTCCTATACAGGTATTTTTGTTCAGAATTAAAGTGCCTTTAATTTGATTCAATATGATTTGCTTCCAAGGGGGTCTTAAACCTTTAAGTGGGTCTTAAACCAGATTAAGAGCACTGTAATCTGGATAAAAAAATATCCATGCAGGCTTTCAACCTGGTTTTGTAGACCCACTTTAAAAGCTATCACATGGTAAAAAGCTCCAACCAGCTATAAAGTTAGAACTTGAAAATATGCATTAGATTTCTAGCTTATGTTATCCAGCTTTAATGTGCACCTGTAGCAGGATCTCCTCTGTGGCTGGGAGCCCATCAGTTGACAGGTCTCCCAGCCACAGGGATTTAACCCCTGAACCCTGGAGATTCTGGCTGACATGATCCTCAAGGCTTGGGGGTGTTTGAAACCCCCAAGCCCACACAGGGCTTTTAATCCCAGCTGCACTTCATCCACAGCAAGGACTGAGAGTCCCTACAGCTGCTGGGACTCTCAGTCCCAGGTGCATGTGGGCCCTGCAGCTGGGAGCCCCCTGTTTCTTGCCAATGCAGGGGGAGCCAAGGATTTAGCTCCCCCTGCACCAGCAATAAGGTGGGATTGGATTGAATGCATGATCCCACAATTGTTCCTCTTGCTATGCACATATGGCATGGGGTGATTTGTGTGGACTGCACATTAGATCCAATTGTGCATGTGTAGAAGGGGCTTGAGTGTTCCCTGTTGGACAGGCTCTTGTACAGCTGTAGAAATATGTGGTTTATTCTCATTTTTTCTCTGTGCTAGCCTTGTGAATACTACCCAATAAATATCATTGCCATAATCCTTCTTGACAGCCTTGTGTTTCAAGGGAATTCATTCCTGGCATGTCTCTGCAGGATAGGTTACCCATTCTCATCCATTACAGGAAGATCTGTTAGTTCTCCTAAGACAAGACAAACTGGAGAATATTTTTGATTCATGGGCTCAGCATCTGAGGGACATCCCTGTTGTTAGATTAAGCTGAATCAACAGCAGTTGCAGCAAACCTTGCAGGTCGATTGAAGGTTGTGTCAGAATGGCCCCCATTTGAAGTCAAGAGGCATTTGGGAAAGAAGTTTGTGACAAAAGGAAAACAAGCAAAAAATAAAAGAAAAAGTAGAGTTATGCAGCAAGGCAAGCCAAACAGCATCTAGGAAAGCAGCACTGAAGCAAGAAGTACATCTTCATCCTTAGGCTCCAGCTAAGGGTGCTAATGTAGGTTACAGCCTTGAACCTGTCGATATGAATATGCTTAACTCGAAGCACATGAATAGTTCCATTGCAATCACATGCTTTAAGATAGGCACATCCATAAGTCTTTTAACGGAGAGGGTCTGACTGCATTGTAGAGAAATGGGTAGGAAACTTACAGGACTTAAGGACAACTGTAGATGCCCAGTCTTACAAAAGAAAATGGGAGGCTAGATTCTTAACTGGTTCAAGTCTGGTGAGGCTCTATTGCAATTAAAGCAGCTGCTTTGATTTGTGCTACATATTGCTAGCATCTCAGAGATTGGGGACCTTTATGCAGTATGTCTGGACTAACCTTTTGTTGCTCTTTATGTAATTTCTATTAGGCCTGAAATACAAGTTTAAGTCTTTCAGACTGCTCTGCCTGGGTGAGGAAATGCTGTGGCATGTCAGGAAGCGAGCGGCAGGTATCCTCTGTGCTTGAGGCAGCTACGCAGAAGGGATCAAGAATCGCTGGGGGTTTACACCAGTGAATTGTTAGGGCTGGTAGTGACAGCGAAGTGAACCAAGACAGTGGCTGTGGAAGCACAGCAAGATCAGTGTCTAATAGAATAAGCTCAGAGCCATTTGGAGGGACTGAATGAAATTAGTTTATGTTAGGATTATAAATAGAGATGGAACGGTAGTATCTGGAAGCAGTCTGAAACCAGGGCTCATTGTGCTAGGTGCTACATGTAGTCCAAGATGGTCCCTGCCCTAAAAGCATACTATCTAAATAAACAAGATGAACAGGAGGGCTAAAGGTGAGATTACTCATTGCAATTAGCTCTTGCTCAAAGTGCTTAAAACTTGAAAGCTTGCATGTTCAGCCTTGTTAACTTGTGCTAAGTGCCCTTTAGGCATCTTAAACTGATGCCACTGCAGGGGAGGATTATCATTGATTGATGTTAACTGCCTAGTTTAAATGAAATTTCTGAGCAATCCACTGATATAAAATGACCAGTTTGGGGTCCTCCAGCATCCCAGGCTGCTGCACTATTCCCAGCCTTTAACACTCTCCTGGTCCAAGGACAAAATTTCCACCTTCTTGAACTCTACTACAGGCCCAGGAGGGAACTGCAGAGGGCTAGGGGGCTGCTTAGCAGCCCCCCCCCCCAGCATTGTGGATGGCATGCTTCCTCCCCCTCTGAAAAACTGCAGCCACCCAACTGCTGTGAGGGCAGATACCGTCCCTTTAAACTTGAAGCAGCTGCTGGGAAGATCACAAGAGAGGTGTTGAGCTCTGTTCCCTGGTGGGGGTGATAGCCAGCAAGCTGTGTGGGGGCTCAGGTCACCAGCCACAGTTACACCCTTGAAGCCCACTACCAGGAGTTGCCTCCAGCTTCCCCAGAGGGGATGGGGAGCTTGAGGTCTGGCTGCAATGGCTGGCTGGCATGTAACCAGCCAGCAGCATGGATTGCTAAAGGTTTGGGGTGCTAGAAGTAACTCTGCAGCCCCCACCAGGGCAGAACTGGGAACAAGCTCCTCAGTCCCCCTTACTTTTCTCCCCACCTGACAGCCCACCCTGTAGCCTATTTTGGCCTGCCTCTGCTCAAGGCAAGTGACTGGCTGCATGGGGGAAGGGGGAGGGCACTCAGGTAGGGGGCCCCCAGGTCCCAGCCCTCTGCTACCACAGACAATTCATTGAAACAAATGAAAGTCTAGAGTCTTTATTTTTTAGCTCTCTTGTTTTAACTTCAATCAAATAAAAATGCTTTTAAAGAGCTAACTTTTCCATAAAACCCTCCATGCTTAATATCCATGTTTTTCTACCTCCTGGCATGCTGCTTCATGCTGCTCCATTCCAAGACACGCTGTTCTTCATCCCCGCCCCAGAACAGGGAGACCCCAAGCACTGAGGCTCAGATGTGCCCCTACTCGCCACTTGTCTAACAGTGAGTCTAAGCAGGGCATGTAGAGAGGGTATTAACCCTTAATGTGCCACTGGTCATTAGTTTGTGATAACTTTAGCACCATCTAACATTCCTTACAGTTAATACTTGCAGACTTGAACATATAATCTCAGCCTAAGGGACCTTTCTAAGGTTAGTGGCAGGAGCAAGAACAGACTGCAGGACTAAGTGCTTTATTGGTACCTGGCCAATCAAACCACTTTGCATCTCTACAGTGTTACTCCCTGTGAAACAAGGTTAGAGAACAACAAGAAGCTGTCCTGTATCTACCAGACAATTAGACATCTTGGACCAACAGCATGCCTCCGTTGAGTCTAGCAACTGGCTAAAGACTGACCATTATTGGTTCTGAAATAGCATAGATTTGCAAACTCTTCCTAGCAATAAATCTGCCTTTCAGATTTGGCTAGATTTACATGCCAGGTGTATACTAGGAGAACCACTGCTATTCAGGAAAGCTACCCATCATTCCTTCCTAAGTCAGGAATTTAGAAAATTATCACTTCCTTATTTGTGGCCTGTATCACCAATATTCTGTGTTGTCTGCCTTTCACTGGTGATGACTCAGCTTGTTACTTCAGTATAGTACATCCCAGCAACATCAGATTACAAGAAAATAACAAAGGCAGGAAACAGAATGAAGTAGAACAGCTCCTAACCTCTGAAGGGTTACCTATCACAGCTGTGCAAATGAAGAGGGTTTAGAAACACTAATGTCAGAAAGCGTTTTCTGGAGGTTCCTTGCAGACCATTGCAGAGGAAAAGCAAGGAAGTAATGGAAAGAGTGAGTGAATACCGTGAAGGGGAGATGAAGAAAGGGTAGTCCCAGAGGAGTAAATTAATAAACTCATACTGTCACAGCTTCTTTAAAAACACAAATAGACATTTACGGTAAACAACCGATATAATGGACTCCCATGGGGAACACACATCATTGCTGTGCAATTCCAATTGGCCCAACCATTGCTAATTTTTCAGAATCAGATCCTAAGCAGTGACTGGAAATGTTTTATGTCAAACAAACTTTTCTGTCATAAAATATGGCTAATGGCTAAGTGTGGACAAAGAGAATAGTTACATGGCCTTTTGTTTTGCTGTGTCTGTGAGCTTGCCTCTTTCTTCAGCCATTCTTGCTCTCCATCCAGTTCTAATGAAGAGAAAAAAAACCTTCTTAGAAAGATTGCAAATATAGACATAATTGCTCCAGTGGCAGGATCTGCATTGGTCTCAGGAGTGATCATCTGGTGGTTTAACTGATTGTGCAAAATAAACATACTGCCTAGCAAAATAACCTTAAAGTGAAGCAGAGAGCATTTGTTTTCAGAAAAGTCAAATGGTGCCTAGCATAATAATGTTCACTTGTCCAGTGCAGCCACAGTATAAATACGAATTTATACAGCCAGGACTGGAAAAGTGTTGTGAAAGGTGTGATTGCTGTAATTTACTTTTCAGGTCAATGTGGCCTTTCCAAAAGAGACAATATACTTACATATGTGTTGCATGTATCTATGGCGCTATAAGAAAATAACCTACAGTTGGGGGCCAGGCAGTCTGTTGTACTTACCTTGCCATTTTCCATAGGGATTTTAAAATGTTTTATTAAAGCTCAGAAAAAAACCTTGAGAGCAGTCCCCTGGAAACGAGTACACATATTTTACACACATGTGAAATGAGGGAAAGAAAGGAGGGCTGCTCCACTGCTTATGGCACTCATCTGTGACTTGAGAGACCTGAGTATGATTCCCTGGTCCATCACAGACTTTCAGTACTGTGGTGGTGATATTAGTTCTACCCTGCCATATCTGGTGTTTTGAGGATAAACTTATTAAAGGTTGTGAGGTGCTCAGATATCATGGGAACAGAGCCATAAAAGAGGTTAAATAGTTTTCCCAAGGGCACTGCGTGACTCACTAATCACAGAACCCAGCAATTCTGACTTGTCACCTGATCGAAGCAGCAGACCTCCCTGCTGCCCAAACAGAAATTTCTGTTTCTGCTTCTTTCCCACAGACTATTTTCCTTTTCAGAGTGTCTTCTTGGAAGCACTCGATCTGCTGGTTCCCTGTGTTTTCAGTTTGAATGGAAGTATCAGGATTTCAGTGCTCTTGTCCAGCTCCCTTTAAACAAATATTCAGCTCTGAAAATTTCAGCCAAAAGCTTCACGGAGTAGACTATATTCTCACCTGATGTAAATCAGTATAGTCCCATTGACTTCAGCAGCATGGCATGAAGCAGAGCACCTGGCTCATTAACTTCAGCTGGAACTAGACTGATTTATACCAGCTGGGGTTGGGGGCATATATGTTTTGATGGCCTTATTCTGTGTGCCTTGGGATGTTGCACCCATTCTGGCACTGTGGCATGTTTAAATCTTGAGAGGTATCATTTAGGCTAATTGATGCTGCAAAATGGGGTATGGTAGTGATTCTCTCTATGCATAGATAAGCCACAGATACATAACTAGTAAACAACCTGGGCCTCAACTTGTCTACTAGGTTCATGTGGTCGCAGGGGGATGACTATCAGACTGGGCCTTAGCAGTTTGGTCCATCTGTTTGTATGGTCAGTGGATTTTTTTGCTCCCTGGATGCACAGACAATTTTGAAAATCCTGCTCTGATTAGAGCAGGATTACACTTATTTGTGTGACTTCTATGCAAGTAAGAACTGAAATGGGGGAACAGGGGAGCAGAGCAGGTGAAAGGTGCTCTACAGCTAAGCAGTAGCTGAAAACTGATTCTGTCTCTTCTTGCAGTGCATCAGAATTGCATCATGGGTGCTGAAAGATGAGAAAAGCAGAACCTTCTGTTCAGTTTGTGCCCTGGTTTCATTTATGTACTAGAATTAACTTTTGGTGAATGACATGACATTTTCAGAGAAGGATAAGGCACTAATAGCATTACCAGCGAGTGGTATTCAGCTGGTCGATTGTCTGTTGAGTTGTTGGAATGTCAAAGGATTATCTGCAGGCATAAGCAGTCCCCATGACTATTGGCTCAAGGAACATGTTCAGGGCTCCTGCACTAAACAGCCATGGATGTTGTTCCTTGCTTACCTCATTTCATAGACTCTGCCTAGCCCACTTGTTCAGGGGCATGCTCTTACAGGGAGGTTCTTCCCCAGCAAAGTAGGCATTAGCTGATCTTAACTCATGTTCAGTCACCCAAGGCTAACTGTCAAATGGTCCATATGGCCTGAGGCAGGTCTCCACATCTGACAACTTCAAACTGGAGCTTAGCCAGGAAGGAGAAAGGGGCTGCTCCCCAAAATGGCTATGGTGGGGGTGGAAAGGGAAAGGAACTGCTACTTTAAAAGTTGTGCCCTGCTTCATCCTGACTATTCTTCAAAGAGCACAGGGTGACCCTACAAAACCCAGAAGCCAGCTAAATGTCTTAGTTCATCAGTAAGTATTTGGGTGTGTGCTATTTCTGTAAACAATCGTTGGCCTTACCAAGTGGTGAAGGAGGATGTGAACACAGCATGTTTACACTAGTGGAATTGATCTTGGTTTTGTACAATTCAGCTGGCAGGGACAATGGTAAATAGCCTCTGCACTGAGCACGCAGCTATCTGGGAATAAAACATATGACAAGTACAGGAATGTAATTTATATCAGCATAAAGGTACTGCATCCTGCGAGAAATACAAAAAAGGTGTCTTTTTATGCCTGCAGATAAGGTGCTAAAAAAGAATCATGGCTGAGTAATAAGTAGGAACCTCACCTCCCACAACAGATGGGTCCAGGGCTGCTGGTTTTATGTCTGAGCTGCTGCCCTTGCCTCCAACAGGAAGCAAATCAATAAATGTCATTTGCCTGATATTGTTGGCAATTTGGAGACTTCTGAACAGTCAGAACTTAAGTCTTTTCCCATGCTCAACTTTGGATAAATGAGCCATTTTTTTCTGTTCATCCTGGCTTGTTGATTGTTCAGTGACTTATTCAGGTGCTAATGAGAGTATGTTATGTTGCTTCTGTTGTATGGCTTTTAGGGACCACCTACCTGTGACAAAGCGCATAAATGACGCTCATACACAGGCTGGATTGTCTAACTGGATAGAGGCTTCAGATGAATTTGAGAGGCACCAAGATTCCTGGTGTTGCCACAAAACAGTTGAAATTCTTTGGAAGACCACAAAGAATGTCAGCGGCGTGTTTAATTTTCAGTACTCACAGAAAACAGAAGAAAACAAGAAGATCCTAATGAATATACTCTGTAGTATATGTGATTGTGCCAGACAGAGATTTGTACTGTGAGGCCATTCTAACTGAGCAAGCTAAAAATAAGTCCTTATATGGGGACATAGACTACAACTTTATTG
Source organism: Crocodylus siamensis (assembly GCF_052110815.1). NCBI lineage: Eukaryota > Metazoa > Chordata > Crocodylia > Crocodylidae > Crocodylus > Crocodylus siamensis. The sequence continues at coordinate 176,902,162 of NC_143398.1, read as the reverse complement.
ACCCATTTTGTCTGTAGGCAGAGTTTAATCCTGGTATTTCAGAGTGGCTGAACAAGATTCAAGCAATATTCACTGGCCCAGTTATTCAAAGTTAGATAATGGAAATCATAGGTCTTAACATGGTGAGGCACATTCCTGGGGAAAATTTCTGGACAGTGCTTTATAGTCAGAGGCATGGCATGCAAATTCGGCACCACCGGCGGAGCGGGGCTAGGAAGCAGGAAAGGCAGGGGTAGACTACTGTAGGAGTTGGGGTCGTGGGAGGAAGAGAAGAGAAGTCTTACCTGCCTGGGCTCTCTGCATACTGAAGGTAGCTGACAGTGCTGCCACTGCTGCTGCTAGAGCAATGTCAGCTCTGGCAGGAGCAGCCTGGATGCACAGACTCCCTGAGAGCCATGCCTGGTGTTCACTTCCCCACACCACAGATATGCTGTTTGGTGCAGGGCTGCACCTGGTGTGACAAAAAACTCTGGGAAGGGTGGGACCATCATTATGCTCATCTCCTACCCTCCATATAGACTGTTATGTGGGGGCTGTGCTGCCCAGCTCCTATGGCCAAGCAGCCAAAGACTCCCAGGAGCAGGGATGGATCTGGTGCTTTGCCACAGTTGGTGCCTGGGGTTGATGCCTCACCCATTTCTCCCTCTCTGCCCCTCAATTATGCTGTTTACAACCATGCTAGTTGAAAAATCAGACTTCTACAAAATAGAAGCAGCTTTTTGTTTAGGCTATGTGGATAGTGACCTGAACATTAATGAAGAGTCTTCTTTGCTGGGTGTCTATCGGCAATAATATTAAAAAAAAATACTACCCTAAGAGACTGTGTGGAACCTGTTTACAAAATTGGGAAAGTACTTTCAAAGTCTCCTAAATAATGCACCATGTTTCAGGATATATAATGCAAAATGTTAAGTACATCGCATGGCATTGCCTGTCTAAACTCATCTTTGGAGAGCCACATCAAAAGTCCTAAACCTAATAGGCAAAACTCTACAAGCAACAAAAAACATTTGAAAGAAAATGACACTTAATGCTCAAGCTTCCAAGAAAATGGAAGTAGGGACAGGTGAACCCAACTACCCAGGTCCAACTAGGGATTTCTACAAGTACATCTGCATTAGAGTAACTGGTTACCAATTCCAGCATTCATTCAAGATTTGAACAGGGAAAATTAGCAAACAGTCTAGGAGCAAACAGCACAAGTTTTCTGGGAGTCTCATGGATATGTTTCCTGTAGGTTTCATCTCATTATTGCTGATCTCACAGTTTTATTTTATTCATTGGCCTTTTCTCTCTCTCTCATATTGTCATGGGCTTCCCCTCCCCGAGGGGAAGTTCTGGATTGTGATTTGAGATGAGCAGAAGGATAAATTGAAACCAAGTGTTCTTGTGTTTATGCTTGTCTCCAGCTCAAGGGGAGGTGGTGTTTCTGTGTAAAGGCTCAGTTTTGTTAAACTTGTCCTGTTTTAGGCAATGTAATCTTTCCTCCTTCCTCTAGATGTCTGTAATGTTATAGTACTTACCGGAACCTCATTAACATAGGATCTGAGCACCTCATAAGTGCAATTATCCCCGCTGGACGTAAGGGGAATTGGGACAAAGGGAGACAAATGACTTGTCCAAGCTCATATTGAAGTCTGTGACAAAGCAAGGACTTGACTGCAGGTTTCTTGAGTAGCAGAGTAGCAAACCTGTAATCAAACATCCTTTTTTAGGAACACCCACAAGCTTCCCTTCTGTGTTCATGTCATACAACATGTACTGGGACACTGGATCTCATTTCTGAGTGTTGTTGAGGCCATGAACTTAATGGGAGTTAAAAATGGGAACAGACATTTCTTCGAAGAACAATCATGTCTAGAGACAGAATGATTAATGGTAAAATTTGGCAGGGCATACAATTTTGCATTCTAGAGATTAGGCCAATATTACAGTTTCTGAAGGGCAGATCACCTGCCTACAGAAGGTTGAATCTGGTCCTAGCCATCACTGCAGATGGGTTACTGAATGAGGCAGACTTCAGGTGGGACCCCCTCTGGCAATTTTGAGGTATAAAAAATAAAGAGAAGTCTGCTAAAGAAACTGTGTTCATAACTCGGCACAAAAGTGCCCTGATCTCTGCTACAGCCTCCGTGTCTTTCTGGAATATAAATAATAAGCTAAGCAGTCATTTTCTTGATCTTTTTTTTTATACTGAAAGTTCTGCAAGTTCATGTGCTATTAGTATTAACTACCGGTGTAATGACTCAGTCTTAAATATTTCTTTTCTGACATTCATTTTCTTCTCTTTGATTTAGGGGAAGTCAAACTTCGACTCTTAATATGGCGTAGAGTGTATAAATAAGATAAAGTGAAACATCCCATCAATCTGTATATGAATTGGCAGGTTTTCCAGTTTATAAATGATCTCCTGGGATTCTTAATTTAGTTTGCTCTGCTGAATTATGAACAACAAAATTGTGAATAACACTTTTGGCTTGTTTTTTGTAAGGTTTACAATTTTCCTGTAAGATTTATACTTCCCTGAAGTTTTATTACCCAGAACATAACTCTTAATGTAATTTGAAAATGCAGTTTTCTTTTCAAATTAAGCTTGTATTGAAAACTTGTTCTGACAGTACCATCTCACATAGCAGCTGCAAATCTCACATCACCTTTTCTAGAAGCTCAGTACCAAGTTAGCTGTCCTAAAAAAACCAAAATTAGTGAATCTGAACTTCCTAAAGTATTTCATTTCCTAAAAAGCCCACCTGTCTCTATTCAGACTGACTAGGCAACTACAGCAGAAACTGGTAGATTTATGCTAAATTTTTAAATTTTAAAGGGTCCTTTGATAAATTATGAATTAATGCCCTCCACAGAACAGATCGAGCTTTTCTGTTCAGTAGCAGCTTTCATTGAGAATAACAGTGGTACCCGAATTTAAATTACACACATTATTCTTTAAATCTGTTTAAACAAAAGAGTAAGTAGGAATTATACACAAATAAGAAGCAATGGTATTAAGATATGAATTTTGTAGTTTGTGTAATTTTTAAGCTTTTTCTATTATTCTTTTGAGACTGTACAGAATTCTTGAAATTAAGGGAAAGGGCAAAAAGCTTATGCCCCAGGAAAAAATAAATTTCAGCTTGTCATAAAGCAGCCATTTCATCTCAATACCAGATAAGGAATAGCACATTCAAACTTGGATGGCAACAGTTTAGACTTTTAACTTCATAGTTAGGCACCTAGAAGCATCTACAATGGATATTAATGTCTTTAAGAGCCATGTCTTAGGCACCAAAATATTGGAAAATCTTTTTTGTTGAGAGTAGAATTTTCAAAAGTGTCCAAGTGACTTGAGAAGCTCATTTTCATTTTCAAGGGTGACTTAGGCAAATAAAAGTCAGGGGACACCACAGTTCTCAAAGTCAGGCAACTTTGGCAGTAAAGCAAATGGAAATGAGAGACATTTTATAAGTATGCCCAAGGCTGAAATCTGTTGCAAAAGCCAGTATCTTCTTATGCAAACGCTGTTGCTTATTGACACCTGTTGATGAACGGAGCAGAGAAACCTAGAACTAGCTTAGACTCGAGGTAGACAAAGACCCCTTAGTGTGGAGGGAGGCCTCAGTTACAATTTGGTGATTGGGGAGGAAGGATTCTGAGCCAAACCACATTTGCATGACAGTTATGTGCAGCATGGGGCATTTCCATGAAAATACAGCTACGTTTTGATTTGAGGGATAAGAAAATGTTGTCCTTTCTCTGCTGGGGAAAGGAAGGATAAGAGAACTGCAGTCTATGTGCTAGGACTGAGGGATCACATTGACCTAACTGCAGTCCAGCGTTGTTACATAAGGGAGCCCCTGGCAAGGTGCAGGGAAAGAGAACAGGTGCTTCCACCAACAGTCTCCCTTGTGACAAGGGCCACCAGCTCTCTATACCAGGATTCCCTCTTTGAAGTGGTGCAGAGGCAGCTTTGAAACCTGCTTAGCCTGAAGTACAGAGGCATCTGGGTTAAGAGCCTCCCTAAGATAAATTGGGTATGTTGTCATTGCAGGGAGGATAGATGGGACATCCCCTGAATCAGCAAGATCCCTTGAGCCCTGAAGAAAGACACTGGCCCACAAACTGTAAGTAGGTTGCAGTGGAGAAAGGGAGAGGTGAACACTAGACAGTACTGCCTCCTTAGCTGTCCACCACCACGAGAGGAATTGTTATGAAGACTATTATCAAATGTGGGTGTGTGAGGGGAGGAGGCTGGGGGTGTCAACTTACAGTAATATTGACTAATGGCTGCCTTCAGTATAGTTTGAATTCCCAGCTTTCTAGACAGGGCCTTCAGCCATTTATTTTTCCAAAAAAAATTTTTGAGTAACCATCTGATCCTTTTCTCTCCTAAGAGTCCTGGCAAGAAGGGTTGTACCGATGGTAAACATAGAGCAGAGAATATTCTACTTTCACGCACTTACCTGGTATACATAGTTCACTTAACTGCATAACAAGACACTGGTGTCCATTTTTTTTGCCTCTTGTTTACAGGGTGCATCTCCATGTGCACTTGAATGTACAGTAGCTTTTACTGTGCATTAGTGTGTCACAGCAAAAACCATGTTGATACACTACTGCACAGTAAAACTAGGCTGCTGCGGATTAAACGTCACTGAAAAAGCATGCGCTTTCGCTACTGCACATTAGGGCAGCCTAATGCACATTTAGTTAGTGCCTCACATTAGAGATACTGAATTTAATGCACAGTAGCAAAAGCACACTAATAAATGTGTAGATGCACCCACATTGTAGCAAACTTCAGTTATCTGGATATTGGTAAAAGCATCAGCTGCTTGTATGTATAGAAACTCTCAGCAGCACTGTTGTCTTTGTAACGTAACAGCATAATTGGCAAAGCAGACTAAGAGCTGCCAATTTCAAGGCATCTAAAGAAGTCTTGAATTGACTAGGTCCTGTTGATTTCAAGGCTGTTATTCCAAGGCATAAGGCCAACAGATTACAGACCTTAAAGAGGTGTGAAAAGCTTAGTGTCATTTTTTTCCATCATTAGTAGACAGTGTTTACGCTGTTTTTTGGTTAAGTACACACTCTGTGGTAGAGCAACTGAGCAAGGCAACTGGGGAGCTGCCTTTGCAGAGGGGACAAAAATAGCCACCATTGCAACAGCGGTTGAACATACTGTTGTGGTCTGCACAGCAGCAACCTGGTATAAATTAGCCTCCTAATTGTAACTGACTTTTGCCATCAAACCAGGGGTATGCCCACCTTACAGGTTACAAGTGACATGGTGCTGGTGGTGTCTATGCAGCTGCTTTCCTGCCAGCTGCCTGTGTGGTGGATGAACTCCTCTTTTCCCTTCCTGGGATCAAATTGATAGTGACACACAGATCATGGGAACTTCAACTAATACATATTACTTGATAATCTTCCTGGTAGTCTAGTCAAAGAGGAGGACATTATTTACTTGGCTCTTTAGAAAACAATCCGACAGGACATCGAACATTAAAAGAGGAAAGGAATTTATTAAAATGTCAGTGTAACAATATAGAGAAGCAGATGGGTTTTGTACAGCCCTATGAAATAAGTTTAAGAGGAAGTTCTGTTGCTAGGAGACTACAACCACAAAGTGTCATGATGGAGCTTTCTTAGTAAGAGAAAAAATTGCCCATAGAAGGATATGCTTAAAAGATACTAAAATAATCTGAAGGTGGCAAAAACTACGTGCCACTCCATCAGCATCTGGTATTTGATTACTACAATATGGGGCTTAAACGAAATGGGGGGGGACCTTAAGCTGGTCATCATCATGTGGTAATAATTGGACAAAAGCAATCAGAGTTTACTTCCTCAGGTGTTAATTTTCCCTGTTTATTTAGACTATTTAAGTTCTTTGGGGCAAGAACTGTGTCTGCATCTGTGTTTGGACAGCACCTAGCACAATGAGGCCCTGGTTTTTGTGTTACCTTGGGGGAAACATGGCCAACCGTTAAGAATAGTAGGTATTTAGACCATCGGAGAAGGATTTTTTTGAATAAGACAAAATGGGTTTTTGGTCAAGTTGTGAAGGATTCTGCAACTTTAAGTCATACTCACTGAGATGTCCTCTATGGAAGAAACAGCCCTCTTTGGGTTGGGCCCAGTAGTGCACTTACCATAAGAATTTGGATAAGCGTTGGTCAGGGCGGATTTAGGAATAGCATTCCTGCGCTTGTGCAAGGGGTTGGACCAGATGACCCTGTGCTTCTACACGTCTGTGATTGGTTACAGGCTGCAGACATCTCACAGTCATTATAGCAATACTTGCCAGGCTGCAGCTCCACCGATTTAACCCAAAACTTAGCATGTTGTGCATCCCTGTCTAATGACTGGTATATGGAAACAAGAGACATCTATTGTTATCTGCCAAAGGAGTATGTTAGTTTATGAAGTAGTCATATGCTGTTACTGCTTGAGGTTGGATATTCCACATCCAGAGTAACACTCACTGCAGATGGTTACACAGGTTGCTTAGCGTTGTTACAAGAGCATCCTGGCATGCTGTTCTCTGCACAGATTATTGATGCATGCTGGCTGTATATAAGCAAAAAATCCTGGAAAGTAACTTTTATAGATGTATCATTGTTTTTGAAGCTGGGTCAGGACAGTGTGGCTGTGGTCAATGAATCTGAGTTTTTGGGCATCACACTCGCACACACATCCTTTGCTCTAGCGGATCTCATGAGGCTCCTCTAACTTTGTAGCTGAAGATCTATGCAGCCACTCTTCTGTAGTTATACAGCACTAGTGCAAAGCCCACAAATGCCACTAGGAGTCCCACTGGTTTCTGTCCTCTTCAGGTGGATTTACTTCTGGAGTGGGTAGTGAACAGCAACACTGATTCTATGTAATGGAGTTTAATGTATTGAAAAAAGTGATTTTTTTTCTTTGGGTGTATGTATTCACTTATTAATGCTTTTTTTTTTTTAAATCACACGTGTGTGTGCGCACACATACACACGCACACACTCCGTTTTGTCAAGACAATGCCTTGATTTCTTCCCTTCTTTGCCATGACTAGCTATCAGCCTTCTGCATGACTAGTACCGCAGAGCAGAAGTCCTTGATCTGCGTCATGCTTTGAACTGGGGAGAATCTCACCTCATTTGCCAGCAGTCTCAGGATTAAGGTTCTCCTCAGTTAACGTACTCTGCAAGTGAATCAATCTTCGTGTCCCACTATCTGCGTTTCAGTGAGTTGAAGGGAATTAGCATATCACGTTATTTACTTGGCTCTTCAGAAAACCTTAACTGGACAGCTGCCTGGGAAGTCCTTGTACCGTTCTTATGTCATTCACCTCTGCTTTCCTGTACATAACTCACTCAGTTAAACTGTTCATGCCTGGTGGGAGAAATGAGAAGCCCAACACTGCTATATTCAGTCTCCTCCACCAAGCACTGGAGTGGCAGGCCTGCTCCAAGTGATTTAGCTGTGCAGAATCATGGGCGTTCTCTTCTAAGAATCCATGCAGTAATCCTGAATGAAATAACTGGGTCAGACAGGCCTACAACACAAATGTTCATTTTATCTCTCCCTCTCGCCCCAAGTGAAAAACCCCTACAAGAGCTAAGTGTATATGATATAATGAGGTGTTTTCTGTAAGGATACTGGTCGGCCGAGCCAAACAGGACATGCACTCTCTGCTCTGCTAGGCACACCTTAACCTTGCCAGGTGTGTTGGTCATATTTGTTTAACCCGGTGGAGAGGCAGTCTTTGAAGCAAGGTGTGAATCTTCTCATGGAATGTGTAAGGCTTACTGCTGGATAGGGTTTTGAGCTGTTTTGGCAAACCAGCCCTCAAAAGAGGATAAGGCTGTAAAATTCAAATTTAAAATGCTTTAGCCAGCTTTCCCGAGAAGAGCTCTGCTAAACTGTCAGAAGCTTTGCAAGCCAATTATCTTGGACAGTATGGTTATTGTTGAAGCCTTAAGCTGTGAGAACTGGTGAATTTCTGGATTTCATGCCAAAATAAATAATCCTCATTTTAAAGCTTCCACGTGTGAGTGAATAAGACCTCCAGAGAACCAAGCTGTATGCTTCCTTGCAATACTACTCCATGAGCAAGGGATATGGCTCAGAATCTAGCAAATAGATCCGTTTAGCCCTGGATATAAAATGGACTGTGTCCTGTCACTTACCGGCCTCCTTTGATGCATGCCATCCTCTGGTGCCAAGGTTCTGTCAGCCAAATCTGTGTACTAAACTGACTTGTTTTTACTGAATATAAAATCCCATTAAAGTTCAGTGAAAGCTGACCCTTTGTCAGGTCTCGGATGTTGTAGAATATGAGTGTGAATGGCACTCGGGAGCCCAGAAAAAAAAGATGCTGTTTGTAACCAAATAAGCATATGCCTAATGGAGTTACCGTTTTATTGGTGCTCTGAGGATTTGAGGGCAATGCTAAGAGACATGGGATCTACAGGTGTAAATTTCCCATGTGCTATGGAGCTCAAAGTCTGAAAAAAGTACTATTAAAGGAAGTATGCTAGCCCACACATCTAGTTTTGTTGGCTGCTTCCTTGTCATCAGCCCCCAGACATTACCCTTTGTTAGTTATTGTGTAATTGGGTTGCAGGAATATAAACATTACTCATGTAAATATCCTATAGATTGCAATAGGTTACTAGAGCAAGGTTGTTGAATTGAAATCATGAGCCCTGAACTACATCAGGAGCAACAGAAGTGTCCTCATCACCCTCTGTCTCTTTTCTGAGTAATGTCTTCTGAGCTTCTGAATCTGAATCTTTCCTGCGCTCTCAGAAGTTTCATAAGAAACAAATAAGACACTGTCCTTTCTGTTTCTTCCAAGCTGCTCTTTACATGGCCTCTCTTGTGGTGCTTTGTTCATGTGTGTCAAGAATAAGTTGAAACCTTGGCTGAAGTCTGGGGCTTGGGGAGAATGGTTCCTCCCTCCTGGGTATGGCCCACTGTCGGTGTTGCTCTGACAAATCTCAAATGACAGGAGAGATTAATTAGAATAATGCACTGTCTAGTGGAAGGGGAATTGTGCAGCGGTTCTTTCAGTAATGGTTGTCCAAGCAAGACCTATCAAGGGAGTCTTGTCCTAAGCTCTTGTTTTACATACAGAGATATCCCCAGCTGTGAAAAATATCCACAACCAAGTGAGTAGCTATTTGTTTGCTTTGGTAAACAGTTTCACTTGACTTAATTATAGCCTAGAACACAATGGCAGCATCAGTTCAGCTGTGAGATGGCTCATTTCCAGCAGACAGAGACAAGCTTTCTCAGTGCTTTGAGTGATGACTGGCACTACCATTCAATTAATCATTATCTGAGCTCTGCTAAAGGCCAAATGTGACTAATAGGAACCCAAATGCTACAGATGTTTTTTGTATCCCTTACTTCAATCCACCAATAATACAGCGGGCCTGCTGCTTTGTTCGGTTGCTTCAGAGCTATTCCGGTATAATGCCACCAAAGTCAGAGGGGTGAGAGTCATAGGACTATAAGCTCCTGGGGGCCATCTCTTACTATGCTTTTCAGCAAGACTTAGTACTAAGGAGGCCCTGATTCCAGTTGGGGGAGGGGAGGAGGGTCTGCAAGCTTTATCAGAATACAAATAACACTTAAATTTCAGCACATCCCTATATGTTTGCAGGATTTGGACTAGGTAACATCACCAAGTGAAAAGGAAAAAATCCCTGAGAATGAAAGGGGGCAATAGTGAAGTGCCTAGGTCAGATATAATGGGAAGACGTAAGGGTTTGTGGGAAGTTTGGAAAAACAGCATAGCTACTCTGAATCTCTAGGACAAGAACCAAGCTGGAGATGATGTGTGACATTAGCATAATACTTCATCAGCATCTGTCTGAGGAAGGAAAGTCTGAACTGACTTCATGTTAATAGTTATGTTTTATTGTACAACTCAAAACTGATTGAGGTAGGCATTAGTATCACCCAGAAGAAATCCAGTGTTCCTGAGTTGTACCTACACTAATTTCTAATTTTACCACACCCAACACTAATAGTTTATAATTTTTGGTGAATTTCAGTTTTGTGGCTGACACCTAGGACTTCAAAAGCTTGCACAGTAATTGAATTGTGGTCTGTCCCTTGAGAGGAAGGCCAAACATATCAATAAGAGATAAGAAAAATTATTATTTAATCAGGGAGCAGCAGCTAATAGCCAGCCAGTTTTACTTTCTTCACTAATCCCCCAGACCTGCTTCACAGGCAGCTGTGAACAACTGGAACACTGGGAACCTGCACAAAACTGCAGACTGGACAGTGAGTTTCAAATACATTTCATTGGGATGGAAAACCAAACCAAACCTGATTAACTTAGTGTTTGAAACTTCAGCCACTTTGCTAATTTCTGAGTTTGGCAATACTTGGTTTAATAAGTGGATTGCTGATATTTTTTAGCACAGGGCCAGAGGCCAGGACCTCATTGGGCTGGTGGTGCATAAATCCCAAAACAAAGACCATCTCTGCCCCAGAGAACTTCTTAAGAATAATAATAAGATACTAGATGGACATGGGCAGTTATGAGCACACAGGAAACAATAGTACAATAGCAGCCAGAAGCAGTCTGAAGGCATAAGCAATCTAACCACCATCAAATGTTTTGCAGGCATCGCAACAGATGTTTTAAGGAGAGATTGAAGGAAGGTAATGATATGACCTTGTAGATGTTTGTGGGGAGCTTCTTCCTTGATCACAGAAGTGTCTTGAAAAAAGTGGAAGCCATATTGAAAGCTATTATATTGTAAATAAACCAAAGAAGGGCTTGTGCCTTTCTTTACAGCAAAAAAAACGTGGGGTAGAGAGATTTTTTTTTTCTGTGGTTTTTTTTTTTTTTTTTTTTTCCCCACCAGATATACAGGTCTTCTCTAGGCTGGAAGATTCTATGATAGCCAGAGAACTAGCAAAATGGTGATATTACATGAGCTAAGGGAGGAATGATTGTCCATCGGGAGAGGACAGTGTATGTGGATTTTTCAGTTCCTGTTTGGAGCTCTGGTGGGAGGATGGATTTCTAAAAGCATTTAAAGTACTTGCGTGCTTCAGAAATTTGCACTCACTTTTTTTTTTTTTTACACCAGACCTTACTTACAGCTCCTTCTTTCACTTTTATGCATACTGATAAAAGCATGAATCAAAATCATCCCTGGTGTAGCTTCATTTTCTTCAATGAGATTAGAGCAGGGATAGCTTTGGCCCTATTTGCTTCCGTCACAGAGCTTACCAGAAGCAATTTCCTCTGATTTAACAGACTTGAAGTTTCACAGGGGGTAATTCATTTACTGATTGATGCTAGATATAATGGTAAATAAATATCAGAGGCAGGAGGTCTGGGTGGATATGACAAACCTTATCCTGTGATGAAAGGTTATGAACCTCTTATCTTATCTATCTTAGACTTTTAATATTAATTTGCAAACGAGCAGAGACAGCTTCACTCTGGGCAACCTCTCCTAAGAGATCTCATTTCCTAGGATGTGATATTCTTGTGTGCAGAGTATGCAGTTTCTCTGGCCTAGCTTCCCAGGGAGCAATCCCTTGGGATAGCTCTAACTTATACTGTGATGCCTAGGCCAGGAGCTCAGCCCCTGGATGTGCAGTTTACAAAGGTGGCCTTATGCCAATACATCACGCTGTCTGAGCCCTGCCTGACTTGCATGTGATACAACTTTCTGTTTATTCCAAGATCAAAGATGTGAACTCAGTACAGCTCCCTGGGGCAGCCTCACTGTGACTTCTTGATGTCAGTGTGGCTTCAAATCCCAAGGGTGGGAGGAAGAGTACAAGCAATAAAGCCATCATCAGTTATACAATAGATGGTGTGTTTTATCTGTAAGCAGACAGGCCGGAAGCTCGAATTTAAACATGCCAGACATGGCTAGGATGCCTCCTGCGCTTCTCTCTCATTTAATCCTATGTCTGTGTTGATTGCAGCTGATAGAAACATTTATGTATAACTGAGAGATGAAAATGAAATTGCAACAGAATACACATCCTGCCTGGCAATCATGCTCATAAGTACATCATACTATTCCACGTGGGCTGCCTTGTAAACGGGAAGCAGTATACTTGCATATTCACGTGACGCTTCAGGTGAGCTCATTAGCACAGCTGAGTGGCTACACGTTTAGTTTGCTCTCAAACTAAGTAGCCTACCTGGCCCAATACATTTGCTGTGGAGACACAGCCTAAGATTACCTGCTTAATCTGGTAGTGAATTTATGGACTTATGTATATAGCTTTCACCCAGGAAACTAAGAGTGGACTATTCACAGTATCTGACGAAGTGGAAATGTTACCTGGAAAGCTCATGCCTCTCAGAACCAGTTAGTCTCTAACTGCCAGCCTTCCTGCCTTCTCTCCTCACATGTCAGTCAGGTAAGTGAAAATACCTAAAGCACTGACGTTCACCAGTCATGCTGGATCTCTGCATGCACAGTCACCAGTCACCGATGCACTGCATGTCATCAAAGCAGACAGCCCATGATACAATGAGATCTAGATTCAAGGGTGGAGAAGTCCAGTCTTGATTATGCTGTTGCCTTCCAAATGTATTCAGTACGGCCTTGTACCCTAGAGGGCAGAGCAGCTTTAATACAGGTGACTGAAACTATAACCCAGTTCATAATGTATGCTTGGCAGGACAACTGTAGCTAATGCTGTGGTCTCTTGGCTAAAGGTAGTGATATGAGATCAGAGTGATAGATGTTTTAACTTTAACTGTATATATTCTGACTTTCTAGCATGTGTGGTATTAATCAGTGAGCCTGAGTTATGTCATGCAGACAGGCTAAAAGAAATGGAATTTAAGGAACTCACAACAAATGAGGAACGTTACAGGCAAAAGCTTGTTCAAATTTCCAGGGTAAAGGTGAAAGGTACATCAGAAGGACAGGAGTAGGGGACTTTTTTGGCCTGAGCTAGTCTGAACTAGTTTACCCACAGAATGACACAATTAGATATTCTTGGTAGATCTATCTGCCATGTTTGGTTTAAGGTAGCTTCATATAATTGAAAGGTTAATAAAAAAGGCAGTTTTATCTGCAGACGGCATTCCTCTTGCACTGAAATCTTGTTTAGGCAGCAGAACTCACTTGAAGATGTCAGATCCCCTTGCTTATACCAGAATCCCTGAAAGCTGTGTGTGATAGGTTACCTTAACTGACTAGCCACTTGTTGGTGATTTTAAAACTTTAGAACTTAGTAAGCTTTAGGTATTACGATAATTTTCTATTTTGGGTTTTGTAACAGTCTTTCAGGTTCCTAATCATTTTAACATTTGCAATTTTTCCAGGTTTCTAACCTTTTCAAATCATTTGTAAACTTTCAGGTGTGGATTATGTTATCACATATAACTACCTCTTTTCTAGATGTAAGAACATTTAATTGGTTGTAATTGTAATAACCAGCATTTTGTCATGGGTTACTGGTAGTGTATAGTTCTGTATTCACCCACAGTGTTTCAGAATGAGTTTTATTAAAGTGGTAAATTTTTATTAAACCAGTTCTTTAGAACACTTGAATCTGTTGGGACAGGACTCCCAAACACACCTCAGTCCTTCAGACTACCAGTATGTCTTGGGGTGGACAACAGAGGCTTCTGCTGCCATCCAGCAGCTGATAAAAGAAAGGTGGAGATGTTCCTGCACTTTCTGCTCGTGGTAGCAGCCTTTCAGCAGCTGGTGCCTTCCCAGGGTGCACTTTGCATTCTGGTAGCACATCTGCTACAATGGAGTCATGTGCAACCTCTAGAAAGATGTAAACTGTGTTTGCACTCTGGCAGCTGGATGGTGGTTGGGTGGGGACCCAGTCCACTGTGCTGTTTTCACACTGTACCTTCTGCTCTGTCTTCATTTAACTAGCATTAAAGAAACAGCTGGGGTTCTGTGGTTTATGCAGTGACAGTCATATATTCTTAGGTGGGCTAATCATCAATGAATTATTCAATAGCTAGTAATGATGTAACAGAAATCTAAATTAGGAGGAGAGGGAGCAACATGTTGGAAAGCTGGAGGTAGTGGGGGGTTGCTTTTGTTGATTTTTCTTTAAGAGATGCACTTACCAATTAACTTTTCATGACATAAATTTGTTTACTTTAATATGTCCAGTTAGAAGAGTTTTCTGATGCATTATTTAAGACTGGAAAATAAATACTGAATGCTCAAAGAATGTGTTTGTGAAAGCTCAGGCCAGCTCATCTTCTCACTCAATTATTTATTTTGCTTTCCGCTGAATGTGAAATGCTCCCAGATGCACAGGGGAGACTCCTGGGTTGTTTGCTTGGTAATTCTATTTCTCACTGTCTACAAAACTCATCCAAACATATACATGGGGTCATCATCACAGTGCTGTACCTGGCACTTGGAAAGGCAGAGAATGTATGTAGGATGACAAGGAACCATCAGTAAGCTCTCAAAAAAGGAAGTAGTCACTGAAGGTCCAGTACTGAAGTTTAGTTATGATATTTTTAATGAAAGGTAAACAATATTGACAATGCAAGCTGTTTTCTAATAGAAAAGGCAGGCTATTGGCTGTACAGAATATGGGAGTATAGCAGTCAAATCTAGACCTGAGTGCAAATGGATTTGTTTCAAATTGTAACAGAAAATCAAACATGCAGATTTTTTTCCATGGGAAAAGCTTTTTCATACATCTCCATTTTTGGAAGCATTTGACATTTCTTCCAATATTTCCAGCCTGAAGACCCCAGCCTCCCAGGGCTTGGCTACATCCTGTCCTCAGTGGCCCTAGAGAGGGCTGCTGTCAAACATGTCCTTCTTTACCCTTTCCACTTGCAAAGGCCAAACCCAGAAATGTGGCAGGAAATCCACTCCAGGGGTTCCCACTGTGGCTGCTGTGAAGCAAGCTGAAGACAAGGATCTCAGCAGTAGTAGTGGGCACTTGCAGAGCAGCCTCACTGCCATATTTCCAAATTTGGGAGGTGTAAACAGTAGGAGGTGGGTAGTGCGGTCAAGAGTGCCCTCCTCAAGATCATCAGAGTCCATGGAATAAATGTGCTCCCATAGTCTCAGGTCCTTGGCAGGTCCAGGAAGATTGTTGAGTAGCTGGGGAGCCCCAGCACTCAAAATACCCAACCAAGATGGGCAGCCACAGAGCCTCTAAGAACCCCACAAGTGGGCTGGCAAGAAACCAATTAGCCTGCCTGTCTGGTTTCTATCAAAAATGGTGATGGTATTGATATGTTCCCCAGAATGGTTCTGCTCCCTCTCATCAGTGTTTTCTAACACAAAACATCTCCACCAGGCAATCTGTAACCAACATTATAATGTCCAAGCATTAATCATGGGCCTGAGTAAAAATAATGTATACTGTTATTACAGTAGCCACACTGGTTACTTGTTAACCAGATCATCCCATCATTTTACAGCGCTTACATCTAAAGCAATTTTATCAGGGGTTCTTTCTTATTAAATAAGAAGTCACCCCCAGCAGCTAAGTATTCACAATCAGTAACCCTGCCATAACAAACAAACACACATGCAAAGGCAAAAATGGTTTGGGATCCAGCTCTAATGGGGCAGTTGCTGTAGATTGTCATAACTCCATCACAAGTAATGAAATCTTGGCTTCACCGATGTTAATTGGGAAAGTTGCCGTTGACAGCAGTGAAAGCAGGATATGTTCCATAGTCTTTAGCTATCAAACTTCAGTCAAAGTCAGACTGTTAATTTTCAGTTGATGTATAATTGCTTAAAGCACCCTTCGTGTATGGGTTTGATGAAATAAGGATTCCTCCTGGTTCATTCAAATGCTGTGTTTTGGATGCCTGAAATTGAAGAGGCCCTTTTCTAAATGGCAGTACTGTGGAATTAACACACTTTCCTTCTGTGTCATTTCCTGTCCCACAAAATTGAAATGTGAGTGTTCTATGGACATGGAAATACAAGTAATAACTCAGAGGAAACCTCAGGAGCCAAACAGACCCAGAACATAACCTTACCTTACATTTGTTTTAAGTCGATGTGTAATGTCTTCTGACTCTGAAGGTGAAATCCTGGCTCCCTTGAAGGCAATGAGAGTTTTGTCAGAATTTCACCTAAGGGCTAGGGACAGACGTTCAAAAAGCCAGAGCCTGAATTGATGTGATCTTTGCAGGTTAGTCTATGTTGAACCGATTTGTAACTGTACAGACATTCCCACGGGACTGAGGGAGTGCAGGCGCATGCCTGCAATTACTCAGGCCAGGTGCTGGGGGGCAGTAGAGCACATCTTTGGCTGCAGGGAAGCTGTGCTAGGGGGTGGAGGACGTGGACAGCTTGGGCAATAGCCTTGGCTGCACTGGCCAGAGGGAGGGTTAATTTCCCCCTCCCTGTCCCACTGGTAGGGACCCAAGCTGGGTCTGCTGGGTGCTCCCCTCTCACTGCTGCAGCAGCAGGGCTGGGCACAGTGGCCTCTGAGGCAGAGGGGGCAGAGAGGGGGGTTATCCCCCGTCTATTCCCACTGCGCCCAGGGGACCCCAACTGCCGCTTGTTCCCTGCTTGGGGCAAATGGCGAAATAAGCCTGTAACTGCCCCCTCTGCCAGACACCGGGGGGGGAATAACACCCCCCTCCCTGCCCCCCACGTAAGGGGCCCTGCTGGCTGCCGTCTGGCTGTGTGCCCACCTGACTGCTGCAGTGGCAAGGGGGCAGGGCTTTTGATAGGGGCAGCAGCCTCTGTCATGGTGTCAAGGTGCGCAAACCCCTTCCCAGCAGGGAGCTGGGCTACAGGGCAGGCAGAGTTGTGGCACCAGGGCTCAGAGGAGGCAAGAGGCCCCCCAGCACCACCGCCACTGCCACAGTCCATAGCAGTTTTCCCCACCCCACAGCATGGCCCCCCACTGGGAAGGGGCTTGCACTCCAGGAAACTGTGAGGGGGGCTGCTGCCTCGGTCACAGTCACTCCTCCCTCACCACTCCAGTGGCTCCAGATGCTGCCCAGCAGGGCCCCTTAGGTGTGGAGTTATTTCCTCTCTGCCCCCCGGGAGACTTCAGTGCCCCAACCACTGCCGCCGGTGCTCGCTCTGTGCCTGGGGCAAGCAGGTCCATGACAGGAAATTAAGCCCCTCTCTGGCCAGTTCAGCCAAGGCTACTGCTGGGGATGGGCATGCCCTTGCCTCTGGAGCAGCCAGCATGGAGAAGTGCAGGTCCATGCTGGTGGGACAGGGGAGGGAGGAGGGAAATAAACTTCTTCCCTGCTCCCTTCTGGGGCCAGGGTCTGGCCAGACCCCCACCCCTGCCTGTACCTGCTTGTTCCTGCTCTGGCTGGGGAGCAGAGGGGTGGGGCCAGCCCTGCTCTCTGGAGCAGAGAGCACAGCCCGGGGCTGAAAAGCATGCTGGGGGACTCTGGTTTAACTTAAACCAGGAAGGGTCCTGGAACAGACATTACATAAACCAGTTTGAGCTCAATCAGTTAAGACTGATACTACATTCAACCAGGTTTATCTCAAACCAGTTTGGGCCATTTTGAAACTGGTTTATGTGCACTGAATGTCTGTTCTGTTACAGGATTAAACCAGTTTTTGATCATTTAAACCAGTTTATGTGTAATGTCTGTCCCTAAGAGGCTAATTCTCCACTAGGCTATTATAGCATGACATCAGTAGTTTTATAAAGTGAATGGAAAAGCCCCAGGAAAAAAGTGGCATATTACATAGACCAATCAGTGGGTGAATATCTGTCCTTCCTTTTCATGTGGGGTGACCCTTCCTGTTGTATCACCAAGCAAATAATAACCATAATCACCACTAGTTTTGTGAAACAAAAATTGGAGTTTTTTTGGGAAGTTTCTCTTGTAACCTCATTGCTTTACCTACTTTAACACCCACTGGCTCAGTCTGTACTCTCAATTACACTGGCCTAAATCAAGACTAATCCTCTTCAGTTCAGCAGTATTACTTGTCCTAAAGATCACTGTGACAGACCTAAATTTTGCCTAGTGTTCCCAAGTGTATATAAGGTGTAGAACCACTGGCACTGATGTCCATTTGAACCAGGGGGAGATTTGAATGTTTGCCAGGCAGAAAAGGACAAAATCATTAACAGGCCAAAATCTTTGCAAATCAGTTTCTTTCCTGAGCAGTCAACCAAACAGCTTGATTTACTGTGACCTTGAAACATAATGAAACATTGAAAAGGGAACCCATTGATACAGAAACGCAGCATGTTTTAACATGTAATGGGAGCTATTCAGGTCCAAGCAGGAAACATCCAAGTGGTTATCTTTAAATTTTAAATCCTATCCAAGCAGAGCTTTTACAAGACACCCTTTGTTAAAAATGTTATAAACAGTACAATTTGTGGCCGTCTCCGTCTTTGCTCTGTGAAACAGCACCTGGCACTGCTGTGACACAGCCAAAGGCATATCTGACATTCAACAGCATTTTATAATGATATAACTTAATTACAGTGCACTCCAGCCTTGCTAGTTTGTAATAATCTCAGTAAAGAGATACTGTCTTTCAGTGCCTAGCAGCATTAGCCTCCATTATACTTTATTGGCTTTGTCATAGCACCCTGTAGTAGACACAGAGATTACTTCCTGAGGGTGCTGTATTTGTGCAGGTAGAGAGGTGTATATTTCACATGGAAAAATGGGTGTGCAAATATGTAAGGACCTGATGAGCACACTGGATGGTCTGACACCTTTGAGCAGGGGTACACTGGAGGAAAACAGTGCTACTTCCCTGTGCTCTTCCCACCGCCACGGCTTCTGCCTGCTGGGAAGTCCAGATCAGCTGCCACTTGCAATGGATTGTGCAGATCATATGGGAACTCCTGGGTCCTGGGATGCAGCTCCCCTTCAATGAGTTTGGATGCATATATATGCAGTGTGAGAGACAGACCTAAGGTTCCAGCTTCTAGATATATGTGACAGTATTAGAGTCTCTATTTTCATTAACAAACTAGGTTTTTTCTCTTTCATAGTTGGGAAGAAAAGCTTGAATATGTGACCCAGATATAACAGATGTAGTAACATCTGCCTGAGTCTGCAGCAGCTCCCTCAGAGAAAAGCCCCATGCCAGAGAGGTAAGTCGTGATCTGCTTTATTTCTCTCTACAGAAGAGGATTCTCCTTAGTGCTGCTCAGATGGGTAGGGTTTCTTCTTTTTATTGTTAGCAATCACATTTGTTGCAACAGCGGGGAAGCGCTGCATATGAATGGGGCCCCATTGGATTAGGTTCTGTACAAGTACATGTAGCTAGAACCTAATCTGTGTCATGTTACCCAAAAGTGTACTGGTGCCACTATCTGGGGAACAGGAATGACTCAATTTTACTTAAGAGGGGATCAACTAAAAGAAAGAAAGGATGGGGGGGAGACAATTTTGAAGCACAGGTGTGAAGGGAACCTGGCAGGGGACAACAAGGCAGATCGGGGGCAATGGGGTGAAGTGACTGATGAAGCATAGGCTGCTAAGGACCTTGCAACAGCTAGTTGTATCAGTCAGTTTTCCAGCAGAATGGGAAGAAATGTAGCTATGTAACTCTTCTGGATATTTATGGGAATTTTGCCAATAAATCTTTATTTTTCACTCTGAAAATGTATCTATAATGTTTCACCCTCTGTGCATTTTGAGCACAATCACATCCTTCTGTTTTTATGCCTTGGTGTGATAAAAGATGTGATCAGAAAGATCAGCAGAACTAATGTTGCCTTGAGCAAAGGAATTTAAGCCTGCCTTTTTTGCAAATACTGTTGCACATCTTCAATCATTCTGTATCCTTACTCTTGCACCCACTATAGCACTGAAGTGGGACTCAGATGCTTCAAAGGTCTATGCCGAGTCCCTGTGCAGGTGATGAATTGCACCTTTAAATCCCTCAGAGCTAGGCATATTTGATTTCTTGTTCTTTACCTGTTCTAAGTGCTGTGAATAGAGCTGAGTCCTTCATTCAGAACACTCTCAAATTAGTCCAAATCTCTCTCTGAATCCATTGCATCCATATTCTTGCTCCACTCACCATCAACAGTACCAAGGGATCAAGTTTTATGGGCACAGATGTTTGCAGAAGCAAGGTTTCAACGCTTCACGAGAGTATTCTCACTGGATACACAGACAAATTGAGCAAATAGTTTTGGTTGCCTGAAATTGTTTTAAAAAATAAATAGATAAAATAGTTGCCAAGGCTCCAGTGATCTAACATCATGCAAGCAGAAATAGTTTGAATCTGTCAAAATATATATATTACAAATACCTCAGTAAGCTCTCGCAGACGCTGAGTCACCAGTGACCCTTGGATTTGTTTTATCTCCTCTGCATCATGTAGTGGTTTTAGCTGCTTTAAACAATCCTTCCCCTTGAAACAATCATGAGGTTAGACCTGCAGGAGAGTTTATCTGGCAGTCACCGCTGCAGCGCTTTGGAATGTCCTGTTTCTTATCGCATGAAAGTGCCACATTTTGTTTCCATGGCAGTTGCAAGGAAAGGCAGCAAAGTTCTTCCAAAAATGCAGGACATCAGATGGGCCAAATTATGGCCCTTGTAAATCTGGTAGCAAACCACAAGGGCAGAGAAATGGTTCCTATACACACTCCATACCCCTTCTAACACAAATTAGTGGGCTCAGTGCAGGGATGGCTGGGTGAAATTCTCCAATCTGTTTCATGAAGGAGGTCATACTGAACGGCTTGGGAATTTTTTGACAAAACACATAAGTTCCAAGTAAACTTTAGACAGGATGTTTCTGGGGTCCAGAATGGAATTCCTAGTGAAAATGAAAGAAGAAGAGCAACAAACAGATGAGAGAGAGACCAGCTTGCACATTGGGGTAGGGCAGTCACCTACTCAAGTGCAAGGTCCTGTTCTGAGTGATTTGGAACTGGAGCCTGGGTCCCCTACTGGTCTATAAACTATTCTGCTGTGGGTCTATTCTGTGGGTTTTGCTTCTTGTTTTCCACCCAGCCCTCATTGCATTAGATGACCATCTTGGTCCCTTTCTTAGCTTGGAATCTATGAACTGGCATTACGCAAACTGAACCCAACAGAATTTAAAAGAACTCTGTTGTCCCACTGGATTCCTATTGACTAGGAGGCTTGGGTGGAGGAAGTTATTGCTCATTTAAGATCGCTGACCCTTAGCATACCTGATGCTGGTTGTGATGTGGCAGCATTATTGTAACTAGTCTGTGGCTGTGCGTTGCTAATGTATTTCCTACTAGCTTTCAGGCAGATAGTCAGCAACATTTAGCTGACAGGTTCTTCACTACTCACAAGGGCTTCCCAGATTCATAGAAACTGCCAGACTGCCTTGCACTCTTTGTTACTTAAAATAAATACATACATTGATTACAAGACATCTTAACTTGTATGTTCGTAATATAGTGCCTGATACTGCAAAGTGCTGAATGCTGCCTGAGCCCATCATCACTGGGAGTTTAAAATGTTCAGCATCTTCTGGGATTTGGCTCAAGCAAAAGAACTGCTCAGTTTTAAAAGAAGTTTTTCAGGTTTCAGAGGAGAAATGAAATTGAGGCCCTGACCATGTTTGATCATTAAATATCCCAGGACATTTTTCTGAGGAAGAGAGTAACAACCCTTCTGTGCTGGCCTAAATCCAGCTCAGGTAATTACATTCTGCCAACCTGAAATGTCCTCTGTACTTCAATTATGGAAGTCTCTAGCTGAAAGGGAGAAACTTGCAGCAGTCTTGCAAGATGTCCTGATGAAGCAGATGACTGATCGTGGTTTGAACATTTTCCAGGAAAGTTAGTCTTTGAATAAGCCTGTTCAATTTTAAAAGGTGCTAAAATCATGGTCGTTTAAATCAGATAATGATTTCTTAATGTTTTATGTTTCCTTTTAAAGACATCTCTGTAAAATTGACATGGTCCTAAACCTTTCCCTGCTTTTTTTTATAGCAAGGGAGTACTCTGTAATCCTTCTGTAGTCGGGGCTGGGAGTTTGAGTCATTCAGACCAGACCTAGAAAAAGCCACTCCTCCTGCCACTTCTTGTAGTATTTATTTATATACAGAATTTACAAGGCTTACTGATTCTGATGAAGAATTAAAGTGGCTCGTAAAAAGAGGGCCGATCTATACGAGACATTTACTGTAGAGCTGCCTAATTAGCTCCTCAGTAAAGTTTCTGCATCTACATATGTGGCCTTATTAGGCAGCAATAAACTATTAAACTCTGCCGTAGGATCGTACTTGTAAATTCTTTGAGTAAATAAAGTACTATCCCACTGCAGAGTTATTTATTGCACAGCAGTGCACATGATGGGGCTGGCTAGGGCACAAGGGTGCTTCAGTGCATGGGCTGCCTGCCAGCTAGCCCCACACTGGAGCACTCTCATGCCCTGGCCAGCCCCCACTGCAGAATGTTGAACCAGATTGGAGCAGCCCCAAGTTGGCAGGCTGATCCCCCAGGGCCCCTGCCAGCTGAGGCTGCTCTGACCTGGCTTAATGTACTGCGGTCCGAGGCACATGTGAAGACATGGTGCCTAGGAGCAATAAACTCCAGCATGATATGCACCAGAGTTTATTGCTTCAAATTAGTTGTATGTGTAGATGTGCCCAGAGCGTACCAGATTTTGCTATGTAAGGTACATGGGTGCCAATTTTCCACTGATACAAATCAAAGATAGAGTTGTTAATGGAGATATGGCAGTTTCCACCAAGATAAGGATCAGCCCTAGAGTTTCCTTGCTGTAAAGGGAATTTAGCACATTGTTTGGACTCTTCCTCTTAAATGGCTTTGCACTTAAAAGTCCCCGAAATCAGCACTCTAGATCTTATTGTACAGAAAGTAACTGGATTCTCTTACCTCACTCAAGTCAACCAGGGAAATGAAGCCCATTGTCCTCTGGGATGTTGCTTTGGAGGTAAGATAAGGGAACCGTGTATCTTCCCAAATAAGTTGTTTTTGCCAGTTGTAAATCAAGGTCGTTTCATTGACAAAGCCATCACTGGAGCAGATTTCTGCATCATTGGCCTGAAGGAGCTAGAGGTATAGAAGAGTCAGACCTAGGGAACTTCCTTTCACCGATGGGCTGCTTCCTTACAGCTGTTGTACCCATTTTAGGATAGTTAATTACTAATATTTAGACTGCATAAGATGATGCTAAATGCTCTAGAAAAGTAAGAACCTGGGTGTCTCCAATGTGGCAATCAGTCACTGAGGCAACATAATATTAGTGGACATGTTTGCAAATTTGAGCCCTATTCTTTCTGTTGCCTTAGTTTCCCAGCTGTGAGATGAATATAATACTTTCCTGTTCCTTGTGTGTTGTGGGGATGCTGTTGCTCATGTCTGTGAACCAATTAGACACCTTAGTGACGGGCAACATAAAATTGCCCTTGAAGAAATTAACACTGACCAGAGTTGGGGTGGTATGCTGGGGTCCACAGCTGTTCTTTTTGTTCTCATCACTCCATATATCTCATTGCTTAAGCAATATTCTTCCAGTGCACTGAATGAAGCCTGTGGTAAAATCATAATCCTATTATATTACATACTAAAGGATTGCATTGAAAACTGCAGGCATAAGTGAGACAAATTAGCATTGCAAGGGCATATTTAATTCTAGCATTTCATAACCCAGGGTCCTTGACTATGCAATGTAAACAAAGACTGTTTAACTGGAGTGTCTCACCACATATGGCCCACAAGGGATTAATCTATGGCCCTGAGTCCCACCCCACCCCAACCCCATCTTGTTCTGGCTACAGCTTCTGCTCCCTGCACCTGTTCCTGTGTGGTACACAGGAGCCCATGGGTGGTGAGCGGGGGGTGAAAAGGCTATTTATTCATTGGATTCAGTGGTGGGGAGGGCTGCTTGGGTGGTTGTGGGGAACTTGGCTTGCACTATTGCCCGAAGACTGGAAGAAGGCCAATGTGGTGCCTATCTTCAAGAAAGGGAGGAAAGTGGATCTGGCTAACTGTAGGCCCATCAGCCTGACCTCTATTCTGGGGAAGGCCTTAGAAAATTTTATTAAAGAGGCCATCCTTAATGGACTGGCCAATGCCAGCATCCTAAGGGATAGCCAGCACAGGTCTGTTGCGGGTAGGTCTTGTTTGACCAATCTCATTTCCTTGTACAACCAGGTGACCTATCACTTGGACAAGGGAGAAGAGATTGATGTCATATATCTTGACTTCAAAAAAGCCTTTGATCTGGTATCCTATGATCACCTCTTGGCAAAACTAGCCAATTGTGGCCTTGGGTCCACCATGATCCGCTGGCTGGGAAATTGGCTCCATGGTCAGACCTAGAGGGTGGTAACTGATAGAAGTCAATCATCATGGTGTCCTGTGACCAGTGGGGTCCCCCAAGCCTCCATCTTTGGACCCATGTTTTTCAACATCTTCATTAATGATGTGGACATTGGAGTCAGAAGCAGACTGGCCAAGTTCGCTTATGACACCAAACTTTGGGGCAAAGTATCCACACCTGAAGACACGAGGGCAATCTAGGCTGACCTGGACAGGCTCAGCAAATGGGCGGATGAGAACCTGATGGTTTTTAACACTGAAAAATGCAAGTTTCTCCACCTTAGAAGGAAAAACCTGCAGCATCCTTATAGGCTCGGCAGTGCTACGCTGGCTAGCACTATGGAAGAAAGAGACTTGGGGGCCATCATTCACCACAAGGTGAACATGAGCCTTTAATGTGATGCTGCAGCTAGTAAAGCGACCAAAATGCTGGCTTGCATCCATAGATGATTCTCAAGCAAATCCCGGGATGTCATTCTCCCCTTGTACTCGGCCTTGGTGGGGCCGCAGCTGGAGTATTGCATCCAGTTTTGGGCTCCACAATTGAAAAAGGATGTGGAGAAGCTTGAGAGAATCCAGAGGAGAGCCATGCGCATGATCAGAGGTCAGGAAAACAGACCTTATGACGACAGGCTGGGAGCCATGGGGCTCTTTAGCCTGGAAAAGCGCAGGCTCAGGGGTGATCTGATGGCCACCTATACATTTATCAGGGGTGACCACCATGATCTGGGGGAACGTTTGTTCACCAGAGCGCCCCAAGGGATGACGAGGTCAAAAGGTCATAAACTACTGCGAGACCGTTTCAGGCTGGACATAAGGAAGAATTTCTTTACTGTCCGAGCCCCCAAGGTCTGGAACAGTCTGCCATCGGAGGTGGTTCAAGCACCTACATTGAACACCTTCAAGAAAAAATTGGATGCTTATCTTGCTGGGATCTTATGACCCCAGCTGACTTCCTGCCTTCGGCCAGGGGGCTGGACTCGATGGTCTTCCGAGGTTCCTTCCAGCCCTAATGTCTATGAAATCTATATTGTGGCACCCATTGGAGTGTGGCCTCCCTGGTGCGGCCCATGCAGGGTGCAGCCTCCAGCCGATGAGAAATTGGAAAGCCTTAGTCTAAATGATGATCTTTTAATGTGGTTTTAAAGGAAGTATATTTTTGACAACACAGCATAGAAAAGGACAACAAAATCTGTCACTGACAATGGGAATTACTTTCAAATGGCCCATAAATTCCCACCTGGCACCTGCAGATTTCGTATCAAAGTGGAAAATTTCAGCCTTACTCTGGAAGTAGAAACCATTCTTTGAGTTGCATCTTTTTATGAATTCTAAAACTCAGAATTGAAATAACATACAGATCTTCAGTCCTGTAAAAGACATTTGGCAGAACAGGAGTCTAGCAGTATAATCGATCATTCTGTTGTCTGTATTCTCCATTCCATTGTTCTTTTTGTTTACTTTGTGAAGATAATTTCTCCATAAATCATCTTTATATATCTCATGTTTGCTATTATGACATTTGGATCGGGCATGTTGTTCCAACCATCATTACTATATGATTTATTTCTGTGATCTCCCACTTATCCTTTTGGATTACTGAACTAATTCTTCACTCCCATTTTTATGTGCATTTAAAGACTTTAGGATTATTATTTTCCTTTTATCTTTCAACATAAACAGCATTATGGGGAGGGATGTTGTTTAGCCCAAGGTGTTAATATAAGAGTCTTTCACCTCTGGGGACCTGAAGCCTGTTTTAGTATCATTAGTTTGAGGGAAAGACTGATTTCAGTGGAATTATTCTATATTGATATCAGCTGAATGTAGTCCTTGGGTTCAGATCTATCATCCTGCTGAGAATAAGTTTGGTAGCTCTGGCATAGTCCCTTGTGGATACTTGTCCCCATCCTAAAAATATTGCCCAATTCATATACTAAGAAGTATTAAAATGACACCTCATACTATCGAATCTTGCTGACCAGAACCAAAGGCTAGACACAGAAGTTACATTTAAACCGGTTTAAGTGATCAGAAATCAGTAATGGAACAAAAGTTCAGTGTGCATACGCCACTTTCGAACTGACCAAAACGGGTTTAAGATAAACCTGGTGGATTGTAGTCTCAGACTTAACTGATTTAGGTCAAACCAGTGTATAGAACTTCTGTCCCAGACCCCTTCCTAGTTCAAGTTAAATCACAGTCCCCCGGCATCCCAGGATGCATTGCAGCCCTGAGCTGAGCTGTACGTGCTGTCTGCTCCAGCAGAGCAAGGTTGGCTCTGCCCCTCTGATCCGGCTGGCTGACAAGGGAGTTAGGGTGGGAAACCTAGCCCTGAACCACAGCCAGGGTCTACCTGGAGGGGGCAGAGCAGCCCCTCACAGGCTTTTCCCCCACTCACCACTGGAGTGGAGAGTGGGGGTCCCCAGACCCTGGGCCAGACCAGCTTTGAGCCCCCTCCCCAACCCGTGCAGGGCCCCCAGCAGGGTTTGCCTGGCAGGGATGGAGCAGCCCCTGACAAGCTATTCCTGCTTGCTGCTCAAGCAGAGGAGGCAGGGAGTATGTCCAGATGTCAGCTGGGGCTGGCATGCTAAGGGAGGGAGTGGCGGAAGGGAGGGAGTGGGGGTTTAAACCCCCTCTCCCACCCACATGGGACCCCAGCCAGGGTCTGTTTTGCAGAGGCACAACAGCCCCTGCCTGCCTTTTCCCCACTTGCTGTTCCAAAAGAGGGGACAGGGGGCATGACCAAATGCCGCTCCCAGGCAGGCATGCTGAGGCAGAGGTGAGGGAAGGGGATTTAAACCCCTCTCCCTCCCATCTGCTTCAGCATGCCAGCCGGGGCCAGGGTCTAGTCACACCTCCCCCCCTCCTACCCCTGCTTCCTCCTCATCTCCAGTGGGAAGCAGGGGGAAAGCTTGGCAGGGGGGCTACTTCCCCCACCTTTCCCCAGGCATACCCCAGCTGGGGTTTAACCCCCCACACACCCCAAAATCATACTCAGCTGGCCTGCCGGGGCCTGACCAGCCCTCCCCACATCCACTCAAGGGGGAAAAAGCCTGGAGGGCTTCTCTCCCAGCTTTCCTCCAGCCTTCTGGCCACTGCTGAAGGGAAGGGAAGGTTTGCTCTAGTGCTCCCCCAGCATGAAGCCTGAGCCACTGCAGGCATGTGGCTGCATTTCCAGTATCAAAAGTGAATGTTTGTTCACTTGCTTCCTGGTTCAATCCATGCAGTTTAGACTAACCTGCAAAGATTGAATCGATTTAGCCTTGGGCTTTTTGACTGTCTCTATTTAGCCAAAAGGTGTAACAGACTCACTGCAGATTGGCACTATCAGGAAAGCAAACATGAACGCAGTGGCAGACACTGGTCACAAGTCATGAGCACATCTGAAAATGCTGGACAGCACTGTTTACATGCCTGTAACAATAAGGGGGTTATTTTAACTCCCTCCTTGTAACAGCACTAGAGCTGCAGCTGCCATGCTCTGAGGATACTTCAGAAGTATATTTTTGGAAACTGGGATGCAGTATCATTCAGAAGCATTCAGCAATTGTCACATTACATCCAAGAGAACTGGAGGGAGCATTGTAAGTGAAGGAGGTATCTCAGCACAGCTGTTCAGTTTTCTGCAGGTGTACAGGTATATGCAGCAAGCACACTTTCTATTCATTTGAGGCCTGTGGTTTCCTGCAAACTGGGTGTATTTCAGTTCCAAAGTATTCTTTGGCAGAGGGTGAACACACAAAGTCACAATGACCTTTCATGCCAGTAGCTGTTCTTTTGTGCATTGCTTGATGCAGCAGACTGAACCAGACACCAAAATGAGCGTTGCGTTGCAATGTTTGCACTAACCAACACTCTTATTTTGCAACTGCACTCCTGGGCCACACATAAACAGTCAGTTTATTTTGGGTCTTGTACACATTACAAAATTCCATTTCAGGGAAATATTACCTTTAGTCATTATTTTGTGAAAAGAAGCTGTCTAAAGGTCTGTTCTCATCAGCTAATATTTATTTAAAACTGCCCTGTCAGGTATATTTGTTGATTTGGTCTTAGTTCAAATCCCTCCTTAATTTAAACTCGAGGATCATAGAATAAGTTTTTTAAAGGTAGAATTTGCACTGCTCCTGGGTAGGACCCTCCTCCAGTGCGTTATATAATGGGTTGTATTAAAGGAGTGTCACTTGCAAACCAAAAGGAGGGATTCTTTCTTTCTGTTCAGCACTGGTGAGGCCTCCCCTGGACTACTGTGACCAGTTTTGGGCTCCACCCTTCAAGGAGGATGTGGACAGATTGGAAAGCGTCCAGTGCAGAACAACAAAAATTCTTAGAGGTCTGGAAAGCATGACTTGTGAGGAAAGGCTGAAAGAATGAGAATTATTTAGTTTGGAGAAGAGGAGACTTAGCAGGGATTTGATAACAGTCCTCAGATACCTGAAGGTCAATTTATAGAGAGGCTGGAGATGGGCTTTTTTCTATAGCTGTAGAGGACAAGACTAGAAGCAATGGACTCAAGATAAAAGAGAGGATATATAGGTTAGAGATTAGGAGGAACTTTCTGACTGTGAGGGTGGTCAAGTATTGGAACAGGCTACCTAGAGACATTGTAGAATCTCCATCCCTTGAAATTTTCAAGAGCAGGTTGGACAGACACTTTTCTGGGATAGTTTAGTCAGGAAAGACCCTGCCTGGAGCAGGGTCCTGGACTAGGTGACTGCATGAGGTTATTTCTAGCCCTACTTGCCTATGATCCTATTCCTATATTGTAGGCCAAAGCTGTATTGATGTGCACACTGCTGAGCTAGGGTCTGCTTGCAAACCTGGGGCACTTATTGTACCCTCTGCAGATTAGACAGGGAGACAGAGTGGCCAGTAGATCTGGTTACTAATAGGCATAGTCCCCCACTGCTTCCTTCCTTTTTTTGCCCCTTTTTGAGGGCTGGGGTGTAGAGACATAGTAGCTGAGTACAACTCCATGCTGCACAGGAAGCACCTTTTCTTCCAGTGCCTCTTGCCCCTTTTAGAAGTTTTGCTGTTAGATGGATGTGTGTCTGTATATGTGCTTGTTAGATGACTGTGTGTCTATATGTGTTTGAAGCAAACAAGTTGTAGCCTACCTCAGAGCTGCCCTTTCCCCTGTCAGCAGGCTGTTAGGTGTTGTTCATTGTAACCCATGCTGGCTGTCAATAGCTGCTATGCCTCTGTCACCAAGGAGAGGTTTCAGCATCCTTGTCTGAGAGTGTTCTGTGATCCTGAAGTAGTCCTTACTACCAGGAATGCCTCATCTAACAAGGTCCTCATGGAGGAAATTCAGTTGGTTTTGTCCCTTCTTGAAGCCCCGTTTTCAGTTTCTTGGGAGAGACAGCCCGAACAAAGAGCAGGCAGGGATATAAAATGGAAGTAAATGCTTATTGGTGTGGTAGCCCTATACGAAGGCTGTACTTGCAGGGAAAAAAAAGCCTTTCATGATAAAATATTAAAAATGAGGGCATGTGAAAATCTACTGGGCTTTTCAGAGAGATTTTCTAATTATCCTGTCATGGAGAGGGGTGCAGTCTTCAGGGTCCAACCATGACCCTGCAGAAAACACAGCCAACTGCACAAAGGGCCTGGGCCTCCATGCTGGCTGCAGTTATGTTAACCTTCCAGTATAAGCAGATAGGCCAGTAAGAGGCAGCTTTAGTATCAGCCATTAATGAAGTGCTCAGGATGGGAGCAGGAGAGGGGAGCCTTCCACATGGTCCTAGTAAAGATGGACAAATGATCACAAGGTCAGTTGATGCTGCCCTGAAGTCAAAGGTAAGGGCATGCTACTCGAAGAGCTCCCCTGTATGGGACTATAGAAGCATCTTCTTGGTCTGGAGTTATCTCCAGTACCAGTCTGCAAAGGAGTGAGAGCTGAAGGATGCCCTGTAGATCCAGAAGATGGAAAACGTGTTTTAAAAGGATCCTTCCTGGGAATGTGTGACTTGTCCGAGCAAGGAGCTACCAATGCAGTGAACCTTTAGAGCTTTACTCTCTGTGGTACCCATCTTCAGGGAAAAAGGGAGTGACCACACAGAGCTTGCCTCCTTGTCGATCCCAAGCAATTCAGGTAGGGCACTGGAAACAGTCAGGGAGGGGATTGCTGTGGATCTGGTGGCCTAAAACCCCTGAAGAAAGAACAGCAAAGGTCAGTAAATGATTCTTACGGGCAAAAATAGCACCTGTGACAGGCTGCCTTGGACTGTGGGAGCCTGAGAAGGCACGTTCAGTTGAGGCTTCCAACAAAGCAAAAGGTCCAGGTGAACATCCAGCTCTTTTAAAATAGCACTCAGGGAATTTCCTGAGGTAATTGCAGAGAAATTTACTATTTTCTTGGGAACTCATAGAGATGAGGTCCAGGTTGGCTGGAAAAGGCCAAATATGATGTCTGTCTTTTGAAAAGGTAACAAATACCTGGCTTGGATGACTTAGAGAGCAATGATCCTGTCATGAAGAGGGAGCTGGCCACCTAAGAACCCTCCCAGCCCAATTTTTCTATGAGATCTATGAGTTCAATGCCTACCCAGATAAAAATGTTCCTATGGCAGTAATGTGCAAGGGATAAATCCTACAGTCCCTACTCAGGGAATGCAGTCTTTGAATCCAGAGGTAACATTGTGAAAATGGGTATTAAGGCCTAGTTCTTCAATGCCTTATATAGCTGTTTTCACCTGTAAGTTGAGCTGTGTGCAAAGAATTTAAGATGCTGTTGTCCTACCTTCATAGCATTCTACATCTACTTTGAACAGACTAAATTAAAGGCACATGTTAAATGCTTCTTTGGTCATATAAATTAAAAAAAATACTAGGAAGGAAGAAGTGGGGCTGCTATATAGTGACAATGAGGTGGGAATCAAGGATAATGTAAATATGACCCAAGAACTAAACAAATATTTTGCCTCCAACTTCAGAAATGTTGACAGTGTAATTGAGGACAGTGGTTGGGTACCACATGGTAGTTGTTCCTAATGGTTGGGTACTTTAGGAACAACTAGACCTAAGGTAGAAGAAAAAATTGAATTACTTTCCATGAAAAAATTGGGAGCCTGGGATATCTCCATCCCAGGATATCAAAAGAATCATGTGATAATAAGATATAGATCTTTAGCATAGATCTTCAGTTCATCTGTCAGCGCAGGCTTCAGTTGTATTGTTTATGTATTCAACAAAGGGAGAAGTAGTGTCCCATATAATTGCGGGCACGTTAGTCTGATTTCAGTAACATGTAAGCTCTTAGACTAGATGTTGAAGGAAAGAATAATCAAAGACGTAGAAATCAAAAGAAAATGGGACAAAACACAACAGTTTTATTCGAGGAAAGTTGTGTCAAACTAATTTAATATCCTTCTGTGACAAGATAACTGATTTTTTTTTTTTTTAATAAAGGCAATGCAGTGAACCTAATTTATCTAGATTTAAGCAAAGCATTTGATACCATGTCCCATGGGAAACTATTGGGCAACTAGAAACGATGGAAATCAATACTACAAACATAAGGTGAATAAGGAATTGGCTCAAAAGGAAACTACAGCAGGTTATGCCAAAAGGTGAATTACCTCACTGGAGAATCATTAATAGTGCTGTTTCATAGTATTGATCTTAAGACGTATGCCGTTTAACATTTTTATTTAGTTGCTTGATACTGGGACCAGATAACTCCAAACTGGAAGATATTGCCATTACAAATTATTGTATGGGAAAACAGAGGTGGTTAACCACATTAGCCTGAAGTTAGGCAAAAGGAAGGACTGCATAGCACCTTAGAGACTAACCAGTTCTAGCTGTAACTTATGTGTAAACTTTTCTCTGCCAGCCTGTTCATAACATCTGATGAAGTTGGTTCTATGAAACTCATGCCTCTCTGACTCAGATAGTTTCTCAGGTGCACTATCTTATGCCAGCACAGGAAGTTTTAGGTAATGTGGCAAAATGAAACCATGATCTGAAGTCCAACAGGATAAAATGATGATGATGACGAGTGATCACTTGCAAACGAGTAAGATTATTTTCCAAGGATCTTAATAGTGAGTCTGCAGGTGGCTCCATAGCCCAATTCTAGATCCACATGTCTTGTTGCAGTGAGGACAGCTGTTTCCAGGAGGGATGGGCACTGTGTTGCTGCATTGGATGTTCTGAAGTTCTTTTCACCTGTTCCTCTTCTCCTCTTCTGCCTGTTGATGAGCTGTTTCGAAGTGTTGAGGTCCCTCCCAAAGAGCCTTCCTCCATTTTGGTCGGTCCTGAGCAAGGGTCTTCCAAGTGTTGACGTCAGTGTTACACCTCTTCATGTTTGCCTTCAGAGTATCTTTGAAGTGCTTTCTTTGCCCTCCGCTGTTTCGCTGACCTTGTTTCAGCTGTGAGAAAAAGATTATCTTTGGAAGGCAGGAGTCAGGCATGTGAACACCATGACCTGTCCAGGAACGCTGGTTTTGGATGATCATGTCCTCAGTGCTGTTGGAATTTGCTTCAGGCAAGACGCTGATGTTTGTGCATCAAAGTCATTCGCTTATGGACCAACAGCAAGTACTTCAGCTATAAGATGAGTGTTCATAGACTGGAGACAGTGGAGGAACAGAGGGACCTAGCTGTTAGGTGGGTTGTGAGAAGACTGAAAAAGACCAATACAATTCTAGGGCGTCTTAGGCAGGGAATGTTCAGTAGAGGAAGTAAGTACTAGTGCCATTCTATAGGGCATTTTAAAACCTATTTAAAATATAGTGTAGAGTTCTGGTAAAAAAACCAAAAAATCAAAAAAGGCAATCTCAGACTGGAACAGAGGCAAAAAAATGCCACTAAAATAGTTAAGGTAATGGAGACCTTTCCTTACGAGAGAAGGTTAGCTGTTGAGAAGGGATACCATTACTTTTTACAAAAAATATTTGTGGGGTGAATAAAAACACAGAGACAAAGGCATTGACAATGCTCTGCCACTGCAGGGCCCATACGGATGTTCTAAATAATGTCAAGAGCACCAATATACCCCAAGGAGGGAGAAGAGCTTTTGGGGGCTAAAAATCAGTACCAGCACAAAATCAAATGGCCACAAACTGGTTATGCACAAATTGAGATTAGAAATTAGAAGATGATTTCTAATGACAGAGAAATTAAGTTTTAAGTATTATGGTGATCCTCTGATCCTGGGGGTTTCACCACAGTGGTGATCCTTAGGGCTTTTCCTGCACCCCTGGGGTGAGGAGATCACTGCAGCAGCAATCTTCCAGCCTTGGGGGGTTTCCCTGCCTTACCATGGCGGTGAGATCATTGCACCAGTGATCTTCCAGCCCCAGGGGTGCATGGGGCACCCCTATGGCTGGGAGATTCTCAAATGAGGTATGTAGGACTCCCAGCCACCGGCACTTGCTTCTTCCTGTGCTACCCCTGCACTGGCAATAAAGTATGATGAAATCTAATCACACCTCTTGTCATACATGTGTAGCATGGCAGAAAGCACAACTGTGTGAATCACACATTATATCCCTTCTCACCTTTACCTGCACATGTACAGGGGGCCTTAGTAAGGCTCCTGTGTCTCTTAGAAAGGGGAGGCAGCATTTTGTGGCATTCCCATTACCATAATGCAGCATGGGAGAAGGAGCTCAGCTATGGATCACAGCATATCAAGGAGAACAGAAGTATATAGTACCCAAACTTGGTAGCAATTGGCAGCATTTCATAATTAAAATAGTTCCAGTTTTATGCTAAATCTCCCTTTTTTTCTATTTGTCATGATTACTGGGGTGGGGGTTGTTTTCAAGATGTTACAGAGGTTTTTGTTGTGGTCTGTGGTGGATTTTAATGAAAAACTACTTTTTTCTAAAGGGCAGACACACTTCATGAAGAATGTTGGTTATTCAGTAGACCAATTTCCTTTCAAAAACAACTTCACTGGAAAATTTTCAACCAGTCTTAGATAAAATCTTTTCATTTCTTTCTCTGCAATGCTTGGTGAGTTTCTTTTAATTAAAACAGAAACATTATAGTGAGGGTATAAAATTGTAGCAGAGCAGGCCGATACGATCTTACACAGTTTGCTCAGATGTGAATGCCTATACCATATGCAAGGCAGTGGCTATCTTGCTTTCATTTGCATTGGATTCATAGATGTAGCCTGAGGAGTGCACGTGCTTCAGTTCAAAATCCCTGATGTGTCTGTCACACTCAGTATTTGAAAAGACAATAATTGCCAAGCATTATCTGAAACAAAAGCAACCAGAGACTGGTGCCCTGGCCCAGCAAAGCTCCCAAGTGATGAAGAGATAAAGCTTTTGAGGGGCAAAAAGTCACTAGTCCTGGATATTAACAGAATTGCCAGCTCCAAGAGTTGAAAAATTGTTACGCTCTAAAAACTCAGGAGACCTCCTTAAAAATCATGAGATTTGTAACAACAATAAGTTTTAAGTATTGTGGTGATCCTCTGATCCTGGGGGTGTCACCACAGTGGTGATCCTCCAGCCTTAGGGGTTTTCCTGCACCCCTGGGGTGAGGAGATCACTGCAGCAGCAATCTTCCAGCCTTGGGGGGTTTCCCTGCCTTACCATGGAGGTGAGATCATTGCACCGGCCATCTTCCAGCCCCAGGGGTATCTTTTTCAGTCTTTTTTCTTTTTTCAGCTTTAGGGGTGTGAGCCCTCATTCATTATAATTCCTAGTTTTATTCCTATAGTTAGGGTGGTTAAAATTAGTTTAACAAAATAAAGTGAAAATTGTCCCAAGGTAACATGATTCTAGGTGCTGGGAGCTTTAAGTAAAACAGCAAATCTTACGTGGAAATCATGAGTTGGAAACACCGATTAATCTGCTCTGAACTGTGATCTTGACTGTGGTGGACCTCATGAATCTTACACCACAAAAACATATGTTATGTATAACAGAGCATGCAGCCAATGTTCCCTGTAAGGCTTAGCGATCCGTGAGCGTACCGCTTCAAGTGTGCGAAAGCACAGCTTTGGTCCATGAGCACGCCACTTCAGTCTGTTCCCAAATTGTTCTTGCCTCCCTCTTTCAGTGCGCTAAACAAATTATTCTCACAACATTACTTGGGAGAAAAGAGTCTTGAAATACTAAACTAAATATTTTCTATATATAGCACCGCTCTCTCCACCTGCGGGGATGCCGGCATGGTGAGGAGTGGAGCACAGCCAAGCAGTAACTTACCACTGGCCCCAGTGCCTCCTCTGCACTCCAGGTTTCTAGGAAGCTGCAGCCCCGCTCCTACAGGCAGATGTGTGGCATTAAAAAGTTAATGCGCGGCAAGATTTTTTTTTGTATGCAGCTGGCTTAGAGGGAACCTTGCATGCAGCTGCTACATACATCATCCTAGGGCTGCAAACAGACATTGCATTTATCCCAGGAAAAAAAAAAACATTTTATCCTGGGACAAAGTGTAATCATACAGATGAATCCTAAAAGTTTCACAAATTAGAGGTAGCAACAGTGTATCCCAGGATATTGCAAACTGCATCTTGGCATTGAATCAGTGCCAGAAAAGTAGCACAACATTCAGCTGCAGCTCACTAAACCTTGGGTGCATCTACACATGCTATTAATGTGCCTGAATAAACTCTGGCACAGTTCATGCCAGGGTTTATTGCTTCTAGGTACAGCGTTTATACATGTGCCCAGAACTGCAGCACATTGAGCCAGGGCAGAGCAGCCCCAGCTGGCAGGGGGCCTAGGGGTTCAGCCTGCCAGCCCGGAGCTTTTCCACCCTGGCTCAATGTGCTGTGGAGAGGCTGGCTGGGGCACGAGGGTGCTACAGAGTAGGGCTGCCCCTTATGCTCCAACTAGTCCCAGTCACCATCTTCTCATGCATTTTGGCACACTAAATGACTGCTGTAGGATACTGCTTGTCCTGGCCATAATTAATTAGTTTCCTGTGGCCTAAAAGCATTGTACATGTAGATAGTGACACTTTACTGCAGAGCTAATTAGACAACTCTGCAGTAAAGCACACATGTAGATGCCCACTTGTGATGTGAAGGGTGATATGTATATGCCAATCCCAAGATATTTTTGTTCTGGGACAAACACAGGTACAACTTATCAGAGGACAAATGCACGGTAGCAACGAGCTATTGCTCAGTAACTTGTTGCTCCTGCACAGTAGGGTCAGAAACGATGCATACAGTGCTGGAACTGCACAGTACCGGTGGTTATTACATAGTCAGGCACACATGTAGACATGACCCCTGTATAGCAAAAAGCTTTAATCTCTTTAATCGGCTACATTTGAAAACTGATTCAGAGGCAGCAATCTGGAGACACGTGTTTTTTAGTGGCATTTGCCCCATTGTGAGATTAGACCTTGAACTTGTGCATATTGTGTGCGTGAACTGTAGTACCCAATATCCAAATTAGCCTGTGTGTGTGGAACTTGCTGACTGTTTGTCCTCCCAGAGGTTTGTTTAGCAGTGAGCACACTGAGGTCTCTTAGTTAATAACAAACAGCCTTTCATTTTGCTTTCATGACAGTACAGTATGAAATTGTTTTTATATCCCCCTCTGAATGGCCGTGGCTTGGTGCATAGCCCAATAATATAATGTCCAACAAGATAAGCTGGGTGGTCTAGAGCAAGGAAGGCCTGTCATGGTATTAGAAATATCAGTGTCTGTCTCTGATCCAAACTGCATGCATGTGGCAGCCAAGAAGATCTGTGAGAGGCCGCCAGTGCTAGAGAACAAGTGCCAAGAATCTGAATCCAAGAGCCACGCAGAGAAGCTAATTATCAGGGCCAGATTGATATCACAGCAGAGAGGCCTTTGATTAGGCCACTGATATACAAGATCAGCAAAGAGTCTAAGGGTGAAATCCTGCCTCAGCTAAGTGAATAGGAGTTTTAACACTGAGTGCACAGGACAAATGATCTCCTCCCCAGTGCCCACGGTCGAAATATACAACAAGAAGCTGGAGCATAGAAATCCAAAGATCAGGAGTTGTATCCTGGGCTCAGCATCAAAAAATTCCAAATAGAGTCAACATAGCATTTCAGGTTATAGTGTAGAGAGAGAGTAGGGAGCCTCTCTCATATAATAAGCAAACTCAGTAGATGGTCTGCTCTTCACAGTAAACAGGGGTGATTCCAGTGTCTGATATGCAGTATAATTAGCATTTTCCTAAAACTGAGAAACTTAGTGATCATTAAAAAGGACTGGGAATATGGCTTGGTTCCTAGTGGGACTCAGTGGAGCTACAGATATACTTAGCTTAAGCAGAGTAGGAGTAGATTCATATGAGTAAATCCTGGGACTGCTTACTCGAGGGCTATCTATACACATGCTTGTTGGCATCCTAATTAAAATATTCCACATGCCAATTAGTATGCTGCAGCATCATGTGTATTAAGCTTCTATGCACTTTTTAAAATAGCTGCAGGGCACTTAACTAAACCTGGTTGAATGAGTTTTAGATAAAGTGTCCCACAGATATCTTTAAACATGAGAGCTTAATACACATGACGGTGAGGCATTTTAATTAGAGCGGCTGCCCAAGAACTCTAATTAAAATGTCATTCCCTCCCCCGCCTCTCCAAGCACATGTATAGGCAACCAAGGAGACTACAGACATAAGAGGGTTAGTTTTCAGCTTAGCTGTTGTTTGCTGGCTCTGTCCACTGAGGCCTGAGTCCCACATTTGTATCATCTAGCTTAGGGAGAATGGGACAGAAGGCACAAAGCTGAATAATTGGTTTAGGGTGGGTAAAGAAGTTGCTTTTTCTACCATTCAGAGTGCTTTATTGCCATGACTTAATTAAAGACAACCCAAGCTACAGTAAGGAGCTGATCTTATTGTGGTGTGTGAGGGAGACAGAAACACATGCAGCTACAGTGTGTGTTGTAATCGGGCTTCTCTGTCCCTCCCTCCTCCTGTCCCTCTTTCCCCTCTCTCCTTCCCTGCACCCACCAGGGCCTGTCCAATCTTTATTACAGTCCCCCTAGTACAGCGTGTCCCTGTGATCATGCTGCACTTTTATCGGGCTGGGAGTTCAAATTTTTTGCTCCAGTAGCTAACACTTCTGACGGATCATCCTCTTAAGTGGCACTAATGATCTGTAAAGCTGCACCTAACATGAGCATGTACAATTAGTTCAATTAACTACATTGATTAATGCAATATCTCAACAAACTTCTTGAATGAGGGCAGCAGGCACTTTAGTACATGCAATGAACATGCTCAACATTGCTTAGGCAAGTCTGAAAACCTGTGTTTATATGGAGCCTTAAGCCTTAAACATGCAAAATATCTTGTCCTCATCCAAATGAATGAGATAAAAAGGCCTTGGGGCTAGTCACCCAGCTACCCCTGCTGGGGTCTTGGCAGGAGCTGGCCGGGCCTATGTGGTGGGGTGGTGGTCTCTTTTCACCTTCCTGCCTGCCATGTGAGCATCTTGATAGCTGCAGCCCCATGGCTGCCATGTCTGGAGCTGGGGCAGAGGGGAAAAAAAGAAGCCCACTCCACCTTGAGGGCCTGGCCCAGTTCCCCCCACAAAGACCCCAGTAGAGTAGCTGGGCTGGGCCATGCGGAGGGGAGGCTCTATATCCCATCTCCCTGGCCCTTACCCCAGCTTTGGGCATGGCAGTCATGAAGCTACCATTTTCAAGAGCCTCAGGTAGGGGAAGGAATGGAGCCCCGCTGCTGTATGGCCCAGCCCAGCTACACCTGCTAGGGTCTTGGGGGGAACTGAGCCAGGCCTATGAGGTTGGGGGGGGTTCTACTATTTTTCCCCCCTCCCCAGCTCTGGGTCTGGCAGCCATGAGGCTGCCATAGTCAAGATGCGCACATAGGGAGTAGCTAGTGGGGCACATATGGCAAGGGCGGCTCCCATCTCCCACCCGCACCCCCATTCAAGCATTTTGATAGTGGCAGAGTCTTCTGTGCTCAGTGCTGGGGCAGCAGGGGATGGATCCCCCCATTGCATGCCCCCCCCCAGCTACCTTTGCTATCCTGGGGGGGAGGTGGGCCAGGCCCGTGAGATGGGAGGAGTCCTGTGCTCCCCCTGCCCCAGCTGTGAGCACAGCAGCCTCTGCCATTGTCAAGATGCGCATGTCAGGGGCAGGAAGCCCCCCTCCACCACACAGACCCAGTCTGGCTCCCCCCAGGACCGCATCAGGGTAGCTGGGGAGGGACATGTACAGCAGGCAGGGGTTTCCTTTTTCCCCCCCTACCTGGCTGCCCAGGAAGGAGACAGGGGTTTTTTGTGTCTTCTCTGTGACAGCCCTGCAAATGACATATGCGATGCCATCAGAATCACCCAAAATTAACCCTTGCAGGGAGCCTGTACACAGGTCCACTTTAAAAGCACTCTGCAGCCGTGAACACTTGTTGTGTTACAGCTACAGAGCACTTTCAGGGGCCTCAATATGTGAAAAATGTGACTTCTGTACACACCCAAAGTGTAGCTGCTAAATTGCCCTCTCTTTCTTAAAACTGTCCACCTTTAAGGTCACCATTAATGGACATTGGTGGGGTAATATGGGGATGCTTTTGCTGAATATTTTACTGGACAAAGTATCCTCTTTATCTGGAGCAGTTTGCCCAGCACAATTAATTACTGAAGTGGAACCAGAAGAGAATTTGGCAGTAGATGTCCAGTTATGTTTTGGGCTTCCTTCTATTAAAAATTGGAATTTGCTTTGGTTCCAGAATATATAGCACACAATACTATTTGTTGCAGGCTGCTTTAGCTTAATACTGCCTGTCCTACCAATACACAATGATACCAGAGAAAAAATTGCACATATAATGGTAATAGCTTCAGTGCCTAAAAAGCAAAAGATTTTGACTTTCTAAATCAGGAGCAAACCAGTTTGTAGTATATATCCATGGCAGCTCTTCAGAGAAACACACATGCTCACATTATTTACCTGGCAAACTCCGCTGAAGTCAAGGGGATAGTACAAGCCAAAGGAAAGTAGACAGGATTTGGCTTAGAAACCAGACTTTTATAGCTCAGCCTGATTGACTCATTCAGGTAAGATATCTGACCTCTATCTACCTTCTAAGAACCAAGAGCCTGACCCACAGCCCATAGAAGTTTATGGCAGCCTTTTTACTAACTTCTTTCCATTCCTGTCAGCTCAGCAGTTATGAAAGGGGTCAAATGAAATCTTGCCATTCATTCAGTTTTCTATAGTCTAATATTTGCCAAGACTTTTTGGCGCATATCAACAGCACCTGGGATTCCAGGGCCGTCACCCATCAAATTACTAGGCAGGGCCATCCCTGCTTAGCTCCCAAGATCAGATGCATGCAGTCTGGTATGGATACTTTTACTAACTTCAGTGGTCCTTAACTCAGATTTCAAATCCCTTAATCCAGTTCAATTTCATACTATATCTTGGGACACAATGACTGTAGATTTCTGATACATATTTGTGTATATGTGTGCATGTGTTTTCTAGTCTAACACCTAATTCCAGGGCACACAATGAGCTGCAAGGGCTGCATTCCATTCTGACCATTTCTTATCCCTTTTATGCTATGCAGGGATATTCTTCTAACAGGGGAGTCATTGTTAAATAGTAGTGATTTTCCCTTTCCCATTAGTGTGGGGCTTTCTTCCTAACTATGATAAAATAGACTAATCTTGGCTCTTAGTTTTAGATAGAACTGTCATTGAGCCATGGCAATTTTGCAGTTTCAGTCATTCTGCTGCCAGGAGAATATCCATCATGAGCAAAACCTATTTTCTTTTGTGCAATTTAGGCTGAGGGAGGAAAATAAACTCTGTATGGGAAGCAAAGGCATTAAATCACATGCTGCAATCGCTCCATTTCAGTCAATGCTTAAATTTGGCTAGCAAGACGGGGGGGTTTGTGAATAGGATTTATGATCTGATTGCTTCCTTTGTATCAGAGAAGGGAAAAGATGGCTTATGGTTGCTATTTAGCACAAATACCTTATTTAAAAATAATATTTCATGTCTGCCATTTCATAAAGGGGAAGAGGCATGTATAGAAGGGAGGGGGATGGATATGTGTGTGTGCATACAAATATAAATATTAAAGTATTTTTTTAAAAATCCAAAACAGAGCAGTACACTGCATACACTTCCTCCCTCGAGAGAGGCTGGAAGAGCAAATACATAACAGATGTTAGTTGTGTTTAATACAGTACTAGAAGGTACTCAAATGCCATAGTGATGAGCACAGAGTAAATCTCTATGCACAGTAGGATACATGGGTGGGAGGGAAGTTTCAGACTTTGCAATGAAAATACAAGCAACTCTGCCAAGTAAGGATCTAATA
Organism: Crocodylus siamensis; assembly: GCF_052110815.1. Taxonomy (NCBI): domain Eukaryota; kingdom Metazoa; phylum Chordata; order Crocodylia; family Crocodylidae; genus Crocodylus; species Crocodylus siamensis. The sequence goes on along the minus strand of NC_143398.1, from coordinate 176,860,661 downwards.
TTGAGGGGCACCACTCCTCACATGAAGGCTTGTCCTAACACCTCTAACCCATATGCTACTCAATCCCCATCCTCTATTTCTTGGTTGTATCAGAATGCCTCCACCCTTAACTAATCCTAGTGCCCTAATAAGGACAAGTGAATCCAGTTTTATATGCAGATTGTATCTCAGATGTCTTGCTGCCAGATTCCAGCAACAGAATTTCTCTGCTTAAATTAGTCCCTATTTTTCTAAGATCAAAATGTGTATTTAATCTGCACCTATTCCCTAGCCCCACTAGAGAGCCTCATAATAGTTTAGTGTATGCACACTCACAAACAGCCCCGTGAGAAAGGGCAGTGTTGTTACTTCGTGGTGCAGCAGTGGAGCTGAGGAACAGAGAGACAAATTTGGGAGGGGTGATTGCACTATGTAGACATACCCAAGCTAGCTTTAATTTGGCTTTCTTAGGTAACAGTAGCAGTGAAAATGTGACAACACGAGCTTCACTGTGAATTTCTCAAGCCTGCTGAGCATGCCGGGTAGTTGTGTGGCAAGTTTAAGTCTCTGCTGTTGAGGCTTCATTGGTATTGGTATCTGAGTTAGCCTAAGTATGGTTACTAGTGCTGCAATCTTACTTCTAGCTTCTGTGTGATATGGCTGAAGTGACTTGTCCATCATGACACAGGGAGTTTATGGTTCATAGATTTCATAGACATCAGGAGATTGAGTCCAGCCTTAATGATGGTGGACCATAGAATTAGGGGGGTAGAACTGCAGGCGATGGGTTTGGTTTTGGGCCAGTGAATTGCCAGGTATCATGTGATGGAAGCATGAGAGCAAGGCTTCTGAAGATAGGGAGCTTCTCTATCAGAGAATTGAGAGGTAGGAGAGGTCTCTTGGGATCCAAAACAACAGGGAACTTGACAGAGACCTGAGTTCTGATACATGGGTAAAGGGCAGCAAGAGATTTGTAAGAGATACAGAGGGAACCAGGCCCTGAGCACCAAGGAAAAAGTTCTTCCTGTGTACTTGAGGAAAGGGATTGGCTGGAGTCACCAGCAGCCACAAGGCAGAAGCAAAACCCTTTGTGCAAGTTAGCAGCCCTAATGGACTGCTGAGACCAGGAGGGCCATGTGGATGTCTGAACTTATGAAAGGAGGGAGGGAGAGGACAATTTTTTAGTTTAACTTTATGTTAACAAGCAAGGCCCTAGAATGGAGAGAATTCAAAAGTGTGAGTTCTAGTGGCTTATTTGACTGAGGAAGTTGGTATAGGAGGAGGGCAGGGGATGAAGGTGCCAAGGCAGCAGTCGGGCCAGTACTGGATGAAGTGAGCCCCTGTACCAGGTGTCACACTGATCTGTTCTAAAATTGTGGACAGGCAATAACTGTGCCAGGGCTGGCTGAAGCATCTGCATAGGGGCTCTTTTTAGTGTGCATAACAAATCAAGAATGCTGTAAATCTCTATATCTAACCTTTTGTTAACCAACATCAGTCAGCCTAGAAGAGTGTAAATGCCAGTTCATTTGAGTTTGCCCAACACTGCTCTGAAAAGCCATAAATAGTAAGCAGAGGTGTCATGACCAGGGTCTGCATCCTGGGTGGCATGAGCTGGACCTGCTGCAGCGCGTTGGTGACTGGGACAGCAGTGCCAGTGGCTGCCATTCCTGCACCCCCTCTAAGTGAGTGCCCAGGACCCCAAGGCTCCGTCTAAGCTATGCATGTGCGTGGCGGTGCACAAAAAAAAATCTTGCTGTGCATTAACTTTTTAATGCCACGCACCTGCCCAGAGAGGAGCTGGGGCTGGGGCTTCCTAGAAACCCAGAACGCGGTGGGTTTTATAAGTTACCGTTTGGCTCTGCTCCAGTCCTCACCACACTGGCATCCCCGTGGGGAGAGAGAGCGGCATGGGGCAGGCAGCGGCTTCTCCCTGAGGTGAGGTGAGGGTGGGGATAGACTGGGGTATAGCTGGGCGCCGCTGGCTCCAGGGAACTGCTCTGCTCCCCAGCCCCTTCAGGCAAGCTTCGCCCCGAGCCCCGATGCCATGTGCTTCCTTGCTCCCTGGTCTGCCCAATGGCAGGATGCACAAGGCTCCGTGCCACTTTCAAAGGCTGCAGAGGCAGTGCTAATCATTCTTGAAAGGGTGATGAAATCTGCTAGATAGGGCAGACCAGGCATACCTTCGGTGTTTCACAGTACCTGAGAGCTTTACAGAATATATTAAGTGATGTGCTTTATGTCTGTCACATGAAATCCATTCTTTTTTGCATGCGCTCCTCGGGTGGAGAATTATACATAAACTTTTCTGTTTTGGTAGGGTTTTATATTTTAACTTTTTAAAAATAAAATATATAATATATATAGTTTAGTAGTTCAAGACTTTTTTCTCCCAAATAATGTTGTGAGAATAATTTGTTCAGCGTGCTGAAAGGAGGCGGTGAGACCAATTCGGGCACAGACCAAAGCGGCGTGCTCACGGACCGAAGCTCATACACCGAAGCAGCATGCTTACGGATCACTAAGCCTTAGAGGGAACATTGCCCGTCACCCACTGCTCATTACGTTACTGATGGTAAATTCTGAAGGCTGCATGGAAAACCTGGCTACTCACCCACGTTATTCAAGTGCCTTATAGTGTGAGGTTTGTCTGAGATGGGGTATAAGGCAAAGGGTGACAGTTCCCAGAGAAGACATGGCTTTAGAGAATCTCTCTGACCCCTGGAATTAACAGTTATGTGTGTCCTACCTTTTGGACTGCTCCTCAGAGATGCTAGACAGCAGTATACGGCAGTAATTGAACCCTCCACTGCTATTTAAAGCTCACTGATGGTGGAGAATATTGCAGTCTAGTCTCTGGGAGACAATGGCATGGTAGCAGTTGCAAAAGCTGTATTAAACTAGACAGTTCTCAGCTGTGAAGTGAAGAGAGATTAGCAGGAAGTAGGTAGATTATAATGAACCATGAGGCTGGTTGACTGCCTCAGTGCTGCCTGAATAGAAATGCCACTGCCCCCCCCGGCAGTTGGTTTTAAAGTTTAACCATTGCACCCCGCTGGATCCCTCCCTGGGAGCAACCCAACAAAAGCACGAAGAATTCCCACTACCTTTGTTCTTCCTTGCCCATGGATTTATACCATGAGTTATAGTTTGGATCTTCATACTTCTCTTTAAGATTTGCTTTTGCCTTTGTTGCTTCCTCAAGACTTTTCAGCCTGGGGGATGATCGTATTTTGAGGGTGTTTTCTTTCAAGTTTGAATTATCCTTGCTGTACAGCCAGTATGACTCTGCTTCTAATTTTTTGTTTCAAATGTCTGCAAGCATTGTACAATATCTTAATATCCCAACTGGATAATTTATAATAAATACCAAAATTGCTGGCTGATATCTGGGTTACAAATGAGAGTACTTTGCTTTTAGTATCTTTACGTCCCTGAATAGTTCATGGTGAAAAGTGCATGTGTTAGGGGACTGAATTAGTAGCAGGTAATGGAACATTTTTCTCTAGGCAAAGCTTAACTCCATCCCAGGTCAATGGTGATGGATGATCATGGATTTACACTAACCTATATTAAACGAGTTTGGTTTGATCTAGGAAAGAGGTATGCATATCACAAACACAATGACGGCAATTAGGTAGCAGCACAGTCCAATAGCTAATGAATGGCCTGGGAATCTGGAGGGCCCAATTACTAGTTTCAGCTCTGTAGTTTATTTAGTTGGAAAGGGGCCTCTAAATACTGCCATAATATTAATAATACATTAGTCACAAGTCACCTTCTTATGTTGAGTCTCAGTTCAGAAATTAGCTCAGAAAGAGCAGTGGTAGATGAAATACTTTTCCCTTTGTTCTGTTGCATTTCTCAGAATCACGTAGGCTGTGTTTGGTCTACTGAAGGACTGCTCTCCCTCCATGTATACCAATAAACAAACCCAATGGCTTTTGCTAAAAAGAAGGCGAAATGTTACTTGCAGCTCTTCTCATTAGTGTCTTCAGATCTTGAAGCGCAAGTCTAGAAATGATCACTGTAGCACTGCTCTGTGGGTCGAGCACTGAATTAGGATGTAAGACACTGACATCATTCTAATTCAAATAGCCTCAGACAAATCTCTACACTTTCCTGTGTCTTGTTTCACCACCTGTAGAATAGAAGCAGTGATCTTGACTGTCATTTTGAACTACTTTAAGGTCTCCAGATGCAGAATATATAAGAACTAGGTGCTATTATTGTTCTCTCTGTCTTAGAACATACTAAATCTCTGGCAAGCCAGAGATGAGGATCACTGATAGGGTGTTGATGAGGATTACTGATGGGTTGTGGTAAACTACAGAGCTGACTGTACTTAGAGAGACAGAGAAGGATCTGGTTGAGTTAAGGAAGTGTAGGGATAATGTTTGGATGATGTCAGAGACAGAAAAGCGAAAAAGAAAATTCCAACCTTTCATAAGAAGTAGTCAAATCTTTTGGGCCTCATTGATATACCACTTCCAGCCATTTTTGTTCAGCCATTAATGCAACGAATGTATGAAGCAAAAGGGACTCAATTCAAGGAACTCTGTAAATTGCCTTACTTATTTCCTCATAGAGTTAAATAAATAATTTGCCACATTGTTAGTTGAAAATGGGTATTAAATGGCTGGCTATTGAACATCACATTGGGGCTGGAATTAAATATTTACCGTGCTAACATATGATCACAGATCAATAAAGCTGGTTAAGGAACTGAAATGAAAAGGGCATTCAGGCCTCAGCTGTTATGTGGATTGACTTAAAAGCCTATTGCGTACATCGCCATTGAGGCACTTACAGCACTCCGGGTTTTCATGGAATGTTCTTTTTGCATATATTTATGACTTGGCAGTTCAGCCAACATCATCGCACATTTATTAGGATAGGGGGAAATGCACACGCTCACATGCTTCAGTGGAATGATTATCCAAGCAAATATTTCCAGTCTCCGTGGGGATATTGTTCTAGAAATCTCAGGGAAAAAGGTTTAACAACATAGTGCAGCAAATAATTGGTTTCCCCTTTAGCCATTTTAATAGATTGAAATCTCACATAATGTTCATCATACACAGCTGAGCAAGGGCTAAAAAATGTCTGGCTACGAAACCAAATGGAGGGTGAATACATGTTCACAGAAAAGAGCTGTGTCTTGAGAAATGAATTTGTCCTGCTTTCATTACAACCCAGTGTAATCTAATTCAGAAAATGAAGCAGAAAAATCTATTTGGGGACATTGGCAGAAGGAAGGTAATTCTTTGTTTGCCCATTTAAAATACATGGAGAACTGTTTATAAGACAGCTTGGTGGATCATTGTTTGTTTGTTTGTTTGTTTATTAGATACAGTTCAGGGGAACGTTAAAGATAGACAATATATCTTTTTGACGTGTGTGTAATTTTTAAATTCCATTTATGCTGGTCATAACATTTAGCTACGGGACTGAGAAATATTTAAACAAGTAAATCAAAGAGGAGATGATGTCAGCATTAATAAACTACTACTGCTGCTCCCCTCTCTCCACACTGCCCAAACTCGGCTGATCAAAATACTCCCAGTATTTCTGGTAAATGACCTCAGCTCACAAGTCAGCCTTTCTGTGCTCCCACTCAGGCTAGCCAGGTGATTTCCTCAGCATGAGGACTCGAAGGGCCTTGGAAGAGACAGTCTTAAAGAATCAAAGCGAAGCAAAGCTAATTTGTGTGGGTTCCTCCTACTCATGACTGCTTAGCAGAGCTTTGTAAGTGAGGAGGGCGTGCTGCTTCATCAGCCTGACCTTTCCCTGAATGGGTTAACCTCTTGTGGACACAGCTTCCATGCCCTCTTGGAACTTCTGAGTCTCCAAAGCTATGGAGAGAACACTGACTCACAGGCTCTGTTAGTCATCTTACACTGGTTCCTATAATAAAATAGCTATAATACAGTGGGCATGAAGGCTAGGACATGTGTTACTGATCTGCTACTGGAGTACAAACAAGCAACTACAACAATGCCCCTTCTGCTCCTATTTGTAGTTGCTGATTTCTGTGGGAGTAGGATCTCTCCCAACAGGTGATGCTCTAAGTGATAAATAAAGCAGCAAATTGCCAAGGGTTCCTCATCATTTAACAAGACAATTGTTAATCATTGCAGACATGTGATTCATTCCCACAAAAGGGGAGATCAGTCTGTTTGGAATAAATTCCTCATAATGGTTTGCTGGATTTGTGGTAGTAATGAAGCCCTATTAAATGTATCTTTATAGAGAGGCATTCTCTTTCACAGCTCTAGAAACCAATTTGTATCATGACAAATTAAATGATTGGCTGAAGCAGAAGTATAACAACTCAGCCGGTTTCCCAGGGCAACTATGACACATGGGGGCAGGAACAACATGTGGCTGCTGCTGTGCTGCCATCATGATTGTGCCGCTGTGGAGGCAGCAGTTTCTTTTCCACCTCCCTCCCCCTACCCACAAATTAGTGCCTGGGGCAGGTGCCCTGGTAGCCTCACCCTAACTGTGCTACTCTGCTGATACTGTGACAGAATTTTGAAATAGTGCAAAATGCTTACACTTGTGTCCTTCACACTTGCCAATGCTCTAAAAATATGGGGGAAATTATGGCCTCACTGTGTGTGTCTACATGTGATACTAAAAGCACAGTAGACTAATTCTACGGTGCATTAGCGTGTCATGGTGAAAGTCATGCTAATGCACCGTAGAATTAGTCTATTGCGTGTTAGTGTCACATAAAAGGTGAGCACCAGCACTACTGTGCAGCAGCACTACTTACACTGCATTAAGTTAGTACCTGTTATTGCAGCTACTAAACTTTAATATGCTTTAATTATTGTGGATTAATGCATGTGTAGACATGCCCATTTAAGTCAATGAGAGTTTTGCCACTGATTTCAGTAGGGCCAAGATTTCACCTGGGCTTATTATTATGACTATCTGTTATATACTAACAGATACATATGTACAGAAAAATGTGTTTTGTGTTGCATAAGTAGCAGGTGGGTAGGGTAGGGAGGGTTAACTGTGCAGTGCTAGGATATATATATTTAGGAATATCTATAAATTTATAGATATATAGATATCAATATAGATATAGCATCTATATAGGTATCTATATATAGCTATATATATGTATATATATTTAGGAACTAGATCCTAGCACTGCACAGCCAAAAATTAACAAAATCTACTTAACGCAACACAAAACACATTTTTCTGTCATGTAGCTTCAGATATTTGGGTGCTATTTCCAACTGGGTTTGGCATAGGGTTAAATTTGCTCCTGTTGAAATTCACAACAGCTTTACCACTGTTGTCAATGGGAGAAGAGTTAGGCCAATGAGCCCTTTTGACAGTTGTGCCCTTTATGCTCAGTTATAATTGTAGCATGCTAAAATAGTTCTGTCCAAAAACAATGTCTATGGAGCCCTCAATTTTGTCTTTAGTTGCATTTTCCAGATGTACCATGAGCAGCTGCAGCAAGCACTAAATAGAAACTATTTGTAGGAAAGAAAAAAAAACAGGAAAAAGAGGACACTGTGCTTTTCTATATGAATAACAGGTGAATCATACTGGGTCTGCCCTCTTCCTAGTAAATAATTAGCTAATATTAAAGCAAGTTAATGTGTTTTAAATTCAGTTTATTGAGAAATCATGCTAAATCACTGTGTAACAGGGAGCTTGGGGATAAAAGGGGAAAAACGCTCACAGGTAAGAATTCAGGCAGCTGGGAGAGGGAGGGAGAGAGGCAGGCTAAGTGCACCAGGGTAAGCAGCAAAGAAACACTTTGGGAGCTGCACATTAAGGAAAAGGGGAATCCTGCAGCCAATCTAGGGAACACTACACAGAATAAGCTGGCTGCCAGAGAACAGGTAGGCAGATGCTAAAGACTAGGAGTACTTATTGCAGAGCTAGCTGCTCTGCACTAGGACAGAGCCTAGCCTGGGCAACAAGGATGCTGCTAGAACAGTAGCTGTGGGCTGCCAGGGAGACCAGCCATCAGGCCCTGATGACAAACTCATGCAGGTGGTTGGGGAAGTTATCTGACCAAAGGAGCAGGACTTGGGGAACCATGTAGACCCAGGGCTTGAACCAGAGCAGGTGGTCTGACCCTGGAGATGACCTAAGAGCTCTAGGACAGGAGGGAGGTGGAGAAGCTTCTGAGAGACACGGCTGCTATCCAGGGCAGGCAGGCAGAATATTGATAGCTGGCAGTGGTGTGGGACCTAGGGTAGAGGGAAGTAATGTGTGTCAGCAGAGGAGCTGATGGTTGGGGTTTACACCCAGTGAGACTTTGTTATGGCTAGGAGGCTTATTTTTATGTTGTAGTGGACTGATAGGGAAAGTAGGAGTTCCCAGAGTGCCAGGGAGGCATGTGAATCTTGAGCCTACTGGGGCAGGGCACAAGATGTAGTTTAGGTTGAGAAGGCAAGAGCCAGGGCCAGGGCCCCAGTGAAAGAGACAGGGCCAAGGGCCCAGTGCCTGAGTAGCAGAGCGTGACAAGGAAGGAGAACAGATTTGGGCCAAGGGCCCACTGAACTGACTGATTGGTGATACCTGAGAGGCATGGCCATGACTACAAGGAAGGTTGGAAGCCATGAAAGTAGCTCATATGGCAACAGGTGCCTTGGGGCCCACATGAGGGCCAGGAGGACCAATTTAGTGAGGGGAATCTGCTGACACAAAGACAGATTAGGGCTCATTCTGATATCCTTAGGCAGCCTCCCTTTCCAAAATTTAAGAACAAGGTGTGACAGGTGGGATTGAAGGGAGGAACCCTAGGGTCAGAGGAGCAGGAGCCACGTGACCACTGGATGGTAGTACAGCCACCCCTGGAGGCATGGTCCTGTTACACACTGATAAACACCAGAGGTACATATACTGTTATAGAAAGTCTCAAATGAACTTTAACATGAGTTCCTCAAAGATTATTTTCAGTTTCTTATATAAGGCTGGGCTTATTATAGCATCCTGTTCCAGTCTAATTGCTCTTAAATATCACTTCCTGAACTGTTCCTGGCAAGGGAAACATGAGTGACACATTTCCAAAGGTGAAATGTTTCTAAGACCAGGAGGCTGAGTTAGGAAACTGAAATTGTCTAAAGCCGTGCCTTTGGGATCCTAGCACTTATGATCTTGATTTCCTGGCATTATTTCTCAGTAACATGGGTACTAGGAAGAAACATACTGGTGTTCTTGTTGTTCAGTTGGCTCTTTACAAGTTGAGTGATTGTACAATCATACTTTCCAGGGAAAGGTTAAGCACCCCTGAAAAGTGTTGTCCTGAAGGACGTGAAGCTGGAAGCTGGTCAAAGCAGACAGGAAATTATTAGCGTACAATCTGGTTTCTGATTTGAAGAACCCAGTACAGGACAAGAAGAGGTAGATATCAGAACAATGGAAATGGGAGGGCCCCTGGGTTCCTGCCTTTTTGGAATTACAAGCATTTGTGGAAATGTAACTCACATTACCAGCCTCATCCAAATCTTGTTGCTGTTACCATAGGCCTTTCAATTTACTTCAGTGGGTTTGGGATTAGCTACTAAGACATCATAGGTCTTTGTTCCTTGCTGGTTCACAGAAGCAGATAAGAGTTAACTATATCTACAAGTTACAGGAATTACTTTTCTGGCACATGCAGTAGACCCTTGTGCTACTAGTATCAAACAACTGCTATTGCTGGCCTATGCACTGTCACTTATAAAAGCTGTGACTTGGTTAAGTCCCAGCAGAGCATCGTGGTGAGCATGGGGCTGAGAATACCTGGCCCACCTGAGTCCATTGATGCACTCTAGAGCTGGAAATTCACCAATGAGGCTGTTCTTGACTTACCTCCACTGCTTGTTGTGAACAGTAAAGCAGCTGCTGGGGATGAGTCCAGAACAGCATCATTGGCAAAACTCTGGGTTGCACCATGTCTTCAGACTCGCACTGGGACCAGTCACCCTAGCAATATTGACAAGCCCAGCAGGGGCACATCCAGAGTGGCACAGTGGCATGGTCACATCCTGCTTTGCCTATGTCAGATGTGGGTTCTCAGCATGGGGTCTGCCTTCTTTCATGCAGCTCCGGGTCCCACAGGGTGAGTGCTACCACTGGTGCTTGCCCCCTCCTTTCCTGTTCTGCTGAATTCAGCAGGGGTGGGAGGTGAGGGAGGGGAAAAGTGAACATCAGTAGCATTAACCCCTGGTGCCATGGTGAGCGCAGAAGCTCTGGCCAGACCCCACCCTGATCACCTGGTAAGCTCAGAGCTCACTGCTCACATGGAGCTCTGGCAGGAGCCTGCACTGTCCAGGCAGTGAGCTTGGAACATACTGCACATAAACGGCACAACCAAGGTGAGGGGGGCATCCTTCTTGCCCATTTTTGGACCCACTCCTGGAGCCCAATATACCTCTCCCGGAACAATACCAGATGTAGAGGAAGCCCATAGCCTCATTACTCTTCTTCTGATAGCCTGTGGTCTGACTGATCTTGATAGTAAATATTGAATGGTGTGATCTGTATAAATCTGGCCTTTAGATTGTGGTTTGAGATATATCTCTTTTAATGTTACTAACTAGTCACTACACTTGGCTGATAGACTTAGTCCTTTTTATTTGTGTACATGATGATAAATGTGCTATCCCCAATAATAAATACCAGGCTCTTAGCATTAGGTGTTAAAGCAGCGTGGTCAGGATCATTGTCCTGATTTTACAGATGGAGATGCGGACACAAAGCAGGACAATGACTTGGTTGAGGTCACCTAGAAGTAGCAGAGCCAGAAATAGAACCTGGTTGTCCCAAATCCTAAGCTGGTTCACTATCCAGTATGGTGCCTTATCACAGTGAATTGCCCCCCACTCAAAAAACCTATTGTATTTAATCTGTATTCACAGGGCAGGGAAATAGACAAACTTATGGGAAAGCTGCATAAGTCTGGTTGGATGCTGTACCACCTGTAGGCCAAAAATCTCAAGCACAGAAGGAGGAATGTGAACATGAAGTTCTCTCCTTCAATTCTAGCTCCAGACCATGTAGAAGTTCTCTGTAAAGAATGCCTCAGAAGGGCTGCCCAGTGCAGGTTCAGTTCCTTTTGGATCCAGGTGCTTGGTTCAGAGGCTTACAAGTGCATACAATGCCTCATCCAGCAAGACAGTGCATTCCTTAAGCAGTAACGGGAGCAATCTGTGTGTGGGTGGTGCTGTGTTGCCTTGTCTAGAATATACATGTATCTTGATACTGCTTCCACCAGGATGGAAGTTGCAATGGGTTTATAGGAGAGATGATAGAGACAATAATGGGGCAACCTACCAGACATCTGAGATGTCTAGACACAAATCCAGTGAGTGCAGGAAATAAATAGGAAGAACTGGGGAGACAACTTGAAGGACTAGAATATTGGCATGGACAGATGGCAGAGGAAGGGAGGAGGGACTATGTTGTATAACAAGAATGTGTATGTTGACTCCATGAAGAGGCAGACTTGCTGAATGTCTAGGTGAAACCAGAAGAGGGAAAGTAGGGGTGTGGTCGGGGTTTACTACACATCGCTCAGTCAGGAGGAGGTGGTGGATCAGGTTTCTTTTGAACAGTTAGCAGAAGAGTCCAAAGGACAGGTTTTGGTGAAAATAGGGGATGTTAGTGTTGGGAAAGCAATATAGCAAGACACAGCTCAATAAGTTCTTGGAATGTGTTGAGTGAAAACACTTTGTTTCATAAGGTGAAAGAGGCTATTAGATTTCATAGACATTAGCCCTGGAAGGGACCTCGGAAGAACATCGAGTCCAGCCCCCCGCCCAAAGGGCAGGAAGTCAGCTGGGGTGATAGGATCCCAGCAAGACAAGCATCCAATTTACTCTTGAAGGTGTTCTATGTAGGCGCTTGAACCACCTCCGATGGCAGGCTGTTCCAGACCTTGGGGGCTCGGACAGTAAAGAAATTCTTCCTTATGTCCAGCCTGAAACGGTCTTGCAGTAGTTTATGACCGTTTGACATTGTCATCCCTTGGGGTGCTCTGGTGAACAAACGTTCCCCCAGATACTAGTGGTCACCCCTGATAAACTTATCAGATCAGATAAGGCAGATTAGATGGCCATCAGGCCATCAAATCACCCCTGAACTTGCGCTTTTCTAGGCTAAAGAGCCCCATGGCTCTCAGCCTGTCACTGTAAGGTCTGTTTTCCTGACCTCTGATCATGCGCATGGCTCATTTCTAGACTCTCTCAAGCTTCTCCACATCCTTTTTCAATTGTGGAGCCCAAAACTGGACTCAGTACTCCAGCTGTGGCCTCACCAAGGCCAAGTAAAAGGGAGAAAGATGTCCTGGGATTTGCTTGAGAAGCATCTATGGATGCAAGCCAGCATTTTGCTCATTTTACTAGCCACAGAATCGCATTGCAGGCTCATGTTCATCTTGTGGTCAATGATGACCCCCAAGTCTCTTTCTTCCATAGTGCTAGCCAGCATGGCACTGCCGAGCCTATAAGGATGCTGCAGGTTTTTCTTCCCAAGGTGGAGAACCTTGCATTTTTCGGTGTTAAACACCGTCAGGTTCTCATCCGCCCATTTGCTGAGCCTGTCCAAGTCAGCCTGGATCACCTGCCTGTCTTCAGGTGTGGATGCTTTGCCACAAAGTTTGGTGTCATTGGCAAACTTGGCCAGTCTGCTTCTGGTTCCAATGTCCACATTATTAATGAAGATGTTGAACAACATGGGTCCAAGGACAGAGCCTTGGGGGACCCCACTGGTCACTGAACACCATGATCAGTGACTTCCATCAATTACTACCCTCTGGGTCCAATCACAGAGCCAGTTTTCCAGCCAGTGGATTGTGATGGACCCAAGGCCAGAACTGGCCAGTTTCGCCAAGAGATGATCATGGGATACCAGATCGAAGGCTTTTTTGAAGTCAAGATATATGACATCAATCTCTTCTCCCTTGTCCAGGTGATAGGTCACCTGGTCGTAGAAGGAAATGAGATTGGTCAAGCAAGACCTACCTGCAACAAACCCATGCTGGCTATCCCTCAGGATGTTGGCGTCAGCCAGTCCATTAAAGATGGCCTCTTTAATAAACTTTTCTAAGATCTTCCCTGGGATAGAAGTCAGACTGATGGGCCTATAGTTAGCCGGATCCACTTTCCTCCCTTTCTTGAAGATAGGCACAACATTGGCCTTCTTCCAGTCTTCAGACACTACACCAGAGCACCGGGAGTTCTCAAAGATCCGTGCCAGAGGCTGGGCTATGACGCTCGCCAGCTCCTTGAGCACCCTGGGGTGTAGATTGTCAGGGCCGACTGACTTGAAGGTATCCAGCCTCTCAAGGTGTTCCTTCACGAGGTCAGCATTAATGGAGGGCAGGGGATCTCCCTCACCCGGACCTCCCTGTCCCGTAGCATGGATGGGCATACCATGGGACTGATGAAAAACCGATGCAAAGTGCCCATTTAATAGTTTCGCTTTTTCCTGGGCGTCAGTTGTCAGTTGCCCCACCCCTGGTTCAGCAGGGGTACAATGTTGCCCTTGCTTTTCCTGCAGCTCCCCACATATCTGAAAAAGGACTTTTTATTGTCCTTGATGTTCGAAGCTAGCTGGAGTTCAGTTGCAGCCTTGGCTTTCCTGGTTTGCTCCCTGCAGGACCTGATCAGTGCAGAATAATCCTCCTTGGAGGTGAATCCTGTCCTCTATCCTTTGTAGGCCTTTCTTCTTAGCCTCAGGAGGTCTGCTAGGCCCCTGGAGAGCCAGGGGGGCTGCTGTGCCCTCTTGCTGCCTTTTTTCTGAGATGGAATAGACTTATCTTGTGCATTGAGGATCGCTCCCTTGAGAAGCAACCACTCTTCTTGAACTCCCCTCTCCCTGGAGTCATGGTCCCTTAGGACCTCACTGACAAGCCTCCTGAGCTTGTCAAAGTCGGCTTTCCAGAAGTCAAGGACTTCCGTGTTGCTGACTCACTTGCTAGCTTTACGGTGGATGGTGAAGGTGATCAGAGGTCATCCAGGCACAATAGGAAGCTTTGCGACTGCTCAGATTTTGCTGAGTGATCCTCCCACAAGATGTCCAGGTTATTTGGTTAGTTGGGTGAGATAAAAGAGTTCATGATTCTAAGGCAAAGAAAGAGTGAGAGCAGCAAAATAAGGACAAAGCAGTTCAGAAAGTAGCTTCAGCAGACTCAGGTAATTGGTAGGTAGGGTCTCTTGGGAAGATATTCTAAGGGACAGAGGAAAGCAGGAAACTTGGCAGTTGTGACTAACTAGGGTCATAAAAGACAAGAAAAGGTTCTATGAATACATTGAAAATAAAAGGAAAGTGTGGGTCCCTTATGTAATGGAGAAGGAGAGCTAATAATGGATTACACAGAGCGAACTGATATCCTTAGTGCAGTCTTTGCTTCCGTCTTCATCAAAAGGTAAGTTGTCAGCAGATAATTAACCCAATTAATGTTAATAAGGGGATAGAATTGCAGGCTAGAATAGGGAAAGAACAGGTTAAAGAATGCAGAGAGAAGATAGGATTATCTTCCACTTGGCAAGGCCTGATGAAATTTACTATGGAGTCCTTAAGATTCAAGCCAAAGCAATGTCTAAATCATTAGTGACTGTCTTTTAGAATCCATGTAAAACAGAAGACTCCAGGACTGGAGAACAGCAGAACTAGTAGTAGTATTTTATAAAAGGTGGAGAGCAAAGAAGGACAAGAACAATTACCAACAATCAGTCTTTCTTTGATACCAGAAAAAATACTGGAACAAGTGATTAAACCCTCATTTTCCAAGGACCTGTAGGATAAATAAAACAGCTATCATGGACTGGTCTTTCCTCTGCTTTTCCTGCATTTCACCTGTAACATATTGTTGGATTTTTTTAATTAGGCACTTACTGTGATCTGTGCGAGGCACTGGAGTAGCTGGTCATATGCCCAATTTTAGAGAACTGTTTTTCTGTAAATACAAAGGACTAAACTTGATGGCCAATGGAAACCCCTTCTAATTCTATGGACTTAATTTGCCGAGAGGAAATAGTATCACCCCAGTCTATTTTCTCTCTGATGGGACAAATGGCATAATGAATGAGGGAAACTGCAAATAAAAAGTATCTTGACTTTAGTAAGGCTTTTAACATGACATTCTTGTAAGGAATAAATGGTAAATATGGTCTAGATAATCTCATCATGAGGTGGGTGCACAACAATTTTCAAACCACATTCAAAAAGTAGGCCCTTCAAAAGGAGTCTGTTTCATGTTCCATCTTGCAGGGGGTCTGTCTGGGGGTGAGTTCTATTCAGTGTTTTCATAACCAAATTGGATGACAGAGTAGAGCACATTTGCCACATCTATGCATTAGATCAAACTGAGATGTGTTTGTAAACACTTTGGAGGGCAAGGTTAGAAAGCAAAATGATTGTGATAGATTGCAGAATTCCTTACAAAAAGGAAATCAAACTCACTGGCATAAAATGTTAAATAACTGCCTGGGCAGTGGTACTGCAAATCGGATTTTAAAGCAAACCAAACACTAAATCAGTGATGTAATGCTTTCATAAGAAATGCAAGACCATTTCAGGCTGGACATAAGGAAGAATTTTGTTACTGTCCGAACCCCCAAGGTCTGGAACAGTCTGCCAGTGGAGGTGGTTCAAGCACCTACATTGAACACCTTCATGAGCAAATTGGATGCTTATCTTGCTGGGATCCTATCACACCAGCTGACTTCCTGCCCCTTGGGCGGGGGGCTGGACTCGATGATCTTCCGAGGTCTCTTCCAGCCTGAATGTCTATGAAATCTATGAAATGTGATTGTTATTCTAGGAAGTATTCAGAGGAGTGTTGAATGCAAAGCATGAATGGCAACTACTCTGCTTTATTAAGCATTGGTGAGGTTTCTTTGTAGGACATGTCCAGTTTGGGGGACTGTGTTTTAAGGAAGAAGTTTATACATTGGAGAGAGAGAGTCCAGAGGAAAATAAGAAAGATAAAAAGTTTAGAAAATTTGGTCTATGCTCAAAGGTTCAAAGAATCGACCTTTTCAGTCTAGAAAAGAGAAGACTTGAGGGGTGGGGGGGAACAAAATGTAGAAGGTTGTTATAAAGAGGAGAGTAATCGAGTATTATGTGTGTGCACCGGGGGTGTAGGACAAGAAGTAATCAGCTTAAGTTGCAGCAAAGAAGATATTAGGAAACCCTTTCTAGCCATAAGGATAGTTAAGTACTTGAACAGGCTTCTTAAAGAGGTTGTGGAATCTGCCTCGTGCAGGTATTAAGAACATGGAACATGAACATCTGTTAGGAATGAGCTCATTAGACTTGTATTTCTTCAGAGTAGGGGGATGGACTAGATTTCTTGAGGTTCCTTCCAGCTCTACATTTCTACCTGGTCTGCTCTGCTCTGGAAGGGTTACCCTTCCTCAGGTAGTGCCAGGGGCTTACATGCCTGCCCTGCTAATGCACCCTCCTTATACCACTGCTTCTATGATTTCTATGTTATATAAGCTAAGACAAGTTGTATAAAATAGTTTTGTGAGAGGCAAGTATTTTTGTGAATAGTATCTTTTATTTGACCAAACTGTTGAGACCCAAGAAAGCATACTGTGACACCTAGAAGTGTGTTTAAGTATACCTCAGCTGTGCAGTTGGTCCAGTAAAAGATACCACCTACACAGATTCTTGCCCCAGCATATATCCTGGGCCACCATGGCTACAAAATCACTGTAACACTATGAAATAGTTTTGCAGACTTGCTTAGCCTAACTGGTCAGCTGTTCTTCACACATGGTTTACTAATTTCCCAATGAAGTGAACCATTTCAAGCTAGTTTACATTGTACTGCTAGTAAATTTGTTTTTATCGAAGTAATTTTTTAGAGCTAGATCATGAGGTTCTTTAATAGAATCCTTGTGCATGCATGTGCTTGCCCTCTACATACATAGGGAGAGCTCCTAGTCTGGGCCAGATTTGTTGAGTAAACTGTTACATGTGTCTCTTATCTCTGTCCTTGTAATGGGTAGAATCATGGAGCATTTTCATCTAAATCATCTGTCAGGCACAAGGGTCTAGGTTCTCTGTTTGACTATATCTGTTCTTGAATTGCTCAAGCAGGTGGGAACTGGCCAGAAATAGCCAGTAGATGGTTTCTTCTATACCAGGTTCATACAATGCAGCATTAATAGAGTGGTCACCAGAAGAGGTGAGACATGGGGCCTAGGTTGACAGCTCTGATACACTGGCGTAATTATCCTTTACACTGGTGCAAATAGGGAAGAGAAAACAACATAAATCCCTACTTTAAGGTATACCCAATCTGGTGTAGGATTGCCCAAAAAAAGATCAGAAGTAAAACTACATTAACATTTCTGTGTTACAACAACATAGGAGTTGTCTGTCCACTGCTAACCCTAGGATGGCTGTCTGCTAAAGGCATCGTTTATCTGCTTCCCACCATTCAGGGGTGAGGCACAGTAATTGCTAACCCAGTACCACATTTGTCCACTCCAAACCCAGTGTAATTTATACCAGTGTACAAAACTTACATAATTTACTCTGGTGTAAACTTGTCACCTGTCCAGGTCCGTGGTTGGAGAACCAAGCCTGGGTTCCTTGACACCAAACGAAGCATATTTGGCACTACATAAGCTATTTCATGTCAACACCAAACCTTAGATCAAAACATCTAGTTTCAATGAAAAAAACCATGTGATCTAGATCTGTGGAAGTTTACTTTGATAAACCTAAATCTATAGGCAATAAAATATAAACTAGCTCTTAAATTAACTTTGAACTATTTATTTAGTTCAATTAATTTGCAGCGGTAAATAATGCACCAAAAACTTTCTGTTCATATAGGCAGAGCATGACTATAAAGCTTTGTGAGGTGATTTGTCTCAGGCACTTAGATTGTGTTTAGCTATGCAAAGGAGCACAACATGGATTTAACTATTGTCTTATTCAACTATTCACCCCAGTCAAAACATTGTGTACTACTGCAAAATATATATATATATATATATATATTTGAGCACATGAAGAGATAGCACCAGGGACGGGAAACTGAATCATTACAATGAACAGGAACCAAATTAAAATCAGGAAAAAACAAGTGGGAGGTACCAAGGGGGGCGGGGGAGTGAAGATGTTTACCACATGTGCTCTGCTTTAGACCAGGCCCTTTGCTCCAACCGGTCAGCTGTTCCTGCTGGAACCCGCATTGGTTTTACTGAGCAACATACAGTTTCACTGAAAATCTGTAATTACCTTCAAGCAGTGAAATTTATTATGTATCCTTTCCTCTGTTCTATGAGCACAGCACCACCTGTGCAGATAATTTATGTTAATAAACTGAGACATGGTTTATTTCATTTATGCTTAAGACTCCTTTAAACTGTTCTAGAAGATTTATTGTATTACTCAGTGAACCACCCTTCCCAAAAAGCCTCAGTACAGAGGTCTACCCCCATGGTTATTTTAATATAAACTGGACAGGTTGTACAAGGTAGGAACTCTGGTCTCTATAGCTGCTGTTTATTAAATGCCTATCATCCCTGTATTTGTTTCTTACTCCCTATCTTGTACCATCTAAGATAGTATCTCTCATTCCAAATCTAAATATCTTTTTTACAGTGCTTTGGAGACAACAACTCTTCCAAGAAATCTCCAAATACCTCATTCTGCAGGAAGTGGGGAAAAAGCACATTTTATACAACAGAATATGAACTAGGTTTGTGCACAAGTGTGCTAGTGGCAGAGAAAGCTTGTGGTACCCTTATAATCTTGGTCCTAGCAATCCAGATACCGGTACTAAACATAGAAAATGGAATGCTTTTTTTTTTTTTTTTTGCACTACCCTGAGAGAATTTGGGCCTGGTTTTCAGAGATGCTGAGCCACTGTCACTGAATATCAGGGTCAAGCAGTCTAATACTATGAATCCAAAAAAGGAAGCACACAAAATAATGGTCTAATCAAACACTCACTGAGGTGAATGAGAGCTTTTCTATTGACTTCAGCAGAGTAAGAGTCAGGCACTTAGCGAATGCTTTTGAAAATGTTGGCTCAAGTATACAACCCGTGCCAATTTATTGGCAGGTTGCTATTTCCGTGCTGTGGCCACAATACTGAAGCATTCATTTAATTGGGTAACATAAACACGGTCAGTTATCTCATTTTCCCCTTCATCTGACAAAGCTCACATTTCCTCCATGATGGATCCGTTGTTTTCATAATTCAGAAACAACCTTACTGAGTTATGCCTGACATCTCTGAAGCTATATCCAGTTCAAGGCTTCTCTTTGCAACGGTGATTTCCTTCCTTATTTTCAACAGTATCTTCCTGCTCCTCTTGACGGTAGTTGTTTATTTTCTATTTTTAGGCTATATACTGTTTCTGCCTTTATTTTCTTAAGTGACCTACTAAGTCTTTTTGGAAAACGTAAATTTGGGAAATATTAATTCTTTGCATTTGCCAGCACAGTGTGGTGTCTTTCACTAACAGGTATTTTATGTTGGAAGGTAAGGTTTTCATAATTTCAGACATACTATTTCTTTCAGCTCTTCTGTCATACAAAGGTAGCTAATTTGAAACAGTTAATGACAGTGTCGGTAGCTCTGTCTGGTTTTCAGCCTCAATCAAGCATGGCAACATATTTCATACTATCCTAATGGGTCTATAATTTCTGATTTGATTAAACCAGTCTTAATTATTAGTTGAATCGAAGTCTCTTGAAAGAAGAAAAAAATCACCTGGGTACTGCATTAAAAATGCCTAGTATCTAATATTTCATTTTTCTTTGTCATTTTAGTTAGGGATAACTTTTTCTGTTCAAAACCTGCTAAAGCATTTCTATAGTTTGATCCTGCTAAGTGCTCAGCCCTCTGGCTATGCTCCTGTAAAGTACCAAGGACCATAGTTAACTTAATAAATATACCAGCTGTCCCACTAATTTCACAATTTTATTAAAATTAAGCATGGGCTTCAATGCTTGGGTATATTCGGGAAAAAGATGTGCACCCATATTTGTTCCTTTTTGAGGAATAAAGTGCTGATTTTCTTTATATGTTTCTTCCCCTGATCATCTATTGCACTGGAAATTTGTGTCTTGCTATTTCCAATGGAGGACAAGAGAAAATGATAGCATAGAAATAAAACCCAATTAAATAAGTTTCACACTGTTTAAAATGGTTTGAGTTTGACTAAGTGGAACTAAGGCCACCTTATATCACTCCATGATTGCCAACTACAAGAGTGAAAAAAAACATTAGGCAGGCCCCAAAATCCATGAAAATGACTTTAAAATCATGGAAAGGTAAAAACTGTACATCTGGGTTTCTTTTTATGTACTGTCTACTGTTGAAGCATTTAGGGTTTGTTTTTTCATGCTTTCCTCTGGAATGTGAGGACTAGGAACTTTTATGTTTTAGTGAAAAGTGAACTGGTCACAATTCAGGAGCTGGGATTTTAAGGAAAGCATCAGATATTATAGACAGAAAAAGGAGCAACGATCTCAAGTTGTACCAAGGGAAATTTAAGTTGGATATCAGGAAAAACTTTCTCACTAGGAGGGTGATGAAGCACTGGAACAGGTTACCTAGACAGGTGGTGGCATTTCCATCCTTGGGGGTTTTTAAGGCCCATCTGGACAAAGCCCTGGCTGGAGTGATCTAGTTGGGGATGGTCCTGCTTTGAGCAGGGGGTTGGACTAGATGTGACCTCCTGAGGTCTCTTCAATGGGAAGCTGGGTGACAGTGAACATGAACTGATCACCTTCACCATCCACCATAAAGCTGGCAAGTCAGTCAGCAATACAGAAGTCCCTGACTTTAGGAAATCTGACTTTGAGAAGCTCAGGAGGTTTGTCAGTGAGGCCCTAAGGGACCACGACCCCAAGGGGAGGGGAGTTCAGGAAGAGTGGTTGCTCCTCAAGGAAGCAATCCTTGATGCATAAGCTCAGGCTATTCTGTCTCGAAGGACAGCCAGCAGGCCAAGGTACTTAAGGGAGCCCACCCCTGCCGCAGCCCTGGTACAATCTGTGGGCAAGGCAGGAGCCCCCAAGGGGACACTTGCCTGCCTGTACACAAATGCCAGGAGTTTGGGGAATAAGCAGTCCTCCTGCTTAACGCAAATAATTACGACATCATAGGGATAACAGAAACCTGGTGGGACTCCACCCATGACTGGACCATGGGTATAAATGGCCATACCTTGTACAGGAAGGATCGAGTAGATAAAAAGGATGGTGGTGTAGCTCTCTATTTTAAGGAAAGCTACACGTCCCTGCAAGCTGATGTTGGCAACCAGGGTGGACAGCTGGAGACCCTCTGGGTTAAAATCCGTGGGGAACATGGCACAGGGGACACAACAGTGGGAGTCTACTACAGACCTCTCACCCAAAGTCAAGAGCTTGACAAGGAGTTTGCCTGGGAACTAGCTGAGGCCGCATGCTCCAGGACCATGGTTGTCATGGGTGACTTCAATTACCTGGACATCTCATGGGAGGATCACTCAGCAAAGTCTGAGTGGTCGCAAAGCTTCCTATCATGCGTGGATGACCTCTACCTAACTCAAGAAGTCTATGGGCCAACGAGAGGCAAAGCGCTGCTCAACCTGGTACTGGCTACTGGGGATGACCTAATCAGCGACCTAGTGATAGATGGGAAGCTGGGTGACAGCGACCATGAGCTGATCACCTTCACCATCCACTGTAAAGCTGGCAAGTCAGTCAGCAACATGGAAGTCCTTCAGGAAAGCCGACTTTGACAAGCTCAGGAGGCTTGTCAGTGAGGCCCTAAGGGACCATGACCAGGGAGAGGGGGGTTCAAGAAGAGTGGTTGCTCCTCAAGGGAGCGATCCTCAATGCACAAGCTAAGTCTATTCCATCTTGGAGAAAAGGCAGCAAGAAGGCATAGCAGCACCACTGGCTCTCCAGGGACCTAGCAGACTTCCCTGAGGCTAAAAAGAAAGGCCTACAAAGGATGGAGGGTGGGATTTACTTACAAGGAGGAATATTCTGCACTGGTCCGGTCCTGCAGGGAGCAAACCAGGAAAGCCAGGGCTGCAACTGAACTCCAACCAGCTTCGAGCATCAAGGACAATAAAAAGTCCTTTTTCAGATATGTGGGGAGCCGGAGTAAGAGCAAGGGCAACATTGGACCCCTGCTGAACCAGATGGGACAACTGACAACTGACACGCATGAAAAAGCCAACCTATTAAATGGGCACTTTGCATCGGTCTTCCATCAGTCCCATGGGACGTACATGCCTGCTACAGGACAGGGAGGTCCAGGTGAGGGAGATCCCCTGGCTGGAAAATTGGCTCCGTGATTGGACCCAGAGGGTGGTAATTGATGGAAGTCAATCATCATGGTGTCTTGTGATCAGTGGGGTCCCCCAAGGCTCTGTCCTTGGACCCATATTGTTCAACATCTTCATTAATAATGTGGACATTGGAGCCAGAAGCAGACTGGCCAAGTTCGCTTATGACACCAAACTTTGGGGCAAAGCACCCACACCAGAAGGCAGGAGGGTGATCCAGGCTGACCTGGACAGGCTCAGCTAGTGGGCGGACGAGAACCTGATGGTGTTTAACACCGAAAAACCTGCAGCATCCTTATAGGCTCGGCAGTGCTACACTGGCTAGCACTATGGAAGAAAGAGACTTGGGGGCTATCATTGAGCACAAGATGAATATGAGCCTGCACTCTGATGCTGCGGCTAGTAAAGCGAGCAAAACGCTGGCTTGCATCCATAGATGCTTCTCAAGCAAATCCCGGGACGTCATTCTCCCCTTGTACTCGGCCTTGGTGGGGCCGCAGCTGGAGTATTATGTCCAGTTTTGGGCTCCACAATTGAAAAAGGATGTGGAGAAGCTTGAGAGAATCCAGAAAAGAGCCACGTGCACGATCAGAGGTCAGGAAAACAGACCTTATGACGACAGGCTGAGAGCCATGGGGCTCTTTAGCCTGGAAAAGTGCAGGCTCAGGGGTAACCTGATGGTCACCTATAAGTTTATCAGGGGTGACCACCATGATCTGGGGGAACGTTTGTTCACCAGAGCGCTCCAAGGGATGATGAGGTCGAATGGTTATAAACTGCTGCAAGACCGTTTCAGGCTGGACATAAGGAAGAATTTCTTTACTGTCCAAGCCCCAAGGTCTGGAACAGCCTGCCATCGGAGGTGGTTCAAGCACCTACATTGAACACCTGCAAGAGCAAATTGGATGCTTGTCTTGCTGGGATCGTATGACCCCAGCTGACTTCCTGCCCCTGGGCAGGGGGCTGGACTCAATGATCTTCTGAGGTCCTTTCCAGGCCTAATGTCTATAAAATTTATGAACCCTTATTTTATATGATTCTATGATTATGAGGGCTGACCGTAC
The DNA here is from genome assembly GCF_052110815.1 of Crocodylus siamensis. Lineage (NCBI taxonomy): Eukaryota > Metazoa > Chordata > Crocodylia > Crocodylidae > Crocodylus > Crocodylus siamensis. The sequence goes on along the minus strand of NC_143398.1, from coordinate 176,837,335 downwards.
CGCCAATGATAGTCAATATCATAAATACATTTATTGTGAGGTCCTGTTACCTTCCAGAAAAGACCCTGAGGCTAAGTACAGACAGCCAGAGACTGAATCGATTCAGTCTTTGCAGGTTAGTCTAATTTGCAGAGGTTAAACTGAAAACTACTGGACACACATTCACTTTTGATTCAGGAAATGCAGGTACATTCCTACAGTGGCTCAGGCCAGAATCCTGGGGGGCACTAGAGCACACGTCTCTGGTACTGTGTTGCCTTCCTCTTCCTGCTGCTTCCAAGGTCTCAGGGATTTGCAGTCCACAATCAGACCAGATCAGAAGGACTTTGCAGGGTTTCTTATCAGTTCCTCTACCTGCTTCCAGGTGCCTCTAGGATTTGTAGTCCACAGTTGCAGCCAGCCCTCAGTTTCAGTAAGTTTAGCAGGGCAGGTCAGTTCTGTATTTGGGGAAAGGGGGGCTTAATTCCCCTCCCTGGCCCCAGACCTCAGCTGGGGTCTGCTGGGGGGGGCAGTCCCTGCCCTCTCCCCCAACCCTTTTCTGCTACAGCAGACATCACAGCCCAGCCCAGGACTGGAAATCATGCTGGGATGTTGGGAGACTGTGATTTAACTTGGACCATGAAGGGGTCTGGAACAAAAGTTTCATAAATCGGTTTGACCCAAATCAGCTAAGTTGGATACTGCTCAACCAGGTTTATCTTAAACCAGTTTCAGCCATTTTGGAACTAGTTTATGTGCACTGAACTTTTGTTCTGTTACAGGCTTAAGCCAGTTTCTGATCACTTAAACCAGTTTATGTGTAACTTTTGTCCCTAGCCTGAATGTAAATGAGAATCTGGCCTATTTTGCTTTAACTCAAACGCATGGTTGGAGTGAGGAGGAACAATTCAAAGAAAGTCTGTTTTGTAGATCACATCGTATATCATAGCATCACCTCTGAGATATCCAACTGAAACTGTTTAAGAACCTTCTGAGTTTTTACTCTTCCATTGTAAACAACAGAAGCTGTGGGATCCTTTTTGAATATAGTAACAGAGATAAACCTGACCTCAAACCTTAGCACTGTGAAAGAATGAGGGTAGGAGCAGATCAAGCGGTAAAAATATTGCCAACTCTTGTGATTTTTATTATGGGTTTCTTGATATTTGGGTTTTACTTAAAGCTCTGGGTGCTGAAATTTAGTAATTAGGTTTAAAAGTTCAATTCAATTTTAGAAATAAGAAGTAATTGTTCCAGTCATTATGATTTCAGAAAAAAAGCTTGGAAAGCTGAACCAGCTCTAAACATAAATGCTCAGAAACCAGAAAGCAAATAAATAGAATGCTAAACATAATATTTTATATACTTCATGATTTTTTAGCTAATCTCTTGATTTTAATCATCTTCAATTACTTGTGGTCAATTACTTTACTCCTGAGTCAAGATGGTAGATCCAGGCAGTTTGCAAATCCCAGACACCTGGCCACCCAAGTCAGACAGGAAGTTACCTTCCATTTAGCTGTAGTAGCTGAGAATAAGATTGCAGAAATCAAAATGTCTATGCTAGTCTCATTGAAAGTACAGATGGATTTCAGTCGTTATTCCCCAGTGAAAAAAGAGTGTTAGTGTCTGAATCAGCATTCAGAGATACCTGTTGGCCGTTTCTTGAAAACACAATCTGAGAAAGGTAATGCAATACTCGGGAATCTGGCTTCCCTGAAGTGGACGTGTCACAATCAGGGTACTCAAAACGGAGAGGCCTGGCAGAGCTGTGCACACAAGAGCAGGGTGATCGTCTCCATTTTCCAGCTAGATGCTCAGTGTCTCTGAGGCAGTTGAGAGAATTCTCTAATCAATCTTTAATTTTATAGTTGGAGACAGCTCTTTGTCATAAGACTGTGATGAAGCGAACTAAAGCCGGGTTTCCCGAGTCACACCACAATGCAGATGAAATTACAGCTGGGCTCCATGGACATAGTTCTGTTGTTATACCTATTCCTGTAGAGGAAGGGAGGCATGAGAAAGTATGGTTGAGAGCAGCCACACTCAGTAGCAACTGACTTAGGAGCTGCATTAAGCAGCTAGTGATAACCAAACAGCTACAACATATATGCCCGTATGTGAATTTTGGCAAACAGTCTGATTCAAAAGAAAGGAAATACAGTAGTTACAATGGACAGAGATAGCTAGCACGTGTGTTGCATTATTCATGATTGCAGGAAAGCTGTACTGAATGCATGCAGTGAAACTTATACACGCACTTTTGATAACATTTTCTTCAAAGAGCTGATCAGTCGAAGAGCCCCCGTGACTTGGCAGCTGTGGTTTGAGTATTGCTGGACTAGAGGATGGAATCATAACACTGGTCTGGGACTCAGGAACTTGGTTCTGTCACTGACCAGGATCCTAGGATATGTCATTGGTCAAATCATGTCTTCTGTCATTCTTCGTCTGCATTGTCTACTTAGATTATCAGCTTTTTAGGGCAGGAACTGCTGCTTGAGCTGTATGTTCAAAGTGTCCAGTACATGGAAACCTGATCTCAGTTTGGGCATTTGAAATATAATGATTCATAATAATAAGGTTCTTATTTTCATGAATGCTTATCCTTACACCTGAGATCCCTAGTATAGGGTGAACTCAGGTCATTCCTTATTGATCAGTGACCAGCACAACTTGTCTCGGAAGTCTGAACGTCCTAATTAAGATTTTACAATGATTATTTTTATGGAATAGCGCACACATTAAGCTAGCATCACAGCTCTTAGAGAGTTCCCTCTGCTGGAAATATGGAAGTAAATGCTTTACCAAATGTCCAAGGAATAAAAGGCACAGAGCTAGTGTAGAAGCACTAAGTGTCTTTGTACCGCCCACTGTGATCCAAAGAGCTAGAAAGTATTTTCTTCTGGCTGGTCAACAAGTACTAGTCCTGGTATCATGAGTTTATCTGCTTCAGTGTGATACTGTGTTCATATTTTCTAGACTGTTATACAGCCTTCTGGCTTCAAAAGTCAATGAATATTTAGAGGCATGGCTCTTACACAACAAATATAACACTGGGGGCCAAATTCTGCTGGTCTTAGACCCAGAATAATTCCAAGTGTTCAATATTATTGCTTCTACACACCCAAAAAACCTGTACCTACATTATGGATCTATAATGTCAGACTCCTCTAACTCACTTGATTTTTATATATTGTCATTCCTACTCACAATGGTTCAACAAGTGACAAAATCCAAATGCATATCCCAACCTTACCAATTATTAATCTAAGTGCATTAGAAACTTTTTGCAGGTTTCCTTTTCAGCGATATATATCAGCAAATGTTTTTTTTTAAATCTTTCTCACCATTTTTTGTAAACGATGACATGTTTTTTAAATACAGGAACTGATGATCAAGACGATTTAAATTTTGAAGGTTTCTTGCCCCTGGGCATGCTTCTTGATAATTTCACAATGATTCAGCGCTCTCACAATATTCTTCTCAGGTAACACAAGCATTTGTAAGGGGAAAGAGGTGTAGATCATTTGAAAGGACAGTAGCATAATGTACCCAAACATGGCTGAGAGGGGTTGGGGGTGTGGAAAGTAGCACTGGTAGCTTTTAAAATTCAGTTTCTGTTTGTACTTCTGGTTTGTTGTCGTATTACTACTTATAATAATACAACCCAGAGGCTCTAGTTGAGGTTAGAGCTTCATTGCACTAGGCACTTTAAAGAAAGATCTTGTTAGCGTTTGTTTCACATAGCACTCCTGCTCTTGATGCACAGAGGAGGCCAGTATGTTACAGCTCTCCAGCAAGAGAAATTGGTTCTTTAGCTGGAACGATTAATGCTGAAAAGTTGCTATGACTTTGGATAGAGCTGTAGTTTACGTGTTTCTTCTAGGACAGGTCCATCCGTTGCCATCGGCAGAAATCTGGAGCGTACAGGCTGAAATTCATTTGCTGGGCTCCTATTTTAATGCTCTGATGGCCCTGAAAGGACTGACGTGTTCCCCCACCACCCATCACAGCAGGGATCAGACTGCAGCGCGGTGCTGGGGGTGAGCACCACACACGGGGGAGTGGATAGCAAGGCAGCACACAAACATGGCTCTGGTTCTGTACTTTGGGTGGGGTATGTCATAGCAGGCCAAACCCAGGGAAAAATAACTCAAGGAGAAGTCACCTGACTTAACTCAGTGTGGGGAAATATCTGTAAGAAACAACGCCTGCCTAGAACAACTTACATCCTAGAGGGTAGAGACAGAATAGGTGCAGAACAGAAATGAATCCCTTCAGTGCTTTCTAGGTGAAGCAAAGCAGCACATTATTAAATTTGTGTGCTCCTCTCCACTGCCCAGGTGCATCTGAAGTCGTATCTGTAAGCAAAGTTAAAATGCCAGAAAGGATCCTATTAAGAAAGCAGAACGAATGTAACCACCCCAGATCTCCTTTGAATGCCATCTTTTATTTTTTGTTACTACCCCAGGTGCTCGCCATAACCCTCGTCACTGAGGGACCTGTGCAATGTAAATATTTGCCATGGACACGCACTGATGAAATCCGCCTGTTACTAATAAACTCGTGGAAGAGCAGCTGTCCCGACAAGCCTCGCCACGACCCTTTCGGGCGGGCCCGCGGGGAGCGAGCGGTTACCGGCCTGCCCAAGGGCCGGGCGCCAGGCCAGGTCCTGAGGCGGGACTCGGAGCTCTTAACCCCTGAAGCTGTGCAGATTTTACCACTTGGGAGAAAAGTAGGTTTTCGTGGTTGTCGGGGTAGGAGTCTTTTTTTCTCCCCCTCCCCACACTGTAAGAAACTACCCCCCCCCGTGAAACTTTTTTTTTTTTTGGCCGGAAACTTGGTGTGGTGTGACTGGTGGCAGGAGCGGGAGCATGGGGGCGGCGGTGCAGACAGACGGGGGCGCTGGGAAGCCCGAGGCGGGCGCTGTGGCGGGGGGCGTCCGCCCGCTCCGGCCCCTTCCTCGCGGGGCGGGGCGGGACGGACGGGCGGACAGCGCGGCCCCTCCCTCCTCCTCCTCCTCCTGCTGCCGCCCGGCTCCGGCTCCGGCTCCCCCCGCCCGTGACATCAGCGCTCGGCTGCGCTGCCGGCAACGCTCGCTCCGCCGCCGCCTCCCGGCCCCGGCCCCGGCCCCGGCCCCGGGAGGCGCTCGCTGCCCGCCGCTCGGCCCGGCCCGGGCTGGGGGCGCCCCGGCTCCGGCGCTTGTGCCGCTGAGACCCGCCCGGAGCAGCCGCTGAGGTAAGAGCGGGGCAGCCCTGCCCTGCCCGGCCCGGCCCGGCCCGGACAACTCGGGAGCTGATGCGGGGCCGGGCGGGCGGACGGACCGGTGCGGGGAGCTTGGAAACGTCCCGCGTGGCGAGCCGCTGAGCCGGGCACTTGCGTGCTGCAGGGGGCCTGGCGCACGTGTCTGCCCGGGGGGAGAGAGACTGGAAAAAAAGAGAGAGAGGGGTGGAGGGAGAAGAGGCAAAAGAGAGAGGGGGAGAGAGAAGAAGAAAAGAGAGGTGGTGAAGGGGGAAGAAGAGAGAAGAGGAATAAGAGGAGGGAGAGAGAGAAATGGAGAAGGGAAGAAATGACTCGCATGAAAACGGGTTCTGCCTCCCTCAAACAAAAGACAAGACCCCCAAGTCCGTTGTGCTCTTCTTGCACCTCTGCAAAGCAGCCCCTTTGACGTCCCCATCCAAAATGTTCACTGGGACCCGGGCAGACCCTTGGTCCATCTTGCCAAGCTGCCTGTGGCGAGAGACGGAGGCTGCAAGGAAGGAAAAGGTGCTTGTTAAAGGCCACCGGGAAAGGGACAGGGGCTGAGCAGAAAGGTCTCTCTGATGCTGGGGGATATAGCAGGGTGTTTTAGAAGGGCTCAGGACTTGTGCATCACAGATGAAATCTTAAACCACTGTAACCGCCAGCCAGCAAAGTGGGGATGCCAGATGCCTGTCCTCTTGCTTATCAGTGAAAAATGACAGCAAGTTACCAGGAAACTTATCTCTGCAAAAGGGCTTGCTGTGTGAAGTGCATGATGCCTGTGGTGACTGCTTTGCTGCTTCTTTATTTCCATAGTTCGAAGCTGTATTTTTAATGGGGTACTGCAGTTGGCACACATTGTAAAAGCTAGTATAGAGAGAGGTCCCTCAAAATTCACATTGCGGTAATCTTTGGTACTCCTTAAAAATACCTATGAGCATAAACAGGCAGTGAGAGGCAGTAAGTAGACTGGGACTTGAGAGAACCAGATCTTATTCCTGGCTCTGCTCCTGATCTTCTGTGTAATCTTGGACAGATCGCTTCACCTCCCTCAGCCTCTTTTTCCTGTGTGTATTTGGACTATGAGCTTATAGTTACAGGCACAGCCTTTTGCAGGCACAACACTTAGTTGGGGTTTCTAGGTGCTCCTGTAATAAAAAGTTTGCATAGAGTAAAGACCCCCAAAGTTATTTCTGTGTTTCTGGGCAGACTAAGGAAGTTCAGGGCATCTAAAATAACGTGCCTTTTAAAGCCTGCTCTGATACTTCTTAATATTGTCCATGTGTTAAGATACCTGTATTGTTGCCACAGCATTTAGTAGGACTACTTCCAACTGACCCTATGGCAGCAGTTCCCAAACTCTGACAGATTGTCCACTGCCAATGTAAAATGATACAACCTTAAGTGCCACCAGCAATTTTTTGTCATATAAAGTAATTATAATAAATCTGTTAATGTGTACCACTGACAGGTTGTCTGCGTACCACTGGTGGTACCTGTACCACAGATTGGGAACCACTGCCCTGTGGGCATGCATCCCATCAAAGAGCTCAGAAAGCTACTAAGACCATTCTTGCCAGGCCCTTAACCATATTCTGCTTGTGACTAATTGGGATATTTTTTGTTACTGGTCAGATACTGGAGGGAATCTTTGTCAGGTTGTCACTCTTGAATAACAAAGATGACACCATGGTGCTTTCCAAAATTCACTGTGCTGGGGTTGCTTCAAAAACAATGTTGATGTTTGTAGCTGTTAACTGTTTTACAGCTAACTTTTACAGTCAATATTTTGAGCCTAGGACTGATGGGGCAAATCTGTTTTTATGTTTGTTTGCATAGTGGTTTAGTATCCTGACTGATTCCTGATGTTTTGGGTTTTTAGATAAAGCGTTATGCATATTCAATACTTTTGTTGCCGGGCAGTTGCTTTTCAAGAGCTTGTGATAGGTGGAGGACGGGACTTTCTTTTTCCTTATAGGGGACTTTTTACCATCTTTAATTTTATCCCTGAGCCTGAGAGAGGTCGTGTGAGCCTGGAAGCTTGCAGAAAAAGATAATTTTTTTGCAACTCCTTAGTTGGCCTAATAAAAGGTATAATCTCTGATCCAAGAGTAGTAGAGTTTTGCATTTCTTTCTGATGGGTTGGGCATTGAAGCATTAATGTTTGTAGTTCCTACAGGACCAGCATTGCTTTGGGATGTGGAACATCAGGTATATAGCTATGGGGGTAGCAAGAGATTTAACATTAGGGCAGTTGACACTTAAGAAATTTTTGCTAGTTTGTAGGATGATGCTAGCAGAGCCATCCAAACCAGACTTCTCAGAAGGATTGGAGTGTGTTTTGATATTAGCTTGGCTTTGTTGCCTGCTCCTAGACCAGGGAAACTTCAAAAATGGCTTAAAGATACTGCGTTTATGTTGTTTTGTTTTTGTTTCCCCGAATTTGACGGCTTATTGTTTTGCTACTCTTCATTTTTGTGCATCAATATAATGGGCTTGAAATCCCTCTGGAGAGTCCTGGCTGAGAGACTTTATAAACCAGCCTCCTTTTAGAGAGGAGTGTCCCGTCTTCTTCAACTCCCAGAGGATCTCTTCTTGCTTCTCAGTGACCTCTCTAGAGCAGTCTGTACTTTTCACTGACTTGCCGGGCACTCTTGTTGCAAACAGTGGGCACTTTCTATTCAAGGCTCAGAGCAAACCATAGAAACACTGACAAAGAGAAAGCTGCTGCAAGTCTCTATCAGAGCCTGACACTGTTGACCTTGTGGGGCATGTTGCAAGCCTCCTATCTGTTGCTGGGCTAGAGGAGGGGCCTGATGGAGAGAGTATGCCTAGTAGGTTTTTATTGTATTACTGGCGGTTGTCTCTTCCATCTGGGAGGAATTCTGCATATTAAATAGACAAGTCATTGGTATTAAGGATATACCATGGAGAGACTAGGTGTTAGTGTGTATCATAATTATTTATTCAGCATAACAGCAGTTATTTCATAGACAAGTAAAATAGGGGTGCATGGATGAGGATTTTCTTGGCTGATGATTAACCAACCATATCGACCAATGCCAATCTGATAACCTATATTTAGTAATAGTGCAAGGCATTTTAAACTACTGATATAAATAAACCTTTTTTGTTGTTTGTTTTGCATTTATAACACACATATGCAAGCGTGCATCCTGCCTGCTCCAGCCCTGAATGAGGAAGGCAGTGTCTGCCTTATTCTAGTGCATGTTGCCTCCTCGCCCACGGGTCCTCCCTGCTCCTGTGCAGCCTGTGCTGCTGTTCCGGGTGGGCAGGGCAGGGCAGATCCTCCCATGGACAGTGGCACCGGGCACGTTTGGAGCCCCAGAACGTGCTGCTGCCTCACTGCTGGTGGGCCCCACACAGCCAAGCTCCCGCGGCCACCGAGGAGAAGGCATTTCTGCAAAGGCACCCAGTACCCAGTGAAGCAGAATGTCCCTTGTGCGATGCCTTACCCAATGTCTCCGTGGCAGCCCTGGCGCTCAGGCCTCTGCTGCGCAGATGGTGTTGCTATGGCAGTAGCAGCAGTAGCAGGAGTCCTAACGATCTCTTTGTTGCTGAGTACAGTGCCCTGTGACTGCTCCCTGACACCCTCTCCCACTTCTGCTACTCACTGAGACCTGTAGCCTGCAGGCTCAGTCCTGCGGTGGGGTACTGGCTTATGCACGTGAGGGTGCTCCGGCCATGCAGCCATAATTATCAGCTACAACGACCAATAAAAGCCGATAGCCGATAACATAATTTTTCCTTTTACCAGTGCTGATCTGATGGCCAACCAGTATATAAGGGTACACCCCTAAAAATAGATATGGTTTTTGCCTCTTTAACTGTCTGAGCCAAAGTCCGTTTAAATTAGCTAAAATTCTTCCGTTGATACAAGCAGGTGTGGGAGTAGGTCATAAATACAGAAGTGATATAAGCAACCCCAAGTACAAATGGTTCACAGTAATCTGGCTGTGGGCCTTTGTACACTTTCTTACGCCTACTCATCATGGCTGTGATACACATGCTTGTTCCAGAGATCTCCTACCTTCTTCTGTGCAAGAGGGATCTTTCTGATCCTCCCTCAGCTATAGGAGAAAAATATGATAACATGATTCCAAGACCAGATGCTCAGATTAGTAAACTGTTGTTACCATTGCTACTTAAACTCTGCAGAGAGAGTTCTTCACCAAGAAGAGTGTCTATGACAAGGAAAAATTGATCTGCAAGTTCCTGTATGCAGTGTTTCCTATGCTGGCATGTTAAGCCAGACTTCCTTTGGGCTAAACTGCCCTCCTTTGGCTGTTGCTGTACATGTTCAAAAGGCAGAGCAGGTATTACCTTAAAGATATCTTCGCTGCCAAATGCCTCGTTAGGACCTGGTCTTGCAATGACTTCTTTTTCCTTAGGAAACATAAAATGTACCTTTTGAATCCCCTTCAGTCAAGCCCTCAAGCAAGAGACTGAGAATAGATTGTATGTCTAGGAAAACAGGGCGTGCATGATATCCCTGGGCTGATTTAAATGCAGTTTCTTGCTGAGGTACTTACTTTACTGTCTCTCAGCAGTGTTGGGCTAACCAGTTTGAGGCAATAATAAGGTAAACTAAATATTTCTCAAAAGCACCCATCTCAAAAAATCTAAGTTTACAAAACTTATCTGTTACCCTTTGCTGCCAACTATTTGACCATTGCTGAGATGCAAGATATTTTATTTCCACCTTCCACTTCTTTGTTTGTCTTTCTTATGGTGAGTACATGTTAACAGGGGACTTCAAATTGGTGTGGTGAAAAGGTATCCTTAGTTTTGGATTCTCGTCATAACTTCCCTCTGTGTGGCATGATCCCTGCCAGCGCAGGGACTTCTGTGAGTGCAGGTGTGCACACGTGACCCAGTTCAATAAGGTGTTTAAATTTAAATGCCTACCAAGAAAGGTAGCCTAGGTGAAAACCTGGCCTCTGTGAACTAAACAGCAAAGCTCTCTGACTTTTAATGAGCAAAGTTCTGACACGCTAAAGGGATCGGTCACGTGCTGGAAGCGTCACTTGTGTAGAAATGCCTTGTTTGCAGGCTGTTAATGGAGGGTCAGATTTTCAGTATAAATTAGTGTAGAGATCCATGGGCTTTTTGGGCCCGCTGCCCTGATTTACAGTGGTTGAGGCACTCATCCCCTGTGTTTTTAGTGTGCTCTCTTGGGCACCTCACCCTGTAAGCCTGTATTATTGAGCTTGTTTCTTGCTGTTGGAGGCTCTCCTTATACATTTGGTGTGAATTTTGGGATAGCAAGCTGTACCACTGGCGGGCAGCCACTTCCAGATCTTGCCATTACTGTACGTTGGTGAAGTTGCTTAGTGACAGATTGAAAAACTAAGATTAACTTTAGACCCTGTATCAGTGACACTCAACCAGGGTGCCCTGGGGTGCTACCAGATCCTTTTAAGGGTGATGTGAGGTATGAGGAGATAAGTGAAGTAGATAAACACAGGCTTGTCCCTGCCTGAACAATCTTCCCCCACACTGCCCAGCCCCTCTGCAAGGAGGTAATGTTGTAATATATACATCGTTTTTTGCAACTGGGTACCATTCAATTCACAAGTTATGAAGGGGTGGCACCATAAAAAAAAAAAAAGGGGGGGGGTAAAGAACTACTGCCCTAGGTCTAAAGAGAATGCGATGGCTGCTTCAGCCTGGTCTGTCTCCTCATAGTTTGGAGATAGTCTAAAAGGCAAACATGATAAATAGTTTGAATTGTCACTTAAAAAAAATAAAGAACACTGTCCTGGAAGGGGGTAAAGTCTTGGGTCAAATCAGCCTGTGCGGATTGGAGTTCCAGGGGAGTTGGTAAGGATATGGCAGTTCACACCTGGTTAGGATAACTGTGTATTTTGTGGGTTTTGCCATGTACTGAATCTATCCTAAGAGGGCCATCAGATTGGGCAGGGCATGGAAAACACAGCAGTATCTTGGACAGGAAAAGGGGATCAGAGTGGCACTTGGGGAGGGTGTGGGGCTAATTTATGGCATGCCAGCTGAAAAGTTGGCCCCTGCTGTCTGAACTAGTATACCTGGACTGATAGAAAAATCTTCTGGTCTGCTCATGTTAAAAATCTAAAATTAACCCTGGATAATTCACTAAGGACTTTTGCCCAAAGCATAATTGTTAAAGCAAACACACTATGTCTGGAATAGGAAATAAGGCAGTTTGCCAGTTTCCTGTAAACCCAATGGCAAGACCAGAATCTGAATGTTGTGTTTGGTATAGGCCACCTTGCATTATAAAACCTATGTGATGGAGAAGGCTTGTGGGAAAGCAAATAGCAGGCTTGGGGGCATGCCTTGAGTACATACTGTATAGAGGGAACAAAACTGGAATTATTTAGACTAAAAAGAGAACTTGTTTGAGGGAAGATAAAAATGAATGCCATTGTATCTAAAACTAACAGAAGGATTTCTCTTAGTCTAGATTGGCATGCAGAATGTGCTAGTATGGATGCCACTGACAAACTAGCTTCAGAATTGTTTTTAAAAATGGGTTTGATTATCTTGTACTGCTGTTAGTTTTTATCTTCTTCCTTACCAGGGCCTTGGCACTTAGCAATATGGAAAGCACATGGTGGTAATAACATTGCTCTAAAACATTTGCAGCAATGTAATTCAGGCAGTTTATGAGGTGATGAAAATACCTAGTCCTTGCATAGGTTCTTTGGCACTTAATAATGCAGATCTCCTTTCCAGAGTGTTTTGAGGTTAGGTACTTATTTTACAGATTCCATGGACTTGACGCACAGAAGGGAATTGACTTCCCCCAGGTTCACTGGGCATACCAGTGCCAGAGCTCTGGTCTCCCAATTTACAGCCCAGAGCTTAATCCATATTGCCGCCTCTAGGACCAAGAGGAAACTCAGTTTGTTGTTCCTGGTGTAATTTTACTCTTTTTTTAAAGTACAGAAAGTAATCTTCCCTGTTTCATGCATTTCATAATTGGAGGGAGGAATAGGTTGCTAGCCTTGGAGCTATCAAGTGATGGCTCTTGTTAAGGACCTGGTTGGAAGAATTGATGGTCTGTTCCAGTATAGGAAATATTCTGACAACCAGAGTAGCTTTCCAGCCTACTTCTGTACAGCGCAAAAGTTCTGATTTGGAATAGGAGACTCCAATTTAAAAAACATGATACTTTTTTTAATAGAATAACAATCTTTGCAAATTAAAAATATTTCTCTTGCAAACAGATTTCTACTATAAAAATACAATTATGATGCCAAGAAATGTGTGTAATCATTTTATAACATATTATGCCAAAGGTTATCTAATCTCTGCTTTTTAATGAAGGTACTGTATTTTTTGGGAAAAGGGAAATGTTAAATATAGCAAGACGCTTTTGATTACGTGTATTAATGCATGTCAACTTTTATATGCTGAGGAAATTGGTTTTCTATATAGAGTGCTTCATAGGTAGCTATGGAAGCTGGTAAAAATATGAACATGAGCTAGGAGGCATCTTCAGGCAGGTTTTCAAAACTGCTTTGCCAGTTGTGTAGCATTCATACTTGGTACTCATTTGCCATGTATACGCGAGACATTGCTGCACAGTAGCTTCTTGCTACTGCACAGTAGTGTTGGGGGGCATTAACTGTGAAGCAGTGCTACTGTGGAGTAGTTCATTGCTATTGCACAGTAGCATCAAAAAAAAAAACACTGCAGGAATGCTACTGTGTAGTAATGCCAGTTACTGTGCAGTCATTTAATACTTGGGTATGCAAGTAGAAAATGAATGTGCAGTAACAACTGTGCAGTCTGCTGCTCGTGTAGCTATGGCCTGTGTTTTGAAAGCCAGCTGTCCTTGAAATTAAAACTTTCTCTTGCATTCAAAAGTCTGTCCATTTCTTTCCCAACTCTGCAGGTGGTCCAATAAAAGATATCAGCCAAAGAAATCCTTGTCTCTAGAAACATGGAGGCATTCATAATACTGCATCAAATTCTCCTTTATTAATGTTTGGCATTTCCTATCCCCTTCCCATTTTCAAAGTATCTGAGCTTCGTAAACAGGAGACAACCTTAGTAGTGACCCACTTGAAGCCAAAACTCTGGTGCTATGTAGAGATAGTAAAAAAGCAGGAGGCAGAATCAGTTCAGTCTTTGTAGGTTAGTTTAAGCTGCAGAGATTAAATTGAGAAACAAGTTGAGAAATACAGCTACAGGCCTGCAGTGGCTCAGGCCAGAAGCTGCAGGGCACTAGAGCACGGCTCTCTGGCTATGTTCACTTCCTCTTCCTGCTGCTCCCGAGGTGTCTGGGATTTGCAGTCCAGTATTACAGCAGCAGGACTCTGCAGGTTTGTTGATCACTTCCTCTTCATGCTTCCACGTGCCTCTGGGATTTGTAGTCCACAGTTGTAGCTATTATTCATTTTTGGCAGGGCAGCTCTGTACTTGGGGGAAGGGAAGTTTAACAACATTTTCTGGCCCCAGACCCCAGCTGGGGTTTGACTCCGTGGGGCAGTCCCTGCCTCCCTTCCCCTCTCTACCTTTCCCCGTCCCCCACTCCTCACAACCTTTCTTTGCTGGAGCAGATGGCACAGCCCAGCCCAGAGCTGGAAAGCATTCTGGGATGCGGGGGGACTGTGATTTAACTTGAACCAGGAAGGGGTTTGGGGCAGAAATTTCATAAACTGGTTTGACCCAAGTCAGTTAAATCTACATTCAACCAGGTTTATCTTTAAACCAGTTTCAGCCATGTTGAAACTGGTTTATATGCACAGAACTTCTATTCTGTTACAGGGTTAAACCAGTTTATGTATAACTTCTGTCACTAGCATGGATATCTTTTGATCAAAAGTTTAGGGTACTGTTTAAAAGTATGGTGAGGAGCTCTCAAGGTTCTTCTGAAATCTTGTTCAATCTTCATACAACACAGAAAAGTACAGTAGCTGCTGTTCAGCTGTCATTCTTTGCCTTCAGTGATCTCTCAGAAAATACTGTTTATCCTCCTGACAGAGTAACCAGTTGGTGGGTGTGTGGTACCATTCCTTCTCTGTGCCCAACTCTTACAGGATAGGAGTAGGTTTTAAGCTCAGCTAAGTAGTCTGGTCTCTCCAACTCAAATGGTAGTGCTTATAGTTCTAGCTCTGGAGATCCCACATTCAGCTTAGCATCTTTCACAATAGCATTGTGGGTAGCTGTTGACTTTAGTGATGAACTAGCTGCCATGATCAGCCCCCAAAACATACTAATGGCTATCTAAGAAAAGAAAAAAAATCACTACAGATGTTGCCCAAGTAAAGTGCTTTTTGTGCGGTTGCTGCAATAGCATCATAGGTTGCATGGCAGCTCTTTGAGGCTAAGATACCTAGCAGATGTTGGCTATTTAACTGACATCTTTGATTTGGGTACTTCCTCATCACATTGGGTGACTAAATACTATATTATAAAGATGGTTCTTGCCCTGAAGAATCAAGGTGCAGAGTTGCCTGGATAGAAATGAATGGACAGGGAAATGGTTACAGGAGAGTGAAGCAGCTTGTTCAAGGTCACACAACACGTTAAGTGGAAGAGCTGGGTTTAAAGTTCCTGTCTCCTAATACAGTATGCTTCCCAGTCCATTAGACAGCATTATTTCTCTAGGTTCAACCTGCAGGAGTGTTTTGGGATGCTATTACAGTGTCCCGTGCCAGCTAATTGAACAACGTATGCAGTTTACCCATTAATTATTGGCTGACATGTTTTACTATAAAAAGTGCAGAACCATTTAAAATGTGTTACTTCTGCTCAAATGTTAGTTTTGCTCAAATATTTGCTTATTTTTAGATGGGACACCCAAATGCATCCCCTAGCTATAATGTTGTAGCTGCATCTTGTATATAAGGGTGTTACTGTGCTAGCTCCTGGATGCCATTTGCTTACTTATTGCTTGCAGTTATAGCACAAACAATTGCTGTTCTAATCCTATTAATACACCAGCCATTCAGGTGCTGTGGTTTCATTGCTGGAGGATGCCGGAGGTGATGCATTGTCTCTTTAATCCATGGAAGGGGTGACGAACACTGTTGCTCTCAATGCTGCTATGAGAAGATGCTCCAATGTCTCCTGTACATGATTTAAAAGAATAACATTAGATGGTATAATAAGTTGAACCATGTCAGGGGACAGCATGGGGGCTGCCCTTATCTCTCTCTTGCCTTGGGGGACTGATTTCTCTTGCAGAATTCAACACAGAGCATAATCTGATATACATGACTGAGGTACCCAGAGGGTTAATAGGTTGATGTCAAGGACAACCTTGTATTTAATTAGCAATGATGCAGGATTTATAATATTCAGAAATGTGAACTTACAGGCTGAGCTCATTTAGAGGCAATAAATAATAAACATAAAAAAGTGCTTTGAGGATCTGAAACTCTTTCTTCTGGTAATTCTAGAAGATATTTAGTACTTTTTTCAGTTTTGCATGTATCAAACTCTTATTAAACCCCTTCCCCTTTTCTCCCTGTGTTCAAACATCCGAAGATCAGCATATCAAGCAGTAGAATTATTTTTAATGTAATTGTTTTACCTACTCAAATTGTTGTCTTTCGGTATTTACTGAATATTTTGATGATTCAGCAGCCTCTGTGCTCTTCATTGGTAGAGCACATCTAACATGGCATATTAAAGCCTGTTTTTGTTAAGGAATAACTTGGAGGACGTAGATTTACCTTTGATGTTTTTTTCCTCCTTCCCAAGTGTGTCCTCATGGGATCTTTAACTTTCTTCTCAGCAGAAGCTGAATATCTTCAGCTGTGCTTCACTCTTCTCAGTGACGGGTCTTGCAAGTTTTTGGTCTAGCCACATGGCAAAAATACCACTGGTTCAGCCATGCCAGAGGACAAAGAAAAATCTAGGGGATGGGGGGGAGAGAGAGAGTGATAACAGTATCTATCATTAGGGAGTGCTGGCAGTTGTTTGAAGGTGAAGGTTGAACTAGCTTCTTATTATTGTATTGCCAATTTGACTTATTTTATAGTGTAAAGATATTTAGTGCATTCTCTTTGAGTCCCAGCTCATGGAATCAAGTGATTATGGCTATTGGGAAAACCTGAAGCGAGTGCACTCCAAAAACTTAAACTAGTAGGAAAATAAAAAAAGAACCACACAGTTATTGATGCATTTAATTCTTTTTTTTTCACTTGCTCAGACTCACAGAAGGTTTGGGTTGGCAAAATGGTTCTGCCCTTGATCATTTCAAGCACCCCTTTCCCAAACTTACTGGAAAATGTCCCCTTACCAGGAAGCTTGGAGAAGCTTGGTTAAAAAGCAAAAAAGCTGTGTTAAACTTAGAAGCCTGGGGTTCCTCCCCTCCCCCTCCCCCCAGTTACATAATATGGTATACCTTTGTTTTGTGGTGTGGTTTTTGACTTGCATCAATATGTTTATGGTGTGGGGTTGATTGGTCATAGCAAAAAGAGGCAACAGTTAAGGATGATGTATCAAGCACTGAGAGTGCAATCAGCTTAAGAGTAATAGCTCCCAAATGCTTCTGTGTAACATTCCAGTTTTTGTTCTGTCTTGCTGAGAAATGCCTTTTTGGCATTTTGGGGAAGGGCCTGCAAATCTTTATAATAGATTATCTCTGGGCCAAAAGACATCTGTTGGAGATCTGGCCTGAATCAAGTGGAATTGGATATAGTATATGGCACTGGTGAACAGGCTAGATCTCTTAATGCTTCCATTGCAGACAAACTCACTTTTAAACAATACAGAATTTTTGTAAGGAGTGATCTGTATTGATGGGAGTGAATGTTTAGCTGGCCAGTGTTTTCAGACTTTCCTCCCCACCCCAGTGGAAATCTAGTCATGCATTGAGCCTGAGTTTCAGGGGAATGCTCTTCTGCAAGGGGGGAGAGTATATGTTAAGGGACTGTTGTTTCTACTTCATTTTATTGACTTAGTGAGTTAATTCATGATAGTATGCAATTTTTTTTGTTGCTTTGAAATAATCACTTACTATTGTAAGAACAAGGAATATTTAGGGTACACAGAACTTTTTTTGTCTTTAAAACTAAAGGAACAAACTTACAGGACCTGAGTGCTAAAAATTTAAGCTAATGTTAAAAATGATTTAAAGTCTTCTTTCTGTCACATGTGACACAGTTGTTCCTGAGTCCTGCTGAATATACTGCTTAAGATCTATTAGTAGAAGGACTTCCTTGTCTTGCGTATTGTATTGCTTCCTTTTATTCATGATTCTGACTCATGGATCTATAACATGCTAATATACATACTGATGAGGAATGGGGAAAATGTCTTTACCACCTCAAATCTATGCATGTTAAAATATAGGTTGGAGGCTATACAATTATTTTTTCTCATCCATTGTCTGCACTTTAACTGCACTAGGGAGTTAATGTGGATTGTGGTGATAGTAAGATTTGTCAATTGATCTTAAAATTTAAGTTGAAACTTGCTGTAGTAGAATTCTCTGGGCTACATTTTCTGCAGTCTTTTTCCTTTCCATTTCATTCATGTTTCAGACCACCCTTGTTTTGTTGAAGGTAACTCTGTATATCCTTCAGAGTACTTTCAGAGGGGGATATCTGTACCACAAAATGAAAACACATGTGATCCAGCTGAATCCAAAAAATATTTTGAATGTAACCAGGAATTCTGCTTGCTCTACATGGTCATTATGTTGGGATGTAATGTCATGTAGTCAACCACACTCACCAGATTTAGCTCATTTTGAAATTTGTTTTATTGGCTATGGAATGTGCATAGAGAAATGCAACAAGTAAAGCGCTAAAGATGTACATCAGGAGGTTCCCTTCTCCCCCTATTACTTAGTCAGTGTATCTTAAATCAAACTTAAGATTCAAGAAATATTGCTTGGGAAAGAATCACCTGGAAAGCAATCTGTGTGTGGCCTTATTTGAATAGCAGTGGGAGTTGCTGCATAGATGAGATTTCTTTGGGAACAAAATGAGCCTTTGCACTTGAATGGCACAGTTTACGTCAGTGGGCCCCGGCTTGTTCAGCTAAGAAGTAATACAGAAAATATTTTACGGACCAGCTACACTCCTAGCACACTCACAGACTTAACTAAGCAAGTGCCTCTGGTTTTAGCCAGCTTATAGATTCAGGTTTAAAATATTTTTAGCAATTTTTGGCATCACCCTTGTAAGGCTCTTCCATGATGATGTAGTAGCTTGTGCAGACTGGTTTTCACAGCAACAAAAACGATCAGTATTTCAAAAGAGAACAGCATTGCTCTTTTAAAATAGGGCACTTAAGCCTGTCATTGGCTAGTGCTACAAAATCTTCCTTTTTATTTTGATTTGGCTAAATATTTTCCAGCCCGTAGCTGTGGCATTGGCATTCACAGTAACTTGAAGGTTCTGATCACAATTCTGTTTCTTGCTTCCATTGCTAACACAGTGGTTGAGGTGGGTTGAAATGGGGGAGGAGGAACTCCTGTTGCCCCAACACAGGAGAATGGGGAGCAGTGGTGAAGTTAGAATTTAGCCAAGCCATGCTCAAGGGTAGGAGCATTCCTGAGCCGTGACACTGTGGTTCCAGCTTCCTATCTGTTGCTATTCATCTTCCTCTGGGAAAAAATACTCTGCTTAGAAATAGATTATTGATCAAAACTCAACTCCCAGGGAGTGTGGCTTTAATTCTCTTTAGAGCTGCCTCCTTAGAATAGTAAATCCCTGCAGAAACAGAAAGCCTTGAGCCTGTACTAGTTTTATTTATGTTAACAAATGCTTTTTGTCACAGGAAGTGTATGACAGCTGCGTGTATCAAACCTTCTGGGGCTAATACAGTATAGGTTGCTGAAAGAAAACTAGCTTGAGCTCCAGTTCAGTTAGGGGTTGCCTACATTGGGACACTTCAAGGAATTAATCCTAATTAGCTAAAGGTGTGACTTTCAGATAGTTCAAGTAAACTGAATTAAAGCCTTATGGACGCACTTACTTGAGATTAACATGACCCTAATTCAGTTTAGCTCACTTTTAAAGTAAAGTGAATTAAGCTAAAACAATTTAAATTTGATTTCTGAATAGGAATGTTCCAATGTTGGAGCCTATAATGTAGTTTAACTCTAGTACTTTAAACAATTCATCCAAGATAACATTCTTGTGTTTCTGCAGGTAGACGAGTCTTTTGCTGCCAAGTTTCCCAACTGTATTATAATTTATTTATGCTAGGCTATAACTTAGCAAAATTGATGCTTCGGTGTAAATACTGTATGTACTTATAGCAAGAGGCAGACTCACCTTAAAGAACTTACAGCTGAAATACAAAGGCAGGTAAAGGATGGGAGAGAGTTTTATAATGAGCAGAGAATTTGAACTGAGATGGACATGCCATTTCATCTCTAGCATTGCACAGGAACTGTGGCACAACAGGAAATACAACCCATGCTCTCCTGAATCCTAGTTCAGACCCTAAGCCACAAAACCCTCCAGAACAGTGGTCTGTACTTTCAGGACTTTTCTGTAGCTCTAACTTAGGTTATAATGCAACCATCATCTGGTTTAAAATTCATGTTCCTAACTTTGCATTTGT